>NC_071985.2:1228750-2445000 GCF_028885655.2 Pongo abelii | reverse complement strand
ACCATTATCAGAGATAGATTCTAAGCTAAGTGGAGCAGTTATATGTTAGAACTGACACAGAATTCAGGCGGTGTGATCAATTGAATAAAATTTCTCAATCAAGGTAATTTACCCAGTCTTTGGCCCATGGTTATTACAAAAAAAAATTTTTTTTTTTTTTCTTTGAGACGGAGCCTCGCTCTGTCACCCAGGCTGGAGCGCAGTGGCGTGATCTCGGCTCACTGCAACCTCCGCCTCCCAGGTTCACACCATTCTCCTGCCTCAGCCTCCCGAGTAGCTGGGACTACAGGCGCCCACCACCAGGCCCGGCTAATTTTTTATATTTTTAGTAGAGTCAGGGTTTCACCGTGTTAGCCAAGATGGTCTCGATCTCCTGACCTCGTGATCCGCCTGCCTCGGCCTCCCAAACTGCTAGGATTACAGGCATGAGCCACTGTGCCCGGCCACAGATAATTTTTAAAAAGAAATAATACCTCTTCACAGCTACTCAGGAGGCTGAGGCAGGAGGATCATTTGAGTCCATGAGTTCAAATCCAGCCTGGGTAACATAATGAAACCCCATCTCTGGGCTGGGCGCGGTGGCTCACGCCTGTAATCCCAGCACTTTGGGAGGCCGAGGCAGGTGAATCACCTGAGGTCGGGAGTTCAAGACCAGCCTGACCAACATGGAGAAACCCTGTCTCTACTAAAAATACAAAATTAGCCTGGCATGGTAGTGCATACCTGTAATCCCAGCTACACAGGAGGCTGAGGCAGGAGAATAGCTTGAACCCGGGAGGTGGAGGTTGCAGTGAGCCAAGATAGTGCAATTGCGCTCCAGCCTGGGCAAAAAGAGCAGAAACTCCGTCTCAAAAAAAAAAAAAAAAGAAACCACATCTCTGAAAACCTTAGTAGTTAACATGTAAACTGTCATCTCCATTTTAGAGCTTAATGAAGTTGACAGGTCTTAAATTAGGTCTTATGCATGTGCCTGTTACTGTCTTTAAATACTTATAAATAGCATCACCAAGTTATTTAATGGGTAGTTTTTAACTATAGGTCACTTGGCTTTCACGGATGACAACGATAAATAGAACTTTTTGTTCTTGTCTAGCTGTATGGATTCATATGTGGCAACAGAAAGCTTCATTTTATTGAGTGAGATTTTGTAGGGAATTACATGGGGCGGTATGTTTTTATTTGGTTTTTCTCCTTAACTATAAATATATCTTGAAAACTTTTTGTGTATTAGAAGGAATTTTAGGTCAGACATGGTGGCTGGCGCCTGTACTCCCAGCATTTTGGGAGGCCAAGATGGGAGAACCAGTTGAGGCCAGAAGTTGAAGACAAGCCTGGGCAACATAGCAAGACACCACCCCCACTGCCCCCCCAGAAAATTTAAAAATCATCCGGGCTTGATGGTGTGTGCCTGTGGTTCCAGCTACTCGGGACACTGAGGTGGGAGGGTCACTTGAGCCTGGGAGGTTGAGGCTTCAGTGAGTCATGATTGGGCCACTGCACTCCAGCCTGAGCAACAGAATGAGACTTATTTTTTTCTTTTTTCTTTTTTGAGATGGAGTCTCACTCTGTCGCCAGGCTGGAGTGCAGTGGCCCAATCTTGGCTCCCTGCAACCTTTGCCTCCTGGGTTCAAGCGGTTCTCCTGCCTCAGCCTCCTGAGTAGCTGGGACTACATGCATACGCCACCACGCCCGGCTAATTTTTGTATTTTTAGTAGAGATGGGGTTTTACAATGTTGGCCAGGATGGTCTCAATTTCTTGACCTCATGATCTGCCCACCTCAGCCTTGCAAAGTGCTGGGATTACAGGGGTGAGCCACTGCGCCCGGCCAAGACTTATTTTTTTCAAGCAAAACTTTGTAAGACTCAGGTGACATCAAACGTAATAACAAAAATTTTTTGAAATTCACACGGAAAAATACTAAAATTTCCGTGTTACATCATGAATGCTTTATTAATATTATTTTTAAATCTTAATATATTATAAAGACACACAATTCACAATTGTCAACTCACAGCACATCAGTCTAAGTACTCCTGATTATGCTAATGTTTATTTTCTTTATTATTGCTCTTACTAAAAATAAGCTCTTAGAATATTATCCCATACTAAAAAGAAATGAACTGTCAAGCATTAAAAGACATAGAGGAAGATTTAATGCATGTTACTAAGTGAAAGAAGGCAATCTGAAAAGGCTACATATTGTATGATAAAATGTGAAAAAATATATACAAGCTCAATGATGTTCAAACCTACAGTATTGGTGAATAATAACCTAAGCAATTTAATACTCCAACTGAGTTCTTATAACTCCTATTATTCACTATGACATGAGTAATATAAACTTTATTAGCTTTAACCACCCTTTCCTCTGAATGTTTGTCCTCAAATAAGATTGGACTTGTCTCAGAACTGCTTTACCAATCTTGTGACCTTTTTCATTTAAGTGACAATAAAGCTGTTTTTCAGGCTGAGACTTAGGGGCACTCCTGCTTTTTGCATGCACTGTCTCATTTAATCCTCACAATAATATTATAAGGTAGATGCAATAGCCCCCATGTAACAGAGGAAAAAATAGAGGATCAAAGAGATTAACTTG
Source organism: Pongo abelii (assembly GCF_028885655.2). Classification (NCBI taxonomy): domain Eukaryota; kingdom Metazoa; phylum Chordata; class Mammalia; order Primates; family Hominidae; genus Pongo; species Pongo abelii. Next base: position 2,442,403 of record NC_071985.2, on the reverse strand, counting down.
CCAAAAGTACAGCTAATAAGTAGGTGAAGCATGCTGGGAACTTAGAGCTGCCTTAATATCCATGTCATTCTTCCAACTCTTTGGCAACAGTTTTCTAATATGAGTTGTTTGCCCCATTAATGTTGTGAAACTAAGAACACCGTATTTTAAGTGGCTTAAAAGTCCAAGTAACCAGAACATGGCTAATGTTACTTTCCTATTTTATATGTGCCTAAAGTAAAGTACATCCTTGGTCATTTCATAACATGTATAACAATTGCTATGATTATTTGAGCCACGATAGAATTCCATTCTAAAAGCTTGGCAGAGCTAGAAACAACCACCTGCTCTTTGGTAGGGAGTATTGCAGCACGCTTCCTGCAAGGACATTCAGTTTTCTTGCCCGTAAAGCAAACACACCACTATTTGTATAGTCACCAGTCTAGGCAAGGGAGGAACAATGGTTTTAAAAATATACCAAGAAAGGAACTAGAAGTTACTTGTATTAGGTGGGTAACCTTACCTTCCATTATCGTAAATAGTTGCTCAAGCTTCTTCACAGTAATGGTCTGCATTTCTTATGTAGCAAAATCTCTGGAGATTTTGCATGTTTTTGATGGTCAGAACTAGAGAACTTCTCTATCCAATCTGTTCATTTCAGATAAGGAAACTATACAGGTCAGCGAGTAAAATGTCTAATCCAAGGTCTCTTGGAAAAATCATAGCAGAACTGAAGTCTCTTGCTCCTTTTCCAGTGCTCTCTGATTTTCTATTACTCTGTCCCCACAAGGAATGTTATCTCGAGGTGAGATGGTTTTGTATAGTAATGGTTATCTCTGAAGCTCACGTTGTTTAAGGCCTGACAGATAATCCTTTTGTAGTATGAGTCTTGTAAGTTTTCCTAATGTCTTCAATGATTTAGTGTGACCCCTCTGAGCCTAGATCATATTTTCCTTCCCCTCCCTACACTCGATGATTAAAGTACGATATTCTTTCTAATTGCCCATTAGCCCCTTGCTGCTCTTGGAATCCTTAGACTTCTGTGGGCTTTTGGAACTTCTGCTGTTAGGTTTCATGAATAATAGTCCCCCTTCTGTTGAGTTTCTCTGGTTACATCATTTTATTTACCAATGTATTGCTTTTTAATATCAGTAACATTGAATATTAAAGTAAGTGATAAAATGGATCAAGCCGGAAACTTGACCATTACAAATCGATGCTAACTAAATAACCAAGATAACCACGATGCAGGTTGCCAATTATCCAGGACGCTTTTTTGATCTCCTTTGGAAAGGGAGTCATCAATTCTGTCCTTTTTCCTTAACTTCGAAAGCCCATCCTTCTTTGGCAATAGTCTTCAAGGGTTTTATTTAGCTCCCTTTTACTAAAAATGAGCATCACAAAATCTCATCTGTTTTTTACAAAGAAGCCTGGAGTAATACCCTGATAACTATAGGGGAATAATGTCATCAACAGAAGAATAGAATTTGGGAAGCTGACCTTATCACAGTCTATGAGATTAAATGTCTTGGGCATAGTAGTGTAGCTGGAGAAAAGGGGAAAAAAAACACTAATTCTCTTAGTTTCTTTGTAGTTCTCCATGGAAAACTCCTTTACCCACATTGGCACCCTTTTGGTTTTGCTACTATGGTGGTTAGAAAATTAGAAAGCAGAAGAATCACCTCTGTTTTTAGAAATACCCTAAAAAATGGCAGGCCATCACTGGGCCTTGTACTTCTAATGGCCAAAATGTATAGCAACATAAAGTGTCTAGAAGAGAATTCTCTAAAATACAAGTAATCACTGTAGGTGATTTTTTAAAGAAGCACAGCACGTGGAATTGTAGTGTTGAAGACACCATGCTGGGTATCACTGGAATAACCCCTGTGCTGCCAGAGTTGATTTGAAATAGAAGATGACATCTTATACCAGTTGCTGTACTGCAGCCTAGCATCATACGAGGCCATATACCAGGTTCAGAGGAAAGTAACTTGACTTCAAGCTCATGTTATAGGGAAAGATGTGGATTTTATTAGAGTAGAACATAAATAGGTTTAAACAGGAGGAAAATATTCTAGACGTTCGGATCTGTAATTGCTCAGAAAGGCAGGAAGTATTTTACTTTGGGGGATGAAGAATGGACTAGTCTGGCCAGGGCAGTGGGTTTCACATTCAAATCCAAAGATATGAACTAGAGGCCAGTAGAAGGCAAGGCTCTGGGCACACTCTACAGGGAGGACGGCTTCATTGTGGTGCATGCACACGATGGGCTCTGGGAACACTTTACAGGGAGAATGGCTTCAGTCGTGCATACACACGATGGGCTCTGGGAACACTCTACAGGGAGGACAGCTTCATCGTGGTGCATACACACGATGGGCTCTGGGAACACTCTACAGGGAGGACGGCTTCATCGTGGTGCATACACACGATGGGCTCTGGGAACACTCTACAGGGAGGACGGCTTCATCGTGCATACACACGATGGGCTCTGGGAACACTCTACAGGGAGGACGGCTTCATCGTGGTGCATACACACGATGGGCTCTGGGCACACTCTACAGGGAGGATGGCTTCAGTCATGGTGCATACACACGATGGGCTCTGGGCACACTACAGGGAGGACGGCTTCAGTCATGGTGCATACACATGATGGGCTCTGGGCACACTCTACAGGGAGGACGGCTTCAGTCATGCATACACATGATGGGCTCTGGGCACACTCTACAGGGAGGATGGCTTCAGTCGTGCATACACACGATGGGCTCTGGGCACTACAAGGAGGATGGCTTCAGTCATGGTGCATACACACGATAGGCTCTGGGCACACTCTACAGGGAGGACGGCTTCAGTCATGGTGCATACACATGATGGGCTCTGGGCACACTCTACAGAGAGGACGGCTTCAGTCATGCATACACACGATGGGCTCTGGGCACTACAGGGAGGACGGCTTCAGTTGTGCATACACACGATATTACTGAAGAAGATCTTTTCCGAGGCAAGCTAGCTAAAGGTATGCAAATAGGCAGATAGTCTATTAAATTTGAACATGAATATTAAAACTGACACTGAGATTTCAGTGAAGGGTGAAGTTATAATTTATAACAGTGTTGGATTTGGTGTATTTCAGTAGCTGTTAGTTAAGCATTTATTTATTAGTGATTTTTGAGAAGTTTGTGTTACTTCTTTTTATTAGGAAAAACATTTAACTAGCCATTAGCTCTGGCATCTGAATTCCTGCTACTCTGCTAGCATCTAGAAGTATTTCTGATGTTATCAGACAGAGTTTAATCAGAAAGACTCAACTTCTTTAGTGGTTTCATATGATAAACACATTTACCTTCCTGTTCAGGTCTGTTTTAGTTTGGGCAAGCCAGGGCATCAAACTATATGTAATCGTTTTAACGTGTTACACCATCATGGGAATTGATCCTAACATAGGCATTTTCTTTACTTCTTAAAGGACTTTTTTCAGGAGATATTGCACCTTTAATGCAAGAAAAAGTACTAAGTGCAGTCACATATGCCGTTGGTGATGAAGAAGCTGCTGAAGTAAATGCTAATGAGCAGCCAGAGGCGCCGAAGCTTGTTCTGCAGTCTCTGTTTTCACTTATACGAGGTGAAGTTGAGCAGTTGGATTCAAGAGCACTTCCCCTTTGCCTTCATCAGGTACTCTGGTAAACCCTTCACTTTCAGCCTCACAAAAATTCTCCTAGCAGTGTTTGGAATGATCTAAAATGCTGCCTTGGCTGGGCGCGGTGGCTCATGCCTGTAATCCCAGCATTTTGGGAGGCTGAGGTGGGTGGATGGCTTGAGCTCAGAAGTTCAAGACCAGCCTGGGCAACATGGCGAAACCCCATCTCTACAAAGTATACAAAAATTAGCCGGGCATGGTGGTTCTTCACACCTGTAGTCCCAGCTACTTGGGAGGCCGAGGTGGGACGATCACTCAAGCCTGGGAGGCAAAGGTTGCATTGAGCTGACATTGCACCACTGCACTCCAGCCTGGGAGACAGAGTGAGAGAACCTGTCTCTAAATAAATAAATAAATATAAAAATAAAAAATAAAATGCAATCTCTGTAATTGATTGTGTCCCACTCATCACTGGTGAGCCTGGGGGAGGGTGACCCTCGTGGGATGTTTGGCATATTACTAATTGATGGCCACACCTTGGCCTTGGATAATCCATAGTTTAAACAATGGCTCACTTTTTAAATCAGTGATTAAGCTGTGTAAGAGTTTGATAAGCATCTACCAGGAGCCAAAGACCCTGCTGGACAATGGGTAAACAAAGATTACTTAGCAGAATATGCCCATAAGAGAGCCCCTGCGGAACAGGAGCAACAGTTATATCGATAAGTAATTGTGGAATTTTGTGTTCAGTGTTAGAGTAAACATATGTTAAAGATTCAGCAGCACAAAATGAGTGATTAATTCTGCCCTGTGGACACTTGGGAACAGAAGGCGACTCTTGAGCTGGGTTTTCCAGGCTTATTAGGCGCTCAGTGGATTAACAGAATGAGCTGGTCCAGGAAGAGATCAGCCTGTGAAAGCCATGGCTGGGATATTATTGGAGATGAAGATGTTAAAAGAGGAGGTGAGATTGAATAGCTGGTGACATTGAGGCTTTATTTTTAGGGACTGGTAATTTTTAATTATAACAGTGCCTGAATCACATTTGAATTTTAGAAAAAGAACTCTTTTGAGGATTAGGAGGGTGTATATGTTAGAGGATGGAGAGGCTGGAAACTGGGTAGCCTTTAGGCCGGTGATGAGGAAACTTTTTTTTTTTACATAAGAGCTAATTCAGAAGAAATTAAGATATTTGAGCTGCATTTTATTTTTTATTGTATTTATTTATGTATTTATTTAGAGACAGAGTCTCACTCTGTTGCCCAGGCTGGAGTGTAGCGGCATGATCTCAGCTCACTGTAATCTCTGCCTCCCAGATTCAAGCCATTCTCCTGCCTCAGCCTCCTGAGTAGCTGGGATTACAGGCGCCCACCACCACGCCTGGCTAATTTTTGTATTTTAATAGAGATGGGGTTTCACCATGTTGGCCAGGCTGGTTTCAAACTCCTGACCTCAAGTGATCCACCCACCTCGGCCTTCCAAAGGGCTAGGATTAACAGGCGCAAGCCGCAGCACCCAGCCTGCATTTTATTTTTACATAAAATGAAAATAACTGGTACATGGGAATGGAGAAAGTGATTTACTTTTGTAATGAGAAGTGAATAATTTTTAATTTTTAACCCATTTAGAAAAAAAAAAGTGCAGCTGGCTGCAAGTGCCCAGTTTTACATAAACATTTTCTTTGAGGCTGAAGCAAATTTGACTAATTGTCAATGTGAAAATAAAATAGAAAAACTGTTCTTGGAGTTATTTCTAAACAGAATTTGTCTCTAATCCTAATGTAACAAAAACGGATATGATGTTACATTAGGATCAGAGACAAGAGTATTCTCAGGGCAAACAGAAAATGGGATAAAAAGTAAAGTAGGCTGGGTACGGCGGCTCATACCTATAATCCCAGCACTTTGGGAGGCTGAGGTGGGTGGATCATGTGAGGTCAGGAGTTCAAGACCAGCCTGGCCAACACAGTGAAACCTCATCTCTTCTAAAAATATACACACACAAAAAAATTAACCAGGCATGGTGGCACGCGCCCGTAGTCCCAGCTACTCGAGAGGCTGAGGCAGGAGAATTGCCTGAACCCAGGAGGCGGAGGTAGCAGTGAGCGGAGATCGCACCACTGCACTCCAGCCTGGGTGACAGAGTGAGACTCTGTCTCAAAAAAAAAGGGAAAATAGGGCCAGGCGTGGTAGCTCATACCTGTAATGCAGCACTCTGGGAGGTCGAGGCAGGCAGATTGCTTGAGCCCAGGAGTTCAAGACTAGCCTAGGCAACATCGTGAAACCTTGTCTCTACAAAAAAAAAAAACGTAGCCAGGCATGGTGGCGTGCACCTGTAATCCCAGCTATTCAGGAGGCTAAGGTGGGAGGATTGCATGAGCCCAGGAGTTTGAGGCTGCAATGAGCCTGATTCCATCACTGCACTCCAGCCTGGGTAACAGAGGAAGACCCTGTCTAAAAACAAACAAACAAAAAGTTCAATAGGTTTTGTCCCAGTTCAGGAAAATGGATACTTTTCCAAATTTGTACTACCTCCTTTATGAACTTGAAGAATGCCTTTGAGGAAATGTATACTCCTGGCCTCTAAGCTGTCACGAGCTCACCATTGTTGAGTAGCACCAACACCAAGGCAGCTTTCTAATCACTCAGCTTTCACTGCATTTGAACAGTGGATTGCACGGCAATCTTTTCTCTCCTGGGAAAGAAGGTTAGAGAATACGGTGGTGGTTTAAAAGTATGGGCTTTGGCCCTACCACAAGCTAAGTGGCTTTTGGTTTTTCCTGTTGTAAAGTAATAGAGGATTAAATGGGATAATGCATGTAAAAGCACTTAACATATGTTTGACATACAGTAAAAGCCAAAGAAATATTAAACATTTAAACTCTATTCCTACTGTGACTAATTCAGAGATTGCTCATTGGAAATCAAGGCTGGGGATCAGCAAAGAAATACTGATGCCATTAGAAAGCTGAGACGTCAGGGTGACAAGATTCGGTTGATGGCTGCCTCCTCAGCCCAAGAAGACAGAATATCCTGTCACCTCCCAAGGGAGACACAAATCAGGGAGGGATGGAGGTACATTGTATTCATTTTAGTAATTCCCAGCACATCACATGGTATATTTCACCTAGATTTGCCAGTTGTTGACATTTTTATCAAATTTTTGCTCTGTTTTTTAACTGGGGCTATAGGCACGTGCCACTGCGCCCAGCTAATTTTTGTATTTTTAGTAGAGATGGGGTTTCACCATGTTGCCCAGGCTGGTCTTTAACTCCTGATCTCGGGTGATCCACCCGCCTCGACCTCCCAAAATGCTGGGATTACAGGCGTGAGCCACCGCGCCTGGCCTTTTTGCTCTTGCCCTCTCTCGTGCACACACACGTGTTTTTTCCATTGAAACACTTGAAAGTAATTTGCATTATGACACTTCACCCCTAAATATTTGTATATAAATCTCCCAAGAAGAAGGATACTCTTCTACATAACAACATACAAGGCCATTATCAACCCCAAGAAATGAGTCACTGATGCAATAAAATTATTTAATATACAATCCATATTCAAATTTCCCCCAAGTAGTTCCACAAATGTTCTGTGTAATTGTTTTCCCCCAGTGCAGGATTCAGTGCGGGATGACATATTGCATTCAACTGTCAGTATTCTTTAGTCTCCTGTAATCCAGAATGCTCCCTGCTTTTCTATCTGTATCAGTTTTTCTTTCTCCGCCCCTTTCTTTCTTTCACACTGACATTTATGAACAGTCTAAGAATTCATGTAGAATGTCCCATAATCAGGATTTGTCTAATTATTTCTCTCTTTTTTTTTTGAGATGGAGTCTCACTCTGTCCCCCCCAGGCTGGAGTGCAGTGGCATGATCTTGATCTTGGCTTACTGTAACCTCCACCTCCCAGGCTCAAGCAATTCTCCTGTCTCAGCCTCCTGAGTAGCTGGGACTATAGGCCCATGCCACCACGCCCAGCTAATTTTTGTATTTTTAGTAGAGACAAGGTTTCACCATGTTGGGCAGGAGGGTCTCGATCTCTTGACCTCATGATCCTCCCGCCTCGGCCTCCCAAAGTGCTGGGATTACAGGTGTGAGCCACTGCGCCTGGCCTAATTATTTCTTTAAGATTTGATTCAGGTTAAACATTCTGGGCAAGAATTTACTTAGGTAACATTCCATACCCAATTCTCTCTTGAACTGATTCTAATCTGGTTTTTGTTCCCACCACTCCCCCAAAATTGCACTGTAAAAGTCACCAGTGATTTCCATGTTGTTAAATCCAGTGGTCAGACCTCAGTTTTCATCTTACTGGAGCTATTGGAAACATCAAGTTGATCACATACTCTGTTTTGAAGCGTTTTGTTTATTTGCCTTTTGGGAACTCTTTTCTTGGCTTTTACCTCTTACTGGCCATGCCTTCTCCGGCTCATTTTCTGAGTTCCCATATTTTCCTTTTTTTTTTTCCCACTCTGTCACCAGGCTGGAGTACAGTGACATCATCACGGCTCACTGCAGCCTCCACCCCACGGGTTCAAGTAGTCTTCCTGCCTCAGCTTCCCAAGTGGCTGGGACTGCAGGCGCATGCCACCATGCCCAGCTAATTTTTTTGTTTTTTTGTAGAGACGGGGTTTCACCATGTTGCCTGGGCTGGTCTCGAATTCCTGGCCTCAGGTGATCCTCTCACCTTGGTCTCCCAAAGTGCTGGGATTTCAGGCATGAGCCACTGCACCCAGACCTAATTTTTAAACACTGGGATGCGTCAGAGTTCAGTTCTTGAATCTCTTCTCATTCTGAATTCACTTCCTGGTGTGTTTTCATCCAATCCTGTAGGTTTGTCCTTTTTTTTTTTTTTTTTTTTTGAGACGGAGTCTCACTGTGTTGCCCAGGCTGGAGTGCAGTGGCACAATCTTGGCTCACTACAACCTCCGCCTCCCAAGTTCAAGTGATTCTCCTGTCTCAGCCCCACAAGTAGCTGGGATTACAGGCACGTGCCACCAGGCCTGGCTGATTTTTATGTTTTTAGCAGAGATGGGGTTTCATCATGTTGGCCAGGCTGGTCTCAAACTCCTGACCTCAGGTGATCCGCCCGCCTCAGCCTCCCAAAGTGCTGGGATTACAGGTGTGAGCCACTGTGCCTGGCCTGTCCTATTTCTTTTCTGAACTCCAGACTTAACTATCCAGCAACTCAAGATGTCTCATGGGCATTTCAAACTTAAGATGTACAAAATCAAACTTTGATTTTCTCCCGTATCTACTGCTTTCCTAGTCTTACCTCTCTTGTTAAATGCCAACTTCATCCCTCTAGTTGCTGAGACCAAATGCCTTGAAGTCAGACTTTATTTACTTTTCCCTGCATCTGAATCCAATCCAACAGCAAGTCCTGCAGATCTACTTCAAAATATACCCAGAACTTCTTACCTCTTTCACTGCTACCATTTCAGTACAGGACACCATCAAATCTCTCCCAGATTCTTGCAGTAAATTTCTCACTATAGAGACTTTTCTGCCTTCACTCTCCCTTCCACTTAGTGCTTTCTCTCTACATGACAGTCACTGTGAGGCAGATAAAACATAAGTCAGACCTTGTCACTCCGCTGTGCAGAGCCCTCCGATGGCTTCCCTTCCCATTTAGAGTAAAAGCCAAAATCCTTCCCGTGGCCTACAAGGCCCTGATGATCTGGTCCTGTTAGCTTCCTAGATCTTCCTTACTAAAATTCGCCTTAACTCACTCCTTTCCAGGTTCACTGGCCTTCTGACAGCTCCTCAGATATACCAAGGATGTTCCTACTTCAGGTCCTCTGGCATCTCCTATCTACTCCTTCTCAGGAAGCCACTAGATGATGTGCTCCAGCAAAACAAGGGAGTAAACCAAGAAACAGGAAGGTGTGAGATGCAGGAAACTGGGAATCCTACTCAGGAAAGAGGTGAAGGGAATCTAAGCAAAGGGAGATTTTAAGATGACAGCTGTATGCCAGGAAGGAGAGGGTAACCAGTCCTGTTTAAAGTGGATCACAAGAGTCTGGGGAGAGGCTTTTCTATCATTTTCCTGTTTGTAGAAGTATTTGACTCCTTAAAGCATAGACATGTAAAATTTGGATGAAAATAAGAACTAAAAGAAGACATAATTCAGGCATAAGGCAATGAAAGCATCTAGGCTAAAGTGGTGACAGTGGAAATGGAAAGGGATGGATTTGAGATCTTTGGAAAGAAGAATAACTAGGACTTGGTGTAGATTGTTGTATTAGTCAGGGTTCTCTTAGAGGGACAGAACTCACAGGATATTTATATATATCCTATATATATTTATATATATAAAGGGGAGTTTATTAAGTATTAACTCGCACAATCACAAAGTCCCACAATAGGCTGTCTGCAAGCTGAGGAGCAAGGAGAGCCGGGCTAAGTCCCAAAACTGAAGAATTTGGAGTCCGATGGTCGAGGGCAGGAAGCATCCAGCACGGGAGAAAGATGTAGGCTGGGAGGCTAGGCCCATCTGTCTTTTTCACATTTTTCTGCCTGCTTTATATTCCCTGGCAGCTGATTAGATTGTGCCCACCAGATAAGGGGGTTCTGCCTTCCCAGCCCACTGACTCGAATGGTAATCTCTTTTGGCAACACCCTCACAGACACACCCAGGATCAATACTTTGTATCCTTCAATCCAATCACGTTGACACTCAGTATTAACCATCACAATTGTAAAAAGAGAATAAAGGAGAAATCAGAGATGACTGTAGGATATCCAGTTTGGGGGTAATAGTAGTACCATTAACAGATATAAGGTATTTGAGTGTGAGAACTAATTTTAGGAAAATTGTGATTTAAAAAGTGATATATAATATATGGAATAATATGTGCTAAAGGCCAATGGGAATATGACAACATATACTTGTATTTTGAGCTTGTGGAACTCTTAAAAATTCTGTTTTAAAGTTCTTGTTCTTAAGTATGAGTGGTCTTTTTTACACTGACTTAGTTAATATGACTACAGATTAGCTTTAAATGTTTAACTGAAGTCATATGCTTGGGAGGTTTTCATATAGAAAATCCGGCCCTCCCTTGGGCCTCTTTTGTAAGGACACTAATCCCATTCATGAGGGCGGAGCTCCCGTGACCTAATCACCTCCCAGAGACCCCGTTCTTCACACTATCCCCTGGGAACTCGGTTTCAACATATGAATTTGTGAGGGGGGCGCAAACATTGAGGCCATGGCCCTTCACAGTGTCTTTTTTTAGAGGGTTCCTGATTGGTAAAAGAAGGATAACCAAGATCACCTTACACCTGTTACCTTCCCAGCAGTTTTCAACTTTTTCACGATTCCACTCTGCATCTTGCAATTCATTCCAAATCAGACTCAAAAACCATTTTAAACACTTACTGCAGTGTGCTGGGCATTATGCTGGATACATGTTCTCTCTTTTTTTTTTTTAAATTTGTATTTATTTATTTATTTTAATTTGCTTCCTGTACCTGGGCAGCAAACACAATCTCTCTTTCAGTCCTTATGGCAGCCTTGTTTTATACAGCTGCAGGTATTACTGTCCCTGTTTTAAGATAAGAAAGTTGAGATGCGAAATGACATGTCCAGGGCCACACAGCTGATAAGTGGCAGGGCTTGAACTAAAACACAGGCCATTCACCTCCAACCCCATGTTCTTTCTGCTCTACTGGGCTAGCTTTCAGATTTAGAAATATGCTTCAAAAAAAGTCACATCTTCTCTTCCTGCTAGACTTGCAAGGGGGAGATTTTTAAAGGAGAAATACTTTGTATATTTATTTCTCAAGATGACTTTTTACCTGGAAATGTCTTTTACTTTTGAGGCACTGGGTTTCATAACCTTCTCTGCATAGTTACTTTATGGTATTAGAACTGCTACAGAAGCCTGCAAGCTAATTTCTGCAGTGCCAGGAAATCTGGTTACCTAATAGTTATGGACCCCATCAAAACTCCTCAAATAAGAGCTATTTATAAATAACTATGTGCCAATTGTGCACAAATGCAAAAAGGCAAGAAAAATGGCTTTGAAGAGCTAGACATTTTATTTTAATGGGCAACCTGAAACTATCTCATACCATATATAGAAAGGAAACTGTGCAATACCATGGATGTTTTCACTGGAAGTTTATACTTGAAATTTTTTTTTTTTTTTTTGTACTTTGTACTTTGAAATGTTTTGTTTTTTGAGACAGAGTTTCACACTGTCACCCAGGCTGGAATGCAGTGGCGCAATTTCGGCTCACTGCAACCTCTACCTCCCAGGTTCGAGTGATTCTTCTGCCTCAAGCTCCCAAGTAGCTGGGAATACAGGTGCACGCCACCACACCCAGCTAATTTTTGTGTTTTTAGTAGAGACAGTATTCACCATGTTGGCCAAGCTGGTGTTGAACTCCTGACCTCAAATGATCTGCCTGCTTCGGCCTCTCAAAGTGCTGGGATTATAGGCATGAGCTGCTGTGCCTGGCTCTGCAGTTGAAATGTCATCATTGATTTCAATTAAGTGTAACCCACTAGTATCCTGGAACCTGACATACGAGAACCGTGTTTACTGACATCCATCACGTTGGTAGCTTGACATCAGCCGTGGCAGGAGTATTGACACCACTGAAATGAGCAAACACTGCAAGTTGGGGCTCTCCCCAACACTCTGGAGACGACTGTTAAATATTAGCACACTGCTGGTTACACCATTATATGAAATTCTCGTTTTGTAAGCTAAAGAAATGATTGAAGATTGGCAGTTTGACTTGGTTCATACTACTTTTAAAACATATTATTAGAACAATAAGCTGGTAAAAGATAACCAGATTCTTAAAAATCAGTTTGTCCCTTGCAAAATCTTTAATATAACATCAATATGGGATCTAACTTTATATTAACTGAAAACTAATCATTTATAGAGATGATTGAGTCAGTCGTCTACATGGCTCATGGAAAAAATGTCACATTTGTAGGATTTAAACTAGGCACGTATTTTCCTTTAAAAGTATGCTGTTTCCCCTGGGGGATTTGGGAAAATCCATTCCTTTTTATTGCTAGCTTATAGGTTTGACAAGTACTTTATTACTCTTTACATTGTCAATTTACCTGGAAAATGAAGATAGTGATGTATAAAGGTTATACCTTTTTTTACTAGAGACAATCTATAGAAACTGTTTTTTGGTTTTGTTTTGTTTGGTTTTTTTTTGAGACGGAGTTTTGCTCTTGCTGCTCAGGCTGGAGTGCAATGGCACGATCTCAGCTCACTGCAACCTCTGCCTCCCAGGTTCAAGTGATTCTTCTGCCTCAGCCTCCAGAGTAACTGGGATTACAGGCATGAGCCACCATGCCCGGCTAATTTTTGTATTTTTAGTAGAGATGGGGTTTCACCGTGTTGGTTAGGCTGGTCTTGAACCCTTGACCTCAGATGATCCACCCACCTCAGCCTCCCAAAGTGCTGGGATTACAGGCATGAGCCACTGTGCCCGGCTGGAAACTGTTTTAAAAATACAGAGTTTATGCAATATTTCAGTGAATATTTTTAGTTTTAGTGATCTGTTCATAAATGTCATATCTAAATAAAGATCTAAAAATATCCCTAAGTTTTTAGAATCAAAGAACCTTTAAATGTAAAGATGTCTTAGAATGAATCTGATAACTGACAAGCCTGAACTGAGACCAGCTCCTGAGTCTTGGAACTCTTTATCTAGTGTTCTTTACCATGTGTAGCACTTTGTACATATTCTAAACAACATTAATCAACAACAGCCTGGCCTTTTCTTAAATATCAGACCAGACCAAAAAGTCAGTGTCCTGTGAGGTCCTCAGCTGGTGGTTTGTGAAACAGGAATGAAATCAATGGGATGTTGAGGTCTCACGTGACTTGACTTATTTCTGCTTTTTCTTTTTATTTATTTATTTATTAAGTTTGCTTCACAGCATTTGAAAGGAATATTTCTACTTTTAATTTACAATAAACAATCATTTTTTCATTTGTGTTATATTTTTGTAAGTCTCTAACATTTTTCTCATTCTTTAGAGTCCTAAACTCTAATGAATCAGGGAAATCTACTTTGACTTGAAGTAGAGTAGGAGGAATTATGTGTAAACACCAAAGAACATCTCTGCTTTGCTTGAGATGAGTAACTTCAGAATTGCATCCTGTGCCTACAGTCAGATTTCTTCTGAACTGTTGAATGTAGTTTAAAAAAAGAGTTTTCTTAATTTGATATCAAAAACATTTGGAATTTCAAGATCTTAATTTGTTTCAAATTTGTCTTCTCATCCAAGTGTTAATTTAATTTTCTCTGTTTTTTCTTTGTTTTTAACAGATAGCAGAATCCTATTTCCAGGAGGAGGACTGTATCCTTTTCTTAAAATCAGGAAGAAATTTTTAGAACTCTTAGAGAACCATTCATTTTTTTTTTAATTGAAGTATATTTTACGTGTAATAGAATGTACAGATCATATGGTTTCAGTGGTTTTGACAGTTGTATGTACCCGTGTAACCACCTCAGAAAGCAAAGTGTAGGAAATTTCTGTCTCTCCACAAAATTTCCTAGAACCATCCAAAGTTTACCTTCATAAATAGGCCTTAATTTTACTAAAATATGTATTTGTATTTATTTTTTGAAGGAAAATTTGTATTATTTTAATGATTTTTATGTACAGAACACTCAACAGTGTACATTTAGCCCAGTTTAGTGGTCTGTTCTTTAGCCTTTGCCTTTTTGAGCTTGGCGACGCGCGCCACAGACTTGGGACCCAGGACATTGCTGCCCCCGTGATGGTGGATCTCATCGTATCTGTCGTTGTAATTGGTCCTGATAGCTTCCACCAGCTTAGCCAGAGCACCTTTGTCTTCCGAGTTCACCTGTGTGAAGGCGACAGTGGTGCAGGTCTTCCTGTGGACTGGACGGCCCAGTCTTGCCTTCCCCTTGATAATGCAATAAGGGACCCACATTTTACGACACAGGGCAGGCAAGAAGACAACCAGCTGAAAGAAGGCATTAGCTGAAGACCGTATTTTGACCAAAAGCAGTAAATCTCAAAGCTAGCTTGGTAGCAAGCGAGAGAGAGAGAAATTCTGAGTGATCATAAAGACAAAAAGCTAAACAGTGAGTTTTTCTCTTCCTTTTTTCTGGGTCAGCATTTAGAGCATTGCCCAGAGGAAGGTAGGCAGTTGGACAGTGTATCCTGACCTCACAAGATGCAGATCTGTGTGATACAAATGAGAAGGCGAAAGCTCACAGGATCATTTACAAAGAAGTAGAATCACGTGATAATAATGGAAATCACTGTGGCAAGTTAATTGAGTGTTTACAAAAGACCCATATAAGTTTTTGCCCTGTCATTGTTTAGGCATGTGATCCTCTGGTCTTGTGGGAGAAAAGCATTCAGTGGGAAATAATAAGGATCAAGGTGACTTGAAACAGAAACACTTGACCAGAGAGTCACATAGTTCCTTGACAGAAAGTAAGGAGAGAAATAAAAAAGGGAAACGTGGATTCCAGGATTCCATGTGGTCCTGTTTCCTTAAATTACTTTTAGTTGACTCTGCAAGCAGACATTCCTTGAGCATTAAAACCTTCTTTTAGTTTCTGTCTGCTGATAGTGTGCAATCTAAGTAGCTATTGCATAATATGCCACATTAAAATTTACCTACTTCAAAACCAAGAAACATTACTAGGCTGGGCGCAGTGGCTCACACCTGTAATCCCAGCACTTTAGGAGGCTGAGGCAGGTGGATCGCTTGAGGTCAGGAGTTCAAAACCAGCCTGGCCAACATGGTGAAACCCCATCTTGACTAAAAATACAAAGATTAGCCAGGCATGATGGTGCACGCCTGTAATCCCAGCTACTCTGGAGGCTGAGGCAGGAGAATCACTTGAATCCAGGAGGGGGAGGTTGCAATAAGTGGAGATTGCACCACTGCACTCCAGCCTGGGTGACAGAGGGAGACTGTGTCTCAAAAAAAAAAAAAAGCTGGACGCAGTGACTCATGCCTCTAATCCCAGCACTTTGGGAGGCCCAGGCAGGCAGATCATGAGGTCAGGAGTTTGAGACCAGCCTGGCTAACATGGTGAAACCCCGTCTCTACTAAAAATACAAAAAAATTAGCCAGGCGCAGTGGTGGGCGCCTGTAGTCTCAGCTACCCGGGAGGCTGAGGCAGGAGAATCGCTTGAACCTGGGAGGTGGAGGTTGTAGTGAGCTGAGATTGCCCCACTGCCCTCCAGCCTGGATGACAGAGCAAGACTCTATCTCAAGGAAAAAAAAAAAAAGAGAAACATTACTTTAGATATGTTTAAATTTAAAAATATTTAGAGTCCTCTCATGTTTTAGTAAGCTGCAAATTTCTCAACAGCTATAGGACATTGTTCTTCAAATATGGGAATAATGTAAATAGTGTGGATTTCTATTTTCCTTAAATGTTCTATTCAGATGAGAAAGCAATGAAATTCATTCAGCTAGAACGATTGTATCATGAGCAATTGCTCGCAAATCTTTCTGCCATTCAAGAACAGTGGGGTAAGTACAGACCAACATGGAATATGGAATTAGCAGTAATCCAACAAGTCACCATCTACAAAATTAACGTATTTGACCTGGTTTTATAAATCAGAAAATAGATGTTTCCATAGACAAGTTAATGTTGCAAAGAAAGTAGCATTTTTACCACAAGTCTATTCTATTGTGAGAAGACTTTTTTCTTTGTATTTTGCTCTTCATATCAATGCCAAGAAAAGAATACTTGCAACTATTTGCATTTTTCCTGATCACATTTCATGCCCTACTGGCTAATTTAGTCTCTAGGATGATATTTACTTATATTGAAAAGTAATAAGTTAGCTATTTCTAACTGTTGGCTTGTTTGAGAAGATAATTTTGCATGCAAATCTTTATGAGTGGTGCTAGTTAACTGTTTTGTTTTTTTGCTCCTAAATATGTTTGTAAGAGCCAGTGACTAACAAATACTTTTAATTTAGAAACAAAATGGAAAACTGTGCAACCACATACAGTTACGCCGCTAAGGAATTCAGAAAAGGGATTTAATGGTGAAGATTTTGAACGGCTTACTAAAATTTGTGCAACACATCAAGAGTAAGTATATCAGAATTTCGTTAGAATGAGTTGGAGTAGAATATTGAAGAAGCATTATAGCATTGAGTATCCATTTCTTTGTTTAATGTTTTCAACTGGAGAAATTAAGATGGATATAATATAATTATTGCAAGGCTCTAGTACTGGTTCGAACCCCGGGAGCGCGCCAACAGACAGCACAAGGCAGTGTGGAGCATCACACTGTTTTAATGAGCGCCTGGGTGCAGACGGGCTGAGGCCTAAAATGGCGTCAGCCCCACGTGAGGACGAGGCAGGGGTTTTGTAGTCTCCTGTAAACAGGAAGCGTCCCTGTCAGATGTCACCGCTACGTGGTGCCCGGATGGCCTCTCTCGATCCTCGGGGGAACGTGTCTTCCGGCCAGAGTACGTGTCTTCCGGCCAGCCCTCTTCCTGCTTCTGCTTCTCGCTGACGCACGCTGCTGGTGCAAGTGCCCCTCGAGACTGGGCCTGAGAAGGGAGGAGTTATTCATCCCCCCAAGCTTTCAGGCCCCGGGGAGAATCTTTCATTCCTGTCCATTTGGTTATAGAAAATGGGAAAAGGGGCGACTTTCTCAATAACTACTTCAGGCGTGACATAGGGGGTGGCGTGGGCACCTCAGAAAAAAAAAGAAAAAACTTAATTTTGGGTGTATTCTTGAGAGACGGATTGGTATCTGTCGTGTCGTTGTAGCAGGAGTATCATCTGGATTGTCTGACGGTTAACTGTAGTTTCAACAAGAGTTTTAATGGCTTTTATTATCAGTGGGATAACACAGGGGAGAAACAGGAGGACCCCAATGATGAAGATTACTGTCCTTACCAGTGTTCTAAATCCTTCTAAGTTAAAGAACCACCCTCCTAGAAGGTTGGTTGGGTCCCATCCCTTCCAGGTTTGGACTGGTACATGGGCTACTTTTCTGATATTTGAAGCGATTTCTAGAACCTCTTTTCCGTTATCGTCTATGTTAAAACAGCAATTGGAGATGTTAAACTTACCACAGACCGCACCCTCTTCTGCTAATAGTCTATTGCCAGCCTGTTTTGATAAATTGCTGCGCGCATTTGGTTTTGTTGTCACGCGAGCATTTCCAGGGCTGAGGCGGTTTGGTTAGTGATTATCTCTAGAACAGCCTGTAGTCTAATTATTCTATTTAGCATATATGCGGGAGTGCGATAACCCCGTGAACCATCCTCAGCCCAGGTGGCAGGACCGTAATATTCGATGATGCGTTGCGGAGGCCGCTCGTCCTCTCGCCGTCTTTGGCTTCCTCCTGCCTTTAAGGACCGTTTTTCTCTGGTTATCATACGCAGGGACTCCGAGGGTGTTGCCCGCCTGCTTTGGAAGTAAAATGAATCCAGGTTTAATTGTGCCTAGGAAGCAAGTACCTTGCCAGTGATAAGGTAGCCGTGAGTAAGCCTGGGTTCCCCATATCCAGAGGAATCCATCAGGGCAGTCCATTGTCGGCTGGTGTTCCTAGGATTGTCACATAGTGCACTTAGGCAGGGGTAGGCGGCAGAAGGGTTAGTGGTGTTTGTATAGTTCCAGGCCTTTTTTGACAAGGCACAATTGAAGTAGCTTAAGTTAGAAGGAGACCAGGCTCCAGGGGGTAACCTTGGCCACGACTCGGCTGTGGAGGCGTTGACTGTTAGGGTTTGGTGACAGGGGCTTTCACCTACGGCGCCATGGGTTTTATCAGTCCACTTGCGGGATATGCACGCCGTCCCTCTTACTGGGTTGGTAAGCGTCCAGGTCGGTGGGCATTCCTGAGAATTCAAAGTGAGGCTGGGGTTTTAAAATGCTAGTAATTAAGGGGGAATGTCTATCCCATACCACGGCCACTGTTCAGTCCTATGGGCTCCCCCACGTACCCAGCAATTGGACACATTCATGGTAAGCCAGATGCCCTTTCCTACATCTACAAACAGATTTTTTTCTGGCTTGAGAACGGATACGTCTGTTTATAGTTTTTGTATAAAGGGATGGAAATACCACGGGTGATTTTCAGGGATAGTTGTTGGTTTTGAGGCTTTTGCTTTGGCTGTAATCCGTTCTCTCTTTATGTCCTTGAGCACTTGAGCGTTACTCCCCATTGTCCAATTTTGGTGAAGCAAAGCCACTGCTTCCCTTTTGGACATGTAGCCCTGTTACGACTGCCAGATACTCCTAGATTTTTTACTTTATAGTAACTCTCTCCTGATTCAACACATTCCTCGACTAAGGTTCCACAACAGGATCTTTCTATGTGACTATGGTGAGTGAAGGACTGTTGACATGAGTATGGTGAGTGAAGGATTGTTGCATCTTTCCTCCGTGGTGGAAAGACTGATAACACTCACAGCAGCTCTGAAGGGCTGCTGTGGACAGCAGGGCGGCTACTGACCGTATAAGGGTCGTGGTGAGGGATATTCCTGTATTAAGACTTTTGGTTGGAAGTGAGGCACAGCATCCAGTTGGGTAGATACAGGCCATCTCTGGAAGCAGGTGTTTAGTCTTCCTCGTGTTTTGGTTTTAAGAAAACGAAAATTTTTTGGTTAATTGCAGCTTGGTAGGAGAAATTGGCCTGGACAACCACTTATCTGTTAATGTTTTGGAGGAAGAAATAGCCTTTGGGGTGAGCTTGACCCTGGTACGATGGACCCAGTTGGGGAGTCCGTGGACTCTCATGCTGTTGGCATGCTGAGTATCACAGTGTAGGGGCCTGTCCACTTCGGTTGTAGCTTTTTGTGAGGGTCAGGTTGGCCAATAAACACGTCTGTGCCTGCAAGACAGTTATGTTGAGAGGACAAGGAGGTGTCGGCAGGGAGAGGCATGGCCTCGTTTGCTGCTTCACAAATGAAAGACCATGTCTGGATTAAGGAGGAGAAGTAATTCCCGAGTGGCTCAGGGTCTGGTAAGGGTGGAGGCCCTAAGACAAAAGTTCATCCATACATGATTCCAAAGGGACTATAAAAAGAGGGCATTTTTGGTGTTGGACGGAGTCTCATGAGGGTGAAAGGGAGATTTCTCGTCCACGACTGGCGGGTTTCTAGAGCCAGCTTGGTGAGTTGAGCTTTAAGGACAGAGCTGACTTTTTCAAGTTTGCCTGAAGATTGAGGCCTGTAAGGTGTATAGAGAACCCATTTTATTCCTAAGGATGTGGAGACAACTTGGGTAATTTGGCTGATAAAGGTGGGCCTGTTATTGGATTGGATGGATGTTGGGAGTGTGAAATGGGGAATTATATACATGATGAGAGTTTGTATGACGACATTTGCACCTTCTGAAGTTGTTGGGAATGCTTCTACCCACCCAGAGAAAGTACAGACCAAGACTAGAAGGTAGTGGAGCCGTTTATCAGGTGAGTGAAGTCTACCTGCCCATCTTGCCCAGGTACCTGGCCCTGGGCTTGGTGGTTAGAAAAAGGCGGTGGCCAGAGGGAGCCCTGGGGTGACACTGAGTGGCAGATACAGCAGGACTGGGTGATCTCTTGAACACGGCTGGAAAGATGAGGACAAGTGAGAACAGGGCGGAGAAGTTGCAAGAGAGGTTTGTAGCCGACATGGAAAGAGTTGTGGAGGCTTTGGAGGATAGGCATTGTTTGAGCATGAGGAAGAACGAGAAGCGCCCTTCCTTGATGTACCACGGTCCTTGCTTTTGGAGGTTCTGGGCCTGGAAGTCCTTTTCTTCTGAGGAGTAAAGAGGAAAGAACAAGGACAGGGACAGAAACTGGCCTTGCATGGTTGTAGGGCTACTTGTTTGGCCACCTGATCTGCTAGCGCATTTCCAGCCCATATAGGATTGTCTGGGGTTTGGTGGCCCCTGCAATGAATGACGGCAGCTTTCTGCGGGAGCCGGGCAGCCTGAAGGAGCTTGCTGATGAGAGAGCCGTTTATGACAGGAGTGTTGTTTGCAGTTAGGAAACCCCGTTCTTTCCAGATGGACGAGTGTGAGTGCACTATGTGGAACACATAACGAGAATCTGAATATATGTTCATTTGTTGTCCAGCTGCTAGAGTGAGAGCTCGAGTGAGGGTGATGAGTTCAGCCTTTTGAGAGGTGGTTCCTAGGGGGAGCAGATTGGCTTCAATAGTGTGGGCGGGTGACACTATAGCATAGCCAGCATGTTGGCATCCTTGATGTAGGAAGGAGCTGCCATCTACAAACCAAGGAAATGAGGCATCTGGAAGGGGTTGATCTGTTAGTTTTGGAAAAGGTATAAGAAAGGTTTGAACGGTGTCCACACAGAAGTGTGCAGGGTCTTGGGAGGTAGTGGCTTCAGGTAAGAGCATGGCCAGGTTTAAATGGGAGCTGGTTAGCACGGTGATTTGGGGAGTTTCTATGAATAGAGCATACAGTTGAAGGAGCCATGGGGCAGACATGAGACTTAGTACACTGCAGTGAGCTAGCATGTCTTTGATGTTATGGGTTGAATAAAACTGTTAGGTTGGCATGAAGGGATAGTTTTAGGCTTTCAAGGGTGAGGACGGCAGCTGCCACCAGTGCTTGGAGACAAGCAAGCCATTCGATAACTGTGGTTTCGAGCTGTTTAGGGAGGTAGGCAACAATCGGAGGGCGGGTCCCTTAGACTGGGTTAGAACATGTAGTGCAACTCCACACCATTCGTCAGGATGGAGGGAGAAAGATTTGGTGAGGTCTGGGAGAGTGAGGACGGGGGCTGAGGTGAGAGCCTTCTGGAGTAGACAGAAAGGTTGGGTAATCGGCTGTGCAGGGTTTAAAGGCTTATGGAGAGGGCTTTTAGTAGCTTAGTATAACAGTTTGGCAAGTAGAGCGAAGGAAGGAACCCAGAGCCTAAAATATCCTGCTAGTCCTAGAAAAGAGAGAATTTCTTGCTTAGTTTGCAGAGGTGGGAGGGACTGGAGGAGGGGTATGCGGTTGGTTGTGAGCCCTCGGGTTTGCAGGGTAAGAGCTAGGCCTAGGTAGGTGACTGAGGGGGTGCTTATTTGTGCTTTCTTAGGGGAGACCCGATACCCCCACTCTGCCAGGAAATTTAAAAGAGAGATAGTATGGGCATTGCAGTCTTTTTGAGAGGGGCTACACAGGAGCAGATCATCAACATATTGAAGGAGAGTGGGCAGTTTTAGGAATAAGGTACAGAGGTTGTGAGCAAGGGCCCGGGTTTTGGCACCAGGTGCAAGGCTCTAGTATTTGTTCAAATCCCGAGAGTGCACCAACCAACAGCACAAGGCAGTGTGGAGCAACACACTGTTTTAATGAGCACCTGGGTATAGACGGGCTGAGGCCTAAAATGGTGTCAGCCCTACATGAGGATGGGGCTGGGGTTTTATGGTCTCTTGCAAACAGGAAGTGTCCCTGTCTGATGTAACTGCTCTGTGGTACCCGGATGGCCAATCTCTCCATCCTCAGGGGTACATGTCTTCCGGCCAGCCCTCTTCCTGCCTCTGTTATCTCACTGATGTGCACTTGTCGCACAAGTGGCCTTGCGCCTTGGGACTGGGCCTGAGGAGGGAGGAATTATTCATCCCCCTAGGCTTTCAGGCCCCGGAGAGAATCTTTCATTTATTACGTTCCTTTCTCAGTTTTTATTGAGTTTCTTACACTGAACTCAGTAAAAGGTCAACTTTACATAGGTTCAAAAGATTCTTCTGATTAGATATTTAAAAATATAACTTCTGATTTTGATCTTTTTTTGGTTAAGAGATGAGCAGTTCAGATGGACAGAATTGTGTATTAGGGCTTTTGATTCTACTCGCTAATGTTTATGTGTTGTAGTAAAAACATAACATTTTTAGGAGTAGTCTGATGCTGGAAAGCAAATAGAATACAGTATCTAACCAAAATCTTGCAGAAGAAAAGCTGCATTTACCAGGTAATTTTCAGTTGCTTGAATTGTATCAAGGAGTAGGATTTTTTAAACTAAATAATAATAATAAGGCACTTACTTTTTAAAAAAAAATTCCTTATTCGGAGATCCAGATTTCTGAGGACAAAGGAACACAATAGTGTTTAAACTAGTGCAAATTTCTGGAATTTAGAATATGAATTCTCAATACAAAGGCTAAAAGACTTTCCATTCTGTGGATAACTTTTTCTCCTTTTCTGTCAGAATCATGGAGAGAGTAAACTAAAGCTGTGTTTGTTAATAGCGAGACAATGCAAGGTAATTGTTGCGTAGCTCATGCAGCAGATAAAGAACTCACTCACAAATATTTATTGAACATGACATGAGCATGGTGCCTTTATGCTTCAAAATTTGGATAATTCCCCCCATATCATTACTTTTAAATTTTTTAATATTTAGAAATATTTTCAAGTTACACATAAAGTGTACAAGCTTGATTAATTTTTGCATAAACATATATGTCTATGGACTACCACTCTGAGCAAGGTACAAGATATGGAACATTCCAGCCCTTCAGAAGGCTCCCTCATGCACCTGCCAACTTCGTACCCACCCACAACAGTAACCACTATCTGGACTCTATAACAATATATTTGCCTGTCTTGTCATTTTATATAAATGAGATCATGCAGAATATAGATTTTTATGTCTCGATTCTTGCACCCAGCAGTATGTCTTGTTCCATGTTGTTGCATGTAACAGTGGTTTGCTCTGTTTTATTGCAGTACAGATTTCTTGGATGACTATGCAGCAATTTATTCATTCTATTATTAGTAGACTTTTAGGATGTTTCTTGTTTTGTGAATATTATGAATAAAGTGGCGATGAGCATTTTTGTGTGTGCCTTTAATGGATATGTACATTCTGTTATCTTGGGTATTCCCTAACATTTAATATTTATACTTTTTGTTATCTGTTTCCATGGAGAATTCCAACAAAATTATCTTCAACCATAATCTATTTTAGACTAAAATGACATAAACTGAAATTTTTAAAATATATGTGTGTGAAATCGTCTTTATTTATTAGCAAAAGGTTATCATTCTTTTTTTTTTTTCTTCTGGAATATAGCATTTGTTGCTTCTTTGGGGGTTTCCAATAGTAATTGGCCATCTAAGGAGATAAACACATGATATAGCTGCACTTTGAACTATGTGAGCCAGTGGTAATGTTTCAGCCGTGGAAATGTTCTGTGCTAATATTAGAATCCAGAGAAGCTGTATTTTTTTATAGCCATTTCAGTGACATTTGTTTGGAAGCGTATTGCTGCTGTAATTTTTTTAAAATTCTTTTTTCTTTCTTTTTTTCTACAGTCCTCTTTTATCCAAACATAAGGTAAGAGATTGTTTCTTTTGAATATATTTCTAGGAAAAATGTTTGTGTCATATGTCTGTTGTATGGACTATTTTGGAAAATGAAGAAACCTTTCCCAAGTTATTTTCAGCTTCCTAGTTTAATGCAACAGTTTCCCCAAAAGTTGGGTTTTCTTGTTTTAAACTTTTTAGATAGCAGCTGTGGAGAAGTCCCAGGAAAGGAAATGCTCTACGCAGTTACTAGTGTCTGAAGAGCCAAAGGAAGGAGGAGCTACCACCAAAGAGTCAGGTATGTTTTTAACTTAAGCTAGGGAGCAATGTAAAAGATACCTGCCTCCTCTGATCTTTTACAAGTGTTACATCTGAATTGCTGCAAAGGATCTTTTTTTTTTCTTTTTTTTGCACTTACATTTTTGTACATATACCTCTCCTAGAAAAAGAGCAAAATGAGACTTTTTATATTGGGTAGCTCCACATTTTAGACATCTATTAGTAGATACCTTAAAATCTAAGTTCTTATAAAAACATAAAATTCTTATGTTTTCAGTAGGTGGTTATATATATCTAACAGAATAAGAAAAGGTTGTACAAAATGCTCTGAAATAGAATTGGTGTTGGTACATTCATACATTGTTTTCTGTTTAAAAACCAACAGTTATTGTATACACTTTACCAGAAATTTGTTCTGTAAATTTAGATATTTAAAACTCTATATCTTGATAATTTATAGCAATTTAATTTCTCCCCTTTTCTGTTTACTAACATATGATATACTTTAGTTTGTATATATACATTTCTAAAGCATTTATGATGTATTTCATACCACCTTGTGCCTTTATGTCAAAAGATTTTAAGAGGCTTTCTTCTAAATGTTTGGCATGTTGCTCATTATAAAAGCTTTAGAATATAAAAATAAATAAATATGTTTTAGGGTTTTTTTTCCCTTGATATCTAATTTTACTATTAATATATATTTCTAGGCTTTATGTTCCTGGGCCTGAGAGCCCTGATATTGAACAGGAAGTATCAGGTGTTTTGGATGAGTTGCCCTGAAGTGATATGATGATGATGGTGATGATGATGATGATGATGATGATGATGGTGATGTCGATGATGTCGATGATGTCATAATTAGCCTTTTGCCTTTTCTCCCCCCCTTTTTTTTTTGAGACAGGGTCTCACGCTGTTGCCCAGGCTGGAGTGCAGTGGCACTATCACGGCTCACTGCAGCGATCTCCTGGGTTCAAGTAATCCTCCCGCCTCAGTCTCTCCAATAGCTGAGATTATAGGCACACACCATGGCGCCCCAGTTAATTTTTAAAAATTTTTGTGGGTATGGAGGTCTCACTATGTTGCTCAGGCTGGTCTGGAAGTCCTGAGCTCAAGCGATCCTCTCACCTCGGCCCCACAAAGTCCTGGAATTACAGGCATGAGTCACCATGCCCGGCCAGCCTTTTACTCTTTACAAAGTATATTTTTATTCTTTCAAATCTTACTTTATCTCCTTTTCACTTCTGAGACAAGTTGGGGATGTTGCCTTGGGTCAGTCGTACTAGACTCTGTTCTTCCGTCTTTTCTTTTCCAGTCATTTTTATATTAGGAATCACAGTAAAATGAGCTTCATAACAATCTTAAAGGAGGAAAAATATCACAAAGCTGCCCAGTTTGGGTGTGAATGTGTCTCTGTGTTGAGCACCTTGGGAAAAGTGCTATTACAGGCTGTGCGTTTGAGTTTGAGACTTACTGCCCAGCACCTCCTCCTACTTGGCCTCTGCTTTGAGTCATGTGGTACAGATGGGGAAACTGAGGTACCAAGTTTCAGTCACTTGCTTGGTGCTTTGATTCAGAGCTAGAACCTGGGTCTTCCCATTTCTAATTGAATGCAGCCTGCTTCTGCTAAGTACATTGTATGGATTATCAAAGGCGTCAACAATCCAGGTGTCCCAGGAATAACCCTATGAGGGAGTATGGACTAAATTCTGGGGAAAGAAATGTTGCCCCGGTTTCACCAAACAGTGTTTTAAAGAGAAATGTCAACAACGTGGGTGACTCTCCGAATGTAGTTTGGAACTCTTGCCTTTTCCAAAATTATGGTGGAGTTTTTTTCCCCATTATTTTCTGTAGTATTTCTAAATAATGGGATGAAGCAACCATTTTCAGGCTATTCTGTAAATAATACATTGTACCCATAGATAGTCTTTATTACTTATCACTTACTTAAGTGGTATCTCAGTTCATTAGATACCATACTTTAAGTGGTTGTATTTCGTGGCATAACTGCTGTCCACCACCCCACCTCCTACTCACAGAATGGCACCTCAGACTGATTCTGTACCTTTTCAGTCACTTATAAGCTATTAAATAGTCTCATTTTGCCAGGCACGATGGCTCATGCCTGTAATCCCAGCACTTTGGGAGGCCGAGGCGGGCGGTTCACGAGGTCAGGAGATCGAGACCACAGTGAAACCCCGTCTCTACTAAAAATACAAAAAAATTAGCCGGGCGTGGTGGCAGGCGCCTGTAGTCCCAGCTGCTGGAGAGGCGGAGGCAGGAGAATGGCGTGAACCCGGGAGGCGGAGCTTGCAGTGAGCCAAGATCGCGCCACTGCTCTCCAGCCTGGGAGACAGAGCAAGACTCCGTCTCAAAAAAAAAAAAAAAAAAAAGAAAAAAAAATTGTCTCATTTCGATTATTTAGAGCTTAGCCCTATTCAATCCTGAACTTGATTTTCACATTTAAATCTCACTGTACTCAAAGCTCTTCCCTGCCCTCCAGTTGCCAGGGCTGGGAACACGGTCTGCTCCTGGTTGGAGTTAGCTGGATTGGCGATTATGACTGAACCCAGGTTGTGTGGTGGCTCCAGCAGGAGCAGCTACGGAGGAGGTTACTCCCAAGCTGCTCCCCTAGATAACTGCAGCCTTTAGGTAACTGACCCTCAGCTGGAAGCAACACATTCCTCTGATGTGGAGGTTCTCTCTGCCCTGTGCTTTCACAGTGCCTGTGGGACTGTGGTCCCCAATCTTATTTAGTCTCTGAATCCTGTGGACATGTTTTGAGGGACATCTTCTGAACCTTTGGGTACCTGGAATTCATGGAGGAGTGGCTTGGCCCCCTTTCATTTGGCTGTGGCCCTCATTGCTCTAACCTTCCCCCATTTTAACAGAGGGAGGGGCAGACCAGCAAGCCCAGCGTCAAAGCAGGCAAACAAAGGAAAGTGAAAGGTGCCTGTGTTTTTTTGCAGCCTCACAAACTTTGAGTGATTCTTTGGGGTCGGGAGAGAGAAGGAAGGCTGTATTCTCCCAAAGGTGACCCCTTCTTCCTTCTCCTGATCCGCATCTGATACTTGAGTCAGGGTGTCAGGGGAGGACTTGAGTCAGGGTGTCAGGGGAGGTGCTATGAACTCTACTGAATAAGCTACCTTTCAGCAGCCCGGAGTTGAGGTGGCAGCCTCAGCACCAGATGCTCTGAAATCTGAAGGCAACGTTTCAGGAATGCCTTTTGCTTGATATGGTATGGGCCTCAATTGTCAGTTGGTGATTAGTATTAAAGTATCAATATGTTTTTGGAGTCCAGGGTGAAAAAGAAAAAAAAAAAAGTATCAGTAAATTTAAAAAAATGGAATAAAATTATCATCATATTTTCTCTTTTATTTTCAGCTTTGGCTCGTTATTTATTTAAGTTAAACAACATATTAGTATAAAAAGGTTAAAACTTCTTTTTTTTTTTTTTTTTTTTTTGAGACGGAGTCTCTCTCTGTCGCCTAGGCTGGAGTGCAGTGGCGCCATCTCGGCTCACTGCAAGCTCCGCCTCCCGGGTTCACGCCATTCTCCTGCCTCAGCCTCCCGAGTAGCTGGGACCACAGGCGCCGCCACCACGCCCAGCTAATTTTTTGTGTTTTTAATAGAGACGGGGTTTCACCATGTTAGCCAGGATGGTCTCGATCTCCTGACCTCGTGATCCACCCGCCTCGGCCTCCCAAAGTGCTGGGATTACAGGCTTGAGCCACCGCGCCCGGCCAAAAAGGTTAAAACTTCTAAAATAGTTATGAATGCTAAGTGTACCAATAAAGCGAGGATGAGCAAGCTTCTCTGTTACCTACCCATCCATGCACTTCTCATTCATTATTCACACGGAGGTTTTTAACTGTTTCATTTTAAAGTGAAGGAAAAATAAGTTGGTTTTACTTAAAGTAGAAATTGAAAGAGATGTCAGAATTCAAACCCATTTCTACTTGTTGCAAAAACTTATCCTTTTTATTGCTACCCTTTGCTACCTCCCTTTAAGAAGTTGCTCGGCGTGGTGGCTCACGCCTGTAATTCCAGCACTTTGGGAGGCCGAGGCGGGTGGATCACGAGGTCAGGAGATCGAGACCATCCTGGCTAACACGGTGAAACCCCATCTCTACTAAAAAATACCAAAAATTAGCTGGGCATGGTGGCGGCGCCTGTAGTCCCAGCTGCTCAGGAGGCTGAGGCAGGAGAATGGCGTGAACCCGGGAGGCGGAGCTTGTAGTGAGCCGAGATCGCGCCACTGCACTCCAGCCTGGGCGACAGAACGAGACTCTGTCTCAAAAAAAAAAAAAAAAAAGAAGTTGCAAGTAATTTGCAAACACATTTATTAGTGGTATTATGGTCAAATTATAAATTTGAAGAGAACCGAGTTTGTTCCTTTAATCTTAGTAAACCAGACCCATACTACTTTTCTTACATTTAAAATGATGAATGTGTTACTGAGGTTCATCATGTAAAAATATTTACTTAATACACCATGTCTTTTTTTGTTTGTTTGTTTTTGAGACGGAGTTTTGCTCCTGTTGCCCAGGCTGGAGTGCAATGGCTGATCTCAGCTCACCGCAGCCTCCGCCTCCCGGGTTCAAGCAATTCTCTTGCCTCAGCCTCCCAAGTAGCTGGGATTACAGGCATGTGCCACCACGCCCAGCAAATTTTGTGTTTTTAGTGGAGACGGGGTTTCTCCATGTTGGTCAGGCTGGTTTCAAATTCCCGACCTCAGGTGATCCGCCCACCTCGGCCTCCCAAAGTGCTGGGATTACAGGCGTGAGCCACTGTGCCCGGCCCAATACACCATGCCTTAAATGTGCTGAAAATAATTTTTGTAACCTCAGTTTAATGTAAAAGTTTCATAAATAAAGTTCAGAATATCTTTTAAACCTTTGAAAATGACTTCGTTGATTTTAATGAGGACTAAGTGATTTATTCATATTCACATGATTTTGAATAATCCCTGTTATGTATAAGGATTATTTACTAAATATTTTAGGTATTTCCTCTACCTAAAGACACTATTATGCAACAGATAGAATTTCCGTTTGAAAGGGTTAGAATATTGTTGTATTACACATATTCATATGTCCCTTCTTTTCCTTCCTATACAAAGTGTTGTTTTGAATTTTTAACAATTTATTTTTCTTCATCTTTAGAGAGTAAAACTTGTCTTGGCACAGAGTCAAGTAAAGAAAGCCAACATACAGAGGAGCCCCTGGGGAGCAGTCCCTGCTGTCATCAGATGGACGTGCAGGCAGATTCCCCAAGCCT
This sequence comes from Pongo abelii, assembly GCF_028885655.2. Classification (NCBI taxonomy): domain Eukaryota; kingdom Metazoa; phylum Chordata; class Mammalia; order Primates; family Hominidae; genus Pongo; species Pongo abelii. The sequence continues at coordinate 2,412,982 of NC_071985.2, read as the reverse complement.
TTCGGTAACTGCAGGAAAGGACCACATGGAGGAGCTGCTCTGCAGCGCTGAAGCCACGTTAGCGCTCCACACCCAGTCCTCGGAGACAGCAGGGAGCCCGTCTGGGCCAGACTCTTCTGAGGATGCTTGTAAGGATGACAGTCGCTTGCAGCTGGCTCAAACAGCGGCCTGCCAGGATGTGGCCAGAATAGAGGGCATTGCTGAAGACCCTAAGGTGTTTCTTTCCAGCAAGTCAGCGACAGAGCCGTTGATTTTACCAGGCTGTGACCGTATACCTCCTGCATTGATTTCTGAGGGTAAATATTCACAGGCTCAGAGGAAAGAACTCCGTTTGCCACTTCGGGATGCTTCTGAGGCGTTGCCCACAGACCAACTTGAGAGCAATGAATTAAATGAGCTGCAGCAGCCTGATCTTACGGACAGTGATGGAAAATCACCACAGGCGCAGGCTGACTCAGACGGTTCTGAGAATGTGCTCTGTGGAAATAATCAAATATCTGACTTAGGCACACTGCTTCCAGAGGTGTGTATGGCCCCAGAGGAAAAGGGAGATAAAGATGACCAACTCAACAAAGAAACAGAAGACTATTTGAACAGCCTTTTAGAAGGATGTTTAAAAGATACTGAAGATTCCCTTTCCTATGAAGATAACCAAGACGACGACTCCGACCTCCTTCAAGATCTCTCTCCTGAAGAAGCATCCTATAGTCTGCAGGAGAATCTGCCTTCTGATGACAGCTGTCTTTCTCTTGATGATCTTGCCAAAAGGATAGAGATTGCAGAGGTAAATCAGAGATGAAGTACGATTAAAAGTAATGGCATTTAAAAAACGTATATATGTATTAAATATTGCCTTGTTTTTGTCAGTTTTCCCTTGTCTCAAACATGAGGGAAAATTCTAGTTAACATAAGCTTTTAATTATTAGTAGTTTTTACATTTGTTTGTATTGAATAAAATGACTTTTAATCATTATAATGTTCATACTACAAGATGTTCTATTGCATGCCTCCAGCTAGAGTGAGCGTTATTGTATATATCCATTTTTTATAGTCCTGAGTGTTATGTGGCAGTTCCAGAAATTGGAATCAAAACCAGAATAGTCACATTCTAATAAGGAAGTCTCATTTTTCTTCTCATACATCTAGCAGATAAAATATGATATGTACTTACTGTTTCTTCCTCTTGTTAATATATTTTTAAAATCTTTTAAAATAGTCTAAAGAATAGAGGGAACATTTTAAAATGTAAGAGGTACTGGATTAATTTTTAACCTTATAGTAAGTTGAAAAAAAAGAGATTAAGGAAAAATGACCATTTTTCATTGTTTGGTAATACAAAAAAAAAGTTTGGAAAAAGAAAAGGTAAAAGCCGTATCCAAACTACAGCACCCTCACGAAGGTGGCCTGGTATGGTAGAGCAGAATTCGATTGCCTTAGTTCCAGTACAATCCCACCAGGTAGTTAACAGCTTCTTGGAGTTGCTTTTTACCTCTGTAAGCCTGTTTTCTTCTCTGAAAATTAGGGTACTAGCTGCCCTTCCTTTTTTTCACCATTTTTCCCCCCAAGTTCACTTTTAAGTCCCATTTGTACTCATTGTATTCTAAATCAGCATTATCATTGAAAAAAAATAATAAGAGGGAAAATGAAAAAGTAACAAAGCCAAAGTAGACAATAAAATACATGTGAAAATAGAAGACTGTGAAAAGCTTTCTAAGGTAATTATAATTGTTATATTACTAGCTCCCTTTATTGCCATTTATAGTCAATTCTTTATAAACAATGATTTTCTTTTTAATTTTTTTCTTGCCAAAATTAGATAGAATAGTAAAGCACTTGGCTTACTATTCATTCTCTTATTTTAATCAGACCAGCTTGGTTGCCATTTGCAGTTAATTCTCTACAGACCGTTGGTTTTTTTCTTAGTGTTTGCTTAACAAAATTATTTAATATTGCTTAATGGACACAGAATTTCCATTTGGGGCGATGAAAAATGTTGAAATAGATGGTGGTGATGGTGCACATTTTAATTGTAATAATGCCACTGAATTGTATACTTACAAAGAGTTAAAATAGCAGTTTCATGTGATATATATTTTTCCACAATGTTAAAAATAGTTTTTAAAAAAATTAGAGCTAATGGTAAAGCACTTAATCCGGTATTCATTCTCTTGTACATTTTAACTAAATCTCTGGTGCAGGAAGTTAACAATGCAAAGCTTATATACCCATATTCAAAGCTTAGCTGTAATACCAAAAAAGTTACCATCATCTGACTGCCCTTTTTCATGCCAATAATCAAGTTGACCGTAAAGGGAGAACCCAAGTGGTCTAATTTTACCTTTTTAGGTATAAACTGTGAAGAAGGAGCAGAGTGCTCCTGTTGTCTTGCCCACCTTATAAAACGTTTTCCTCTATTTCAACATTTGACTAGTTACACAGTGATAATCATATGGTGTGCCTTTTTAGAACTATCTTTCCCCAGTAACTCATATTTGAGGGGATAATAGGAACTTCTGGAATTTCAATTTTTGCTTCTGCCTGAAAGCTGTTCGGCTGGATAAATTTCTATCATCTAGTTTGCCAGATGTCTCCTCCAGAGCAATTCTTTGAGTTTTGGTAACCTTTATCTCCAACCTCCTCCCTACTCAGCTGTGTTGAAGATGCACAGGGGTCTTGTCATGGATGTATCAAAGGTCTATAGCATATTTCCTGTATATTTCAGTCATCTATTGACATGTATTTCCAAAGCCTACAATTAATCAACATCCATTTCCCAAATTATTTTTCCCCACATCACTAAATTTAAAGTTGTACCCAACTGAGTCATCCTGTTTCTAAGAAATAAAAGAACTGTTTATATTGGGGAAAAAATAATTTAAGGTGGCAGATTGTTAAATTAATGTTGTGTATTACAACTAAATGGAATATTCCCTCCTCAGACTCAAAACGCAATGTCACTTCTACTGGTTAACAGCTAACAGTGGAAATTATATGTGTTTAAAGTTGTCTTTTCTATGAAGTTAATACATAATGGTCTCCTTTCCTAAGATTATATTGATCTATTAAGTTAAGCTATTTTAAGAACCCCAAAAGCTTCATATACATGACTTAGAAAACTAATTTACTTTCCTATGACAATGCTAAGCAGGTTGTTAAACATTTGCTTTCTGAATACTTACTACCCTTTGTATTCTGAGAAGCATAGTTTAACAAAGTCTGCCTAATTCTGTCAGGAAAGGAGTTTTTAAAGTTTCAATGCTAAAAATCACTAATGCTTAATATTTTCTAATACCTTAACAATGAGGTTTTGGACTAAGTAAAATATCCAGGCAATTGTGGGTTTGCTTATAAATGCAAACTTAGGATTTTTATTTTAAAAATTTCTTTTAATTTTAGATTTGAACATATAAAATTTTAATTCAAACATTTTTTTTCTTTTTTTTTTTTTTGATACAGAGTCTCACTCTGTCGCCCAGGCTGGAGTGCAGCGGCACGATCTCAGCTCACTGCAGCCTCCATCTCCTGGGTTCAAGCAATTCTCGTGCCTCAGTCTATCGAGTAGCTGGGACTACAGGCACGTACCACCATGCCCTGCTACTTTTTGTATTTTTAGTAGAGACAGGGTTTCACCATGTTGGCCAGGCTGGTCTTCAACTCCTGGCCTCAAGTAATCCACCTGCCTCGGCCTCCCAAAGTGCTGGGATTACAGGCGTGAGCTACCATGCCTGGCCTTCAAACACTTTTTTTGTTTGTGCTTTCAGTAAAATTTTATTAAGAGTCTTCCCTGTGTTTGGTGCTGAGGATACAATGAGAAATCAGATGATGTTCTTGGCCTTTTGGGGGATCTCCGCTCTCATACTTGGCTAATTTTACTGGAATTGTTTTTGAAGTTTTTTTTTATGCTTCCTTCTGTTTGTGATTAGAGGATATAGAACATGATCTCTTAATAACCAAGTAATTATGAACAGCATTTTTCGTGCACTTAGGAACCCCGAGGCAGTAACTCTGCCCCCTGCACCCCTCCACGCTGCTGTGCTATCACAGGTGGTCCTTCTCTGTTCGCTTTCCCAGATCTCCCTATCATTTCTCCCCCTCAGGTTCTCTTCCTTCCTTCTTTCTACCATTGTGTTTGTGGTAGAGCACGCTGGTTGCTTCTTTCTTTGCCAGCTTTCCCCTTTTCTCTTGTCTGTCTGCTTTTATTTTCTTGCCACTCTTGCATTGCCCAGCCTTGGTTCCAGTAGAACTTGGTTTTGATCATCATTGCCAGCCCAGTGCAAGCACTTGTTTTGTTGTGTTGCTTTGAACAGTTGGATTCATCACATCAAATGAAATAATTTACACAAAATGTCATCGAGAACTAAAAATGTCTATACTATTTATATAGTGACATGTATAAAGGGAACTCGTCTAGGTTTGGAAAGCTTTTTCATACCCTGTAATTTGCTATGTAAAGTGGTAGCTTAATATCTGAAGTATTGCTATTCTTTCTTACGTAAAAAATAGCATGACACATTATCATCAAAAGTATAGTTTATACTGTATACTGTTTTTAAAAAGCATCAAAAATTTTATCCTCCTTTCATAGATTTTTAAGAAAAAAAATTATCACATTTGCAGTGTCAGACAACACATTGGAAAGATTTACTCGTTTATTCTCTCCTTCTGTAATTTTTATTGAGTGACTTCTCTGTGAGGGCCGCGTTACAGATGCAGTGACTAAAAATACAGGTAAGCATTTTTATGCAGATGAAGCCTGCAATCTAACAGTTGTCTGGCACCAAGTGTGTTGTCTTTTTGCTGAATTTGAACATACCATAGTTTTTGGCAAAGGATGAAATTGTATTGTAATACCCATACACTGACGTGATGATTTTAATGTCAGAACTCAAACCCCCTTTACTCAGGAACCTGATCATGGAAATAAATTATGTGTTTGCTTGGTTCTGGAACCTAGAAGAGTTGCATTATCTTCTCTTTAAACTCTTCAGCTGTTCCTCCTGTAGCCTGAGACTCAGAGGGAGCTCCTAGCATCAAAACTTGAACAAAATGTGCCATGCAAACTCAAAGTGGCAGGATGACCCACGGGGTGCACACTCAGCTTCTACAGACTGTTACACACATAGAGATGAGGTAGCTGTTTTCTGAACAAGTGAGGTTGAAATTGAATGTTGGATACATTTTACGAAAGTTAATCTATTTTTGAACATTGAAAATAATCATAGTATGTAATTCAGAGGTCCCCTTGGGAGCAGATTTTAGCAACATGATATGCTGTGTGGAGATAAACCATTCATTTTTCTTCATTAACATCTACATTTATAATCTGCTTGCAGAAATGTCATATGTTCAGAAAACTATATTAAGTGTTTCAGATTCAAGTGATTTTTGTTTTTAGAAATAATTTGATTATTTCTAAAATCTGAGGAAGAAGCCCTGTGTTACTGCTTGGGTCTTTAGAAAGCTTTTAATCGGCTGGGCACGGTGGCTCACACCTGTAATCCCAGCACTTTGGGAGGCCAAGGCGGGCAGATCACAAGGTCAGGAGATGGAGACCATCCTGGCTAACACGGTGAACCCCGTCTCTACTAAAAATACAAAAAATTAGCCGGGCGTGGTGGCGGCGCCTGTAGTCCCAGCTACTCGGGAGGCTGAGGCAGGAGAATGCGTGAACCCGGGAGGCGGAGCTTGCAGTGAGCCGAGATGGCGCCACTGCACTCCAGCCTGGGCGACAGAGTGAGACTCTGTCTCAAAAAAAAAAAAGAAAGCTTTTAATCTGGGAGAGAGCAACTCATGTTCCTTGCCCTCTGTCTAGATTAGCAACATTTACTTAAATGTTTTCAGACCTGCTTGTATCACTTGAAGCAAAATACAGGGGAGGACATAAGGTCACAGTGTCTAGTGGCGAGAAAAATGACAACCCAGATTGCTCCTGGGTTTGCCTTTAGAGAAGCTATCTAATCGAAGCTGTGAGTTTTCTTCCCTGTTGCCTATTAAGTGAGGTAGTTACTTCTTGGCTAGATCGCTGGAATCAGGGAGGTTACTTTACGACTAGCTGCTGTGGGATTCTCTTGCCAAGTGAAGATGGAGGCTAGCACTAAGCGGTAGTCGCTTATGAAATCACGTTGGTAGCTGCTCTATGGATCAAGAACAAAAGAGGGTCTTAGAAACTGCAATCATGGTTGTTCTGCCCAGAATGGCCCTTTTGAGAGAAGCAGGGGAAGTCCAGCCTCCTTACAATAGAAGAAATGCAGTCTTCCAATAATGTAAGAGGTTTTAGGAACAATGGTTGGCCCAGAATTTATGTAGCTATCTAAAGAGCCCCCAAAGGAAAACCCAGGAATTACCTGTTTTCCAAATGGTCTTGTCCTTGCCTTTTGTTTTTATCCTGACTTCTACATTTTCTAATTAATGCTTCTCTTGATAGCGATGTCTCTTGCACAAAGCTCTTTTTCTTTTCCTTTTTAATCACTCTTTTAATTTATATTTGTACTGCCTCTTCCTGGACTTTTCAGTAGTCACTTAATAAGTTTCCCTGTCCCTTGTTTCATCTTCTCCCCTCCAAATGGGTCTTATGTTAGCACTCTATAAACTTGGGGTCTCAAACTGGTACCCAAGGAGCCAGCCGGGTATTAGAAGTCAATGAAATGAGTTAGCTGTAGAGTGATAGGAAGAAGGCTTCCACGCCTTGTCCAGAAGTATTCAGCTTTTTTAAACTCCACAGATTAAACCAACCACAGCTGAGGGTTCTTGATCGAACACACAGACTGTGAGTTTAAACTCCTGCTATGAAACACTTACACTATCATTCCTTTCCCACGGCTCTCTTTAGCTGCAGGATAAAGGCTGTGCTACTCGACATTCAGGACTCCTGTCATCTGGCCCACTCTGCCTCCCCAACGTCATCTTCTGTCCTGGGGTCTCAGACTGTACTGTAGTCAGACTGGCCCCCTCGCCACCTCCCGGATACACCTTGCATGTTGTCACCTTTGCTCTTTTCCCTCTGTGTATGTCAGCTCTACCCTGAGGTGAGCAACCTTCTTTCCACATGCCTATTTCTTCCCAGCCCTCAACATCTAGGTCATGGCTTTTTAGCATGGAAAGTACCAAGCAGTGCCTAGCTCATGGCCAGCACTCAGTAAGTGCTAGCTGATGCCATGATTCCCTGATCACCGGAGTCCAGAAGTTTGTTTCTTTCAAACAATTCCTCAGAACTTCAAATGAGGTCGAGGCTGGAACATCACTCTTCCCAAAGTCCCGTCTAGCTGTAATCTCCCTCTGTTATCATAAGATGCACACATACTGTCTTCTACATCAAACTGCAAATTCCTTAAAGATAGGGATTCTGTTAAATACATCTTTATATTCTCTGCAAAGCTAATACAGGCTGTTGTAAATAACAGCCACTATACACAGTAAGGCTTTTTTTTCTTAGTTCACTTATAAAAATAAATATCCTTTAATAATAGATTTGGTTTTGATTATTTTCAATGAAAAAGCTACATTACTTAAGTATTTCCTAGGTGCTATCTATATGTAAATTGCTTATCTGTATTTTTTTTATTCTTTGGCATATTTGGTGAGCACCTACTATATTATAGAAACTAGGAAGACGGCGCTGAACACAGATCAAGTCCCTGCTCTCATAAAGCTTACTTTCTAGAGGGAGAGACACATAATAAGTTAACATAAAAACAAAAATATAGTTTTGGATACTGGAAGAACTATTAAAGAATTTCAGCAAGGTGAGGGGATTTAAAGTAACTGAACTGGCAGCTATTTAAACAATTTTCTGGGGCTTAAAAATGGGATCATATCTTGGCATTCTCATTTCTTTTTCTATTTTGTACTTATTAAATTGTCCCCTTAAGCAAGCAAAACAAATTACAGAAACATGAGGTAATGCCTAACCTAGAAACTTAAACACATTGTAAAACTCTTGTTATTTTTTTAAAGGCTTTTTCCTTTTTAAGTGAATCTTTTAAAGATTCGACATTGATGTACTTCATCATAATGCGTTTTTCCCCTTGTTTGCCTTCTCCCTGTATTGCAGTGTTCTAAGATGCAGTGCTGTGGGTCTGAGGTGACCGCCGTGTTCTTTCTGGAAAATGGCTGCTGCTTACAGCTGGTACTCCCTGGCCCAGCTGTGACATGTTTTTATCAATTTGCCATAGAAGGAGCCATGACATTAGTCTACTTCCAGATTAATCAAATGACACAAAGATCCTTCATCTAATCTCCTCTTCCCCTGTGTCTCTAGATGGACAAATTTGGCCGTTAGTTTAAGTATCTCATAAATGAGGTGATGTGTAAGATAAGAATTTTTGCTAGAGTCTTATTTGAAAGTTCTATTAATCTTGTTTTAATTGTAATATATATTATAGCACATGGCATAAAGCAACATTTTAATAGTCATAGAAAACAAGATATTTTCACATTAAGGAACCGGTAAGAGGTTTGATACTGAGTTTGTTTTCAAACTCTACCAGCTCAAGCTTAAGCAAGTTACTCAAACCGTTGAAGCTTGGCCTCTTCATCTGCAAAATGGGGCTGATAAGGCTTCTAAAAGAGAGTTGTGAAAATTAAATATGATATATTATGTAAATATCGTTACATAAAATGTACACATTTACTAAATTATAGTTGTTATTATGGAACCCAACACTAAAGAAGCAGGCAGAGAATATCACTTGTTTGTGTAGTTAGGAATAGTAGTGGTCAGTTTGACATGTGCCACTATAGTGAAATTGCTGGCACTTCAGTTATTTGTCATATACTATAATAATATGATTTATGAATGTTAATTCTCAAATCAGTTGGAAGCCAACTGTGTGTTCTTGTTCAGAATTGACCAACCTAGAGGTTCTGAACTGAGTAAAACCTATATCATTAAACGAACGTGACTTGGTATCTATTTTCTTCTTTAATTTTGTGAGGAGGCACTTCCAACAGCAGTGTGTCTCTGAATGTTTTCCTTGTCACATTAGGATTCACTATTCCAGAAGAGTTGCAGAATAATTTTGTTTTCACAACTAGTTCATTCTGAAAATGCTATTTAAGGTGGTCACTGATATTTGAGGGGAAGTGTGGGAAGAACTATTTATTTGCAAATACAGAAGACTGGGCCAGATGGAATTTTTTTTAATTCTGCATTTATTCATAGAGCACCACCGGTAACAATTACATTAATTATAACTCAGACATTCTTTTTGGTCTCAATAGAAGGGCTCGGTATATTTGTTTGGGTAAGAATTTGGCAGTTGAAGTGGGAAACTAAATTTAGTTTTAAGGCTTTATTTTTTGAGATTTAAAAACTCTTCACCTTTTAATACTGACACTATGGTTTAAAAAAAAAATGGAAATATTTTTAAGAATAGTTTGGGGCCGGGCACAGTGGCACAAACTGTAATCCTGGCACTTTGGGAGGCCAGGCACTTTGGGTTGCTTGAGCCCAGGAGTTCGAGACCAGCCTGGGCAATATAGCAAAACCCTGTCTCCACAAAAGAATGCCAAAAAAATTAGCCAGGCATGGTGGCGTGTGCCTGTAGTCACAGCTACAGGAGGCTAAGGTGGGAGGATTGCTTGAGCCTAGGAGGTTGAGGCTGCAGCGAGCTGTCAGCATGCCACTGCACTCCAGCCTGGGCAACAGAGTGCGACCCTCTCTCAAAAAAACAGACAAAAACAAAACAAAATAATAGTTTGGAGGGAACACATTGCTCTGTGCCCTAAATCAGCAGCCCAATCTATTTTAGAAACACTTGTCAGTCTTTTGAGTGAGACCCCAAACCAAGACCATGACTTTGTTTTGTCTTACTTGCCCTTCAAGCATGAAACTAAGGAAAACCCCACCAAACTTGTTTCTTAAGATTTTTATGTTGGACTGCCCTGAAGTGGTAAGAAAAAATTCTGTTACAGGTAGGTCTGAACTGTGCCCAAAACTCTCGCAAAAATAGAAAGGCTAGATGCTGTCTGCCACTCCCACCTAAGAGTTCCTCCTTGGCCTGCATCTCTTATGCGTAAGCTTGGCCCACCATCCCTTGTTCTCCATCTGTAGGCTGTAGAATCAGAAGACAGTTACAACAGAAAGACCTAGAGAAGATCACTGAGCAAGACTGAAAGGAAATGATGGAAAAGAGCAGACTCCTTCACTTCAGACACTGGGGCAGGCCCTACTGAAACAAAAGGGTTTTGGTGGCAGGAAAAAAAGGCGTGGTTCGATTTTTAGCAAGAATTAAGGTATTGTGAGGGAGGGGGTGTCAAAAATGTTAGCCCATCCCACACAATTGTAATTTCTGATACTCTGCTTCTCCCATCTTTAAAAAGAATTCGGAAAAAGTTGCCAGAGTTCATTGCCACCCATAGTAAATAAGGTGGGGCCACCTGACAAGGCTTGTATCCCTTAGCAGTGTGACTTCCAGAGCCAAGCATCACCCTCCCTGGATGAGACTGAGCAGGAGCTAAGGCAGGGACCTCACAGCCGCTGCACTAGGACCAGCTCTAGGTTCAGCTGGCGCATTCTGTGCCTTTGCAGATGATTTCAGGAGCTTCGCTTCCTCTGTCAACATGTTTGTTCATATTTGCAATGTCTTTTGATTTGTGGCTTGTATCTGTTTCTTGAATTTATAGATGCAGAATTCATATCATAAAGATCAATTAACAGTAACACAACTCTGGGGCTCATCTTTAAAACTATTCTTAATAGGATTGTTTTTTCTAAGTAGTTAAAACGGCACCTTGAAAATCCCCGTGGTAGGTGAATTCACCATTGGTAAGTGTATGACAGTATTTTATGGAGAAAATAGATCGTGAAGGAATCAATAAACTTCCTCCCCCCTTTTAAAATTTTTGAAAAAATTTTAGAACAGCCAGATTCAAGATCCTCTCCTTTTTTTTACATGTACTAAAAATTAAAAGAATATCAATGATACATCTTTAGTAGTAATGTATTCATGAAAATTAATTCTTGTTTTCCATCTTTTGCTCTTTACAAACTGATGAAGACTGTTTCCCTCCCAGTATCAGCAAGGTGCTTGTAGAACCTGTTTTCTCTGTTGTGTGAAGGAGTTCTTTAATGACGATGTTGCTTTCTTCATATATTTGTACTTTACCATTTCAAGGCCGCTAAAGTACTTTTGTTTTCTCAGAACAGGACTTCTGAAATACGTTATTTCCTATAAAAAGAAAGGAATATATTGTTGGCTTATTGATTTTTTTTTTTTTTTGAGATAATAGTTTCTATAGACCATATTCAGAGAAGCATAGTCAAAGACCATCTTGAGGTATTTGGCCCTAAAAGCCCTAAGATATAAAAAGAACTAATCGAATCTGTAATATTTATGCATAGCACATTATCAAAGATGGCTGGCTGGAACTGCAAGTCATAGTGTTTTATGCTATTGATTAGATAAATGACGTCAGAGGCCGTCCTCAGCTTGGTCACTGAGGCCAGCAAGTCACTGATGCCAGCAAGTCACTGACCTGATGCCAGCAAGTCACTGACATCTTCAGTGTTAGGCCCACAGTGCCTGCCTGTGTCATCACCTACAGCTTGTAGCAATCAGGCAACTAACAAGTTAACTTCTGTGACTGGCCCTGCTGTTCAGGGGCCTTTAGTTAAGGCCTCCTGCTTCCCAGCCTGGCTCTCCCACCTGCTCCTCTTCCTTCTTCCTGCACCTTGGAGTCTGTTAGCTCCTAAATGGCGAGGGTTTTTGGTTTTGTTTCTAAAAAGGGGTGGAACATAGGCAGGAGAGAGGCAGCCCAAGTGAAAGAGCTAGAAGGCAACATATAAAGGGGTGGGGTGGGTGTCTGAAGAGATATTAGACAGCAGACTTTTTCTAGGAAAGGCCAAATTACTAATGTTTTAGGCTTTATGATCTCTTAGAACCACAGTGTCATTGTAGCCCAAAAGCAGCCGTGTACAGTATTCAGATGAATCGGCTCGGCTGTGTTCCAATTAAATTATATTCACAAAATTAGGCAGCACTGGCCTTTGGCCTGTGGGCCATAGTTTGCCAACCTCTGCATACTAGAAAGTAATATGTCCCAGGCCGGGTGCGGTGGCTCACACCTGTAATCCCAGCACTTTGGGAGGCCAAGGCGGGCAGATCACTAGCTCAGGAGATCGAGACCATCCTGGCTAACTCGGCGAAACCCTGTCTCTACTGAAAATACAAAAAATTAGCCGAGCATGGTGGCAGGCGCCTGTAGACCCAGCTACTCGGGAGGCTGAGGCAGGAGAACGACATGAACCCGGGAGGCAGAGGTTGCAGTGAGTCGACATCACGCCACTGCACTCCAGCCTGGGCAACAGAGCAAGACTCTGTCTCAAAAAAAAAAAAAAAAATGTCCCTAGTAAACTGGCTCTGAGAGAAATTCTAGAAGTCCTTAAAATATTTTGAGCAGTAGAGCATTATTTAGTAAATGCATAGTTTCTCAGAGAAACTGAGGACAACACTTTAATGTTAAAAGCTTGGTATCTAAATATATTTTAAGTTTCATATGTTCATTTGTTTAAAATTGCTGATGAATGAAAAAAGCAGTGGAGGATTATAAGCATTTATTATAAAGCAAAACCCAGTGCTAATGACGAAGCAAAGAGGGGACTGTAAGTGATCATTTTACCAATAACAGGGAAGTTAAGCTACAAAGCAAGATGTTCTGATTTCCAGTCGACTGAACACGTCATGCTGCCTGTCCCCAGAGTGAGTTCAGGGGTTAACAAAGGAAACCAGGGTTTTGGACTTTTGTGTTTCTCAGTCATCTGCAGAGAAGTGAAAGTTTTATTCTGTTAGATTTTGATGATTGTTATTTTTTTCTATAGGAATTGGATACCCCTGTAATAAAAATTCAAATATCTGTTGAATTAGCCTTTTTATAGCTACATATAGAGATGCCCCATCTTAATAAAAGAATTATAGGTTCTTATAATTTCTGACAGGTTGTTCCTACTGAAGGATTGGTCTCAATATTAAAGAAGAGGAATGATACTGTAGGAGATCATCCTGCCCAAATGCAACACAAACCATCTAAGCGAAGAGTGAGATTCCAAGAAATAGACGATAGCTTGGATCAAGGTAAACTGCTTGGGACTGTGGTTACCAGCATAGACGCTCAGTGTTTGCTGACAGGATGAGTTTGTGTATGATGTGATGTTTACTAACAGGATTTGTAAAAGACTATGTCCACCAGGCATGGTGGCTCACACCTGTAATCCCAGCACTTTAGGAGGCTCAGGCAGGCAGATCACTTGAAGTCAGGAGTTCGAGACAAGCCTGACCAACATGACAAAACCCTGTCTCCACTAAAAATAGAAAAATTAGCGAGTGTGGGGGTGCGCGCCTGTAATCCCAGCTACTCAGGAGACTGAAGCAGGAGAATCGCTTGAACCCGCGAGACAGGTTACAGTGAGCCGAGATCGTGCCACTGCACTTGAGCCTAGGCAGCAGAGCGAGGCTCCATCTCAAAAAATATAAATAAATAAATAAATAAAAGAATATGTCAATTTAGTTGCTTTATCTTCTAAGGGAGAAACATACAAAATCAAACTATCATCTTAAATCATTTCTAAATCTTTACTTGCTTAAATAAGTGAGCAAGTTGCAAAATTCAACCTGTGGCCTCCCTGTTCCATAGACAGTTAATGTTGAGAGCTTATTTCAGTTCCCCCTTTAGTACTTTTTGTGTGAGTCTGCTATTTTTGTCTTTTTTTTTTTTTTTTTTTTAAGACAGTCTTGCTCTGTCACCCAGGCTGGAGTGCAGTGGCACAGTCTTGGCTCAATGCAAGTTCTGTCTCCCAGGTTCAAGCAATTCTAGTGCCTTAGCCTCCTGAGTAGCTGGGATTACAGGTGAGCACCACTATGCCTGGCTAGTTTTTTTGTGTGTGTGTGTTTGTTTTTGTTTTTGTTTTTGTTTTTGTTTTTGGACAGAGTCTCGCTCTGTCACCCAGGCTGGAGTGCAGTGACACAAATCACTGCAACCTCAACCTCCACCTCCAAGGTTCAAGCAGTTCTCCTGCCTCAGCCTCCTGAGTAGCTGGGCTTACAGGCACGCGCCACCATGCCCGGCTAATTTTTATATTTTTAGTAGAGATGGGGGTTTCACCATGTTGGTCCGGCTGGTCTCAAACTCCTAACCTCATGGTCTGCCTGCCTCGGCCTCCCAAAGTGCTAGGATTACAGGCATGAGCCACCGCACCTGGCCCTGGCTAGTTTTTTGTTTTTTTTGTAGAGATGAGGTTTTGCCATGTTGGCCAGGCTAGTCGCACACTCCTGGCTTCAAGTGATCCACCCACCTCGGCCTCCCAAAATGCTGGGATTACAGGCATGAGCCACCATGCCTGGCTTGTCTTCTTTTCAGTGGGCAATTAATACTCCTCCTTTATTGTGGAAAATATTTATGAATATTCTCTTCAGTGATTTCCTCTTCATTGATAGAAAAGAGCGTCTCTCAAGAGCAGCAATTTAACACCATTGCTGCTGTTTGACTTCTTCCTCCTGGGCCTTTTAAACTCAAGGCCCTGACTTGGTCTAACATGAGGTGGTGAGTTTTGTAGTGAACAATGCTGCCTTTTGTGGTTGCAAATATGTTTATCTAAGGTTTAAGTAAATAAGAGTAAACGGAAAGGTAGCCCAGAACCTGTCAGTAGGCTTCTCATATTCATAAAACAACTGCATTGTTAAAATAACAGTGTGAGTATTTAGGTATGCTTTCTAGGTGTGACATAAGTGATAACAGTAGAGGTTTCTGCATTTTTACAATCAGAAAGCTGGTTAGGGGGCCTTGGAAATAATGTCCTAACCCCTGACTTTACTTCTGCACCTTGCTTGTGACTCTCACAGCTTCTCCAGATACGGTGCTCACTTCTGTTTGCACTAATTTGACCAAATTGTTGCTTAATAGGAGGAACCCCGGGTTTGAAACTCACAGTCTGCATTTCACTTTGTAGCCACCTCATCGTAAACTAAGTCACTTCCTTGTAGGAGGCTCAGTTCCATCATCTTTAAAATAAGGAGAATAACATCTGCCTTTCTGTCCCTATTGAAAAGCATCTCAGATAATGTGTATAAATTCATTTTGAGAATTATAAAACTAAATGTAAATGTTGATTGTGTTGGTGTGTCCCTAAGCTCTGTGACTTATACGGTATTTTCATAAACCTCACCTTCTGCCAAAATCTTCCTAAAAGGGCCAGTTCTTCCTCCTCTAAACCAATGCTATCCACTGGAAATATAACGTGAGGCACATATATGATTTTAAATTTTGTAGTCGTGTTAAAGTGAAAAGAAACAGGTGAGGTGAATTTTATTTTTTATTTCATTTTATTTTTTTTTTGAGACGGGATCTCACTCTGTCGCCCAGCTAGAATGCAGTGGTGCAATCTTGGCTCGCTGCAACCTCCGCCTCCCGAGTTCAAGCGATTCTTCTGCCTCAGCCTCCCAAGTAGCTGGGATTACAGGCATGTTCCACCATGCCTGGCTAATTTTTGTACTTTTAGTAGAGACGGGGTTTCACCATGTTGGCCAGGCTGGTCTCGAACTCCTGACCTCAGGTGATCTGCCTGCGTCGGCCTCCCAAAGTACTGGGATTACAGGCGTGAGCCACCGCACCTGGCCAGAATTTTAAAAATGTATTTTATTTAACCCAGTACATAAAAATTATTTCAAAATGTGATCTATATGAAAAAATTACTAGTGAGATATTTTACATCCTTTTTTTCACACTAAGTATTCAGAATCTGTGTTTATCGCCACTCAGTTTGGACCAGCTACATGTCAAGTGCCCAACAGCTACCCGTGGCTCACATCAGACAGTGCAGCTCAGACAGTTCTAGGACATATAAATAAAACACAGCATAGATGTTTTTACATATTTAAGCTATATTTAAATGTTTGGATTTGAATATATGATAATGAAGAAAAATACGTTAGGTTGTTGACATAGATAAAGTGGGGGGAGGAATCATGTTAAGAAAAGCAGGTAAGGCAGGGTGCAGTGGCTCACACCTGTAATCCCAGCACTTGAGGGAGCCTCCTCCCAAGTCTTCCTCCTGGATCACTTGAGGCCAGGAGTTGGAGACCAGCCTGGGCAAACATGGCGAGACCTCATCTCTACAAAAAATACAGAAATTAGCAGGGCATGGTGATGTGTGCACCTGTGGTCCCAGCTACTTGGGAGGCTGAGATGGGAGGATCACTTGAGCCCGGGAGGTTGAGGCTGCAAGTGAGTGTGGCCTGGTGACAGAGCACAACCCTATCTCTAAAAAAAAAAAAAGAAAAGCAGGCGAAAAGACTGAACTGTCCAAAAAAATACAGCATGATTAATATGATCCTATTTCTTCATTTATATAAAAGATATATTTTCATACATAGGTATAAACTATTTTAGACCAGGCGTGGTGGCTTATGCCTGTAATCCCAACACTTTGGGAGGCCAAGGCAGGCAGATCACCTGAGGTCAGGAGTTTGAGACCAGCCTGGCCAATATGGTGAAACCCCATCTCTACAACAATCCAAAAATTAGCCAGGCATGATGGCAGGTGCCTGTAATCTCAGCTACTCAGGAGGCTGAGGCGGGAGAATTGCTTGAACCCAGGAGGCAGAGGTTGCAGTGAGCCAAGATCACACCATTGCACTCTAGCCTGGGCAACAAGAGCAAGACTCTGTCTCAAAAAAAAAAAAAAACTATTTTAAAATGTAAATTTCAGAGCAAACAATTGTTTAATCCTATTTTGATGTAAGTCCTGAAATCATACGTGTTTGATGTAAAAGGACACACACCAAATTTAACAGTGTTTACCTCTGGGATGGAAGGGAATATGATTGGGCAGGAGAAAAACGGATAGTCCCTTAGACTCTAAGATGCTTTTGGGTTTGCATTTTTACAGGTAGAATATATTCATGTATTACTGTACAATGTTCTAAATAAAGTCTATTTGGTATGCATTGGGTTTTATAAAATTTGTTTCTTGTAAAAATATATGCTAATTGTGAAAAAAATCAGTTTAATAAAGTAAAAATTAAATCATGAGTCTTAGACATCCTTCAATGAAAGAACATATTAAATTTACTTCATTCTATTACATCATATTCCATTATATAAATGTCCCATAATTGTTTAACTGTTCCATTGTAACCAGAACCACTAAGTTATTCCCAACCTTTTGTTATAACAAACTCTGCTGCAGTGAACAAGCTTGTATATATGATATTTGTTGTGCAGAACTGTAGCCTAATTCTTAAAGGTGGATTTGCTGGGATATGTTGAAACTATATGTCCCAGGTGGCCTGAGGCCGTCCTGGTTTACACCTGTTGTCCCGGAATTGCATTCAGTTAACACTGTCTTTTTTTTTTTTGAGGTGGAGTCTCACTCTGTCGCCCAGGCTGGAGTGCAGTGGTGCGATCTCAGCTCACTGCAAGCTCCGCCTCCCAGGTTCACACCATTCTCCTGCCTCAGCCTCCCGAGTAGCTGGGACTATAGGCGCCTGCCACCACGCCTGGCTAATTTTTTATATTTTTAGTAGAGACAGGGTTTCACCGAGTTAGCCAGGATGGTCTCGACCTCCTGACCTCGTGATTCACCCGCTTCAGCCTCCCAAAGTGCTGGGATTACAGGCGTGAGCCACCACATCCGGCCTTAACGCTGTCTTTTACTCTCAAAATTGTCCAATCTGGAGGATAAATTAATTTTAAATTTTAATAGATAACTGCCAAATTACCTTCCAAAAAGGCATCCCTATACCTTAATCATGCTGCAGATCAGAAGATTTTTTGGTCTTTTTGAAATTTAAAAAAAAAATTTTTAATCGTGAATAATTAAGATATTTTTCAACCAAAGAATGATTGTTTTCTTCAATATAGAAAGATGCAAAAGAGATCCCACCCAAAGACATTTGTATTGTTTAATATTAAGTCGACTTTGCTCTCAGGTAGTCCCATAATGTGAACCCCAAAGGTGTTCGAACAGCAAGGCTGTAATGTGTACTGTCAAATAATGCTGTCAGGGTGGGCATGCTGGCTCACACCTGTAATCCCAGTACTTTGAGAGGCCATGACATGAAGATAACTTGAGGTCAGGAGTTCAAGACCACCCTCTGCAGCATAGTGAGACCCCATCTCTACCAAAAAAATAAAAAATAAATAGACAGGCATGGTGGCACAGGCCTGTAGTCCTAGCTGCTCAGGAGGCTGAGGCAGGAGGACTACTTGAGCCCAGGTGTCGAGGCTGCAGTGAGCCAAGATTTTGCCACTGCACTTCAGCCAGGGTGACAAAGTGAGACCTTGTCTCTAAAAAACAAACAAAAATTAATTAATTAATTAATGCATGCTATGAGCACATGAGCTGTTTTTCTTCTTCTCATGGAGTGATTCTGTCCATTGTATAAATGAGCTAGTTTTAATTTTAGCATGTACAGCTCCACAAGTCTGAATCTTCTTGGTATTTAATAGGTATTTAATGTCTTTGGAGAGTCATTAGGAGCATGAGTTTTCTGTCAATACTTCCTATCCATAGAGGACCAACAGTAGAAATGTGTAGTTATCTTAATTAGTGAAAAGACAGTAGATGCTAAGATTTCCATTTTGGTGACAATGTAACCTCACTCTTTCTCATGTTTGCAGATGAAGTTGGAGGTGGCTCATGTATTTTGCTGATCTTGCTGTGCATAGCAACGGTTTTCCTTAGTGTTGGAGGAACTGCATTATACTGCACTTTTGGTGACATGGAGTCACCTGTTTGTACAGACTTTGCAGACAACATGGACTTCTATTACACTAAGTTACTGCAGGGAATGGCAGAGCTGAAGCACTGGATCTACCTCTCCTAGCGGCATTCCAGAGACAGACACGCTGGCAGTCAGAATGAAAGGCGTGAAACTTTCTCAACAGTTTCTATTTCAGGAATTCTGTAACATTCCCCCTTCCCCTCTGTTAGGAACCAAGGACATCAGAAATAGCAACTTTAAGTGGCAATCCGGAGGAACTCTGTTAGAATAATCCACACAATGAGGCAAATATCGATCTAAGCATTGTGGATGGAAGGAATGATCTTTGGAGAGCATATCCATCTCCTCCTCACTGCCTCCTAATGTCATGAGGTACACTGAGCAGAATTAAACAGAGTAGTCTTAACCACACTATTTTTAGCTACCTTGTCAAGCTAATGGTGAAAGAACACTCTTGGTTTACACTTGTTGGTTCATAGAAGTTGCTTTCAGCCATCACGCAATAAGTTTGTGTGTAATCAAAAGGAGTTACCTTACGGTTTCAGTGTCATTTTTTAGTTAACTTGGGAGCTGTGTAATTTAGGCTTTGCGTATTATTTCAATTCTGTTCTCCACTTATGAAATGATTGTGTGTTCGCGTGTGTGCGTGCGTGCACATGTGCTTCCGGCAGTTACCATAAGAAAATACCCAACATCACAAAGATGATCTTTCTTCTTTTAACTTGATGATGATGTGCAGGCACAGATCTTTGGAGAAGGCTTAACTGTGGAATAGATGAATTCTAGAACTCTTGACCCTGAAGCGAGAAACTGTGACAGATCTGTGTCAATTAACTTGATTATAGCCAGAAATTAATCACAGGCCTAGAGACAAAAGAAAAAGCTCCCCTGAGTCTCAGGCAACAGTTTTGTCACAGATGCAAAGCTTCCTGAAATCATG
The DNA here is from genome assembly GCF_028885655.2 of Pongo abelii. Taxonomy (NCBI): domain Eukaryota; kingdom Metazoa; phylum Chordata; class Mammalia; order Primates; family Hominidae; genus Pongo; species Pongo abelii. The sequence goes on along the minus strand of NC_071985.2, from coordinate 2,393,326 downwards.
AATGCTGGACTCAGTTTGGCAAACGCTTACACCTATTATGTTCTGAGATTCCGAGAATCAGAATGCAAACTTAAGTAAGATACAGTTCCTGCTGTAGGTGTTTTAATCCTGGTCTTATGTAAAATAAACCAGTACTTTGGTGAGTGAAATCACCATGTAGAATTCAGTATTAACAGATCATGCATTCAGATGCTTGAATGTGCATTCTTGTTGTGGGCTTGATTTAGATCCTATTGCGGTGTCATTACGCGAAAATTCAATCATACCTTCCATAGACAAATGTCTGATTTTTGTTTAAATCTGTCCATTAGGTGGCCTTTCCTTTTCTAAGGTGTAGTGGTCTAACATTTAGGAAGCCTTGCTTTGACTTTATCAGGCAGCATTAAAAAAAATAAAAATAAATAAAAAACATGAATTATAGTTTTTTAGCAAGTGATCATTATTTCCTGTTTTCTGTTAGGATCATTTGAAAAAAAAAGGGAGAACTTACTTTCTAGTTGTTACTGGCTGGCACAGTACCTCCCTTTGTGTTTCTGCTTATTTATTTAGATTATGTGAATCTTAAAGGGCTTTTTATATAAGTTGAAAGTGTGTTACTGCGCATGCATTTGGTTATTCCAATGCTAGATATTTAATTACTGTGTACTTAGTGTTTTGATTTTCTATAATTTCGGTTCAGCCTGTTTTTACACTTGTTTATTTTAAATTGATGTTTCATTTTCACTTATAATACTGTTTGACTTGTCTCTATCATGTCACCATAAACTGTAATATTTTCAAGGGTTATAGATCAAAGATATTTATTTAGAAATGTACAAGATAATGAAATTTAGATTCCTTATACTTAAGGCTGATTTTATTAGAAGATTATTTTAATGTTCTATTATAAATTTTAAGAATTTGTATTCAAATTGTATGTAAAATATGTAAAATGTTGACGGTACTATATTAAGTGGTTCTATAAAAGCTGTTCACAAGTTCTACTGTGATGGACATCCTCATCATAGACAAACCTCTTCTGTTTTATCCTCAATTTCTAGTTACAGAAATTTGGTGATGCTTATTTTTGCCAATTTTATGTCAAAATAAGGTAAAACTTCCCTCCTGTTCACCTCTTGGGTCTCTATCCTATATAACCTCTGGTGTAATATTTGCCCATAGGCAGCCAGAGCCACTTCCTCTGAACCCAACATCTGGCGACCTTCACAGCAAGAGGAAAGCACTGAGACAATAGCTTGCTAATCAGGGACCCAGTGGTGTCTCAGAGAAACCATGGGTGTCCTCGCCACTTCCCAGGGAGGGTGAGGTGAGCTCGGGAACATAACGATGTTTTGACTTAAAATAGGCATGAAATCGCAACTAGAAAAATTAGGGCAATTTTAAAAAATGTCATAGTTATTTATTGCATGAACTGGAGTAATTCCACCTGGTGGTGAAAGGATTGTTATTTCACACATGAAAAATTCATCCAGTTTTACTAAAATGTAATTTTTTCTGTCATTTGAAAGTACTGACAACTATTTGTAACTAATCTTCCTTAAGAACTGTATTTGAGGGTATCAAATCAAGCTTGTAATTTAAAATCTATACCAACAAAGTGTCTCAGAGAGTTTATTTGAACCCTTGGGTGCTGAGAAAAAACTGCTTCCAAGTGAACGTTTGATTTCAGAAGTTGATCTGGCCCTACAAGTAGATAGTCATCTATTTTGGGAAGACTAATAGGTCCTTAAGTAAAGGCTCTTCTGCTTTAAAATACCTCCCCCATCTGCCTGACAGTAGCTGAAAATTATTCTAAACATTCATTCTTTTAGATTTAAAAATAAAAATCTTCTGGAGGATTTAAGATTTGAAGGGGGCCTTATTTTGTTTTTTTGTTTTGTTTTGTTTTGTTTTTTCGCCCTGTCGCCCAGGCTTGAGTGCAGTGGTGCAGTCACTGCCAACTGCAACGTCTGCCTCACAGGTTCAAGTGATTCTCGTGCCTCAGCCTCCCAAGTAGCCAGGATTACAGACATGCGCCACCACGCCCGGCTGATTTTTGTATTTTTTGTAGGGATGGGGGTTTCGTTGGCCAGGCTGGTCTCAACTCCTAACCTCAGGTGATCGACCGCCTCAGCCTCCCAAAGTGCTGGTATTACCGGCGTGAGCCACCGCACCCAGCCCAGGGGCCTTATTTTGAAGGGCATAGGTGAATTGGGTTTTGCTGGAGTGCCGGGAGGATATGGGGTAGGAGTGGCAGGGACGGAGAAAGGTGGGAAAGGACACAGAAATCTTTAGCTGTTCACCTGTTTTGCAGAAGGTGGCCTTGTGGCATTTACTCCCAATCCAAAGAGAGGCTGAATTTTTCCCTTTCTGCTGACATGACCTGCATAACTGTCCGTTTGTTTGGGCTCACTGTTGTGTACAATTTTGTGCAGTGTGTGTGGTGTTTACACATTTTTTCATTTGATGCTGAGATTAGTAAATACACATCCCTCAAATCTAGATCTTACAACTCCCAAATCCATCATAGTTTCTATACTGTCATGTTGCCTCTATCTTCAAAAAGAGTAAGAGTGATTCGAGGATTTATGGCACAAATTCTAGTGCCATCTGCTGTTTTAACAACTTCAAAGATAAACATTTATTGAGCCTCCTGTCCTAACCCTATATAAGCTACAGTGAGTTAGAAATTTCCTTAAGGAATTTTTGTACTATTTAAATCTCCCTGGGTTTAGGCTACTGAGAGAAAAGCTACGGTAAGCAATAGGCACCTGTTCTCTTCTCCCTGGTCAAAGAAGAGTTGCTCCCAAACCCACCTTTTTGTCTATTCCCCTGAGATCAGTGCAGAACCATGAGCAACAGCGTTTATCACTGTGTTTACCTTGGCAAACATTTGAATGCCTGCAGTGTGCCTAGCACTGAGCTGGGTGCTGGGGCTCCAGAAACAAGAAACGGTACCAGCTTCAGGAATTAGTATCTGCTGAGGGAAACATATTTGTGCAGAGGGAATAAAAATGAAGAACCTGGGAACTTGCTACTCATGGGGGTGGGGACCAGAGCTTCCCTAGTGTGTGTCACACACTGTTAGATGCTACTCAAGGGAGTGGGGACCAGAGCTTCCCTAGTGTGTGTCACACACTATTAGATGCTACTCAAGGGAGTGGGGACCAGAGCTTCCCTAGTGTGTGTCACACACTATTAGATGCTACTCACGAGGGTGGGAACCAGAGCTCTCCTAGTGTGTGTCACACACTATTAGAGGCTACTCACGGGAATGGGGACCAGAGCTTCCCTAGTGTGTGTCACACACTATTAGATGCTACTCACGAGGGTGGGAACCAGAGCTCTCCTAGTGTGTGTCACACACTATTAGAGGCTACTCACGGGAATGGGGACCAGAGCTTCCCTAGTGTGTGTCACACACTATTAGAGGCTACTCACGGGAATGGGGACCAGAGCTTCCCTAGTGTGTGTCACACACTATTAGATGCTACTCACGAGGGTGGGAACCAGAGCTTCCCTAGTGTGTGTCACACACTATTAGAAATCCAAGTAAAATTCTATCTAGGCCACCTGCATAGCAGCTTGATAGGAATCTTGATGGATCTTTTCTCACAGCCAAGGTCTAGTAATTATTATCTAGTAATTATTGCTTTTCACTTCTAGTTAGCACATGTGACATGAATGGCTGGCAGGTTTTCCAGCAGTGGAAAGTTTCTGCAAGAGCCTTCCTCAAAATTGAAAAGCTGAATTTCCCTGAATTGAAAACCTTCTCACAAAGAAAACTCCGGTCCCAGATGGCATCACCAGTGAATTCTGTCCGTCATTTAAGCAAGAAATGATACCCATCCTACAAAATACTCTTTTAGAAAGAGAGAGAGAATATTTGCAAATTCACTTTATGAGACCAGAATTACCCTGATACCCAAATCAAATGAAGACAGTAAGAAAAAACCTAACACCCATATGACCTATGAATTTAGACAGAAAAGTCCTTACCAAAATAATACATCAAATTTAAGGTATAAAAAGGGTAATGCACTGTCATGACCAAGTGAGATTTAACCCAGGAATACGGTGTTGGTTTAATATTCAAAAATCACTCTACATAATTCATTCACCATTTTAACAAACTGAAAGAAAAACCGTATCATATCAAAAAGCACATTAAATCCATACACCATTTATGATTAAAAACTCAGCAAATTAGAACTGTAAGTGAACTTTTCAACTTGATAAAGTGCATTTATGAAAACTCACAGCTAATATTAAATACTTAATGGAGAAAGACCAAACAGTTTTCTTCCTATGATCGGGAACAGGGAAAGGACAATTTTTTTTTTTTTTTTTTTTTGAGATTGAGTCTCGCTCTGTCACCCAGGCTGGAGTGCAGTGGCGCCATCTCGGCTCACTGCAAGCTCCGCCTCCCAGGTTCAAGTGATTCTCCTGCCTCGGCCTCCTGAGTAGCTGGGACTACAGGCGCCCACCACCACGCCCAGCTAATTTTTGGATTTTTAGTAGAGATGGGGTTTCACCATATTGGCCAGGCTGGTCTTGAAGTCCTGACCTTGTGATCCACCCACCTTGCAAAGTGCTGGGATTACAGGCGTGAGCCACTGTGCCTGGCCAGAAAGGGCACTTATATTCAGCTTTGTACTGGAGGTCCTATAGCAAGAGAAATAAAAGCCATTCCAATTAGAAAAAAAAAAAAACTTTTTGCAAATGACATGATTATTTATAAATAAAGAGAATCCGAAGGAATCTAGAAAATGCTGCTAGAACTAGTGAGCTGAGCAAGATCACGGGATACAAGGTCAGTATACAAAAAACAGTATTTGTGAATACTAGCAATGGATAATTGGAAAATGAAATTTCAAATTCATGAATAAATGAAATTTATTTCACTTACAATAGCTTATAAATTGGAATGCTTGTACATTTAACAAAGTATGTGCAAACCTGCACACTGAAATCTATACAATATTACTGAAAGAAATGGAGAACTAAATAACTGAGAGATATAGTCTGTTCATGGATTGGAAGACGGAATATTGTTAAGATGTGAGTTCTCCCCAAATTGATCCATAGATCTAACACAATTCCAATCATAATTTCAGTATTTTTTTAAAGAAGTTAACAGGTTCTGTTCCCAGCTATTCTGGAGGCTAAGGCAGGAGGATCACTTGAGCCCAAGAGTTCAAGACTGGCCTACACTACATAGCGAGATCCTGTCTAAGAAATGCAGAGAGAAATAAATTAACAGGTTAAAAATTTAAAATCTGTGGCCTGGTGCAGTAGCTCACGCCTGTAATCCCAGCACTTTGGGAGGCCAAGGTGGGCGGATCACGAGGTCAGGAGATCGAGACCCTCCTGGCTGACAGTGAAACCCCATCCCTACTAAACAAAATACAAAAAAATTAGCAGGGCATGGCGGCGGGCACCTGTAGTCCCAGCTACTCAGGATGCTGAGGCAGGAGAATGGCATGAACCCGGGAGGTGGAGCTTGCAGTGAGCCAAGATCGCACCACTGCACTCCAGCCTGGGCCACAGAGCGAGACTCTGTCTCAAAAAAAAAAAAAAAAAAAATTCAAAATTTGTGTGGAGATGCAAGTGACCTAGAAGATAGCCAGTGAAATTGTCAGAAAGAACAAAACTGGAGGACTTACACTTCCTGATTTTAAGACTGAATTAATGCCACAGGCCAAGTATGGTGGATCATGCCTATAATCCAAGCCCTCTGGGAGGCTATGGCAGGAGGATCACTGGAGCCCAGGAGTACAAGGTTACAGTGAGCTATGATTGTGCCGCTGCACTCCAGGCTGGGTGACAGAAAGAGACCCTGTCTCAAAAGAAACAAAAAGAGATATGGAATCACCAATAATTAGTTGAGATGCTGAAATGTTTCTAACTTTTCAATGATAAAAAACAAATTTGAGTCAACCATGTTACAGGAATTATCTTTTCATTATCCCAATAGAAAGTGATATTGTATAATCATTGTCTTACGAAAAAGTGATCAAAGAGTATGCAGCCAAAAAATGTATCATAGAGCTCTCAGTATTGATACCAATAAGTAATTTTTCTGGATTTTGTGATATTTATGGGTTTTTTCTTCAGCTTTTAAAAAATTGTAATTTGAGGCTGGGTGTGATGCTCGCACTTGTAATTCCAGCACTTTGGGAGGTTGAGGCAGGAGGATCACTTGAGCCAACGAGTTCCAGACTGCAGTGAGCTATGATCACACCACTACACTCCAGCCTGTGTAATGGCAAGACCCTGTCTCAAAAGAAAAGGAAAGAAAAAAGGGAAGAAATAACACGATTTATCTCAATAGATACAGAAAAGGCCTTTAACATTCTTTCTTGATTAAAAGCAAAACTCTCAGTAAACTAGGAATAGAAGAACTTCCTCAACATAATAAAAGGCATTTATGACAAACCTGGAGCTAACATCATAGTGGTAAAAAGACTAAAACTTCACCCTTCAATTAGGAACAAGACAAGGATGCTTACCTTCCCACTGCTATTCAACATAGTACTGGAAGTTCTAACCAGAGGAATTAGACAAGAAAAATGTAAAAGGCATCTGCTGTCATTTTAATGTGTCCCCCAAAAAGCTTGTGTTAGAAATTTCATCTCCAGTATGGTAATGTTGGGAGGTGTTTAGGTCTTAAGGGCCCCAACTTCATGAACGAATTAATGCCAATTATAAAAGGTCTTGAGTCTGCAAAATTGAGCTCTTGCTCTCTGTCACCTTTTCTTTGCCCTTCCACCGTGGGAGGATGCAGCAAGAAACCAGACGCCAGCCCCTCAGTCGTGGACTTCCCAGGCTCCAGAACTATGAGCCAATACATTTCTGTTCCTTATAAAATACCCAGTTTGTGGTATACTGTTACAGCAGCACAAAACAGACTAAGATGGCATCCAAATTGGAGAGAAAGAAGTAACACTATTCACACATGACACGTTCCTATATACAGAAAGACCCAAAAATTCACAAGAAAGCTACTCTAGCTGGTAAATGAATTCAGCAAAGTTGCAGGGTACAAGATAAATACACAAAAAAACAGTTGTTTCTATATACCAGCAATTAACAATCCAAAAAGGATGTTAAGAAATCAATTCCAATTACCATCACATCTAAAAGAATAAAATACCTAGGAATAGATGGAGCCAAGGAGGTGAAAGACTTGTACATTAAAAACTACAAGTCCGGGTATGCTGGCTTATGCGTGTAATCCCAGCACGTTGGGAGGCCGAGGTGGGCGGATCACCTGCGGTCGGGGGTTCAAGACCAGCCTGGCCAACACGGAGAAAGCCCATGTCTACTAAAAAAAAAAAAAAAAAAATTAACTGGGCATGGTGGCACATGTCTGTAATCCCAGCTACTCAGGAGGCTGAGGCAGGAGAATCTCTTGAACCTGGGAGGCAGAGGTTGCGGTGAGCCGAGATTGTGCCATTGCACTCCAGCCTGGACAACAAGAGCGAAACTCCGTCTCAAAAAAAAACAAAAACAAAACTACAAAATTTTGTCAACAACTGATGTGGTACCTTGGTTCTTGTCTTCTTGGTTTAAAAGAATTTAAACAAGAGACACACAACAAAAGAAGTGCAGTGTAATGTATTGCAAAAAAAAAAAAAAGAATATTTTGAAAGTTGGGTGCAGAATAGACAGTACACCCTGAGGGAGAGAAAATTCAGGGCGGGCTGCTTCTAAGGGCAAGACAGCAAAGACAGGCACTAGGGAGGCTCCTTGATGAGAGTCTTCCTTGATTATTCATAAGGAGATGGGAAGAGGTGTTGCTAGGAAGCGTGTTCTGGGTGGTCTTCTGGGTGCACAGCAGCTGCACATGCTTGTTCGTACGTCGCATGTCTCATTAGCATCTCAATCTCCACTCAGGAGTGTGTGTTTTACTATTATAATGGGCAAAGGGTCAGTTTGAGGACAGATAAAATCAAAATGCACTTGCCCTCTAGAAGGGAAAGTCCCTACTGAAGATAGCTTTGCTTGAATGAGCTCAGTTGCAGTGTGAATGCTGAGGCTTACTGTATTGATTGTGCGGTCACCAGGGCTGCTGAGCCCCAAGAACATGGCCGCTTCCTTGACTGCTTACCTCTCCGGCCTCACTTTGATGAAAGGAGACTTGAAGCAGGGGAAAGCTAAGCCATGTTTATGCACAGAAAGACAGCATTGTTAAGATGTCAGTACCATCCAATCTACAGGTTCAATGTGATCCCTATCAAAATTCCAACAGCCTTTTAGCGCAAGAATGGAAAAGTCAGTTTTCAAATTTATATGGCATTACAAGAGGACCTAAATAGGCAAAACCACCTTGAAAAAGTTGGAGGACTCACACTTCCCAATTTCAAAACTTTCTGTAGAGATACATTAGCCAAATCAGTGTGGTACTGCTGTAAGGATAGACAGACAGACCAGTGGAATAGAATTGACACTCCAGAAATAAACCCACACTTCTTTGGCCAGTTTATTTTTTGTGGGTATGTCAAGTCTGATCAACGACCTAAATACAGGCTAAATCCATAAAACTCTGAAGAAAACATAAAAATAAATCTCCATAAATGTGGATTTGGCAATGGATTCTTAGCTATGACACCAAAAGCATAAATAATAATACATAGGTAAATTACATGTCATCAAGGTTTTTTTAACGGTGCATTAAAGAACATTATCAAGAAAATGAAAAGACGACCCAAAGAATGGGAAGGAGTATTTGCAAATTACATAATAATAAGGATTATGAAGAAGTTACCCAACAAACAGGTAAACATATATAGTCATGAAGAGTATATGAAGAGCTTACGCAACAAAAAGACAAACAAATAATAGGCAAAGGACTTAAATACACATTTATTCCAAGAAGATACACAAATGGCCAATAACACATGAAAAGATGCTCAACATCATTGGTCATTAGGAAAATACAAATCCAAACCACAATGAGAATAATGAAATGATACATACTACAGCACGAGTGAATCTTGAAAAGATGTTACGCTATCTGAAATAAGCCAGATACAAATATCGTATGATTTAACTTACAGGAAATATCTATCATAGGCAAAATCAAAGAAACAAAATGTAAATTAGAGGTTACCAGAGGCTGGACGAACAAGGAAACGGGGAGTTACCACTTGTTAGAGTGTTTCTGTTTGGGATGATAAAAAATTTTAGAAAACAGATGGTGGTGATGGAGGGTTGCATGACGTTGAATGTACTTAATGCCACTGAGTTGTACATTTAAAAATGGTTAAAATGGCAAATTTTATGTTACATATATTTTAACACACGCACAGACTGACACTACCAAGTGTTGGTGAGAATATGGAACAAATTATCATAGACAACTAGTGGGAATACAAAATGATACACCCACTTTGGAAAACAGTTTGGCAGTTTCTTTTTGGGGGGCTGGAGGGTGGGGGTGGTGGAGTCTCACTCTGTCACCCAGGCTGGAGTGAGTGGTACGATCTCAGCTCACTGCAACCTCTGCCTCCTGGGTTCAAGCGATTCTCGTGCCTCAGCCTCCCAAGTAGCTGGGATTACAGTCACCTGCCACCATGCCCAGCTAATTTTTGTATTTTTAGTAGAGATGGGTTTTCGCCATGTTGGCCAGGCTGGTCTCAAACTCCTGACCTTGGGTGATTTGCCTGCCTGAGCCTCCCAGAGTGCTGGGATTACAGGCATGAGCCACCATGCCCAGCTGACAGTTTCTTTTTTTTTTTTGAGACAGAATCTTGCTCTGTCGCCCAGGCTGGAGTGCAGTGGCGCGATCTCGGCTTACTGCAAGCTCCTCCTCCCAGGTTCACGCCATTCTCCTGCCTCAGCCTCCTGAGTAGCTGGGACTACAGGTGCCTGCCACCACGCCCGGTTAATTTTTTTGTATTTTTAGTACAGACGGGATTTCACCGTGTTAGCCAGGATGGTCTCAATCTTCTGACCTCGTGATCTGCCCGCCTCCGCCTCCCAAAGTGCTGTGATTACAGGCGTGAGCCACCGCACCCTGCCAGTTTCTTTCTTTTTCTGTTTTTTTCTTTTCTTTTTTTTTTTTTTTTGAGACAGAGTCTTGCTCTGTCGCCCAGGCTGGAGTTCAGTGGTGCAATCTTGGTTCACTGCAACCTCCATCTCCCGGGTTCAAGCGATTCTCCTGCCTCAGCGTCCTGAGTAGCTGAGACTACAGGTGTGTACCACCACGCCTGGCTAATTTTTGTATTTTTAGTAGACACAAGGTTTCACCATGTTGGTCAGGCTGGTCTCGAACTCCTGACCTTGTGTCCTGCCCGCCTTGGCCTCCCAAAGTGCTGGGATTAGAGGCTGGAGCCACCACGCCCGGCTGACAGTTTCTTATAAAGCTAAATATGCATCTATTGCATGACCCAGCAATTCCACAGCTAGATTTTTACCTAAGAGAGATGACAATGTGTCCACACAAATGTTCATAGCAGCCTTATCCATAACAGCCAAAAAATGGAAACACTCCAACATCCATCACCAATACAAGAGACTACTTACTATTCAGCAACAAAAAAGAACGATCTATGGATACATAAGTGACATAGATGGATCTCAAGGTAATTTTTCTGGGTGAAAGAAGCCAGAAGCAACAGAGTACACATCACATGTTTCCATTTATCTAAAGTTTTAGGAAATGCAAACCAATCCATAGCAACAGAAACAGATCGGTGTTTCTCTGAGGGGCGAAGGATGGAGGGAGGATGAATATACATCTTTCAAAACTCATTGAGTTACATACTGTATTTTTTTTATTTTTCTTTTTTTTTTCAGAGTCACTTGGATTTGGAGAGTTGCACACTTTAAATGAATGCAGTTATGTGCATAAGTCATACCTCAATAAAGTTGTTAAAAATATTTTCAGGCCAGGTGCAGTGGCTCATGCCTGTAATCTCAGCACTTTGGGAGGCCGAGCCAGGTGGATCATCTGAGGTCAGGAGTTCCAGACTAGCCTGACAAACATAATGAAGCCCCATCTCTACTAAAAATACAAAAACAAATTAGCCAGGCATGGTGGTGCATGCCTGTAATCCCAGCTACTTGGGAGGCTGAGGCAGGAGAATCACTTGAACCCAGGAGGTGGAGGTTGCAGTGAATCGAGATTGCACCATTGCACTCCAGCCTGGGCAACAAGAGCAAAATTCTGTCTCAAAAAAAAAAAAGTATATATATACATGTATATGTGTATATATATATACACATATACATGTATATGTGTATATATATATACATGTATATGTATATATGAATCCATGTATATATGTATATATCCATGTATATATACATATATGTATATATACATATACATGTATGTATATATGCATGTATATGTATATATACATATACATGTATGTATATATGCATGTATATGTATATATACATATACATGTATGTATATATGCATGTATATGTATATATACATATACATGTATGTATATATGCATGTATATGTATATATACATATACATGTATGTATATATGCATGTATATGTATATATACATATACATGTATGTATATATGCATGTATATGTATATATACATATACATGTATGTATATATGCATGTATATGTATATATACATATACATGTATGTATATATGCATGTATATGTATATATACATATACATGTATGTATATATGCATGTATATGTATATACATGTATGTATATGTACATATATGTATACATATCCATATACATATATACATATATACATGTATATGTATATATACACATGCATATGTATATATAATGTACATGTATATATATACATATATACATGTACATTATATATATACATGTGTATATATATACATGTATATATGTATATATATACTTATATATGTGTGTATATATATATACTTGGAATATATATATTTGGAATATATATATATATTTGGAATTTTATATATGTGGAATATATATATGTTCAGTTTGTAGCCTTATGGGATCTCAAAGTAATATGATGGCCAATGGAACCCCTACTATATGACAGAATATCTTATTTCCTTTCACTGTTTTTGCTTAGTTGGGTTAGAAAAAAAATTTTGGCGACCTCCAAGTACCAGCCCTCATTTGTGTAAGACCTAACTGCTCAACTAGCTACTTACATAGTGTTGCAATCATCTTATTTTTCTTTATTTCAGTCTTAAGTCTCTCCACTGCTTTTAGATCCCTCTAGTTTCTTCTGAAATGTTGAGATGGCAATTTAAAACCATGCTTTTTTCCTACTTGATGTGGCAGTCCAAATTCCAAATCCAATCTAATTATAGATATTCTGTAAGGACAACCTGATCTCCCTCTGGCCGGAATGCATTGATCAAAAGTGAGGTTTCATGATTTTATTGCTTTTCTTAATTGCCTCGGATCAAGGTTCAGGAAGGAGATAGGCACTTAGGGAGTGGAGGCAGCTGACATCATCCATCAGAATGACGACAGCCCGTAAATGGCTGGTTCTTATTTTCCAAGTACAAGGTTGGGGGTTGGCAAAATCTCTACTAAACAAAGAAGAAAATCTTTGCCTAAGCTTCCAATCTGCATAGAAACTTCGTCCTAAAGGGACTGTAAATGTAAATAATCTTTTCCACCCACCTCTCCTCCCCACCCCACCCCCAACCATTTCTTTTTCTTTTTTTTTTTTTCTTAAGTGGGAAAACCTAAATTATTGGGATAGGAATAGTAGTTGAGTGAACTCTGGAGAGGAGACTTTTGTCATATAGGATGGTTTTCTGGTACCTAAGAGCCGGAGCGGGGAAACAGTCCTAGGGTTGGAATCTTGATGATTCCACATTAACTAGGTGTGTAGCCTCCACTTTGGACTTCAGTTTCCTCGTCTGTACAGTTTCTTTTTTTTTTTTTGAGACAGAGTCTCGCTCTGTTGCCCAGGCTGGAATACAGTGGTGCGATCTTGGCTCACTGCAACCTCCGCCTCCCGGGTTCAAACGATTCTCCTGCCTCAGCCTCCTGAATAGCTGGGATTACAGGCATGCGCCACCACGCCCAGCTGATTTTTGTATTTTTAGTAGAGACGAGGTTTCACCATCTTGGTCAGGCTGGTCTTGAACTCCTGACCTTGTGATCCAGCCACCTCGGCCTCCCAAAGTACTGGGAATACAGGCATGAGCCACTGCGCCCAGCCCCTCGTCTGTACAATTTCTAAGATAACTCCAAACTTTAAAATCTTCTTATTCTTTGAATATCCGGAAGTGTTCGACTTTCCACCATTGAGAAAAGAGAGCTTGGATGTCTGTACTTGGTGGGTGAGTGTAATCACTGGGTTGGGTAGGATGGGAGTTCTTTGAAGTTGTACATGGAGGTCAGAGGTGGAATAAATGAAATCATCTGTAGAATTTGAAGCACTCACTGTGCCCATAGCCCCCTTGCAAAGAAGAGCCTGCCACAGATAGCTCCTTCTCAATAAGGTTTGATGCTTTTCCTTACATTATCCTGCAAACCTAGCCACAGGTGATTAGACTGGGGCACGGGGGCCTTAGCCTGATGCACGCCTTGAAGCTTGAACCTGAAGAAGGATAGTGACTTGGATGAGAATGGGTTCTTTGGCGGCAGTTTTTGTCTCCGGAACAGCATAGAATCAGGAACTTTTGTGGAGAGTATCTGCCCAGGCAGGTCATATCTCAGATGATTTCGGTTTGGAGCACAGAGTCTGTATCCGGCCATGGCAGTCAGAAGGAGCAGACGCTGGGGCCGTTGTCAGGGAAACAGCATAAGGCTGAAGAGTCCTAAAGCAGCAGAACCGCTAGACAGCCAGAAAGGCTTGCTCCTGAGAGCCACCAAGAGCTAGAATCCAAACAACGTTCCAGTTCTGGAGGACCTGGCCCTGGGAGCATACTACCCCTTGTTATGTGTGCTCCTTACACAGGCAACCTGGGAAGGAGTCTAGTCCCTGCCCCTCGAGACCAGCTGCAGCACAGATGTTGTGTGTAAGCCTTGTCTGGCTCTTTAAAGTTGTGTTATTTGGGGATTATTAGGCAGTGTTAATTTGCTCTGTTGTATCAGAGATGAGGCTGGGCTCCGAGGAGTTTCAGTGACTTACGTGAGACCAAGAGCAACACAGCTGACGGAGGATCTTCCACTTCTAATTTGAGAAGTTGAAAATACCTGTAGGGCATCTCTCCTGGGATTACTACTGCATCCTTCTCCTCCTGCTTTTTTGTGACCTAGAACTTTGTGCCTTTGATCACTGTTACTCTGGGTCTTACACATGGAAAAAGACAGCAGAGGCAGTTACTGTGTATCTATCACTGTTACTCTGGGTCTTACACATGGAAAAAGACAGCAGAGGCAGTTACTGGGTATCTATCACTGTTACTCTGGGTCTTACACATGGAAAAAGACAGCAGAGGCAGTTACTGTGTATCTATCACTGTTACTCTGGGTCTTACACATGGAAAAAGACAGCAGAGGCAGTTACTGTGTATCTATCACTGTTACTCTGGGTCTTACACATGGAAAAAGACAGCAGAGGCAGTTACTGGGTATCTATCACTGTTACTCTGGGTCTTACACATGGAAAAAGACAGCAGAGGCAGTTACTGTGTATCTATCACTGTTACTCTGGCTCTTACACATGGAAAAAGACAACAGAGGCAGTTACTGTGTATCTGCAGGCCACGGGCAGTGAGGCAGTTAGCATGGAGTTGTCCTGTGTTTGTGTGAGTTTCTCTGGGGGGGTCCTAGTAAGAAGGCGGAGGGTTTCCCTGGCAGACCTGTGTCTGTTCTGTGCCTAGGGCTGCCAGATGAAATACAGGATGCTCAGGGATTGCACCAGACATTCTTGGACTAAAAATAATTTGTTCATCTTAAATTCAAACTTAATTGGGCATCCTATATTTTTTGTCTGCTAAATCTGGCAATTCTGTCAGTGCCACAATGTGATATAGATGCTGAAGAGCAGAGGAGACAGGGCCATCAGGGCCAGAGAAGCAGAGGGGATCAGTCTTCAGAAGCAGCCTTCAGCCCCCATTGTATTTCCTAAGCATCCCAGGGTCTTGAGTCTGCAAACAGAAGACACGGTATCAGCACAGCCATGACAGCAGTATGTCTGCAAAGGGCAGGATGTGATCACAATGTGTTAGCATTTGTGGAACAAAACTCTGAGTCTGCAGAATTTAAACTGTTTTTAATCTTTCACAAAAGTGGAAATGTAATCATAGCTTAGAATGTGATGAAAAAAACCCCCAAAAACTGAGTACTCTACCTGAAGTGAAAAACCTTCTGAACGTGGCTATGTGTGCTGTTTGTCCTATGGTGGCAGTCACAGTGGCCCAAATTCACAGAATTGTGTGTGTCACTCCTGGTTTGCAGATAGCACCAGCTAAAAACACAGTTATGAGATACGGCCTATAATGGCCATTTTGTTTTGGCTCTTAGATCATCTTATTTTTATTCTGGTCTTGTTCCAGAGATGAGATTGCTAGCTTCACCTAGCCGACACTCAATGATTCACTGTGAAAAATGATGGCGTTTTCGCTTGCCCTGTTCCTATGCTTAGCTTCCATTGCCTCTGCTTTTCACCAATAGCTGTTGGCCCCTCTGCCCTTTCGGGACCAGCTCCTCTGGATGAGCGCTTTCGTCTCTGTCCGACCCTCTTTCAGGACAGCAACTCCCACTTGGTGTCAAACATCGTTACTCATAAATAGAAGTGCATTTGGATTAGCTGTGGCCAAGGTCCATCTGATCTCTTTCCTTCTGCATAGAGTGATGAATTGGCTAAAGGACAAGAAGGGAAGGGTAGAGCAGCTGGCAAGGCGGTCACCGCAGAACCAAGCCTTGTCTGTGTGCGATACAGGTTTCCTTGTGCAGAATGAGTTGAGTGACCCGGGAGGCACCCTCCCCTACAGCCCCTTGGCCATTGTGGGAAGGAAAAGCAGATTCTAATACAGGACACGGCAAACATCATGTTTGTCTTCATGTCTGCAAAGCATGCTGGATTTGTCCAAGGAAAAAGCAAGTAAGAATAGAGAAAAAGGAAATGAGCACTCATTTTAGAAATAAAGCTTTTTTTTTTTTTTTTGAGACGGGGTCTCTCTCTGTTGCCGATGTCTGAGTGCAGTAGCGTGACCACGGCTCACTGCTGTCTCCATCTCCCACTGCACCCAGCAAGACAATGGCTTTTTTTTTTTTTTTTTTTTTTGAGACAGTCTCACTCTGTTGCCCAGGCTGGAGTGCAGTGGTGTGATCTTGGCTCACTGCAACCTCTGCCTCCTGGGTTCAAGCGATTCTCCTGCCTCAGCCTCCCGAGTAGCTGGGATTACAGGCATGTGCCACCATGCCCAGCTAATATTTGTATTTTTAGTAAAGACAGGGTTTCACCATGTTGGCCAGGCTGCTGTCTCAAACTCCTGACCTCAAGTGATCTGCCCGCCTGGACTTCCCAAAGTGCTGGGATTACAGGTGTGAGCCACCGTGCCCAGCCGAGATGATGTATATTGATGAGTATGTACACGTGTGTATATTTTTTCTTTTAGCTAGTGACGAGTCTGGCAGGCCATAAACACTTAAGGGATCAATAATTTAATAATAAACACAAATGGAAATGTTGCAAGCATAAAAGAACAAAAATCCGCAAATGGAGGCCTGGGAGAGGGCAGGGTCTGGGGGAGATGGGAGCCAGCTGTCAGTAAAAGCCTTCACCAACAGGCCTTTGCTCTGTGGCTGCAGTTCCCTTTCCCAGCAGCCCCGAGGTGGGTCTCCAGGGAGCCCTCCACAGCAGCCCTTCTGTGACCTCATGTGCTGATGGTTGTCTCAGCTACAGGAGTGGAAGGCGCAGCCAGCAGCCGCTGGTATTTCTGCGTTGCATATGGGCTGGGGTCCCTCCTGTCCTCTCCTACATGATCCCAGGTCTGATTTCTAATGGTGTTGTATTTCCTCCCTAAATCATTTTTCAATAGTATTTTTTGTTCTTCTGTGGGATACAGAAGAATTTTTTTTTCTTATTCCAATAAGGACAAGTAAACAAGTCAGAAGCCTCGGAAGAGCTCAAGAGAGAAACCTCAGCCTTCAATTCCTGGTCTCTTTCTGAGACCTCAGCTCTTGATTCACTTAATTTCAAGGAGGACTGATTTATGACTACACCAAGCTGACCCAAAGAACCCTGGGAAGCACGTGGCCCGCCAGAGAGAAGGGCTGGGCCCTGGGGCTGGAAAGGGCACAGAGCCTGTTTTCAACAATTACGTCTACATTTTCCAAGAGATTAAACGGATTAGAAGCCAGGCATTGGAGAAGAGATCTTTTGTCTTCCTTGGCAACATTTCTGAAATCTACAGATAGGGATGAGGAAGTGAGGCACATTTTTCATCTGTTCCAACAAATTGCCAATGGAATGGCTGACATGCCATTTTAGAGTGTGTCATCTCTCCTGTGTTCCCTGAGTTGCCTGGGGCAGGCTGCCCCTCATCACTGAGGGTCAGCTGGGCCCTGCCCTTGAATACAGCACAGGGCTGGTGTCATGGAGCCGGCCTTCCTTACACCAATGAACCGCAGGAGCCTCCCCTTGTCCCTTGCCTGGGGGGAACTAATGGCATTGCAGGCAAAGGCTCAGCAGGGACCCTGTAGATAGAGGATAGATCGGCACCCAGGCGTCTTACAGGGTGGACCCCATGCTGGCAGGGTGGAGGCCAGAGAAAAGAGGCTTGGAAGAAGCAAAGGAAACTCTCAAGGGGGTGCGGAGATGAACGTGGCTTGCACCTGGAGAACTCCCAGCCAATCTGAGCTTGACACCCCTCTCTTCTCCACCAATCAAATGGCACTACCACCTCCTCCTAATTCCCCTACCAATGAGAACTAGGTTCCCTTACCCTATCCACCAATCAGGGTGTGGACAAAGAATAATCTTATCAAACCCCACGTGGATTCACACGCATCTGGTAGCTTGATGGTTGGTAAGTCTCTGCATGGCAAGCTGGGTCTCCAAG
The DNA here is from genome assembly GCF_028885655.2 of Pongo abelii. Classification (NCBI taxonomy): domain Eukaryota; kingdom Metazoa; phylum Chordata; class Mammalia; order Primates; family Hominidae; genus Pongo; species Pongo abelii. The sequence goes on along the minus strand of NC_071985.2, from coordinate 2,375,384 downwards.
TCTTTATTGTTACGCTTCTATTGTTTGGAGGCCGAAGGGGCGATGGGAGAACTAAAAGCCCAGGCCCCTTTCGTCCCTGAAAACCCTGAAAAAAGTTTCTGCATATGTGAAAAAGAAGGGGATTAGTGGACAGTCATCATAAGCCAACAGTGACATGTGCGTCAACATGCTAATGACATGGCTTAGGCTGCACTGATACACATTTATTAAACCAATACGTTGCCAACGGAATGGCTGACATGCCATTTTAACGTATGCCATCTCTGTATTCGGTGAGCACAGTGATGTCCTTCAAGGAAGGACTTGTTGCCTCGGCTGCGGCGCTGCCATGAGCGCGGCTCTGACTATGGTGAGATTAGTTGGTGACCTAGCACCCGTCGTACCAGTTGGGCTGTAATGACTCCTAGAGATAGTCGCTCAAGATAGCTCTGTGTGTTTGTTTCGTAAATAAGCTCCATGGCAAATTCGCATTGTTTTTCCCCAAATAAGCAATTCCGAAGGCTAGGCCTTCACTGAGAGCATGCATCTCTGCATAAACTGCCTCTAGGCTTTGGGACCTGCTTTAGCTTCCAGGAGCTGCTCTTCAAGACCACATTCCTCCCCAGAGCAGCCCTGTCAACATCCAGGGACAGATGAAAGCCGGATTATGAAGACCTGGCCATCTCCCCCGAAATCAGGAAACTCTGAAGAGCATTCTAACTCCAAAGATGCCTGTGGGTTGGCTGGGGCTGTCCTTGGGCCTGTAGTACAGCCCAGATCCTCCCACTGCCCACACCCACTCTTGCCTCCTCTCTTACACGGGTGTTGGTCTGAGGGCACTTGTATAGGCTAAACTCCATCTGAATCCGCTTCCCAGGAAAACCAGCCTGCAGGGAAACCATGCCAGTTCTCTGTGCTACTTGCATCTCCCTTGCAGAGCTGCCTTCAGAATCTGGACAAAGATTTTGGTCAATTTATAAAGTTTATTTTATTCATTTATTTTTTTTTTTGAAATGGAATCTCACTCTGTCGCCCAGGCTGGAGTACAGTGACGCGATCTTGGCTCCCTGAAGCTTGTGCCTCCCGAGTTCAGGTGATTTTCATGCCTCAGCTTCCCCAGTAGCTGGGACTACAGGCACGTGCCACCACACCCAGCTAATTTTTTTTCTTTTTGTATTTTTAGTAGAGATGGGGTTTCACCATGTTGGCTAGGCTGATCTCTAACACCTGACCTCAAGTGACCCGCCCGCTTTGGCCTCCCAAAGTTCTGGGATTACAGGCGTGAGCCACCACGCCCAGCCTAGTTTATAAACTTTCTGTTTGTCAAAGCTGGCTGAAATGTGATAGACATCTTCTGAAGGTGAGGTCATCTTCTAAGGAAGATGTTCAAAGGAAAACTGACTATTGGAAAGATAAAGGATGGGTGAAGGGGTGAAATCAGGAATCCTACGGGCAGATGGACCGGATGCCCTCTGTCAGGCCTATGAGCCCAAGCTAAGCCATCGTATCTCCTATGACCCTCATGTATACATCCAGATGGCCTGAAGCAACTGAAGATCCACAAAATAAGTGAAAATAGCCAGTTCCTGCCTTAACTGATGACATTCCACCATTGTGACTTGTTCCTGCCCCGCCCTAACTGATCAACTGACTTTGTGACATTCCTTCTCCTGGACAATGAATCTCAAGAGCTCCCCACCAAGCACCTTGTGACCCCTGCCCCTGCCTGCAAGAGAAAACCCCCTTTCACTGTAATTTTCCACTACCCACCCGAACCCTATAAAACTGCCTCACCCCAATCTCCCTTTGCTGACTCCTTTTACGGACTCAGTCCGCCTGCATCCAGGTGATTGAAAAGCTTTATTGCTCACACAAAGCCTGTTTGGTGGTCTCTTCTCAAGGACGCGCATGACACCCTCCAGGGTCCAATCCTACATCAAGATCTTAATATCCCAAGATTAACTGTCCTCCAGATATCTAGTACCCTTCAGCATATATCCAGCCCAATGTTCTAAAATATCACATTTATAATTTAACAACATAAGACAGGGTTGGCCAAGGTTTTTTTGTTTTTTGGGTTTTGTTTTCTTTTTCTTTTCTTTTTTTTGAGACAGGGCCTCACTCTGTCACCCAGGCTGGAGTGTGATGGTGCCATCATGGCTCACTACAGCCTCAACCTCCTGGGCTCCAGCAATCCTCCCGCCTCAGCCTCCTGAGTAGCTGTTATTACAGGCATGCCTCACCATGCCTGGTTAATTTTTATATTTTTTGTAGAGACAGGGTTTCACCATGTTGCCCAGGCTAGTCTCAAACTCCTGGGCTCGAGTGATCCGCCCACCTCAGCCTCCCAAAATAAATAAAAAAAAAAAAAAAAGAAGAAAAAGAAAAGGAACAATCATACAGTTATAGAATTGTAACTGCTAAAGAAGCAAGCTAGTAGCCTGTTAAAATAACACTGCCTTCCTAAAGCTAGCAGCTATGAATATATCCATTCTATTATATCCACTCTAGATTAAGTAATCTAGGTAACCTTAACATTGGCCAGAAGTAAACAGAGCACACACATGTGTATATTCACACATAATCTATGTTCACATACCCAAGAGACAAGGAGCGTTACTAGAATTAATAGGATAACTGTATTTTCTGGGAATAGTATTTAATTTAAGTAGCCCCAGAAAATACAGTTTTTTTTAAAAGACTGCTATGATGGCTTTGCCTCTTTTATTTACTTGATATTCATTTATTCATCCATTCAAACAATATTCTTTTTGTTTGTTTGTTTGTTTTTTTGAGATGGAGTCTCGCCCTGTTGCCCAGGCTGGAGTGCAGTGGCACAATCTGGGCTCACTGCAAGCTCCACATCCCGGATTCATGCCATTCTTCTGCCTCAGCCTCCCAAGTAGCTGGGACTACAGGTGCCTGCCACCACGCCCAGCTAATTTTTTGTATTTTTAGTGGAAATGGGGTTTCACCATGTTAGCCAGGATGGTCTCGATCTCCTGACCTTGTGATCCGCCCATCTCGGCCTCCCAAAGTGCTGGGATTACAGGGGTGAGCCACCGCGCCCGGCCCAAACAATATTCATTGGTTTCCAATTACATGAGAAGTGTTAAGTGTTGCAGTCATTGATTTGGGAAGAATGTGTCCCTGTCCAAGTCACTACCCCACCTCCTAAAGAGGAAGCATTTTGGTAAGACATGTAAGCTGTGCTGCAGTAGTGCTGATGCCACAAAGCGCGGGTGCCGTCATCCCAAGGAGTAAGCTCATGCCCAGCTCCATCTTGGGCCAGCTGTGTGGCCTTGCACAAGTCACTCAACCTCTCTAAGCTCCATTTCCTCATGTGTTGTCAGGCCTCTGAGCCCAAGCTAAGCCATCGTATCCCCTGTGACCTGCACGTATACATCCAGATGGCCTGAAGCAACTGAAGATCCACAAAAGCAGTGAAAATAGCCAGTTCCTGCCTTAACTGACGACATTCCACCATTGTGATTTGTTCCCACCCCACCCTAACTAATACGATATAGTCTCCCCCACCCTTGACAACGTACTTCGTACGCCCATCCCAAACCTATAAGAACTAATGATAATCCCACCATCCTTTGCTGACTCTCTTTTCGGACTCAGCCCACCTGCACCCCGGTGAAATAAACAGCCTTGCTGCTCGCACAAAGCCTGTTTGGCGGTATGAAATGCAGACGATAGTCACAACATTTACCTTATTTGGTTGGCATCACCATGTGGTCGCTTGTGGAAGCTTTTGCCCCTATCTTCATAACTGTTACGGGCATTCTCCAGAGCCACCCTGAATAAGTATGCAATCTAAGTACAAGCACCATGTTTACTTTGCATCACCCCCGTCCAACTAGACTGCAGCCCTTAAGCCCCTTGTGTATAGAACTCTGACTGCCGAGTTATCAGAGCAGCGGCTGAGGCTCTGCACATGTGTGAGCTCCAGGCGCCTCACCGCCCCCGAAGGACAGTCCCCTGAAGGAAATGAACCCTCAGCGGTCAGAAGCACCATTGCCCCTCTGAGTCCCTGACTCCGGCTCAGGGGACATTTCCCGCCAGTGGGATCGCGGCTGGGTGTTTGCAGCCTGACCTCTCGACTCATGGGAGTAGAAAACCCCTTAGAAGCAGAGCGAGCGGCCGGGCACGGTGGCCCACGCCTGTAATTCCAGCACTTTGGGAGGCCGAGGCAGGCGGATCCCGAGGTCAGGAGTTCAAGACCAGCCTGGCCAATATGGTGAAACCCCGTCTTTACTAAAAATAGAAAAATTAGCCGACCGTGGTGATGGGCACCTGTAATCCCAGCTACTCGGGAAGCTGAGCCAGAAGAATCGCTTGAACTCGGGAGGCGGAGGCTACAGTGAGCCGAGATCATGCCACCGCACTCCAGCCTGGGAGACAGAGCAGGACTCCGTCTTAAAAAAAAAAAACAAAAAAAAGTAGAGTGAGCCCGTTGAGGGCTGTGTGGTGAGGGAACAACTTTGGCCTACTACGAAAAAGTAGGACAGAGACCGCAGAATCAAACTTTTAACTTAAAACTTCAGATTTAAACAACTTTGGAGGAATACATAAGCAAAACATCTCCCTCCTTTACCACAGAAATGTTTTACACATCCCTGTGGCCTCATTTAGTGTTTTTTCTTTTTGTACATTTGAGATGCAATTCATATACCATAAAACTCAAAAACTTAGTGTACAATTCCGTGGTTTTTAGTATATTCGTGTAACCTGTGTATAAACTTTATTCCCCATAGCTATAATCATAGTATGTAAACTTTTTTTTTTTTTTGCTATTTTCTTCACTTTGCCTAATTTCACCTCATATTCCTTTTTTCTTTTTTTAAGAGAGGGTCTCACTCTGTTGCCCAGGCTGAAGAGTAGCGGCAAGATCACAGCTCACTGCCGCCTCAATCTCCTGGGCTAAGGCAATCCCCCCACCTCAGCCTCTTGAGTAGCTGGGACTATAGGCGCATGCCACTATACCTGGCTCATTTTTGTAGTTTTTGTAAAGACAGGTTTCTCCATGTTTCCCAGGCTGGTCTCAAACTCCTGGGCTCAAGCCATTCGCCCGCCTCGGCCTCCCAAAGTGCTGGGATGACAGATATGAGCCACTGAGCCTGGCTGTAACCTTGCTTTATTCATTAGACATTTGGGTTTTCTACCTTTCTCTCTATAATAAATGAATACTACTGTAAATATTATTGTACAGATAGACCTTTATTTTGAACTATTATTATTATTATGATTTTAGACACAGAGTCTTGTTCTGTTGCCCAGGTTAGAGGGCAGTGGTGTGATCATAGCTCACTGCAGCCTCAAACTCTTGGACTCAAGTGATTCTCCCACCTCAGCCTACCAAGTAGCTGGGACCATAGCTGCACGCCCCCACGTCTGGCTAATTTTTAAAAATTGTTGTAGAGACAGGGTCTCCCTATGTTGCTCAGGCTGATCTCAAACTCCTGGGCTCAAGTGATCCTTCCACCTCCACCTCCACCTCCCAAATTGCTGGGATTACAGGCGTGAGCCACTGCACCTGGCCTTAAACTTTTTACTTAGAAATACATTCAGAGGTTTTGGATTACTGAATAAGGGGTAAGATTGTTTTAAGGCTCTTGTTTTATTATTTTCCTTCAAAAAGACTGAACCCCTGTAATAAACTGGTGACACCAGTGATGTTTACACATGTCTGTACCCAATACTTGGCCAGCACTGGATTCCTTATCATCTTCATTTATGCCAGTAGGCGTAAAGTGGTACACTGATATAATTTTAAATTTAATTTCTTTAATAACTGGAGAGGAAGCAAGTGATTTTAAGTATCTAAAAGGAGCCTTCATGTGGTAGACTTGCTCCCATCATATCACACTGCTAAACAGTGATCTTCAGTGCCTAATTTCTGTTAGATTCAAATCTAAACATAACACATAGTTGGTGCTAAATATCTATTTCATTGCTTTATAGCTTCTAAAATCTGAATATTTCCCCAACAGAGAGTAATTATCTTAGGTATTATGCATCATATATATAACATATTTTATATATATATAACATATTTTATATATATAACATATTTTATATATATAACATATTTTATATATATATAACATATTTTATATATATAACATATTTTTTATATATAACATATTTTTTATATATAACATATTTTATATATATAACATATTTTATATATATAACATTTTTTATATATAACATATTTTATATATATAACATTTTTTATATATAACATATTTTATATATATAACATATTATATATATAACATATTTCATATATATAAGATATTTTGTATATATAACATGTTATATATATATAACATATTTTATATATATATATATATAATTTTTTTGCAACAAGGTCTTGCTCTGTTGCCCAGGAGCTGGCGTGCAGTGGTGCTACCATAGCTCACTGCAGCCTCCAACTCCTGGGCTGAAGCTATCCTCTTGCCTCAGCCTCTCAAGTAGCTGGGACTACAGGCATGTACCACCAGGACTGGCAATTTTCTTAATTTTTATTTTTCATAGAGACATCTCACCATGTTGCCCAGGCTGGTCTCTAACTCCTGGGTGCAAGTGATTCTCCTGCCTTGGCCTCCCAAAGTGCTGGTATTACGGGCATGAGCTGCCACGCCCAGACCAGTTTTTCCATCTTGGACTCTCAGCTCCAGATTCCCCCTTTTGGACTACTCTGTGAAAATGGATCTGGACCTTTAAATATTTTTTCCTGGGCTAGCTAGCACTGAAATCTTGCCAGTAGAGGGTGATAGAGAGACACTGGAGAAGGAAAAGAGGTTGACTTGCCTCTGGGTTCCAGGGTGCTCACTGGGTGGTTCTCCCAGTGCCCAGCTCCTACAGTGACAGCAGCCAGCAGCACACAGGAGACGGAACCTCCCCGCCCAGCCCGGCGCCCGCCAGCCCTGGTGCCGTTTTATAGCAGCATGCCTCTAGCAATCAAGACACCTGGCACTTCGGAGGGCAGACTTCCAGAAGGATTTGCCACAGGGTACCACAACAACTTCTCTGCCATTCAGAGTTACAGCTGCACAGGTCTGGATCTCTGCCTGGGGCCGGGGTGGGGGCTCTCTCACTCCTGGGGCTGGTTCACTAGAGTTTTCTTTCTTTGTTACTAGCCAACCCCTCATGGCTGTAATCCCTTGCTGTAGTAAATAATTCTTTATATTGAATTTTCTCTGTTCAAATTACTATGTGATTTCTCTCTCCAGATTGGACTCAGACTGATACAAGTATGGACCCCCTAGAAGGAACAACAAATGGAGCTGCCATCTATATACACACGTGAGACAGAATTCATGTTTTAGATCCTTTCCAACACCTGGCTATCTCAGAGGGCAGAGGACTCGAGTGTGCAGGGCGCGGCCCTTCCCCAGTGCCCTGGCGCGACTGCTGTGGGCCGCTGTCTCCCACCTCAGGACTCGGGTCCCACCTCACACGTGGCAGCCGGCCCTGGCGCAGGCACCTGTTCCCAGCTGAGGCAATTAGAACCCACTTGGGATTTTTTTCCATCCTCGAAGCCAACTTCTCTCCCTTAAACTAAAGCAGAAAGAGTGTGAGGATGTGACTTCAGAACTGCCTGCTCCATCCCTTGCCCAGGGGGAGGCTTAGAGTCTGATGGGCCTGGGCACCGTGGCTCATGCCTATAATCCTAGCACTTTGGGAGGCTGAGGTGGGCAGATTGCTTGAGCCCAGGTATTTGAGACCACCCTGGGCAACATGGTGAAGTCCTATCTCTATAAAATATATGAAAAATTAGCCAAGCATGGTAGTGCGTGCCTGTAGTCCCAGCTTCTCAGGAGGTTGAGGTAGACGGATGGCTTGAGCCCGAGAAGCAGAGGTTGCAGTGAGCATACCACTGCACTCCAGCCTGGGGACAGAGCAAGAGTGTGATGGACTCAAAGATGAGATATGGCAAAACAGAGAGACTCCTAATGTCATCTCCCACCCTTTTAATGAGACAGGATCTGCCTCTGTCACCCAGGCTGGAGTGCAGTGGCACAATCACAGCTCACTGCAGCCTCGTCCTCCTGGGTCAAGTGATCCTCCTGCCTCAGCCTCCCAAGTAGCTGGGACTACTGGCATGTGCCACCATGCCTAGCTAATTTTTAAAATTATTTTAGAGATGGGGTCTCACTCTGTCACTCAGACTGGAGTGCAGTGGTGTGATCATAGTTTACTGCAACCTCAACTTCCTGGACTCAAGTGATCCTCCCACCTCAGCCTCCTGAGTAGCTGGGACTATAGGTGTGTACCACCTCACCTGGCTTATTTTCTAATTTTTGGTGGAGGAGGAGTCTCCCTTTGTTACCCAGGCTGGTCTCCAACTCCTGGGCTCAAGTGATCCTCCTGCCTCAGCCTCCCAAGGTGCTGGAATTACAGGCATGAGCCACCACGCCCAGCCCAAGGCCGTCTTTGTGTTTCCAAATATTTTCAGACCAGTTTCGGTCTTTCCACCTATATTGTGGGGAAAAAAAAAAGTAAAATGAAAAAATAAATATAAAATTAGAATTAAATGAAAAAATTAAAAAGTAAAAAAGGATATTCAATATCACATTGATAATTTACTCAATAATGAATCTTTTTATTTTTTCTTACCTAACCTAGGTCGATTTAGGTCTCTGTCTCTGGCAACTGAAAAGAGACCCAACAAAACATCTTATAGAGCATGAGGGCCAACTCTTGATGCATCGTTAGATTCTGTGTAGCCAGAAAACAGAAACAGAAACATATCCAAGCCAGGCGGAGGAAAAACTTTGAGGCCTGTTTATCCAGGTTCAAGACAGTTTCTATTTAAAAGAAAAAAAGAAAGAAAAAAAAAGCTCATAACAGAATAAGTTCAGATTCTCCTGAGTGTCAGAGCTAAGATCTACCGCCTCTGCTGGTTTCCATGACAACCACCAGCAGCTACGATCATGCCGAACCGAGAACCAGAGGATTCGGTGACTACCTTGATTCTGTAGCCAGATTATTGCCAATTTTAAAGGGAAATGCACAGTGAGCCCCTGTCTCTGTTGTGTCTTCAGTTGTCCCTTGAAATGTGGATATCTTGACAAGAGGCCAGGGCCTATCCTATCTCATCTCCCCGAGCTAGTATCCTTCCCAGATGAATTTCTTCTGGCGCTGGTGAGATTACTTGGTGACCTAGTTCCAGCTACACAAGTTATGCTGTCGTGATTGCTGGGGGTAATTGCTCAAAATAGCTCTCTGATTTGTTTCATAAACAGGCTCTGTGGCAGGCTCATGTCGTTTTTTCCCCAAAGAAGAGATTCCAGAGACGAGGCCTTCACTGAGAGCTTGCTCCTCTACCTCTGGGTCAAAGGCTGTGGGTTTCAGGGCTGGGACGGGGGACACAGAGAATCTGTCTCTCGGGAATGCCAAGTTGAGGTCCTAGACTGGCTAGGGAGTCCTGCATTCCCCTTGCCTCGCTGTAGCCTCCCCTGGGAAGAGATCTTCCAGGAGGGCTGCACCGAGTGACGACACTGTTGCATGAGGCTCTGCAGTGCTTGGACACAGAACTGCACTGTGGCCTTCCAGATGCTCAGCTGGAAAACCCCTGAGAACCTGAGGCTTTTCTACAGCACATTAGAGCTTATGACTGGAGAGTGTCTACCGCCTGAGGGCAGGGATGAGGTTTTACCTACCCTATTCACCTGTTTAGGTGCCCACTTCATCCTAGACTCCCTTCTTTTTCCTCCTTCCCTTTCTCCCTCCCTCCCTTCCTCCGTTCCTCCCTCCCTCCCTCTTTCCCTCCCTCCCTTCCTTCCTCCCTCCCTCTCTTCCTTCCTTCTTCCCTTCCTCCCTCCCTCTCCTCCTTCTTCCCTTCCTCCCTCCCTCTCTTCCTTCTTCCCTCCCTCCCTCCCTTCCTCCCTCCCTCCCTCCCTCCCTCCCTTCTTCCCTCCCTTCCTTCCTCCCTCCCTCCCTCCTTTCCTTCTTTCCTCCCTCCCTCCCTTCCTTCCTTCTCTTTCTTGCTCGCTTGTTTGCTTGCCTGCTTGCTTCAGGGTCTCACTCTGTCACTCAGGCTGAAGTACAATGGTGCAAACACAGCTCACTGCAACCTCAGCCTCCTGGGCTCAGGTGATCCTCCTACCTCAGCCTCCCAAGTAGCTGGGACTACAGGTGTGTGCCACCAACACTTGGCTAATTTTTTCTATATTTTGTAGAGATGAGGTCTCACTGTGTTGCCCAGCTGGTTTCAGACTCCCGGGCTCAAACCATCCTTCCTCCTTGGCCTTCCAAAGTGTTAGGTTACAGGTGTGAGCCACCATGCCCAGCCTTTGATACACTTCTTGATTGAAGGAAGAGAGTCAACTTTTACTGAGTACCTATTATGTGCCTGGTGCTTGCATGCATGTCATTACTTTGGAGGCAGTATTGCAGAGTGCTCACAGGCAAGGACTCCAGTATCAGAAAGACCTGGACTTAAATCTCAGTTCTCCCACTTACAGTACTAGTTGTGGAAAGTTCACTTGTTACTTAACTTTTCTGAGCCTCAGTTTTCTCATCTGTAAAGTGGGAATAATAATAAATCACCTCATCAGGTTGTTATGAAGATTAAATGAGATCATGTATATAAAGCACACAGTAAACATTCAATTAAGTTAGCTATTATTATTCCAGTTATTAGCAGCCACAAGATATAGGACACTGTTATACAGGAAGTTTAAATCTTGAAAAGCAAAAGTTCTAGAATGCATAAGCCTGAATATAGCACCTCCTCAAATAGTGTTTGGATCAGTGAAAATGCTATTGCCCATGGTGGCTGACACCTGTAACCCCAGCACTTTGGGAGGCCAACGTGAAAGGATCACTTGAGACCAGGAACTGGAGACAAGTCTGGACAATATAGCGAGACCCTGTCCCTACCAAAAATTTAAAAATTAGCCAGGTGAAATGGTGCACACCCATAGTCCTAGCTACTTGGGAGGTTGAGGTGGAAGTATCACTTGAGCCTGGGAGGTCAAGGCTTCAGTGAGCTGTGATCGTACCACTGCACTCCAGCCTGAGTGACAGAGCAAGACCCTGTCTCTAAAAGAAAACTAGAAAGTGCCACAGTCTGAGGTGTTGTGGGAAGTCAGGGACTCTGAATGGAGGGACTGGCTGGAGCTGCAGCAGAGGAACATGAATTGTGAAGATTTCATGGACATTTATCAGTTCCCAAATAATACTTTCATAATTTCTTATGCCTGCCTTTACTTTAATCTCTTAATCCTGTTATCTTTGTAAGCTGAGGATATACATCACCGCAGGACCACTGTGATAATTGTGTTAACTGTACAAATTGATTGTAAAACATGTGTTTGAACAAATATGAAATCAGTGCACCTTGAAAAAGAACAGAATAACAGCGATTTTTAGGGAACAAGGGAAGACAATCATAAGGTCTGACTGCCTGCGGGGTCAGGCAAAAAAGAGCCATATTTTTCTTCTTGCAAGTAGGAGAGATATCGCTAAATTCTTTTCCTAGCAAGGAATATTAATATTAATACCCTGGGAAAGGAATGCATTCCTGGGGGGAGGTCTATAAACAGCCGCTCTGGGAATGTCTGTCTTATGCGGTTGAGAAAAGGACTGAGATATGCCCTGGTCTCCTGCAGTACCCTCAGGCTTATTAGGGTGCGGAAAAACTCCGCCCTGGTAAATTTGTGGTCAGACTGGTTCTCTGCTCTTGAACCCTGTTTTCTGTCGTTTAAGATGTTTATCAAGACAATATGTACACTGCTGAATATAGACCCTTATCAGTAGTTCTGCTTTTGCCCTTTGCCTTGGGATCTTTGTTGGACCCTTATCAGTAGTTCTGCTTTGCCTTTTGTCCTGTTCCCTCAGAAGCATGTGATCCTTGTTCTTCTTTTTGCCCTTTGAGGCATGTGACCTTTGTACCTACTCTCTGTTCTTACACCCCTTCCCCTTTTGAAACCCTTAATAAAAAACTTGCTGGTTTGAGGTTCAGGTGGGCATCACGGTCCTACTGATATGTGATATCACCCCCAGCGGCCCAGCTGTAAAATTCCTCTCTCTGTACCCTTTCTCTTTATTTCTCAGCCAGCCGACACTTATAGAAAACAGAAAGAACCTACCTTGAGATATTGGGGGTGGGTTCCCCCAATATCAGTGAACTGCCCTTGGTGCTCGGCATGGAGACTGTATATTCCGTGCTTACCGTGTGCTGGGCATGGTGCTCGGCTGGAGACTGTATATTCAGTGCTTACCATGTGCTGGGCATGGTGCTCGGCTGGAGACTGTATATTCCGTGCTTACCGTGTGCTGGGCATGATGCTCGGCTGGAGACTGTATATTCCATGCTTACCGTGTGCTGGGCATGGTGCTCGGCATGGAGACTGTATATTCCATGCTTACTGTGTGCTGGGCATGATGCTCAGCTGGAGACTGTATATTCCGTGCTTACCGTGTGCTGGGCATGGTGCTCGGCTGGAGACTGTATATTCCATGCTTACCGTGTGCTGGGCATGGTGCTCGGCTGGAGACTGTATATTCCACGCTTACTGTGTGCTGGTCATGCTGCTCGGCAACATGGTCCGTGACCTTATGAAGTTTAAAATCTTGTTGTGGAGACAAAGCCAACAAACATAACATTAATCAGCAAATCAAGGCAGGACGCATTGCTGAACTCTACTTCTGGTAGCAAGTGCTACATGAGTTAAGAGGGAAAAGTAATAACTCAGCACCCGTTATGCTCTAGCTCCTGGATTGAAAACACCACCTTATTTAAGTTTTCATTAATTCTATAAGGTAGACTGGGTGTAGTCATGTAAGGCATGAAGAAACTCTGACTCAGTGAGGTTCAGTGACTTCCCAAGGACACACAGTTACTAAGTGGCTGAGTCAGAACTTGAGCACAGCCTCCTGGCTCTGAAACCCTGCCAGAATACATTCTCCCAAATCAAAGCAAGTATCATCAATTTTGTTTTATTTTCTTTCTTTTTGTTGTTGTTGTTGTTTTGTTTTTTGTTTTTTTGAGACAGGGTCTCTCTCTGTTGCCCAGACTAGAGTGCAGTGGTGCAATCATAGCTCACTGCAGCCATGAACTCCTGGGCTTAAGCGATCCTCCCACTTCAGCCTCCCAAGTACATGGGACCACAGGTGTGCACCACCACACCCGGCTAATTTTTCAAAATTTTTTTGTAGAGACGGGGTCTCACTGTGTTGCCCAAGCTGGTCTCAGACTCCTGGCCTCGAGGGATTCTCCTGCCTCAGTGTCTCAAAGTGCTGGGATGATGGGCATAAGCCACCATGCCCAGCCCATCAATCTCATTTTCTACAAGAGGAAGCTGGAGGTCAGCGAGGTAAGGGACTTGTCGGAGGCATGGAAATAGTAGCGGGCTGAGCTGGGGTTTGGGTGCAGACCTGTCCATCTCATGATCTCATGATCGAGGATGCCTCTTACAGCCTGTCATGGGTACCCTTCCTTCTATCAGGAGAGGGACCTGGCAGTTCTGCATTGGGTCTCTGGAGCTCATTTCACAGATAAAGAAACTGAGGCCTCCAGAGAGGCTTTTTCTAGTCCAGCCTCTTCACTGTCAGTCACACCCATTTGCCTTGGCTTGGCTGCCCCACACCTGCCAGGCTCCCTCTGCACCCGCGCCCCCTATATTCAAGCTCACCTACAAGACCCACCTGTTCCTCAAGACCTGGGCTGTGGCAGCCTCTCCAGCTCCACTTGGGGACCTGGGGGCTACTGAGAGCATGTTTTCTTGGTTTTGTTTTTGTCTTATTTTGTTTTGCTTTGAGATAGAGTCTCGCTCTGTCGCCCAGGCTGGAGTGCAGTGGCGCGATCTCGGCTCACTGCAGCCTCCACCTCCCGGGTTCAAGCGATTCTCCTGCCTCAGCCTCCTCAGTAGCTCTCAGTAGCTGGATTACAGGCGTGCGTCACCCGCCCGGGAGCGTGTTTTTAAGTGCTCAGGTACCATAGCAATGACCATTGATCATTTTCCATTTCTTGGCTCCTGGTAGCACTCAGTCAGTGTTTGCTGAAGTGATGGGAAAATCAATGAATAAGCCACAGCACCGGCAGCCAGAACGGGATCCTGCTGAGGACTCAGATCAGGGGCGTCACCTCTTGCTCGCCCCGCAGGGGAACGAGCCTCGCCTTTGGCCTTGGCTCAGCAGCGCCACCTCGTGGTTTCCAAAAGGAACAGCATCATGCTGGGCGCAGGGGCCCTGCCCCGGGGTGGCTGAAAGGCGTGTGTGTGGTGAGGCGGGCCCTGCACCTTGCGTGTCAGCTTTATGGAGGTGCCCCAGCTCGCTGGAGGAAAAGAATGCTGACCAGTGGCCCGAAAGGATTTTCCCGCATCCACTGGGAATGGGGAGGATCCTGTCAAAAATCCGAAGGGAAATGATACAACCAGGAAGCCTGGGTGCCCTTGCAGGAACAGACGAGCCCCTTTCCCACGCTGTCATCTGGCATGAGGACACTCTGACAACCACGGTCACACACCCGGGAGCCCTGCCTGGCCTCACCTGCCCGACATCCCTCGGGAGTCAGAGCAGAGGCGCAGGGGAGGGCTCCGGCCTCCAGAGCGTGGCCCTGCAGCCGCAGGGGAAGGGGCAGAAATAAGCCACCTTCTCTCCAGAACGCTGAGCAGCTCAGGAAGACGCTCAGGAAAGCACCTCTCTGATCCAGCCCCGAAGGCAGTGCCTTCTTTCTGTCCCTGCTGGGTCAAGGTTTTCTCATCCACACCCTAATCCAATCGGTATTCACAATCCAACTATCACATGTTTATTAGGGGGTTTTTGTTGTTGGTTTTAAGGTTTTTTTTTTTTTTTTTTTTTTTTTAAGAGATGAGGTCGGCCGGGCGCAGTGGCTCACGCCTGTAATCCCAACACTTTGGGAGGCTGAAGTGGGCGGATGACAAGGTCAGGAGCTGGACACCAGCCTGGCCAGTACGGTGAAACCCCGTTTCTACTAAAAATACAAAAATTAGCCGGGCGCGGTGGCGGGCCCCTGTAGTCCCAACTACTTGGGAGGCTAAGGCAGGAGAATCGCTTGAACCCAGGAGGCGGAGGTTGCAGGAGGCTGATATCAGCAGTCTAATTTGGAAGGCTTAGGTCTCAAGAGAGCTAGTAAATGCGTTTGACAGTGCTTACCTAGATATTCCCACTAAGGTCAGTTTCCCTGCCTTAATTCTAGCGTGCATCCCTGGGGAGACAGAGGACGTTGCAGTAAACGGGTAGAATTGTGTGAGCCAAGGAGGATGGCAGTCCCCCTCATCACTGTGCCTACCTATATGATGCTCCTGCTTGGTGTTCAGAACTCATTCTTACCCAAAGGGCTAGATGATGGTGCAAATATCTTTCTTTTCCTTTCTTTCTTTCTTTCTTTCTTTTTTCTCTTTCTTTCCTTATTTCTTTCTTTCTCTTTCTCTCTCTCTCTCTCCCTCCCTCCTTCCCTCCCTCTCTCTCTCTCTCCCCCCCCCCCCCCAGGGACTCTTACTCTGTCACCCAGGCATGATCTCGGCTCACTGCATCCTCTGCCTCCCGGGTTCAGGCAACTCTCCTGCCTCAGCTTCCCAAGTAGCTGGAATTACAAGCGTGTGCCACCATGCCCAGCTAAGTTTTGCATTTTTAGTAGAGACGGGGTTTCACCACGTTGGCCAGGCTGGTCTCAAACTCCTTGTCTCAAGTGATCCCCCCGCCTCGGCCTCCCAGTGTGCTGGGATTACAGGCGTAAGCCACAGCCCCGGCCGCAAATATTTCTTTACTGATTCCTTAGGTAACCCTTCACCTGTGCTTGGACCACCAAGGGTGGGCACCAGGAAGCCCCATCTTCCTTTCCCACTCATTCAGTCTCCACTCTCCCAGCTTCCCTCCCACAGCCTTCTGCGTTCCATTTGCCTTGGACCCACAGACACCTCAGGGAAGAGCATCACAAAGGCAAACCAACCTCTTTCATATCAACATCCATTGCCACCTGTTAGTAAGTGTCAAATGGTGTTCTGCATGCTAGAAGATCCCCTTCCCATGGGGTGCCTGTGAGCCTCCTGCTATAGGACACAGAATTCGGTATGGCTCATCCAGGGAGGAGCAACTGAAGGAAAAACAGCAGCTGTGGCTCTCCGTGCCTATACTGGATTATGTCCCATAGATGCCCCTTACGTCTTCTAATGAGGGAATGGCTAGTGGGGCTCCTATTTGCGAAATGTTCTGCTGGGCTAAAAAACCGCTTAGGTGGCCGGGCGGGGTGGCTCATACCTGTAATCCCTGCACTTTGGGAGCCGAAGTGGGAGGATTACTTGAGTCTAGGAGTTTGAGACCAGCCTGGGCAACATAGTGAGACCCTCATCTCTATAAAATAAATAAGTAGAGTTTAAATTAAAAAAAGAAAAAGAAACATGCTTAGTCTACTTCTGAGAATGAACTCAGGAAGAGAGTGAAACAGATGGGCTCGGTCTCCTGAGGGAGACAAACAAGGCTTCAAGCAGGGCTTAGGCTGGGGACGCTGTGTGGAGCAGAGTCACTGGCTATTTATAGCCCAAACAGTAGGAAGAGTTATTATGAAAATGCCCAGAGGTGCTTTGATCTGGGAAGTACACAAGCCAATCAGAATATGCCGCCTTCGGGCAAGAGGAGCCGAAGAGCCCCATCTAGTGACCCCACCAGTTCCCTTCCCGAAGGAAGTGTTCAGTCAGGAGAAACCAAGACCCACCTCACAGTGAGGACCAGAGACACCTTGGTAAGAGGCCCTGGAAACGAAACACCAAGCGAGGAAGGACAGTGCACGGGCCTCAGACGCGAAAAACAAAGGTCGGAGTGCCCATCCTACAGGTTGTTTGATAATTAAATGAGATATTTCCTTTTTATATGAAATGTTTTATGTTCATAAACAAAGATGACAACTAAATAATCTTCATTAATTTAGGAATCCACCACTTATTATGTGACACAGTGTGTGCCAATATATTTATCATTTTGTTTTATAAGTTGCATCTTTTTTTTTTTTTTTTTTTTGAGACAGGGTCTCACTTTGTCACCCAGGCTGGGTGCAGTGACGCAATCTCGGCTCACTGCAATCTCTACTTCCCAGGCTCAAGTGATTCTCCTGCCTCAGCCTCCTGAGTAGCTGGGACTACAGGCGCATGCCACCATGCCCAGTTGATTTTTTGTATTTGTTTTGTTTTAGTAGATATGTGGTTTCGCCATGTTGGCCAGGCTTGTCTCGAACTCCTGAGCTCAGGTGATCTGCCTGCCTCGGCCTGGCAAAGTGCTGGGATTACAGGCCTGAGGCACCACATCTGGCCAACTTGTATCATTTTTGTTATTATAGAATATTTATTTGAAATGTTCTAGTTTGCAGTAATTTGTGGGAGTTTTGTTCTTACTAGGATTTAGGAAAGATATTGTATAAACCACTATTGGGTTCACAGAAAATATAGGAAAAAAAGAATAAGAACTATTTTAGGGTTTTTTTGGTTGGGGGTGGTTTGAGACAGGGTCTCACCGTCGCCCAGGCTGGGGTGGCGTGGCACCATCACGGCACTGAAACTCCTGGGCTCACTGCAACCTCAAACTCCTGGGCTCAATCAATCTTCCCACCTCAGCCTCCCGAGTAGCTGGGACCTCAGGTGCCTGCCACCACGTCTGGCTAATTTATTTATTTTTGTAGAGATGGGGTTTCACCATGTTGCCCAGGCTGGTCTCAAACTCCTGGGCTCAAGTAATCCCCGCACCTTGGCCTCTCAAAGTGCTGGGGTTACAGGCATGAGCCACTGCACCTGGCTCAATAAGAACTATTTTGGAAATGACATTTACATTTGTGTATGTGCCAGATGTATATGAAACAGGATGAAGAAAGGCCCAAACCCAGCATAACGCACCATTTCCTGGAATATTAATACATGCCAGGCAGCCTAAAGGTATGTCTTGTGGCAAGCCTGGGTCTGGATGAAACGAAACCTGGATTCCTCACAGCTCTGCATAGATTCTTGGAAGGCAGAGATGAGAGTCACTATTAGGCAACCAAAATATAGTTTTCTCTTATGACTTCGAGTCACCTCACATATGTAATTTGGAAACTTACATATGCAGGCGACAGTTGGCAACAGCAGGGTGTGTCTCACAGCTAGATATGGGTGTGTAATTAGCTGGAGGCAATACATGATTAAATCACTATGTTTCATTAGATGTCACATGTTAATCCTCCTTACTCATCTTGAGAATATTTCAATTTTCATAATGAAATTATTCCGATTATTGTTAAGTTGGTACAAAAATAATTGCAGTTTTCACCATT
Organism: Pongo abelii; assembly: GCF_028885655.2. Lineage (NCBI taxonomy): Eukaryota > Metazoa > Chordata > Mammalia > Primates > Hominidae > Pongo > Pongo abelii. The sequence goes on along the minus strand of NC_071985.2, from coordinate 2,357,122 downwards.
GAAAATAATTGTGAAAGCCATAATTACTTTTGCACCAATATATAGAAATAACTGTTATATTTGTAATACAAAGAAATTTTAATTTTTTGAAGTTATTTTGAAGTAATCTTAGACATTATATCATTTCATCTTTTAAAAAATTCACTACATATCTCTAAAAGAAAATAATTTTAAAAATTTAACCTAATACAATTACCACACCCCCCAAAAAATTAATATTTTATTATCATCAATATTCAGTGTTCAAATTTTTCCAGTTGGCCCATCAATTTTTTTCAGATGTCACATTTTTATAAATTAAAAAAGATCTATTTGTTTCAATAAATGTCATTAGAATAATTGAATATTTGTATGGGGAAAATGAATCTTGACACCCTACCTCACACCATAAAAAAATTTCAAGATGAATCATAGACCTAAATTTGGAAGGTAAATCAATAAAGTTTTTAGAAGAACGCGATTTGTGTTCTTCCGAACTCAGCTACTTGGGAGTTTGTTGTGGAAGAATTGAGTAAGCCCAGGAGTTGAGGCTGCAGTGAACTATGATGGTGCCATGGCACTCACTCCAGCCTGGGTGACAGTGAGACCCTGTCTCAAACGACCGACCCCCCAAAAAAAACCCAAAATAGTTTTTATTATTTTTTCCTGTATTTTATCTGAACCCAACAGTAGTTTAACAGATTTGGGTAGGCAAATATTAAGCAGAAAACAAAAGGCACAAACCTTAAAAATAAAATACGTTGAGCTTCATTAAAATTAAGAAAGTTGTTTCAATAAAAGGTACCATTAAGATATTAATAGTTAAAATCGGGCCAGGCATGGTGACTCAAGCCTGTATTCCCAGAACTTTGGGAGACTGAAGCAGGTGGATCCCTTGAGCCCAGGAGTCTGAGACCAGCTTGGGCAAAGTGGTAAGACCCCCATCTCTACTAAAAATATACAAATTAGCCAGTTGTAGTCATTCACACCTGTGGTCCCAGCTACTCAGGAGGCTGAGATGGGAGGATCACCTCAGCCTGGGAGGTTGAGGCTGCAGTGAGCTGAGATTGTGCCATGGTACTCCAGCCTGAGTGACAGCAGGACCTTGTCTCAAAAAAAAAAGAAAAAAAATAGTGAAAATGGAAGTCACAGACCAGGAGAAGACTTTTGGTGTCCATATCTCTGACAAATGACTCAATGACTCATATCAAGAATATATGAATAACTACAGCAAGTCACTAAGAAAAAGACACACAACTTAATTAAAAATTGGTAAAAATGGGGTCAGGTGTAGTGGCTCATGTCTGCAATCCCAGCACTTTGGAAGGACAAGGCAGGAAGATGGCTTGAGCCCAGGAGTTTAAGAGCAGCCTGGGCAACACAGGGAGACCCTGTCTCTACAAAAAAAAAAGAAAAAGGAAAAAAAATTAGCTAGGCATGGTGGCATGTGCCTGTATCCCAGCTACTCAAGAAGGCTGATTGGTTTGGCTGTGCCCCAACACAAATCTCATCTTGAATTCCCACATGTTGTGAGAGGAACCTGGTGGGAGGTAATTGAATCATGGGGCAGGTCTTTCCCTGCTGTTCTCGTGATAGTGAATGAGTCTCATGATTTCTGATGGCTTTAAAAAGGGGAGTTTCCCTGCACAAGCTCTCTTCTCTTGTCTGCCACCACGTGAGACATGCCTTTCACCTTCCGCCATGATTGTGAGGCCTCCCCAGCCATGTGGACTGTGAGTCCATTAAACTTCTTTCTTTTGTAAATTTCCCAGTCTTGGGCATGTCTTTCTCAGCAGCATGAAAATGGACTAATGCAGTAAATTGGTACCAGTAGAGTGGGGCACTACTGAAAAGATACCCAAAAATGTGGAAGCAACTTTGAAACTGGGTAACAGGCAGACGTTGGAACAGTTTGGAGGGCTCAGAAGAAGATAGGAAAATGTGGGAAAGTTTGGAACTCCCTAGAGACTTGTTGAACGGCTTTGACCAAAATGCTGATAGTGTTATGGACAATGAAATCCAGGCTGAGGTGGTCTCAGATAAAGATGAGGAACTTGCTGGGAACTGGAGCAAAGGTGACTCTTGTTATGTTTTAGCAAAGAGAATGGTGGCATTTTGCCCCTGCCCTAGAGATTTGTGGAACTTTGAACTTGAGAGAGATGATTTAGGGTATCTGGTGGAAGAAATTTCTGAGCAGCAAAGCATTCAAGAGGTGACTTGGGCACTGTTAAAGGCATTCAGTTTTAAAAGGGAAGCAGAGCATAAAAGTTGGGAAAACCTGCAACCTGACAATGCGATGGAAAAGAAAATCCCATTTTCTGAGGCGAAATTCAAGCCAGCTGCAGAAATTTGCATAAGTAAAGAGAAGCCAGTGTTAATCCCCAAGACAATGGGGAAAATGTCTCCAGGGCATGTCAGAGACCTCTGTGGCAGCCCCTCCCATCACAGGCCTGGAGGTTTAGAAGGAAAAGATGGTTTCGTGGGCCAGGCCTAGGGTTCCTCTGCTGTGTGCAGTCTAGGGACTTGGTGCCCCGCATCCCAGCTGCTCCAACCATGACTAAAAGGGGCCAAAGTACAGCTTGGGCTGTTGCTTCAGAGGGTGGAAACCCCAAGCCTTGGCAGTTTCCACATGGTGTTGAGCCTGTGGGTATGCAGAAGTCAAGAATTGGGGTTTGGGAACCTCTGCCTAGATTTCTGAGGATGTGTGGAAATGCCTGGATGCACAGACAGAAGTTTGCTGCGGGGGTGGGACCCTCATGGAGAACCTCTGCTAGGGCAATGCAGAAAAGAAATGTGAGGTTGGAACCCCCAAATAGAGTCCCTACTGAGGCACCACCTAATGGAGCTGTGAAAAAAGGGCCGTCGTCCTCCAGACCCCAAAATGGTAGATCCACTGACAGCTTGCACTATGTGCCTGGAAAAGCTGCAGACACTCAATGCCAGCCCATGAAAGCAGCTGGGAGGGAGCCTGTACCCTGCAAAGCCACAGGGGCAGAGCTGCCCAAGACCATGGAAGCCCACCTCTTACATCAGCATGACCTGAATGTGAGACATAGAGTCAAAGGAGATTATTTTGGAGCTTTAAAATTTGACTGCCCTGCTGGATTTTGGACTTGCATGGGGCCTATAGCTTCTTTGTTTTGGCCAATTTCTCCCATTTAGAATGGCTGTATTTACCCAATGCCTGTATTTACCCAATGCCTGTACAATTACCCATTGTAATCTTGGAAGTAACTAACTTGCTTTTCATTTTACAGGCTCATAGGCAGAAAGGACTTGTCTTAGATGAGACTTTGAACTGTGGACTTTTGAGTTGATGCTGAAATGAGTTAAAACTTTGGGGGACTGTTGGGAGCATGATTGGTTTTGAAATGTAAGGACATGAGATTTGGGAGGGGCCAGGGGATAAATGATATGATTTGGCTGTGTCCCCATCCAAATCTCACCTTGAATCCCCACATGTTGTGGGAGAGACCAGGTGGGAGGTAGCTGAATCATGAGGACAGGTCTTTCCCTGCCATTCTCGTGATAGTGAATGAGTCTCACGAGATATGATGGTTTTAAAAAGGAGAGTTTCCCTGCACAAGCTCTCTTCTCTTGTCTGCCACCATGTGAGATGTGCCTTTCACCTTCCACCATGATTGTGAGGCCTCCCCAGCTGTGTGGACTGTAAGTCCATTAAACCTCTTTTTTTTTGGTAAATTGCCCAGTCTCAGGTATGTCTTTATTGGCAGTGTGAAAACGGACTAATACAGAGGCTGAGGTAGGAAGATCACTTGAGTGCAGGAAGTTGAGGCTGCAGTGGGCTATGATTGCACCACTGCACTCCAGCCTGGGTAACAGACCGAGACCTCATCTCAAAAAAAAAAAAAAAAAAAAAAAAAAGGCAAAAACACTAAAATCACTTGGAGGCCTTTAAAAGATACGGATGCCCATTGTACAGCCACTGTTATAATTTGTCTAGGCAAAGATCATCAATGGATGCTAAAACCATTGAACCACATATTCAAACAGCCTCCAAGTATCTCCCCACAGATCACTTACCCATTACAAACGAAAAAAGAACCTTTGAAGTGGATAAATATGGAAGACATCACCCTAATCAAATGATTACACTTAACATCACCATTAAGACCAAAAAAGCTAAGGGGAAAGAGAAGACTTGAACAGGTACCTCACAAAAGAGGATATCCAGGCCAGGCACAGTGGCTCATGCCTGTAATCCCAGCGCTTTGGGAGGCTGAGGCGGGGCAGATCATGAGGTCAGGAGATCCAGACCATCCTGGTAAAAATGGTAAAACCCCATCTCTACTAAAAATACAAAAAATAAGCTGGGCATGGTGGCTGGCACCTGTAGTCCCAGCTACTCAGGAGGCTGAGGCAGGAGAATGGTGTGAATCCGGGAGGCATAGCTTGCAGTGAGCTGAGATTGTGCCACTGCACTCCAGACTGGGTGACAGAGTAAGACTCTGTCTCAAAAAAAAAAGAAAAAAAAAAGAGGATATCCAAATGACCAAAAGACATAAGACAATGTGATCTATATCATTAGTTACCAGATAAACACAAATTAAAAGTGCAATGAAATACCATTACATAACAACCTAGAACAACTCAAAAACTAAAAGGATGGGGAATACCAAGTGTTGATGATGTTAGGGAGCAACTGGAACTTTCTCTCATCAGTTACTAGTTGAAGTGTTAACTTTTGAAAACTGCTTAGTAGGATCTACCAGAGCTAAACATACACCCACCCTTTACTCTGGCAATTTCACTCCTAGGTATAAATCCAAGAGAAATGAGTACACTTGAGTAGTAGATTTGAGGAGGTTAAAGAGACATGACAACCAAATGTATAATCCTCGATTGAAACCTGGATTTAAAAAAATATTATGAGACATTTTCAAGACAATTTGAAAGGTGAATATATTCCAGCTATTAGCTCATATTATTGTAACAATGTTAAATTTCTTCAGCGTGATAATGGTGCTATGATTATGTAGGAGAATGTCTTTGATCTCAAGAAATAAGTGAATGCTAGAAAATTTTAGGGGTGAAGGTCAGTATATTTGTAACTTTTAAATGGTTCAGAAAAAATATATATATATGGAGATAGAGAAAAATGGGGGCAAAATGTTAACAATTGGTGAATTAAGAAGAGTATATGGGTATTAATTGTATTATTATCATTTTTTAATCTTTCTGTGGACTTGAAGATTTTTTTTTTTTTTTTTTTTTTTTGAGATGGGATCTTGCTCTGTCACCCAGGCTGGAGTACAGTGACATGATCATAGCTTACTGCAACCTTGAACTTCTGGGCTCAAGTGATCCTCCCCTCTCAGTCTTCTGAGTAGCTGGGACTACAGGTGTGCACCACCACTCCTGGCTGATTTTCCTATTTTTCTGTAGAGTCAGGGTCTCATTATGTTGCCCAGGCTGGTCTCAAACTCCTGGGCTCAGGTGATCCTTCTGCCTCAGCCTCCCAAGGTGTTGAGATTACAGGCGTGAGTGTGCCTGACCTGACTCGAAGATTTTTTAAAAAATAAATCTCAGAGAGAAAAAGAATGTGGTGCAAAACCGTCTTAATGGTAAACTTATTTTGCCTTTCTCTGTTTTTTTCTATAGTGAGGCAGTACTGAAAGAATGTGATGTAAAACCACCTTAGTGGTAAACTTATTTTCCATCTCTCTGGTTCTTTCTGTAGTGAGGCAGTACTGAAAGAATGTAGCAAGTGAGTTGAGCAATTTCAGACATTCAGACAACACCCAAATATCTTGTGGGAAATCTTTTCTGCCCATAAACATAAGTCAGAATCTATTTTCTGGAAGGCTAAATAACCAATTACTTATTGCTATGATTCATAAGTAAAGAAAGACACAACTTTCCCACCCCCATTATCAAAACATGATCTAGTAAGAAAGTTTGGGAACTCTATTTGTTCACCAAGATTTTGCTTTGGCAGACCTTTATGTTTGCAATGGCCATAAAAGTAGTTCAGGTTCACGTACTGATATATATAGACAGGCCCAAGCCATACCTCAATAAAGGTACCATAGATGTGAAATACAGGATAGAGAGCAAGAGCTTTTGGCACGGTAATCTTAGATGTGGAAATTTACTCTAATACGATTATTAAGAAGGAAAAGTTATATAAGAATATATATAGTGAGCCAGGCGCTGTGGCTCACACCTCTAATCCCAGCACTTTGGGAGCCTGAGGCGGGCAGATCACAAGGTCAGGAGATCGAGACCATCCTGGCCAACATGGTGAAACCCCGTCTCTACTAAAATTCAAAAAATTAGCCAGGCGTGGTGGCATGCACCTGTAATCCTAGCTACTTGGGAGGCTGAGGCAGGAGAATCACTTGAACCTGGGAGGCAGAGATTACAGGAGGTTGCAGTGACCTGAGATCACACCACTGCACTCCAGCCTGGCGACAGAGCAAGTGTCCATCTCCAAAAAAAAAAAAAAAAAGTGACAAATTGGAAAAGGTCTAAATGTACATCTGCAGGGAAGTGCTTAAATTATGTCTACCAGTACTATGTGGATTTTTTTTTCATAAATTTGAATATAATGTGAAATCAGAAAAAAATGGTCATCAAATAATGTTAAGGATATTTATTAAGTGCACCAAAACATTATGTTGTATACCTTAAACATATACAATTTAAAAATGTGAAGGACCTAGCCAGAGCAATTGTCAAGAGAAAGAAATAAAGGGTATCCAAAGTGGAAATGAGGAATCAAATGGCCTATTTGCAGACAATATGATCTTAGCAGTTGACCCTTAAACAACACAGGTTTGAACTTCACAGATCTACTTATACGTAAATTTTCTTTCATCTCCATCTCTGCTGCCCTTGAGACAGCAAGACCAACCCCTCCTGTTCCTCCTCAGCCTACTCAGCGTAAAGACAAGTATGAAGGCCTTTATGATGATCCACTTCCACTTAATGAATAGTAAATATATTTTCTCTGCCTTATTTTTTTAATAACATTTCCTTTTCTCTATTTTAAGAATAGAGTATACGATACATATAATGTAAAAAATATGTGTTAATTGATGGTTTATGTTATTGGTAATGGTTCTGGTCAACAGTAGGTTATTAGTAGTTATGTTTTAGGGGAGTCAAAATTTATACATGGGCTGGGGACAGTAGCTCATGCCTGTAATCCCAGCACTTTGGGAGGCTAAGGTGGGCAGATGGATTGAGCTCAGGAGTTCAAGACCAGCCTGGGCAACATGACAAAACTCTGTCTCTACCATACAAAAAATTAATCAGGTGTGGTGGTGTGCCTGTGGTCCCAGGTACTTGGGAGGCTGAGGTGGGAGGATCACTTGAGCTTGGGGAGGTGGAGGTTAAAGTGAGCTGGGTTTGCACCATCATTTACAATAGCTACAAAAATAAAAATACCTAGAAATAAATTTAACCAAGGAGGTGAAAGATATCTACCAGGAAAACTTCAACACAGAGATGAAACAAATTGAAGGAGACACACACACGCACACACACACACACACACAAACAAACACACAGGAAAAAAAAGGGAAAGAAATAGAAATAGAAAAAAAATCCTAAAATACATTTGGAATCACAAAAGACTCCAAATAGCCAAAGTGATCCTGAGCAAAAAGAACAAAGCTGGAACACTACTTGACTTCAAAATATACTACAAAGCTATTGTAACCAAAACAGCATGGTACTGACATAAAAGTAGAAACTTAGACCAATGGAACAGAATTGAAAACCCAGAAATAAATCCACGTTTGCAGCCAACTGATTTTTGAGAAAGGCACAAGAGGAAAGAAAAGTCTCTCCAGCAAACGGTGCTGGGAAAACTGGATATCCATAAGCAGAAGAATGAAACTAGTCATCAGGGAAAGGCAAATCAAAATCACAATGAAATTTCATCTCACTCCAGTTAGAATGGCTATTATCAAAAAACACAAAAAATAATAAACACCAGCAAGGGTACAGAGAAAATGGAACTCTTATGCACTGTTGGTGGAAATGTAAATTAGTACAGCCATTATAGAGAATAGTATGGAGGTCTCTCAAAAAACTACAAATAGAACTGCCATGTGATCCAGCAATCTTGCTACTAGGTGTATATTCAAAGGAAAGGAAATCAGTATATTGAAGTGATAGCTGTACCCCCATGTTTATTGCAGCAGTATTCACAATAGCCAAGATATGGAATCAACCTAAGTGTCCATCAACTGATGAATGAATAGATAAAGAAAATGTGGTACATATACATAACAGAATACTATTCAGTCATTAAAAAAGAATGAAATTCAGTCATTCCCAGCAACATGAATGAGTCTGGAGGACACTATGTTAAGTGAAATAAGCCAGGCACAGGATGATAAATACTACATGTTCTCATTCAGATGAGAAAGTTAAATAAGTTGATCTCATAGAAGCAGAATAGTGGTCACTAGAGCTTGAGAAGGGTAGTGGGGAGGAAGAGATTGGGAGAGGTTAATTAAAAAATACAACCAGCTTGATAGGAATAAGTTGAGGTGTTCTATAGCACTCTACGGTGACTATAGTTAATGATACTTTATTATATATTTTCAAGTAGCTGGAAAAGAGAATTTTGAATGTTCCCAACACAAAGAAATGATAAATGTTTGAGGTGACAGATATGCTAATTATCCTGATTTGATACTGCACATTGAATGTATCAAAATATCACTATGTAGCCCATACATATGTACAATTTTTATGTGTCGATTTTTAAAACTTAATAAAAGCTTTCCTAGTCCAATGCCAGCACTTCCTAAGTGAGCCTTTCCTGTTTAGCTGCAGTCCGAAGGTAGCAGGGTCACCTAGCAGAGGCTTGCAAAAGTGCAGATTGCCCTCAGGGATTTGGTAGATACTAGTCCTCTTGCCCCTGGCTGCAGTGCAGAATGTACAGGAATGGGGCAGGTCAGGGAGGATTTCATTCCAGGGCTTTAACCCTCCACTTCTCTAGCCTTTCTCCCTCCAACCAAAAAAAGATTGAAAAAGCTAAGAATAAAAGGTAGAACACCAAATTGTATTCACATTATACTTTTAAACATGTATAAACGAAGAGCACGTGTGAATAAAGATCAGAAAGACCCAAAAATAATTGTAAATCTTTGGTAGGATTGTGGGCAAAAATCTTTTGATAATTAGAAGTTTTACTATTACTATTTCCTCCACCACACTAAAAATCCATGAGATCAGGAACTATCTTGTTCATCTTTGCAATACCAGGGCCTACTTCAGGCTTGAGACGTTTATTTAAGAAAAGAGTAGAGAAATGAATGAAAGTATAAATAAAATGTTTTAAAAATAAATAACATTTTTTAAAGGGCGATTTTCTTTTCTTTTCTTTCTTTTTTTTTTTTTTTTGAGATGGAGTCTCACTCTGTCACCCAGGCTGGAGTGCAGTGGTGTGATCTTGGCTCACTGCAACCTCCACCTCCCGGGTTCAAGTGATTCTCCTGCCTCAGACTCCTAAGTAGCTGGGATTACTGTGAGTCCAATGGAAATGCAGAATGAATATTGTGTCTGACTGCCCATCCTACCAGGAAACTGGTAGCGTAATGTGGTTTAGAGTTTTCTAATAGGCAAGTGTTTCAAAATGTGGTCTTTGTAACACAGGCCCAAAGGTTGATTGAAGAGCTTGTTTTCACTATAGCTTAATAAAATGAATCCTCTACCTCTGGCCAAAATAACAGTGTCTAAAATGAATTTGCTTCCTAACATAGTAGGCACTGAGTTTCACACAAGGTTAATTTTTGTGTGTGTGTTTCAAAACTATCATGCTCGTTGAAAATTAAAGATAGCAGCATGGAAACATCAATACAATACCCTGTGGATGTGTGCTGGCCTCCCTTGGGCCTCGGCAGGAAGGTTCACATTGTTTGGTGAAGACAGTCTTTTGAGAAATTTCTGGTAAATTTTTGTTCATATTGGAAGATTAAATTAAATCTTGCTTCATAGGATTATGTCCTTACATTTTTTTAAAATTTAGAAAGAGGTAAATTGGGAAATATGATTCATGATTCTTCAGGTCATTATTTGAATATGGTATTGCTTGACCAAATTATACCACTTATATCATGATGCACATTAATTTCACAAGTGAATATTATTACTGCTTAAATATATGTATGCTTTGCTAGCTTTTTATAAAACAGACTCTTGTCATCAGGCCCTATTATCTTTTTACCCACAAGGAAACCAAGAAACCAGAAGTTGAGTAACTTGGCTGTACCAAAATGAATCATTGATAAGGGGGATTCAGGAAGATAGATTCCCTACTCTATTAAATCAATTTTTAATTTTTTCAGAGATTTTTGGGAGGGAGTGGTGACTCACACCTGAAATCCCAGCACTTTGGGAGGCCGGGGTGGGTGGATCACTTGAGGTCAGGCATTCGAGACCAGCCTGGCCAACGTGGTGAAACCCCGTCTCTACTAAAAATACAAAACTTAGCCATGCGTCGTGGTGTGCACCTGTAATCCCAGCTACTTGGGAGACCAAGACACGAGAATTGCTTGAACCTGGGAGGCAGAGGTTGCAGTGAGCCAAGACTGCACTACTGTACTCCAGCCTGGGCACCAGAGTGAGACTCCATCCCAAAAAATAAAAATAAAAAATAAAAGATATTTTTGCAAGCTTCTGGTTTCCACAAAGTTCTTGATTTCTCTCTTTCCTCCTCCCTCCCTCCTTCCCTCCTTCCCGCCTTCCCTCCTTCCATCCTTCTCTCCTTCCTTCCTTCCTGTAGTTTGCTGATAACTATTTAACAATCCACTCTCTGGGGGGAAAAAGCATGATTTGTAGAGTGTGCCAGAGCCCCTGGTGTAAATCCAGCCATGGCTGTAAACCGTGTCTGATTTCCAACGGTGCTGAAAATTTAACAGTTGGCTTTCATAAAGGTGGTATAAGTGATCTTTACTTCACCATTTGATGCCTCCTTTATTAAAAATAAAAACATTAAAAATAATAAAGCCCTAGACTTCTGAGGATTTGCACAAAGAACGTTTAATGACAAATAGATTTTTAGTTTAATAGCAGAAAAAAGGAAAAAATGATACCTAGAAGGGAAAAAAATAGAAGTAGCTACCTTAATTGACAATAAAAGAACTTAGTTTCTGTTGCATACCTAAAAGGTCATCCTGGACTAACTCCTTTTCACTGTGCCATTCCAGCATGATGCGCAGAGCTTGGTAGAAGGACCAGGTATTGGGAGGTAGGCCTGTGTTGTACTATTGTGCAACTTTTGGTATGCTGAGACAACAACATGTTCTAAAATGGGGCAGCTGGCCGAGCATGGTGGCTCACGCCTGTAATCCCAGCAGTTTGGGAGGCTGAGGTAGGCATATCATTTGAGGCCAAGAGGTCGAGACCAACCTGGGCAATATAGTGAGGCCTCGTCTCTACAAATAATTTGAAATTTAGCCGGGCATGATGGTGTGCACCTGAGGTTCTAGCTACTCAGGAGGCAGAGGTGGAGGATCACTTGAGCCCTGATGTTGAGGCTGCAGTGAGCTGTGACAGTGCCACTTCACTCCAGCTTGGGTGACAGAATGAGACTCTGTCTCAAAAAATAATGGTAATAATAAAATAAAATGTGGCAGTACATGATGGAATTTCTGAATTGGATTAGCTATTTTCCTTGCTTTTTGTTTCTTTCTCTTATCCACTAGAGATCAGCAAATAATTCAGGTAATCAAAAGTTGCAAAAAAAAAAACAAAACATGATTTTTCTTAGATGACTCCCCATGACTTCTTCCCTTCACATTTAGCCAGAGCTGCCATACTGCTTCCTAAGCATGGCAAGTTCAGCTTCCTTCTCACTTTCAGCTTCAAATGGACTTTTGGACTACCTGGGTGTTCCTTTATTTGTCTCTTTCTGATTTCCTATGTCGAAGATAAACAAGGTGGAAGGACAGATTTTAATCAGTAATACACTATTGCAATGTGAAAAAGAGTCTAGCATGAACTGAACTCAACTTCTGAACCCAATCAGAGGCAACAAGGCATTTTAAAGGGAGAATGAGGGAAGAGGGAAGGGTAAGTGAGGGCTCAGGAGAGTCAGGAAAACGAAAAATTACAAAAAGTAGAAGAAGGGGTGGTAAATTAGTCCATTCTGTGTTGCTATAAAGGAATACCTGAGACCAGGTAATTTATCAAGAAAAGAGGTTTATTTGACTCATGGTTCTGCAGGCTGTACGAGAAGCATGGTGCCACATCTGATGAGGACCTCGGGAAGTTTACCCTCATGGCAGAAGGTGAAGAGGGGGCAGGCATGTCACATGGCAAGAAGCTTACCATCATGGCAGAAGGTGAAGAGGGGGCAGGCATGTCACATGGCAAGAAGCTTACCATCATGGCAGAAGGCGAAGAGGGGTCAGGCACATCACATGGTGAGAGTGGGGGCGAGAGAGAGAAGGCAATACCTGGCTGTCTTGAACAAGTAGCTCCTGCATGAACTAATAGAGTGAGAACTCACTTATTGCTATGAGGATGTCACCAGGCCATTCATGAAGGATCCACTTCCATGACCCAACTGAGAGGTGAAGCCAGCTGGGCTTCTGGGTCGGGTGGGGACCTGGAGAACTTTTCTGTCTAGCTAAAGGATTGTAAACGCACCAATCAGTGCTCTGTGTCTAGCTAAAGTTTGTAAACACACCAATCAGCACTCTGTAAGAACTCACCAATCAGCACTCTGTGTCTAGCTAAAGGTTTGTAAACGCACCAATCAGCACTCCGTAAAAACGGACCAATCAGCACTCTGTAAAATGGACCAATTGGCACTCTGCAAAATGGACCAATCAGCAGGATGTGGGCAAAGCCAAATAAGGGAATAAAAGCTGGCCACCCAAGCCAGCAGTGGCAACCCACTGAGGTCCCCTTCCACGCTGTGGAAGCTTTGTTCTTCTGCTTTTCACAATAAATCTTGCTGCTGCTCACTCTTTGGGTCTGCACTACCTTTATGAGCTGTAACACTCACCGTGAAGGTCTGCAGCTTCACTGCTGAAGTCAGCGAGACCACGAACCCACCGGAAGGAACAAACAGTTCTGGACACGCCAACTTTAAGAGCTGTAACACTCACTGAAAAGGTCTGTGACTTCACTCTTGAAGTCAGCAAGACCACGAACCCACCAGAAGGAAGAAATTCTGGACACATCTGAGCATCTGAAGGAACAAACTCTGGACACACTATCTTTAAGAACTGTAACACTCACTGCAAGGGTCTGTGGCTTCATTATTGAAGTCAGCGAGACCAAGAACCCACTGGAAGGAACCAATTCTGGACACACAACCACCTCCCACTAGGCCCCACCTCCAACACTGGGGATCACATTTCAACATGAGATTTGGAGGGGACAGGCATTCAAACTATACTGGAGGACTTGATCAACATGAAACTTCTCTGGGTTTGCTAACTAACTGGTGCTTTTGTAAGCTAGGCACCTAGCCCCCCATGGAGGCTGGGCGACAGGGGCCCTGTCTTCAGGTGTTGGCTAGAACAAGCAGCAAATTCTTGGGGCAGCCTTGAGCTTTCTCTCAGGCAGCTATGTGAAGAGTGGGGGTAGGGTCATGCTGGGGAAGGGGCGTTGAGCTGTTAGAAACTGTGTTACTCTTTGTTCAAGTCTTTACAGGCCAAGGATGAGACTTGTGCATAACTGGGCTCAGAGGAGCCTGGCTAGAGTTTGGTCATGGACAGGATCTTTGTCACCTGGCTAGAATTTGGTCACAGAGAGGATCTTTGTCACCTGGCTAGAGTTTGGTCGAGGAGAGGATCTTTGTCACCTGGCTAGAGCTTGGTTGAGGAGAGTAAGAGGTGAAGCTGGCTGGGCTTCTGGGTTGGGTGGGGACTTGGAGAACTTTTCTGTCTAGCTAAAGGATTGTAAATGCACCAATCAGCGCTCTGTGTCTAGCTAAAGGTTTGTAAACACACCAATCAGCACTCTGTAAAAATGCACCAATCAGCACTCTGTGTCTAGCTAAAGGTTTGTAAATGCACCAATCAGCACTCTGTAAAAAAACGGACCAATCAGCACTCTGTAAAATGGACCAGTCAGCAGGATGAGGGCAGGACCAAATAAGGGAATAAAAGCTGGTCACCCGAGCCATCAGCGGCAATGCACTCGGATCCCCTTCCATGCTGTGGAAGCATTGCTCTTTTGCTCTTCTCAATAAATCTTGCTTCTGCTCACTCTTTGAGTCTGCACTACCTTTATAAGCTGTAACACTCACCACAAAGGTCTGCAGCTTCACTCCTGAAGCCAGCAGACCATGAACCCACTGGGAGGAAGAAACAACTCTGGACGCGCTGCCTTTATGAGCTGTAACACTCACTGCAAAGGTCTGCAGTTTCACTCCTGAAGCCAGCAAGACTATGAACACACTGGGAGGAATGAACAACTCTGGATGCACCACCTTTAAGAGCTGTAACACTCACTACGAATGTCTGCAGCTTCACTCCTGAAGTCAGTGAGAACACAAACCCACCAGAAGAAGAAACTCTGGACACATCTGAACATCTGAAGGAACAAGGTCTGGACACGCCATCTTTAAGAACTTTAACACTCACCGCAAGGGTCTGCAGCTTCATTCTTGAAGTCAGCGAGACCAAGAACCCACCAGAAGGAACCAATTCAGGGCACATTTTGGGGACCCAGATGGGACCATCGACTATCATCAAGCGGTGAGTACCATCGGACCTCTTTCGCTTGCTATTCTGTTCTATTTTTCCTTAGAATTTGGGGGCTAAATACTGGATACCTGTTGGCCAGTTAAAAGTGACTAGCATGGCCACCGGACTAAAGACACAGGTGTCAGGCTTTCTGGGAAAGGGCTCTCTAACAAACCCCGTCTCTTCGGAGTGGGGAGTGATGGTTTGCCTGGAACCAGCTTCTGCTTTTCCTGTACTTCTGGGCTGAGCCAAGGGTTGACAGAGAGGAAAACCATTCAGCTCCGGGATCCCGACAACAAGTTGGTTGACACTGTGGCCATGAGTGGAACTTTCAAAGTCATGTCTCCCAAGCAAGACTCACCCATCTATCCTATCTATCCTGACCCTTGCCTCCTGGGTCCTAATGCCTGTCAGAGAAACTTCCTCCTGCCTCTCTTCTCCGAGGCTATCCCACTTCTAAAAACCACTCCCCATCTCTGGTTTCTCCTGTAAGAATGATTTCTAGTATAAACTTCAGGACTCTGTTACTTTCTTTAGGCACCCAGGCTCACCAATGAGAAAGATATAATTTTTGCCCAAAGCCCCAAAGCCCCATAGTAGGGGGGACTATCTGGAATTTTAGGATCCCTCCTCAGACAAGCAGGCCTAACAAAGGCTATTCCTGAAGCTAGGATATGGGGAGCCTCAGAAATTGTATCCTTCCTATTCATATAAATGAGGACAAAAGGCATCACTCTTCCAACACTGGAGATCCATTCCCTCCCTCAGGGTATGGTTCCTCCACTTCATTTTTGGGGCATAACATCTTTATATAGGACAGTGGTAAATTCTCAATACCAACAGGAGAATGCTTAGGACTCTAACAGGTTTTCGAGGATGCGTCGGTAAGGGCCACTAAATCCAATTTTTCTCAGTCTTCTTTGTGGTCTAGGAGGACAGACAAGGGTGCAGGTTTTTGAGAATGTGTCAGTAAGTGCCACTAAATCTGACCTTCCTCGGTCCTCCTTGTGGTCTAGGAGGAAAACTAGTGTTTCTGCTGCCACTTCAGTAAGCGCAACTATTTCAATCGGCAGGGTCCAGGGACAATTGCGGGTTCTTGGGCAGGAGGTGTTTCTGCTGCAGCATCAGTGAGCACAACTATTTCGATCAACAGGGTCCAGGGACCATTGTGGGTTCTTGGGCAGTGGGGAAACAAACAAACCAAAACCATGGACGGTTTTGTCTTTCAGATGGGAAACACTCAGGCATCAACAGACTCACCCTTGAAATGCATCCTAAACCAATGGGACCAATTTGACCCACGAACCCTGCAAAAAGAGGCAGCTTATTTTTTTCTACACTATGGCCTGGCCCCAATATTCTCTCTCTGATGGGGAAAAATGGCCACCTGAGGGACGTACAGATTACAATACTGTCCTGCAGCTTGACCTTTTCTGTAAGAGGGAAGGCAAATGGAGGGAAATACCTTATGTCCAAGCTTTCTTTACATTGAAAGAGAATACACAACTGTGCAAAGCTTGCAATTTACATCCCACAGGAGGACCTTTCAGCTTACCTCCATATCCTAGCCTCCTTATAGCTCCCCTTCCTATTAATGATAAGCCTCCTCTAATCTTCCCTGCCCAGAAGGAAACAAGCAAAGAAATCCCCAAAGGACCACAAACCCCCCGGGCTATCAGTTATGTCCCCTTCAAGCTGCAGGGAGAGGGGAATTTGGCCCAACCTGGGTACGTGTCCCTTTCTCCCTCTCTGATTTAAAACAGATCAAGGCAGAACTGGGGAAGTTTTCAGATCCTGATAGGTAAATAGATGTCCTACAGGGTCTAGGGCAAACCTTCTCTCTCACTTGGAGAGATGTCATGCTATTGAAAAGAATGCAGCTTTAGCTGCAGCCTGAGAGTTTGGAGATACCTGGTATCTTAGTCAGGTAAATGATAGAATGACAACTGAAGAAAGGGCAAATTCCCTACTGGTCAGCAAGCCATCCCCAGCATGGATCCCCACTGGGACCTCGACTCAGATCACAGGGACTGGAGTCATGTTGCAGGAAGTCAGGGACCCCAGACAGAAGGACTGGCTGAAGCCATGGCAGAAGAACATAAATTGTGAAGATTTCATGGACATTTATTAGTTACCCAAATTAATACTTTTATAATTTCTTACTCCTGTCTTTACTGCAATCTCTGAACATAAATTGTGAAGATTTCATGGACACTTATCACTTCCACAATCAAACTCTTGTGATTTCCTATGCCTGTCTTTAATCTCTTAATCCCACCATCTTCATAAACTGAGGATGTATGTCGCCTCAGGACCCTGTGATGATTGTGTTAACTGCACAAATTGTTTAAACAATATGAAATCTGGGCACCTTGAAAAAAGAACAGGATAACAGCGATGTTCAGGGAACAAGGGAGATAACCTTAAAGTCTGGCTGCCTGTGGGCCAGGCAGAACAGAGCCATATTTCTCTTCTTTCAAAAGCAAATAGGAGAATTATCACTGAATTCTTTTTCTCAGCAAGGAACTTCCCTGAGAAAGAGAATGCGTCCCTAAGGGGAGGCCTCTGAAATGGCCACTTTGGGGATGTCTGTCTTTTATGGTTGTAGATAAGGGATGAAATAAGCCCCAGTCTCCCGTAGCACTCCCAGGCTTATTAGGATGAGGAAATTCCCACCTAATAAATTTTGGTCAGACCAGTTGTCTGCTCTCAAACCCTGTCTCCTGATAAAATGTTATCAATGACAATGCGTGCCTGAAACCTCATTAGCAATTTTACTTTCACCCCGGTCCTGTGATCTCACCCTGCCTCCATTTGCCTCATGATATTTTATTACCTTGTGAAGCACATGACCTCTGTGACCCACACCCTATTCATACACTCCCTCCCCTTCTGAAAATCACTAAGAAAAACTTGCTGGTTTTGCGGCTTGGGGGGCATCACGGAACCTGCCGACGTATGATGTCTCCCCTGGACACCCAGCTTTAAAATTTCTCTCTTTTGTATTCTTTCCCTTTATTTCTCAGACCGGCTGACACTTAGGGAAAATAACAAAGGACCCATGTCAAATATTGGGGGCTGAATTTCCCCCGATGGAGCCATAAACATCTGTTGACCTGTGTTCTAGAAGGACTAAGGAGAATTAGGAAAAAGCCCATGAATTATTCAATGATGTCCACCATAACTCAGGGAAAGGAAAAAAAATCCTTCTACCTTCCTCAGGTGGCTACAGGAGGCCTTAAGAAAATATACTCCCCCGTCACCCAAATCACTCAAGGTTCAATTGATTCTAAACCCAATCAGCTGCAGATATCAGGAGAAAGCTCCAAAAGCAAGCCCTGGGCCCTGAAAAAAATCTGGAGGCATTATTAAACCTAGCAACCTCAGTGTTCTATAATAGGGACCAAGAGGAACAGGCCCAAAAGGAAAAGCGAGATCAGAGAAAGGCCACAGCTTTAGTCATGGCCCTCAGACAAACAAACCTTGGTGGTTCAGGGAGGACAGAAAATGGAGCAGGTCAATCACCCAGTAGGGCTTGTTATCAGTGTGATTTACAAGGACATTTAAAAAAATATTGTCCAACGAGAAACAAGCCACCCCCTTGTCCATGTCTGCAATGCCAAGGCAATCACTGGGAGGCACACTTCCCCAGAGTGCAATGGTTCTCTGGGCCAGAAGCCCCCAACCAGATGATCCAACAACAGGACTGAGGGTGCCCAGGGCAAGTGCCAGCTTATGTCATCACCCTCACTGAGTCCCAGGTATGTTTAACCATTGAGGGCCAGGAAATTAACTTCCTCCTGGACACTGGTATGGTCTTCTCAGTGTTAATCTCCTGCCCTGGATGACTCCTCAAGGTCCGTTACCATCCAAGGAATCCTGGGACAGCCAGTAACCAGGTATTTCTCTCACCTCCTCAGTTGTAATAGGGAGACTTTGCTCTTTTCACATGCCTTTCTTGTTAGGCCTGAAAGTCCCATACCCTTATTAGGGAGGGATATATTAGCCAAAGCTGGAGCTATTATCTACATGAATATGGGGAACAGGTCACCCACTTGTTGTCCCCTACTTGAGGAGGGAATCAACCCTGAAGTCTGGGCATTGGAAGGACAATTTGGAAGGGCAAAAAATTCCCGCCCAATCCAAATCCAGCTAAAAGACCCCACCACTTTTCCTTATCAAAGGCAATATCCCTTAAGGCCTGAAGCTCATAAAGGATTACAGGATATTGTTAAACATTTAAAAGCTCAAGTTTAGTAAGGAAATGCAGCAGTCCCTGCAACACCCTAATTCTAGGAGTACAAAAACCAAAAGGTCAGTGGAGACTAGTGCAAGATCTTAGACTCATCAATGAGGCAGTAATTCCTCTACATCCAGTTGTACCCAACCCCTACACCCTGCTCTCTCAAATACCAGAGGAAGCAGAACGGTTCACTGTTCTGGACCTCAAGGATGCCTTCTTCTGTATTCCTCTGCACTCTGACTCCCAGTTTCTCTTTGCCTTTGAGGATCCCACAGACCACACATCCCAACGTGCATGGATGGTCTTGCCCCAAGGGTTTAGGGATAGCCCTCATCTATTTGGTCAGGCACTGGCCCAAGATCTAGGCCACTTCTCAAGTCCAGGCACTCTGGTCCTTCAGTATGTGGATGATTTACTTTTGGCTACCAGGTCAGAAGCCTCATGCCAGCAGGCTACTCTAGATCTCTTGAACTTTCTAGCTAATCAAGGGTACAAGTTGTCTAGGTGGAAGGCCCAGCTTTGCTTAAAGCAGGTCAAATCTTAGCCAGAGGAACCAGGGCCCTCAGCAAGGAATGAATATAGCCTTTACTGGCTTATCCTCACCCTAAGACATTACAACAATTGTGGGGGTTTCTTGGAATCACTGGCTTTTGCTGACTATGGATCCCCAGATACAGCGAGATAGCCAGGCCCCTCTATACTCTAATCAAGGAGACCCAGAGGGCAAATACTCATCTAGTTGAATGGGAACCAGGGCAGAAATCGCCTTCAAAACCTTAAAGCAGGCCCTGGTACAAGCTCCAGCTTTAAGCCTTCCCACAGGACAAAACTTCTCTTTATACGTCACAGAGAGAGCAGGGATAGCTCTTGGAGTCATTACTCAGACTCGTGGGACAACTCCACAACCAGTGGCATATCTAAGTAAGGAAATTGATGTAGTAGCAAAAGGCTGGTCTCACTGTTTAAGGGTAGTTACGGCGGTGGCTGTCTTAGTATCAGAGGATATCAAAATAATACAAGGAAAGGGTCTCACTGTCTGGACTACTCATGATGTAAGGGGCATACTAGGTGTCAAAGGAAGTTTATGGCTATCAGACAACCACCTGCTTAGATACCAGGCACAACTCTTTGCTTCAGATACATATGTGCATGGCCCTCAACCCTGCCACTTTTCTCCCAAAGGATGGGGAACCAATTGAGCATGACTGCCAACAAATTATAGTCCAGACTTATGCCACCTGAGATGATCTCTTAGAAGTCCCCTTAGCTAATCCTGACCTTAACCTATATATGAATGGAAGTTCATTTGTGGAGAATGGGATACAAAGGGCAGGTTATGCCATAGTTAGTGATGTAACCGTACTTGAAAGTAAGCCTATTCCCCCAGGGACCAGTGCCCAGTTAGCAGAACTAGGGGTGCTTACCCAAGCCTTAGAAATGGGAAAGGGAAAAAGAATAAATGTGTATACAGATAGCAAGTATGCTTAGCTAGTCCCACATGCCCATGCTGCAATATGGAAAGAAAGGGAGTTCCTAACCTCTGGGGGAACCCCCATTAAATACCACAAGGAAATCATGGAGTTGTTGCACTCAGTGCAAAAACTCAAGGAGGTGGCTGTCTTACACTGCTGAAGCCACCAAAAAGGGGAAGGAGAGGGGAGAACAGCAGCATAAGTGTCTGGCAGAGGCAGGGAAATACCAGCAGAAAGGAACAGAGAAAGAAAGAGACAAAGTCAAAGAGACAGAGAGAGGAAGAGACAGAGACAAAGAGGTAGTCAGAAAGAAAGATAGAAGTAGTAAAGAAAAAACAGTGTACCCTATTCCTTTAAAAGCCAGGGTAACTTTAAAACCTATAATTGATCATTGAAGAGCTTCTCTGTAACCCTATAACACTCTAATACCACCTTGTTGTCAGTGTAAACAAGGGCATAGCCCAAAAGCACGGAAGCCAGTGACAACCCATAGCCTTCCTATCAAAAATCCTTAACCCAGCAGGTTTCCTAACAGGGGATCTAAATCAGAAGGTCCGACCAGACATAGGAGGAACTCCCTTCAGGACAGGATGATAGATGATTCCTCCTGGGCGATTAAGGAAAAAGACACAAGGGGTATTCAGTAAGTGATAAGGAAACTCTTATAGAAACAGAGTTAGGAAAATTGCCTAATAATTGATCTGCTCAAACGTGCAAGCTGTTTGCACTCAGCCAAACCTTAAAGTACTTACAGAATCAGGAAGGAGCCATCTATACCAATTTTAAGTTAATACGTACTGAACAAGGTCTTATTAATAGCAAAGAATAATTGAAATCCCAAACTTACAAGGTTTTCAACAAAAGTAAAGTTTGCTAAAAGTTAACAGTGTAACAGATATTATCCTAACTTCTAATCTTATGGAAATCAGACCCTATCAGTGCCCCTCAAAGCTCAAGTCTGTCAGTGCAGGGCCATACAACTAATACCCCTACTTATAGGGTTAGAAATGGCCACTGCTACAGGAACCGGAATAGCCAGTTTACCTACTTCATTATCCTACTACCACAAACTCTCAAAGGATTTCTCAGATAGTTTGCAAGAAAATGAAATCTATTCTTACTCTACAATCCAAAATAGATTCTTTGGCAGCAGTGACTCTCCAAAACCACCAAGGCCTAGACCTCCACACTGCTGAGAAAGGAGGACTCCACACCTTCTTAGGGGAAGAGTGTTGTTTTTACACTAACCAGTCAGGGATAGTATGAGACACTGCCCAGCATTTACAGGAAAAGGCTTCTGAAATCAGACCACACCTTTCAAACTCTTATACCAACCTCTGGAGTTCGGCCACATGGCTTCTCCCCTTTCTAGGTCCTGTGGCAGCCATCTTTCTATTACTCGCCTTTGGGCCCTGTATTTTTAACCTCCTTGTCAAATTTGTTTCCTCTAGAATCGAGGCCATCAAACTACAGATGGTCTTACAAATGGAACCCCAAATGAGCTCAACTAATAACTTCTACCAAGGATCCCCGGACTGACCCACTGGCCCTTTCACTGGCCTAAAGAGCTCCCCTCTGGAGGACACT
Organism: Pongo abelii; assembly: GCF_028885655.2. NCBI lineage: Eukaryota > Metazoa > Chordata > Mammalia > Primates > Hominidae > Pongo > Pongo abelii. The sequence goes on along the minus strand of NC_071985.2, from coordinate 2,335,157 downwards.
ACAACTGTAGGGTCCCTTCTTTGCCGCTATCCAGCAGGAAGTAGCTAGAGTGGTCATCGGCCAATTCCCAACAGCAGTTGGGAAGTCCTGTTTAGAGGGGGGATTGAGAGGTGAAGCTGGCTGGGCTTCTGGGTCAGGTGGGGACTTGGAGAACTTTTCTGTCTAGCTAAAGGTTTGTAAATGCACCAATCAGCACTCTGTGTCTAGCTAATTGGGTGGGGACTTGGAGAACTTTTCTGTCTAGCTAAAGGATTGTAAATGCACCAATCAGTGCTCTGTGTCTAGATAAAGGTTTGTAAACACACCAATCAGCACTCTGTAAAAACACACCAATCAGCACTCTGTGTCTAGCGAAATATTTGCAAACGCACCAATCAGCACTCTGTAAAAACGGACCAAACAGCACTCTGTAAAATGGACCAATAGGTGCTCTGTAAAATGGACCAATCAGCAGGATGTGGGTGGGGCAAAAGAAAGAAATAAAAGCTGGCCACCCTAGCCAGCAGGGGCAACCCCCTCGGGTCCCCTGCCATTCTTTGGCTCTTTGCAATAAATCTTGCTGCTGCTCACTCTTTGGGTTTGCACTACCTTTATGAGCTGTAACACTCACCGTGAAGGTCTGCAGCTTTGCTCCTGAAGCCAGCTGAGACCACAAACCCACCAGGAGGAACGAACAACTCCAGATGCACCACCTTTAAGAGCTGTAACACTCACTGTGAAGGTCTGTGACTTCACTCCTGAAGTCAGTGAGACCACGAACACACCAGAAGGAAGAAACTGCGGACACATCTGAACATGTGAAGGAACAAACTGCACAGACCATCTTTAAGAACTTTACCACTCACTGCCAGTGACCGTGGCTTCATTCTTGAAGTCAGCAAGACCAAGAACCCACCAGAAGGAACCAATTCTGGACAAAGAGGATCTTTGTCACCTGGCTAGAGCTTGGTCAAGGAGAGAATCCTTGTCACCTGGCTAGAGCTTGGTCGAGGAGAGGATTTTTGTCACCTGGCTAGAGTTTGGTCGAGGAGAGGATCTTTGTCACCTGGCTAGAGTTTGGTCAACGAGAGGTTCTTTGTCACCTGGCTAGAGCTTGGTCCAGGAGAGGATCTTTGTCACCTGGCTAGAGCTTGGTCCAGGAGAGGATGTTTGTCACCTGGCTAGAGCTGGGTCCAGGAGAGGATCTTTGTCACCTGGCTAGAGCTTGGTCGAGGAGAGGATCTTTGTCACCTGGCTAGAGCTTGGTCGAGGAGAGGATCTTTGCCACCTGGCTAGAGTTTGGCCGAGGAGAGGGTCTTGTCACCTGGCTAGAATTTGGTCAACGAGAGGATCTTTGTCACCTGGCTAGAGCTTGGTCGAGGAGAGGATCTTTGTCATCTGGCTAGAGCTTGGTCGAGGAGAGGATCTTTGTCACCTAGGAAACAGTCACAACTGACGTTGCAGGCATTCTTCTATCTTCTCGTGCCCCTAGTCCTACCCTTCACCCTCGAGCTTCAGAAGACCCAGTTTCTGACTTTGTGAAGGTGGTGGCTAACAGCCTGCCCATAAGCCAACCTTGTCTTCTTTTGGAGGAGAAAGGGGTCTTCCCTTTTTCTTGGCACTAACTTTGGTGCAGAAATCAAGCTGTCTGCTGGCCCCTGGAGAGAATGAATTCCTTGGAAATCCTTTAGATGAAGAATTGCTTCAAGAAGGGCTAGACCTGGGACTGCTCTACACAAAAGCAAATTTTTCCAAGATTCCTGTCACAGTAAGTCAGTTTTGCCTGCTTTTGAGCTTTAGATGAAAAGAATGACACAGATGTTCTCTGTTTGGCTTTCTGCTCAGATTAGTGTTTGTGGGATTCATTCATATTGTTGTATGTTATGATGGACAAAAAAATTAAGTTCCCTGGAAGCAACAGGAACATGGCCTCAGTGTCAGAACTGCAGATGGCGGGGTGTGATTCCCACAGCTGCCCCTTGGGCCCTTCTGAAAATCAGCCCCTGCTCCTTTAAAAAACTTACTATTATAAATTATAAAATAATTATTATATAAATTATTGGTAAAAAGTTTGAACAATATAGAAAGGTAAAAAGTATGAACCCCTTTCTCTTGCATAATTTATACAAACCCACTTCCCAGTAATAATCACTGTTACTATTAACAATAGCTAACATTTATTGAGTAGTTACCATGTGTAAGGCATGTTTCTAAGCATTTTACAGTTATTAAGATTTACCAGTGGAGCCAAGATGGCTGAATAGGAACAGCTCCAGTCTAGAGCTCCCAGTGTGAGTGACACAGAAGACGGGTGATTTCTGCATTTCCAACTGAGGTACTGGGCTCATCTCACTGGGGAGTGTCAGAAAGTGGGTGCAGAACAGTGGGTGCAGTGCACCCAGCGTGAGCCGAAGCAGGGTGAGGCATCACCTCACCCGGGAAGTGCAAGGGGTCAGGGAATTCCCTTTCCTAGTCAAAGAAAGGGGTGACAGACGGCACCTGGAAAATCTGGTCACTCCCACCCTAATACTGCACTTTTCCAATGGTCTTAGCAAACGGCACACCAGTAGATTATATCCCACGCCTGGCTCAGAGGGTCCTATGCCCACGGAGCCTCACTCATTGCTAGCACAGCAGTCTGAGGTCAAACTGAAAGGCAGCAGCGAGCCTGGGGGAGGGGCGCCTGCCATTGCTGAGGCTTGAGTAGGTAAACAAAGCGGCTGGGAAGCTCGAACTGGGTGAAGCCCACCGCAGCTGAAGGAGGCCTGCCTGCCTCTGTAGACCCCACCTCTGGGGGCAGGGAATAGCCAAACAAAAGGCAGCAGAATCCTCTGCAGACTTAAATGTCCCTGTCTGACAGCTTTGAAGAGAGTAGTGGTTCTCCCAGCACACAGCTGGAGATCTGAGAATGGACACAATGCCTCCTCAAGTGGGTCCCTGACCCCTGAGTTGCCTAACTGGGAGGCACCCCCCAGTAGGGGCAGACTGACACTTCACACAGCCGGGTACTCCTCTGAGACAAAACTTCCAGAGGAACAATCAGGCAGCAACATTTGCTGCTCACCAATATCCACTGTTCTGCAGCTTGTGCTGCTGATACCCAGGCAAACAGGGTCTGGAGTGGACCTCCAGCAAACTCCAACAGACCTGCAGCTGAGGGTCCTGACTGTTAGAAGGAAAACTAACAAACAGAAAGGACATCCACACCAAAACCCCATCTGTACGTCACCATCATCAAAGACCAAAGGTAGATAAAACCACAAAGACGGGGAGAAAACAGAGCAGAAAAACTGGAAACTCTAAAAATCAGAGCACCTTTCCTCCTCCAAAGGAATGCAGCTCCTCACCAGCAATGGAACAAAGCTGGGTGGAGAATGACTTTGACGAGTTGAGAGAAGAAGGCTTCAGACAATCAAACTACTCCAAGCTAAAGGAGGAAGTTCAAACCCATGGCAAAGACTTTTTCAAGTTAAAAAAGTTTTTAACTTTTCAAGTTAAAAAAGTTTTTAACTTTTCAAGTTAAAAACCTTGAAAAAAAATTAGATGAATGGCTAACTAGAATAACCAATGCAGAGAAGTCCTTAAAGAACCTGATGGAGCTGAAAACCAAGGCACAAGAACTACGTGATGAATGCACAAGCCTCAGTAGCCAATTCAATCGACTGGAAGAAAGAGTATCAGTGATGGAAGGTCAAATGAAATGAATGAAATGAAGAAAGAAGAGAAGTTTAGAGAAAAAAGAATTAAAAGAAATGAACAAAGCCTCCAAGAAATATGGGACTATGTGAAAAGACCAAATCTACGTCTGATTGGTGTACCTGAAAGTGACAGGGAGGATGGAGCCAAGTTGGAAAACACTCTGCAAGATATTATCCAGGAGAACTTCCCCAATCTAGCAAGGCAGGCCAACATTCAAATTCAGGAACGTCACAAAGATAATCCTCGAGAAGAGCAACTCCAAGACACATAATTGTCAGATTCACCAAAGTTGAAATGAAGGAATAAATGTTAAGGGCAGCCAGAGAGAAAGGTCGGGTTACCCACAAAGGGAAGCCCATCAGACTAACAGCGGATCTCTCGGCAGAAACTGTACAAGCCAGAAGAGAGTGGGGGCCAATATTCAACATTCTTAAAGAAAAGAATTTTCAACCCAGAATTTCATATCCAGCCAAACTAAGCTTCATAAGTGAAGGAGAAATAAAATCCTTTATAGAGAAGCAAATGCTGAGAGATTTTGTCACCACTAGGCCTGCCCTACAAGAGCTCCTGAGGGAAGCACTAAACATGGAAAGGAACAACCAGTACCAGCTACTGCAAAATCATGCCAAATTGTAAAGACTATAGAGGCTAGGAAGAAACTGCATCAACTAAGAGCAAAATAACCAGCTAACATCATAATGACAGGATCAAATTCACACGTAACAATATTAACCTTAAATGTAAATGGGCTAAATGCTCCAATTAAAAGACGCAGACTGGCAGATTGGATAAAGAGTCAAGACCCATCAGTATGCTGTATTCAGGAAACCCATCTCACATGCAGAGACACACATAGGCTCAAAATAAATGGATGGAGGAAGATCTAACAAGCAAATGGAAAACAAAAAAAGGCAGGGGTTGCAATCCTAGTCTCTGATAAAACAGACTTTAAACCAACAAAGATAAAAAGAGACAAAGAAGGCCATTACATAATGGTAAAGGGATCAAATCAACAACAAGAGCTAACTATTCTAAATATATATGCACCAATACAGGAGCACCCAGATTCATAAAGCAAGTCCTTAGAGACCTACAAGGAGACATAGACTCCCACACAATAATAATGGGAGACTTTATCATCCCACTGTCAACATTAGACAGATCAACGAGACAGAAAGTTAACAAGGATATCCAGGAATTGAACTCAGCTCTGCACCAAGCGGACCTAACAGACATCTACAGAACTCTCCACCCCAAATCAACAGAATATACATCCTTCTCAGCACCACACCACACTTATTCCAAAATTGACCACATAGTTGGAAGTAAAGCACTCCTCAGCAAATGTAAAAGAACAGAAATTATAACAAACTGTCTCTTAGACCACAGTGCAATCAAACTAGAACTCAGGATTAAGAAACTCACTAAAAACCACTCAACTACATGGAAACTGAACAACCTGCTCCTGAATGACTGCTGGGTACATAATGAAATGAAGGCAGAAATAAAGATGTTCTTTGAAACCAATGAGAATAAAGACACAACATACCAGAATCTCTGGAACACATTCAAAGCAGTGTGTAGAGGGAAATTTGTAGCACTAAATGCCCACAAGAGAAAGCAGGAAAGATCCAAAATTGACACCCTAACATCACAATTAAAAGAACTAGAAAAGCAAGAGCAAACACATTCAAAAGCTAGCAGAAGGCAAGAAATAACGAAGATCAGAGCAGAACTGGAGGAAATAGACACACAAAAAACCCTTCAAAAAAATCAATGAATCCAGGAGCTCGTTTTTCCAAAAGATCAACAAAATTGATAGACCGCTAGCAAGACTAATAAAGAAGAAAAGAGAGAAGAATCAAATAGATGCAATAAAAAATGATAAAGGGGATATCACCACCGATCCCACAGAAATACAAACTACCATCAGAGAATACTATAAACACCTCTACACAAATAAACTAGAAAATCTAGAAGAAATGGATAAATTCCTCGACACATACACCCTCCCATGACTAAACCAGGAAGAAATTGCATCTCTGAATAGACCAATAACAGGCTCTGAAATTGAGGCAATAATTAATAGCTTACCAACCAAAAAAAGTCCAGGACCAGATGGATTCACAGCCGAATTCTACCAGAGGTACAAGGAGGAGCTGGTACCATTCCTTCTGAAACTATTCCAATCAATAGAAAAAGAGGGAATCCTCCCTAACTCATTTTATGAGGCCAGCATCATCCTGATACCAAAGCCTGGCAGAGACACAACAAAAAAGGAGAATTTTAGACCAATATCCCTGATGAACATCAATGCAAAAATCCTCAATAAAATACTGGCAAACCGAATCCAGCAGCACATCTAAAAGCTTATCCACCATGATCAAATGGGCTTCATCCCTGGGATGCAAGGCTGGTTCAACATACGCAAATCAATAAATGTAATCCAGCATATAAACAGAACCAACGACAAAAACCATATGATTATCTCAATAGATGGAGAAAAGGCCTTTGACAAAATTCAACAATGCTTCATGCTAAAAACTCTCAATAAATTAGGTATTGATGGGATGTACCTCAAAATAATAAGAGCTATCTATGACAAACCCACAGCCAATATCATACTGAATGGGCAAAAACTGGAAGCATTCCTTTAAAAACTGACAAAAGACAGGGATGCCCTCTCTCACCACTCCTACTCAACATAGTGTTGGAAGTTCTGACCAGGGCATTCAGGCAGGAGAAGGAAATAAAGGGTATTCAATCAGGAAAAGAGGAAGCCAAATTGTCCCTGTTTGCAGATAACATGATTGTATATCTAGAAAACCCCATCATCTCAGCCCAAAATCTCCTTAAGCTGATAGGCAACTTCAACAAAATCTCAGGATACAAAATCAATGTGCAAAAATCACAGGCATTCTTATACACCAATAACAGACAAACAGAGAGCCAAATCATGAGCGAACTCCCATTCACAATTGCTTCAAAGAGAATAAAATACCTAGGAATCCAACTTACAAGGGATATGAAGGACCTCTTCAAGGAGAACTACAAACCACTGCTCAATGAAATAAAAGAGGATACAAACAAATGGAAGAACATTCCATGCTCGTGGATAGGAAGAATCAATATCATGAAAAAGGCCATACTGTCCAAGGTAATTTATAGATTCAATGCCATCTCCATCAAGCTACCAATGACTTTCTTCACAGAATTGGAAAAAACTACTTTAAAGTTCATATGGAACCAAAAAAGAGCCCACATCGCCAAGTCAATCCTAAGCCAAAAGAACAAAGCTGGAGGCATCACGCTACCTGACTTCAAACTATATACTACAAGGCTACAGTAACCAAAACAGCATGGTACTGGTACCAAAACAGAGATATAGATCAATGGAACAGAACAGAGCCCTCAGAAATAATGCCGCATATCTAAACTATATGATCTTTGACAAACCTGAGAAAAACAAGCAATGGGGAAAGGATTCCCTATTTAATAAATGGTGCTGGGAAAACTGGCTAGCCATATGTAGAAAGCTGAAACTGGATCCCTTCCTTACACCTTATACAAAAATTAATTCAAGATGGATTGGAGACTTAAATGTTAGACCTAAAACCATAAAAACCCTAGAAGAACACCTAGGCAATACCATTCAGGACATAGGCATGGGCAAGGACTTCATGTCTAAAACACCAAAAGCAATGGCAACAAAAGCCAAAATTGACAAATGGGATCTAATTAAACTAAAGAGCTTCTGCACAGCAAAAGAAACTACCATCAGAGTGAACAGGCAACCTACAGAATGGGAGAAAATTTTTGCAATCTGCTCATCTGACAAAGGGCTAATATCCAGAATCTACAATGAACTCAAACAAATTTACAAGAAAAAAACAAACAACTCCATCAAAAAGTGGGTGAAGGATATGAACAGACACTTCTCAAAAGAAGACATTTATGCAGCCAAAAGACGCATGAAAAAATGCTCATCCTCACTGGCCATCAGAGAAATGCAAATCAAAACCACAATGAGATACCATCTCACACCAGTTAGAATGGCAGTCATTAAAAAGTCAGGAAACAACAGGTGCTGGAGAGGATGTGGAGAAATAGGAACACTTTTACACTGTTGGTGGGACTGTAAACTAGTTCAACCATTGTGGAAGACAGTGTGGCGATTCCTCAGGGACCTGGAACTAGAAATACCATTTGACCCAGCCATCCCATTACTGGGTATATACCCAAAGGATTAGAAATCATGCTGCTATAAAGACACATGCACACGTATGTTTATTGCGGCATTATTCTGCTGCGGGAAGTCAGGGACCCCAAACGGAGAGACCAGCTGAAGCCATGGCAGAAGAATGTGGATTGTAAAGATTTCATGGTCATTTATTAGTTCCCCAAATTAATACATTTATAATTTCTTATGCCTGTCTTTACTGTAATCTCTAAACATTAATTGTAAATATTTCATGGACACTTATCATTTCCCCAATCAATATCCTTGTGATTTCCTATGCCTGTCTTTACTTTAATCTCTTAATCCTGTCAGCTGAGGAGCATGTATGTCACCTCAGGACCCTGTAATAATTGCATTAACTGCACAAATTGTACAGCATGTGTGTTTGAGCAATATGAAATCTGGGCACCTTGAAAAAAGAACAGGATAACAGCAATTGTTCAGGGAATACGAGAGACAACCTTAAACTCTGACCGCTGGTGAGCCGGGCGGAACAAAGCCATATTTCTCTTCTTTCAAAAGCAAATGGGAGAAATATCGCTGAATTCTTTTTCTCAGCAAGGAACATCCCTGGGAAACAGAATACATGCCTGGAGGTATAGGCCTATAAACGCCCCCCCGCCAGGTGTGCCTGTCTTTTATGGTCGAGACTGCAGGGGTGAAATAGACCTCAGTCTCCCATAGAGCTCCCAGGCTTATGAAGAAGAGGAAATTCCCACCTAATAAATTTTGGTCAAACCGGTTGATCTCAAAACCCTGTCTCCTGATAAGATGTTATCAATGACAATGGTGCCCGAAACTTCATTAGCAATGTAATTTCACCTCGGTCCTGTGGTCCTGTGATCTTGCCCTGCCTCCGCTTGCCTTGTGATATTCTATTACCTTGTAACGTACTTGATGTCTGTGACCCACACCTATTTGCACACTCCCTCCCCTTTTGAAAATCCCTAATAAAAACTTGTTGGTTTTTGCGGCTTGTGGGGCATCACGGAACCTACCGACATGTGATGTCTCCCCCCGGATGCCTGGCTTTAAAATTTCTCTCTTTTGTACTCTGTCCCTTTATTTCTCAAGCTGGCTGACGCTTAGGGAAAATAGAAAAGAACCTACGTGAATATCGGGGCAGGTTCCCCAATACTATTCACAATAGCAAAGACTTGGAACCAAGCCAAATATCCAACAATGATAGACTGGATTAAGAAAATGTGGCACATAAATATCATGGAATACTGTGCAGCCATAAAAAATGATGAGTTCATGTCCTTTGTAGGGACATGGATGAAACTGGAAACCATCATTCTCAGCAAACTATCACAAGGACAAAAAACCAAACACAGCATGTTCTCACTCATAGGTGGGAATTGAACAATGAGAACACATGGACACAGGAAGGGGAACATCATACACCTGGGCCTGTTGTGGGGTGGGGAGAGGGGGGAGGGATAGCATTAGGAGATATACCTAATGTTAAATGACGAGTTAATGGCTGCAGTACACCAACATGGCACATGTATACATATGTAACTAACCTGCACGTTGTGCACATGTACCCTAAAACTTAAAGTATAATAAAAAAAAGATTTATCATGTATTCTTAACATTTTGTGTGCATATACATACATTTTTTGTCTTAAATATACTCTTGTAATGTTAGGAAATTTGGACAATTTTCCACGTCACTATACACAGTTTTGTTTTGTTTTTTTTTTTTTTGGAAACATAGTCTTGCTCTGTTGCCCAGGCTGCAGTGCAGTAGTGTGGTCATGATTTACTGTAACCTCTAACTCCTGGGCTCAAGCAATCTTCCCACCTCAGTCTCTCAGGTAGCTAGGACTACAGATGCACATTACCACACCCGGCTAATTAAAAAAAAAAAAAAAATTTTTTTTTTTTTTTAAGAGATGGGGTCTCGGTACATTGCCTAGACTGGCCTCAAACTTCTGGACTCAAGTGATCCTCCTGCCCTGGCTTCCCAAAGTGCTGGGATTACAGGCGTGAGCCACTGTGCCCAGCCTACTTCATTCTTTTGTTTTTGTTGTTGTTGCGTGTTTTTTACCTAGAGCCACCTGAATAGTCATACTTCATTCTTTATAGCTGTACAATTCCTATTGAATGAATAGCACACCATAATTTGTTTAATAATTCCTCTGATAAATGACATTTCAGTTGTTTCTACTTTTTGTTATTACAAAGCAATGCTGCAATGACCATTATGTTAGTCCATTTTTGCGTTGCCATAAAGGAATGCCTGAGGCTGGTTAATTTATAAAGAAAAAAGTTTATATTTTGGCTCATGGTTCTGCAGGAAGTACATAAAGCATAGTGCCAGCATCTGCTTCTGGTGAGGCCTCAGGAAGCTTCCAATTGTGGCAGAAGGTGAAGTGGAGCCAATGTATCACATGGTGAGAGAGAGATTAAGAGAGAGAAGGATGAGTGCTCTTTCAACTATCAGCTCTTGTAGGAACTCATACAGAGAGAACATACTCATTATCCTGGGGATGGCACCAAGCCATTCATGAGGGATCCACCCCCATGACCCAAACATCTCCCACCAGGCCCCACCTCCAATGCTGGGGATTACATTTCAACATGTGATTTGGGGGGGCCAAGCATCCAAACCATAGCAAGCGTTCTTCCCAAAAAAAAAAAAAAAAAATATATATATATATATATATATACACACACACACATATTGTTTTATTTTAGTTTTTTGTTTGTTTTTTTGTTTTGCTTTGTTTTAGAGAGTGTCTCACTTTGTCACCCAGGCTGGAGTGTAGCTCACTATAACCTCCAACTCTTAGGTTCAAGCAATCCTCCTGCCTCAGCCTCCTAAGTAGCTGGGACTAAAAGTGCATGCCACTGTACCTGGCTGTGTGAGATTATTTTTTAGTGACTGCTTACTCCACTAGAATGTAAACTTCTTGAGGGCAGGGGCTTTATTTGTTGCCATATCCCCAGTACTTTATTCCTAGTGCCTAGTATATAGTTAAGTGTTTAATAAATACTTGAACGCTTACTACTTTAAACCCACCAGATGGACAAGCGTGAAGTCAGAGAATACCAAGTGCTGACAAGCACGTAAAGCAAGAGGATTCTTGTATCCTGCTGAGAGCGAAAATTAGTGCATGTGCTTTAAAAAGCAATGAGATAACTCAAATATGAATATTCTAGCACCAACCATTTTCATTCCTGACATATATTCAATATACTTTCGCACAGGTGCTTTAGGAGAAATGTACAAGAATTTTATTGTAGCATTCTTTGTATTATATTGCACAAAAGCACTATACAAAATTGTACAAAAGCATTGTAAAATTTGGTATATTTCTCTCTCTCTCCCTCTCTCCACACACGTATCACAGACATTATTTTTTTATTCTGAATTATTTGGGAATAAGTTCACGACATCATGACCAAATAAGAAAGTTGCAGGATTAACATTTACAAAATATTCAAAATATGCAAAACAGTACTATAATATTTATAAATACATACATATATAAAAGCAGAAAGATAGGAATAGGAATAATAAACACTGAATTCAGGCAAGTGGCCGCCTTGGGGAGGAAAAGGAAATGTGTTCAGGAATGAAGCCTCGCTATCTGGAATATTTTTCTTAAGCTGTGTTGAGGGTACATATTTGTTATTGGCTGTACCTTTTTTGCAAGACATATACTTCAAAATTTTTAAAAGCATCCATTTATTCCTATTTGAATGAGAGTTTTTAAAAATCAGGAATGGGCTGGGTGCAGTGGCTCATGCGTGTAATCCCGACCGTTTGGGAGGCCGAGGTGGGTGGATCACCTGAGGTCAGGAGTTTGAGACCAGCCTGGCCAACAAGGTGAAACCCCATCTCTACTAAAAACACAAAAATTAGCAGGGCATGGGGGCGCTCTCCTGTAATCCCGGCTACTCGGGAGGCTGAGGCAGAAGAATGGCTTGAACCAGGAGGCGGAGGTTGCAGTAAGCCGAGATCGCGCCACTGCACTGCAGCCTGGGCGACAGAGTGAGACTCCATCTCAAATATAGAAAAGAGAAAAGAAAGGGAAAAAAAGGAAGCAAGACAGGAAGCAAGCAAGCAAGCTCAAGGGTTCTCGGCGTGGGCCATCCTCAAGGCCATCCGCAGATTTTCTCGCACTCTTTGCTCCACCCCAACGTGCAACAAGGACAACCGGCTGCCGCCTCCAGCTTCCAGCAGGGCTAGAAGATGCGCTGCCCCGGGCGGCCAGAGCCGTGCAGAACAAACCGCAGGACGGAATTACGGGCCGCCGGCCGCGCCTGCCAGGCTTGGAAGCGGACTCGCCCCCAGGGCCACCGCCCTAGGAAGCCTCCGGTCGGAAGCCTCCCAAGCAAGCCGCTGCCCTGCGGCTCCGGCGCGAGGCGGCGTGGGCGTGGGCGTGGCCCTGGCGCGGCGGCGCGCGCGGGGTGAAGGGAGCCCGGCGCGCTGGCTGCTGCGACGGCGGCGGCTGTGGCGACGGCGGCGGTTGCTGCGCCGGGTACTGGAGTCGCTGCCTGAGGCGCAGGCGCCGTGGACTCAGCCCGCCCCGGGCCTGGGCTCGCTGTGGACTCGTCATGGCGACCGAGCAGAGGCTTTTCCACCTGGTGGTGTTCGGCGCGTCTGGCTTCACCGGCCAGTTCGTGACCGAGGAGGTGGCCCGGGAGCAGGTGGACCCGGAGCGGAGCTCCCGCCTGCCCTGGGCCGTGGCGGGCCGCTCCCGGGAGAAGCTGCAGCGGGTGCTGGAGAAGGCGGCCCTGAAGCTGGGTACGGGGGCGGGGCGGGACGGAGCTGCGCGGGCGGCTGGGCCGGGGACCCCGCGTCGCCCCAAACGAGCGTTTCTCCCGCAGGGATGCGCCCCACGTGTCCCCGAGCCCCGCGTGAGGACAGGAAGAGGAGAGGGAGGGATGTTTCAAATAGTGCCATAGCTTTGTCCCACCTCCTTAACTGTATGTGTGTGTGTGTGTGTGTGTATATATATATACACACACACACACACACACACATTTTTTTTCTTTCTTTCTCCTCTTTCCCGCTTTTTGCATTTCTGCCTCAGTCTGGGGAGCTCCCCTGGCGAAATGGTCAAGAACTTGAGTTGTCCCTCTCTCTGCTTCATCCTGCCCCGCAGCAGGGGCACCTGTTGAGTCTGCAGGTTTCTTGATATTTGGTCGGAAAGGAGAGGAGGGCTTTGGTCTCTTGGAGATCGGAGTCTCCCTTTGCCTCGTGTTTTGAGGACGGGAGAGCAAGCTTACGAGTTGTACTGACAGTGTCTTTGTGGCTATTCTGTTTTTGTTTCTTGTTTTGTGTGTAAGAATACTCTAGCAGTCTTCCTCTTCAGAGAATAAAAAGTGTGTATTTCTGGTTTAGACGCTTACGTATTCTCTAAGCATTCAGGTAGCATGTATTTATTGATAATCTAAGCATTCAGGTAGCATATATTTATTGATTCTCTAAGCATTAAGGTAGCATATATTGAGTGACCTTGTCCATGCTAAGACCTGTCCCGAGTCTGGGGTGCAGGATGGGACAGAGAGGAGACAGACACACGGATCCCGCTGCCTTCATGGCTGGGGAGACATCTGACTTACGACTCCGTAGCCTTTAAATTTGGCTATTAACTCCCCACCGTAGATTTCCCTTATACAGACACCCATTAGAGTTCTGGAAATATTACATTCTGTTTAATCTGCTTTCATACAATGCCCTGCTCGGAGTGCTTTTGTTCGTGGTTATGTACAGAAGACACCACGTAGGCTGGACTGTCCTACAGCTTTTGGTGCTGACACTACCAACACATAATTCTGACCAAAGAGCTTTTTGGTCGTTATTTTTCCAAGAGAAGTAATTTCACTATGAAAATATATGCTTCCATTTCTTTTTCCGGCTCAGCAAGATCGTACCGGTACAGCCTAGTCCCTTACCATATATAATGCCCAAATCAAGTTTTATTGTGGGGGATATAACTTCACCTATTGAAACCTGCATCACTTAGTTGAGCCAGTTAATTCCAATTATTTTCTTATGAGCCTGTGTGTGTTTATATAGCGTGTGCTTTTCACTTCACAGTTCTAATTTTTTTTGTTTGTTTGTTTGCCATTCTCCTGCCTCAGCCTCCTGAGTAGCTGGGACTACAGGCGCCTGCCACCACGCCTGGCTAATTTTTTGGATTTTTAGTAGAGACGGGGTTTCACCGTGTTAGCCAGAATGGTCTCAATCTCCTGACCTCGTGATCCACCCTTCTTGGCCTTCCAAAGTGCTGGGATTACAGGCGTGGGCCACTGCACCCGGCCCTGATGGTTTTGATGTTAACAGTCAGTCCGAGACTCTCCATCACCTACAACTGGATCATAGTAATTGTTTAGTAGTTGATGAGAAACTTTTTAAATTTATTTTATTTTTTTTATTTTTTTGAGACGGAGTCTCTCTCTGTCGCCCAGGCTGGAGTGCAGTGGTGTGATCTTGGCTCACTGCAAGCTCCGCCTCCGGGGTTCACGCCATTCTCCTGCCTCAGCCTCCCGAGAAGCTGGGACTGCAGGCGCCCGCCACCATGCCCGGCTAATCTTTTGTATTTTTAGTAAAGACGGGGTTTCACCGTGTTGGCCAGGATTGTCTTGATCTCCTGACCTTGTGATCCGCCCACCTCGGCCTTCCGAAGTGCTGGGATTACAGGCGTGAGCCACCGCACCTGGCCGAAACTTTATTTTTTTAAAGACTAGGTCTCATTCTGCCACCCAGGCTGGAGTGCAGTGGCATGATCACAGCTCACTGCAGCCTTGACCTCTGTGTCTAAGTGATTCTACCACCTCAGCCTCCTGAGTAGCTGGGACTACAGGCTATGCCACCATGTCAGATAATTTTTTTTTTTTTTTTTTTTTTAGTAGAGACAAGGTCTTGCTATGTTGCCCAAGCTGGTCTGGAACTCCTGAGCTCAAGAGATCTTTGCACCTTGACTTTCCAAAGTGCTGAGCCACTGCCCCTGGCCAAGAAACTATTTTTATGACATAAATTTCTTGTTGGAAAGGAAGTCTGGATAGTTATCTGCTCAGCATTTAAACTTGATTGTGAAATTGTCATGTTGCACAGGGTTGTTATTTACACAACGCTTTTCGATTTTTTTAAAAGGTCAGTTTTTTAGTAACCCTTAGTGTTAACTCAGTTTTCCTCATAATCTTTTCCTTTTGTATTACCTGATTAAAAACAGTTTTATCTTTTGTCTAAGCGGGAGAGCTAGCTTTCAGTATATCAGTGTATTTGGTAATTTGCTGTCACTGATTACTGTAAAAAGAAGGTAAGGAAGATGTAATCCCCTACCGGGATTTACTTTACTTCATTTGTTTCTTATTTTAGGAAGACCAACACTGTCGTCTGAAGTTGGAATCATCATCTGTGATATCGCTAATCCGGCCTCGCTTGATGAAATGGCTAAACAGGCAACAGTTGTCCTCAATTGCGTAGGACCAGTAAGTAATCAACCCTTCTTTGTATCAGAACAAACAATCCATTCATTTCTAGCAAAATATTCCAGAGGAATGTAAGGACAGAGGACAGAATTGTTGGTTGAAGGCCTTAACCCCATATGGGGAGTTTTTTCTTCTTGCAAGGAGCAGCTGGAGATGACCAAAGTCTCCTGAGAGAGAGAGTGACAGGCTCTCCATGACGCTATCCTTAGGGCATGTGTGCTGGCTTGTTGATTGGTTACATCTGTGATTGTCAGAATTTTCTTTCCTTTTTACTATATGCCCCTTCGGTAAACAATGTTTGAGTGTGTATCCCTAGTATATTTTTTATTTATAAATTATATTCTTGTATTACTGGGTAAATATACTTTTTAAATGCACAAAAAGAAGACTAAAAAACGACTCATTTATTGAATAAATATTTATTGATACTTACCACATGTGAAATGCACTATTGTAGGCACGTGGGACACAATGGTGAACCAAACAGAAAATCCCTCGTGGAGATTACGTTCTTGGGGAAGACAGAAAAATAGGATTGTAATAGGAGGTAATGAAAAGTGCCCTGAAGAAAAGTGAAGCTGAGACAGGAGAAAAGGTGTTGGCATATCGGTGTTTTCAGATGGATGGTCAGGGAAGGTTTCTATGAGGAAGTGACATTTGAGCCGAGATATGAATGAAATGAGAGCAAATTGCATGAAACTCTTGAGGGGAGACTGTTCCAGGGACAGCAGGCACAAAGGTCCTGAGGTGCAAGTGTGCTTGGCAGGACTGAAGAGTGTTACAGAGGCCAGTGTGGCTGGGCAGGGTAGAGAAACCCGGGAGCTGGGTCATGTGGGGTCGTACGGGCCACGGCCAGGATGTGGATTTCTTTTCCAGCTGTGACCAAGAGGCGTTGAATGGTTGAAGGGAAGGGCTTCATCTGATTTAAATTTGAAGTTCTTTGGCTTCTGAGTGGAAAAGTAGATAACAAAGGATGAGCAATGGAATGGTCCAAGCACAAGCCCTGGGGTCGTAGTGGTAGAGGTGCTGAGAAGTAGTTAGGTCCAGAGTATATTTTCAAAGGAGAATGGCTTTTGCTGTTGTACTGAGTATGAAAAAGTCATCAAGTCACAGGCCATCAGACTTTTGGCCTGTGTAACAAGGTGAATGTTGGTGACATTTAGTGATCTGAAGAAGTCATCACAGTTGGCAAGATGTTTAAAAATTAAATATCTAAAATATTAATAATTTTTAATTGAGAGAAAAAGGGTTTTTGAATTGCTATTAAATAAAAGTGTTGTTGATTTAGATTCATCTCATTCTTAACTAGCTTAGATTCCATCCATGAGGTCCACTGCTCCACTCTGTAATGGACGCCCTCATCTATCTCCCTTGCCTTTTTCTCCTCAGTACTCTGGAAAAATCCCAGCCCTGGTTATTCTCTTTGCCTGCTCTTCACCTGAACATGAGTAACACAGTGTGGCTGGAGAAAAATGTATCCCCCTGCTAACTGGTCACATTTCAAATATGTGTTTACAAACCTCATGTGGTGCTTAGCACCTCCGGCAGCTCTGCTCTATTTCCCTCAGGAATTCTGTCTCCTGCTCTCTGAAGCAGCTCACAACCTTGTTTTCCTTGAACTTTTAGTTTCCCATCTCTCTTTCCTTGTTCTTATCTGATTTTTTTATTTTTCTTTTTTTTTTTAACTATGAAAATAGAAGCTGGTTAATAACAGAATTTCTTTCTTCATCTTCCTACCACCAGATCTATCTACCTACCTACCTGTCTGCCAATCTGCATCATACCCTGTAGTCTGCCATATCTCTTGTTACAAGGAAAAACTGGTCCTCTTCCTATTGGGCACAGTTTTCAAAGACTTTATTATCGGGGGAACCAGCCCCCAATATTTCAACATAGGTTCTTTTCTGTTTTCCCTAAGTGTCGGCTGGTCTGAGAAATAAGAGAAAGAGTACAAAGAGAGAAATTTTACAGCTGGGCCTCTGGGGGTGACATCACATGTTGGCAGGTTCCATGGTGCCCCTTGAGCCGCAAAACCAGCAAGTTTTTATTAGGGATTTCAAAAGGGGAGGGAGTGTACAAATAGGGAGTGGATCACAGAGGTCACGTGCTTCACAAGGCAACACAATATCACAAGGCAAATGGCAGAGCAAGATCACAAGGCCAGGGCAAAATTAGAATTACTGATGAGGTTCCATGTCCCGCTGGGCACGCATTGCCATTGATAAACATCTTAACAGGAAACAGGGTATGAGAGCAGACAACCAATTTGACTAGAATTTGCCAGGCTGGAATTTCCTGATTCTAGCAAGCCTGAGGGCGCTGCAGGAGACCAGGGCGTATTTCATCCCTTATCTTCAACTGCATAAGACAGACACTCCCAGAGTGGCCATTTTAGAGACCTCTCCCTGGGAATGCATTCCCTTCCCAGGGTTATTCCTTGCTGGGAAAAGAATTCAGTGATATTTCTCCTATTCACTTTCTGCAAGAAGAGAAATATGACTCTGTTCTGCCCAGCCCCACAGGCAGTCAGACCTTATGGTTATCTCCCTTATTCCCTGAAAATCGCTGTTATCCTTTTGGTTTTTTAGGATGCCCAGATTTCATATTGTTCAAAGACACATGTTTTACAAACAATTTGTACGGATAACGCAATCATCACAGGGTCCTAAGGCAACATACATCCTCAGCTTACGAAGATGACGGGATTAAGAGATTAAAGACAGGCACAGGAAATCACAAGAGTATTGATTGGGGAAGTGATAAATGTCCATGAAGTCTTCACAATTTATGTTCAGAGATTGCAGTAAAGACAGGTGTAAGAAATTATAAAAGTATTAATTTGGGGAACTAATAAATGTCCATGAAATCTTCACAGTTTATGTTCTTCTGCCGTGGCTTCAGCTGGTCCCTCCGTTCGGGGTCCCTGACTTCCTGTAACACTTTACGTTTACAGTTACACATTATCTTGTTACGAAATTTCTCCTCTTTACTGGATTATTTCGATCAGCATTTAAATATGTGATATCTCCCATCTTCTGAAAAAAGCTGTTTGATTCCACATACCCTTCCAACTACTCTACTTTTTGTGCCCCCTTTTTAGCAGCCTCCTTGAAAGAATTCTTATGACTCACTATCTCCACTTCTTCACCTCCTACTCTACCTTAAACGCCTCCTATTGGGCTTTTGTTTTCCTCCCTCCTCCAATGAAACCACTCTGCTAAAGTCCCACCCTGTGAAATCCAGTCTTCATCTGAAAGCTTGCAGCATTCGATCCAGCTGACCACTTTCTCCTTTCTTTGCTCGGCTTCTACGTTGTCATCTTCTCGTAGTTTTCCTCCTGTCCACCAGCTTCACCCTGAAAGTCCTCGTCTCCTCCACTGCGTCTTTATCCTCCCCACTCTAAATGCTTGAGGCCTCAGCATTTAAGCTTTAGAACCTCAATAACCTCATTCAGGCATTAGGTTGCAGTAAAGTGAAAATGACTAAATGAATGAAGAGTGGTGCTGAGGCCCCCTCTTTGTGATGGAAATTCTCCCACAACCCCCTCAGGATACCTGCTGTGTCCTGTCTTCAACACATGACCACTTAACATGGCCCAGGGAATGTCTTGTAGTCAGTCCATATAGTAACTGTTAATAGAACGTCATGTTTTTCTTTGTGTTTTTTGTAAACATTAACATGAATAAAAGTTCTGATATTTACTTCCACCCTCAGTGGATCATTCTATGCTTCCCTTGGGGGAAGACTACTTGGGAGACCACTGGGTTAGAAGATGCAGCTTTGAGGGCCAGGCACGGTAGGTCATGCCTGGAATCCCAAAATTTTGGGAGGTCGAGGTGGGCGGATCACTTGAGGTCAGGAGTTTGAGACCAGCCTGGCCAACATGGTGAAACCCTGTCTCTACTAAAAATATAAAAAATTAGCTGGGCATGGTGGTGGGCGCCTATAATTCCAGCTACTCGGGAGGCTGAGGCAAGAGAATCACTTGAACCCGGGAGGCGGAGGTTACAGTGAGCTGAGATTGCGCCATTGTACTCTAGCCTGGGCAACAAGAATGAAACTCCAGCTCAAAAAGAAAAAAGAAGAAGATGGAGCATGGAGAGCAGGATTGTGGTTCTGACCTCTGAGCTAATTGGCCTCACAGGGGAGAAGTGTCTCCCCGAGATGAAGGATTGGTACTCTGACTGTTCACCTGTCTCAGACAAGCACAGGGTACTAAGTGGAGAAAAATCTAGCAAGTTCATAAAATAGGAATAAGTTAGTGAGAAGTCTCAACTCCAGATTACTCAAAGAAGTGGGCCAGATGTGACAAAATGCAGTAAAAGTAAGGAATGGACAGACTGGCAAATAGGAAAATGCGTTTTCTTTCCAGGAGGAACTACGATTATTTTAATAAGCTCATTAATGCTTCACTGCAGCCTGCCAGTACTCGTAGATACACTGCCTAGCTGATGGGCTCACTAGCCGGACATGAGAAGTGAGCCTGTGGCTGTAAGGCAGAGCCTGGAGGAGCTGGGAGTTGGCAGAATGGAGGGAGGATGCTCCAGGTAGTGGAAGCAAGCACACTGGGTGTGAAGAAGCAGCATGCTTGGGGAATTACATGGAATTTAGAACTGCTGGAACATGAGAATTAAGGGGCTGTGGTATGATATGATGCTAAGGACTTTCTGTGACATGCTAAGAAGTTTGGACTTTGTACTCTATACTGTAGGGGTTTTTTTGTTTTTGTCATTTTTATTATACTTTAAATTCTAGGGTACATGTGCACAACATGCAGGCTGGGATTACAGGCATGAGCCACCACACCCAGCCTGCTTCCAGGTTTTAACCTGAGAATTATGTGGGGAGTAATGCCATTAATAATAACAAAAAAGAAGCCATCTGAGTGCCATGTGCCTGGCCCTGTGCTAAGCTCTTTGTATTCTCTTATTTCATCCTCATAACTACCCAGGGAAGTGGGTGTTGTTATTCATCACCATTCTTTGATTGAAGAGGTTGATGCTTAGAGAGGTGAAGTGACTTGCCCAAGATCACACAGCTAGTGGCTGCAGAGCCTGGATGTAAGTCTGGCCTGACTTTAAAGCCCACACTCTAGACCACTCTGCTGTTCAGCCATTTGCTCAGTTTTATCTCAGAGTCTTCCCTCTTTTGAGCACATCAGAAAGATGTTAGAAGTGGGACCCAGGCAGGCTGAACTAGAGGCTATACTTTGTTTTTTATTTTTATTTTTTTGAGATGGGGGTCTCACTTTGTTGCCCAGGCTGGAGTAGAGTGGCACGAACACAGCTCACTGCTGCCTCAACCTCCTGGGCTCAAGTGATCTTCCCACCTCAGCCCTGCAAGTAGCTGGGACTATAGGCTCGCGCTATCACATCTGGCTAATTTTTGTGTTTTTTGTAGAGACAGGGTTTTGCCCCATTGCCCAGGCTGGTCTCTAGCCCCTGAGCTCAAGTGATTGACTCGCCTTGGCCTCCCAATGTGTTGGGATTACAGACGTGAGCCACTGTGCCTGGCCGTGTGTTTATATATATATGCCATATGTATATAGTCCTTATATGTGTAATATATATATATATATATATAGAATACGTAGATGGCCTATATATATAGTCCTTAGCATCGTATTTTACACACACACACACATTTGTTTTCTTAGAGAGACAGGGTCTCAAAGTAATCCTTCTGCCTCAGCCTCCCAAAGTGCTGAGATTACAGGTTTGAGCCACCACACCTGGCCTAGAGGCTACACATTGAAGCATATGCTAGGAAGTGGAGGAGGAGAAATAGGTTTAGAGAGAGAGATGATGAATTCAGTTTTAGACGTGTTGAAATTGAGGTGCATCAAGACATAAAATACAAATAATATACTGTTTGTATATGATGTTTTAACAGTAAATGAGAAAATCAGGAGGAAGAGAAAATAAAAGGAAAATGTAGGCAAAGTGAAATTAGTTTTATGTGTGACTCATGCTTCATGTCCTGTGCTCTCACTGGTCCTGACCTTTCTAACAGAAAACACAGAGAGGGAAATCCTATCAGTTGCTTAACTCTAGACCTAGAGGTTGGAGGTCACAGCACAGATTTTATTGAAGTTGGGAGAGTAGGTGAGATTTCCTGGAAGAATGTCCGGGGCAGTGATTCTCCATCTTTGAAGTACACAAGAATCACCTGTGAGGCTTATTTACAATGCAAGTTACTGGAGTCTGCCTCAGAAAGCCTGATTCTGGGGGTCTGGAGTGGGACTGAGTGACCAGCATGCGACCCAGGTGATTCTAAAGCAAGTGGACTCATGGCCAACTTGAGAAATTTTGGGGTGAAATAACCAAGAGACAGGCCGAGAAAGCTCCAAATGAGTTTTTAAATGGATGTGTGCAAACCCTAAGGATCAACCAGGATAATCCACTGGGTGCAGAAAGAATATGGAGCGTCAACTTCTGTTTTAATCTCAACTTTAGTTCTATTTAAATATGTTTAAAATATGTGTTTTATTCATTTGCTAGGCAATTTAAGTGATTTATAAGTAAATTCATATCGTTAGTAGGTGATGGATTCCAGGTGTGAACTTGGATCTTACTGCCTTGAAATCCTTTGTTCCATGATACCATACTGCCTCAGAAGTAAAGTTCTTCATTAATTTCATGTGGTTTGTTAATGGGAGGGTAGGAACTCGAATTTCACACACTTCTCCCAGCCCTGTAATTCCAGTGTTATCCGCCATTCTTAGTAAGAGGCGTGAGGTCTTGGAGTTAGGTAAGAGGACAGCCCATCTGACCTATTTGTAAAGGTCGATTGTGTCTTTAAAGTGTCCCTTGTTCCTCGAAGGCTGGAAGAAAGAAATGATTTCCTTCCTCCATTTTTTGCTGCCAGGAATGAATAAAGCAGAGGAGTTTGTGCTTCTAATCTACTTCTTCACAAAGAGAAAGATTTGTCATGCTTCTTTGGAAATGGGTCTGAATTCTGATGTATTAGCTTTTACATATGAAAATTTTTATTTTAATTCCTTGAGTTTGAATAACAGATAATATGGAAATCTAATATCATACAGGCTCAGAATGTCTGCTCTGTTCAGTATCAAACTTACTTTGCAAACTCTCTTCTTCCTGTTTGTTTGTTTTTAATTTTGGCCAATAGTACCACTGGTTCTTGGCTCCCATGTCCAGCCCAGCTAGTCAGGAAATCCAGTCTTTTCCACCTTTTTAGTATTGTATGTCTCATCTTTAGTATATCATCTGTGCTATAAGTCTTATACTACTATCCTGTTTAAAATTCTCCAGGAAAGCCAAGTAAACTAGAAAGGATAAAGTTGAAACTTGTTAGCATGGTACATGTGTTCCTTCCTGATGGGGCCGTGGCCTGCCTTTTCAGACCCATCTCTTTCCACTTCCTACTCAAGTGAATTTCATTCCTGCTTCAAGTAACAGGAACAGCTCCTCTTTCTTAACCTCTGCATTTACTTTTTCCTGTATCTGGATTTTTCTTTTTCCTGGAAAATTTTTATTTGTTCTTTAGGGTTCAACTCAAGGGAATCACTTGTATGAAACTTTTCCTTTTGTCTTCAGGTAGAGGTAAGCAAACATTGCTCTGTAATTCCGTCATGCCTTTATTTATTCACACTGTGAGAGATGTTATTGTGCAGTTATCTTATTTTCTCAATTTATCTTTTTGTTTTTGAGACAGAGTCTCACTCTGTCGCCCAGGCTGGAGTGCAGTGGCGCGATCTTGGCTCACTGTAACCTCCACCTCCCAGGTTCAAACCATTCTCCTGCTTCAGCCTCCCGAGTAGCTGGGATTACAGGTGTGTGCCACCATGCCCGGCTAATTTTTGTATTTTTAGTCGAGATGGGGTTTCACCATGTTGGCCAGGCTGGTCTTGAACTCCTGACCTCAAGTGATCCACCTGCCTCGGCCTCCCAAAGTTCTGGGATTACAGGTGTGAGCCACCGTGCCTGGCCACTTTCTCAATTTATCTTTAGGCTATTTTATTAACAGTTGATTTCTTGATAACTAGGACTGTCTACTTCCAGGATTAGATGGCATTTTATTCATTTAAACTTGTCAAGCAAGAGTAACCTCTTTGTTCTTTTTATTTCCGTAGTATCGATTTTATGGAGAACCTGTAATAAAAGCGTGTATTGAAAATGGAGCCAGTTGTATCGACATCAGTGGAGAACCTCAGGTATAAAAAATGAAAAGGAAAAAACGTAGAATTAACACATAAATTTCTGTTTAATGAAGTGGAAATATTTAGTGCAATTTTGCAGGCATATTTAGAAGCCAATAGCTCCTTTCTAGCGTTCAGAGATGGTATTCGTATGGTATTCCATTGATAGCTCAAAGGAGAGCACTGATGGTAAGGTCTTAGCTTCAGTTTTCTTGAATTTTTTTCCTCCCTACAACATCATTTCTTTTAGGTCCGTGCTTATTATAGCTACTTCATGCTTTAAACTGAATCAATTAAAATAGCAGACTGTGCATAATTCTTAGAATCTCATTTCTGTAACGTTTTCATTTTGAATTCCCTTTTAAAAATGAGGTACCTTTTAAAAATCAGGCTGGGCACGGTGGCTCACACCTGCAATCCCAGCACTTTGGGAGGCCTAGGTGGGCAGATGATGAGGTCAGGAGATCGAGACCATCCTGGCCAACATGGTGAAACCCCATGTTTACTAAAAATACAAAAAATTAGCTGGGCGTGGTGGCGGGCACCTGTCGTCCCAGCTTCTTGGGAGGCTGAGGTGGGAGAATGGCATGAACCCAGGAGGTGGAGCTTGCAGTGAGCCGAGATCGCACCAGTGCACTCCAGCCTGGGCCACAGAGCGAGAGCGAGACTGTGTCTCAAAAAAAAAAAAAAAAAATCAGTTACCTTTATAACATTACAGAAAAATAAAAGTAAAATTCACTGGTGTGAAATCAACCTAAACATTTTAAATGTTCAGATTTATTGAATGCTTACCATATGCCCAACATTGTGCTAAGTGTTTTATGTAACTTTTTAAAAATATACCTATAGGGTAGTTATCTTCCTCCATTTTTTATAGTTGAGGAAATTAAAGCTTAGGAAGCTTAAGTAACCCGTTCAGTAATGCACCTAGTAAGTAGAAGAACTAGATCTTCAATTGAGGTTTGCCTGACCACAGGAAGTTATGTGTTAACAGGCATTAAGCTCCACTACAGCCTTTAAAATGGTAACCTCATGTGTCTCTGTAGTAACTACTGATTATCATCATCAGCGTGCCAATATGATATTAATATGCATTTGCAGTTTATCAATTGGTAAAATACTGGAAAATACTGAGAAAGTGTAAATTACCAAAATTGATTCAAAAAGGAGGAAACAAATTAAAAAAAAAAAAAGGCCAGGCGAGGTGGCTCACGCCTGTTATCCCAGCACTTTGGGAGGCTAGGTGGGAGGATGACTTGAGCTGGTGAGTTAAAAAATTAGCCAGGAGTTGGTAGCCACACCTGTGGTCCCACCTGCTCAGGAGACTGAGACAGGAAGATCACTTGAGCCTGGGAGGTCAAGGCTGCAATGAGCTATGCTCACGCCACTGCACTCCAGCCTGGGCAACGTAGTGAGACCCTGTCTCCAAAAAACAAAAACAAAAAACAATTCCCATGTTATTTAAAATAACCCAGAGCATAGAAAATGGTGAAAAGCTTTAAGTCATCTATAAACTATCATAAAAGTAGTATCGAACCCCCCCCTTTTTTTTTTGATACAGGGTCTCTGTCACCCAGGCTGGAGTGCAGTGGTACAATCTTGGCTCACTGTAACCTCTGCTACCTGGGTTCCAGCGATTCTCCTGCCTCAACCTCCTGAGTAGCTGGGGGTACAGGTGCACACCACCACACCTGACTAATTTTTGTAGTTTTAGTAGTGACAGGGTTTCACCATGTTGGCCAGGCTGGTCTTGAACTCCTGGCCTCAAGTGATCCACCTGCATCAGCCTCCCAGAATGCTGGGATTACAGGCATGAGCCACCGCGCCCAGCCATAATATCAAAACCTAATAAGGGGTTGGGCACGTTGGCTCGTGCCTGTAATCTCAGCACTCTGGGAAGCCAAAGTGGACGGATCACTTGAGGCCAGGAGTTTGAGGCCAGCCTGGCCAACATGGCGAAACCCCATCTCTACTAAAAATACAAAAATCAGCCAGGCATGGTGGTGCACGTCTGCAATCCCATCTACTCAGAAGGCTGAGGCATGAGAATCACTTGAACCCGGGAGTTGGAGGTTGCAGTGAGCCAAGATTGCGCCACTGCACTCCAGCCTGGGCAACAGGGTGAGATCCTGTCTCAAAACAACAACAACAAACCTAATAAAGAACCAGAGGGCCGGGCGCGGTGGCTCACACCTGTAATCCCAGTGCTTTGGGAGGCCGAGGCGGGCGGATCACGAGGTCAAGAGATCGAGACCATCTTGGCCAACATGGTGAAACCCCGTCTCTACTAAAAATACAAAAGTTAGCTGGGCGTGGTGGCGCACGCCTGTAGTCCCAGCTACTCGGGAGGCTGAGGCAAGAGAATCACTTGAACCTGGGAGGCGGAGGTTGCAATGAGCCAAGATCATGCCACTGCACTGCCCTCCAGCCTGGCGACAGAGCGGGACTCGTCTCAAAAAAAAAAAAAAAAAAACCCAGAATATATAAAGACCTTTTACAAGTCAATAATAGAAATAAAGACAATGTATTTATTGTCTTTATCCCAGCACTTTGGGAGGCAAATGTAATCCCATCACTTTGGGAGGCCAAGGCAGGTGGATCACCTGAGGTCAGGAGTTTGAGACCAGCCTGACCAACATGGAGAAACCCTGTCTCCACTAAAAATACAAAATTAGCTGGGCGTGATGGCAGGTGCCATAATCCCAGCTACTCGGGAGGCTGAGGCAGCAGAATCGCTTGAACCCAGGAGGTGGAGGTAGCAGTGAGCCGAGTTTGCACCATTGCACTCCAGCCCGGGCAACAGTGCGAGACTCCGTCTCAAAACAAAACAAAACAAAAAAGGCAGGGGATGAGAAGAGACAAATCTTCTTTGTGGAAGAATTCCAAATAATTTATGTAGCTTCTCCACATTTATGTGCAAGCAGCTGTGTGTGTGACTGTGTTAATGTGTTTGTGTGTATGTGTGAGTGTGACTGTGAGTGTGACTGTGTTAGTGTGACTGTTAATGTGTGTGTGTGCATGAGCAAGTGTGTGTATGTGTGTGATTGTGTTCGTGTGTGTGTGTATGTGCATGAATGAGTGTGTGGTGTGTGTTTGTGTCTGTGCATGTGCTTGAACAGGTGTGATTGTGTATGTGTGTCACCGTCAGAGGGAGCATAAATTGACAGTGGAGAAACCTGGTGAACACTGCCTCAGCCAGGTGTTCAAGTCAACATTAACCCTGGTAAATCATGTTGACAGTGCGTAGCCCCGATGTGATATGATATGATAAGAATAGCACTTTACCCCTGTGGTCTCTTTCCAAAACCCATAACCCCAGTTTAATAATGAGAAAAGCATGAGATAAATTCCAGTAGAGGGGCACTCTACAAAATGCCTGACCAGTACTCCTCAAGACCATCAAGGTTATCAGAGACAAGAAAAGTGTGAGAAACTGTCGCAGCCAAAAGAAGCCGAAGGAGACCTAACAACCGAATGTAATCCTGGATGGGATCCTGGAGCAGAAAAAGGGGTTCAGTAAAAACTAAGGGAATCAGAATGAACTGTGAACTTTAGTGAATTAAATCATATGTCAGTATTGGTTCATTAATTGTAACCACTGTTCATGTAAAAGATGTTAAAAATAGAGAAAACTAGGTTTCAGGGTACTTGGGAACTCTCTACTATTCAATTTTTCTGTAAATCTTAAACTGTTTTTAAAAAGGAATTTCTAAAACAGGCAGAAGAGCAGAGCAGACATTATTCCCCTGTGCCCTCTGCCATCATCTCCTTTCCTGCTTTCTGTCTGCACATGTGCAGAGCTTTATGTCTGTGACGATGTTCATCTGGGTAATGCTGTTTGGGGTAATTTTTTTTTTTGCTTTCTATTTTTTCTATTTTAATTTTTTATAATAGGCACTACTTTTATATTTAAAAGTCATTCTAAAAAAATTAAGTGTCATAAAGTCAGATGAGCATATCTTCCGTACCACCTGGTGCACAGTAGGCACTGTATTTGCCGAATAAGTGAAAAAATATTTTGACAGTTAATATTTTGCTGCAGAGTCACACTGGTTAGCATTTTCAAAGTTTGATTGCTTTGTTTTTAAAGATAAATTATTTAATACTGGTCTATATCTTTCTGCATAACTCTAATTAAAATTCTTATCCTGGATTTTTTAGTTTCTGGAACTAATGCAATTGAAGTATCATGAGAAAGCTGCAGACAAAGGGGTTTATATCATTGGAAGCAGCGGCTTTGACTCCATTCCGGCAGATCTGGGAGTAATATATACCAGAAATAAAATGAATGGTAATTATTGATCAATAAGCAATAATGGAATTTAACAGTACAGTGCAAAGCCTTCATGTTTGTAACTGTGGTGAACTAAAATCTAGTTGAAAAAAAGAAACATAGCCATAAATGGGTAATATTAAAACACACGTTTTGTTTTTAATATAGCTGCACTTTTAATAAAATGCTATTGAGACTATTGTTGAGACATGGATAATACTGTATTTTACAGTGATATATTATTGTCTCAGTATAGTTTGGTTTGGGCTGTAAAATTTCTGGAAAACAACTTTGGCAACCATTATAAATTCAAACTTGCTTTGTTTAGGAATCAGCACATTTTAAAGCATGATTTGTATATTATAGTTAAAAGGTTTTAAATTTTTAACCGTCAAAGCTAGAAAGTATTGAACACAGAATTGGAGACACTTATTTAAGAATGGAGAAAATAATCAGTGTTACGATAAAACATTTGAAGTTACTAATGTTTTGCATATTTAAGAGTGTCTGGTTTAGAAAATTACCTGAGCAGGGTGTGGTGGCTTGCACCCATAATCTTAGCTACTTGGGAGGTTGAGGCAGCAGGATCTCTCGAGGCCAAGAGTTCAGGACCAGCCTGGGCAACATAGCAAGACTCGTCTCTAAAAAATAAAAAAAAAATTAGCCAGGTGTGGCGGTGCGCACCTGTAGTCAGTCCCAGCTCCTCAGGAGGCTGAGGTAGGAGGATCACTTGAGCCCAGGAGTTTGAGGCTATAGTAAGCTATGATTGCACCACTGCACTCTAGCCTGGGTTACAGAGTGAGACCTTGTCTCTTAGAAAAAAGCAAAAAACAAACAAAAAAACAAAAAAACTGAAACAGGTAACTTCAGTGCCATATAAAGTGTTCTAGACTTAAAAAATTGGAAAATGTTCCAGCATATATTAAAAAGTTAGCATAACTATGAAACCAAAGTCCAACAAAGATAGCACACACACACACAAACTACAAATCTTGCTTGTGAAATTAGAAGTAAAAAGAAAATACTATATAAAAAATACTATATAAAAAGTAAAAAGAAAATAGTATATAAAATTTTAATAAATCCAGTGCCATTTTAAAAAGTTTTTTAAGAGACAGGATCTTGCTCTGCCATAGCTCACTGTAACCAATGCCTGGGCTCAGGCAGTGCTCCCTCCACAACCTCCTAAGCAGCCAGGACTGCAGGCTTATGCCACCATACCCAATTAATTTTATAAAATTTTTGTAGAGATGGGTTCTCACTATGTTGCCCAAGCTGGTCTTGAACTCCTGGCCTCAGGTGATCCTCCCACCTTGGCCTCGCAGAGTGCTGGGATTACAGATGCGAGCCACCATGCCCAGTTCATCCAGTGGCATTTTAGAAGAACAATATATTGAGACCAAGGTTTAGCATTAGGAAGTTATATAATCATATCAAAGGTGAACAGCTATATGCCCATCTCAAAGAATGATTTGAAAATTGAGAATTCACACCATTTACTGATTTTACATTTTTAGGAATAGAATAGTTTCTCACATAATAAATGTCAGGGCCGGGCACAGTGGCTCACGACTGTAATCCCAGCACTTTGGGAGGCCAAGGCAGGTGGATCACCTGAGGTCAGGAGTTCGAGACTAGCCTGGCCAACGTGGTGAAACCATGTCTCTACTAAAAATACAAAAAAATTAGCTGGGCGTGGTGGCGGGCACCTGTAATCCCAGCTACTCGGGAGGCTGAGGCAGGAGAATTGCTTGAACCCAGGAGGCGGAGGTTTCAGTGAGCTGAGATCGCGCTGTTGCACTCCAGCCTGGGCGATGGAGACTCCATCTCGAATGAATGAATGAATGAATGAATGTCAGAAGGCAGTAGCTGTATCATACTTAATGAATGGTGAAACACTAGAACCATTCCAATTAAAAAGTGAAATGTGAGTTGAACATCTTCAAAATATTCAGTGTTCCAATCCTTAGACCTAATATGCCTCCATTTATTAAAATAATGCTTTAAAGTCTGTGAAGTTCAGAAGTTTTCTTCATGATAATCCTGTTTCTTGAGGTTGTTCTCTGCTTTTATTTTGAATAAGACTTTTTTTCCTTCATAAGGGAGAAATACTAGTTTAAGGTTTGTTTAAAAATTTTTTTCAGATACTGACACCTAGAAGTCAGCATTTTAGCAAGTACCCCAGCTGATTGTTGATGCAGGTGGTCTACTTTTATTGGATTACTGCTTTAGGTGTTCTGTGTTCTTTCTGCGGATTGGGTTAGATCACAGAGCTGCACACCCAGGCCACATTCTTTTAGTAACCATCAGAATCGCTCTAGTGAGTTATACTTTAATGATCTGTTTTTTATTTTTGTCTGTGGTCAGACTAATGACATTTATCTGGCTGTAGTTCTCTTCTGCTGAACAGCTTTGTTGATGACGTGGTTATTTATTATTTTGCTTGGTGTCAACTTTGTAAGGCCCCATGTTTTAATTTTCTCTTAGAATTAAAACCAGGAACATTGTCTCTTAAGGAATGAATTATTTCATTTATCAGATTTTGAGAATTAGCCAGCCCATTATATTTTTATTTTGCCTCATTGTTCTTGAGAAGCTCAATAATTAAATACTTAACCACTATGCCTGTATATTAGTCTTCATGGTTAAATACTTGATGTCCCCTTTTTCCTGGCTTGGTTTCCAATTTTTATTTTATACTTATTTTTATTTCATTTTAGTAGTCTTGTTTTGAGTGTTTTATAAGCTGTCACAAAGGGTGTTTTGATAGTTTTTGTGTACATTCATTGTAAGCCACTGTTAATAAGCCTTTTGAAAGCTGTCATATTTTCAAGCAGAATAATTCCCATGGATCTAACTTCTTCCTTCTTTTGACAAGGTGGTGTTCTGTCGCCGAGGCTGGAGTGCAGTGGCGTGATCATGGCTCACTGCAGCCTTGAGTTCCTGGGCTCAAGCAGTCCTCTTACCCCAGCCTCCCTAGTAGGGTGGGTAGTAGTCCCTAGGACTACAGATACATGCCACTGCAGCTGGCTCATTGTTTTAAAAAAATTGGGGGCCGGGCATGGTGGCTCACGCCTGAAATCCCAGCACTTTCAGAGGCCGAGGTGGGCGTATCACAAGGTCAGGAAATCGAGACCATCCTGGCCAATATGGTGAAACCCTGTCTCTACTAAAACTACAAAAATTAGCCGGGCGTGGTGGTACGCGCCTGTAATCCCAGCTACTTGGGAGGCTGAGGCACGAGAATCGCTTGATCCCAGGAGGCAGAGGTTGCAGTGAGCCAAGATCGCGCCATTGCACTGCGCTTCAGCCTGGGAGACAGACTCTGTCTCAAAAAAAAAAAAAAAAGAAAGTGACCCTCCTGCCTTGACCTCCCAAAATGCTGGGATTATAGGTATGAGCCACCATGCCCAGCCTCATAGATCTGTTTGGTAATTGTGTCCTAAAGAGCCTTCCAGAATTCAAGTGAGCTCAATTGTTGCCTTATTGGGGAAGATTCTTACTGTCATCAGTTTTTAAATACTAGAAAAGATTTTGTCACAGTGAAATGTGAAGTGAACATCTTCAAAATATTCAGTGTTCCAATCCTTAGACCTAATAGAGATAGAGTTTATGCTAGACTACTCTTTCTGATGGTTTACCTGGCCATAGCTACTTCTTAGGTCTGTATACAAAAACATAATAAAACTGTTATCTGTACAGATTTTCTGTGTCAGCTGTAGGCTTAGAAAAGCTAGTCCCTAAGTGAATATGCATTGTTTATTATTACTTACCCCAGATAATTTAGATGTTATTTTATTTTGCTTTTTACCATTCTCCTACTCTTTTAGGTACTTTGACTGCTGTGGAAAGTTTCCTGACTATACATTCAGGACCTGAGGTTGGTTTTTCAGTTTGTCTTGTGTTGTTTCAAGTTAATATTAAAAATATTTTGGAAATGATACATGTGTCTTTTATGTATGTATAATTTTTAATGTGTGAAAGTCACCATGTTCAATTTTTTAAAAGATACATTGCCAAGATTACTTTGACTTGAAATATACTTTATTTTCTTTTTATTTTATTGTATTTTATTTTATTTATTTATTTATTTTTGAGATGGAGTTACGCTCTTGTCGCCCAGGCTGGAGTGCAATGGCGTGATCTCGGCTCACTGTGACCTCTGCCTCCCGGGTTCAAGTGATTCTCCTGCCTCAGCCTCCCAAGTAGCTGGGATTACAGGCATGTACCACCATGCCCGGCTAATTTTTTTGTATTTTTAGTAGAGACGGGGTTTCTCCATGTTGGTCAGGCTGGTCTCGAACTCCTGACCTCAGGTGATCCGCCCACCTCAGCCTCCCAAAGTGCTGGGATTACAGGTGTGAGCCACCATGCCTGGCTATTTTATTTTATTTTTTTGAGACAGAGTCTCACTCTGTTGCCCAGACTGGAGTGCAGTGGTGTGATCTTGGCTCACTCAATCTCTGCCTCCCGGATTTAAGTGGTTCTCCTGCCTCAGCCACCTGAGTACCTGGGATTACAGGCATGTGCCGCCACACCTGGCTAATTTTTGTTTTTTTTTCTTTTTCAGTAGAGTTGGTATTTTGCCATGTTGGCCAGGCTGGTCTCGAATTCCTGGCCTCAAGTGATCTGCCCGCCTTGGCCTCCCAAAGTGCTGGGATTACAGGCATGAGCCAGTGCGCCCGGCCCCTAAAATGTAATTTCTTTTAAAAACAGCTGCACAGTTCATTGTATTAGAATGAATTATCATGACCTCAACACTAAAGCGTTTATCACTGGTGCACAGTAGATGTGGTTGCCCAGGAAAATTTTCACCTTAGTGCAAGTCAGCATAGTTTTATCATGCGCCTAACTTAGGTACTGTTGTGACCAAAAAGGTACATGAGGTGAATCTAGTCTTACTGAATCTACAGTCTATTTGGCAACATAAGACATTAACGTTGGGAACGTAAGACAGTTGCATTTCTGGGAAAGGACCATGTTTTATGACAATACTTTTATTGCTGATAGTGCCTAACCCAGTTCTAGGTCTGCACTGTGGCTTCAGAAGTGTTTGTTCTAAATTATATTCATTCAACAAATACTGTATAGTGGCGCAAATGCATATAGTAACTGTGCAAGAGAAAATGACATGTAAATGAATAGAAACCCAGCTTAAACCAACAAAACAAAAAAGAATCTATTGATTCATGTAACCAAATGCCTGCAAGTAAATCATATGGCTGGATCTAGATGTTCAAATGATACTGTCTGAACTCTTTTTTTCCCCTCTTGTTTCTCCCTTTTTGTCTCTTTCTTTTCTTCTACTTTTCTTTGTGTAGGCTCTGAACAGAGCAGGGAAGGTACTGGCATCCCCAAGTATACTTTGTCATAAAGGTTCATGATTTCTTGGGAAGAGCTACCCAGTTTATATGTCAAAACAGTAGAGAAGATCAGTCATTTTGCTCATTCTTAAGCCAGTCGATGTGACCTGGGGTAATAGAGTGTGAACCCAGAAAATCTGGGACAGGTTTCAGTTAATTAAGAAAGTTAGGCTGGGCACGGTGGCTCACACCTGTAATCCTAGCACTTTGAGAGGTCGAGGCAGGTGGGTCACCTGAGGTCAGGAGTTCGAGACCAGCCTGGCTGTTAGAAATAAATTTTCGTTGCCACAAAAGAAATAGCGCTCGAACATAAATTTTCTCAGCAAGGCAACTTTACTTCTGTAGAAGGGTGCATCTCGCGGATGGAGCAATGGTGAGAGCACACCTGAGCAAGGAGGGGAAGGTGTTCTTATCCCTGACACAGGTAGCCCCTACTGCTGTGTCATTCCCCTGTTGGCTAGGGGAATGACAGTCTAAGCTAATTCCGATTGGCTGTTTTAAAGAGAGGAGGGATACGAGGAAGGACGGTTACAGAACAGGTGGCTCAGGATGACTAAGAACAGAGCAGGTGACCAAGGGTGACTAAGATCAGAGCAGGTGATAGAGGCTAGGACGGGGTTGTTTACTGAAACTAGGGGCAAGGAGACATAAAGAACGAGGATGTTAAACTTAAAGAACAAAGAACAGGGGAGCGGAACATAACTGACACATTGGTTCTTGGAGAGGATCTCAGGACTCATTGTACATGACAATTTACAGGCTGAAACCTTTGAAGAGGAATTTATTCTATCCCACAATTTACCCCCTTTCAATTTTCTTGTTATTTCCTCTTCAAACTTTTTTTAACATGTCTTGGCTTTGCTGCTTGACTTTATCCTCTAAAAGAAAAAGCTGATCTGAATAGGGTGGAGGAGAGCTAAGGGAGGTTTTAGTGCTGCATCTGTAAGTCTTTGACTAGCCCACAGATGCACGGTATGATACAACACCCACCAAGAATGAGTACACCTATTACAGCTGCAAGAGAAGTAAGAATTGAGGCTGAGTTCTTTCCATTTACCAAACCACCTTTCTAGCCACCCCGAGAAAGGGTTATCGGCTCCAGAATGTTAGCTAGTTCATTGGACAAAGTGGTAAGTCTTTGTAAGGCCCTTGTTATGCTCCCAGTGGGGGCAGTGTTGTTTGGGATTAAGGTACAACACTGAGTTTCAATCATAACACAAACACCACCTTTTTTGGCTAATATCATATCTAGGACCATTCTGTTTTCCCAAGCCATCTGGCTAGTGGGCCCCAATTGTTCTGCTGTCCCTTTGACAGTATCCCTGGTGTAATTACTAAACCACTGCTGATTATAATAGATGTAATTTATCCAGTCTTCATTTTTATTAATTGTCACCCATAAAAATATTGACTTAAATCCTGCAGCTATTTGATCTCAGGATTTAAATTCATCTGGTTCTCCTTGTGGAACTCCAGTAGTGTTTAATTCTTCTTTTATGATTTTCTTTTTTATCATGTGGGCACTTCTTTTATGATTTTCTTTTTTATCATGTTGACGGAATGCTAGGGTGAAAGGGATGGCCAACTGGACTAGAGCACAAGTGCTGCTCTAATTACTTGCAGAGTACCCAGCAATAGTCCCCCGCAATACCACCACGCACCTGCTCGAGGATCAACACGGGCAGACTGGTGGGTAAGCTCTGGAAAAGGCTTGGTTTCACTGCACCCTGTTAAGTCTCCAAGGAATGCTAACTTTTCCCTCTGCCGTGAAAGGCACGAGGTGAAGTTAGTATCAGGGGCTGACCCACAGGGCTCTTGACCTCAGGGAACAGCAGTGAAAGAGTCTTGCATGACTCATTGCCCCAGCCTGTGGGGTTCTGGAAGAGAGCTACCACACAGCTCATGCCCGGTTGTGAGAGGACCACCCAAGTGGAAAGGGGACAATTTGGTTAATCTGGCCTGTCTGTTGCACAAGCATAACAGTCGCTTTTGTTTAGCGTGCAAACGGTATTTAATCCATTCCGGCCAAGCATTTGCATCCAGATACCCTGTTTCAATTACTATAGTTTGTTTTAAATCTTTAACCTCTACAACAGCTACTTAGGTTTTATCATTGAGTGTATAACGAGAGAAGGTTTGGTTAGTGGAGAACTTAGAAGAGGGAGAAGGGGGTGTAGGATGTGAGGAGGCAATGAAGCACATTTCAAAGGATCCTGTGGGGTCCTTCCCTGAGACTTCTGCTCCTACACCGTAGAAACAGCCTAATGAAGGGGAAGAACTCTGGGGAGCAGCAGTGGCCATCTGTGCTGGATTACATCAGTTCAGCTGACCATGGGGAGGGGAATCTCCTTTAGTAAAATGAATATATGGTTTTAAGAAGCTGCAAGTACTAGTTGGGGCCATCCATCCTTGCTCTTTGGTGTTTTATAGAGAATTGGACCAATTTTGGCAGAGAAGGTCTGCTCTAGGAGGACAAGATTCCCAGTTCATACTGGACTCTTCGTCAAAGTCCTCCCAAACTAACTTATCTCAGTTAACAGATTTCCAGTCTGAGGAGAGCTAGGAAGGATAAAGATACTTTTCTGAAGTGGAGAGTTGCCTCTGGTTTGACAAAGCTTCACAGGGCATCAGAAGGCAAGCGTCAAAAGTAATGGTTTGGGGTGAACTTGACCTAGTTACACTAATAACGAGAGGACTAGCAATAGAAGGGGAAAAGAAAGAGATGCAACATAAGAGGTTCAAACCTGTTTTCGCTTTAGCTTGGTTGGAGTTGGCCCTGGAATAGCTGTCCATGATTCTGGAGGGGGTGGTGCTCTTTTGACCCAGGTGTGATGAGTCCATCCTCTTTCTGCTGTTCGAACCACGGTCTTGGTGCTTAGAATCACTAGGTAGGGTCCTTCCCAAGCCGGTTCGAGTTTTCCTTCTCTTCAGCTTTTGACAAGGACATGGTCCTCATGCTGATGTTGGTGTACTGGAAACTCTAGGGGTGGTACCTGTGCTAAAAGACCTGTAGTTCTGAGGGACGAGAAAGTGGAAGATAAACCAAACATGTAATTTCTGAGGAACTGATATTTTGTTTTGACCGTGGGAATGTCAGCAGTGGAGTGCAAACAGGGCAACCTATTTACAACTTACAAAGTCCCCTTGCACTTTGTAAGGGGATAAGCCAACATCTTTCCGAGGGGGCAGTTTGGATTCTCAGCAGGGCAATGGGATGGCAGCTAGTCCATGGCACCCGAGTCTCTAAGACTTATTTGGTTATGTGGCTTTTTTAGAGTTTGGTTCATTCTTTCCACTCTTCCTGATGAAGGCGGGTGCCAGGGAGTATGATATTCCCACGTTATATCTAGTACCTGGGCTAATTTCTTAATGACATGTACAGTGAAATGAGTCCTGTTATCTGAATCAATGCTTTCTATTAATCTAAACCTGGGTATAATATTTTCAACTAATGCCTTGACTACATTACTAGCGGTTGTACTTGAAAAGGGAATAGTTTCTACCCAACGAGTAAGGTGATCTATTATTACTAATAAATACTTTAAACGACCAATTGGAGGCATCTCTGTGTAATGAATCTGGATACTTTGGAATGGCCTTAAGCCTGGACTCCTTCCCCCAAGGGGTAATCTTTTTATAGTTTGTTTATTGGTTTTCTTACATACTGAGCAACTGTCTGTAACCCGTTTGGCCAGGGTATAAATTCCTGTGCACCCATAAACTCTGAGGACTGCATCACACATGGCTTGGGGCCCCCAATGGGTCCCTTGACGCAGCTGGAACAACATTTCTCTCATAAGCGGTTTGGATAACATTTCTCTCTGGTCTGGCAATATCCATTTTCCTTCAGAATTCTCTTTAGCACCTATTTTTATTAATTTTTTAGACCAAAGAAACCCAAATGCCATTTTATATTTGACAATTACCAGATCAGCTAAATGTCACCTATTAGTGTGCTATTAATGTTAAACTCAATTTTAATAAAACCTTTTAGACATATTTATCCAATTTTAATGTCTGACCATAAGTTAAGATTTTTATAGACTCTTTTTAACCCTTTATAATTTTTGTTAAAGAACAGGTTAGTACTTTAAGAAAAACCTGTTGTGCTTTTATTTTAATGTCCAGTTTACAGAAACTTTAGCCAATATGTTTACACACAGAATTTCCTTTACAATTAACTTTTCAAACCTTGCTTAAACCTTCAAAACAATTTTTAACCTTTTAATGTAGGTAAAAATCCACATTCTTATGCCTCCTTAAAATCCTTTTACCAAAAGTATATTTTACTTTCCTTACACACCTTGCACATAAACTGTTTCTTCAACAGTTTTACATTCAGGAGGCCTAATTACTTTTAAATTATACAACATTTCTGCATAAATTCCCTTTTATAACATTTTTCACGACTTTCACAGACAATCTTTGACATGCCTTAACTTTCTGACTTGTTGTAAATATCCCTTTCTTTAAACAACCAATTAATTTACTTTAGGACAAGAATTTACCATGTAAGATTCTTTTTACATAAATTCTCCTTTTTTTTTTTTTTTTTTTTTAAGATGGAGTCTTGCTCTATCACCCACGCTGGAGTGCAGTGGCACGATCTCGGCTCACTGCAAGCTCCGCCTCCCGGGTTCACGCCATTCTCCTGCCTCAGCCTCCCAAGTAGCTGGGACTACAGGTGCCCGCTACCATGCCCGGCTAATATTTTTTTTTTTTTTTTTTTTTTTTTTAGTAGAGACAGGATTTCACCGTGTTAGCCAGGATGGTCTCGATCTCCTGACCTCATGATCCACCCGCCTCGGCCTTCCAAGGTGCTGGGACTACAGGCCTGAGACCCCGCGCCCAGCTAATTCTCCTTTTTTTTTTAATGTCAAAGATGATAACCATTCTTTTCCAAAGCAGACTTCCTTCGTGTCTGTGGACTAGACTGCCTAAGGCCACAAGATTAGAAGTTAGGATAATACATGTTAGACTGTTAACTTTTAGCAAACTACTTTTGTTGAAAACCTTGTAAGTTTGGGATTTTAATTATGTGCGAGGTGTAGAGCCTAGGACCTAGACAGAAGTGCAGATAAGGTCTGGCTTCTTCTAGCATTTAACTCCATGTGTCCTAGGTTTTCCCTAGCTGCAAAGCAGGCCAGTTGTACAGCTAAGAAACGGTCGCCTGTTTGGCTATCTGATTAATAGCTCTAAGTTCTTGCACTAACCAGCGTGACCCATCTGGCTTCTTTACAGGCAGAATTGGAGTGTTACAGGGAGACATACAGGGTTTAAGCAGCCCATCACGGAGAAGACCTTCCATTATCAACTATGGGTTTTAAATTTACCCTCGCTTTTAAAGGAATAGGGTATTGCTTTCTCTTTTCTACTTCCCCAGGGGTTTTTAATTTTTTTAATTTAACACGAATCGGAGGAATCTGTAACTTTCCTCGATTCCCGTCTTTTGACCATACCTTGGGATGAATGTGTTCTTTGTCTGCAGTGGGGAGCAAGTTTAGGGAGGGGAGGAATTTTCCCTAATCAATATAGAGGCCTAAGCC
The DNA here is from genome assembly GCF_028885655.2 of Pongo abelii. Classification (NCBI taxonomy): domain Eukaryota; kingdom Metazoa; phylum Chordata; class Mammalia; order Primates; family Hominidae; genus Pongo; species Pongo abelii. The sequence continues at coordinate 2,296,441 of NC_071985.2, read as the reverse complement.
AAATTTTAGCACTAAATCTCTCTCTGATAAGTTTGTTCCTGCCTCTGGAATTAACAGAAATTTAATATGAGCTGATTTGCTTTTATATATGACTTTTGTTCTTTTTCCCATTTGGGACATTCTCTTTTGAAGTGACCTATTTTTAATTTGAAACATTTGTTTTGTCCTCTTTCTCTCCCTTTGCCTCTCCCTCTTTGTCTCTGTCTCTGTCTTTCTCTGCCTCTCTGTCTCTTTCTCTCTCTGACTCTCTATCTCTTTCTCTCTCTGTTTGACTCCCTCTTTGCGTCTCTGTCTCTTTCTCTCTCTCTCTGCCTCTGTGTCTCTCTCTCTTTGACTCTCTGTCTCTCTCCTTGATTCCTTCTGTTCCCTCTGTCAGTCTTTCTCCTCTAGGATTTTTTTTCTCTACCTTTGAGTCTCCTGGCTTTACTCTTTCATCCTCTTTATATTGCCTAGAGAGTGGGGGTCTAGGTTCTTTACAGGTTCTGGCCCCCTGGGTACTTTGTTGTATGGTAGACAGCAGAATTTTTGCTTTCTGCTTTTTTCTTCATCTCTTCTTACATATACTTTTTGGGCTTCTCTTAGAAGCTCTTCTGTAGGTTTATCTTTCCAGTTCTCTATCTTTTGTAATTTCTTGTTAATATCTGGCCAACTGTTAGTGACAAAATGCAGTTTTAACATCCCCTGCCCAAGAGGATCCTCGAGACCTAGACCAGCATATTTTCTCATTTGTTCCTTTAATCTACAAAATTGTATAGGTGCTTTATCTTTCCCTTGCTGTACATAAAATGTTTGGGTAAGATTCTGCAATACTGATTCTTTAATCCCCTTTATTATCAATTCCCTAAGGTCCTCATATTTTCTTGAGGGGCTGCGTTGTTATTGTCCCACCTGAGGTTTTAGGCGGGAATTTTTTTTTTTTTTTAATACTTTAAGTTTTAGGGTACCTGTGCACAATGTGCAGGTTAGTTACATATGTATACATGTGCCATGCTGGTGTGCTGCACCCACCAACTCATCATCTAGCATTAGGTATAACTCCCAATGCTATCCCTCCCCCCTCCCCCCACCCCACAACAGTCCCCAGAGTGTGATGTTCCCCTTCCTGTGTCCATGTGTTCTCATTGTTCAGTTCCCACCTATGAGTGAGAATATGCGGTGTTTGGTTTTTTGTTCTTGTGATAGTTTACTGAGAATGATGATTTCCAATTTCATCCATGTCCCTACAAAGGACATGAACTCATCATTTTTTATGGCTGCATAGTATTCCATGGTGTATATGTGCCACATTTTCTTAATCCAGTCTATCATTGTTGGACATTTGGGTTGGTTCCAAGTCTTTGCTATTGTGAATAGTGCCGCAATAAACATACGTGTGCTTGTGTCTTTACAGCAGCATGATTTATAGTTGGGCAGGAAATTTTTGATCCGCTGTAGGAACGTTTTGGCCAGAAGGGTGTTCACGTTCCAAGGCTCCCATAGCAGTTCTACAGATCATGGCTCTTTCTTCCCCCGAGAAGAGGGGAAAGGAAAGTTCTGAATATCGTTTTTACGTTGCTCTGTCTCACGTTGAAGTCCTTTTAGGGAAGAGTACTTAGGCTTATAGTGAGTGGGCTCCTGGGAAAATTCCCAGGAGGCAGGGTTATAAGGAGGGGGACAATGGGGATAGGAGAAGGGTCTGGGACAGCAGCTGCTTTTTCTTGGTTTTGGTCCTTTCATTATCCTTCTAGTATTTTAACATGAGACCTAGGGGGCTCTCAAGGGGAATATCCTTGTTATCTTTGTCCTTCTTGGTCCCTGTCTTGCTTGGGGTATTTCCCATATTGGGTCCTGGTTAGGCCCAGTCTCTCATCTTAGAGATGTCTCGCCTATCCTTTAGCCCCACCTGCTGGAGGCTCCTTTCGTTCACACACACTTTCAACCCCCGCAGAACATCCCAACCACCAAGGAAATACTTGGCTCCTCCTGTGACGTTTCTTACCTTGGTCTGTGCACAGAGTTACCTGGTCGCTGCAGTATGTGATGATCCCTTTCCCCAGGTCGCCACCCAGTTTCTTTCCGCGTTGCTGAGAGTCTGGGTTTATTTGCACACCTGGTGGATCTTGATTCCTTACCCCTGAGGCCACTGCAACAAGGCAGCGGGGCATGCCTCCTCACGGGAGAGGACCGGACCCTTCCCCAAAGGAGAATGGGAATCCTGGGCTGGCCCCCAAATTTGTTAGAAATAAATTTTCAGTGCCGCAAAAGAAATAGCACTCAAACATAAATTTCTTCAGCAAGGCTGTAGCAGGACAAGCCGCAGACAAAACCCCTCAGACACCAAGTTAAAGAAGGAAGGGCTTTATTCGGCTGGGAGCTTCGGCAAGACTCACGTCTCCAGCAGCTGAGCTCCCCGAGTGAGCAATTCTTGTCCCTTTTAAGGGCTCACAACTCTAAGGGGGTCCGAGTGAGAGGGTCGTGATCCATTGAGCAAGCAGGGGGTACGTGACTGGGGGCTGCATACTCCAGTAATTAGAACAGAACAGAACAGGACAGGGATCTTCACAGTACTTTTTTTATGCAAATAACCGATTAGGTCAGGGTCAATCTTTAACCACCAGGCTCAGGGCGTGGCACCGGGCTGTCTGCTTGTGGATTTCATTTCTGCCTTTTAGTTTTTCTTCTTTCTTTGGAGGCAGAAATTGGGCATAAGACAATATGAGAGGTGGTCTCTTCCCTCAAGGCAACTTTACTTCTGTGGAAGAGTGTGTCTCGTGGATGGAGCAATGGCGACAATACACCTGAACAAGGGAGGGTAAGGGGTTCTTATCCCTGACACAGGGAGCCCCTACTGCTGTGTCGTTCCCCTGTTGGCTAGGGTTGGACTGCACAGTCTAAGCTAATTCCAATTGGCTATTTTAAAGAGAGCAGGGGTACCAGCCAGAGTGATGGGGTGAGTAGCTTGGCAGGGAGGATGGTTACAGAACAGGTGACTCAGGATGACTAAAAACGGAGCAGATGACCAAGGATGACTAAAGTCCGAGCAGGTGACCAAGGGTGACTAAGGTCAGAGCAGGTGACCAGGAGTGACTAAGGTCAGAGCAAGTGGTAGAGGCTAGGAGGGGGTTGTTTACTGAAACTAGGGGCAAGGAGACCTAAAGAACAAGGAAGTTAAACTTTTAAAATAAAGAACAAAGAACAGGGGAGCACAACGTACTGATACATTGGTTCTTGGAGAGGATCTCAGAACTCATTGTACTTAACAGTTTACAGGCTGAAACCTTTGAAGAGGAATTTATTCTATCCTACATGGCCAACATGGTAGAACCCCATCTCTACTAAAAATACAAAAAATTAGCTGGGCGTGGTGGCAGGTGCCTGTAATCCCAGCTAGTCTGGAGGCTGAGGCAGGAGAATCATTTGAACCCGGGAGGCGGAGGCTGCAGTGAGCTGAGATCACACCACTGCACACACTGCAGTGAGCTGAGATGGTGCTACTGCACTCCAGCCTGGGTGGCAGAGCGAGACTCCATCTCAAAAACAAGTTTATTTTGCCAAGGTTGAGGACACACCCGTCCCATGACACAGCCTCAGGAAGTTGTGACGACATGTGCCCGAGGTGGTGGGGACACAGCTGGTTTTATACATTTTAGGGAGACATGAGACATTAATCAATACGTGTAAGAAGTGGGAGGGAGCTTCCAGGTCACAGACGGTGAGACACAGCGGTTACATTCTTTCCAGTTTCTGATTAGCCTTTCCAAAGGAGGCAATCAGATATGCATCTATCTCAGTGAGCGGAGGGGTGAAGTTGAATAGAATGGGCAGCAGGTTTGTCCTAAGCAGTTTTCAGCTGGAGTTTTCCTTAGTGATTTTGGGGGCCCAAGATACTTTCCTTTCACAAGAGTAATCAGAATCAGTCTATGATTCAATTTTTTTTTTTTTTTTGAGATGGGGTGTCACTCTGTCACTCAGGCTGGAGTGCAGTAGCACGATTTCAGCTCACTGCAACCTCTGCCTCCCCAGTTCAGGTGATTCTCCTGCCTCAGCCTTGTGAGTAGCTGAGATTACAGGTGTGCGCCACCACTCCCAGCTACAACTTTTAATATATAAATAAAAAGCTTAAGAGAAAAAGGATAAGGAATAGCTGCAGAACAACAGTGTAGTGCCAGGCCTGGGCAACCTGTCAGGAAATTTGTTAACCCTACCTTAAGATATGTCAGAATCCGACCATTTTTTTTTTTTTTACCACTTCCCTTGCTACCACCTGTTCTACAGTCTACGCTCAACATAACAGCCACTGTGATCCTTTTCAGACATAACCTAGACCATGTCACTCCTCAGCTCAGAATTGCTGCATTCAGAAAGCAAGCCTAGTCCTTATAGTAGTGTGAATGGTTGTAAATGATCTGGCCCCAGTTACCTCTCTAGCCTTCTCTCCCACACTTTGCCCCTGTTTGTTCTCCATTGACACTGACTTCTGCTCCGCTCCTTGAACACACGTGCACACTCCTGCCTTAGAGCTTTTTTACTGGCTGTTTCCTTTGCCTGCAAACAGTTCTCCCAGATATTTGCATGACTAACTCCCTCACCTCCGTCAAGTCTTTTCTGAAATGTCACTTTCCTAACTGAAGCCTGTCCTGACCATCCTATTTAAAATTGCAAACCAACTCCCTTGCCTGGCATTACCCATTCATTTTATCTGCTGTCCTTTTTTGCTGTGGTACTTCCCACCTTCGAAATTCTATGTATTGTATTTTCTATTGCTTTATCACTCTCTCTAAATGTGAGCACCGCTAAAGGAGGAATCTTTCTCTATTTAATTCACTGAACATCTAGAACAGTGCTGGTCACATAATAGCATCTCAATAGTTGTTTGTCGAGTGAATTCAGTGGACAAGGCTAGCGTAACTTTGATTTGAAAACCCTGCAAGAACAATTCCATAATGGAAAAGTTCAGTCTAGCCTCATAGGAACATAGATGTAAAAATCCTAAACAAAATTTAGTAAATTAAAAGTAGTGATATATACACAGAATAATATATTTTGGCCAGATTGGTTTTAGAGCAGGAATGCAAGGTTTAACACTGTATAATCTGTATAATTTACCTCATTATCAGGCTAAAGTTAGAAAATCATATGATCATGTCAGTAGAGAAGAGTAGGTAGATAAAATGTAGTATCCATGATTAAAATTTACAGCAAACTAACAATGGAAGGGAAGATTATTTTTTTAAAAAAGCTATAACAACCTGGATGTGGTGGTGTGCACCAGTAGTCTCAGCTACTTGGAGGGTGAGGCAGGGATAGTTTGAGCCCAGGAGTTCAAGGCTGCAGTAAGCTATGATCACACCACTATATTCCAGCCTGAATGTCAGAGCAAGAGACCCCATCTCTTTAAAACAAACAAACAAAAATTGTAAGAAGTGTGATACCCAGTGTTTAACATTAAAAACTTTTGCTCTGACATCAGGAATAAGACACAGATGCCCACTATCATTACTTCAGCCAGATCCTAGCCAGGAGAGTAAGGCAGGAAAACAGAAATGAGCTGCAAATAGATTAGAAAGGAAGAAACAAAACTGTTTCCTATGGACGATATAACTGTGAATGTAGAAAATTAAAAAGAACCTACAGATAACATTAGCATTAATAGAAGAGTTCTGTGAACTGCTGGAAAAACTCTTTTCCAAATAAGGTCACATTCTGAGGTGCTGGGGGTTAGGTCTTCAACATATCAAGTTCTGATTCTGGGTGGGGATGCAATTCAACCCATAACAGTGTCCTTCTAGGAATGTGTCCGTTTCTCCTAGGTTATCTAATTTGTTGGCATACACTTGTTCATAGTATTCATTTATACTCCTTTTTATTTCTATAAGGTTGGTAATAATGTTCCCTCTTTTATTCCTGATTTTAGTAGTTTGGGTTTTCTTTCTCTTTTTTTGGTCTGTCTAGCTAAAATGTGTCAGTTTTGTTGACCTGTTCAAAGAACCAAGTTTTAGTTTTGTTGATTTTTCTATTCTGTTTCATTTATTTCCACAATAGTTTTTATTGTTCCTGGATATGAAATTAATATAAAAATCAGCTGTATTTCTGTATGCCAGCTACAGTTAGAAGGTGATTATTTTTGTAAAAAACACCATTTATGATAGCATTAAATAAATCAAGTACCTAAGAGTAAGTAATAGAAAGTGTACAAGATTTCTGTGAAGAAAACTGTAAACCTTTATTGAGGGACCATAAAGAAGACATCAATTGAAGGATGCAGCATATTCATGGATTAAAATATGAATCCATTTTGTAGTTAATTTTCTTTGAATTTGTTTATAATCTCATACAATTCCCATCAAAATCACAAACAGGTTTTTTTGTTTGTTTTGCTTTGATGTGCATCTTGACAAGCTGTTTCTAAAATGTATGTGGAAACTCAAAGGGCTGAGAACAGGCAAGATATTCTTGAAAGAGAATAAGGCAGAAAGACACTCTTGGGTATCAAGACCTGTTATTAAGTCAGCGTAAACCCTTGACATATGGTAAAGGGGCTTTTCCTATCATTTTTCTTTTCTTTTTACAAATCCGTTTTTATTGGTATTTATTTACTTTTCATTAGTTCAAATCCTTGAGGAGTACAGCATCAGAGAGCCGCTGTGACTAGTGGCCTAGGCAGGAAGGGTGCTTTGGAATTCAGCACACATCGTGCCACTGTTTCCGTGGGCGCACGTTACCTTTCTCCACGTTACTCTGGTTTTGTTTGGTTTGCTGCCAGGCGTCAGTATTATTATTTGTACACATAAGTGCATCTCCTGCCCAAATCAAATCTCATTTTATCTCAGCCATAAATACCTTCAGTTTTAAGAAGAGCTGTGTCCTCCCTTTGGTTCTGGAGATCCCGCTGACGGCAAAAATGGTCTTGGCCCACAGCTTTCCAGGCATACTTGTCGTTTAGAATTCCTCCTCCCAGCAGGCCTCCGGGCTTCAAGATGGCAGGAACAGCAAGGGGGCTTTTCGGTAGATGATGTTGGGACAATTGAGTATCTACTTGGAGAAAAAATGGAATTGGATTCATACTTTTGCACCCTGTACAAAAATCAAGTTTAGATGGATTATGGATGCCCTCACGGTTGGGAATGGCTTTTACAAAAAGACAAAGAGGCATTAAATGTGATGAAAAAGTGATACACTTGTGTACTTTTAAAATTGAGAATGTTTCCCAAAACACACGGTTAAGAAAGTCAGAAGGCTAGCTGCAGTGTAGGAGTTATTTACAACACGTGATAAATCCTGACATCACAATTTTGAGCATAAGAAGCCAAATGCTCAGTAATAAATCTTGCTTGATTGCATTTCTGTAAAGCTTAGAAACAGGCAAAACGAATTGTACTGTTTAGGGATGAATTCTTAGGTGATTAAACTCTAAAGAAAAGAATTTTTCTTGATTACTGTAAAGGCAGGACAGAAGGAGGGCCTTCTTAGTTGCTGGTTACCTGTAGTTCTTGACCTGGATGTTTACATGTATGTTGGCTTCATAACATACATGAATATACAATTTAATAAAATTGTATTAGGTACGTCTCTATATTTTTCTGTGAAAGGCAAATAGTTTTTTAAATTGAATGTAATTTTTTCCTTTTTGATGGCTTAGTTGTATAAGAAAATATGTTTACATTTTTAAAAAGCTGTTTTCTCCTGGTGTTTGGAATCTTCAGGTTTGTAGAGATTCACATAGGCTCTTTTGGCTAGGCTCAGATTGAGTAGATAACAAATCAAACCTTTAAGACTTTAGTTCTGTTGTAGTTTTAATAAAACAGAAGAAATAAATCTGTACCAGAATGAAAGTTAGATTTGATATCTCTGCTTTTCAGTATCATCAAAGCTGAGATAGGAAAACCTGAATCTTTGGATGGTTTTATTGTTTCTCTTATTTTGTTTATTAACAATGAAAGATACCTTCATATCTGCCTCACAGATATCCCTCTTTGAAAATCTTGTGACAGAATTAGTTTTTAATCTTTCTGAATTACTCTGTTCACCTAAACAATGTAAACAATATAGAAGGAAGGACATAGTACAGTTATGTACAATCAGTATAATAAATGAAGTTTATTCATGTAATAGAGAATTAAAAGGCCCACCTAGAGGTTGGGAAAGAAAGGTCAGTGCTAGGCCGGGCACAGTGGCTCACGCCTGCAATCCCAGCACTTTGGGAGGCCGAGGCAGGCGGCTTGCCTGAGGTCAGCAGTTCGAGACCAGCCTCGCCAACATGGTGAAACCCCATCTTTACTAAAAATACAAAAATTAGCCTGGCATGGTGGCAAGTGCCTGTACTCCTAGCTACTTGGGAGACCGAGACAGGAGAATTGCTTGAACCTAGGAGGCAGCGGTTGCAGTGAGCTGAGATCGCGCCATTGCACTCCTGCCTGGGCGATAAGAGCAAGACTGTCTCAAAAAAAAAAAAGGCCAGCGCTGTGATAGTAAATTCAGAGGTTGTGTCCTCTCCTGGGGTCTCATCTTAGCCACTCCTTTCTCGGTGGTGCTGGAGGTAAAGGTTGGGGAAGCTGTGAAGAGTACTGGTAGAGGCCGGGCGCGATGGCTCACGCCTGTAATCCCAGCATTTTGGGAGGCCGAGGCGGGTGGATCCCCTGAGGTAGGGAGTTCGAGACCAGCCTGACCAACATGGAGAAACCCTGTCTCTACTAAAAATTCAAAATTAGCCGGATGTGGTGGCGCATGCCTGTAATCCCAGCTACTTGGGAGGCTGAGGCAGGAGAATCATTTGAACCCAAGAGGCAGTGGTTGCAGTGAGCCAACATCGTGCCATTGCACTCCAGTCTGGGCAACAAGAGCGAAACTCTGTCTCAAAAAAAAAAAAAAGATTATTGGTAGAATGGAAGGCACTGACAGCCCAAAGTCTCATGAAAGGATGAAAAATCAGTGAATAAATGAGAGTCTGAGTAAGATCAAGCAAATACTAAGGACTCTGTACTGGCTGTGATACCAAAAAGAAATCAAGGGATTGAGGAAAGCAATTAAAATACAAATCATTATTAGTGAACTTTAAATTTTTTAAACAATTATTTTACCAAGACTTCTGTAGGAAGACAGATCTATAACTTGGGGCTAGAGTAAGAGGCGTTGGAGGTAGACGGGGAACCAGGTGTAACAGGATGGAGAGATGGACAGTACACAGTGTATGTATGCATAAATGTGCACATGGACATATCCGGAAATGTTGAGGAATTTGTGTAGGATTGAGAGAGGATTAGGGTGGCTATTCCTGCAGGTCATATGGGGCAGAAAAAAAAGGATTAGAGTGGCTCATCTTGAAGGAATATGGTCAATTAGTTGAGTAAAATTGATGAAGTAAAACTAAATAACTTATTACAGAATATAAAGAATGATAGGAGGGGAGAAGAAAGGGCTTCTCTTTGTGTAAATATTGGGTATGATCAAGCTAATGAATGTGACTGCTCCCTAGCTGGTCATGAACATTCACCTCAAGATTATTAAATAAGGGATTATGTCTTGTCCAAATATAAATGAAATATTGTTTGTAATAATGATAAGTTACTTGGCTTTACATTTTAGTAACTACCCCTTAAGACATGTTTCTTTAACTCTTGAAATATTTTATTAGGGGTTGAGCATTCATGATGGTACCTGGAAGTCAGCAATTTATGGTTTTGGAGATCAGAGTAATTTGAGAAAACTACGAAATGCATCCAATCTGAAACCTGTCCCGCTTGTTGGTCCAAAATTGAAGAGAAGGTATATTAACTTAAAATCCATTTTTTATATATCTAGTCTAAATATATTGTTGTTGGGTTGGCTATTAATAAAGTATGTTACTAAGAAAAGCTTGGAGACTATTTTGTAGTAAGTTCAGAATTGTTTTCACAGATAAATAAGATATAATTAATACATTACCATAAGCTTAAGTACTTCATATATAATAAAACATTTGAATCCTAGGAAATAAGTGAATTTTATGATGACTTTTCACTATCAGTATAGATATTAACTGTCAACTAAATTTTATGTGAGAACTTTTTTCTTTTTTAAAAATTTATTTTAGTTTAGTTTTATACTGCAGGACATGTGTGAGAAGTTTAGAGATAAGAATTTAGGGTTGGGCTGTTGAAAGGAGCATTCTGTTTTTTTTTTTTTTTTTTTCTTTTGAGACAGAGTCTCTTTTTGTTGCCCAGGCTGGTCTCAAACCCCTGGCCTTAAGTGATCCTCCTGCCTCGGCCTCCCAAAGTGCCGAGATTACAGGCGTGAGCCACCATGCCCTACCACTGATTTGCGTATTCAGACATTTACCAGCCAAAGTTGTAATTGCAGGAAATGCAAAATATTCATAGGTCTGTCTTGCAGGTGGCCAATTTCTTATTGTCGGGAACTCAAAGGTTATTCCATTCCTTTTATGGGATCTGATGTGTCTGTTGTAAGGAGGACTCAACGTTACTTGTATGAAAATTTAGAGGAATCACCAGTAAGTATATGTGGTTTATTTATCAATAAAGAATATTCTGTGTGTGTTACAGTTCTCCTATCTATTCAGTGTGGGATATTTTTGTTTATAAGGCAGAAAAAGGAAGAGCTAAATAATACATGTTTCAGCCTCTGGAAATATACAGAATCATTAGGGTAGAACATTTTGTATTTTACAGCCTTGTCTTTTGATTCAGATCTGGCTGCTGAATATCTTTTTAATGTAACACAATAGCAGCAAATTCAATATGGGAAATCCTGCTATCATAAGCACCCCAGAATCCCTGTTTAGCGTTTCAGTTGCTAGAAACTCTTTTGCTTGTGGAAATGTCTGGAACCCTTTCTGTCGATTCTCTCCTTGCCACACCTGGAGTGCCGTCCTGATGCTTTTGGTGAGGAAAGTAATTGCTTTCATTGCGGAGACTTCAGGAGGAAACTATATTTCAAGTTAAAAGGTGGAGGGCATTTTCTCATAGGAGTCTGCATTCTGTAATGTATGATTGCTAAGCTCAGATATATTAGGGATTATGTAGATTTTTGTGCCCAAGTAGGGGAAGCTAATTACTATTTATAAACAATTTTCTTTAAAAAGTAGACTATCATACTTCCTGTTCACCAGGTCTGACAAAACAAACAAAAAATAGGCTCCCAATGTCTGGTTTCTGAACAAGATTTCAGAACATAATGCATTTGTAAAGTGGAAACTGCTTTTGTTCCACATTTGTGATGGAAGGGAAAGGTACAAGTAGCTAACATTCTTACTTGGTCCAAAATGTAGGGAGTAATGTTCTAACTTTGTATTCTCCATCATCTAGGTTCAGTATGCTGCGTATGCAACTGTGGGAGGCATCACCTCTGTTATTAAGCTGATGTTTGCAGGACTCTTCTTTTTGTTCTTTGTGAGGTTTGGAATTGGAAGGCAACTTCTCATAAAAGTAAGTAAGATTTTATGAAATTAGATTGTTTTTATTAGAAGTATTTTCCATGAGTTTTAAAAAAATATCATTGATGTTTTTTTTTTCCCTTTAGTTCCCATGGTTCTTCTCCTTTGGCTATTTTTCAAAACAAGGCCCAACACAAAAACAGGTAATCCTTTCTTTTGTATTCAGACACTAAGATAATATTTTTCTTTGTTTTTACTTTTCCTCAGTGCAATGATGGTATCATCTAACACTTGACAGGGCACTCACTATGTTTCAGATACTCTTTTAAGTTCTTTATGTAAATTAGATTATTCAGTCTTTTCAAACACCCCTTGAATGTAGGTATTATTATTATCTCCATTTTACACATCAGAGAACTGAAGCACACAGAGGCTAAGAAACTTGCCCAAGTTTCTCCAGCTAGTACATGGCCCAGCTGGGATGAGAACCCAGCCATTTAGCTCCAGAAACTGTTCTCTTCACTTCCAGGAATCTCAAATATTCTTCCTCCTCCATTTTTCTCCTCTGTTGTCTTTTCCTTTGTGCCTCCTCTGCCCCCAGTTTCACTTCCTCTTCCACATACCCTGGATTCCGATGGGGGATCAAGTGAGTTTCTGTGTGTCCAGTATCCCCAGCAATGGGACTGCCTCATTTTCTACCATTTGGCTTACAGATCCCAACCCTGGCTCAGGCCTTGGGTCATTAGCTTTCATCTTCTTGACACCAGGCACTCCTGGGGGAAATCCCACTGCTGAACAGATGGTAGCAGCAAGTTCCCGTTTCCCCTTCTGTGGAATGTTAGCATCACTTGCCGATTCTTTTCCTTTTCATTAGTCTTGCCTCTTATCTCCTCTCAGTGGCTTTTTTCAAAATCTACCCAACTGCAGCTGTCTTCCCTATCTGCAAATTATCCCAACTCCTACCTCACTAAAATAATTGAGAGCACTGTTTTGTATCCCCTCAAATTCCTACCCTCAGACCTATCATCATTGTCCCCATCCTGACCTTCTTTCCCCCTCTCTGGATGACATATTCCCTGACAAGGCTAATCCCCCGCCTGAGCACTTAGTGTAGGCGCTGTGCAGGGATGCGCCACCACGCCCGGCTCATTGTTTTGTATTTTTAGTAGAGACACGGTTTCACTATGTTGGCCAGGCTGGTCTTGAACTCCTGACCTCGTCATCCACCCGCCTCAGCCTCCCAAAGTGCTGGGATTACAGGTGTGAGCCACCGCGTCCGGCCTCTTTTTTCTTTTTATTGTGGTAAAATACACAAAACACAAAATTTACCATCTTAACCATTTAAAAATGTTGAGTGGTATTAAGTACATTCATATTGAATAGGAGTGGTGAGAGAGGGCATCCCTGTCTTGTGCCAGTTTTGAAAGGGAATGCTTCCAGTTTTTGCCCATTCAGTATGATATTGGCTGTGGGTTTGTCATAGATAGCTCTTATTATTTTGAGATACGTCCCATCAATACCTAATTTATTGAGAGTTTTTAGCATGAAGGTTGTTGAATTTTGTCAAAGGCCTTTTCTGCATCTGTTGAGATAATCATGTGGTTTTTGTCTTTCGTTCTGTTTATATGCTGGATTCCATTTATTGATTTGCGTATATTGAAGCAGCCTTGCATCCCAGGGATGAAGCCCACTTGATCATGGTGGATAAGCTTTTTGATGTGCTGCTGGATTCGGTTTGCCAGTATTTTATTGAGGATTTTTGCATCAATGTTCATCAAGGATATTGGTCTAAAATTCTCTTTTTTGGTTGTGTCTCTGCCAGGCTTTGGTATCAGGATGATGCTGGCCTCATAAAATGAGTTAGGGAGGATTCCCTCTTTTTCTATTGATTGGAATAGTTTCAGAAGGAATGATACCAGTTCCTCCTTGTACCTCTGGTAGAATTCGGCTGTGAATCCATCTGGTCCTGGACTCTTTTTGGTTGGTAAGCTATTGATTGTTGCCACAATTTCAGCTCCTGTTATTGGTCTATTCAGAGATTCAACTTCTTCCTGGTTTAGTCTTGGGAGGGTGTATGTGTCGAGGAATTTATCCATTTCTTCTAGATTTTCTAGTTTATTTGCTTAGAGGTGTTTGTAGTATTCTCTGATGGTAGTTTGTATTTCTGTGGGATCGGTGGTGATATCCGCTTTATCATTTTTTATTGCATCTATTTGATTCTTCTCTCTTTTCTTCTTTATTAGTCTTGCTAGCAGCCTATCAATTTTGTTGATCCTTTCAAAAAACCAGCTCCTGGATTCATTAATTTTTTGAAGGGTTTTTTGTGTCTCTATTTCCTTCAGTTCTGCTCTGATTTTAGTTATTTCTTGCCTTCTGCTAGCTTTTGAATGTGTTTGCTCTTGCTTTTCTAGTTCTTTTAATTCTGATGTTAGGGTGTCAATTTTGGATCTTTCCTGCTTTCTCTTGTGGGCATTTAGTGCTATAAATTTCCCTCTACACACTGCTTTGAATGTGTCGCAGAGATTCCGGTATGTTGTGTCTTTGTTCTCGTTGGTTTCAAAGAACATCTTTATTTCTGCCTTCATTTCGTTATGTACGCAGTAGTCATTCAGGAGCAGGTTGTTCAGTTTCCATGTAGTTGAGCGGTTTTGAGTGAGTTTCTTAGTCCTGAGTTCTAGTGTGATTGCACTGTGGTCTAAGAGACAGTTTGTTATAATTTCTGTTCTTTTACATTTGCTGAGGAGAGCTTTACTTCCAAGTATGTGGTCAATTTTGGAATAGGTGTGGTGTGGTGCTGAAAAAAATGTATATTCTGTTGATTTGGGGTGGAGAGTTCTGTAGATGTCTATTAGGTCCACTTGGTGCAGAACTGAGTTCAATTCCTGGGTATCCTTGTTAACTTTCTCTCTCGTTGATCTGTCTAATGTTGACAGTGGGGTGATAAAGTCTCCCATTATTATTGTGTGGGAGTGTAAGTCTCTTTGTAGGTCACTCAGGACTTGCTTTATGAATCTGGGTGCTCCTGTATTGGGTGCATATATATTTAGGACAGTTAGCTCTTCTTGTTGAATTGATCCCTTTACCATTATGTAATGGCCTTCTTTGTCTCTTTTGATCTTTATTAGTTTAAAGTCTGTTTTACCAGAGACTAGGATTGCAACCCCTGCCTTTTTTTGTTTTCCATTTGCTTGGTAGATCTTCCTCCATCCTTTTATTTTGAGCCTATGTGTGTCTCTGCATGTGAGATGGGTTTCAACATAGTGTTGGAAGTTCTGGCCAGGGCAATTAGGCAGGAGAAGGAAATAAAGGGTATTCAATTAGGAAAAGAGGAAGTCAAATTGTCTCTGTTTGCAGATGACATGATTGTATATCTAGAAAACCCCACTGTCTCAGCCCAAAATCTCCTTAAGCTGATAAGCAACTTCAGCAAAGTCTCAGGATACAAAATCAATGTACAAAAATCACAAGCATTCTTATACACCAGTAACAGACAAACAGAGAGCCAAATCATGAGCGAACTCCCATTCACAACTGCTTCAAAGAGAATAAAATACCTAGGAATCCAACTTACAAGGGATGTGAAGGACCTCTTCAAGGAGAACTACAAACCACTGCTCAGTGAAATAAAAGAGGATACAAACAAATGAAAGAACATTCCATGCTCATGGGTAGGAAGAATCACTATCGTGAAAATGGCCATACTGCCCAAGGTAATTTATGGATTCAATGCCATCCCCATCAAGCTACCAATGACTTTCTTCACAGAATTGGAAAAAACTACTTTAAAGTTCATATGGAACCAAAAAAGAGCCCGCATCGCCAAGTCAATCCTAAGCCAAAAGAACAAAGCTGGAGGCATCATGCTACCTGACTTCAAACTATACTACAAGGCTACAGTAACCAAAACAGCATGGTACTGGTACCAAAACAGAGATGTAGATCAATGGAACAGAACAGAGCCCTCAGAAATAACGCCGCATATCTACAACTATCTGATCTTTGACAAACCTGAGAAAAACAAGCAATGGGGAAAGGATTCCCTATTTAATAAATGGTGCTGGGAAAACTGGCTAGCCATATGTAGAAAGCTGAAACTGGATCCCTTCCTTACACCTCATACAAAAATTAATTCAAGATGGATTAAAGACTTAAACGTTAGACCTAAAACCATAAAAACCCTAGAAGAAAACCTAGGCAATACCATTCAGGACATAGGCATGGGCAAGGACTTCATGTCTAAAACACCAAAAGCAATGGCAACAAAAGCCAAAATTGACAAATGGGATCTAATTAAACTAAAGAGCTTCTGCACAGCAAAAGAAACTACCATCAGAGTGAACAGGCAACCTACAAAATGGGAGAAAATTTTCGCAACCTACTCATCTGACAAAGGGCTAATATCCAGAATCTACAATGAACTCCAACAAATTTACAAGAAAAAAAACAACCCCATCAAAAAGTGGGCGAAGGACATGAACAGACACTTCTCAAAAGAAGACATTTATGCAGCCAAAAAACACATGAAAAAATGCTCACCATCACTGGCCATCAGAGAAATGCAAATCAAAACCACAATGAGATACCATCTCACACCAGTTAGAATGGCAGTCATTAAAAAGTCAGGAAACAACAGGTGCTGGAGAGGATGTGGAGAAATAGGAACACTTTTACACTGTTGGTGGGACTGTAAACTAGTTCAACCATTGTGGAAGTCAGTGTGGCAATTCCTCAGGGATCTAGAACTAGAAATACCATTTGACCCAGCCATCCCATTACTGGGTATATACCCAAAGGACTATAAATCATGCTGCTATAAAGACACATGCACACGTATGTTTATTGCAGCACTATTCACAATAGCAAAGACTTGGAACCAACCCAAATGTCCAACAATGATAGACTGGATTAAGAAAATGTGGCACATATACACCATGGAATACTATGCAGCCATAAAAAATGATGAGTTCATGTCCTTTGTAGGGACATGGATGAAATTGGAAATCATCATTCTCAGTGAACTATCGCAAGAACAAAAAACCAAACACCGCATATTGTCACTCATAGGTGGGAATTGAACAATGAGAACACATGGACACAGGAAGGGGAACATCACACTCTGGGGACTGTTGGGGGGTCGGGGGACGGGGGAGGGATAGCTTTAGGAGATATACCTAATGCTAGATGACGAGTTAATGGGTGCAGCGCACCAGCATGGCACATGTATACATATGTAACTAACCTGCACGTTGTGCACATGTACCCTAAAACTTAAAGTATAATTAAAAAAAAGTACATTCATATTTTTGTGCAGCCATTACCACCATCCATGTCCAGAACACTTTTCATCTTGCAAAACTGAAACTCTACACCCGTTAAACAATAACTCCTCATTTCTGCCTTCCCCCAGCCCCTGGCAACTGCATTCCACTTTCTGTCTCTATGAATTTGATGACTCCAAGTGCCTCATGTAAATGGAATCAATCTTTGTCTTTTTGTGACTGGCTTATTTCACTTAGCGTAAGGTCTTCAAGGTTCATCCATATTGTAGCATATGTTCGAATTTCTTTCCTTTTTAAGGGTGAATGATTGTCTGTTGCCTGTCTGGATCACATTTTGTATATCCATTCATTCATCAATGAACAAGTGGGTTGCCTCCAGCTTTTGGCTATTGCCAGTTATGCTGCTGCGAACATCGGTGTACAGATACCTCTTCAAGACTCTGTTTTAAATTCTTTTGGGCATATACTCAGAAATGGAATGCTATACTGTATGTAAATTATATATTTAACTTCTTGAGGAACCACTAAACTGTTCTGCAGAGCTGCTGCACCGTTTTACCTTCCCACCAGCAGTAGACAAGAGTTCCAGTTTCTCCTCATCCTCACTGACATCTGTTATTTTCTGTAATGGCCGTGAGGTGGTGTCTCATTGTATTTTTGATTTGCATTTACCTGATGATTATTAGTGTTGAACATCTTTTCATTTGCAATTATTGGCCATTTATATGTCTTCTTTGGAGAAAATATTTTCAAATCATATATTTGACAGAAGATTCATATCCAGAAAATATAGAGAACTCCTAGAACTCAATGACAACAAACAACCCAATTCAAAAATGAACAAAAGGACTTGAAAATATTTTCTGTTATTCTTTGGGTTGCCGTTTTACTTTGTGGATAGTGCGGTCTTCCATCTCATGGTTGGTAGTGCAGGCTTCCGTCTCTTGCTTGAACTTTTCATAGCCTTCCTATGGTTTCTTTCTAATCTGTCTTCCCGCTGCTGTCCAAGAGATCTTTCTAAGACAGAAAATCTGACCTTGTCATTGCCTTCTTTATAAAATGTTCCTGACCCACTGCTTTGGCAGTGATTCTTAACTGAGATTTCATATATCAGAATCATGGCCGGGCGCAGTGGCTCACACCTGTAATCCCAGCACTTTGGGAGGCTGAGGTGGGCCGGATCACTTGAGGTCAGGAGTTCGGGACCAGCCTGGCCAACATGGTGAAACCTCATCTCTACTAAAAATACAGAAATTAGCTGCACGTGGTGGTGCACGCCTGTAGTCCCAACTACTCAGGAGGCTGAAGCAGGAGAATTGCTTGAACTCAGGAGGTGGAGCTTGCAGTGAGCCGAGATCAGGCCACTGCACTCCAGCCTGGGCGACAGAGCGAGATTCCTTCTCCAAAAAAAAAAAAAAGAATCACCTAGGAAGCTTTTTTCACCTACACATGCCCTCATCCTGCTTCTGGACATTCTGATTCAGTAGGTCTGGAGTGGGGCCTGAAAGCATAAAGCAGTGGTTCCCAACTTTGGAAGAGAACTCCAAACAGATGACCAGAGGCTCTAGTTCAGTTGGTCTGGAATGCAGCCTGGGCACTGGGGCTTTCTAAATCTGCCCAGTGATGCTAATGTGCTGCCAGGGTTGAGAATCACTACTGTGGAGGAAGGAAGAAGGTTCCAGATTTGAGTGGTTTTGGAACCTACCCCTGGAGCACAACTGGCCGGAAGTCCATCTTCAGAGACGTGAGGCATCCTAGACCCTTCATGATGTAGTTCTGGATAGCACATAGGTTTCATTTTTCATTAAATTGGTAGTAGCCACCCAGAGACTATGCTGGGTTGGATAGTGTGTGTAGCCTGAGAGAAGATTAGAACCCATTAGTGTGGGCGCCATAGCAGGAGAGGGGACAAGTGTGGCATGTGTGTCTGACCTTGTCTGTACCCTCTTGAACTGTATGTTCTGGAAAGGCTATGCTACTGCATCCCTTCTTCCCTTTAAATAATGGGTTCTCCTTTCTGGAATCCATCTACTTTTGGGGTTTTAAAAAAACCATTAAAGTGTGTGTGTGTGTGTGTGTCTGTCTGTGTGTGTGTATACACTTTCAGAACCATTGCCCTCTGCCCCAGTAGATTAATAACACCCTCCTCTGAGCTATTCCTGTATGTTTTAGTTCGTGTCTCATTGTTATTTAATCTGTTTCTCTCTCTCTCCCCCTTCCCTCCTACTAAACTGTAAGCTCCAGCAAAGGCAGTGATCATATATTTATGTCTCAGGGCCTAACATGGTATCTGACCCTTAGCTGATACTTAATAAAAATGTGTTGATCATGATTGAATTCTTTATCACCTCATTCCTAAAGTTAGTGATTGTGAAAGATGCTAGGATAAGTCCTCTAGAATTTAATTTTTTGAGTCGAATTTTTACATCTTTAAGTGTAACAATTATATACCTGTACTCCAGGCCCATATTTCCATTACTCGCTGGCTGTTTTTGTCTTGTCGCCTCAAACAGGCATCTAAAACCAGATTTCTACATTCTGCCCCCCAATAAAAACTCTCTCTACTTCATCTTTATTTCCTCCCTATTTCTTACCACTCCCCTTCCCCGCAACATCACACCAGTCTTCAAAACTTACAGCTTCGAAGAATTAATTTTCACTCCCTGCTTAAATGATGACAGGATATTCTGGCAGATAAAATAATGTTTTCATCTATTGAAAATGTCTCACTTGAAATAGAATAGTTGGTTTTACTATGTTCCAGGAGGAAATGACGTATTTATGAAATGCGCCCTTTGCTTTCTCTTTCACAGATTGATGCTGCCTCATTCACGTTGACATTCTTTGGTCAAGGATACAGCCAAGGCATTGGTACTGATAAGAACAAACCAAATATCAAAATTTGTACTCAGGTGAAAGGACCAGGTATTTCACATATCACTTAAGAATGCTTGGGAATTTTATACTCTTAAGCTATAAAGTAGAATGCCATTACAATATATTCTTTTTAAAGCTTAATTGTTTTAGAAATACAGTTGTACAAATTAAGTAACTTTAAATTATTCTGTCAAAGGAAGATTGAAATTATTGATATAATCCAATTTTATTAGTGCATCCTTCCCTCTGGCTGTTTTTGGAGTATGATTCAGTAATTCAGAATGGCAAATTTTAATTAGTATTAATAGGAAAAGGGATTGGTTGATATTTACCTGTTTGAATTTCATATGCAAGTAGTATAATTAAAACATCAGTCAAATCTGTGCTCTAGGATTTCTTTACCCTGACATTGTTTGTAAAATGCGTATGCACACTTGCACTTTTCAAGGGAAGGGAATGGCTTCTGATAGGTTGTTAAAAGAATGTTGCCCAAAAACGTTCAAGAACTTTTGCTATACATTTTAGAGAACTATGCAGAGACAGACAGGTCCACTTGTGAACTGTGGTATAATTACTGTCAGAGACAGACAGGTCCACTTGTGAACTGTGATGTAATTACTGTCAGAGACAGACAGGTCCACTTGTGAACTGTGGTATAATTACTGTCAGCTCTGACAGGTCACAGGCTATACTTTTTTATTGAGACGGGGTCTCACTATGTTGCCTAGGCTGGGCTCTAGCAATCCTCCTGCCTCAGCCTTCTAAAGGGTTGGGATTACAGGCATGAACTGCCATGCCTGGCCCACGGGGGATTTTAATCAAGCCAGATGATAGTATGTTTCCATCTTGCCCTTTTCTCAAATTCCCACCTGACTTTTTAAGGTAAATTGACTGTATTTTCATTATTTAACAGGATTATAAATGCTAATGTTCCATTTGTTTATAAAGATTTTTTTAACTTATGTTTAGTCGTTTTTCTTTAAGAAAAAATTGAGAGGTTTTTTTTTGTTGTTTTTAAGTGAAGTGTGTGAATACAGATAGGGATCGGCTCAGTGTACAATAGAGAAACGAAAAACCTAGGATCATTGGCTTCAGTGATTGTCAAGAAGCAGTGCAGTGCAGTGGGTAGAAGTGTGGACTTTGGAACCAGCTGCCTGGGTGTGATTCTGGCTCAGTCACTACCTGTTAGTTTGGGCAAGTCACTTAACCTCTCTCTCTATGGGATAAAAGTAATATTGACCTTAAATAATTGTTATGAAAATTAAATGAGTTTAATAGATCTAAAGCACTTAGTACAGTTCCTAACACTTAATAAATACTTTCGATATGTTATTTTTGTTAAGTGACCAGAGTATCTATTGAAAAAAAATCTGCACACCTAGAGTAAGATATAAAATCTACCATTTGATTTTTGACGTGTTGAATGGATACTTCATGAATGCTTTCTTTTTCCTTGATCAACTGTTTTCTGCAGAGGCTGGTTATGTGGCTACCCCCATAGCTATGGTTCAGGCAGCCATGACTCTTCTAAATGATGCTTCCCATCTGCCTAAGGCGTAAGTTTGGTTTTCTTCCCATTAGAAGAGCTTTTTTATCTGTGTTATGTTTTAGCTTATTTTGATTTGATTTTCAGGCTTTGGGTTTGCATGTAAGCATTTATAGTTCAGTTCCTTTGCTTCAAAAATATAGGTAAATTAAAACTGTGAGAAGGACAGCTTCTTACCAGCCCAGAGTTGGTCCCAGAGGAACAACTGCGGAGGTAAATGAGAGGAGACAGAAAAGTTGGAGAGCCATAAGTTAACTTCAGCTCTTTATAAAGATAGTTCAAGTCCAGAGTCAGCCACTCAAAAAAGGTCCCTGTTGTTAAGTAGTATTACTAGGAGCCTCCAATCAGTGCTGAACTATACCCAGCTGGCAGTGGTAACCCTGACTGACACCAGCATAAATGGAACCATGGGATCCTGGCTAGATGATTATCAGACGTACTATCTTACTGGAGCATTTAGCTGTCACCCTAAAACTAGGCCAGCTTTTCAAATGAGCATAGGCTGCTGCTGAGAAGTGAATCAGGCATGACCTAAAACAGGATTAATAAAAGTAAAATTTGTATGTAGTAAAACCTAATTAAATTTTTTCAAATACTTAGGTTCCCATTGAAAATATTTAGTATTTATGAATGTTAGCTATTATATTTTTAAAAACTTCTTTTTCGTCCAATTTAAGTTCTGTTTACACTTTAATAATAATTAATTACCTAAATTTATTCCATTCGGGTCTTTCTTTAATCCCCGTAAGTCTGAGGACTGTCCTTGTAAACAGCAGCGGTTCTTCGGGGTGATGGCGCACAGTGCACCCATTGAACACATGCATGGAATGGAAACAGTATCACCAGGAACGGAGCCAGTCTAGATAGGGCTGGCCGTGGTGCAAGTTTCTCCTGACTAATAGCTACTCGCTCATTTGGCTGATTTTAGGAAGGAATCAAAGGTAGCCATGATTACCATGAAGACTTGGGTTTTCAGGGGTTCTGTAGCAATTTGATAGTAAGGCCTGTGAAATAGGAGACTGGAGAGGAGCTGAGTGCACTGTTTTCTCTTGTTGTTGTTTTATAGGGGCGGGGTCTTCACACCTGGAGCAGCTTTTTCCAAAACAAAGTTGATTGACAGACTCAACAAACACGGTATTGAGTTTAGTGTTATTAGCAGCTCTGAAGTCTAAACACTGGAAGAATTAACTGAAGTCATAACGTGCGCAAATTAACAGCTTCTCTATTTGATATCTGAAATTCTTCTGTAAGCCCATCTGAGTGTATGTGGAAACGATTGTCAAATCTAAAATATCTATATATTAAAAAGCAGGAAATTGTCCTAGCTTACCCTAAATTTCAAATCTCAGTTGATTTTGTGATTTTATTGCTTATAAGAGAGAACTCATATTTGACATATGTTTTTCATTGATGTGTTCCTGGTGAATTTTCACGAATGAGCTGGCAGGTCTAATGCGGGAGGCGGTGTCCCAGTCTGTGTTGCAGCAGCACTGCTCATCGAGGTGCACACCAGCGTTAGTGTCGGGCAGTAACTGCCGCTAGCCTTGCCGCAGCAGAAAGGAAATCTCACCTTCCAGTGAGTTTCTCCACATACTGTCTTGAGCCTTTGCTAAAGTAAACTGCACTTTTTGCTATTTTTGCCTAGTTTTTCACCGATCTATACTGATTTCGGACTGTTACCTAAGTTGAAAAATAAAAGGCTGTCAATTGAATGGTGGTTTAGTGTTTGGACCTGCCTATGTATTTGTATAGTGGTAGAAACATGCTGCTTAAGTGGCCTAACCTGTTTCTTGCCAATAAGTGGGCTTATCATTTTATCTTTAGTAATTCTATATCTGTGACTAGGTTTAAGGATACAGCTTATAAGCTGCTATCAATTTTCACTACCTAAGCAGAATTTTTCTCTAATTTACTTTTTGTATTTTATCTAGGTTTTACATGGAAGCCCTAAAATAAGGCAAAAGACTTTTTCTTTTGTAATAAGCATATAATAAACACATATATACATAGCAATCATGTTGTTCATTACCTAAACAAGACAGCCACTCCTTTATGGAATTTCTACTAAAAAGTGAGGAACATAAAATATTTAGGAATATTATTCGTGTTGGGAAACCCTTCTGTTCTGCCTGTAAGAAGAAGGGGGTGGGTATCTAAGTCGAAGAGGCCTGTAAGAAGAAGGGTGGGTATCTAAGTCGAAGAGGGAGTTCTTGGTGGTAGTATTGCCCACCCTAACTCTGCTTCCTCTGTCCTGGCCTGGTCATCACAAGATACAGATCCTCAGCTGTGCCCTAACTTGTGGGACCTTAGAAAAGGTTTTATCGGCTGTGAAATTAGAAAGCAGTACGGGTGCAATAGAGCCCACAACTAGCTGCACATCTGAATCACAAAACAGTAACAGGTTCCTCAGTGCCTCCAGCAACTTGTGTTCGGGAGGTCAGGAGGTCCAAGCCTCTGTGTTTTTGATATGCATTTGGGAACCGCTGGGTGAAGCTGCATATCCTGTCCCTGTTTCTAGCTTTGCAATGTATGCTCGAGCATTGACTCTGATTCTGAAGGTAGCAGTGTGACCCCGTCCTCTGGCTTGAGGTACATGTGTGTCTCATCCTGATTTTCCTTTTAATCCCCCAAGGTTCTGCCTGCTCCCATTTGCTGAAAGTATATGACTCACCTCAGTTGAGTAAACTGCTAATTGTCCAAAATGTTGAGGCTCAGTTCAAGACACAGAAGCCATTCCCGCTCCCAGTGGCCAGGCCCAGAGGACTGGAGTCTGCCTAGCCTCTACTGTTACTGGGTCTCACTGACAGAGTCTTCCCAGGATTCTGTGATACCTTTGCTGGCCCTGTCCTGCTGTCACCACGAGGTGCTCCGCACTTGGGCTCCAGGATTACAGCAGTTTTTTTAGTTCACTTGTGTATGTGGTCAGGGCCTGAGCTGCAAGCAAAACCCATGCCTCCCTTATGAATCCTTGGACCCTGCTCTTAAGCTGAAATCACTAGCCCAGATTACCTTGTCTTTCTAGAGGTTCCTTTTTGGAGCCCTTGACAGCCTCTCCTGCCAGTGCAGCTTTGGCGTCATCCTACTTGACCTTCCTTAACTTCATATTTTAGGGAGCAAGGATTGAGGTTGTCACCCCTTATTTTCTCCTTCCTGATTTTTTCTGCATGTCAGCCAGGACTCCCAGGGACAGTCCTGCACCGTCAGGCAGCAGGCCATCACGGTTAGGAATGCAGGCTCTGGCATCAGCCTCCGTGCTTACGGTGGCCTGGGCACGTTACTCAACCTCATCGAATATTGTGAGAATTAAATGAGCTAACATGTTTAGCACTTGGATTAGTGCCTGGCACATGGTGTAAGCACTTACTAAGTTTCAACATTATCACTACTGTTGTTATTAGAAGTCTATCTTTGGGCTGGGCACGGTGGCTCATGCCTGTAATCCTAGGACTTTGGGAGGCCGAGGCAGGTGGATCACTTGAGGTCAGGAGTTCGAGACCAGCCTGGCCAACATGGTGAAACCTTGTCTCTACTAAAAATACAAAAATTAGCTGGGCCTGGTGGCAGGTGCCTTGTAATCCCAGCTACTCAAGGAGGCTGAGGCAGGAGAATTGCTTGAACTCAGAAGGTAGAGGTTGCAGTATGCTGAGATCATGCCACTGCACTCCAGCCTGGGCGACAGAGCAAGACTCCGTCTCAAAAAGAAGAAGAAGAAGAAGAAGAAGGCGGAGGAGGGGGAGGGAGAGGGGGAGGGGGAAGAAGAAGAAGAAGAAAGAAGAAAGAAGAAGTAGTCTCTTTGGCCACAAAGATTTCTTTTTTTTTTTTTTTTAACTTTTTAAGTTCCGGGGTACATATGCAGGTTTGTTATATAGATAAAGTGACATGGGGGTTTGTCGTACAGATTATTTTGTCACCTAGGTATTAAGCCTAGTACCCATTGGTTAGTTTTCCTGACCCTCTCCTTCCACCCACTCTCCACCCTCTGAGAGGCCCCAGTGTGTGGTGTTCTCTTCTATGTGTCCATGTGTTCCCATCACTTAGCTTCCACTTATAGATGAGAACATGTGGTATTTGGTTTTCTGTTCTTGCATTAGTTTGCTGAGGATAATGACCTCCAGCACCGTCCATGTTCCTGCAAAGGATATGATCTCATTCTTTTTATGGCTACGTGGCATTCCATGGTGTGTATCTACCACATCTTCTCTATTCAGTCTACTATTGATGGACATTTAGGTTGATTCCATGTCTCTGCTATTGTGAACAGTGCTGCAACGAACATACACATGTGTGTCTTTATAACAGAACAAGTTATATTCCTTTGGGTATCTACCCAGTAATGGGGCTGCTGGGTCAGAAGGTATTTGTTTTTCGGTCTTTGAGGAAGAACCACACTGTTTTCCACAACGGTTGAACTAATTTCCACTTTCACCAACAGTGTGTAAGCATTCCTTTTTCTCTGCAACCTTGCCAGCATCTGTTTTTTGTTTGTTTTTTGAGATGGAGTTTTGCTTTTGTTGCCTGGGCTGGAGTGCAATGGCATGATCTTGGCTTACCACAACCTCTGCCTCCCGGGTTCAAGCGATTCTCCTGCCTCAGCCTCCCGAATAGCTGGGATTACAGGCATGCACCACCATGCCCGGCTAATTTTGTAGTTTTAGTAGAGTTGGAGTTTCTCCATATTGGTCAGGCTGGTCTCGAACTCCTGACCTCAGGTGTTCCACCTGCCTCAGCCTCCCAAAGTGCTGGGATTACAGGCGTGAGCCACCATGTCCAGCCTAGCATCTTTTATTTTTTGACTTTTTAATAATAGCCATTCTGACTGGTGTGAGATGGTGTCTCATTGTGGTTTGGGTTTGCATTTCTCTAATGATCAGTGGTGTTGAGCTTTTTATCATATCCTTGATTAAGACCCATCAGTCAATTTGTGGAATCAAGATTGGCTTCAAGATAGACTAACTCCTCGTAGATTTTTTCACTAACAGTTATAATGCCTGAACCGCAGACCCGACACTGAAAAGGTCCCATCATATGGGCACTCCTGCTGCTGAAAAAATGGAACATAACAGTATTTCAGATAAACCTGTGAGAAGAGGAAACTAAGTGGAGGTAGAATTCAAACTTGTTCAGAGAAAGATACAAAATGAGAGACGTGAAATAACCATCGTCTGTAGGTCTGACAGCAAGAAATAGAGATAGAAGAGCTTCATTGGAAGTTTTGAACTGTTCACCGTAAAAATATTAATGGTGAATGCTTATCCATCACGTCTGTGTGTCAGGCACCGTTCTAAGTGCTTTATGTTCTTAACCATTTGCAGTAAATACTGTTATCCTTCCCATAAAACAAGTGAGGAAAGAGAGGCTTAGAGAGGGGAAGTCAGTGGCCCCAAATCCTGCAGTTGATAAGTGATGGACTTAACCAGGATTTAACCCTAGGCAGTCTGATCCCAGAGCTCCGAGTGCTAATCGTTCACCCTCTCCTTCCTCCCACCCTCCAGCCTCAAATAGACCCCAGTGTGTGTGGTTCCCCTGTATGCGTCAGGAACGTAGGGCCATTCAAGCAGCCTTTAGGTTATAGAGATGATTTACAATCACATGGAAGGAGAGTTTTGCTTAAAACTGGTAGAAGAAATAGGTAAAGTAAGTGGGAAATGATGTAAGCTTGTTAGCTACACAAATCATCTTCACAACTCGAAGCCTGAATATCTTCAGTGTTCAGTTGGTGTATCTTCACTATTTGATATGCAATAAATATTCTCTCATCTTTTTCACTATAAGAGCAACGTCATTTTTCAGTTTCCACAAGCTGGATTCAAGTAGATCCCCCAAATCCTTAAACATCTGTGACCGTTGGTATATGAACAGTGGAAGCATTTGATCATCTTCCTAAAAAAAAAAAGTGAAAAAAATTATAATGATAGACCTTATGTCATCAGAATAAAAAATATTGTGTGTATATGAGTGGGGTGCCCATTAAGTTCCCCTTTGGGATAGAAAACTGCTTTTGAAAGCTGCTAGCAGAGGCAGTAAGTCACCTAGGAGCAGCTTTGTTTCGGATGACGCTAAGTTACTGCCAGTAGGGAAAACTGGTGAGATAATTCAAATATCTTCAATTGGAATGTTACTTACATAGTGTTTTAATACTGTCGAAGGAGTATTAAAGGAGTCTTGAGGAGCCAGTGGGTGTAGGGGCTCTCTCATTGGTAGGGTTTTGCCGATGCTTCCCCTAACCTGTGGAGGCAGTACCCCTGAGAACTAGGGATGCCCTGGGGCAGAGTCCTGGAGACAAATGGTGGAGGAGATGGTACCTTACTGGCTGAAAATGGGAACAGCAGAGAGCAGGTAGTGTGACATGGTGGAGTAGATGGTACCGCACTCACTGAAAATGGGAACAGCAGAGAGCAGGTAGTGTGACATGGTGGAGGAGATGGTACCGCACTGGCTGAAAATGAGAACGGCAGAGAGTGGCACTGGGATTCAGTTTCTATTTCCCTGAGTATTAGTGAAATGCCTGTTCAAATCCTTTGCCGATTTTTTTCGAATGTGCTTTCCAACATATTATCTTTTTTTAATCTTAAAAGTAATTGTTTACTCTGAATACTAATGCTTGCTAAATAATACTAATATATTTTCCAGGCTGTGGTTTATTTGAAACTTTGTTTATGGTGTCTTTCATTTAACCAGTTATTCTTTTTTATTGTGAGATACGTAGACCAAAAAAGTACCCTAAATGTATTGACAGGCCAAAGTGAACACACCTGCTCTAGAGAGCCCACTGCCTGGAACTCCTCCTGTCACCTTCTTCCTGTCCCAGAAGCAACTGCCAGCCTGAGTTGTGTGGTCACTGTTTTCTTGCCTTTCTCAATAGTTTTGCCGCCTAGAGTATATCCCTAAACAGTATATTTTGCCCTCTTTGAATGTTTATAGAATCATATTGGATGTCATCTTTCTTAACTTGGTTTCCATCACTATTGGAACACTATTCTTGTTGCCTGTGGCTGTTGTTCACTTGCATGGCAATGAAGTGTTACACAGCATAGAGGGGGCCAAAATTTACCCGTCTTCGGTGAACATATATTAGGGATGTTTCCCGTTTGGGGCTACTATGGAAGAGGGTTTTATGAACAGCAGTGCACATCAACTAAGATTTCTGTAGTGTTTTTCAACTGGCCCCTCGTCTGAACCACAGAACGGAAATGATTTGAATAACTATTTTCTCAGTTCTTTCAAGAATGTTGTGTAACTAGTGCCATCCTAGACACGTATGACAGAGTTAGCTTATTTCATATGTCAGATGCCTTACTGCAGTAGGTTCTCAAACTTGAAGGCAGAATCATGGAGAGGGTTTGTGGAAACACATGTTACTAGGCCTCACACCCAGAGATTCTGATTCAGTAGGTCTGGGGTGGGGCCCTGGAATTTGCATTTCTGACAAGCTCCTAGATGCTGCTGAAGCTGCTAGGCCATAGGGCACACTTCAAGAATCTCTGCCTGAGGCATTAGGGCTTAATTCTCTGCAGAACCAGTTCACCCGTGAAGGAAGGAAGAGTTGAATTGCAGGCTTCTAGGTTCTAGTATCTTCAACTTTTAATAAGTAAATGCCAAATAATTTTTAAATGGTTGTACCAATTTATACTCCTCTCAGCCATACATGACAGTTTCTGTTACTTCATATCTTCACCAAAACTTGATATTGTCAGGCTTTTTAATTTTTGCCAGTATGGAAGGTTAATAATGGTATCTCATTGTGGTATCAGTTAGTATTTCCCAAACTATTAATGCGATTAAGCACTTCTCCATATATTTATTGGCATTTTTAATTTCCTCTTTTGTGAAGTTCCTGTTCAAATCTTTTGACATTTTTTTTTCTATTGGGTTGTCTGTTTTTCTTTTTGGTTAGTAGTAGTTCTTTATTTTGGATATTAGTTCATTATATGTTAAATCTGTTGCAAAGAACTTTTCCCATTCCTTCTGGCTTTTTCATTTTGGTGTCTTTTGATGGACCAAAGTTCACTATTTTAATTTAGCTGAATTTATCAGTCTCCCTCTTTAAAGCTAGGGGTGTGTGTGTGTGTGTGTGTGTGTGTGTGTGTGTGTGTGTGTGTGTAATGCATAAGAAATCCTTTTCCACTGTGAGGTCATAAAGACAGTCTCCTAAAATATCTTCTGAAAGCATTAGAGGCAGGGCATGGTGGCTTATGCCTGTAATTCCAGCACTCTGGGAGGCTGAGGCGGGAGGATTGCTTGAAGCTAGGAGTTTGAGACCAGCCTGGGCAACATAACAAGACCCCATCTCTATTTTTAAAGTATTTAAATAAATAAATAAATAAATAAATAAAAGCATTAGGGTTGTGCCTTCCACATTTAGCTCTTTAATTCTCACCTGAAATTGATTTCTGGGGTAGTTTTAGATAGGAATCCAGTTTCATTTTTCCCCATACATATTCCTAATTCCCCAGCACTGTTTATTGAAAAGTCCATCCTTGACACATTGATGAGCAGTTCCACTTGGTTGTATATCAAGTCTGTAGTCCTGAATAAATCTGTTTCTGAGCCTTCTGTTCTTTTTCTTTGGTTATTTATCTATCTTTGGGCCAACACCTTACCTCACTGCCTCTGTTACAGAGGCATTAAAATGAAGTGTTGATATCAGGTAGGGCAAGTCTTTCTGTCTTGTTCTTGGGTCTGGTCTCATCTTGGCTAGTTTTTGCTTTTGCAGTTCCATACAAATTGTAGAATTATCTTGTTAGGTTCTATTACATTTGATTGGAATTACAATTACACTGACTCTTGGGGAAGAGTTGACAGATCTACAATAACAAATCTCCCAAACCACAGAGAGATGGCAATTTCTCTATCTATATCCTTTTAAACATCTCTCAAATAAGTTTTAAAATTTTCTCCATACAACTCTTACATATCTTATGTCAGCTATAGGCCTAAGTATTCCATATATTTGATGCAATTATCAATGGTGTCTTTTATTTTAAAAATAATTTTCTGCTTGCTGCTGTTATATTCAAATACAGTTAATTTTTAAATCTTGATTTTTGTATCCAGCAACTTTGTAATTCATTTATAAATTCTTGGGGATTTTCTGTCTATACAAGCAGGTCATCTGGGATAATACTAAAGGCAGCACAGTGTGGTGGGAGAGTATAGACTGGGGAACAGCACCGGCAGGCTCTGGACCTCAGCCCTGCCACAGATGAGTGATGTGTCTTTAGACACGTTCCATGAACTGTAAAATAAGGAGAGTAATAGTACCTGCCTCATAGGGTTGCTGTGAGAATTGAGTCAGTAAATGTAGAGCACTTGGTAAGTGTTACATAAGTGTATGCTATTATTGTAATTACTTTTCTTTCCCTTCCAATCATGCTTTGTATTTCTTGCCTTACTGCACTGGCTAGAACCTAAGGGACAGAGATCAAGAAAGCTGGCATCCCTGACCTCCTGATCTGAAAGGAAAAGCTTTCAGTCATTCATCACTAAGCATTTTGTCCACTGTGTGTTTGTCTTAAGATTGCCTTTATCAGATTAAGGAATGTCCATCTTATTCTTAGTTTGCCAAGAATTTTTATTGTCATAGGATGTTTAATTTGGTCACATCTTTTTCTGCATCTGTTGAAGTATCAAATTATTTTATCTTATAGTCTCTTAATATGATGAATTACATTTGGTTTTATAATGATAAACCAAACAGGGTAGTCTGTATATTGTATTGTAAAGTGAATGGATATCAATTGTGCAGTGACCATGGTTACGTGGAGCCAGCCGGATGTGCACTAAAATAAAAAGGTCAGAGCAGAGACAGATGGCGGCCTGAGAGGGCAGTAGATTCGCGCTCACAGAGCAGGTCAAGCAAGGCCTCCTCGCCTTGCTCTTCCGCTTCAGCATATACGTCTCCAAGCTCAGGAAATACAGTTACATCAAATGTCTAAATTGGATGGAAAGAAATTCTGTATGCTCCCAGGATTCCAGTTACTTACAGGAGGTTTATACCATCTGAGTCTGAAAAGCTGCCCTCTTGCCATGTTCATGCTTTGGTAGAACACCTTCAGAGCCTTGGCAAGCTCTCGGTCAGAGCCGGCTTGCTCTGTGCACATTTGGCTCATCTCCCTGGCGGATGGCAGTTGCGCAGTCATCCCACTGATCTTCAGAGTGTTGGAAGGCTTCTGGGCTGAAGTGGAAAAAGGTAACATTGATTTATGTATCTCTTTCTCTGGGCATTTCTATATTTATTTATTTTGGTGGCATTCTACTACATCAGCATTTATCAGGCACCAGTTTGGATCCATCCAAAGGAAAGGGGAAATCTCACAGGGCAGAAGAAATGTCCAGCATTTTTTGTTTATGAAACAAGATATGAATTAACTCACTTAAAAGTTTGTTTCTTAAAAGACAAATACACATCCCAAATGTAAGAGTCTAGGGATAAGCTAAACAGCCAAGACTGGAGCAGTCTCTCACCTTGACCAGAAGCAATTTTCGCGAGTGATGCTTTGAAAAGCACGTTCTCTTCTCTCAGGGCTGTGTTAATGTTCCTGAGCAGTTCTGTCTTCTGCTCTAGCTTGAGCAGCTTCAGATAAAGTTCTGGTATCTGGTTTGATGCTGCCTATGAGAAAACATGTCAATTTCGTCTTTTGTTGTATCATCTGCATATCCTTTGAGACTGGCAATGTTTGCTACCATGGGAAAATCAAATGGGATGGGAGTGTGTGTATGGTGAGCAGAGTTTAAGCCCCTGAGGGTACACAGGAGTAGGGACACATTTGTAGAGAAAAGGGACAGATGAGCCAAATATTTACAGCCCATGTGTCAGATAAAAGATGACCTATGATTGATTCTTATGTTTATCACCTCCAACATCTTATTCAACATGGATATCATCACTATATAGATAATAATTTTTTTAAAAAGCCCAGGCTGGGCGCAATGGCTCATGCCTGTAATCTCAGTATTTTGGGAGGCTGAGGCAGGCAGATTGCTTGAGCCCAGGAATTCGACACCAGCCTGGGCAACATGGCAAAACACCATCTCTGTAAAAAATACAAAAATTAGGTGGGTGTGATGGTGCACGCCTGTAGTTCCAGCTACTCAGGAGTCTGAGCCCAGGAGGCGGGGGTTGCAGTAAGCTGAGATGGCTCCATTCCACTGCACTCCAGCCTGGGCGACAGAGCGAGACTCTTTCTCAAAAACAAAAAACAAAACGGATTTCAATAAATCCCTTCTACTTAGATAATCAAAAATGGTTAATTTTCCATGGGAGGCGGTAATTTGGTTTTCGTTCTTCAAAGTCTCCCTTTATTGCCTTGTCTTTATTTATTTATTTATTTATTTTGAGACAGAGTCTCGCTCTGTCGCCCAGGCTGGAGTGATCTCAGCTCACTCCCTTTGCAACCTCTCCTTTGGGGTTCAAGCAATTCTCCTGCCTTAGCCTCCCGAGTAGCTGGGATTACAGGCGTATGCCACTACGCCTGGCTAATTTTTCTACTTTTAGTAGAGCTGGGGTTTCACCATGTTGGCAGGCTGGTCTCAAACTCCTGACCTCAAGTGATCTGCCAGCCTCGGCCTCCCAAAGTGCTGGGATTACAGGCGTGAGCCACCGCACCTGGCCTGCCTTATCTTTCAATATCCTTTTGGCCTAATTTGTTTAAGCATATCTGGTGCTTCTGCCATATCATAATACAGTCCTTTTGTTTCCAACTAAAACCTAAAAACTGTTTTGCTTAGATAACACGGTTTTACTGGATATTCTTTCTGATAATTAGAATTTCTGCTTCAGTTCTGTAAAGAGTTCAGTACACACTGACCACAGGCCAGAGACCGGGAGGGACATGTGGCCCCTCTATTAAATAGTTGGGAAATAGTCGTCTCAAAGTTAGAGAAACTATGAGGGAAAATAGTCATCTTAAAGTTAAACAGAGAAACTTAAGAAAACTTTGTGATAAGCTGATTTTTAAAACTTGAAGAAAGACTGGCCTGCCCCCCGCAGGGTCCACACGGCAGGTGGCGCGTGTGGCTCTGTTCCGCGGTGCAGGCTGGTACCCTATCTGAATGCCCCGCTTTGCATCTTCCTTCATCCAGTTGACGCCAAGGCACCGGACAATGTGAATCTGAAAATCATCCTCTTGCCCACCAGCTCCAAAGGGTCGATAACCACATCCTCCTCACCATGCGTTCTACAAACAGAAGAGGTGAACGTTGACCTCGGTTAGGCTGGGTCCAAGGAAGTTAAGATTGTGATGTTAAGGGGGTTAAATAGAATCCTTAAGAGAGAGCTAATTTCACTGAAGACAGGATCAGTAGAGTTCATTTGTGCATTCGAGAGACACTGAACAAGAACCCGTTACCCTGGCACATCAAAGTAAGATCAGGCCTTCTCAAGGATCTCCCTGCCTGGAGGAAAAAGGAAGATAAACAGCCTCATGCGATAGATGCACACGGATGTAGATGCTAAACTTGCATTGAAGATTTAGGTAGGTCCCCAGTGGGACAGAGTGGGAAAGCCAGCGGCTGCCGAGATGCAGCCTCTCAGGTTGTCATTTTCCTTTTCCTTTGTTGCTTTATAGTCTAGAGAGAACCCCAGGCCTACAAGCTCAGAAACTGACTCAGACAGCTTTCCAACAAGGGACTGCTGTCCTCTCAACCAGGCTCACAAAGTCTGAAACCTTTCAAATTAAATTCATTAATTTGCAACAGGAAATACAACTTGCTGCGCAGCCCAGAAGCTCGAGGTTGCCAAGTGATCAGAGTAAAGGCAGTGAGTTGTTGGGCAGCTTGGTTTCTTGGTCATGGAACCTTGAGGTTCTCTCTTCTTGAGCTGATTTCTTCTTCAGAAAGATGGAAAGGTTGCACTGAGTGCCTGTGAGGGCCTGGCACCCAGACCAGCCCCCCGCCAGCCTCTTGGCTTAGGATTGCTAAAAGACTTTTGCTTTTGTAAAAACTGCCTGTGACAGATGAGTATCCAGAGAGGACAGTTGAGGGTAACGAGGCAATGTTTAGGACAGAGCTGATAGCTCAAAACAAAGCCTGTGCCCACAGAAAGGTCAAGTGACAGCACAGAATGAGGTCAGGCTTCACAGTCCCTACCTTGAGAAAAGGGCTGAGCTGGAAAATCAGCTTCTACTTCTGGCTCTCGAAGCAGGTTGGGCCTTCAGCATGGGAAAGCGTCCCACGCAGCAGATGCCAGGCCCACAAGGCCAGGAGGGGAGTGTGGGTGAGGTGGCCCTGCAAGCCACTTGGCTTCTCTCCTGAGGGTCCATTGTTTGGAACCCACCCAGCTCTTTCGGTTTTGTCCAAGGCTCCTTCCACTATATGCCTCTGCTAGATGTCCTCCTCATTCCTCAGGTCCCCCAGGGGATAGCAAAAATCAAATTTGTTGAGGCCAAATGGTGAATGAATGAGCTCTTTTGTCTTATGAATGACCTGTTCCGGGTACCAAGTTGACCACCCCATCAGGAGAACTCAGGCCTGCTCTGGATTTTCTGTGTGTGACTGACCCAGAAGTAGGCAGGGGGGAGAAGGAGACACTCACTGTCCTGTGGGGGAGCAGGGTGCTATGCAGATATGCAGCACCGCCTCCTCCAGCCCGTCACAGTTCAGAAACTCCACTTGCTCCTCCAGTTTCATGCAGTAGGCCAGCGACTGGAGCCAGATGTGAGCTGAGCCCAAGCAGACGACCTCGACAGGATCCCAGAAAGGGTCATCTTCTTGAGCCACAAAGCCGTTATCTCCATCTAGAAAGCACTGCTAAAGTTCCTGCATTAGGAATTTCCTATTGATGAACTTGGCTTTTGACCATATCCACACCTGGAAACACAGAGGTAGGTCACCAGTATTTGATTCATCTGCTGCTCTCACAATTCATCACTCTGATTTTTCCCAGTACGTTCCCTCCATTGACTGGGTTTGTGGTACTCATGACCACATCCCACTCTCTCCAAACCTAGCTTTGCTGACATCAAGAATACCGTATTCATTCCTGGACCTGTTACTTCACCATTGCTTGAGCCTAGGAAATGACTTAGAGGAGATGATGAAGGGGTTAGAAAATAGACCCTCTCAGGAGAAATGAAGGTTTGGGGCTTATGGTGTGCACAATGGTCCTCAAAGATGCCTATGTCCTAATCCCCAGAACTTGTGAATATATTACTTTGCATGGCAAACGGAAATTAAGGTTTGTCATCAGCTGACCTTAAAATACAGACATTAGCCTGGAGTATCCAGGTGGCCCCAATGAAAGCACAAGGGTCTTCAATGTGGCCGAGAGAGGGGTCAGAGAGAGGCTACGTGGCGGCTTTGAAGATGGAGGGAGGTGGCCCCTAAAAGCTGGAAAGGGCCGGGAAACAGATTCTCTTCCTCAGGCCCAGAAAGCAGTACCGCCCTGTCGACACCGTGCTTTTAGCCCAGTAAGACCCAATTTGGACTTCTCATGTGTAGAACAATAAGGTAGTAAGTTTGTGTCATTTAATGAGCCTGGTCATTCATTAACAGCACCCATGGAAGATGATGCAGGGGTAGTTAGTCTGGAGAAGAGCTGAGAAGTGGCTCCCCCGCCATGATTGGAGTGCACACGGGCACACATCCACACGCACAGGAGACACTCCCCACAGCCTTCCCAGCCCAGCATGACAGGCATTCTGAGCTCCATTCTGCAGAGACCCAAGCAGGCGTCCGTCCTTGTTCAGGGGTTCACCAGTGCGCAGCAGATACAGGAAAACAGCCTGCCGCTGTCTTCCTCCTCACTGGGTGAGAACAGGGCCTCTGTCAACACTGGCCCTGGAGAGGGGACACACCTGAAGCCACAGGATGAGGGATTCCAGGTAGGTCGTTTTTAGACCATAAATATCAGGTAAAACTAACAACTCCTTTTCTGGGCAACTTGAAAAGCAAAAGCAAAAATCAACAGATAAGTCATTCTATGTATGATGTCTCTTCATAAAAAGGACATTCTCAGGACTCTGAAAACAGATGGCATCTTTTTCTGTTGGCCTCAAAGTGAAGAACCAGAGTGCTCTCCTAGGGGTGGCACCACCATTAAATAAGAATATGGGGGGCTGGGCGTGGTGGCTCACGCCTGTAATCCCAGCACTTTGGGAGGCCAAGGCGGGCGGATCACGAGGTCAGGAGATCGAGACCATCCTGGCTAACACAGTGAAACCCCGTCTCTACCAAAAATACAAAAAATTAGCCGGGTGTGGTGGCAGGCACCTGTAGTCCCAGCTACTTGGGAGGCTGAGGCAGGAGAACGCTTTAACCCAGGAGATGGAGCTTGCAGGGGACAAAGATCGTGCCACTGCACTCCAGCCTGGGTGACAGAGCAAGACTCCATCTCAAAAATAAATAATAAATATATATATATGGGGCAGTAGGGAACAACAGGAGTTCTAGTCATTGTGGTTTTTCTGTTTGTGTTTTTCTTTTCTTTTTAAGACATGTGATCTTGCTCTGTCACCCAGGCTGGAGTACAGTGGCCCAATCTTAGCTCACTGCAGCCTTGAACTCCTGGGCTCAGGTGGGCCTCCTGCTTCAGCCTCTGAGTAGCTGGACTGCAGGCATGTGCCACTGCACCGGCTTATTCTGGTTTTTCTTAAAGACTTTAGGGAACTAAGATCATGGGAATCTAAATAATAAATGAATTCACTGCCTCATTACCTCTGGATATCAGACCACAGGCCTGGTGTCAGTTAAAATTGCATGTCATCCTTGGCCTGAGGAGGAAACAGGTCGGCGAAGCTCCGGGATAGGCTGCGAGCCCATGCTGACTCCCGCCTGCTCCCAGGTGGGCTCTGCAGGCCTGGCTCAGAGTTCCCTGGCAGGATGTGCTGCTCACCAGAGCCAACAGCTGTTGGGTGAATACTGCTGAAAAGTAACCACAAGCTGGCAGCATTTCCAGGTCAAAAAACCATCCCCAACCCTCACACAGCCCTGGTTTGCTCGTGAGCTTGTCTATGATGCGTGACTCCCAACAGCTGCACAACACTGCGTCCTCCCTGAGAGCTGCAGCAGTAGTCACCGTCCACATGGTCAGCAGGGAGGATAGGTAAACATGTACAAGATCAGCTGCAAAGTACCATTTGTGTTTCTAGCTGGGACCCACAGCTGTCTCTG
Organism: Pongo abelii; assembly: GCF_028885655.2. Taxonomy (NCBI): domain Eukaryota; kingdom Metazoa; phylum Chordata; class Mammalia; order Primates; family Hominidae; genus Pongo; species Pongo abelii. The sequence goes on along the minus strand of NC_071985.2, from coordinate 2,259,285 downwards.
CTGGTCTTCTAGTCTTCAGAAGTGCCTGTCTCACATGCACTGCTCACATCTACACACCATGTCACAAGAGACCCCCCAGACCACAGCCTTCCAGAAGCCTTCTTCTACACACCATGTCACAAGAGACCCCCAGACCACAGCCTTCCAGAAGCCTCCATCTACACACCGTGTCACAAGAGACCCCCAGACCACAGCCTTCCAGAAGCCTCCATCTACACACCGTGTCACGAGACCCCCAGACCACAGCCTTCCAGAAGCCTCCATCTACACACCGTATCACAGGAGACCCCCAGACCACAGCCTTCCAGAAGCCTCCATCTACACACCGTGTCACAAGAGACCCCCAGACTACAGCCTTCCAGAAGCCTCCATCTATACATGTCACCAGAGACCCTCAGACTGCAGCCTTCCAGAAGCCTCCTGAGGAAAGCAGGGCTTCATCTGAAGACAGGTCACTGGCACTAAGCTTACTTGTTTTTTTGAGACAGGGTCTTGTTCTGTCGTCCAGGCTGGAGTATAGTGGCGTGATCACAGCGCACTGTAGCCTCGACCTCCTCAGGCTCAGGTGATTCTCCTACCTCAGCCTCCCCAGTAGTGGGGACTACAGGTGCTCACCACCATACTCAGCTAATTTTGTATTTTTTGTGGAGACGGGGTTTCACCATGTTGCCCAAGCTGGTCTCGAACTCCTGAGCTCAAGCCATCCACCCACTTCGGCCTCCCCAAATCCTGGGATTACAGATGCGAACTGCCGTGCTGGGCCTAATCTTACTTGTTTTAATGTAAAAATGGACAGTCTTGAGGATGACAGATTGGTAAGATTCATATCTTCATGAGAAAAAAAAATAGAAAAAAAAAAAAAACTGTACGGCCCCCTTAAAAGAGAACCTGGTGTGTTTACGCAGAAGCAGTCCTATCAGACAGCTACCTGTCCCAATGACAGGATGCTGGGCTGAAGGAAAATTACATTTCAGCATGAATCCAGGCCCTCAGCCCTCCCATACAATTCTCCCAATGATAAGTGTGAGAACACCGTCTCCTGTTCTGTTTCTGGTAATGACAGGCAGGCGCTCATGAGTGCCTTCGTGTGCACTCAGTAACCCTTCTGCTAGCAACAGTTTAAAAGGCTATTTTTCGAACTACCTTAGACTATAATACAAAATAGAATAGCACGGAAAATGGTTTTTTAGAATTACAAATTTTCTTAAAACAAGGTCTGACAAGACAGGAAACTGCCAAGCCAAATTCTAAGGGAAAGCCTGGCCCGAAAGAGGCACGTGGAATATTGGGGCACCAGAGCCACTTTGCCCCAGTGGCCTTTGCTGGAAAAAAAATGCAAAGTACAAACACACTGAGGGGTCCCCTCCAAGACCTCATGGAACATGGCGGAGAAGTCCAGGCTGACTTCCCAGGGTGAGGGTTTCATGGGAGACCCTCTCTGCATCACACAGAACTGCAGGAAAGGGGTCGGTCTCTGAGGAGCTGGGCTCCAGGAGGATCCTTGCTCGGTTTCCTCCCTGGGGCAGGATCTTGGCAGCCCCAGCACCTGGAGGGCGAAACCCCGTGGACGAGGTGGTGGGTGCACAGGTGCTGACCACATGGCACGCACACACATGCTTATAGTCTTATTTCACAATTTTTAAAAGCTTTACAAAAATCGGTCTTGGCCCAGAACATTTTGGCAATTTTCGGGCGATGAGCAGATGAGCAGAAAAGTGAAACTCAGAGAAGCTTCAGTTGCTGAGCAGGGAGGGAGCAGCCCGGGGTGGGGGCCGGAGGCGCAGCCTCGCAAGGCAACGGATGAGTGTGCCGGAGCCGGAAGCCTGAGGGCTGCTCCAGGGGCCTGATGTGCACAAGGGGTGCTGCAAGATGGGCCTGCGTTTCTGTTTCCTCCTTTGGAGGCAGAGGGAGAGGAAACAGGGTCTTAAGTTTCTAAAATGGAGCTTCCTGATAGTAAGGTCCAGCCAGTGGAGTTGGTGAAACAGCCTTTTCTGGAGTCCCTAGGAGGATGGCTTTTCTCATTGCTGCAGAAAGGCAGTCAGTGCTCTCACAGGCACATGTACACACACACACTTGCACACACACACGCACATACGTACATGGGCAGACACCACCACCAATTGTATAAACTCCCAGGCTCCCTTCTGGTACAAAAGCCTTTGAGTCGTACTCAGCATGAACAGATGCTCAGTGCAGGCTAGGTTAGGAACGCTCCCAGTAGCTGGTGCTCTGAGGGAGGGTCCAGGACAGGGAATGGCTGGTGCTGGGAGGGAGGACCCAGGACAGGGAACTGGAGAGTGGATCCCCCTGTTACCCAGAGCTCCAGCTCATACTTGGAATACGTTTAGCCCTTGACTGGGTCTCCGGAGGCTGCAGCTGGTAAAGGTAACCTGTGTCCCTGTGGATCCTCACCTCCTGAGTCCCATCCCCGTGGATCCTCACCTCCTGGGTCCCGTCCCCGTGGATCCTCACCTCCTGGGTCCCGTCCCCGTGGATCCTCACCTCCTGGGTCCGGTCCCCGTGGATCCTCACCTCCTGGGTCCCGTCCCCGTGGATCCTCACCTCCTGGGTCCCGTCCCCGTGGATCCTCACCTCCTGGGTCCCGTCCCCGTGGATCCTCACCTCCTGGGTCCCGTCCCCGTGGATCCTCACCTCCTGGGTCCCGTCCCCGTGGATCCTCACCTCCTGGGTCCCGTCCCCGTGGATCCTCACCTCCTGGGTCCCGTCCCCGTGGATCCTCACCTCCTGGGTCCCGTCCCCGTGGATCCTCACCTCCTGGGTCCCGTCCCCGTGGATCCTCACCGCCTGGGTCCCGTCCCCGTGGATCCTCACCGCCTGAGTCCCGTCCCTGTGCGGCTTCACCTCCTGAGTCCCATCACCGTGGAGTCTCACCTCCTGGGTCCTATCCCCGAGATCCTCACCTCCTGAGTCCCGTCCCCGTGGATCCTCACCTCCTGGGTCCCGTCCCCGTGGACTCTCACCTCCTGGGTCCCGTCCCCGTGGGGCCTCACTTCCTGGGTCCCGTCCCCGTGGAGTCTCACTTCCTGGGTCCCGTCCCCGTGGATCCTCACCTCCTGGGTCCCGTCCCTGTGCGGCTGCACCTCCTGGGTCCCGTCCCCGTGGATCCTCACCTCCTGAGTCCCGTCCCCGTGGATCCTCACCTCCTGGGTCCCGTCCCCGTGGAGTCTCACCTCCTGGGTCCCGTCCCCGTGGATCCTCACCTCCTGGGTCCCGTCCCCGTGGAGTCTCACCTCCTGGGTCCCGTCCCCGTGGATCCTCACCTCCTGAGTCCCGTCCCCGAGATCCTCACCTCCTGAGTCCCATCCCTGTGGATCCTCACCTCCTGAGTCCTGTCCCTGTGGGGCCTCACCTCGTGAGACCCGTGGTGGGTCACCTTCACCAAGACCTCCTTCTGTAGGTCATAGCCCCTGGAATCTGACGATGCCAAATTTTTCACCTTCAATTCCATGTTAAGTCCCTGGTAAAAGAAACACTTCTCACTGAGTAATCGTACATTTGGCCGGGCACAGTCCCTCATGCCTGTAATCCCAGCACTTTGGGAGGCTGAGGTGAGTGGATCGCTTGAGCCCAGGAGTTCAAGACCAGCCTGGGCAACATAGCAAAACCCCATCTCTACTAAAAATACAAAAATTAGCCGGGCATGGAAGTGCACGCCTGTAGTCCCAGCTACTTGGGGAGCAGAGGTGGGAGGATCACTTGAACCCAGGAAGTGGAGGTTGCAGTAAACCATGATTGCACCACTGCACTCCAGCCTGGGCGGCAGATTGAGACCCTGTCAAAAAAAGAAAGAAAGAAAATCCTACATTCACAGCTCATACCACCTTTGCAATTTCTTTTTCGTTCTCCCACCTTCCGGCTTCCTAAATGATGAATGAATAAGACTTTCTCTAAGATGTCCCACTCTTGCCCCTTGGATTTCCCACTAAGAGGAAAGACAGAGCACCAGATTTTCTCCATTCTATCCTGGAACTAACACTTGGAGTCCCTACCAAATTGATTAAATCTCTTACAAGGTTCTGGCTGATGGGAGCTCATGTCTCCAGGGAGCTGTCCCCAGCCCAGGTGGCCTCCGTGGCACAGCAGCCATCAGGGTGCCTAGACCCGGAGAGGCCCCAGGACCATCTGGCAGGGCCTGCTCATGGCCAGCAAGAGTTGGTCTGGGATCCCGGTGGCCCTGGTAGGCTGCTGGTGAAAGGAATGGTACTCGGGACTGGGCTGGGCAGTCTGGCTTCTGTCGCTAGTTCCCTGAGAGTCCTTGGGAAGGCACCCCTGCCCCACAAGGCCTTGAGGTCCTATCTGCACCTGGCATACCAGCTCCTGGCTCTAGCTAAATTACCTTCTTCAGCTCTTTATTCATTTGATTTGCTTCTGCAACCAGCGGCATCAGTTTGATGTAGTCCTGGAACGCAGCCAGGACACTGGGGTCTGCCTTGCCGTCTCCACCGTCCACAGCACCTGGCAACAATCATAGTGGAGGCGAAAGTCAGTCACTTGTTCCGCCATGAATAATTTTTTTTTTTTTTTTGAAATAGAGTTTCACTCTTGTTGCCCAGGCTGGAGTGCAGTGGCACCATCTCGGCTCACTGCAACCTCCGCCTCCCAAGTTGAAGCGATTCTCCTGCCTCAGCCTCTCGAGTAGCTGGGATTATAGGTGCGCACTACCACACCTGGCTAATTTTTCAATTTTTAGTAGAGATAGGGTTTCACCATGTTGGCCAGGCTGGTCTCGAACTCCTGACCTCAGGTGATCTGCCCACCTCAGCCTCACAAAGTGCTGGAATTACAGGCGTACAGGCATGAGCCACCATGCCAGGCCCTTTTTTTTTTTCTTTTTTTTGTTTTTTAGACAGCTGTCTCGCTCTGTCGTCCAGGCTAGCGTTCAGTGGCATGATCTCTGCTCATTGCAGCCTCCACCTCCCAGACTCAAGCAATCCTCCCATCTCAGCCTGCTGAGTAGCTGGAACTACAGGTGCAAGCCACCATGCCTGGCTAATTTTTAAAATATTTTATAGAGATGAGGTCTCACTTTGTTTCCCAGGCTGGTCTTGAACTCCCAGGTTCAAGCGATCCTCCTGCCTTGGCCTCCCAAAGTGCTAGGATTACAGGCATGAGACACCACGCCCAGCCACCGTGAATAAATGTGTATGCTTATTTGTTCATTCATTCGTTCAGCTGTTCATCAAATATCTACATTTTAAAATTACAAGCATGTAATTTAAAAAAAAAAAAAAAAGGAAAATGGCACTGCCTGGCTTCTCCTTACGTGGCTGCTTATCTCGACCCATGAATCCTGGCCGCAGGCAGGAGGTCCTCTGCCCCAAGTTCCCATTCTTGGTCTCAGGGTCCTTGACCCAAGGTGGCTCCAGACTGGAGGTGGGTGGGGCAAGGTGAGACATGGCTGGCTAGACAGAAGGCCTGGAGGTATCCTCAAGCTGCTGCTGCCACAGCAAGCGACCTGTGCTTCTCTTATACTTGGGGTGGCTTGAAGGAGGGGCTCGTGGAGATTATGGGAGGATCAATATCCCTCGCAAACCCAGGCTGGTACTGCCTCTAATCAGGAAATCTCAACTCTTAGGGACCCCTGGCCTGTGGGTGCACACAGTGCCCTTGGCCCTGAGGTCTGACTCCAAACCGCTCACACAGCTGCTGCCTTGTTGGGGACCCAAGTCTTCCCTAGGGTCCGAGCCAGGGTCTGGGGCTGGTTCAGCTTCATGGCACCACCAGGGCCACAAGGGCAGCGGCACAGTCAACCTCTGAGGGCAAGTCAATGAACAGATGGCTTTTCCGGGCCTGGTATGACAGAGTCTTGCTGGTTCGTTGTTTTGTTTCGTTTTGTTTTGAAATGGAGTCTCGCTCTGTCACCCAGGCTGGAGTGCTGTGGCACGATCTCAGCTCACTGCAACCTGCTCCTCCCAGGCTCAGGCAATTCTCCTGCCTCAGCCTCCCGAGTAGCTGGGACTACAGGTGTGTGCCATCACATTCGGCTAATTTTTTGTATTTTTAGTAGAGACGGGGTTTCACTGTGTTAGCCAGGATGGTCTCGATCTCCTGACCTCGTGATCTGCCCACCTCACCTTCCAAAGGGCTGGGATTACAGGCGTGAGCCACCGCGCCCAGCCTGGTTCGTTTTTAAAAGTTGAGAACTTCAGCAGAAGAAGAGCAAGGAGGTGAATTTCAAATCGATTTATTTTGCTGAAATTCTGAGAGAAACACTGTGGTGTAGGGAACAAGGAGGAACTCTTTTGCATACACACAGGTGGATCTGCCCACTTTCCACCAGCGGTTTCATTACTGCGAGTTCAGGCAGAGTCCGGGTATTGAGCAAAGCGTGGGGCCCCTCCAGGAAGGCCGCACATCACTGAGATCTCAGCGGGCTCCAGCCTCACCTGGATTCTGGGGGAGCCACCGGAGCGCGGTGAATCGGGGCCGGGGAGCAGGGGGGAAGGCGTGCGAAAGCCCCAGCAGAGACAGGCAGAGGCGGGCGGCCAGCGTGGGATACTGCTGGGGGTTGCGTTAAGGGGAGAAGGGGAGATTCTGTCTCAGAAGCCTCGGGCTGCGTGTTCTTCTGGGCTGCTCATTGCTAGCCCAGAGCAGGCCCCTGCCGGCCCCTCTTGAGTTGGGCCACTGCTTCTGCAGGCCCAGCAGGCCCCTGGGGGCGGCCGGAGGCCACTAACTGGCTTCTCTAGTTCAGCATTCTTCCCTCATTTGCTGTGTACCCCACTCTCTTCTCTACCCCTTTGAACCATCTTTACCCTCATTCGTCAGGGAACATTTAACGAGTTGAATGTTTAACGTGTACTCACTCTATATGGAAATCATAATTCAATTTTGTAAACATCAGACTTTGACAAAACAAACGATGATTTTCTTAAGGAAAGCAGAGAGAGTGTGAAATCACTGCTCTCAGATCGGCACACGGGAAAGGCCAGCAGTCAGGAGGGGGCTCACCGAGTTTGTCTGCGCTCACTCCCTCCCCGGCTGCCCTCTCCAGCTGGCAGAAGTCGTAATCGAACCTGCTCAGGTCCTCACTGCCCCGCTCTGAAGGAAACCCCACGTACAGGTAGGTGCTGCTGGATCCCAAAATCAGGCGGTCCTGGGGAGGAGACGGTGGGCTCAGGAGGGGTTCGAGGCTAAGGAGGGTGAGGTGAACCTCCCCAGTGAGAAGGATCTGAGGAATGTCCTTCCCTCAGGAATCCCCCAGACAGGGAGAGACCCAGACAGGAGGGAGGTGGCCTCTGGCTCCTGCGTTCACCTTCATCGCACACATTGAGGGTGTGACTCCCTTGGCCCTGTGGGTCTGTGGGGACCACCCAGAGCCAGGCCCTCCCTCTACGCTTTCCAGGCTGGTCTGGGCGAGTGCAGCCGTGGCTGCAGGGGGCACCAGGGCCTAACTCAGACTGCAGGCTAGAGACGGCCTCTTCCCAGGGGTGATGCTCAAGCTAAGCCCTTCTGGGTGGTAAGTCTTGGGGAAGCAGAGACAGCTGCTGAACAACCAAAAGAAGGGCAGTGTGGCCAGGACCAGAGGCCGAGGGAGGTCACTGAGGGGGCTTTCCAAAGGGAGAGTGGCCAATCCCCATCTGCCTGTCCTGTCTGAGAGGCTGTGGCCACCAGGGAGGGGAGAGGGCTGCTGGGAAGCTGTCAGGGGCCCCAGGGTTGGCAGACTGGAGAGGAAGAGGCAGCGATGTTTGCAAGATGCTGTTCAACCCCTCTCAGAGACAGGCTCTTAGAAAAATCTAAAATGGCACAAAATGTTAGAGCTGGAAGGGACCTTGGAGAACACCTAGTTCAGCCCTCCTTGTTTTCCAGGTGAGGTCGGAGGAGTGAAGTGACTTGCCCAAGACCACACAGCGAGTCAGGAGCAGGCCTGTCCCTCCAGCAGCGGTGCCATGTTGTCCCCGGGCTGTGGTGGCAGAGGAGCCGGTGTGAACGCCCCATCCTGCCACGTCTGTGATGTGGGCACCTCACATGACTGTCCCCTCACAGCCCTTGGGGGGGACCTAGGACATTCTGTGAGCCCACAGGAAAGTTTACCAAATGCTGCAGCTTTGTCCTGGTGGTGATGGGCACCCCGTTAACGGCAACCTTGCATTTGCTGTGTGGAGTGACCGTCGCTTTACCGTCGGCATTTGTGAAGGAAGCGTGTTTATCTGAAATTCTAAGAAGACCAGAGTCAGTCTAAGACACCCAGCAAATGGCGGTTTTCGTGAGCAGGTAGGCTTATCTTTCTCATTTGCACAGGAGGGAAGATCTACAGCTGAGGAGGATGGCAGGTGGCCTCTCGGGCCTCCTGTGCACTGTGGCCCATGATGTATGGGGACAGCAGCGGGCGCAGGAGGACCCTGCCCTTGGGGAGCACGAGGAGCTGGGAGACAGCAGGCAAGGGCATTAACAGAACGAACACCAGCTGAGGGCCTAGCGCTGTGGGGAGCCGGCCAAGGCCACACTGGAGTCCTCCCGCTCCCAGACCAGTGGGATGGGGTGGTGGGAAAATGGCAGCAAGCAAGCTTCAGGAGAGACACTCAGGAGGCGACTCTTAACGAGCCTCACCTACTCCAGGTACGTTTCGATCTGTTTCTGCGCCCTCGCGCAGACCTTATAAGATTTGGGGCTGGACGTCAGGGGTATCAGGTTGGCGTCCCTCCTCCCCGCCCCGCTCCCCTGCACCGGATGTCATCTGTGTGTCCTGAATGACTGGCTCCTGCCTTAGCATGTTCCGTGTTCCTGCACTCTTTGGCCATTGCAGAATGTTCTGGATGTGGAGACTCGTGTGCATCCAAACCCTTTTCTGCATGGGGCCCAGGGATCCTGTGGGAAAGGTTGCGGCCTCATCACTGGAGTTCAGACATTTATGCACCTGTGCGTTGGACTAAGGACATGTTCTGGAAAGGGACTTGAGGGGGATCTCCAGGAAGATGTCCCAAGAAGGAGGCTGGCAGTGCAGGACGAGGCGGGGCCAGCCGGCCCCTGGGTCAGCACCCCTGCCACCACGATGGCCCGTGGGCTTTCATATGGGGGCGGGGGGTGATCTGTCTGAAGGACGTAGGTGATGGTGCTTCCCAGCTGGAGAGCTGGAAGCAGGAGGAGGACCCTCCAGCAGCGGCCTCCCAGGCAGGGCAGCCACAGAGCTGGGGACAGCTCTTGACTGCGTGAGGCCCGGCATGGGTTTCCCAGGGCTCCTGCAGGGGCCTCCTGAGGGAGCCCTCGGGGTCACTCCCCAGTCTGGGCTTTCTGTAGTCCAGTGGGTCAGGGCTCCAAACACCAGGAGAGATCCAGGGATGCACTTATGTTTGGGCCACCCCCGGTGGGCTTGTTCGTTCAGCCCCCTTTCGTTTTCTGGCCAGCTCTACTTACATCTGTTTGTGAAGAATTATTACACAGAATCTAGAAACCAGCTTTCCCTTTTCTCCCAGGGTTGGAGCCCAGGAAGCAAACCAGCACTGCACCCTGGATTTCAGCCAGAGGACGAACGCCCTGCCCTCAGCTTTCTCAGACCAGCCCTGGAGTAAGTGGCCCGGGGAGACCTGGGCAGTGTCCCTGCTTGTCCTGCAGACTGTGTGGCTCTGTAGATCCCTAGATGGAGGAGTCACAATTCTCTAATGCTGGACGAGGACACTGATTCATGGAAGCTCACCCCAAACCTTGAATCGTGATAGCATTTGAGGCAGCCTGACCAGCGTCACATGAACCTGAAAAGAATCAAGATATGATTTATTTTAAAAATAAATCAGACACTTTCAGAATTTGACCGTAAGAAGTTAACATGTCTGATGTGTTGGAAGTGACATTTTCTCTACAGTGGGATGGTACTGAAGGGATTTTTCCAATTGGGATTTTCAATCATAATGGTACTTAGACATACTTTTCTTTCTGCCTTGTGTGTGCGGGGAAGGGGAGGGGGAGTTCCTAACTTTTTAAAAGTTCCACCTTCTTCATGAGCATTCTGGAGGAAGACACCATTAGTTCTGGGCCTTAGGAGACCCGCTGAATACTGGCCACAGGAGAGGTTCTGGTGTTTGAAGCTCTGTTTCTGTGTAGTGACAAGGAGTGCAGACATGTCACCCCCCACATCCCCACATCCCCACATCCCACGGCCATCTCGCACGGAGCCCTCGCGGCCGTCCTGGGGGTGCACGGAGCCCTCGCGGCTGTCCTGGGGGTGCACGGGGCCCTCGCGGCCGTCCTGGGGTGCACGGGGCCCTCAAGGCCGTCCTGGGGGTGCATGGGGCCCTCGCGGCCGTCCTGGGGTTGCACAGTCGGGGAGGGGAAGCCAGGGGCTCCTGCGGTCCTGGGTGCTGTGTTCCAACCTGTTCAGCACTCATTTAGGTCAGGAAGACAACTCAATGGCTGATGCCCTCCTCAGAAACCGCTAAACAAAAAGGTAACAAGAACGATGCCAGGATAATAGATGAATAAAACGTGCTGTGTACATCCAAAGGAATGTTTTTCAGCCTTCAAGAGGAAGGAAATTCTCACACAAGCTACATGGATGCACCTTGAGGACATTCTGCTGAGGGCATGAGCCAGTGAGAGAAGGATGAAAAGGTCCTTACCTGAGGTCCCCCCATCCTCAAACGCACAGAGACAGAAGGTGGGACAGTGGCTCCCAGGACTGGAGGGGGAGGGGCAGCTCAAGTTTCATGGGTACAGAGTTTCCGCCTGGGAAGATGAAAAGGTACCGCAGATGGATGGTGGTGATGGTTACACAATATGAATGTACTTAATGCCACTGAGCTGTACTCTTAAAATGGTTAAAATGAACTTTATGTATATTTTACCAAAATGAAAAATATTTAAAAAACAAGAAAGAAAAGAAACATGCCTGTGGGGCAAGAAGCATGAGAAGGGCGGGGACGGGGGGCAGGGGGAGGGCGGAGTGGGGAGAAGGCAAGGTGGGGGCAGGGGGAGGGCGGGGGCAGGGGAGGGCGGGGGCAGGGGGAGGGCGGAGTGGGGAGAAGGCAGGGCGGGGACGGGGGGAGGGCAGAGACGGGGAGGGCGGGGACGGGGGGAGGGCGGGGAGGGCGGGGAGGGCGGGGGGGGCGGGGGAGGGCGGGGGGCGGGGGGAGGGCGGGGGGCGGGGGGAGGGCGGGGAGGGGGCGGGAGGAGGGTGGGGACGGGGGAGGGTGGGGGCGGGGGGGGTGGGGGGAGGGCGGGGGGGGCGGGGGAGGGCGGGGGCGGGGGGAGGGCAGGGGCGGGGGGAGGGTGGGGAGAAGGCAGGGCAGGGGCAGGGGGGCAGGGGGAGGGCGGAGGCAGGGAAAGGGAAGGGGGAGGGCTGGGAGGGCGGGGAGAGGGCGGGGGGAGGGCGGGGGCGGGGGGAGGGCGGGGGCAGGGGGAGGGCAGGGAGAAGGCAGGGCAGGGGCAGGGGGGCAGGGGGAGGGCGGAGGCAGGGAAAGGGAAGGGGGAGGGCAGGGAGAGGGCGGGGGGAGGGTGGGGGAAGGGGGAGGGCGGGGCAGGAGCAGGGGGAGGGAAGGGGGAGGGGAAGGGCAGGCAGGGGAGAGCAGGGAAAGGGGGAGGGCAGGGTTGGGGCAGGGGGAGGCAGGAGGAGGGTGGGGTGGGGAGAGGGCAGGGCGGGGGCAGGGGGCCGGCTGAGTACCAGCTTGAATGAAGTACTTGAGGACCCCGGTGAGCTGAGGGTCCTCGTTGACGTTAGGAAGGTGAGGGAAGGTCATCATCTGCCGCTCCTGCAGGAGAAGTGGAGAGGGTGGGCGTCACCCGTCCGCACCAGCCCACTGGGGAGAGCAATACTTCTTTCCCGTCTCTGTGCACCTTGTCAACCCTCCTGGGGAGGGAGGAAAGCTGAGAGGGGCTGGGGCGTTGCTGATGGTGGGGTGGAGTCTCAGGCAGGCCAGCCGTCAGGAGTCTGAGTACATCTGGACGGGACAGTTCCAAGGCACCGTCTCCCTGCTGCCCTCCCCAGCTGTCTGCATGCCCCGCTCTGCTCCCCCACCTGGGCAGGCCCTCCCCATGTCTCCATGCAGCCTCTCGTTCTCCCGAAGTGCCGCTGGCTGGCTGAGAATCAGATGCTGATGGCAAAAAGTGGGGTATGGCACGAACCCTCGCCTGGGAACCTGAACATGTCATTCGTCCACACAAGGACTGTTGTGGCATAGGGATTTGACAGTAAACAGAACGGGGATGATTATGCAGCCATGAGGAAGACTTTTACAGCTTGAAATCCTCTCTGACAAAGAGTAAGGAGGGCAAAAACCCTTCCAATTTTTACTGTATATGCAGAACCCAAAATCCCGTATTCCTCCATGTGACCCTACTTGACCCTTGAAGCTGAGAGTCCCAGCCACCACTTACCCAGAACGTGACTCAGCACAGCCCTAACCGTCTGGCTTCCTGATGCCACAGACCCCACCCTGCTCCACCCCCCAGGCCCTGAGGCTGTAGTTAGGCAGTATGAGGTTCCGGAATCCCCAGCTCCAGTCCCCAAGTACTCCAGGTCTGATCCTCGACTTTGGGATTTTCCCAGGGCCTGGTGGCCACAGGGAGTGGGATGGGGTGGAAGCCGGGGTGGTGAGGGGAGGCCGAAATTCACATCACAGCCCGTTTAGGGTGTGATATCATCAGCGAATGCCAGGATAGACACCCGGCCTCACGCCCTGCCAGGCACTGAGGCCTCCCCGGTTCTCTTGCTTGCATGCCCTGATGTTCTCTCCCTAGCTCTGCCAGTAGCATCATTACCAGTCACATGTTACACATTCACCGAAAAAGCCTCGCCACAATCAGGCCTGGCCAGCCGGACTGCAGCCTGTGCCTGGTTCCCTGCCCTGGGCTCAGCCTCCGCAGGTGGTGGAGGTGAAGCTCACCTGGGCCTTCTCCAGCAGGTGTGCCCAGGTCACCTGATCAGGAGTCCCCAGCTGCTGCTCTGCCTGGAGACAGGCCGACGGCTCTGGAAGGAGGGAGGCATTTTAAGCAGCGGGTCTGCAGTGCTAGGGGAGGCACGGGATAGCTAGGGTGTCTCCGGCTCCATTCTCAAAGCCCAGGATCCCGGCAGCAGCAGGAATGCACCACACTTATGCGTAAAGACGAGATCTTTCGGTAAGTCCTACAAAGAGGACTTTTCATTTCCCTAATTTGTAAGACGTTAGTGCAAGAAGGTCCTTTAAGGGGGAGGCCTGAGTTCAGTGTTCTGTCTTATTTTTGTACTTGCTCAGGCTTGTGAGGGCATTTCACATGATTCCTCGCTACAGGGAATTCCCATGAGGTCGGCGGATTCGGGAAGAATCATAGGCTTACACTGTTTTCCACATAGTCCGTGTCTGTGCTTGCGAGCAGTGGGGGTTACATGGTACGTGTAGGTCCACGTCTGGCATGTCCAGTTTTTTATAGTACGGAGATTTCTGACAGGCAGAGCCAGGCCCGGGCCGGCCACACACACGTGTGCACTGATTCTGATTTCGGGAGCGCTTTGTTGAGGTTGAAGCCTCAGCGAGTCGGGTCGTGTGCCTGGGAATGGGCCAGGTGGGGCTCGGGCCTGGCCCACCCTCCGTCTGAGCCTTTGGGTAGCCTGGCATGATGGGTAGGGCAAGGGGCGCAGGAGGTCCTGCCACTACCCGAGGGCCCCCAGGAGGGAGGGAGCCCATTCGATATTGCTGCTTTGATACCGGATGTTCATGCCAATTTCATCTCAGTAGTTTTATTTTACCTTTTTATCCATCTCATTTTAAATCATTAATGAGCATAAAACGATATATATCTTTATGCTGCCAAACTGCAATCGAAGGTCTGTACCTATCACAGGGGTTCTCGATAATTGCACATGTTGGAATCACCTGGGGCGCTTTAGCTCTGACCGCTGCCCGGGATTCTGGTTTAGGAGGTTGGGCGGAGCCCTGTCACCAGGTGGCTGGGATGCACAGCCAGGGTGGAGCTCTGTGTTGGAGGAGGTGGCCAACCCTCCATGGGCTTCCAGCGTCATCTCTCCGCAGGAAGCCCTCTGCGGGCAGACATCAGGTGGCCACTGTCCAAATCTGGTAAGGAAAAACATCCTGGGAGAAACAATGATCTCAAAATAAAAATGAGGCTGGTCGCGGTGGCTCAGGCCTGTAACCCCAGCACTTTGCGAAGCCGAGGCAGGAGGATTACAGCCCAGGAGATTTGAGGCTGTCGTAAGTGGTGATCACACCTCTGCACTCGAGCCCAGGGGGACAGAGCGGACCCTGTCTCAAATACTAAATAAATAAAATGTCAATAAAAATGAGAGTAAGGGCCGGGCTCGGTGGCTCACGCCTGTAATCCCTGCACTTTGGGAGGCCGAGGCGGTGGATCACGAGGTCAGGAGATCGAGACCATCCTGGCTAACACGGTGAAACCCTGTCTCTACTAAAAATACAAAAAATTAGCCAGGCGTGGTGGCAGGCACCTGTAGAACCAGCTACTCGGGAGGCTGAGGCAGGAGAATGGCGTGAACCTGGGAGGTGGAGGTTGCAGTGAGCCGAGACTGCGCCACTGCACTCCACCCTGGGTGACAGAGCCAGACTGTCTCAAAAAAAAAAAAAAAAAAAAAAAATGAGAGTAAGATGATCATCTTAAAATGCAGGGCTATTATTTCTCACAACTGCAAGTGAGTCTACGTTTATCTCAAAATAAAGTTTTTTTTAAAAGGATGGAACCACAATATCCTGGACAAAGCCCCAGTGCTCCCCACTGTGCCCCAACCACCCCTCAGATTCGAATCCAGGTGCTCCCTCCACCCCCGGCCCCAGGCTTCAGCCAGGTCAGACCCCCCCGTTGCTCAGGGCATCGGCCCCTGACTCGGTTTACCTGATATTATGGAGTTTCTGCATCTCGGCAGCAGCTTGCTGTTCTCCACCCTTGACTCTCTCATCAGTGTCCAGGTGTTGACTAGTGCTTTGTTCCGGATCTTTTTAGCCCTTTCATGTGCAACGATGGACACACTGTTAGGCCTGGAGCCCCTTGCTGGAGCAGCAGCACCCCCAGGGCACACTCAGGTCTCCCCCCGCCCCAGATGACTTGAGATTCCGCACCAGGTCTGGTTCCATTCAACCATTAAGACCAAAGTAACTTGAATCACCTGCACAGTTCAAATAAACATGTGCAGCTCAGCCAGGCCGGACCTCAGCCCCTGACATGTCCTGGGACCTGAACACACTCAGCCAATTGGGGTGACTTGGTTAACCTAAGAACCTGTCCAATCCCTGTGGCTGCTGAAATAACTCCTGGCCTGGAAGCTGTCGGGAGGCTCTGCTCTGCACGTGTGCCAGGCTGGGAGGAGCCTCAGAGGTGTTCTAGGTCACTCCTTCCGATGTCATCAGAGAAAACAGATGCCCCCAAATATTGCATGGGATATACAGTAAAACATTCCTTGTTCTCTGAAATTTCAATGTAACCGAGCACCTTGTATTTTTATTGGCTAAATCTGGTAACTGTACCCCTTTCGTTTTACACAGGGGAGATGGAATCAGAGTTTACAAGTCCCACGGGCTGTGGGCACCATTTTCTCTTTCCTCTGTATCACATGGTCTCTTGCGTAAAAACTGGGAGCAACAGATTTGCATCTGATAAGCAGGGAGAAAACAAACGTTCTGGATACTGCTTAAGGCAAAATTCGATTTAAAGCTCTGAGCTTGGGCTGGGCATGGTGGCTCACACCTGTAATCCTAGCACTTTGGGAGGCTGAGAAGGGAGGATCACTTGAGTCTGGGAGGTTGAGGATGCCATGAGCCATGATCGTGCCACTGTACCCCAGGCGGGGCGAAAGGGTGACACCCTATCTCAGAACATAAAAATAAAATCTGAGCTTGTGTCAGATGCTGGAAGAAAATGCCTCATGGTGTGCCACAATACTGAGGCTGTGCAGTGAAGAATGAGAAGGAAGACATTTGTCACCAACATGCAAGTGTTCCCGTGCTGAGAAGAGGGCCAGAGAAAAGACCAGAAGGGGAGGCAGTTCCTGGATGGCATCATAATAACCACAGTTCCCAAGCGTCACTCACACACCAGGCAGAACTCTGCTAGGCACAGTTCACACATGACCTCCCGTGGTCCTGTCCCCAGCGCTGTGAATGAGGAATGCTTGCTCAGTGTAACAGGTGATGGGGGAGAGGTTCTATTTCTTGCCCATGGTCACAGCTGCTAGGGCCAGACTCTGTCTGACCTGTAAGCCCACAGACCTGGTTAATGACGTATCAGGGCTGGCAAGTAAGTTTCACCTCACATGCCAACTCCAGCTGCCCAGAACCAGGCCTGACAGTCCCAATCTCCTGCCCGGACTCGGTGGGGAGCTGTGCTGGTGGATTCCCAAGGCCAGCCTTTGCCTAAGGAGGGCAGGGCAGCATGTGGGGAGGGTCCTACTGTGGCCACAGACTCCCTTCTCCCCACACCTCCCTTTCTTAGAAGGTTCAGGAGGGCAGGCTTGGAACAAGCTGCAGAGGCCGAGGAGCAGGAACTTGGCTTGGTGACAGCCTCCCGTAGTGCTGACCACGTGGGCCTGTCTCCCAGCCAGATGGGTGGGAAGGAACCTGGCAGTGACAGCCCCTCCCCGCCTGGTGACTCCTGTGGCCATCCGGCCACCTCCACAGACTGCAGTGTGCAGTGTGGGCCCTGGGAAGGGCGGTAACTGACAGTGTGGAGAGCTGGTCTGTGCAGGAGCTGCAGGGCTGTCCAGCGAGTGGCTCTGACCGAGGAGCTGTCGCTTACAGAGCTCATCTTCATTTGTCATTAGCATAAAAATCCCCTGCCTGGCACCATTCTGTACCCATGCCTTGTGTGACAAAAGGAGAAAGCTGTGAACAGCCGTGCTATTCAGCAGGAAAATACAGGGACAGATCAATCACATCAGGACAAGCATCCGTGCCACCCCCTTCCCTGAGCCCCTGGCTCTGCTCCCATCCAGGACCCAGTGACACAGCCCTGCCCCGAGGCTCCGGGTCTCCATTCTTTCCCTCGTGCTTTAGTTCCTTTCATTCCTCTCTCTCAGGTCGTTTTGTTTTCCTCCTGGACCCCCTTCCCAATGCCAATCCCTGCAGTCTAAGAGCACTGACAGACTTTGCTAGATTTAGAACGTAGAACCACCATGGATGATAAATATTCACAGACGTACCTTTCCGCATATCTTAATGTTGATAGAGTTTCCTCATAGCAGATGTCAGCTGGACTTAACAGCCACAATCTGTGAAAACAGCCCTTTCAGACTTTGTTACTTATAGAGTTTATTGTTATTAAAGCAGCTCATATTCACAGAGCAGTTTGGCATCTTGTAATTTATGATATTGTTCCAACTTTACAGTTTAGAAATGGTGGCTTAGAGGCCACTTGCTGAGCTGGGGCTCGAACCCACCCCTGCCTTACTCATACCTGTGCTGCCAGCTGCGGTACTGACCGCCCTTGGGACTGAGCCCTCCGTGGACTCCCTCGGGGGCCTGAGTGATGGTTGAATGTTAGCCTCACAGAGACCTTGCTCGTTTCCTGACAGCCACTTGTATGGTTTCAAGTCTGGCTGTGACTTTATTTATACTTACGTTTTTTTGAGACAGGGTCTCACTCTGTCACCCTGGCTGGAGTGTGGTAGAGCAATCATGGCTCACAGCCTCGACTTCTTGGGCTCAGGTGGTCCTCCTGCCTCACCCTCCAGAGTAGCTGGGACTACAGGCATGCACCACCACACTCGGCTAATTTTTGTGTTTTTTCTAGAGACAGGGTCTCCCTGTGTTGCCCAGGCTGGCGTTGAACTCCTGGGCTCAAGGGATACGCCCACCTCAGTCTCCCAAATTGCTGGAATTACAGGTATGAGCCATCGTGCCCGGCCTTGACTTTGGATTGATTGATCTAGAATTCAGAAAAGTTTTCAACTCAGAAGCAAACTTAGTGATGATTGGGTGGGCAGGTCACTGAGGGTGGCTGGGGAGGGTGGCTGAGGGTGGCTGTGGCAGCTGCCATGTGGCAGCACATCCTTTGTGGGCCGGGAGGCCCATGACACAGAGCACTGGGATCCCCGGAAGTAATTATTTACGTTTGTCTAACTTCACAGCTTTTAAAGCTTGTTCGGTTATGTCATCTCATTTAATCATCATGGCAATACTTTCAGGTGTATTTTTATCACCACTAAAAATTAAGGCTGGAAGACATTTGTGCTAAAACTGGGATTGGCGACATAGAGACTGGAGAGCTTGGCTGTCGGCCTTGCAGGTCCTCTGTTCTCTTTGTTTCTTGAGTTGATGGATGCCACCCTCGGCCTCTCCCGAGCATGCTCCTTTGTTAAAGCTTGCAGGTTCCCGAGATGATGGATGCCACCCTCGGCCTCTCCCCAGCGTGCTCCTTTGTTAAAGCTTGCGGGTTTCCGAGATGATGGATACCCACCCTCAGCCTTTCCCGAGCACGCTCCTTTGTTAAAGCTTGCGGGTTCCCGAGATGATGGATGCCCACCCTCTGCCTCTCCCCAGCACGCTCCTTTGTTAAAGCTTGCGGGTTCCCGAGATGATGGTTACCCACCCTCAGCCTCTCCCGAGCACGCTCCTTTGTTAAAGCACTGCACTGCCCTCAGGCAGCCCCTGTCCAGTCTTGCAGGTCTGGGCGTCGTCCTGTGGGTCTCAGTGGCTTTGCACACATCTGCTGAGACCCGCTAGGTTGAATGTTGTAGGTTAACGTTCAGAGAGCATCTTACGGGCCTTCTTGTGTCCCAGGTTTTTGGGGGGATGTCCCGTTGAGGCCCACAGGTAACTGACAACCAGAAAAACTTTAAAATGAAGTATTGAAAATGGTCAGGATTGAGTGATAAAGGGTAAGGTTGTGTTTTACTGTGGATTTTGGAGAGAAATGCATGTAACTGGTCCCGACAGGGGACGTTTCTCTCCTAAGGAGGACAGCAGAGTGGAGGCCAGCACTGGGCTGGGGGCAGAGTTCACCCCATTTTGTCCCTCCCTGCAGCTGAAGCTGAAGAGCAGAGTCCTGATTTTAACACATTCCACCCTGTACCCACTTGGCAAACATTCGATAATGAGATTCCAGAGCCTTTGCTGCGATAACACAGTCAGCTGCTCTCCAGGGTGAACACACAGTCACACTGATTTCCAGCCTTGCCGGGGGATGACTGCTAACTTAGAATAACATTACATTGCTAGTTGTTTTTTTTTTTTTTAATGGTACTAGTTTTTTTCATGATAATAAAAGTAACATATATTCCTTGTAGAGAACTTAAACTACAGAAAAGAATAAATTTAAAAATTAGTAATATACAAACATTGTTTGAACATTGTACTAGAGTACCAGAAGTTACGAGATAATGGTAGGTCATCATTTGTTAGTCCTGAGGGGGAAACTAAACGAGGTGCAGTGGCTCATGCCTGTAATCCCAGAACTTTGAGAGGCGGAGGCAGGTGGATCACCTGAGATCAGGAGTTCAAGCCTGGCCAACACAGTGAAAACCCGTCTCTACTAAAAAGAAAAAAAAAATGGCCAGGTGCATGCGCCTGTAACCCCAGCTACTCAGGAGGCTGTGGCAGGAAAATCGCTTGAACCTGGGAGGTGGAGCTTGCAGTGAGCCGAGACTGCGCCACTGCACTCCAGCCTGGGCGACACAGCGAGACTCTGTCTAAAAAAAAAAAAAAATTGCTAGGTTAGGTCAATGCAAAGTACTATATTATATTACAGGTGTATTGGGAATAATTTTAATCACAACAGCAACAACAATAACAACTATAATAGCAGAATCAGTGTAAAATGTTATAAGAAAGGTATTTTACCAAAGCGGTTCTGCTGTTCCCACCCAGACCTGACTGGAGAGTTTGGTCAGAACAGAATCTCTGTATGGAATGTGCAAGACCTTCTTCCCCATAGCTGCATCAGCCAGAGCACTGAAAGAAAAAGAAGATTCAAGACAGAAAAAGAATGCCTCAAGAAGAAATCCACCTCCCTTGGGATAAGTTGGAAACAGCTCCCACATCCCCTCTTTGGCCCCATAAGCCTGACGATCATATCCAATAGTAGAGATGCCTTCTGTCATCGATGCTGGAGTAAGCTAGCTAACCACGGGCCTGACTCCTCCAAAATCAACCCTGGAGAAGCCATAACCTAGAGAAGGAAGCCCAGGTCTGAGGAACAAACACACCCAAACCTGCGAGGAAAACGCGAAGAGCCTGCAGGCTACCATAAGTTTGTGTGTAGAGAATGAGCTACAATTCAAGGAAGGAGGTGCCAGGCCTGGCAGTGTGCAGATCGGTTTGGGGGGTAGTTTTAGGGCCTTTTCTTGCCTGCCTCTCTCATGCTGCCTTAAGATCCCATAAAGTTAGGACCTCGTCTGACAACAGCCTCAGGATAGCAGTGAGTGAGAAGCCCCTGTCCTGCTCCAGGGGCCACAAAGAAAGAGCGGGGAAGCGTGCAGGGAAATCCCACCTGTGAGAAGTTATAACCACAAACAGGATGGGCACGGTGGCTCAGCCTGTAATCCTGTAATCCCAGCACTTTGGGAGGCTGAGGTGGGCAGATCACTTTTGGTCAGGAGTTCGAGACCAGCCTGGCCAACATGATGAAACCCCGTCTCTACTAAAAATACAAAAAAATTAGCCGGGCATGGTGGTGCGCGCCTGTAGTCCCAGCTACTCGGGAGGCTGAGGCAGGAGAATCCTTTGAACCCAGGAGGCAGAGGTTGCAGTGAGCCAATATTGTGCCATTGCATTCCAGCCTGGGCAGGGACTCCGTCACAAAAAAAAAAAAAAAATCACTACTCCATAAAGTCATGAAGGCCAAGGACTTCCAAAGAGGAGGAAAAGAAATAGGTTTACACTTGGATGCAACAACATAGTGAAACTGGAGAACAATGAAAACAAAGAGAAAAGCTTAAAAGCAGCTGGGGAAAAAAGACAGATTATCTTCATGAAAAGGCAGTTAGATAACCAGTTGACAATAGAATTCTTTCTGTGCGGAAAGAAACTACTACCCATCTAAAATTCCATACCCAGCAAAAATATTTTTTTAAGAATGAGGCGGCTGGGCGCAGAGGCTCACATTTGTAATCCCAGCACTTTGGGAGACCAAGACGGGAGCATAGCTTGAGCTTAGGAGTTCGAGACCAGCCTGGGCACCGTGGAGAAACCCTGTCTCTACAAAAAAATACAAAAATTATCTGGATGTGGTGGAATGCGCCTGTGGTCCCAGCTACTTGGGAGGCTGAGGTGGGAGGATTGCTTGAGCCTGGGGGGGTGGAGGTTGGAGTGAGCTGTGATTATACCACTGCACTCCAGCTTGGGTGACAGAGTGAGACCCTGTCTCAAAAAAATAAATGAGGTAAAAATAAAGATATTTCAACCTAACAAAAACAGATTGCCACCAGCAGATTATCACTAAAGGAAACCCTAAATAATACACTTCAGCCAGAAGGAAACTGATCTTGGATAGCAGCTCTGAGGTACAAGAATGAATACATTTAAAAAAAGATAAATGTGAATGAACACTGTGTAAAACAGTGATAATGTCTTTGGGGTGAAGGAAGAATGGAATTGAAATAAGAAAGAAAAAAATACATAACAACTACATATGTAGGATGAAGAGTCTTGTATTATCCAGGAGGATTTATTACATTTAGACTTTGACCACAGATTTAAGAGCCGAGAAACAGAGTTAAGTATGTATTAGCCGGGCACAGTGGCTCACACCTGTAATCCCAGCACTTTGGCAGGCCGAGGAGGGAGAATCACTTGAGCTCAGGAGTTCGAGATCACCCTGGGCAACATGGTGAAACCCCATCTCTACAAAAGCTACAAAAATTAGCTGGGCATGGTGGTGCACGCTGTAATCCCAGCTACTCAGAAGGCCGAGGCAGGAAGATTGGTTGAGCTTGGAAGGCAGAGGTTGTAGTGAGTGGAGTTCGCGCCATTGCACTCCAGTCTGGGTGACAGAGCAAGACTCTCTCTCTCAAAAAAAAAAAAAAAAAAAAGCGAAAAGCATATAGATGATCACTGGGGCAAGGAGGGACTACTCAACAAATGCAACTGGAAAGATTGGTAATCTATAAGGAAAAAGGATGAAAAGAATGCCTACCTTACATCAAACACAGAAATCAACTCCGGACGGATAGGAACTTACATGTAATATAGGTGGTTACCTTTCTAACTCTAATTTTCTTAAACAGGAAACAAATGCAAAGCATAAACCATAATCATAACTTCTGCTCATCAACAAACACCTTAAAGTGGAAAGACAAGCTACTAACTGGGAGAGATACTTACATTTACCTGAGAAAAGAATAATAAATATGTAAAGAATGCCTACAAGTCAACACAAAGGCAATAACTCAAGAGAATAATAGAAAAAAATAACAGGCATTGCAAGAGGAAATATATTGCTAAGAAACGTATAAAGATGCTTAAACTCATTAGTAACCAGGAATATCAAGACCATAGTAAGATTCATTTGCACTAATTTAATTGGTAAATATAAAGAAATCTGATAACATCAAGTCTTAGAAAAGATGTAGATCAATCCGATATCTAATACATTGCTGCTGGGAATGTAAATTGGCCAACTATTTTGGAAAAGTTTGTTAACATCTTTCCAAATTGGGTATTCATATACCTTCTAACCCAACAATTTTAGTTATTTGTCTATACTCAAACTTTAATACAGTCATACATCCCATAACCATGTGTTGGTCAACGACAGGCTGTATACACAGCCGTGATGAAAATACCATATTTTTACTGTATATTTTCTATGTTTAGATACACAAGTACTTACTGTTATGTTACAGGTGCCTGTGGGATTCAGCACAGTTACATGCTACACTGTGGTATAAGCTCAGCTGGGAGCAATCTTTTACCACAAATAGCCTTGGTGCTCTGTAGGCAATGCCATCTAGGTTTGTATAAGTGCACTCTATGATGTTTACACAACAAAACCGCCTATTGATGCATTTCTGAGAATAAATCCCCATTGGTTTTTTTGTTTGTTTTGTTTTGTTTTGAGCCAGGGCCTCACTGTGTCACCCAGCCTGGAGTGCAGTGGCGTAATCACAGCTCACTGCAACCTCTGCCTCCTGGACTCAAGTGATCTTCCCTCCTCAGCCTCCTTAGTAACTGGGACTACAGGCAGGCACTACCACATCTGGCTAATTTTTAAATTTTTTGTAGAGACAGGGTTTCGCCATGTTACCCATGCTGGTCTCAACTTCCTTGGCTCAAGTGATCTGCCCACCTCGGCCTCCATATTGCCATTGTTTTTGTTGTTGTTGTTTGTTTGTTTTGTTTTGTTTTGTTTTTTTGAGACTGTGTTTCACTCTTGTCACCCAGGCTGGAGTGCAATGGTGTGATCTCGGCTCACTGCAACCTCCACCTGCCGGGTTCAAGTGATTCTCCTGCCTCAGCCTCCCGAGTTGCTGGGATTATAGGCATGTACCACCACACCTGGCTAATTTTGTATTTTTAGTAAAGACAGAGTTTCTCCAGGTTGGTCAGGCTGGTCTCGAACTCACGACCTCAGGTGATCCGCCTGCCTCTGCCTCCCAAAGTGCTGGGATTACAGGCGTGAGCCACCGCGCCCGGCCGATATCCCCATTGTTAAGCGGTGCATGACTGTTAATACCCAATGATTTGCACAGGAATGTTCATAATAGCACTACTTATAATAGCAAAAGACAAACTGGGGACAATCAAAATGCCAATCGAGAATGAATAAATTGTGGCACATTCCCACTATGGAATGCTATGCAACAATGAAAAACAATGATTGCTACATGCAACAACATGGAAGAATCTCATAGACAATGTTCAGTGAAAGAATGGAAAACTCACTCTAGGTATAACATAGTGTGGATAGATATTGTTAATAGTGTTGCGTCTAAAAGCAAGTCCTCACAGTTCTACTCCTGCCTACATACCCAAGAGAAATGAGTGACTATTTTCCCCAAAATACACGTATAAAAACGTCCACAGCAACTTTATAACAGCCCAAACCTGGAAATAAGCTAAATGTCCATCAATTGGAGAATGGATAAATAAATTATGATATATTCATACACTGATATATTGCATAGCAATGAAAATAATAACTGGTACATGAAACAACTTTGATTAACATCATAGACACAATCCTTGGTGAAAGAAGCCAGAAGGTTAAGCCATGACCTCATATAAATGATTGCATTTATACGAAAATCACTACAATTAGGCAAATCTAATCTATAATGGCAAAGGTCCATTTCTTCTGGTGGGAGTGTCAACTGGGAGGGAGTATGAAGAGCTGTGTGGGTTGTGGAAATGTGTTATATTCTGATCTGGATGATAATTATGGAGGTATATACATCTATACAAACTTATTGTGCTGAGCGTGTAGGATTTATGTACTTTACTGTAGTTTATACCTTAATGAGAAAATTTTAAAAAGTTCCAGAAGACAAAATGGAATTTCCTTTTTAAAGTTCAAAAATGAGAGCTACTAAACAATAATATTCACATGTGATAAAACCAGGAAGGAGGGAGCTGAGGGGGAGAGAACATAAAATTCAAGACGATGGTTACCTCCAAGAGGAGCATAGGAGAGGAACACCAAATAGTTGTTGGGTTGGATGGCAGTTTTATTAGTGTTACTCTATTGAAAAATAAAGTAATTGGTTTAAAATAAATATAGGCAGCCCAGCCATGAGCCAGTGACGCCAGCGGATCATGAACCAAGGGTTATCATTAATCCAGTTTTTCATACCTGAGGTCGTTTTTATAATACAAATATCTGTCCACTGATTATTTACCTGATAACACTTCCCAAATTGGTTAAACTTAAGTTAACGCGTGATCCTTCCCTCAGTCTGTCTCCTTCAGATCCTGAAGATTTCTGCCTCTCACTTCCTGCCAGGTCCACCAAATTAATACTGGATTGTTTGGTAAGGTCTCTGTCTAGGAAAACCTGGAGAAAAGCATCACAGGTCATGCCACAGTGTTAGTGGCAGGCGGCATGGGCGGGCACTCCCCTTGACATGTTAAGTGGTCCTTTTTTTTTTTTTTTTTTTTTTGAGACGGAGTCTCGCTATGTCTCCCAGGCTGGAGTGCAGTGGCATGATCTTGGCTCACTGCAACCTCCGCCTCCCAGGTTCAAGTGATTCTCCTGCCTCGGCCTCCTGCGTAGCTGGGGGACTACAGGCGCCTGCCATCACACCCGGCTAATTTTTGTATCCTTAGTAGAGACAGGGTTTCACCATATTGTCCAGGCTGGTCTCGAACTCCTGACCTCAAGCGATCCACCCCCTTTGGCCTCCCAAAGTGCTGGGATTACAGGCATGAGCCACCGTGCCTGGCCTTAAGTAGTTCTTTTCATTGTATTTCAGACTGAAAAAAACATAAAATCTGCAACATAAAATGCCATTCTCTACGATGACGTTTTACAGTAAAATGTCTGTCTCCTCTTCCCAATTCTGTAAATCTCCTTTCCAATAAAACAGTAGATACCAATTAGTGCTCCATTTTTT
The DNA here is from genome assembly GCF_028885655.2 of Pongo abelii. Taxonomy (NCBI): domain Eukaryota; kingdom Metazoa; phylum Chordata; class Mammalia; order Primates; family Hominidae; genus Pongo; species Pongo abelii. The sequence goes on along the minus strand of NC_071985.2, from coordinate 2,233,850 downwards.
CTATGATCAATACATTCTTAAAATATAAAACTATGAAATCTGCAAAATAAGTAGATGTTCAGGACCGTGTGGTCACGTGGAAAGAACACCTGCTTCAGGATCCTCCAGATTCCTTTGCTGGCCCCGTGACTATGCACAAATGACTTACCTTTTCAGAGTTTCAACTTTCACAGTGGGAAACCAGTGATAGAAACACATTCCTGAGATGTTATGAGGGTTAAAGATCATAGAGGTAGATAGAGATAATGGTTCTAGCACATGCCTGGCATACAATGTCAGGTGTTAATATCACTACTAACCCCAATAAACAGAGTACGATGCTAACTCTCTTCACTCCTTTTTTCCTAGTTGATTTCTTCACTTGCCTCTAAAATATCAACTTAAAAAAATAGCAGGGCAAACCATATATAAAGTTGATGAATTTTACTAACATTGTGAAATCAAGTGAATAGTACTTAAAAGTTTACAAAGTTCCTTAAAATGCAATATCTTATTGAAGCTTCCTGACATTCCTGCAAGGACAGTGTCTCGTCTCATCTTACAGAAGAGGAAACTGAGGCTCAGAGGCTATTTCCCAAAGTCTTAGAGCTGGTGAACAGAGGCATCCAGACTTGAACACAGTCCCGTGTTTTCCCCTTATTCCTGCATAGAACGGGATTCTTTTCATTGATTACTGTTCTATTACTGGTCCTATGACTTAGGGGACAGAGGTGGTAGGATCATAGCTACGTGTAATATTGACCCAGGATTTGTGAGTAGCCATTTCTAGATCAAATTGGTGGCATTGTAGCGATAACTCTCTGATGTCCATCGAGGTACTGGTATGGAGGATCAAAGTGTGCTCTAGTTGATCAAAGATTCTCGTTAGCGGAATGCTACATGCATTGCTTGGTTCCAAAGGACTTGTCTTGGTGCAGCTGGGCGTGGTGGCCCACGCCTGTAATCCCAGCACTTTGGGAGGCCGAGGTGGGCGGATCACCTGAGGTCGGGAGTTCAAGACCAGCCTGACCAACATGGAGAAACCCCGTCTCTACTAAAAATACAAAATTAGCCAGGTGTGGTGCATGCCTGTAGTCCCAGCTACTTGGGAGGCTGAGGCAGGAGAATTGCTTGAACCTGGGAGGCAGAGGTTGCAGTGAGCCGAGATCATGCCATTGCACTCCAGCCTGGGCAACAAGAGCAAAACTCCATTTCAAAAAAAAAAAAAAACTTGGTGCATCCACGCATGGAAAGGGTACTTCAGTACCTGGTGGTCCTCAGGCTCGTGGGTCTGAAGGCTGGTCTCACGGTGGTAATGCACAGATGTGCTGCTGATACAGTTCTCCAGGATGAACCATGGAGACACTCTCATACCTTCACAATTTGCTCCTTGATCAAATTGGGGTCAAAGCTTTTTCCTCCAAGCACTGGAATGTACTTGAGGGAAAACAGTTCTTAGTCGTATGGGTGCTTTGGGGCTCTGGTAGGCTCACTTAGGCTGGGTGGGGTGTGACCATTGAGGTGGGAGGGAGGCAGGAGAAGGGCACACACGTCCCCTTTTCCTGTTTCTGGCTCTATCTGCTGTGGTTGGAAGAGCCATCTTCATCCATAGGTCAAATCTGCAGGATCCTGCAATACCCACCAGCCCATTATGCCAGGGGGAACCTTCCACAGAGCAGCCTTGTGTGGAGATCCCACCAGGGGGAGACTTCCGAAGGGGGAGCCTTCCGCAGAGCGGCCTTGTGTGGAGATCCCACCAGCCCATTATACCAGGGAGAGCCTTCTGCAGAGCGGCCTGGTCTAGAGATCGGGACAGTGGCATCCGCTCAGCTCTCACCTGCTTGAACTGGATGGTGATGACCAGGTGGGACCAGCTGCTGCTGGCATTCATGTTGTTTGAAGTCGTGGTCCTTATTTTTGTTCCTTGTTCCATCAGCCTTTCAATTTGGGCATAGTTCTCACAGGGCACTAACTTCAGGCCTTCCACGTAAAAGCCCAGCTGTTGATCTTCCCTTACTCTGAGCCCACCAGGTTTTTTGGTTCTGGACAGTAAATCTCTTATCTATAGAAAATAGAACAAATAATGTAAACTTCAGGAAGGCAGGGATTGTTGTTTACTTCACTGCTGTATCTGTGCCTATATAGATGTTCAATAATAGTTATTGGAAGAATGGATAAATTTCTGTAGGTGTTTCATAATTTAGCAAAGTAAGAAATAGGGAAATTGCAAGCAAAAGGATACGAAGACTGCTGTAATCAGTGAAGTCAGAAGCATGCTTTTTTTTTTTTTTCCCAAGACAGAGTTTTGCTTTTGTTGCCCAGGCTGGAGTGCAATGCATGATCTCATCTCACTGCAACCTCCACCTCCCCGATTCAAGTGATTCTCCTGCCTCAGCCTCCCAAGTAGCTCGGGTTATAGGCATGCACCATCATGCCTGGCTACTTTTTGTATTTTTAGTAGAGACAGGGTTTTACCATGTGGGCCAGGCTGGTCTCAAACTCCTGACCTCAGGTGATCTGCCTACCTCGGCCTCCCAAAGTGCTGGGATTACAGGCATGAGCCACCGCACCTGGCCAGCTTTTCTTTTTAAGTGAAAAAAAAAAAAAAAAAAAAAAAATTAGAAATACAGTTTTATTGTTGTCAGGTATATACCTAGACCACTCCAACCAGACTGAGTTCCCTAAGGGTGGGTGCCTTTTTACCAGTGGATCCTCACAGTTCCTAACGCAGAGCACGCATGATGCTCATTGCATGCACGGTGCAACTGGAGCTGGGCTAACACCTGACACTTAGTTCACTGCACCCGGGGGCCGGGGAAGCTGTCTTTGCAGCGTGATGAGGCATGTGAGTAGGTATCCACAGTGGTCTGTCTATAAATAGGTGCTTCTGACGTTTTTGCACTTGAACACATTGTTCCCTTATTAACATAAATATTCTCCTAGCAATCTCATTAACTCTATGTCATCAGCAACTCCTTTGCAGATAATAGAAAAATAAACCACCACGGCCTCTTTCTAAATTCTGTATTACAAAGTAATGAAGTCTTACTTTACTGAGAACAGTGATAAATAATAAAAATAATTAGAAGTTAGTAACATTCAAAGTACCTAATACATGCAGAAGACACATTCTGCCTAGGTTAAGTCATGGCACAACAAACACCACTGCACTGAGATCTCTACTTCCAAGGAAAGTTATTCACTTTCAGTAGTATTTGTGGCCACGCATGGTGGCTCACGCCTGTAATCCCAGCACTTTGGGAGGCTGAGGCTGGTAGATCATTTGAGGTCAGGAGTTCAAGACCGGGCTGGCCAAGATGGTGAAACCCGGTCTCTACCAAAAATGCAAAACAAATTAGCCGGGCAAGTTGGCGGGTACCTGTAGTCCCAGCTACTCAGGAGGCTGAGGCAGGAGAATCGCTTGAACCCGGGAGGTGGAGATTGCAGTGAGCTGAGATCATGCCACTGCACTCCAGCCTGGGTGACAGAGTGAGACTCCATCTCAAACAAACAAACAAACAAACCCCCAGTATTTGCAACAGCCTAACCAAACCAGAAAATCTGGGTAATTCTTTGGATTTTATTATGGGAGGTTTGTGTGATGATGCTTACACCAGGGCCTTAGGAGAATTCCCATGTCCTCTTGCTCTCAAAAAAGCCATGCTGAGAAGGCCAAGTAGAGTCATGCTGGGGTCCCAGTAGAGCCGGAACAGTCTGTGTTACGTGGTGCAGAGCAACCCAGACTGAGAATCAGAGTTGGCTTCTTAGTCCTGGTTCTGCCTCCAACATGTGAGACCTTTGGAAAGCCTCTGACATTCCCAGTGTTCTCCTTCTAGGAGGACAGATTAAATGATCTCTAAGCTCTCCCCGAGCTCGAGGTCTGTGGCTTTAAGTCCTAGAGTCCAGGCAAGATCGCAGATTGAAGTTTGGGGGAAGCAAAATTAGGATAACAGACATAAGGTGCAAAACATCAAAATGGGGACAACTGCTGCCTTAGCTAGGAAGCCTTTCTGTAATTTCCCCTGAGTAATAGAAATGATAGGAAGTGGCATCTCAGACTGAAGATATGACTGAATAAGGCTTATCAGAAAAAAGGCATGTAAGTTTATCTGGATGGAATGAAGTACAGGGACTTGCTGCTGGCAGCAGGACCCTCCAAGTTATGCCTGGAAATCAAGAGCGACGATGGGCCGGGTGCGGTGGCTCCTGCCTGTAATCCTTATGGAGGCCCAGGCAGGAAGATTACCTGAGGCCAGGAGTTCGAGACCAGCCTGGGCAACATAGTGACACCCTGTCTCCACAAATTGTTTTTGTGTTTTTTTTTTTAATTAGCTGGGCATGGTAGTGTGCACCTGTAGCTCCAGCTACTTGGAGGCTGAGGTAGGAGGGTCACTCGAGCCCAGGAGTTTAAGATTACAGCGAGTTATGATTGTGCCACTGTATTCCAGCCTGGGCAACTGTCAGAGACCTTGTTTCAAAAAGGAAAGAAAGGGGAAAAAAAGATCACCACAACCTTGTCCCTCACCTGGGCTATGGAGAGCCTCCTAACTCCTGCTCCGCTCTATCTGGCACTCCTTCAAGTCCAGCTTCACTCTGCCGCTGCAGAAATACCTAAAACGCTGATCTGGTTATTTTACTCCCCCGTTTGGAAGCCTTGCTTGGTTCTCTGTTGCCTGGTCATTAAAGGACTTTCCTTCTTGGCAGCCATCTTTGGCTTCATCCCCGGATGCTCCCCCTACCCTCAGCGGCCACACACCCCCTCCCGCCACACAGGGCACTCGCCCGACCCGTAAATGCTAACTCTCATGTGTTAATGATTTAAAATACACATCCTGCTGCCTGAAGTGCCGCTATTTCTATTTACACCTTGCACCCTCGCTTCTCTGCCTCACCAAACTCGTGACCCTGTTTCAAGGCCCAGCCTAACTCCTCTGCGGACAACATGGAACAGTCCTGGTGGTATTAGCTCTATCCCCGCTTCCAAGCCTCGGTCTCGGTGCCACTCCTGTGCACAGGTAACATTGTGTTACTTTCTGCAGTGAGTGTTGCCTCCTACACTAAGCTGCTCCAGGGCAGGAATCATGTGTTAGGTTTTATTCATCCTCAGAGTCTAGTATTCTGTCTAAAACATTAAGGATATTTAACAGACCTTATTTAATTGACTGCTGAAAGAACTGATGGAAAAAGGAGGCCTGAAAAGGATCTTAGATTGAGGCCTCCGAGCCCCAGCTAAGCCATCATATCCCCTGTGACCTGCACGTACACATCCAGATGGCCTGAAGTAACTGAAGAATCATAAAAGAAGTGAAAATGGCCTGTTCCTGCCTTAACTGGTGACATTACCTTGTGAAATTCCTTCTCCTGGTTCATCCTGGCTCAAAAGCTCCCCCACTGAGCACCTTGTGACCCCCACTCCTGCCAGCCAGAGAACAACCCCCTTTGACTATGATTTTCCACTACCTACCCAAATCCTACAAAACAGCCCCACCCCCATCTCCCTTTGCTGGTTCTCTTTTCGGACTCAGCCCGCCTGCACCCAGGTGAAATAAACAGCCTTGTTGCTCTCACAAAGCCTGTTTGGTGGTCTCTTCACACGGACGCCAGTGAAACTTAGGATGCCTGATTCTCTGCTTTTTTTTTTTTTTTTTGAGTCGGAGTCTCGCTCTGTCGCCCAGGCTGGAGTGCGGTGGCGCCATCTCGGCTCTATGCAAGCTCCGCCTCCCGGGTTCACGCCATTCTCCTGCCTCAGCCTCCCCAGTAGCTGGGACTAGAAGCGCCCACCACCACGCCCGGCTAATTTTTTTGTATTTTTAATAGAGACGGGGTTTCACCATGTTAGCCAGGATGGTTTCGATCTCCTGACCTCGTGATCCGCCCGCCTCAGCCTCCCAAAGTGCTGGGATTACAGGCGTGAGCCACCGAGCCCGGCCCCGATTCTCTTACTTAGAGATAAGGAAGCAGAATTCCAGAGAGATTATCATCATGAGTGGTACCATGATAAGAGGTCCTTCCCCCCATTCTTCCCCATGAGAACCCGGGAGTAAAGGGAGTGAGGCCCGGGGCTTTCGTAGTAAAGGGAGTGAGATCCGGGGCTTTGGTAGGAAAGGGAGTGAGGTCCGGGGCTTCTTTGGTAGGAAAGAGAGTGAGGTCTGGGGCTTTGGATAGTTTCTGGGGTTCCACTGAAACTATTAGCATATGGCCTCTGACCATAAGAAACCTACAATTATAGGTACATTTGTCAATTTATCCATTCAGCAAACATCTAGGAAGCACCCATTCTAGACTAAATATTGCATAAGTCCTGCAGATGAAAAAGTATTCAAAAGGAAATCACATACATCTATGTAAATAAAATTTTACAGTACGATGTAATAAGTGCAAGGGGAAAGGGCAGAATGAAAAAAAATGCTGAAGATCCAGCTTTGGATAGGCAGTGTTAGACATTTAAAAATTTAGTACATCTTCAGATGTAGTGTCTTATTTTAAATTCTCCTTATGAAAATACAAACTGAGCTCTGAGATAAAATGAGTTTCCAAAGTCACACAGCTAGTAAACAGGAGAGCTGGGCTTTGAAACCATCCTCTTTTGACTCTCCAGGAGCTGGTGAACCACAGCCTGTGAGCCGAATTCAGCCCACTGCCTGCTTTTGACCCTTGAGCTCTAAGTATTTTTCACGTTTTTAAATGGCTGAAACAAATGTACTATTTTGTGACATATGAAAATGATGTTAACATTCAAATTTAGTGTCTATAAGTAAAGTTTCATTGATACACAGTTGCACCTTCTCATGTCTCGTCTACGGCTTCTCTTGAACTATGACAGCAGAGTTGAGTGCCTGCAGCAGGGACAGCGTGGCCCCCAAAGCCTGAGCTATTGACTACCCGGCCCTCGTCGGGTAAAGTTTGCCAATCCCTGTACAGTGTCATGCCCACTGAAGCTACCTGCTTCAGAGCGAGGTGCTGACCTTGAGCTGGATCTTCAAGTTTAGTGGTGTCTTTAAGGACACAGAAGGCAGAAACGGTGCTCCAGGCAGAGAAAGGATAGATGTGAGAAAGGAGAACATGCTCTGGAAAGGAGGAACAGTTCCATGTGTGAAGAGAAGAGGACGTTGATGAAGTTGGAGAGGTAGGTGGGGCTGGGCGGTCGAGGCCAGGCCAGAGTTTACAGGCAGGACAGGCGACCGTGAGTCCCAGAGGTTCACTGAGCTGCAGAGTCGCCCAGATTTGCATGTCAGAAACATCTCTATTACCTGTTCATTGTAAATTTCCAGTATACTGAACGTAACCTGTATGGAGAAGAGCATACAAAGTAAATATTCTCTTGAAACAGTTATTTTGGGGGCGGAGGAGAGCACACAAAGTAAATATTCTCTTGAAACAGTTATTTTGGGGGCAGAGAAGTGATAGGGAAACAGCATAAATGTTGAATAATGGGAAAAAGCTGATAATAAAGCAAAGCTCTGTTTCAATGTGCAATATGAGGTTCTCAAATAATGATATGGAGGAAGTTCTTACTATAATTAAAAACAAATATAGGCTGGGCACGGTAGCTCACGCCTGTAATCCCAGGACTTTGGGAGGCTGAGGTGGGTGGATCACCTGAGGTCAGAAGTTCGAGACAAGCCTGGCCAACATGGTGAAAACCTGCCTCCACTAAAAACACAAAAATTAGCCAGGCAAGGTGGCGGGTGCTTGCAGTCCCAGCTGCTCGGGAGGCTGAGGCAGGAGAGTCATTTGAACCAGGGAGGCACAGGTTGCAATGAGCTGAGATCGTGCCACTGCACTCCAGCCTGGGTGACAGAGTGAGCCTCCATCTCAAAAAAGTAACAACAACAAAAAGATACAAAACAGTAGTATATGTGTTTTGGTCTCGACTGGGGACAGAGAAAGGCTGTTCTTTCATGTTCACGCCCCAACCTGAACATATGTAGAGAGACTGGTCTCCACCCTCCCATGCTCTCAAACTCCTGCTAGCGAAGCTCACACCTCTTAAGCAGGATTGGGGGACTCTGAATGGCTCTAGTCTAGAGCAAAGGCCTCAAGTACTGGCGTTTTCCCACCTCCCCCAAGAAAAAGCTGGCTTGTCTGTGAGTCACCCTGCAGTAAGTCTTGCTTGTCAGGCCGTGCAGCCACAGAGCTTCCTGTTAGCCTCTGTGTGTCTCATGTTTTTTATTTTTATTTTCTATATGTAATATGTCCATGTAAGGGTGTCTCATGTTTAAAAATGAACAAAGGACCAAGCATTAGCAGACAGAGGAAGCCTCCAATATGACAGAGGGGTCAAAGCAAACAAGTAGAAAGAAGGAACTCAGAAAACAGACCGAGAGAGTAAAAGGCAATGGTTTTTTTTCTTTCTTTTCTTTTCTCTTTTAAGACAAGGTCCTGCTGTCACCCAGGCTGGAAATGTAGTGGTATGATCTCAGCTCACTGTAGCCTCAACCGCTGGGCTCAAGCGATTCTCCCGCCTCAGCCTTCCGAGTAGCTGGGACTACAGGATCATGCCACCACACCCAGCCAACTTTCGTATTTATAGCAGAGGAGGGATTTTGTCGTCTTGCTCAGGCTGGTCTTGAACTCCTGTTCTCAAGTGATGTGCCCCCTCGTCCTCTCAAAGTGCTGGGATTACAGGCATGAGTCACCGTGCTCAGCATAGAAATATTTTTTAAAGCCCTGGAAGTAATAGCCTCAAAGAAAGAATTATACCCATGGAGAAAAAGAGGATTTTATTTAAAAGAACAACCGGAGAATAAAAGAAAGTGCTTGTAAATTAAATTTATGAATGACAGCCGAAATAAAAATGCAGGAGAGTTATAATATCATTCAGGGAATCTTCTAGAATGCAGAATAAAAAAGACCAGTGGTGGCTCACACTTGGAATTCCAGCTACTTGAGAGGCTGACGCCAGGAAGATCCCTTGAGCCCAGGAGTTCAAGACAAGCCTGGGCAACAGAGTGAGACTCCATCTCTTTTAAAAAAGAAAAGACCAAGAAATACAAGATAGGTTGTAAAAGATAATAAAATTAGAACATTAGTACAAGAGGCCCAAAATCCAATTAGTAGGAATTTCAGAAAGGGAAAACAGGAAATACAGGAGATGAAATAATAAATAATATAAGAAAAGTTTTCCAGAACTGAAGGACAGGAATCTCCAGATTGAAGAAGGTCCACCAACTGTCCAGCATGATAAATGAAAAAAGAATCATTAAGATATCAGAACATCAAGGATAATGAGAAGACCCTGAAGGCTGCAAGAGATAAACTGACCGTCAAAAAAGGTTGCATACGAAGAACTGGGGATCAGAATGGTAGCCAACTTCCCAGCTGCAACACTATAACTTAAAATATAATGAAGATCTTCAATATTCTCAGAATTCTATTCCAGGTAAATGTTAATCACGTGTGGAGGTACAAAAAGATATTTTCAGTTGTGCAAAGGATGAACAAAAAAGTACTCTAGATGCACCTTTTCTGAGGAAATTGCAGCAGAAAGAGAGTAAATCAAGAAAGAAGAATACATTGGATCCAGGAGTCAGGGGAGCCAGAGAAGACGAAGGTTGAAGTCAAGTTCCAGAGTGAGTGTTGAGGTAGCCCTGTAGCAACAGTGCTCCAAACTGTGCCAGTACAATTAATACAATTGTAGTAGGAGAATTGAGGACTCCTGTTGAAGGAGACCCCAAAAATCATGGTACCAGTACGTTTGAGTGTATGGAAAAGATTTGTCAGTAGGCATGTGACAGTGATTTGGAGCACTTAGATTTATAGAAAAGTAAACATAATTAAAATGACAATTAAAAATTCCAAGAAAAATGTGGAAAGGATGTATGCATTATTTGGTACAGCAGTGAACAATACTTGTGCAGTTAAAATGTTAACAATTAAATCCTGAGGCAGAAACTGTTAAGAAAAAATAATACGATGTTAACAATTATTGATTTAACCAAATGTTATAATAAGCATTGTCCTAAATGTAGGGAGTGTGTGGGGGTAAAGTACTGTGGTTGGGGAGTATGGGGGGGAATGTACTGTGGTTGGGAGTATGGGGGGGAACGTACTGTGGTTGGGGAGTGTGAGGGGGAACGTACTGTGGTTGGGAGTATGGGGGGGAACGTACTGTGGTTGGGGAGTATGGGGGGGAATGTACTGTGGTTGGGGAGTATGGGGGGTAAAGTACTGTGGTTGGGGAGTATGGGGGGGAATGTACTGTGGTTGGGAGTATGGGGGGGAACATACTGTGGTTGGGGAGTATGGGGGGGAATGTACTGTGGTCAGGGAGTATGGGGGGTAAAGTACTGTGGTTGGGGAGTATGGGGGGGAATGTACTGTGGTCGGGGAGTATGGGGGGTAAAGTACTGTGGTTGGGGAGTATGGGGGGGAACATATTGTGGTTGGGGAGTATGGGGGGGAATGTACTGTGGTTGGGGAGTATGGGGGGTAAAGTACTGTGGTTGGGAGTATGGGGGGGAATGTACTGTGGTTGGGGAGTATGGGGGGGAATGTACTGTGGTTGGGGAGTATGGGGGTAAAGTACTGTGGTTGGGGAGTATGGGGGGGAATGTACTGTGGTTGGGGAGTATGGGGGGTAAAGTACTGTGGTTGGGGAGTATGGGGGGGAATGTACTGTGGTTGGGGAGTATGGGGGGTAAAGTACTGTGGTTGGGGAGTATGGGGGGGAATGTACTGTGGTTGGGGAGTAAAGTACTGTGGTTGGGGAGTATGGGGGGTAAAGTACTGTGGTTGGGGAGTATGGGGGGGAATGTACTGTGGTTGGGGAGTATGGGGGGGAACGTACTGTGGTTGGGGAGTATGGGGGGGAGTGTACTGTGGTTGGGAGTATGGGGGGGAGTGTACTGTGGTTGGGAGTATGGGGGGGAGTGTACTGTGGTTGGGAGTATGTGGAGGGAGTGTACTGTGGTTGGGGAGTATGGGGGGGAGTGTACTGTGGTTGGGAGTATGGGGGGGAGTGTACTGTGGTTGGGGAGTATGGGGGGGAGTGTACTGTGGTTAGGGAGTATGGGGGGGAGTGTACTGTGGTTGGGGAGTATGGGGGGGAACGTACTGTGGTTGGGGAGTATGGGGGGGAATGTACTGTGGTTGGGGAGTATGGGGGGGAACGTACTGTGGTTGGGGAGTATGGGGGGGACCGTACTGTGGTTGGGGAGTATGGGGGGGACCGTACTGTGGTTGGGAGTATGTGGAGGGAGTGTACTGTGGTTGGGGAGTATGGGGGGGAACGTACTGTGGTTGGGGAGTATGGGGGGGAACGTACTGTGGTTGGGGAGTATGGGGGGGAACGTACTGTGGTTGGGGAGTATGGGGGGGAACGTACTGTGGTTGGGGAGTATGGGAGGGGAATGTACTGTGGTTGGGGAGTATGGGAGGGAACGTACTGTGGTTGGGGAGTATGGGGGGGAACGTACTGTGGTTGGGGAGTATGGGGGGGAACGTATTGTGGTTGGGGAGTATGGGGGGGAACGTATTGTGGTTGGGGAGTATGGGGGGGAACGTACTGTGGTTGGGGAGTATGGGGGGGAACGTACTGTGGTTGGGGAGTATGGGGGGGAACGTACTGTGGTTGGGGAGTATGGGGGGAGTGTACTGTGGTTGGGGAGTATGGGGGTAAAGTACTGTGGTTGGGGAATATGGGGGGGACGTACTGTGGTTGGGGAGTATGGGGGGGAACGTACTGTGGTTGGGGAGTATGGGGGGGAACGTACTGTGGTTGGGGAGTATGGGGGGGAACGTACTGTGGTTGGGGAGTATGGGGGGGAACGTACTGTGGTTGGGGAGTATGGGGGGGAACGTACTGTGGTTGGGGAGTATGGGGGGGAGTGTACTGTGGTTGGGGAGTATGGGGGTAAAGTACTGTGGTTGGGGAGTATGGGGGGGACGTACTGTGGTTGGGGAGTATGGGGGGTAGTGTACTGTGGTTGGGGAGTATGGGGGGGAGTGTACTGTGGTTGGGGAGTATGGGGGGGAACGTACTGTGGTTGGGGAGTATGGGGGGGAGTGTACTGTGGTTGGGGAGTATGGGGGGGAATGTACTGTGGTTGGGGAGTATAGGGGGAACGTACTGTGGTTGGGGAGTATGGGGGGGAGTGTACTGTGGTTGGGGAGTATGGGGGGGAGTGTACTGTGGTTGGGGAGTATGGGGGTAAAGTACTGTGGTTGGGGAGTATGGGGGGGACGTACTGTGGTTGGGGAGTATTGGGGGGAACGTACTGTGGTTGGGGAGTATGGGGGGGAACGTACTGTGGTTGGGGAGTATGGGGGGGAATGTACTGTGGTTGGGGAGTATGGGGGGGAGTGTACTGTGGTTGGGGAGTATGGGGGGTAAAGTACTGTGGTTGGGGAGTATGGGGGGGAGTGTACTGTGGTTGGGGAGTATGGGGGGGAATGTACTGTGGTTGGGGAGTATGGGGGGAACGTACTGTGGTTGGGGAGTATGGGGGGGAGTGTACTGTGGTTGGGGAGTATGGGGGGGAGTGTACTGTGGTTGGGGAGTATGGGGGTAAAGTACTGTGGTTGGGGAGTATGGAGGGGACGTACTGTGGTTGGGGAGTATTGGGGGGAACGTACTGTGGTTGGGGAGTATGGGGGGGAACGTACTGTGGTTGGGGAGTATGGGGGGTAAAGTACTGTGGTTGGGGAGTATGGGGGGGAGTGTACTGTGGTTGGGGAGTATGGGGGTAAAGTACTGTGGTTGGGGAGTATGGGGGGGACGTACTGTGGTTGGGGAGTATGGGGGGGAACGTACTGTGGTTGGGGAGTATGGGGGGGAGTGTACTGTGGTTGGGGAGTATGGGGGGAAACGTACTGTGGTTGGGGAGTATGGGGGGTAAAGTACTGTGGTTGGGGAGTATGGGGGGGAGTGTACTGTGGTTGGGGAGTATGGGGGGGAATGTACTGTGGTTGGGGAGTATGGGGGGAACGTACTGTGGTTGGGGAGTATGGGGGGGAGTGTACTGTGGTTGGGGAGTATGGGGGGGAGTGTACTGTGGTTGGGGAGTATGGGGGTAAAGTACTGTGGTTGGGGAGTATGGAGGGGACGTACTGTGGTTGGGGAGTATTGGGGGGAACGTACTGTGGTTGGGGAGTATGGGGGGGAACGTACTGTGGTTGGGGAGTATGGGGGGTAAAGTACTGTGGTTGGGGAGTATGGGGGGGAGTGTACTGTGGTTGGGGAGTATGGGGGTAAAGTACTGTGGTTGGGGAGTATGGGGGGGACGTACTGTGGTTGGGGAGTATGGGGGGGAACGTACTGTGGTTGGGGAGTATGGGGGGGAGTGTACTGTGGTTGGGGAGTATGGGGGGAAACGTACTGTGGTTGGGGAGTATGGGGGGGAACGTACTGTGGTTGGGGAGTATGGGGGGGAACGTACTGTGGTTGGGGAGTATGGGGGGGAACGTACTGTGGTTGGGGAGTATGGGGGGGAACGTACTGTGGTTGGGGAGTATGGGGGGAAACGTACTGTGGTTGGGGAGTATGGGGGGAAACGTACTGTGGTTGGGGAGTATGGGGGGGAACGTACTGTGGTTGGGGAGTATGGGGGGGAATGTACTGTGGTTGGGGAGTATGGGGGGGAGTGTACTGTGGTTGGGGAGTATGGGGGTAAAGTACTGTGGTTGGGGAGTATGGGGGGGACGTACTGTGGTTGGGGAGTATGGGGGGGAACGTACTGTAGTCGGGAGTATGGGGGGGAACGTACTGTGGTTGGGGAGTATGGGGGGGAGTGTACTGTGGTTGGGGAGTATGGGGGGGAGTGTACTGTGGTTGGGGAGTATGGGGGTAAAGTACTGTGGTTGGGGAGTATGGGGGGGACGTACTGTGGTTGGGGAGTATTGGGGGGAACGTACTGTGGTTGGGGAGTATGGGGGGGAACGTACTGTGGTTGGGGAGTATGGGGGGAATGTACTGTGGTTGGGGAGTATGGGGGGGAGTGTACTGTGGTTGGGGAGTATGGGGGTAAAGTACTGTGGTTGGGGAGTATGGGGGGGACGTACTGTGGTTGGGGAGTATGGGGGGGAACGTACTGTGGTTGGGGAGTATGGGGGGGAGTGTACTGTGGTTGGGGAGTATGGGGGTAAAGTACTGTGGTTGGGGAGTATGGGGGGGAACGTACTGTGGTTGGGGAGTATGGGGGGGAACGTACTGTGGTTGGGGAGTATGGGGGGGAACGTACTGTGGTTGGGGAGTATGGGGGGGAACGTACTGTGGTTGGGGAGTATGGGGGGGAACGTACTGTGGTTGGGGAGTATGGGGGGGAACGTACTGTGGTTGGGGAGTATGGGGGGGAACGTACTGTGGTTGGGGAGTATGGGGGGGAACGTACTGTGGTTGGGGAGTATGGGGGGGAACGTACTGTGGTTGGGGAGTATGGGGGGAACGTACTGTGGTTGGGGAGTATGGGGGGGAACGTACTGTGGTTGGGGAGTATGGGGGGGAACGTATTGTGGTTGGGGAGTATGGGGGGGAGTGTACTGTGGTTGGGGAGTATGGGGGGGAGTGTACTGTGGTTGGGGAGTATGGGGGGGAACGTACTGTGGTTGGGGAGTATGGGGGGGAGTGTACTGTGGTTGGGGAGTATGGAGGGGAGTGTACTGTGGTTGGGGAGTATGGGGGGGAACGTACTGTGGTTGGGGAGTATGGGGGGGAGTGTACTGTGGTTGGGGAGTATGGGGGGGAGCGTACTGTGGTTGGGGAGTATGTGGAGGGAGTGTACTGTGGTTGGGGAGTATGGGGGGGAACGTACTGTGGTTGGGAGTATGGGGGGGAATGTACTGTGGTTGGGAGTATGGGGGGTAACGTATTGTTATTTTGTAATCATATAAACATTTTGGTATGAAAAACAAACATTACCCTAAAATAGAGATGCTGAGAACTTCCATTTGGGGAAGGGGTCCAGAATGAAAAAATACAATCCCTTAAAGAAAAGATTCGAGAATACGTACCTGATGTTCTTGATTTCTCCCCTGGTTCTCAATTGCTTGAAAGAGCTCCTCACACACAATTGGAATAATACCCTTGTTTGCACCAAGCCCAATCATGGAATAGCTTTTCCCAGAGCCAGTTTGGCTGTAGGCTAGGAGAGTTGCATTCTAGCCTTGCCAAGCAACAGCATTTGGGCTGTTTCCACTTCGTGGCTATTATAAATATGCTGCCATGGAAAATTCATGTACGAGTTTTTGTGTGGACATATTCTTTCTCTTGGCTATCTGAGGTTTTAAACTAGACTTGTATTCCTTTGAAAATATTTGAATTAAAAATTAGAGGCTGGGCACAGTGGCTCATGTCTGTAATCCGAGCACCTTAGGAGGCCAAGGAGGAGGGATTGCTTGAGGTCAGGAGTTTTTGAGACCAGTCTGGGCAACATAGCAAGACCCCATCTCTACAAAATATAAATATAAAAATCTAAATGAATAAATGTTAGAAAGGTACTGAAATGTTAACAGTAGTTAGGTGATATTATAAATATAAAATTCTCTAACTTGAACACGTTACTATTAACATCAGAAAAATAAGATAAACAATAATGCTCTATTGCGTTTTCATAACACCAGCTTAAACGGTCCTACCATTTTAAGAAAGCAGAACCATGAACTATGTTACAGGCATTTGTTGACATTCTCCTGTCATGTTTTAAAGCTAATTATGTTAATGGATGGTACACTCCATCTTGAAAATGTCACCAACATTCAGTGAATCTAAAATTTGGTCTTGTGTCTCGTGTGCTAGGGCAAGTAAGAGGCTATGCTCTGTGTGAAAAAACAATTTAAAAACGAAGTAATATTCTTCAGAAATAAAAACAAGTTGATTAAGACTAGAATAGAGCCACAACCTAGGCAGAAGAGGGTGGCAAAGGGAGCCATACATATGAGTCGGCTAAGGTTTTGTTTTATAAACCAAATAACAATATCCAATAACAATCCCTTGTTAGTGTTAGCAATTAAGATGTCTGCTTCTAGACTATTACACCAGAGTGAGTTTCCTTGGATTTCCCTCCATATAACCAGAAAAATCCAACATCTTATTTAGCTGCAACATGATTTTGTAATCATATAAACATTTTGGTATGAAAAACAAACATTATCCTAAAATAGAGATGCTGAGAACTTCCATTTGGGGAAGGGGTCCAGAATGAAAAAATACAGTCCCTTAAAGAAAGGATTCGAGAATACGTACCTGGTGTTCTTGATTTCTCCCCTGGTTCTCAATTGCTTGAAAGAGCTCCTCACACACAGTTGGAATAATACCCTTGTTTGCACCAAACCCAATCATGGAATAGCTTTCCCCAGAGCCAGTTTGGCCATAGGCTAGGAGAGTTGCATTACAGCCTTGCCAAGCACTGTCCAGAATTCCCCTGCCAAGGTCGTGGAAGACATCTCTCTGGAAAGATGGCAGGTGGCATGTTCAGCACAGGCCAGTGGCGTGCAGATTTCCTCTTTCCTACTTTCTCAGTCCTCTTAAATCTGAATAAGTATCCTGGCTTTCATAAATCCCACCTCGATTCATACCATATGACCTGCTTGAAATACAACTCAGATGCTGGCTTAGAACAGGTGGAGTAAAACTGAAAGGGATTTGTCAATTTGGAAAACACTAATCATTTACATTCATGGATCACATCGGGTACATCCTGAACTAGCTAATCCCCATTGGTCATGAAATTGTGTAGTTTATATCCTTGCTAAAACATGGGCCGGTCTTTGAAATTAAGCAATTAGACAAAAACGCCAAGGCACAGAAACCATTCAAAGCATTTTCTACTACTTTATTCATTGACTGAAACAATAACATCACAATATAGCCACACTGATTTTAGTCCTCCGCTAATGAGCTCTTATCTTTTTCTACTTTTTCCAGTGGTTCTGGAACACACACACACGCACGCGTGCATCCTCCTTTTTTAAGTTAAAATAGAAATGTTTGTGCCCACAGTTGCTGAAAGGGAGGGGATGTGGTCTGCCTACTTTTATCATCTGGGCTGTGGCCGCAATAGTTATCTTATTTGAGGCTGTTTCAAAGTGTATATTTCTTCCTACTCTCTAATAACAATGGTAAAGCACTAAGCATTAGATATTCCATTTGTTACAATGTATACATTTGTATAATTTATTTCATGTTTCTGAGGAAAATGCACATACCAACATAGTGTGATTTACATGAGGACAATGGACAATAACCAACGTTCATGTAATATTTGAGAAAGGGATAAAAATTATTCCACCAAAAGAGTTAGGGGAGCTGTAGACTTTAAAATGTGAAGTCTCACCAGTGGTTTCCCAGAACACTGTGACCATACTTTTACCAGAAAAATATATTTGTATAACAGTTGTTGACTCTACGTTAGAAGCTATGTGCTAAGCCTAACACATGCCTACCAAGTAAAAGTAACTAGTTTTGCTGTTTTGTTTTCTCAGTGCTATTGGAGATTTGGGAAAATGTTTTGTGTGTGTGCTTAATTTTTATGGATTGAAAACTTTAAACAAGTAATACGGGCTAGGCGTGGTGGCTCATGCCTGTAATCCCAGCACTTTGGGAGGCCGAGGTGGTGGATCACCCGAGGTCAGGTGTTCGAAACCAGCCTGGCCAACATGGTGAAACCCCATCTCTACTAAAAATACAAAAAATTAGCCAGGCGTGGTGGCAGGTGCTTGTAATCTCTGCTACTCGAGAGGTCGAGGCAGGAGAATCGCTTGGACCTGGGAGGCGGAGGTTGCAGTAAGCCGAGATTGCACCACTGCACTCCAGCCTGGGCAACAGAGGGAGACTCTGTCTCAAAAAACAAAACAAACCCCAGGTGTTGGCATGGCCACCCTGCCTCAGAAGCCTCTAGAGGAGAAGCCTCTCTTGCCTCTCCCTAGCTTCTGGTGGCTCCCGGCGGTCCCCAGGGCTCCTCCACTCGCTGCTGCTTCGCTCCACTTTGTGTCCACTGCCACATGGTTCCTTGTGTCTGAGTGTCTAAATTTCCTCCTCTCTATAAGGATTGGACTTAGGGCTCACCCAAATCCAGTATGGCCTCATCTGCCAAGATGCTGTTTGCACATAGGGTCCCATTCTGAAGTTCTAGATGGACGTGAATTTTGGGGGAGTCACTATTCAACCCATTACAGCACCTTTGTAGAGAATCAGTTGATGATATGTATGAGGGTCTGTTTCTGGACACTCTATTCTGTTCCATTGATCCATATGTCTATCTTTAAACCAATACCAGGCCAGGCACACTGGCTCATACCTGTAACCCAGCACTTTGGGAGGCTGAGGCAGACAGATCACCTGAGGTCGGGAGTTCGAGACCAGCCTGGCCAACATGAGGAAACCCTGTCTCTACTAAAAATACAAAAATTAGCCAGGCATGGTGGCACATGCCTGTAATCCCAGCTACTCAGGAGGCTGAGGCAGGAGAATCGCTTGAACCCTGGAGGCTGAAGTTGCAGTGAGCTGAGATCACGCCATTGCACTCCAGCCTGGGCTGCAAGTGGGAAACTCCCTCTCAAAAATAAATAAATAATAAATAAAAAACCAATACCACACTATCTTGATTACTGTAGCTTTGTGGTGGGTTTTACGTTCTCCAACTTCATTCTCTTTCAAAACAATTTTGGCCATTCTGAGTCCTTTTTACAATTCCATGTAAATTATTGAAATAGTGTATCAATTTCTACCAAAAATGCCTGCTGGGATTTTGATTGGGATTGTTTTGAATTTGTTTATCAATTTGACTTCTGAATAATATTGTCTTCTTATTTATTTAAATCTTCCTTTCAGTAATGTTTTATACTGTTCAATGCACGGTTTTTGCACATATTTTGCTAAATTTATCGTTAAAGTATTTCATGTTTTTGATACTATTGTTCATATTTTAAAATTTCATTTTCCAATTGTTCATTGCTATTATAGTTTAGAGAAATACTGTTGCTTTCTGTATATTGACTTTTCTAAACACACTTATTAACTGCAGTAGCTTTTTTGTTTTCTAGAGCACTTAGGATTTTTATTTTTTATTTTATTTTTTGGAGATAAGGTCTCACTGTGTGGCCCAAGCTGGAGTGCAGGTGCCATTCACAGGTGCGATTATAGCCCACTGGAGTCTTGGACTCCTGGCCTCAAGTGATCCTTCTGCCTCAGCAGGATTCATGTCATCTGCAAATAGTTTTACTTCTTTTTCTTTTTCTTTTTTTTTTTTTTTTTTTGAGATGGAGTCTCCCTCTGTCGCCCAGGCTGGAGTGTAGTGACACAATCTCAGCTCACTGCAACCTCTGCCTCCTGGGCTCAAGTGATTCTCTTGCCTCAGCCTACCAAGTAGCTGGGATTACAGGCACCCACCACCAAGCCCCGCTTATTTTTTTTTAATTTTTTTATTTTTTGTAATTTTAGTAGAGACAGGTTTCATCATGTCGGCCAGGCTGGTCTTGAACTCCTGACCTCAGGTGATCCACCTGCCTCTGCCTCCCAAAGTGCTGGGATTACAGGCGTGAGCCATTGTGCCCAGCCTTCTTTTTCTTTTATTTTTTGAGACAAGGTCTCACTCTGTCGTCCAGGCTGGAGTGCAGTGGTGTGATCTCAGATCGCTGCAGCCTCTGCTTCCCCAGGTCAAGTGGTTCTCCTACCTCAGACTCCTAAGTAGCTGGGATTACAGGCGTGCACCACATGCCCGGCTAATTTTTGCGTTTTTTGGTAGAGACAGGGTTTCACCATGTTGGCTAGGCTGGTCTCGAACTCCTGACCTCAAGTGATCCTCCTGCCTTGGCCTCCCAAATTGTTGGGATAACAGGCATGAGCCACCTGCCCAGCCTTCTTTTCAATCGGCATATTTATTTCCTACCAATGGTCTTTGCCCTGGCTGGAACTTGTAGTGAATGTTGTATAGCAGTGATGGGAATAGACACCCTTGGCTTGCCTGCCATCCTATGGAGAACACCTGCTTCACCATCAAACATGATGGAAGCTGCTTTCTGGGCAAGTTCTATTTCTAGGAAACTTCCTCTCATTTCAAGTTTGTTGAGAATTTTATGATTGAGGGTTAAATTTTGTCATTCTTTTTGCAGCCGATCATATTTTTTCTCCTATATTCTATTCTAGATCATGAACTTTAAATGTTAAAACAATTTTACATTCCTAGGATAGGGCTCACTTGATAGTGATTGGGCTTGATTGATAGTGATAGTAATACATTAAGGCCCACCTAATAGATGATTCGATTGTGTTTGCTGAAACTTTGATAATTTTGTGTCTGTGTTCATGAAAGATAATGGTCTATGGTGTTTTTGTAATATCTTTAGCTGCTCTTGTTGGAACACTGGCTTTGTAAAATGAAATGGGAAGCGTTTACTATGATCTGCATTTTTTTTTTTCTTTCTTTGGTAGAATTCACCAGCAAAGATACCTGGGATTGGAGTTTCTTTGTGAGGTTTTTAGTTACAAATTCAATTTATTTAATAGATACAGGACTATTTGAGTCATCTGTTTCTTTGCATGAACTTCAGTAGCTTGTGTCCATTTGTTGTTGAATGTATTGGCATTAAGTTGTCCAAAATATTTTTTATCATTCTTTTTGAAAAAGGGAGATGGGATCTTGCTGTGTTGCCCAGGCTGGTCTCAAGCTCCTGGCCTCAGGCAGTCTCCCGCCTCAGCCTCCCAAAGTGCTGGGATTGCAGTTGTGACCCAGCCGGCCTCCTCATCATTCTTTTAATGTCCCTGGGATGATTTATGCTCTTGGTATTTGGCTTATCAATTTTATGGATGTTGTCAAAGAACCAGCTTTGGGTTTCAGTGTTTTTTCTCTATTGTTTTACTGTTTTTCATTTTGTTAATTATCACTTTTATCTTTTTTCTTCTGCTGCTTGCTTTATGTTTAATTTGATCACTTTTTAAATTCTTAATTGGAAGACTACAATGCCAATTTGAGATGATTATTCTCTAATGTAAGCTTGACTGCTAGAAAACCTCCTCTCAGCTCCATTTAGATGCGTCCCACATATGAAAATATGTGTGTGTATATGTGTGTATGTGTGTATGAGTGTGTGTATGTGTTTGTGTGTATGTGTTTGTGTGTGTATGTTTGTGTGTGTATTTGTGTATATATGCGTATGTATTTGTGTATATGTGTGTGTATGTGTGTGTGAGTGTATATATGTGTATGTGTGTATATGTGTATATATGTATTTGTGTGTATATGTATGTGTGTATTTGTATATATGTGTGTCTGTATGTATTTGTGTGTATACATGTATGTGTATGTGTGTATATGTGTGTGTATGTGTGCATGTATGTGTGTATATGTATTGTGTGTATGTGTATGTGTGTATATGTATATGTGTGTATTTGTGTGTGTATGTGTCTATGTATATGTGTTTATATGTGTGTATATGTGTGTAATATGTGCATATATCTCTGTGTGTGTGTATATTTGTCTGACTGCAATACTCCATGCTTGTTCCACACATTTTGACAAGTGTCTTGAGTTTCCTTTTTTTCTGTCTTTTAAACATTTTTTTGAACTTTTTTAAAATTTTATTTTTTTTTTTGTAATACTGTTTCTCTGGCCTCTTCCTTGTAAGTAGTGTTTTGATTTTCATTCAGTTAAAAAAAATGTTTTCTAACTTCCCTAGTGGTTTTTTTCTTTAACCAATGGATTATTTAGAAGTCTGTTATTTTCCAAATGCTTGTGAATTTCCCAAATATTTTTCTTTCTAATTTAACTCCAGTGTGGTCAGAAAACATACTTCATATGATTTCAATCTTTTTTTTTTGAGACAGGATCTCACTCTTATTGCCCAGGCTGGAGTGCAGTGGTGCAATCACGGCTCACTACAGCCTTGACTTCCTGGGCTCGAGTGATCCTCCCACCTCAGCTTCCAAAGTAGCTGGGGCTACAGGTGCGCACCACCCTGCCCAGCTAATGTTTGTATTTTTAGTAGAGATGGTTTTTCGTCATGTTATCCAGGCTGGTCTCAAACTCCTGGGCTCAGGCGATCTACCTGTCTTGGCCTCCGGAGGTGCTAGGATTATAGGCACACACCACCATGCCCAGCCAATTTCAGTCCTCTTACACTTAAATTTATTCAGACTAGTTTTATGATCCGAAATACTGTCTATCATGATGAATGTTCTGTGTGTACTTAAAAAGAATGTGTGTGCTGTGGTCGGGTAGGAAGTGGTTGACATGTTTTACAATATAATTGTCAATTAGGTTGATATTATTCTGCTCTTCTATAATATTACAGAGTTTTGTTTGTCAATTACTGAGATAGGAGTGTTGAAATCACTAAATACAGTTGTAGATTTGTCTATTTTTCTATTTCTATTTTTGCTTTGTTTACTTGAAACCTCAGTTATTAGGTACATACCCATTCAGGCTGGCTATGTCTCCTTAATGAATTCTTTCCTCATTATTAAATATTTCTTGTTCTGAAGCCTATGCAATGTGATGTAAATGTAGCCTCTGGTTTTTTCTTTTCCTTAGCGTTTGCATGCTCTTTTTTTATATGTAAACCAGGTTTTTTAAAATCCTGTGATACAGAAGCACTTAAACCACCCCCAACCCACACACACATTTTGTAGACAGATATAGTTGGATCCTGCTTTTTCTATCTTATCTGATGATCTTTGCTTTTTAATTGGTCATGTTTAGACTTTATATTTTATATAATAATTGATATAAGTTATTGGCATTAAATCTACTATCTTGCTGTTTGTATTCTACTTATCCCATCTCCTCTGTGTCTAAATCCCAAACATGGCAGGATAAGAGGGGTGAAGAATGTTTTATAATTCCGTTTCCCCACACTTGACTCATTAGTTAGTTATACTTGTTTTATTTATTTATTTCGTATTGATTGCTCTAGGGCACCAGTTCACACAATGCATTCCAGGGTCCGTGAGATCTTTTCAGGGTGTTTGTAAAGTGACACTTCCTTTTGTGATCATACTGATGTTTGCTTTTTCCATTCTCAACCTCTCATGAGCGTAGAGTGGAGTAATGTGTGCAGTGGGGTTTGCCAGAGGCTATATAACGTGATTTTATAGATGGCATACAGGGCAGAGAATCAAGCTCTTTTATGAAGTCAGACATTACAGAGATTTCAAAAAATGGGAAGCAGTGCCATCCTCTTCAGTGTTGGCTTGAGTACTATTTTTTGGCCTGGCATGGTGCTTCCCACTGAAGATCCCAGCACTTTGGGAGGCAGAGGCAGAAGGATCATTTGAGCCTAGGAGTTCGAGACCAGGTTGGGCAACAGAGCAAGAACTCAACTCTAAAGAGAAATAAAAATAGATCGGGTGTGATGGCTCACGCCTGTAATCCCAGCTCTTTTGGGGGCTGAGGCGGGTGGATGACTTTAGGTCAGGAGTTCGAGACCAGCCTGGCCAACATGGTGAAATCCCATCTCTACTAAAATACAAAAATTAGCCAGGTGTGGTGGCACATTCCTGTAATTCCAGCTACTTGGGAGGCTGAGGCAGGAGAATCGCTTGAACCTGGGAGGCAGAAGTTGCAGTGAGCTGAGATTGCGCCACTGCACTCCAGCCTGGGTGACAGAGTGAGACTCCATCTCAAAATAAATAATTAAAAAAAATTACTTTTCATAAAAATATTTTTATATTATGTATGTTTACTAGTAATGGGTTTTTAATGTTTTTATTAACTAATGTTAATAAAACATCACCCTATATTTCTAATAAAATAAACCCTGTGCTCTAGGGTTACAATAGATTTCTTTAAAATATTTTATTTTCAAATATTATATTACTTCCTATATAATGCAAAACCTTAAAACAATATACTTCTGGTAGCTGTCTTATTTTTTTGGTGTTGTCATATTTTATTTCTGTGTTTGTTTTGAATCTCAACAGAATTTATTATTCTTGCTTTGACAATCAATGATCTTTCTGAAAGATTCAAAATTAGAAAAAAAATTTTCTTGGGCACAGTATTCTGGGTTGAGAATTTCTTTTCTTTTTCTTTTTTTTTTTTTGAGATGGAGTCTCATTTTGTCACCCAGGCTAGAGCGCAGTGGTGCGATCTCAGCTCACTGCAACCTCCATCTCCTGGGTTCAAGTGACTCTCCTGCCTCAGCCTCTCTAGTAGCTGGGATGACAGGCATGTGCCACCATGCCCAGCTAGTTTTGTTTTGTATTTTTAGGAGAGATGGGGTTTCACCATGTTGGCCAGGCTGGTCTTGAACTCCTGACTTCAAACGATCTACCTGCCTTGGCCTCTCAAAGTGCTGGGATTACAGGCATGAACCACTGCTCCTGCCCAAGGTTGAGAGTTGCTTTTGGCTCTTAAGTCTCTCCATTGTGTTCTAGCTCTCATAGTTCTGACAATATATCTGCTGTCATTCTTGTTGTTCCTCCATCTTTTCTCACTTGTTTTTAAGATTTTATCACTGGATTAGAGCAATTTAATTAAAATGAGACTTACTGTGATTTTCCTTATTCTACTTAGGACTTATTGCTCTTCTTAGACCTGTGGGTTTATAGTTTCCATCAAATTTGGGAAATTTTCGGCCATCATTTCAAGTATTTTTTGCACACACCCCCCTCCCATTCTTTGTGTGACTCCAATTACATGTAGAGTAAGATTGTCCCACATGTCACTGAGGTGTTCATTTCCTCCCCATAACTTTTTCTGACTGTTTCTCCTTGTCTGCCAAAACTCAGCCTAAACATCATACCCTTTATTAAACCATTCACCAAATATCCTGTCTAGATCAAATGACCACCTCACCTTTGTACCCCACTGTATCCCATACATCTTATCACAGAACCTGTAACATCTGAGTGCACTTTTTTGCCTCTCTCCCCAAACCAAATTGTGAGCAACTTTAAGGCAGAACAGTGCATGGCACATGATAAATGCTCATTAAAACAGAAGTTCTCAGATGCGAAGTGCCTCATACAATTTGCTTATTTTGCTTACCTCAAAGAAGTAAAATATAATTGACTTGACTGTCATACCTTTTTCAAAGTATGTCAGTACATTGGCAAATGAACTGATTTGAGTATCTAAAAATTACTTGGGCAATAGCTGTATTTTTGGACCTCATGTTCAGCATAGAAAAGGAGTAAATTTAAAGTCAAATTCTCATATGGAAGCATATATTTATGCTGCATAAAATTACTGTACTTTCACACTGCGAACACATCATCAAAAACAAAACAACAGAAACCTGGCATTGAAGCTGTGTTTTAAAGCAACTTACCTGGCCTGCAAATTTACGACTAGGATCAGCTGAAATAAGGACACCATCCTTATCCCTTTGAAATCCATCATGAGACCAATATGCCAGGTCAAAAGTAAATGTCTTCACAGGCTCTGGATTCTTAGGGTCCTGTGTAGTGGTGGTGATTCTGGAATGCATGGAAATCACACATTTGCTCCCAGGATTCTTCTCTCTCTACAGTCAAATTACAAATTCAGAGTCAATCATTCCAGTTTCTCTTTGTTATCCAAGTCCCTTGTTTTTCAAGTCTTCATACCTAGTAAGAAGTTAAGCCAAAACTTACCCTTCCCTCAGTTTGTTCTCTAATTGTGTTACTTTTAGCAGCTATTATGACAAGCAGTTGTTCCTGTACTCCCTCGGAATTTTTGAAAGGCTTGTCTCTAGTCATATTAACTTTCTGAGAAGAGCTGGCTCTCTAACACCCAACTATACTAATAAAATAACTATAGTAGTGGAGAGACTGACTTCCTGCATAACTGGTGAACTCCCCAGTAAAACTAGTGAAAAATTCTCCATTAAAAAATGAAAATGAAAAAAAAAAACACCTTTCAAAGCCTCTAGAAATGGTCCTAAGGACAAACAGCACATGAAGAAACATCTACTCATGGCTGGGCACGGTGGCTCACACCTGTAATCCCAGCACTTTGGGAGGCTGAGGCAGGCAGATGACTTGAGGTCAGGAGTTCGAGACCAGCCTGGCCAACATGGTGAAACCCCGTTTCTACTAAAAAATACACAAATTATCCGGGTTTGGTGGCATGTATCTCTAATCCCAGCTACTCAGGAGGCTACGGCATAAGAGTCGCTTGAACTTGGGAGGTGGAGGCTGTAGTGAGCTAAGATTGCACCACAGTACTCCAGCCTGGGCGACAGAGTGAGACTGTCTCAAGAAAAGAAAAAAGCATCTATTCAAGAAAATGTACGAAAATTTGGTAAGAAAAGGGTTTGTGGTATTTGAAGCAAGATCATTCCTTTCCTTTCCCTGCCAGCTCAGGAAGGTGGAGATCCCACTCTGGACACCTAGAGCCAGTAACACAGGGTTCTGTCTCTGCTCCAGATCCCAGCTGGAGGACTTTCTCCCAGAAAGATCGAGATATTAGCATTTCTCATTCTGCCTCTCTCTACCTGTTAGTGAGGCCACGTGTCAGGTTAATTGGGGGTCTCCCTTTCACACCCAGCTCCCACTCGAGGAATAGAGGCTCTATTTTGGTTGCAGCATGCTGAGCTTACTGGAGTACTGACCACTTTTGCCCTGGGTCCTGAGATGGTTCAACACCAAGAGAGACAAGCTGAGAGGACCTTAGGCTAGAACCCCACCTCCACTGAGTACTCAGCTCCTAGAGCAGGTGTGTCATCTGAAGAGCAGTTGACTATTGTTCACACATCCAATTCCAGAGCTCTGGGTTAGAGATTTTGCCTGGGGGGATAATAATTAGGCCATACAACCCATGGTGCCTAACATCTCTTCCTAAAGGAACTGACTTCATTTGTAACAGATTGGGGAAGTTCAAGCCTAAGGATGCCCTCGAGAATGGTGGAGGTTGTGATGAAAGACAACTGAGAAAAGAGTCAAATACAAGTAAAAGTGTATGCCCTCTAATTTTCAGGGATGAACTGGAGAATAAGATAGTTGGAAGGTCAAAAATATCAAACACTGGTTTTAGAAACGATTCCCTTCAAAGGAAGCAGAATTTGATCGGATTCATTTGTAAGGCAATTTATACCCCAGGACATTATTGAAAACAATAATCAGCCAGTAAATCGTGAAGTTTAACAGCTGGGCATGGGTAAGCAAAGACAGGAAGGAAGCCCTACCAAATCCATTGTTCTCCCAGCATGACTGGGGCAGACCCAAAACTATGCTTCCCTAAGGAACAACAGTGGGGGCTGGGGGACATAATAGACTTCGCTAAAATAATTCAGCCAGTCACTAAACAAACTGGCAAATGAAAGTAACAAGCCACAGAGGAGATGCAGAGCTAGTAGCCAGAGCTGCTACAATATATCTACAATGTCCAGTTTCTAAGAAAAAATTAGGAGGCATGCAAAGTAACAGGAAAGTATGATCCATACACTCGGGAAGTAACAGGCAACAAAAACAGAGTAAGCAGATGCAGGATTTATCAGAAAAAGACTCTTAAAGTAGTCATTATAAACATATTCATGGAATGAAAGAAAACTATGATTAAAGAAAGGATTATAAAGGAATACTTTGAACAAATGAATACCAACAAATTAGATAACTTAGATGAAATAAATTCCTACAAAGGCAGAAATAACAGAAATTGACTCAAGAAAAAAATCTAAATAGACCTAGAACAAGGGAAGACATAGAAGTAGAAATGCTGGCCGGGCACGATGGCTCACGCCTGTAACCCCAGCACTGTGGGAGGCTGAGGCGGGTGGATCATGAGGTCAGGAGATCGAGACCATCCTGGCTAACATGGTGAAACCCCATCTCTACTAAAAATAGAAAAAATTAGCCAGGCATAGTGGCAGGTGCCTGTAGTCCCAGTTACTCGGGAGGCTGAGGCAGGACAATGGCATGAACCCAGGAGGCAGAGATTGCAGTGAGCTGAGATTGCACCACTGCACTCCAGCCTGGGCGATAGAGTGAAACTCTGTCTCAGAAAAACAAAAAACAAAAAACTACATGCCGGGCATGGTGGCTCCCGCGTGTAATCCCAGCACTTTGGGAGGCTGAGGAAGGCATATCATGATGTCAGGAGTTCGAGACCAGCCTGACCAACATGGTGAAACCGTGTCTCCACTAAAAATACAAAAATTAGCCGGGCGTGATGGTGGGCGCCTATAATCCCGGCTACTCAAGAAGCTGAGGCACGAGAATCGCTTGAACCCAGGAGGTGGAGGTTGCAGTGAGCTGACATTGCGCCACTGCACTCCAGCCCAGCTGACAGAGTGAGACTGTGTCTCAAAAAGAAAAAACAAAATTACAAACCATTATCTCTTATGACTATGCATGCGAAAATCCTCAACAAAATACTATGAAACTAAATCCAGCAACGTATAAAAAGAATTGCATCCCATGACCAAATGGAATTTATCCTAGGGCTTCAAAGTTGGTTCAACAATGGAAATTATTGTATTAATCGTATTTTAAAATTTTCTCTGTATATATGAAAAAATATATACATATGTATAGAAGCTTTGAGACATTTACTTCCCCACATTACCAATCATGATTATGTCATAATTATGAGTAGCTAAGTCTTATATCTCCTCAGGAAAACATAGCACTATTCACTATGGCATCCTGTGGAGATCTATACTTTATGACGGTTTGACCTTCTGCAGCTCACCAGGGCTATCAGATTCCTAGAGATAGCAAACAATTTGGCTTTCATGTGCAAAGAACCAATCAAAGCCCATATCCCCACTACCTCCTCTATCTAACTCCTATACACCAATCAAAGCCCGTATCCCCAACTACCTCCTCTATCTAACTCCTATACACCAATCAAAGCCCGTATCCCCAACTACCTCCTCTATCTAACTCCTATACACCAAGCCAGTACTTTCCCTGCTCTAAATCACCCCCAAGGCCAGGTACTAAACAACTAAAGAGCACTCTTAAAGGTCAGAGCCCACCAAAATTATTCATACTATCCAATTCTAAACTCGTCAAACTTGCCTCCTCTGCCTTGCCCATTCCTTCCTGCAGGAAATACGGCAAAGGCTCTAAGTCCTGCTCTCTCCTTTCTTTTGCCTGTTCTTTGTACTTGCCCATGTGGCTCTGCATGGTGTGGCATGCCCCCCTTTAACTGTAAGGCAGTTAGTTAGAGTTAATTTTGTGGGTACCCACAAAAATAAAAAATAAAAATATAAGGCCGGGTGCAGTGGCTCACGCCTGTAATCCCAGCACTTTGGGAGGCCAAGGTGGGTGGACCACCTGAGGTCAGCGGTTCGAGACCAGCCTGGCCAACATGGTGAAACCCTGTCTCTATTAAAAATACAAACAAAAAAATTAGCCGGGTGTGGTGCAGGGCGCCTGTAATCCCAGCTACTTGGGAGGCTGAGGCAGGAGAATTGCTTGAACCTGGGAGGTGGAGGTTGCAGTGAGCTGAGATTGTGCCACAGCACTCTAGCCTGGGGAACAAGAGTGAAAAACCGTCTCAAAAATAAATAAATAATAATAAAATAGGAATACATTTAATGAAAGTAGTACAAACCATACTCTGAAACCTATAAGACTTTTTTTTTTTTTTTTTTTTTTTTTTTGTGAGACAGTCTCGCCCTGTTGCCCAGGCTGGGAGTGCAGTGGTGTGATCTCAGCTCACTGCAAGCTCCGCCTCCTGGGTTCACACCATTCTCCTGCCTCAGCCTCCTGAGCAGTTGGGACTACAGGCACCCGCCACCACGCCTGGCTAATTTTTTGTATTTTTAGTAGAGATGGAGTTTCACTGTGTTAGCCAGGATGGTCTTGATCTCCTGACCTCGTGATCTGCCCGCCTCAGCCTCCCAAATTGCTGGGATTACAGGCATGAGCCACCGCACCCAGCCCGCTATATGACTTTGTTGAAAGAAACTAAGAAACCAAAGACTGAAAAAACATCCTATGTTCGTGGATCAGAAGACTTAAGGTCATTTGGAAGGCAGTATTCACCAAACTAACATATAGATCCAGTGCAATCCTTGGGAGAACCCATCTGACTTCTTTGTAGAAAATGCTGAGCTAATTTTTTTTTTTTTTTTTTCCCTTACTCTGTCACCCAGGCTGGAGTGCAGTCGCACAGTCTCAGCTCACTGCAACCTCTGCCTCCCGGGTTCAGGCAATTCTCCTGCCCCAGACTCCTGAATAGCTGGGATTACAGGCGCCACCCCACCGCCCCACCCGTGCCTGGCTAATTTTTGTATTTTTCTTAGAGACAGGGTTTCACCATGTTGATCAGGTTGGTCTCGAACTCGTGACCTCAGGTGATCCACCCGTCTCGGCCTCCCAAAATGTTGGGATTACAGGCGTAAGCCACCATGCCTGGCCATGATAAGCTGCTTCTAAAATTCATATGGATTGCAAAGGACCCATAGTATCTAAAACAATCTTGAAAATGAAGAAAAAAGTAGAATTCACACTTCCTGATTTCACAACTTAATACAAACCAACAGTAATGAAGGCAGTGTGGTACTGACAAGGACAGACATACAAATTAATAAAATTGAGTCCAAAAATAAACCCTGACATCTATGGTCAGCTGATTTTCAACAAGTCTGCTAGAACCATCCAATGGGGAAAAGAAGAGCCTTTTTAAGAAATGATACTGGGAGAACTGGATAGCTATGTGAGAAAGAATGAAATTGGCTGGATGCAGTGGCTCATGCCTGTAATCTCAACTCTTTGGGAGCCTGAGGCTCCTTGAGGCTAGGAGTTTGAGACCAGCCTGGCAACATAGTGAGACCCTATCTCTATTAAAAAAAAAAAAGTTGGGCATAGTGGCACATACCTATAGCCCTGGCTATTTTGGAGGCTGAAGTACGGGGAGTGCCTGAGCCTGGGAGTTTGAGGTTACAGTGAGCTTTGATCATACCACTGCCCTCCAGCCTGGGTGACAGAGTAAGACTCTGTCTCTTAAAAAAAAAAAAAATTGAACTCTTACTATATACAAAATTATCTCTAATTAAAAGCCTAAATGTAAGAGCTAAAACTATAAAAGCCTTAGAAGAACAGGAGTAAATCTTCATGGCCTTGGATTGGACAACGGATTCTTAGATATGACATCTAAAGCAAAGCAATAAAATTGCCAACATTTAAAATGTTTCTGCTTCAAAGAACACCGAGAATGTGAAAAATACAATCCACAGAATGGGTGGAAAATTTGCAAATCATGTATCTGATAAGGATTCATATTCATAATCTATAAAGATCAGCTCAATAATAAAGACGATCCAGTTTAAAAAATGAGCAAAGGATCTGAATTGATACTTCTCCAGGAAGATACACAAATAAATACCCCTAAAAAGATGCTTGATATCATTAGTCACTAGAGAAATGTAAATCACAGCCACGACATGCCACTTCACATCAGCTAGGATGACTATAATTGGAAAGTCAGATAACAATTGTTGGCAAGGATGTGAACAATTTGGAGCCCTTATGTACCGCTGTTGGGAATATATGTTGGCACAGCTGCTTTGGAAGACAATCTGGGAATATCTCAAATGATGAAACATAGTTACCGTATGGTTCAGCAATTCAATGCTTAGGTATATAACCAAGAGAAATGAAAACATGCCCACACAAAAACTTGTACACAAATGTGTGTAGCAGTCATTAATAATAGGCAAAATGCAGAACCAACTGCAGTGTCCTTCCACTGATGAACAAAACTTGTGTATCCACAAAATAGAATTCTGAATATTCACCAGCCATAGAGAATGGCGTTTTAATATATGTTGCAACATGGGTGGACCTTGAAAACACGCTGTGTGAAAGAAGCCAGTCACAAAAGACTATATATGATTCCACTCATAGGAAACTCACCCAGGAAGGGAAATCTGCAGGGCACATTAGTGGTTGCTTAGGGATGGGAAATAGGGTAACTAAAAGGTGCAGAAATTCTTAGGTGATGAAATGTTCTGAAATTGACGTGGTGATTGTTGCACATATTTAAAACCATTGAATTGTATACTTTGAATTGTATTATCTCAAAGTTGTTTAAAAGAGATTATGGTGAAAAACATAGCAGCTAAAATAGTTGTCAGGCACTGTGCTCTGCGGTAGACATATTTCCTCTTACAATAGCAATCTTGTGAAGTGTCAAGAGCCCATTTTACAGATAAACTGAGGTCCAGAGAATATACTGTCTGAGAATATATTGCTTTATTTTTATTTTTGAGTGAGTCTCACTCTGTCGCCCAGACTGGAGTGCAGTGGCGTCATCTTGGTTCACTGCAGCCTCCGCCTCCCGGATTAAAGCAATTCTCGTGTCTCAGCCTCCCAAGTAGCTGGGCCTACAAGCGTGTGTGACCATACCTGGCTAATTTTTGTATTTTTAGTAGAGACGGGGTTTCACCATGTTGGCCAGGCTGGTCTTGAACTCAGCCTCCCAAAGTGCTGGGATTACAGGTGTGAGCCAGTGTACCCAGAAATATATTGCTTCTTATAATGAAAGTGCCATAAAGTAGGTTCTCTGATCTCACAATGAACATAAGCACTAGATATGGAGTTAGAAAATTAGGCAGTGTCCAGGTCACCTAGGCCCTGTAAACTGCAAAATTTTATTTTTAATAAACTGAAAGGTTTTGAGCAGAGAGCTCCATGGTACTAGTATTTTTCTCTTGCTGCTAGGTAAAGAATGGATCAGGGGTGGCAAGTTCACATAGGAGGGTACTGCAGGTGTCTAGGCAGGATAATCTGTAACTGTCTACAGTAGTCCCCCCTTGTCTGCAGTTTCACTTTCTGTGGTTTGTACCAGCAGTCAACCAGAATATGAAAATATGAAATGGAAAGTTCCAGAAATAAACTTGTTTTAAATCGTGCCACCAGTCTGAGAAGTGTGTGAAAATCTCATGCCATCCCACTGTCCTGCCTGGACGTGAATCATCCTTGTCTAGCATATCCATGTAGATACAGCCGCTACTAACCATCTTGGTTACCAGATGAGCGTGGTGGCACTGCAGTGCCTGTGCCCTTATGTTACTTAATCACGGCCCCGAAGTACAAGAGTCTGTGACTCATTTGTACACTATCATAGGTATGTATGTACAGGAAAAAATGTCGTGTATATATAGGGTTAGGTTCTACCTGTGGTTTCAGGAATTCACTGGGGGCCTTAGAACATAGCCCCTGTGGGTACAGAGCAAGCACTCACTGTACCTTCAAGCTATCTCCCGAATCCATCCTTTTTACTCCTTGCTTAGACTATTCTAGTCTGGCAACTTTGGTGGTGAACTTGAATAAAATGCAATCTTTTTGTAAAGGGAACCTAAAGGTTCTGTAAATACATGACTGTTTTAGTGCCTAATCCTACAAATCCTTATTTGCAGTTACTCATCCTGGCAATATTAGAGGCCAGTGAAAACGACCGCAGGAATAACCATTTGCATTGTTGTTGAAGGTCTGGTTGGGCCAAAGTAGTTAATATACTGGTCACAAATTCATTCTTTGGCATTTTTTGATCAGTTGCCTTAGAAGCCATGCTACTTTAGAAGCCTTAAATAGTAGCTACACTTAAAGTTATCTAGTTATACATGTAACTGCAGTTACATAATTACATAGCTGTGCCCAGCTGTTGAAATACTTTCCACAATATAGATGAATACAGAGGCACAGGACAGACAGAACTGATACCAACTGAAGATGTACAAAGTAATATTGATAATGGTAAAAGCAGCAAGTTGTAGAAGTTGAGGGTGGGGGGAGAAGACCTCATATCAGGTCAATCCATTGTAGCCCATTCAGGACCAGGTGTTTGCATGTTGTTCTGTCAAGCAAGTCTTGATCGATATTTTACAAAGCCTTCAAGATCTATCCAGGCAGAATTAACTATACCTGATCTGAGTATATTGTTTACCTTACTACTATGATAGTATCTTTCCGAGTATATTGTTTACCTTACTACTATACTAAGTATCTGAGTATATTGTTTACCTTACTACTGATAGTATCTTTCCGAGTATATTATGTTACTACTATGATACTAAGTATCTTTCTGAGTATATTGTTTACCTTACTACTATGATACTAAGTATCTTTCTGAGTATATTGTTTACCTTACTACTATGATACTAAGCACCTTAGTTTAACCAATGCTTTGATCATCAGATACATGGTTGCTACAAGGTCCAAGAATATCATTCATGCGCTATCCTAAAATGTTGTAGCAACACATTTTAATGAGCAGTGTTTTTATTCAAGCTATATAAAGACATTTATACATAAGTTCATACATTCATTTAAAATATATATAAAGTTCATTTAGAACAGGCAATTTGTTTGCTTATGATCTACATTCACAGAGGGGGAAAAAAGTACATTTATTAAAAACAGGTACCACACGTCTATATTCACCAAATTGCGTTGGTTTAAAAAAGTATTAACTTGACATACATTGCATCCATGTTTATTGTGCTACTTGCGCAAAGGAATAAAATTGTTTACTGAATTATGTTTAGCTCTTTAAATTATTCATTTAACAAGTTCATTTAAATAAGTTCAATATTCCATAAATGACAAGCAGCTTAAATACAAGTTTGATAACTATCATTAAAAAAGTAATAAAATCAAAGTCAGTGAAATTTTCAACAAGGCAGCGTAACATCCATCACTAACCTGACTAAAAGGCCGCACTCGCACTGCTACTTTCACACTGTCAACACCTGGCGTAGGCATTTTCACCAATTTCTCATTATCCGTATTATTTGGTAGAAAAATAAATGCAGAAAGCACACTGCGTATGCTTTACATTAAAACATTAAAAGCTTAGCCCAAAAAAGCAGTTCGTTTCTAGATGATCAATTATTAAGTCCATTCATTACACACTATCAATTACCTGTTATAAATTATTTGACAACACTTATTTATTGATGAGTGTTAGAGCCTACATCAAGTACCATTGCTTAATTGCACACAGTTGTACTGTGGAGAACAGGGCGTGTGTTGTTTTTCTCCTTTCTACATCTACTCACTCTCTCCCAACCTCAATAATCTGTGCCTGAGGTCCTGTGAGAATTTGCCAGTTTTAAAACCTGAATATTAAAGGATTTCTGTGGTTCAGTAGCAAGCTCCTTCACAGCAATATTATAAAAATTTGTTCAGACATCTCATCCTATCAATATTAGGCACATACAAGATGTACTCAATATCCATAAACAGATTTATTTTACATTTCCCTTTGTCAAACCCTTTGATAAGGTTGCAAGTGAGCAGTGAACCGGTCAATCTAACCTGGATTAGTCTTTGACTAATTAAGACTTTAAAGAGCCTTTAAGCTTGCTGAATAAAAGAGAGATGCCAACATTATAGTTAACCAATACTTGGATTATTCATTTGAGGTAGATTACACAAAATTTGTGAAACTACAAAGATGGCAAAATTACATGCCCATAATTCAATTTTAACATAGTAACAGCCAAAAACAAAAAAATACATTTTATGATTAGAAATCTGAATCACAGAATCAAAGTGCATAAATTATAAAATAGTAACTGTAAAAAGAAATATCAATACTTCAATCATCCCCATTTTAAGACTGGTCTAGTATTTTAATAATAGAGAAAATGAGACCAATGAGCATATAAAACTATTTAAACAGATATCCCCTCCCTTTCAAAAATCCAAGACACAAACGACTGTGAAGTATACATTTTATTTAACATTCCATTAATAAGCCATATTTACATATATATAAATGTATGAAGTCTTAATATAAAATAGAAAAATTGCCTGGACTGAAACAATCACTCCATATGGAGTTACTTTACTTATTGAAGACCTTCTGTTTACATAAAAATTTACAATAATTTATATAAATTATTTTCTTCCAAACTAGATATTTAATAATCCACACTATTCTGATGACTTTACAAATAGGTATACATTAAAAACGTCCCAAGAAATTACAGCATTTTTCTGCGTAAAATTTGCTTTGGATAGGAAGACAGTTTCTTTCTGTTCCTTCCAAGACCTGTTCCCGTCACTTCTGTAGTTTTTCTTGGTTTGCTCTTGACTCCGTCAACTGGGCTAGCCAAGGGGGAAATCAGCCGAATTTCTACGGGAGGAGGTGACCAAGCACTTTCTTTTTCTGTGTTTCTGAAAAAAAAGATATGATCAAGTAAGAATAAACACATTATGCTATAAAATAAAATTGGCTTCCCAACATGTTGAGAAAAACCTTTGGGACTGCTTAGTGCTTTCATTTTATAAAAGATGTAATGGTTTCAAGAGAACTGAAGTGAAGCTTTAAGTCATATAAGCTAATCAGAAGCAGAGTTAAGGTTTCTTTTCATTTTCGATCAGAATATTTACAAACAATTATTCAATTACTGAATTTTCCTCTAAATGTTTCAAATGTATGAAAAAATCCTGCTGGATTACAAGGATGGGCCGAGCACCAGTTGTCAGCCCAGGTGATAAGAGCCCCGCAGGCCCATGTGGCATGTCAGAAATGTCAATGATCAAACACAGCAATGAGCAAAGACGCACAGAATTTCACAGACATGAGTTTCTCACATAGATATGCCAGTTTATATGTAAACAAACAGTGATATTAGCCATAGTGTCATTAAATCCGTTTTTAAATAAAACGCATCGACTTGTGCTTTTATTAAATTCAACCATGCCTACTAAGCACAGCATTAACAAGATACTGTGTAACAAATATATCTGAAACGGAGTAATTTCCCCATGGATGCAGTTTTATTGCTTTTTGTAAAATAATTGCAGGATTTTAAAGTGTATAATTGTTTTTTACTAATAGTTACCTAACTTTCCTGACAAAGAGGTAAACCTTTACATCCCACTTCCCTTCCCTACTTTTTCTGCAAAAACCAGAAAGATCCATTGGGAACTAAACTGCCCCCACCCTACCATCCTTCTTTTATTATTTTATTTTTATTTATTTTTTTGAGACAGAGTCTCGCTCGGTCTGTCACCCAGGCTGGAGTGCAGTGGCGTGATCTCGGCTCACTGAAACCTCCACCTCCTGGGTTCAAGTGATTCTCCTGCCTCAGCCTCCGGAGTAGCTGGAATTACAGGCATCCACCACCACGCCCAGCTAATTTTTTTTTTTTTTTCAGTAGAGACGGAGTTTCACCATCTTGGCCAGGCTGGTCTTGAACTCCTGACTCGTGATCCACCTGCCTCAGCCTCCCAAAGTGCTGGGATTACAGGCGTGAGCCACCACGCCCAACCTCCCATGCTCCTTTTAAAAGGACTGGGCTTTCATGCTATTAATATATAAAGAAATCCACCTTCAGCAGTGAAATCTAACAATGCCAGGGAGCCAGTGCTTGTAAATGCCCCTGAGAATCTTTTCTGGTGAGCTTAATTTCCTTTTTGTAAAATTAAGGGTCTTCTCAAATCTAATTTTGAGAAACAAATGGATAAAAATTACAGAACAAGGCTGGGCGCAGTGGCTCACACCTGTAATCCAAGCACTATGGGAGGCAAAGGCAGGCGGATCACTTGAGACCAGCCTAGCCAACATGATAAAATGCTGTCTCTACTAAAAATACAAAAATTAGCCAGGTGTGGTGGTGGGCGCCTGTAGTCCCAGCTACTCGAGAGGCTGAGGCATGAGAATCACCTGAACCTGGGAGGCAGAGGTTGCAGTGAGCCGAAATCACACCACTGCACTCCAGCCTTGGCGACAGACCGAGACTCTG
The DNA here is from genome assembly GCF_028885655.2 of Pongo abelii. Classification (NCBI taxonomy): domain Eukaryota; kingdom Metazoa; phylum Chordata; class Mammalia; order Primates; family Hominidae; genus Pongo; species Pongo abelii. The sequence goes on along the minus strand of NC_071985.2, from coordinate 2,196,308 downwards.
TCTCAAAAAAATAAATAAATAAAAATAAAATAAAATAATAAAAGGAGGATAGTAGGGTGGGGACAGAGTGAGACTGAATCAATCAATCAATCAATCAATCAATCAAGAACAGAAAGTCATACTTGCTTGCTTGTTTTGTTTTTGACGTCCTGATTCGTTTCACTTTTGGCTTTCCCACAGTTTCTACTGATTGTGCATCATCTTTCTATGGGTTAAACATTTTAAAAAGTTAAGTATTAAACACGAATCTAATTTTAAAACTTCTATCCTGAGACAAGGAATACTATAGCCAAACACTGCTGATGAATTCGAACTCGCCAAATGCAAAATTGACTCCCTTTCTCATACTTTTTAGTAGAAACCTTAGTTATGTAGGCCTGTTCTTTATTCTTCATTCCTACAATTCAACTAATCTCCAAGTTATGATCAGTTTTATTTTTGAATGTTTCCACTGTCCACTGCCCTTCTGTACCCACTCCCTTTGTCCATATCCAGGCTCTCATTTCCTAAGAAGTAGACAACCAGAGACTATTGTTTCCTACCCATATTTCATCTTTCATAGAAACTACCTGTAATACACACATGGCTATTGACAATGAACACTCCTTATCTGCCTGCCATTGCCATGCTCTGAGCCTTTGCATCTGCCATTTACTCTGTCGGGAGGAATGCCTGTCTCCTCTAACCTCAGTCTATAAAGTAAAGTATTTGAAATAATTGTTTTCAACTCTTCAATGAAACTGTGTATGTCAGTTGAACCGTAGGTGCCTGACAGACAAGGAATTTGCCTGAATTATTCTCGTGTAATTTGCCCTTGCAGAGTAGCAGACTCATGGCAGATAATTCAATAAATGCTTATGAATTAACATTTATAAACATAAGGGACTCGCACTCAATCCCTCAACTATTTCTTTAAAAAACACCCAGGTAATTCTGATGGACACTAGAATTTAAAAACCCTTCCACAAACAGGTAATTTAAACTGAATTGCCAGTAAAATATCATCAGTAACATACCACAGCTGTGTCTTAAAGGTAGGGAGGGTCTCCAAAGGGGTAGATAAGACCATTTTTGGCTTTTAGTATACATGACTGTTATCTTTAAGACATTTATTTAAATAATAAAATTTAAAATCATTAAAATTTAAATAAAATTAAAACAATTTTATTAAAACATTTGTTAAAAAAAATAAAAAGTATGTTTTAACAAACATACAAATAAAATCATGCATTTCTTACCAGTTCATCTTCAAGCTTGTTCTTATTGGATGTGTTTTTTTGTCTGCTCCTTAAAGCAGGAGGTGAGATGACAAACTGAGAAGATAAATCCGAAACTAATTCTTTCAGCTGTGCAGGAACCTCTATTTTTTTAGCTAAAAAAAGTTGAAAAAACTGTATCTGTATCTTTATATATGTGTGCATATATATAAACACAATAAAAACCTGGAACAAATTATGTATTTTAGAAAGATGCAAACGTCCCCAAACCTGGAAACCATTAGTATTGTAACCTAATTATCCATGTTGGCAGAGAAAAGACAGGAAAAATCCCAACATCATTTGGGTAAGCCAAATGTGTAGGACTATTGAATGCTTCAAACTAAAAAGTGCTACAATATAAAGACAGGCCATAAAAGCAGGTACAGAACTGTTTAGTCTATTTCTTTTAATGCTTACTGCTCCTCAAGCATTCTGGGGAGGGAAAGCATTAATCCTATATGTAACCTTGAGCTAGTCTGTGCCATAACTACTGCTATTCCAGAGACGTTATTTACAAAGTAGGTTTTTTATTTTCAAAAAAGAGAAACTCTTTCTAGCCACCTCATTTTGAACTACTTCTTCCAGCTAAAGGAACAGAAAAGTTCATCTCCACAAAAGGAGAAATTGCTAGGTGCAGTGGCTCACAACTGTAATTCCAGCACTTTGGGAGGCTGAGGCAGGAGGACGGCTTAAGGCCAGGAGTTCAAGACCAGCCTGATCAACAAAGTGAGAGCCCTGTCTCTACAAAAAATTTTAAAAAGATTAGCTGATGTGGTGGTGCACGCCTGTGGTGTCAGCTACTTGGGAGGCTGAGGCAGGAGGATCACCTGAGCCTGGGAAGCTGAGGCTACAGTGAGCCATGATTATGCCACTGCACTCCAGCCTGTGTAACAGAGTGAAAAGCTAACAGGAAGATGTTCCATAGAAAAATAAAAATGGTTTAAACAACAACTGGTTTAAAATAAGGAATAAAAACATTTATCACACATACTTTTTTTTTTTTTTAAAACTACAGGGCCCCCATATTAAAAGCAATTATCAATATAATTACAGAGGAGCACAGTTCAGTTTAACCAGTCTGCCGGAGTAAATCCCAGCTTCTGGACTTACTGTGAGACCAGAATCAAGTAACTTAAAGCTGTCTGTGCATCAGTTTCTATAAAATAGGGTTAATAATAGCATCTATCTCAAAGTTGTTGAGGATGAAAGAAGTAGAACAATGCGTGGCATGGTGGTAGGTGGTAAGTGCTCTACAGATGTTTGCATTTGTTATTTCAACAATATCATTTACAAACCCTTGAAATACAATCATAGTTCAATGTTATTTCAGCTACTGGGACAGTCAAGAGTTCTATCAGATATCAAATTCTGCTTTTAAAGCATGATTCTTAAAAAAATTTTTTTGTGTGGGTACACAGTAGGTATATATAAGCATATGATTCTTAAAAAAAGAAAAAATAGAGTTGATATCAGAAATATATAATCTCTGCTCCCAGCTTGTAAATGGCAAAAATGATAATGGCTAGGTCTACTGGTGGTCCCTCTCTTGGCTTCAAGAAACAGATGAACAAAAATATTTCTATGAAAATTATACATTCTATAAGTCTCTTCTAGGCTACCTGAAAAAACAATTTATGTCACTTTTCATAATCTTCACCTAAGCTTTCCTACTCCATTTCAAAGGAATATATAAGGAAATACAAAAATATACTATCACATGCAAAAACAGCCTCCACCATTTTTTCCATATGCTTCTATTATAGCACAGATGAAACTTTCTTGAGTGTATGTCAATTCCTTACACATCTCTGTTTTGAGGATTAAAGAGTTCAAAAGACCTAGGTTCAAACTCAACCGTGTGCTAGCAAATGACTCCGAAAATTCAAAGAGAGCTCTGATTTGCAGCATTTGCTGATTTCTAAGGTATAAATGTGCCTCCTGTGGCCAGTGCAAACCATGGCTGGGTTACAAGTTCTTGGATATTTAACAATTGGCTCTTACCAGCCAGTAGTAGCAGTAATAGCTCCAGGACAACACATCTTATTCCCTGGGTGATGTGAGTGCACAGTCTCAATGAACTTCAGTTTCCTCAATGAGGATAGAAGGAAGTAAAAGTACCTACACTTCACTGGGTTGAAGTGGGAATCAAATGATACATGAACATCATGTATCTAGTATGGCCTTAGGTATATAGCACGTCCTTCTTAATATTTGCTGTATGAAATGTGAAGTTTCATATTCATTTAGTAAAACACAAAATTCTAAGATAATTTCTTTGCTATGTTTCAATAAAATAAAAGACCACCTCTAGCCTTCCAATCATATAGTATACCTACACCCAGTCTTCTCTGCACCTGCAACCCTATGTAAAAATGAAGTTTAGAATATAAATAGGCACAAGGGACAGAAAGGGCAGAGGAAGACAGGAAACTATGTCCTAGAGTGCTCATTGCTTTGTTAAAGTCATGAATACTCATAAGAACCCCTGTAAGGTATGCACTACCACATTCATTCCAGGAGGAGGAAACAAGGCTCATAAAGGTTCAATGATTTTCTGCCCAGCTAGTAAATGGCAGAAATGAGAGCTCTCAATCCCAAGTTTCTTATCCCTTCCAGTCCCATCATCTCATTCTAGAAGTTGCCTATTTTTAATATTAAAAAATCTGAAAGCAATTCAAATATCCAACAGAAGAGGGTTTAAACAATCTGTGGCATATTTGTGAGATGAAATGCCAATATGAAAAAAAAGAAATATTACGTTTAAGATTTTGAAATATATATATACATATATATACACATATACATATATATTTTTTTTGGGGGGGGGTGGGGAGGTGACAGGATCTCAATCTGTCACCTGGGCTGGAACACAGTGGTATGATGGCTCACCGCAACCTCAACCTCCCGGGCTCAAGCCATCCTCACACCTCAGCCTCCCAAGTAGCTGGGACTATAGGTGCAGCCACCATATGCCCAAATCATTAAAAATTTTTCTTTTGTAGAGATGGGGTCCCACTAAGTTGCCCAGGCTGGTTGGATTTTGAAGAATATTTAAGATTAACTAAAGGCTGGGCACAGTGGATCATGCCTATAACCCCAGCACGCTGGGAGGCCAAGGCGGGTGGATTATCTGAGGTCAGGAGTTTGAGACTAGCCTGGCCAACATGGCGAAACCCTGTCTCTACTAAAAATACAAAAAAATGACCCAGGCATGGTGGCAGGCGCCTGTAATCCCAGCTACTGGGGAGGCTGAGGCAGGAGAATTGTTTGAACCCAGGAGGCAGAGGTTGCAGTGAGCCAAGATGGCACCATTGCACTCCAGCCTGGGTAACAACAGCCAAACTCCAACTCAAAAAAAAAAAAAGGGGGAGCTGAAAATGCTCATGAAATAAGTAGGGGGACAAAAGCAGAATATATGCACGTACATAAACTGCAGGTTTTTAAAAACCAACCATACATATGTATCTGCAACGATATACAGGAAAATGTGAATGGTGATTCTTTCGCTGGCTGGATTATATACTTCTATTTTCGAGTTTTCAGTAAGTAGGCATGTATTGTTTTTGTTTTGAGACGTGGTCTTGCTCTGTTGCCCAGGCTGGAGTGCAGGGGCACACGATCATGGCTCACTGCAGCCTCAAACTCTCAGGCTCAAGTGATCCTTCTGCCTTAGCCTCCCAAGTAGCTGGGACCACAAGCCCGTGCCACCACGTCTGGCTAATTTTTGTACTTTTTGTAGAGATGGGGTTTTTTGGCCGTGTTGTTGCATGTATTTTTAGTTTAACAGAAAAAAGTTAAAATTAGTAGGTACAGAAATGAAAAATATGTAAAGATGACAAAAATCAGAATTACTGAGATGTTTGCTAAGCTCTAACAAAATAACTCTCACTTTTGGTGGTTACTATATTTCTCCAGGTCCTGAGGAGTGTATAAGTTATGTTAATGACTTCCTGCCACTCCCTGCCAATAAAATGTTTTTCATTCTAACTTTTTAATAACACCTTAATAAAATGAACTTAAAAAAAAGTTGGCTAAAGTATCACACATTCTGTCATTTCATTCTCCTTCATGCAAAACATAGGTATAACCACACTTTTCTAACACTATGAAGAAATTAAATTATACTACCAAAATCAAAGACCTAATTAAAAATTTTCTGAGTGACGAGGGGAGAGGAGGATCCCCTATAGGTACAAATCATTTTTAGGACAAATGATCAATTGTTATGGGAAGAGTCATTTTCCTGGGCTCAAACTATATCAGTACAACAAGTCATCTACTTTATTTATTATTATTATTTTTTTTTTGAGACACAGTCTCACTCTGTCACCCGAGCTGGAATACAGTGGCACCATCTTGGCTCACTGCAAGCTCTGCCTCCCAGGTTCACACCATTCTCCTGCCTCAGCCTCCCGAGTAGCTGGGACTACAGGCGCCCGCCACCACGCCCAGCTAATTTTTTTGTATTTTTTTTAGTAGTGTTAGCCAGAATGGTCTCGATCTCCTCATCTCGTGATCCACCTGCCTTGGCCTCCCAAAGTGCTGGGATTACAGGCGTGAGCCACTGTGCCAGGCCAAGTCATCTACTTTATTTATAAGGTCCTGAACTGCTTTGCTGAAATTCAAATATTAAACTGTAACTTACATAATCAACTACATGGCCGGGTGTGGTGGCTCACGCCTGTAATCCCAACAGTTTGGGAGGCTGGGGCGGGTGGATCACTTGAGGTCAGGAGTTCAAGATCAGCCTGGCCAACATGGCAAAACGCTGTCTCTACAAATACAAAAAATTAGCCGGGCCTGTAATCCCAGCTACTAGGGAGGCTGAGGTAGGAGAATCGCTTGAACCCAGGGGGCAGAGGTTGCAGTGAGCCAAGATCACGCCACTGCGCTCCAGCCTGGGCGACAGAGTGAGACTCTACCTCAAAACAAACAAACAAAAAACACAAAAAACCCCTACATTTTGTTTACCTAACCATTAACACTTTTACAGAGTTACTCTGATGGGATCTATTCAGCCACACCAGTGTCTTAACTTTTTAGACATGTTTAAAGCACCCCCTATTAAAATTTTATTACTGCAGATATATTGTATATCTGTTTGTATACTTAATGCATATATGTGCTCCCTTTGGGGAGACAGATCACCCCTGATGAGAAGGTCTGACCTACACCAACCAAATACAGTCCTTAGCTCACCAGTGACAATGAAGGATGGCCTCACTGAAGATGAGGGCATGTAGATGTGCCAGTTTGTGGGCAATAGTGAATATGGATTGAAATAATTTCTGTATCTTAGTAAAAAGCTACTGGTGTTTCCCTTCAAAACAATTTTGGGTTGTGGATATCACTGGGGTGTGAGCCAAATGCAGCAGTACACGGGAGATTAAAAATACTGCCTCTATTTTGGAAGAAACTTAATTAAAAGTCACTTACAATTTATAAAAGTCACAGAAATTACACTATTCTAAAAAATAAATCTATGTTACGCGAGTTACAGGATTTAAGTCACGTTAACCATACTGAATAACTGAACTCAAACTTTGAAACATGAAATCTTTAAACTTTACTACTAAAAGATCAATTTTGGTTTGAGGGGGGGAAGGGGAAAAATTCCCTATAAAACCATTTTTAGGACAAATAACCAAATTTTAAGCTGAAGGGTGACTGAGATGAAAAACCGTTTTGCAGAGAAAGAAAAGTACCTTTTGCTTTCCTTGGAACTTCTGACACTGGAGAAAATAAAGGCTCATTGTTTGGTTCAGAAAGGTCCGGCAACAAGACGGCCTTGCTAGACCGAGTCCTGGTGCTGCGGGATGATGTAGTGAAGGAAGCTCTGGCGAGCAATCTTTCTTCCTGGTCATTTGTTTCTTTCTGTGTCATTTCATCTGTGCGTTCTTCTGACACTGAGTGCAATGAATGTTTTTGGCTTTGACTTTCAGACTTTTTTGTAAGTTTTTTCTTAGAGTTCATCACCATCAAAAGTTCCTCGTTTGGCACTAAAATGGATTTTCCTAAAGCTGGTTTTCCAACATCAATATTTTCACTTTTAGCTGGGGCATTTCTTGTAGATCTCCTTTTAATGCTGGGAGCTTCTTTCTTCTTGGGGCTTCTCTCTTCCTTAGCAGCCTTAGATCCTACATCTTCAGATGGATTGATTTTTCTTGGTCTACCACGTTTTCTAGGTGTGGCAGACATATCAAATTCTGCTTGAAGAGTCAACTGAGATGACTCAAGGTTGGAGTCTTCTCTCACATCTGATGGACTAACTTCTCTCCCTCTGACCCTTCTAATACGTTTAACAGGCAGCTGCTCGTCACTGGATTTATCATCTTGCTTATTTCCTGTATTTTCAGAAGCATCTAAATTAGCACTTCTCAATTTTCTGATCGTTCTGCTAGGACTTGTTACTGTACTAACTTTTAGATCATTTATAATTTCAACACTTTCCTGATTTTCTACAGATCTTTTAATTCTTCTAGGAGTCCTTTTTGTAACAGATGAAACCTTAACTTCTTTTTTAATAGTTTCTTCAACTGCTGGTTCCAACAGCTGAGATGATTTTAATCTTTTTGATTCCCTACCTGTAGTGATCTGTAATTCTTGTTCCACAGAACTGGTGTTTTCTAGTATGTCCTGATTAACTTCTTTCTTTCTCCTTCCTCTCCTAGGCGTAATAGAATTTTGAGGTATTTGCTGGTTCTGAGATATTCCTCTGACATCAGAATAGGTGTTTTCAGAAGCTTCAGAAATTTCTTTTGCCTTCCTAGTTTTCTTCCTAACTGACTGCCCTGGCATCTTAGGAGTAGCAACATCTGCTGATGCTTCCTGTTGTGCTGATTTGACATTAACGTTTTGGATACGTTGTCCTCTCGTACGAGTTTTGGAGGAAACCATGTCATCAACCTGGCTGACATTCATAGTCATTGTGCTTGTTTTCTGAGCAGTCTTAAGTGCAGATTTGACTAATTCAGTGGGACACATTATGTTTTGGCTCACTAAAGGTATCGTTTCATGAACGGACTGTTCCATTGTATCTGAAGTAATTTCTTTACTTCTTGTGTCTTTAATTACATCTAGTAAATTTTCTGCAATTGCTACTTTAATAGGTTCAGGCACATATGGTAAAGTCTCTACTTTTTGGGACTTTTGGTCACTAGTTATGGCAGATGGCAAATTTGCAACTTGTCCATGATTATCATTTTCCCCACTGCATACAAGTTTTTCTTCAGTTGCTGTGTTAGCTGCTTTAGGTAACACATCAGATGATGCAAAATCACTTGGCTCAACTTCTCCTTCTTCACCTTCCAATATCAAGGTAAAGTTGCTTTGAGCCACAAAAAGTTCCCCATCTACTTCAGCAATGTCACATTCAGCAGTGTCTTTATTATCGGCTAAGTCACAAAACTGTTGGTCAATAGTATCAAAATTGTACTGAAGCTTAAGTGTTCCAGAGGGATATAACTCATTAAATGAAAGATTCCTAGCCTCTTCTCCTGAATCTTGAGCTTCAAGCTTTTCCTGTTCAATCACCTAAATGAATTAAAGATAACAGACTGGTTAAAGAATTTTAATATACGTTTTAACTTGAAGCACACAGGTTTTTGATGACCCTTGGCTGTGTGCCTTTTAAAACATAAATTATATTTAATATGGCATATACTTATGGGTTTACTTTTCAAAATTATCCCTTTAAGCAATCAGACTTTCTCATTCAGTCAAAATAACTAGACAGATTTTGAGATTATGACTGAAATTTAACTAGAAATTCTACATTTCCCTAGCTAAAAAGACAGTCAACAAAAGCTTGAAAATTATGATGCTAACAGTTCTGAAAACATTTAAGGACTTATTCTATTCTCACCCAAGAAAAAAAATTAACCGGAGAAAACAAACAACCCCCAAACTGTGTTTTAATGGTATTCCCCAAATTACCTAACTATCCACACTTTTCTAAATAGCACGATCCCCATAAGGTTGAAGAACAATTCACCTACATAAGCTCCCTTGGGCTAGACTCAATCCTCTTCCCTTTGCTGGGGCTGCATAAACCATGAAATTCCTAAGGCTTTCAAGTTCAGTACCTCTCCTGCAAGGGTTTGGTGGAAGAAGGAATGGTCCTTGCATTTACCTTTTGGTAAGGGAAGGGGAGAAAAAGGAGGAGGTAGAAAGTAACAGAGAGATCTCCTGACCAAGAAGGTAGAACATTACCACCCACCTAGACAATGACATTTTCCCACTCCCCAAACATTCAGTGAGATGACAGACTGGAAATAACCTAGAAATTAGGATTCCCACTTACAGCATACCCACAACTTTTATTAGCTTCCCAACTAAAAGAACTGCAACTTCACTCATCTATTTGGCAGTGGGAATACTCATTAAGATGAGTATGGATAACTATGACATTTTTATGAGTTAAGAAACTTCCCAAATTCTAAACAATCAAATTTCTATAAATAATTAGAAGAGTTGGTTTTTTATCTTAAAATTTATTACATAAAAGTTGCCTGCTGGTAATAAAAGATTTGGTATAATAGAATTTTTTTAAAAGACCTGTAAGTCTTATTAAGTAGCAAAAGTTATTTTCAGAGTGTACAGATGTTCAACACCAGCCAGTTGACTATCATTCTCCCACAAGGATGCATGGGGCAGGGGTGTTAATCCTGTTTAACTATATCCATATACTTTCAAATATATGATCTTATGACTAAAAAAACCTTTCATTTGAACCAGATCAGCAAAAATTAAATTGATAATACTATGGCTTCTTTAACACTTCCTTTTGGCTTTCATTAAAACCAGTTTATTTATTTATTTATTTTTTCCCTGAGACAGGATTTTGTTATGTTGCCCAGGCTGGTCTCAAACTCTTGGGCTCAAGGATCCTCCCTCCTCAAACTCCCAAGTAGCTGGGACTATAGGTACCTGCCACAGCACCCACCTTGAAGGTCAATTTATTAAAGGATGTGTTTTTATATTCCACAAAATATTTATACACTTATTTTTTGAACCCATATTTTTATAAATAAGTTTTTATATAGCAGTCAAATAAATGAACGTGTTAGGTTTGAACTACTTTGTCTTGAAACAACTAAACCAAAACTGAAAGACTGACAAAGAAGTAAAAAATTAATTTTTTTTACATGAATTTCTTGAGTATCAGGAGGGCTGTCAGAAATTGGAAGCTTTTCTTCTGGTAAGGCAACACTTTCTTTTAGTACACCAACTTCTACTTCATGATCTTCTTTTAAGTTCTGCGCTACTTCCTGGTTAAGCCTGTGCTCAGAGACAACAGGACCTTCAGAGATAGTGAGCGAGGAATTTCCACTATCACCAAGGACATCAGCCATAGCTGAAAGAAAAATGAGGGAATTTTTTACATTTAAACTGAAAAATAAATCTACACACAATTAAGGAAGCAAACAGAAAGGAAAAGGCTACACTGCACTTGAATAGTATATTAATAAACTATCACAATGCCATAAAGTCTGCAACTTCTTAAACAATACATACCTTTCCACAGAGATAAAACAGAAAAAGATAAATTTCACATTTAAAAATGATAACTGATAAATGATATCAGGAAACTTTTAATATGACGACCAACTGCTTCAAGGAAGTTCAGGTGCTTGTTCCTTATTAATCTGAAACTGTATTCACCAGGTGACTACCAGACAACCAGCTATCCTTGTAGAGTAATTACAGAATCACATGAGGAACATGCAATCTGGGCTTTGACAGGACTAGGAAAAAGAATGAATCTCTTTTGGCAGAAAGCATTCAAACAGGTACAAATGTACTCTACTACTTTAAAATCCTTTAGTGTTTAACAACAACAAAACATCAATAAAAAAGCACAAAAATAAAAGATGAACTAGGAAAAAATATTTCTACACTTTCAATGGAAAATGGGGCTGTTATCCCTAACATGTGGATACTAATAAAACAAAATGAAAAATGTTTTCCTGTTTGGCAAAAAGAGGACGACGAAAAAACACTTTACGGACTTCTCATCAAATACATAAAAGTAGTATACAAACTTTATTGGATACAACAATAAAATATTAAAAATCTGGCTGGGCGCAGTGGCTCACACCTGTAACCCTAGCACTTTGGGAGGCCAAGGCGGGTGGATCACCAGGTCAGGAGATCGAGACCACCCTGGCTAACACAGTGAAACCCTGTCTCCACTAAAAATACAAAAAATTAGCCAGGCACGGTGGCAGGCACCTGTAGTCCCAGCTACTCGGGAGGCTGAGGCAGGAGAATGGCGTGAACCTGGGAGGCGGAGCTTGCAGTGAGCCGAGATTGCGCCACTGCACTCTAGCCTGGGTGACAGAGCAGGACTCTGTTTCAGGGAAAAAAAAAAAAAAAAAAAAAAAAAAATCTGTACATACTTCTGGACCCAACAAGTCCATGGTTAGGAATCTACCCAAAAGAAATACTGACATAGAATGTAATGTGCAAAGACACAAGAATATTCACTGCAGAAACAGCAAAACAAACCCCAAAATGGTGATTGGCCCAAATGTTCAGCAATAAGCAATTAGTTAAGCATGTAACATTTACACTACACAACACTGTTAGAGCTGTTAAAAAGAACAGGATTATATTACTGACAGAAAAATGTCTTAAATATATTACATGAGAAAAGAAAGTTGCTTTTTTGATAATGATCATTTCTAACAGCTAACATTTACTAAACTTCAGGTACCAAGCACTATACAAAACACTTTACATGCCAGTGGCTTAATCCTGACAACTCTAGGAAATGGGTCTTATTAATACTCATTTAAAACTATTAATATTTTACCAACAAAAAAAAAACAGAGGCATAGCCCTTAAGCACAGGACTGAGTTAGGAACCCAAACATTTGGGTTCAGCCCCCTGCACTCTTTAGGCACCATCTTGTCTCCTCTTTCAACATATTGGGGGAAATGGGCACAGAAAACAAAAATTCAGGAAAGACACTTTAAATTGTTAATTATGGACCCCTAAAATGGGTGATCGGCTTTTTACTTTATATGTTAGACAATTCTCTCTGGATTACTCTGTAATCATGTATTACCTTAATCACGGGACAAAAACTAGTCTGCTGAAGCTTGCCCTACACCCCATTCATAATGTACCAGGAACAAAGGCATAACAGTTGAGAGCTTGGGCTCTAGAGTCAGATAACAACTATGTCATAGTATAGTGCTGTGAGGATTAAATGAGTTAACAGACACAAATGATCAGACCAATTCTGGACACAGACATTCAAGGTGTCTGCTTCCCCTGAATCCAACTGTAAGCTCCTTAAGAAAATCCTATCTTCCTCATCTCTGTATAGCCAGGGCCTAACTGAGAATAGGCCTTCACAAAAACGCTCACTGGATTAAAAAAAAAATTCCATATATTTGTTAATTTCCCTGGAGTATAGTCAGTCATTTGTGATTATTTTCTAATTATCACACACGCAAAATAACAACTCTTCTGAGTCGCGGAAGGTCAGGCAGCAGGGATGCATTTGGCTGGGTCACAGAACGCCTTACAAGCGACCCACTGTCTGACGGCTCATGCGTCTCCTCAGAATACTTTATGCCAGGAAAGCTGGCCAGAGACAGGAATAACTGAGGAGAAAAAATCTCAGTAACACAATAGATTATTTTGTTCTAAGAACAGAAAACTCTTCACTCAAAACACAAACATGGAATAATCCTAAAGTCAAAATAATACATACATGTATTGTCATTTGCTCTAATTGCAGAGGTGTAGGTTTCAACAGATGTTAATCCTTCGTCCGACACTGGTACCTTGGACTTCTGGGTGAAGACTTTCCTTTAGAAAAAGAAATATATACCTTAGTGTGTAAGAAGATCCCATCTGCTTTAAACTGCTTTAGTCCTACCACCTAACCTGTCATTTTGGTGACGTAAACTGAGGTTCAGAGAATTCAATACAACTCAAGCTCATTCTGAACGATAATATAAAATTTAAAAGTGAATTCAGAAACAATGCTGTACTTGTTTTATCCATTTTCTAATGTTTTACTCTTTTGGCAACAATGGCATGGCCTTAAAGTAGAAATGAAATGATTTTAAAATGCCTGTCAGTATACATTATATTTAAGCCAATTTTTAATAATCTGTGGCCACATTCTTCAAGTAAGTCTGTCAAGTATTCTGGAATATTTTCTATGAACTCAGTAGAGGCAAGGTTCAATATTTTAATGCTACCTGGAAAAAGTATGATAAATGACTCAGAATAAGAGACCAATGAAACCTGTATTAATTCATATGATGAAAATAAATCCTGGAATATGACGACAGTGTTCCTTTAATATTCTAATCTGATCTTTCTCAAAACCCAGTTAAAGCATGCTAATTTTAAAAATTAGGACAAATAGTATTTGAAAGTAAATTCAAGAAAAAGGTATTTAAAACATTTATAGATTTTACAATAAAAGTAACAGTGATACATCACCACAAAATATCAAATAAGCTTACATTTTAAAAGGAACTAGTTAGCCAAGATAGTGAATATGCACCTGGGTTCTCACTGGTAACTCTCAGGTGATTCCCTCTCATGCGACTACTCTTTGCTTTGCAATTATCCATCAAAGCCATTGCGATAAGTAACATTAGTTTTCATTTAAATTGAAAAAACATTACGAAAAAATAATTTGGATAATCCTTTCATATTGGCATCTACTTTTTCCATGCAGGCCTGGCAAAGATTCCAGCTAATCTAGATTTCTCTTCTCAGGTGTAAAGCATGTGATTTAGTTCAAGGTACAAGGGGTGACTATCATGATACTGAATTGTACAGGTGGTCTGGTAAGTCCCTTTCATTATGTATAAAGTAACAAACCATTTATAATGTTGTAAGTTATATTTTGTGTCGGTTAATTTTACTGAATCACCCTTACTACTACTTGATAATTGAAGCTGTCCCTTTTTTGTATCCTCTACAACGGTGTTATTCAAAAGTGCGGACACGCAATCTGTGTCAGTCTTGCAATGAGACAGGGAGCTCTTGCCAGAAGGTGAATCAATTGCTTCACTAATCATACTGATTAGTACAGCTGACTTTCCATAAAGGAGGCAGTGCACTGATTTATATTCCAAGGCAAGCTGTTTATCTTGTTGCAGAACATAAACTGATACTCTCACCAATCTGCTTGACCACACTTTGAATACGTCATCTAGTAAAGTGTCAATGAAAATTATTTGGGAGTATGCTTCAAATGGTCGTTAAAAAACACAAACTTAGAGTCATGTACTGAACAAATGGAAGGAAATAAAACTGTCTGTCATCTCTCCTGTGCTCTACTATGTCTACCTATGAGAGTCTTGTGCCTGATCATCCAGAAACCACTGGAAAGCAGAGGGCATGGAGGTATGCACAGCTGTGAGCGAAATCTTGGTCTTCAACAAAAACAGAATCACCAGAGTTCTGCCTCAATTTATCGTGTCTCTGTATATTTCCGAAACTTCACAGTAACTACTAAATGACATATAACTGCACAACTAAACTTCTTTTAGAACAGCCAACGTTACCAAAATGGAGATGTTAAAGATCTGAGTGAAATCTAACATGCACAGAATATTTTACTTCTGGTTCACAATTTCATTAAACTTCTTTTAAAAAGTATTTGAATTTCTCTCCATCAACTTACCCTTCATAGACTGATGGTGCACAAAGAGAAGCTTCAGTTCCTTGAATGGGGCTTAAGTGATTTAATTCTGAAAATGCCTCTGCTGCAACTAAGAGATCCTTTGTTTCTGCATCTTCTAAATTGCCTATAAGTCATACAAATAAGAATATTATTTATGCTAAATATTTAGTGATTACTGATAGTCTTGCATTATTGCTTTTTAAAAAGTTGTTGGGTCTGCTTTTTTGTTCTTTTAGGTTTGCTGCTGTGTTATCAGACTGCTAACACTTTCTTCTTTTTTTTGGAGACGGAGTCTTGCTCTGTCGCCCAGGCTGGAGTGCAGTGGCGCTATCTCGGCTCACTGTAAGCTCTGCCTCCCAGGTTTACGCCATTCTTCCGCCTCAGCCTCCTGAGTAGCTGGGACTACAGGTCCCCGCCACCATGCCCTGCTAATTTTTTGTATTTTTAGTAGAGATGGGGTTTCACTGTTTTAGCCAGGATGGTCTCAATCTCCTGACCTCGTGATCCACCCACCTGGGCCTCCCGAAGTGCTGGGATTACAGGCATGAGCCACCGCACCCAGCCAACACTTTCTTCTAATTCTCTGAATCTAGCTCAAGAGCCCCCCTTAACCTCTCCCTTTTCACTTTTTGCTGAACAGGCACTAATGCAACTGTTTTACATATATTAACTCACTTAATCCTCAACATCCAAAAAAAGTAGATAAGAAAACTGAAGCCTAAGGTTATACTGCCTATTCCAGCTCATGAAACGTACTCAGTAAGTAGCTGAGCTAGGATTCAAATCTAGCTTGCTTCACTACAGAGTTTGTGTTGTATGAAACCACACCCACCACAAACACAATACAGACTTCTGGCTGGGTGTGGAGGCTCACACCTGTAATCCCAGCACTTTGGGAGGCTGAGGCAGGCAGATCATGAGGTCAGGAGTTTGAGACCAGCCTGGCCAACATGGTGAAACTCTGCCTCTACTAATAATACAAAAATTGGCTGGGCGTGGTGGCACATGCCTGTAACTCCAGCTACTCGGGAGGCTGAGGCAGGAGAATCACTGGAACCTGGGAGGCAGAGGTTGTGGTGAGCCAAGATCACGCCATTGCACTCCAGCCTGGGCAACAAGAGCCAAAACTCTGTCTCAAAAAAAAATAAATAAATACAGATTTCTATTTGAGACTGCCTAATATTGTAAGAATAATCAGTGAAGATAATGTTATGAACATTCTTTTAATAGCTACCATTTAAACATGTTAGTAGAACAAGGCACATCGAAAGAGCAATGTAGGCCAGGAGCAGTGGCGCATGCCTGTAATTCAGCTACTGGGGAGGCTGAAGCAAGAGAATAGGTTGCAGTGAGCTGAAATAGCCCCACTGTA
This sequence comes from Pongo abelii, assembly GCF_028885655.2. Lineage (NCBI taxonomy): Eukaryota > Metazoa > Chordata > Mammalia > Primates > Hominidae > Pongo > Pongo abelii. Next base: position 2,180,013 of record NC_071985.2, on the reverse strand, counting down.
CTCCAGCCTGGGCAACAGAGCAAGACTCTGTCTCAAATAAGTAAGGCAGTGTAAATTTCTAGACATATGCTATTTATGGGCATGGTCCTAAAGTTCTTAGAGCAATTAATGCCCACGCTTACTAAGTAAAGATATCATAGTCCAGACTTCAGTGGACTCTCATCTTAAACTACTTAAGACGCAGATTTTTATGTAAGTATGTAGTTTTACAGCTTTAGAGTTAGGAGTTACCTTTAAATAACCTTGTTAAAACTGTGTGTAGGGTAAGAAACATACAAATAGGCTGAGTTTTCTGACCCGCCAATTCTAGGTGAAGTCTCTCCCCTGGCCCTCTTGTTAACCAAACTGGATTCTACGTGTTTGTCAATATAGTCCACCATGCTCTCTGTGACATGGAGCAGGTGCCATTTCTACTTGACTCACTGTTTGATCTTCAACACCTAGAATAAACACAGTAGGAGCTAACAGGAATACATACATTAGGAACTCCAAACATTTTTTGATCTGTAAAATAATATGAAGATAATAAATTCATGAGCCACTGAACTAGTTTTTTTTTTTTTCTTTTTGAGACAGGGTCTCATTCTGTTGCCTGGGCTGGAGTGCAATGGCGCAATCACGGCTCACTGCATCCTCAACCTCCACCTCCTGTGTCCAAGCGATCCTCCTCTCTCAGTGTCCTGAGTAGCTAGGACTACAAGTGCATGCTACCATGCCCAGCTAATTTTTTTTATTTTTTGTAGAGATGGGGTCTCCCTATGTTGTCTAGGCTGGTCTTGAACTCCTGGGCTCCCAAAGTGCTGGTATTACAGGCGTGAGCCACTGTACCCAGCCTGAACATTTATTTTCATTGTCCAGTGATTATCCTGGAGGTGAGGACAGACAGTAGAATGAAATTCCTGATTTCTGAGAATTCTAGAAACTTAAGACTGATGGATAAGTTAAAAATTTCAATAATTTGGCAGGGCGTGGTGGCTCACGCCTGTAATCCCAGCACTCTGGGAGGCCGAGGCAGGCAGATCACGAGGTCAGGAGTTCAAGACCAGCCTGGCCAATATGGTGAAACCCCGTCTCTACTAAAAATACAAAAATTAGCCAGGCATGGTGGGGGGTGACTGTAGTCTCAGCTACTCCGGAGGCTGAGGCAGAAGAACTGCTTGAACCTGGTGGGGGAGGGGGGGCGGAGGTTGCAGTGAGCCGAGATCATGCCACTGCACTCCAGCCTGGGCAACAGGTGACACTCTGTCTCAAAAAAACAAATAAAAATAAAAATTGCAATAATTTGTTCTGTGAAGTTATTTCTCATCGCTACTGGAAGGACTTTCAAGTCAGACTATGGCATCTTACATTTCCTTCCTTAAATGTTACTATTCTTTTCTAAATTTCATGGCCAAATAAAAAATGTAACACGTAAGTTCTCCTCTGAAATCTCGTACCTACTCATGAAACAATGTAAGCCACACTTTCTAAGCTGAAAGAGTAAGATGTGTGCATTATGTCTAGGAACTAGTATACTGTGAGCATATAATATTTAACTCTCATGCTTTCTTTTTGAGATAGGGTCTTGCTCTGTCACGCAGGCTAAAGTACAGTGGTGCAATCATGACTCACTGAGGTTTCAAACTTCTGAACACTCCCACCATGCCTGGCTAATTTTTCAATTTTTATGTTGTAAAACAGGGCCTTGCTATGTTGACCAGGCTGGTCTTGAACTCCTGGGCTCAAACAATCCTCCAGCCTCAGCCTCCCAAAGTGCTGAGATTAACTAGCATGAGCCACAGTGCCTGGCTATGACGCTTTTCTTATGGTGGAAAAAATTCTATTATAAACTTTATTGAGGGACATTAATAACAATTTTGAGTATTCAGAAATGAGTTCTTACCCATTTGTTTCTGCAGGTCTGAAGGAGTTAGTTCTGATGCAAATACATCTTTATCTCCATCCTTTTCAGTTTGTTCAGTTACATTAGTAGTTAGTGCAGTGGAAGAGCTTTTGGGCTTAGAGGCCGTGAAAACAGTCTCTTCAAGGTCTTCCGGTGACGGTGCATCCTGATACTCTAAGGTAGTCTCATCGGATGTGATTGAAACACTGCTGTTTCCTTTGCTCACATCCAGTTTCTCTAAACTTTGTGACCCCACATCCATTTCTTGATGCTCCTTTTCAGGGCTGTTCAGGAAAAAAGATGTGGTCCTATCTTTGCTCTTCAGCCATTCAGTTTCCGCTGGAACTGCACATTTTTTAGGTGTAGTAAATACTTCTAATTTGCTATCACCTGCAGCCTGTAAAGTAAGATTTTGAAAAGAAAAAAATTAGTAAATATCACAGTTAAGTCTAGTCCTAAGCTACCCATCCCAATCATACCCACACTTTCTTTGCTGTTTTTATCCGAACTCTCTCCTTAATAAAAATTCATTTATTCTAAATCCATTCTCTTCTAGTACATAAAAGTTAATGGTGGCTAATGTTTCCCTAATTGGTAATATACCAGTATTTTCAGAAGAGTAAAACACACAACAGGCTAGATGACCCATAATCACTGAAAGGTTCCTATTCACCTACAGTGGACCTAAAGACACACCCTCAAAAACATACAACTAGTTAGAAACAACACAATATAAGGTAAAAACAAACATAAAAGAAGGACTAAAAATTAGGAGGTTTGAATCCTACAACCATATATCTAGTTGACTATAGCCAACTTACTTGGTGCTTCTGAGTCCTATTTATCTGTAAGATGATGGGTTTGGCTTAGCCAATGGCCCTAGTGTTTCTTTCAGAACTAACCTTTTCTTATTTCATTACTAGCTACAAGGTTATATACAAAAATCTATAGTGGTATTTAAAAACTTGATTTATCTAACTTTTTACTTGTCGGAGCTAATATATTCTTATTTAAAAATGTCTTTTCTTCCAATCATTATCAAACTTACCCCAGGAATCCATTTTGGGTCGACATCTTCTTCCACAAATGAAATTCTAGTTTCTTTGAGTCGTTGAGGAGACCTTCCAGGTGATGGAGAGGGAGATGCTAAAGGTGTTGATCGAAGAGTAGACCTCAGGATGGACTGAGGAGTGAACTCAGAAAATCCAGAAGTAGTAACTGACATGGCCAAACTTTTAGCTTTCTATAGTAAAGAGCAAATGGAATTACACCATTAAAAGTGCTTAGAGGCTGGGCGCAGTGGCTCACGCCTGTCACCCCTGCACTTTGGGAGGCCGAGGCGGGGCAGATCGAGACCATCCTGGCTAACACGGTGAAACCCCGTCTCTACTAAAAATACAAAAAATTAGCCAGGCATGGTGGCGGGCGCCTGTAGTCCCAGCTACTTGGGAGGCTGAGGCAGGAGAATGGCGTGAACCCGAGAGGTGGAGCTTGCAGTGAGCCAAGATCGCGCCACTGCACTCCAGCATGGCGACAGAGCGAGACTCTGTCTCAAAAAAAAAAAAAAAAGTGCTTATATAAAAACAGACGGGGTCAACTAAGTCACAACAGTGGTTATATTCTCATTTCATCTCCAATAAACATATCAATAGAAATATTTATTCCAGATTTCTGCAAAGAAAATACAAAATTCTTCCAGAGCTTTTTATACGTTAAGTCTATGAAACATAAAACTGCATCCATCTTTCTAAAAGCATTATTTCCAACTTAAATTCAACTAAAAAATAAAGTGCCAATTAGTAAGATAAATTACTTAACATTATAGAATTATACAAATCTAATTACAGAAAACTACAGTAAGACTGACTGTAGTATGTTTCAGAAAAAAAATTTCATCACACAAATCCAATAATAACCAAATTATGTATCAGAATCCTCTGAAGATTTAGTATAATGAATACAAATAATCTGAGATTAGCATGTAAATTTATTTAGTAGAGATAATTCCTTCACTTGGCCTCTAAAGGCCTAGTAAACAAATTATTGAATCCCATTAGATTATAATAAATTCTGTTAGACATGTTACAAGATCATAACAATTCTTTTTTCTAGACTATTCTGGCAGCAGGTATAAAATTACTCCAATTTCATTTCATTTGAACCTAGCTGTAGAGAATACAAAGTGTGATTTATTTTTGACAAATGAAAAAAATACTATACTGAATATTAAATTATTGAAACCTAATCTTTTCAACTTATTTTAATAAGTATTTTAGGGAGAGCACTTATTGAGGTATCTTTTATTCAACTTGAAAATTAAGGATTCCCTAGCTTCACTATAAATGCTGGATATCCAAACAGAGAACCCAGGGACAATGGGGAGGGGTGAGGGAGAAATAAATCTTCTGGGTTTCAATCCAGAACATTAGTCAAGGGGCTAGGGAGATAGTATGTTTAAAAAAAAAAAAAAAAAAAAAAAACTTTAAAAATGGAAAGGTTTAAAAAGACCACCACGAGCAGATATCACAAGTTGAGTTATTAGTGATTTCTCAGCTAATAACTTATGAGATGGGAAAAGGCAGTTTAAAGAGGGATAAACCAAAGTAGGAAGGAATAAAAGTTTCATCAAAGAATTTAAATAAATACAAATAAACCGAAGAACTAAATAGCATTTGATAGAAGAAATAACAGCATAATTATATCAGAAATGGAGCTTATGTAAAAATGAAATAAAAACAAACTCAAGAACCTGAAAGTATTACAAAGGACAAAGGCAAATTCACAACCACACAGAACCCTATATTACATTTAAGAAAATAATGTAATTGTTAACTTTAAGCAGGAAGGGATGAATTTAATCAGCTCGGTTTTTAGAAGATGTGAAAATATAAAAGGATGCTTAAAGCATTTCCCAGCACTCCCCAAACATATCAGTTATAAATTGCTTATTTTTCTCCCTGCTACTTGAAAAAGAAGAGCCATCTAGTATGATTGTGAATGCTAGATGCGTAAATACTAACCTTAACTACAAGAGGAGTTTCAAGCAAATGTAATTCTGAAGCCCTGGAGATGGCCTGAGGCGATCCTTTTAATTGTGAACTTGAGGGCAGTGAACGGGATACTAGGTACAAAGGAGATTTCATGGAGCTTTGCTGAATAAACTCCGAACACTGAGAAGGCCGGGGGACAGGCTGAACAACCAAATCTAGCAGTCTGTAATCAGAATGCGCATTTATTGAGTTATACTGAAAAACCAAAAGCATTTAGTATCCCATTTAATCACTGGTAACCATGACAGCCACATGCAAATACAATTCAGTCAAGTGTATTCATGTAATCCAAAGTGCAGCACGCATTCAAAAAGTCAGAAAATTATCCACAGCAAAACAGAATTAAGAATTGCACGTAGCAACTGATTTTTTAAAAAGAGTTTGCGTCGTCCTCCTTCCCTTTACCTATATTTACTGAGCTCTTACTATGTGCCTGGCATTTATTTTCAAACGAAGATGAACTGCCAATGATTTAAAATACTAAAGAAAACAGGACAAGGCTTCCCTGGCAATCCATTTACTAAAATTCATTAACATGCAAAATATCCATTCACCTACATGTAATATATATAATGAATATTGGTTCATTTTGCCTTTATGGTTCTGATTACAATAGACTGACAACCCACGCCCACCACCACAACCAAGTTAATTTTTTCAAGTCAATGAGTTTGGTGACAAAGTACAACTTTAAGATTCTGCTACAAGGTTTTCCGTAATGTCCTAGTCCCAATGATAAAACTGATCCCACTGATTACTTGTACTGAGCATGTATAATCCAAGTAAGTTTTAAAGCTTAATTTACAGATAAATTTAAACTCAAAAGTCAAGTTTTCAGGTGGTAATTTTTGGTGGACCATTTGCACAGGTCACTCTTTTCTCGATTTCCTAATAAACAGTCTATCTTATGGTTGTATTTCCTAGTGGTGAAAACAATCCCTTTTTATTTCCCCCAAATGCCAACGTGGCTCACCTGAGAATAACCAGAAAAGTAGAGCATGCTTTGGAGCCCAGAAATAAAAACCTGTAGTTGCAGTACCTTCCTTGTCATTCTATCTATCAAATGAGAGTTTTGCTATTAGGAGCGGTAGACCAACACAGGTGATAATGGGGAAATATTTAAATGTCTTCCCACTTGTTATTCTGTATCAAACACAGCTTTTAGATTTCCACCAAACCAAGAATATCCAATCAGGCTGCTAGACATTTCTTCTAGATTCTCTTCTTTCTCTAACTCGTTTGCATTTAAATTCTGTACTTGGATTCAATCCAAACTTGGAAAACAGTTTGCTCACTTTTATACTGAGCTATCCCAAAGGAACACTGTTAAATGTTTTGCATTGTGTTAATATTTATGTTTAAGGTACCTATTTATGAATGAATGCTTCTCAAAAGCAAGGACTGTGCAACAAAAGCAACCTACCAAGTCAAAGCAAAACTCCTGTATCATCAAGACTTAATAGTTTAAAATTAAAGATTCTAAGAGAAATCTTTTTAAGGTATTTTCTAAATGAAATGTTAAATATCGCACTAGGTCTCAGGTCTTCAACCCTGAGACCAAATATTCTTTCAGAACTAACCTTTTCTGATTTCATTACTATCTGCAAGGTTATTTTCAAAAATCTATAGTGGTATTTAAAAAATTGATTTATGTAACATTTTACTTGTTAGAGCTAATATTTTTTTTTACCATAATCCATATAAAGGATGCGTCCTGTATCACATAAAAATAAAACATCAATTACATAAATTAGCACTTCAGCCTTACTACATGATGTATCCATGGATGTTATCTATTCTGCTCTATTTCATTGCAAGATATACTGTCTACCCAGTAATGCAAACTCAATATGAAAAACACAGAAGGTAAATATTCAAAACTCAACTGGCTCTCTTGTATCTGAGTTAACACTGGCTTTAAAAAAATTCTCATAATACTTCTTTAAGGACCTGAGGCCATTAATCAAAGGTCTTTTAACTTCTATTATTGCTCCCCGCAACCTCAGAGCTATTAAATTACAAAAAGACCAACAAAAGGGGACTTACAGAAAAAAAAAAAATCCAAACCATTGGTAGAAAAAAAATGTCGGTAATAATGACTTTCATTTAAAATATCTTCTTTCCATTTAAAATACCGTCTTACCGTCTTACCAGAGTAAATAAAGGGAAACAACCTAACTAAATTTAGTCCAAAAAAACAAAAATCCTCTCAAGCTTTAAAATATGTCCATTATTACACTCTATACTTCTGGCCTCAGTTGTTTGTATGACCTTATCTCAAGTATCTTTTTCTTAGTATCAAAAATTCAGATAGTCTTGTAATGATTATCTATAATCATTATAAATACTTTAAACAATGTAATTTTGTCTTTGATAAAACAATCAAAAATTTCTGATGATCCTGGGCATATTAAGGACAAAGAATCAATACATGAAGAGACATACTCTGTTCTCTGTGGTACATAATTATGAACACTTTTCAACTAACCAATGCTTGTAAGTAAATACTTGCAATCACAATTTCATCTTGGATACAAAACTTCAACTTAACACCACAGATAAGATGTAAACATGCTGCATCTGAAGCAACACAAGACATTTTAGTAGGCACTGTTCAACAGAAGAAAGCTTCAATGAGCTACCCAAGATTAATTTGTAATTAAGTATAAAAACAAACTTCATTTAGAGGTCTAACAAGGAGATAACAAGGAAAGTAAGTTAATAGTTTGCTCATGAGACAAACTTCACTCCTGTCCACTCAGCAGTCTGAAATTATTAAACAAAAATTTTAAGTATACTACTACCTGACGTAAAATTTCCTAAAGTTACTGCTGCCCAAAGTATAATAAAAAGCAAACATTAAAATATTCATTTAAAAATTTAAAAGTCTATAAAATGTTAAAGATAATTAAAAATTACAACTGTAACTATCATCTAACATTGTGTCTCTAAGAATGATTTAATAAACTCTTACCTAGAAATTTTTTGTGATGCTTTTGAAATTGGTGTTCCAAAAAATGCCTCAGGTAGCTCTGGAGCTGGGAGCGAATACACTATAGGAGATGGTTCTTCTATTTTAGAACTACAAAAATAAAAATTTAACTTCTGATGTATCACAAGGAGGACTGATAACAAGTGGATGAGATGGGAGAACAAAGGGTTTTCATTCTTTTTACTTTGTACAGTTATGCATTGCTTACAAATAACAATGAACATTTCACTTTTAAAGGTTTTTAAAAATTCTTCTCAGAAACATAGCCAACATAAAGAGTTTTTCTTTTTTACATATACTAATAAACTTAGGCAATGAGAGTGGATTGTTGATAAATGCTGTTGATGTCCAGTAAAGATTAACAAGCAGCATGACTATGAAACGTGTAAAACATACCTATTGTAAGATGTGGTGCTATTTATAGGTTCTTTGCTTGCCCAAACTTCTCCAATTTTAGATAACACATTGTTGATGAAAACAGATCTTGTCAACACAGTTCCTGTTACAACTTGCTTTGGAACTGCTGATAATGGTTTGGGTCTAGAAACTGTAAAATGAAGAATGTTGGAATTAAATGCATCTCTAACAAACAGGAATTTAATAAAAGCATATGAAAGAATGATTACACCCCCCCACACACACACATACACATTACGTGGTAATAGTAGCTAAAACTTTTAATATATATATATAATTAATTTTTTTTTCTTTTAGACCAGTCTTGCTGTGTCACTCAAGCTGGAGAGCAGTGGCGTGATCTCGGCTCACTGCACCCTCTGCCTCCTGGGTTCAAGCCATTCTCCTGCCTCAGCCTCCCAAGTAGCTGGGATTACAGGCATGGCCACCACGTCCAGCTAATTTTTTTTTTTTTTTTTTGAGACGGAGTCTTGCTCTGTAACCCAGGCTGGAGTGCAGTGGTGCAATCTTGGCTCACTGCAACCTCTGCCTGCCAGACTCAAGCGATTTTCCTGCCTCAGCCTCCCGAGTAGCTGGGACTACAGGAATGTGCCACCACGCCCTGCTAATTTTTGTATTTTTAAGTAAAGGGTTTCACCATGTTGGCCAGGCTGGTCTTGAACTCCTGACCTCAGGTGATCCACCCGCCTTGGCCTCCCCAAAGTGCTGGGATTACAGGCATGAGCCACTGCGCCTGGCAATTTTTGTATTTTTAGTAGAGACAGGGTTTCACCATGTTGGCCAGACTGGTCTCAAACTCTGGGCCTCAAGTGATCCTCCCTCCTTGGCCTCTCAAAGTGCTGGGATTACAGGTGTGAGCCACCGGCCTGGCCTACATTTTGTTTCATTATAGCTATGCAGGATTTAAGAAGTTGGGCTTTGGTAAGTGGTTAAAAAAAAAAAAAAAAAAAAAACTATTCTTTGTGTTTTCTAGAAGTTGGACATGTGCCTTCAACTGAAATAGGAGTTCTTTCATTATGCATACACTAGTAAATAAACAGTCAAATCTTCTAACAAAGCCTTACATTTCTTGGGTTATAGAGCAGCCAATAAAAAAGTACCATGTGATGAATGAGTACAGGTCTACCTCATTTTATTGTGCTTTGCTTTATTGTATGTGTGTGTGTTTTGCTTTTTTTTTTTTTTTGAGATGGAGTCTCGCTCTGTTGCCCAGGCTGGAGTGCAGTGGCGTGATCTTGGCTCACTGCAAGTTCTGCCTCCCGGGTTCATGCCATTCTCCTGCCTCAGCCTCCTGAGTAGCTGGGACTACGGGCGCCTGCCACCACGCCTGGCTAACTTTTTGTATTTTTTAGTAGAGACGGGGTTTCACCATGTTAGCCAGGATGGTTTCGATCTCCTGACCTTGTGATCCGCCCACCTTGGCCTCCCAAAGTACTGGGATTACAGGCGTGAGCCAACGCGCCTGGCCGTGTGTTTTGTTTTTTTAAACAAATTCAAGGTCTGTGGCAACCCTGTGTCCAGCAAGTCTACTGGCACCATTTTTTCAACAGCGTGTACTTACTCCACTGACTAGCTGTTCCCCCGTGTCTCTCCCTTTCCCCAAGGACCTCCCTTATTCCTTGAGACTGACAACATCCAAAGCCAACTAATAACCCTACAAAGACCTCAAGTGTTCATGTGAAAGGAAGAGTCACATGTCTATGACTTTAAATCAAAAGCTAGACCTCTTATGCCAGTTAGCCAAGTTGTAAATGCAAAAAAGAACCTGAAGGAAATTAAAAGTGCTACTTCAGTGAACACATGAATGGAGAAGTCAATGCCTGGCTTCAAAGGACAGGGTGACTCTGCTGTTAGTGGTTAATGTAGTTGATGACTTTAAATTAAAGGCAATCACCATTCCAAAAATCCTAAGGCCCTTAAGAATGACGGGAAATCTACTATGCCTGTCCTCTATCAATGGAAAAAGCCTAGATGAAAACACATCTGTTGTCAGTATGGTTTACCGAATATTTTAAGCCTATTGTTGAGAACTGCTCAGAAAAAAAAAGTCTTTTCAAATATTACTGCTCACTGATAATGCCCCTGGTCACCCAGGAGCTCTGATGATGTACAGGGAGACGAATGCTGTTAGCAGGCATGAAAACACAACATCCATTCTGTAACCCTGGATCACAGTAATCTCAATTTTCAGGATATAATTTAGAAACACATTTCATAAAGCTATAGCTGTAACAGATAGTGATTCCTCTGAGAGAGCCGAACAAAGTCCTTTGAAAACCTTCTGGAAAGGATTCACCATTCTAGATGCCATTCAGCCATTCATAATTCCTGGGAGGAGTCAAACTACGCACATTAAAAGGAGTTTGTAAGAAGGTGATTCCATCTTTCATGAATAACTTTGAGGGCTTCAAGACTTCAGTGGAGAAAACAACTGCAGATATTGGGGAAAGAGCAAGAGAACTAGAATGAGAAGCACAGCCTAGGCCAGGCATGATGGCTCATGCCTGTAATCCCAGTACTTTTGGAGGCCAAGATGGGAGGATCACTTGAGGCCATGAGTTTGAGAATAGCCTGGGCGACATAGTGAGGCCCTCTCTACAAAAAATATCCAGGCATGGTGGCACACAGTTGCAGTCTCAGCCACTTGGAAAGCTGAGGCAGGAGGATCACTCGAGCTCAGGAGGTCAAGGCTACAATGAGCTATGATCATACCACTGTACTAGAGCATCTGTGACAGACCAAGACCTTGTCTCTTAAAAAAACAAAATGCTGTAATCTCATGATATAACATAAATAAATGAGGAATTGCTTCTTACAGATAGGCAAACAAGTGGTTTCTTGAGACAGAATCTACAGTGTTGAAATGATAAAGTGTAAACAGATGGAAGGTTTCCAGGGATTATAGGAATTTTACATTTAAAAGAGAAAAGTATAATATGTAAGCAATATTTTAATTACTAGCTCCTCTAAAGAGAAATCTAGTAAAAATACTGTACCCTAAACTTTCTAGCTAAAAGAGGGTATAAAACCTCAACAACAACAACAACAAAAGCCCTAGGCTATTCAATTTCTCAGGGACAGGGTGTCCTTCCCAGGACAGGAAAATGGCTGTGTATCAAATACCTCCTCCTCAGAACCAAAAATTCTTCAAAATGGCCGGATTCTGTCACATATAAATTCCCAATTCGGGTTTTTAACAAAGCCTTTTTATAAAAAGCTACAAGAGCTGGAGTCAGACCCTTTTAAATAAGATAAACAATACAACTGAGCCTTCAAAAAACTAAAAACAAACAAAAAGCGACTGCTGCTCCCACTGTAGCCTTGCTTAACTTGCCAAGTCTTTTGACTTATCTGTCCCATAAAAGGCAGGGAACAGCTAGCTGGGGGAGCACTTACCCCAATGCTAGGACCACTAAAAAGGGTGGTGTCTCATTTTTCTAACCAACTTGACATGGTGGCCACCAAACGGCCCCCATGTCTTAGGACAGTGGTTACAACTTGCCTATTAATGAGAAAAGCTTAAAAACAAACCATGAGTCAGACATTAATGGTCTAGGTCCTCAGTTATCCAGAGTGCTAAAAACAGAGACACCATTCGCTTACTGATGGGAGGATGTTACAATAAAAAGTTAAATTAAGAGGCAGCCACATCAAGGTGTGCCAGATCCTTAACCCTGCCATGTTTCTTTCTACCTCCCAGGAACTGCTCCTACACAAATACTCAACCACTACTGATAAAATGTATTCTAGTCAAAAGGACCTAAAATACAAACCCTTTCAGAACTCTGAAGTTTAACAAAGCCTTTGTTCGTAAATCAGAGTAACATCACAGAAAGGGGCCAAGAAAAACAAGGTATACAATGCTGTCCTCACTTGGAGTTAAAGAGGCTAACAGCCTACCTCTGTGAACCCTGACTAGATGAGCCTCATCTTCAGGACAGGCTAAGGTCATCATGTCTCCACAGACTCTAAGTATGCTTTCTCTGTAATCCATGCCCCTACAGTGCATTTTTTTTTTTTGAGGCCTCCTGACTGCAGACAATAAGGTTAATAATATTAAAAACATTACAGCTATTAGAGGCAGCAGTACAGTTACCTAAAAGGGTAGCAGTGGCCTACTGCCAGGGTCACAAAAAAATAAAAAATAAAAATTTGAGGTTATTAAAAATAATAATAACCTAAAGACACAGCTACTAAAAAGACAACACAAACATGTGAACTTTACAAATGACCCTGATCCCAGACATCCTACTCCACAAGTCCCAGCCTCAGTGTTCACCCCAGGAATTAAAGCCAAACAGGAAGGGTATTTTCCACACTTAAATTCAGAAAGATGAACTATTAATGACAAAAAAAAAAAAAAAAAAGAACCTAGATTCCCAAAAACCTAGGGTGGTCTCTAACTAAATATGGTCATAGATCATCACATGGTAAAAAACAAAACAAAACAAATCTTATGCAATTAGTTAATAAAGATACCTGATCTAAAAGATAAAACAGATCAAGGATCTAACAGGTGTCTCCAACTGGTACAAAATAATACTCAGATCGGGCTCCCTTGTGACTCCACCAACCCAAGCTGTCCAGCTGGGGTGGCATGGCAGGAAAAGACTGACAAGAAGACTTTACAGTGATGCCCCAGCACCCAAAAACTTCAGGTACCTACTAGTGTAGACACCTTTACTGGCTAAAAGGGATATACCCTTGTCACACACAAAAAGACAAATGAGGTGGTCAGAGCTTTACTCAAAGACATCATCTTGAGGTTCTGGCTTACTCCGACCAATCCAGAGTGACAACAGAACTGCCTTCATTTACAAAGTTACTCAGGGGGTGTCCACTGCCTTGGAAACTAAATAGAGGAGGTTACACATAACTTAAGAAACCTCAGTCATCTAAAAAGGTCAAGCATAGTAATAAAACATAAGGGTCACGCTAGCCAAACTATGCCAGGAAACTCAAAAACTGACTAAAGCTCTTTCCCATCGCACTATCACGGGTGCTGAAAGGGAATGGGACTTGGCCCCTTCCAACTAGTATACAGAAGAGCTTGCTTGGCATGACTGAACCTTCGACGTGTGCTGCTGTTGAGACCGAGAGGGCAGTAAAACATGCTGTAGATTTTTAAAAATACAAACTCTTAAAATATGTGAAACCACAATCTTCTAGTTCCCACTGAGGTGAAGCTTCACCCATATTAACCTAGAGTCCGGGTTCACCTTAAGACTCAAAAATCCAAATCACCTCCAGACCAACTAAACTGTTTGGACCATGTATTATTAACCACTCACTCTTCTCCTAAGTTTCAGGGCCTCAGACCCTAAAAACCATCATTCGTGAGTGAATCCTGCACCAGAGCCCTCAGATCAGGCTTTACTAGGTTCAACTTATTCCTACAAGCCAGTCTCTGATCTGAAGCTTCTCTTCTGGGGAAGGGATATTACATGTTAAGTAAATGTTATAAATCACCATATAAAAAAATAAACTCTTTCTCCCCCTGCTGTTTAGTCCCTTTTATTACTGTGGCTGATGGTCTCTGGAAAGACAATTCACTAGTCAATTTCTCCTGCATCACAGCAAAGGGAAAGAATCTGTCCCAATACTAAATATACTAGAGACAATACACTAAGTCGATTTCTCTTGCATTACAGCAAAGGGAAAGAAACTGTCCTATACTGAATATACAATAGACACCCACAAGCCTAGCCTGTCCAAGCCATGCAATTTGTGGTGACCCCAAACTTCACTTTCGCCCCACAAAACTGGAACAAGCTCCCCTTTCCTGCAGTTATACCCTCCACAAAAACGTTCCTTGTGTCACCTTGACTAACACATCTATAGTAAATACTACTTACTGTATAAGTCCTACTAAACTAGTCAACGATAGGTGAAATATACAGGCACTATGATATTCTTTCAACACAGACTTACTACGCTGACAAAAGATCTGCCCCAGAAGGGAGGTACCCGGTTGCTACTTCTGACACTACCACCCGCCACCTCAATACAACTCACTCCTGTCCTGACACAATCACCATTAATATTTTAATATTAAAAATATTTAGTATTTTTAAATCGTTTTTAATATTAGAGACAACCCACTAAATAAAACTCATGACAAAGAGTGCCAAACTCCAGTTTCTAGTATATACAAGTAGACATGCCAACAACTTATGATAAAATTTCAGCTGACTAAAGAGACTGAGACCATCTTTGAGGTGGGCCTCTGTCTCCCTTATATAAAGATGACACCTAAAGCCAAATAACGTAACTATTAAATGTCTCTATCTTCAGACAAATACGTGTCCCTCTGAGGCATGTATTCCTCTACATGCCAAGCAAACAAAAAGTGACTGCTGCTCCCACTCTAGCCTTGCTTAACTTGCTAAACCTTTTGACTTATCTGTCCCATAAAAGGCAGGGAACAGCTAGCTGGGGGAGCACTTACCCAAATGCTAGGACCACTAAAAAGGGTGGTGGCTCATTTTTCTAACCAACTTGACATGGTGTCCACGAAACGGCCACCCAAAAAAATATATACCCCACTGCCAGGCTGCCCTGGATTCCTTCCTTTCACCCTGTTTAACATTAACTTATCCCTATGTCTTGAACCTCTCAATAAAATTTGTATCTTCCAAATTAAAAAAAAATTCAACTACAGCTGGTCTTACTACAACAATACCAGCCATTACAACCTATCCTGAGAGATCCTGAAATATATTTAAATGTAGCATCTAAAAATTTTCACTCCTTTAACATCTCCAGACACGCATCCCTGAACAACATTAAAAAGTTACAAAAAAAACCTGACCTCCGGCTCTCAGCCCTCAAGAATGAGGAGTGACATATCTCTAGGGGAAAAATTTGTAAACAGACAGATAGAGTCTCCCAGGATTATAGAAATTTAATCAACAATCAGCCTGTTTTACAGCCTCCTGCTAGTTAGCCAGTTTCTTCCTAAACCCTATGTAAAATATTAGTCACCTACTTTGTTAAAACCATCTCCTGACAGGCCAACAACTTATATTATAGATAAACCAGAATGAACTTTCTTTACCACCACACTGAAGTCTCCATCCCAGGAGGCGCTACAACTTCCTTACCATGACATGCGACCTATATACTGACATAATAACTAAGTCTACACAACAGGGACCACTCCTTTACATACAATGACACAACCTCTCCCCTCTCCATAAAACCCTCCTGTCACTTTCCCTCAGCTGGACACTGCTTTAGAGAATCCTCCCGGTGTTGTCCTCCTTACTTAGAAACCAAATAATAAAAAGTCCGATTGACCAAAACCTGCCTTCTTGTACAGTAGTTTCTCACCAGGCATTTAGAAAATTACATAAACTTAAGATGACAGGGCAGAGGCAGGGTTTGAGAGGACTGACTCATTTTGAAAGAAGTTCTATGGCTAAAATGCTATCAAACGGTATCACATGCGACAGAGAAACTCTAGTGGAAGGAAGAGGAAATTGACATGGCAAACTTCACCGCATCATCATAACAAACTGTCACAGCCACCTCAACCTTCAGTAATCACCGTGCTGATCAGTCAGCAGCCATCAACATTGAGACAAGACCCTTTATTAGCAAAAGGATTACGACTCATAGAAGGCTCAGATGATCCTTAGCATTTTTTAGCAATATTGCATTTCAAAATTAAGGTATGTACACTGGTTTTAAGAATAATGCTATTGCACACTTAGAAGTATAGTGTAAACATTACGCAGTGGGAAACCAAAACTTCAGAAGACTAGCTTTCTCGTGATAGTCACTTCATTGCAGTGATCTGGAACCAAACCAGCAATATCTCCAAGGCATGCCGTGTTAGCGAAAGTAGCTAAATTTAAGGTGGTTTCAGAAAAGTAATCATTCAGTATCTTTTTTGATCCAATAGATTATGATATTCTTCAATGAAATTCTTACCTAATCGAAAAACTGATGATGTTGACAGATGATAAGGCTTAGCTCGTTCAACGGCTAATTTTCGATGGACTCTAGGAAGGATTTTTCCATACTGGTCTAATATAGAATTTCGAGCCAGTGATCTCTCCCGCAAACGAGGATCACGATCATTCTATTAAACATCAAAATTGGTAAAAAAAATTTAACCTTCAAAATGTTAGGTGCTATAATTCTATATTTACCATTTAAAATAAAACTATGCATATCCAAAAATATCTTCCTCCTACCTACATATCCATTTTTCCAAACCAAGAACTTCATCCACATATCTAATTGTTTTATCAATCCTTACCCATCAATAAATTCCAAATCTTACTACCAAACCTTGATTCTTCACAACTAATAAAAACAATGGTTATTAAGCATCTGTACGTGTCAGGCAACATTCTACTTCACACACATCTCTGTGCATCCTCAAAACAACCTCACAAGGAGATTTTATCATTTTACAGTTGATAAAAGCAAGACTCAGAGTGTGTCCCAAGCACACAGAGTAAATGAAGAATTAGTCTGACCCTTGAAGTCCAATGATCTTTGTACTATATAACCCTTACTGCTGGCCTCTACGTCTTCCTCTACCACACAATGATCTTTGTACTATGTAACTCCTACTGCTGGCCTCTACATCTTCCTCGTTTTCCCTGAGTGAAATGGCAATATTGTAGGCAGACATCAGAACATAAATAGCATACATAAAAGAATTACGTGGTAATACCCTGTTCCCAATTCTGTTACAAAGATGAATTGAGGATTCTCCAAGTTCAAGGTAATGCTAGGCACAGTGGTTACCAAACTGTAAGCTCTTATATAACAAACCAAAAAAGCCTCCAGTTTTCCTTATTCTCTTATCCCCCATAATAAGACAACTTTAATCGTACCATAACATTAATCTTCAGAGTTTGGTTCAGCTTCAAGGCAGGCACATAATTGGCACGCTGCAAATGGTGCACTAAAAGGAATTCATGATTCTGAACACTGGCACTGGACTGCAAAAATTTCACTAAACATTCCTAAAAAGAACAAAATAGATTGTAAACTACCAATTTATCTTGAATTTCTGACAAGTTTACATTGGTAAGTAATTACCTGCTCAGTGTCTGTAAAGGGTAACTTCAGTAAATCTTCCATTAAGCCCATTTCCTGACAGACCTCATACATGTGCTTCAGTAACTCCTCTATATTCAACCTATTGCAATGTTGCCGCAAAAAACTCCAGGCTTCAACCATGCACCTGAAAGCAGTATTTATCAAAGTTTAGTTTTAGAAAAAGCTATTTAAATGTACAAAACAAGAAATCTACATGTAGAATTTCAAAGATACTTTGTAAAGTATCTTTACAAATAATTAAAAAGTACTTAAAAAATTTGTTGAATACTAAGTACTGCATAATAATCTTGCTAAGAACGTCAGCAAAATGACGTTTAAAGAATTTTATGCTGCTTTTTAGATATAAAATAATAAAAAAGCAAAGTAGACAAAAATTCAAAGACGACAAAAAACTAATGTGGCCTGGATAGAGCTGAATGATTGGTGTGGTGTGACAGAGGAACGTCAGGCTTTTAAAGAAGTGACACTCAGTGGGAAGCGTAGGAAAGACTGAGACCTATAGGTGGAAACAAGCACACTGTGTTCATGAGGAAGGGAAGAGTATAGCTTAGTAGTACATGTTTTTTGGTTGATTTGCGGCGAGATCAGATTGGAGAACTTAGGTTAAATTTGGCATCTCAGATACCATGCAGAGGTGCTGAGATGTCCTTTTGTGGGCAATAAGATCATTAATGAAGGAGTGTTTCTTACACAGAAGTCTTCCAGAATCAGGTAGGAGCTTTTTTTTACTATTATTTATTTATTTCTATTTTTTTTAATGCCAGTGTTCAACTCATACCCCACCGACAGGATTATCTTGAAGGTTCACTTGAGCATATTTATAAAATTATAATTAAATATAGGTCTTGACCCAGTGATCCCAATGCAAAGAATACAGTCTACAGAGACACCAGCAAAAATTGCAAAAGATTAAGTATAAGAATATACAGTGAGGGACAGGCATAATGGCTCATGCCTGTAATCCCAACACTTTGGGAGGCCAGGGTGGGCAGATCACTTGAGCCTAGGAGTTCAAGACCAACCTGGGCAACGTGGTGAGACCCTAACTACAAAAAAATACAAAAATTAGCTGGGCATGGTGGTGTGTGCCTGTAGTCCCAGCTATTCAGCAGGCTAAGGTGGGAGGATTGCTTGATCCTAGGAGGTCAAGGCTGCAGTGCGCTATGATCATGCTACTGCACTCCAGCCCGGCAGACAGAGCAAGATTCTGTCTCAAAAAAAAAAAAAAAAAAAAAAAATATACAGTGAAACAATGAATTACGATGTAGCCCTATATGAGGAAAATATGTATTAACTTGGAAAATCATTAGTTTTTTTAAAAGCAAGTTAAAAACAGTATGAAAATGACAATTAAAAAAATTAACCAATAAAACTTGTTTATATATTTATTTAAGTAGAAAAGAAAAAGTTCTGAAGATATACACTAAGAATGGCAATGATCAATCTGGCAGTTAAAATTTTTGGAGGCTGACAACTTCCAAGGCAAAATAAAAAATGGCAAGATTGCACTGCCCTAGACTTTCTGTGAATACAAAGTTACATGGGGAAGCAAATGGTACCCACTGTTGGCATATCAGGGCCATCTGTTAATTTTGTTGTTCTGGGACTAGAGTATTTCCACATATTCCACAGGGCTTATACAGGCCAACAACTCAAGAAGTACAATGTGTAGAGGTATTCCCTAAAAATTTACATCTGAAATTGCCTCGTATTTCTCTTACTAGATGGTGGAATCATTGTAACTGGAGTGTAGAAGAGTGTTCATCTGTGTGTTCATGTGCACAGAAATATAGTCATTTTTCCCTAAACCAAAATCTAGAAACGTTAAAAGCAGAACATTTTTGTATAAAGAAAAATAGAGGATAAGATGAACATTTCATTATTAAATCTCACAACAACGTTGATTTCCCTAATGTATACAAAGCAGCTATAAATCAGTAAGAAAAATCCCAACAACACGGGAAGAAAAGCCAAAGATTTTAATGGGCAGGTCACAAAAGAAATAGCTCTTTAAAAAAAGATACATTCCATTATTATAGTGAGACCAAACATATTAAAACTACCATTTTTACCTATGAGATGAAGAGACAAAAAATATCTGGTACGCTGTGTTGATAAAAGACATAGCATACGGTAATTGAGAGGAGGATTAAGTTGTCATAACCTTGATGGAGGGTAATTTGCCCTACTTGTCAAAATTAAACTACCAAAATTACGAGGGCAAACATCCTTTCACTCTAGGATTTTATTCTATAAATTGGCACATGTGCATTATGTGGTTACTCATCACAGCACTGTTTAAAATGGCTAAAGGTTGAAACAACCTAAATGTTCATTACAGAGAACTATTAATAATTAGGGCAAGGTGTGGCAGCTCAAGCCTATAATCCCAGCACTCTGGGAGACCGAGACAGGTGGATCGATCACCTGAGGTCAGGAGTTTGAGACCAGCCTGGCCAACATGGCAAAACCCTGTCACTACTAAGAATACAAAAATTAGCAAGGCATGGTGGTGCATGACTGTAACCCCAGCTACTTGCGAGACTGAGGCAGGAAAATCGGCTTGAACCCAGGAGGCAGAGGTTGCAGTGAGCCGAAACCGCTCCACTACACTCCAGCCTGGGTGACAAAGTGAGACTCTGTTCCCCCAACCCCGCCAAAAAAAGGGGAGAACTAATTTAAAATAAAATGGTACAGCCATCCAAATAATGAACTACTATGCAATAGTTAAAAAGCAAATCCTTTACGTAATTATAAAATTAGCACCAAACTAAAGTGAAAAAAGTATATTGCAGAAGGGTGTACAGTCAGAAGGGTATACAGTATGCTGTTTTTATTTGTTAAAAGGGTGTAGTGGGAGGGAACATATAGGCATTTGTTAACATTTGTTCAGAAGATCTTAGGAAGAATACACTAGAAGTTACTCACACTACTGGGTACTAAGAGGAAACAAGCAGTTGGGAATTCACTATGTCATCATTCTTACCTCTTAAACACTGAAGCATGTAAATAGCTTATTATCAAAAACAATGTTATTTGTTTTATATATATATATAAAATATATAAAATATATAATAGGCATTATATATTTTAAAAGTTTTCCACTTTAGGCCGGGCATGGTGGCTCATCCCTGTAATCCCAGCACTTTGGGAGGCCGAGGTGGGCAGATCACAAGGTCAGGAATTTGAGGCCAGCCTGACCAACATGGTAAAACCCCGTCTCTACTAAAAATACAAAAATTAGCTGGTCATGGTGGCACGCGCCTGTAATCCCAGCTATTCAGGAGCCTGAGGCAGAAGAATCACTTGAACCTGGGAGGTGGAGGTTATAGTGAGCCGAGATCACGCCACTGCACTCCATCCAACCTGGCAGAGTGAGACTCCAGCTCAAAAAAAAAAATTCCACTTTAAACTGTGATACCTACTCCCAGTTGATCAGACATACTAGCAGGAGTAAGATAAACTTACTTTATGATTTACCAAATATTAATTTGATAATAGTATAGACAGTATTTTTAACAACAAATGACAAATGATGTTCTCTCCCAGTTTCCCCCATAGCAGGAAAACACTTTCAACTTCAAGAAATCCATTGCCAACATTTAACAAATGTTTTAAAACAAAGTCTCCAAATTCTCACTATTCTCTTGCTTCCTACAGAAGACAATAATGATGCTAGGAAGAACAGTAAGAAAATTAATTTATGAAAGGCTAGGCTAGCATGTTGGCAGTAAAAGATATAGAAGTCATTTTAATAAGGAATGCATGGGGGTTCTTGGCAATACAGCAAAGACAGACTGAAAACCCATCCTGCGGCAAACTCTCTAAACATGCTAGGCTAAATATAAATATGCATTATGAAATGCACGGTGGAGACCACAATACAAAAGATGTTCAAGAGAGGTAAACAACCAACCACTGATTTCTAGTGACTGGAGTAAAGTAAAAAGACTGGGGAAAGATATATCCAGGATATAAATAAAAAAGGTTATTTGTGTGCCTACATTAACAAGTATTCATAATAAAGAAGGTTACCATATAATAAAAGTCATTTTAAAAAAGAACAAATTAAAACTCTTATGTACCTAATATTCAAAATACAAAAAGCTGGCAATATTGTGAGGAACTGAGACATCCACCATTAGCATCAGCAACTTTGCATACTTACTAACTTACAAGACAGACTAGGAAAAAAAATTATTCAGGACACAGAAAGATTAAAACCATGCAACGAATAAACTTGATCATGGGGACAAATATATTTGACATTTCACCTATTAAATGGAGAATACATTGAATACTTATCAGTGGGTAAATCAAGTCTTACCAAAAAAATTTTTTTTAAATAGAAGCAGGGTCAGCTGGGCAAGGAGGTTCATGCCTGTAATCCCAGCACTTTGGGAGGCCGAGGAGGGCGGATCACCTGCGGTCAGGAGTTCAAGCCCAGCCTGACCAACATGGTGAAACCCTGTCTCTACTAAAAATACAAAAATTAGGTGGGCATGATGGCGGGCACCTGTAATCCCAGCTACTCGGAAGGCTGAGGCAGGAGAATCGCTTGAACCTGGGAGGCAGAGGTTGCAGTGAGCCGAGATCGCGCCACTGCACCCCAGCCTGAGCAACAGAGCAAGGCTCTGTTTCAAAAACAAACAAACAAACAAACAAACAAAAACAACAAAAAAGAAGGGTCTCCCTATGTTGCCCGGCCTGGTCCTGGGCTCAAGTAATCCTCCTACTTCGGCCTCCCAAAGTGCTGGGATTACAGGCATGAGCCACCATGCCTGGCCTTTATTATTATTACTTTTTTTTTTTTTTTTTGAGACTGAGTCTCGCTCTGTCACCCAGGCTGGAGTGCAGTGGTGCGATCTCGGCTCACTGCA
This sequence comes from Pongo abelii, assembly GCF_028885655.2. Classification (NCBI taxonomy): domain Eukaryota; kingdom Metazoa; phylum Chordata; class Mammalia; order Primates; family Hominidae; genus Pongo; species Pongo abelii. The sequence goes on along the minus strand of NC_071985.2, from coordinate 2,157,711 downwards.
AGCTCCGCCTCCCGGGTTCACACCATTCTCCTGCCTCAGCCTCCCGAGTAGCTGGGACTACAGGTGTGCACCACCTTGCCCGGCTAATTTTTTGTATTTTTAGTAGAGATGGGGTTTCACCATGTTAGCCAGGATGGTCTTGATCTCCTGACCTCATGATCCACTCGCCTCAGCCTCCCAAAGTGCTGGGATTACAGGCGTGAGCCACCGTGCCTGGCCTATTATTACTTTTAAACAGAGCAAGACCTTAGCAAAGGTCAGGTACCGCATGGGTCACATTATGTGATTACAAAACAATTTAGAAGCCAACAACACAATTTTTAAAACCCATTATTTGTAAATTAAAACTTCTAAATCATAGATAGGGAAAATAAATAACCATAATGAAAATTTAAAAATATTTAGAACAGAATCATAATGAAAATTGTGGGATGCTGCTAAGGTGCTATGTAGGACATTCGATTTATATTTTTGTATTACAAAGAAAAAAGGCTGAAAATGAAATAATCATCCAACCTGAGTTAAAAGTACAGCAAAATAAACCCACATAACAAAAAAAGAAAAATTATGCCTATACAAAAGGATTTTTCGGCTTTCTTGTGCATGTATGATCCTAAGACTGAATAATCAATGTTAGTAGCTGAATTATCTATGGCCTTTATTCATAAGTCTGTTGCTGTATGGTACATCATGGTCAATTTGCACGTCAAACAGCCACGCCACAGTTGTGATGGTATGTCCGTACATATAGCTCATAAAATTGAAAAGCTACCAGCATCAAGTTTTAGAGAAATGCAAAGATGCTCTTAATGAGGAAACTCAGGCTCAGAGAGGATAACTGAACTGCTTTTGATCCTATTTCACAAAGTGGCATAGTTTAGATTTAAATCCAAATCTATTTGAGTCCAAAGACTTTGCTCTTAACATCTTTGCTACAATAAGTGGCTGTTTCAATAACGTTATTTGTAAGGGTGCAAATTAATAAACAATATCACTAACATAAATTAATAGTTCAAAACAGGGCAAAACCTCCTGAGGTCAGGAGTGAGGCTGTACAGCCAGAAGGGTGAGTCTGGGGAGAGTGTTAGTGTTTGATGGTTTAAATATTAAAACTTTTTCAGCCATTTCAACTATCTTTATGCAATCAAATCATTTGGGTGTTAGACCATTATGCAGCTTAACTTCTCGGACTTTTAGTTCAAATTTCCCAAATGTAACCTCTATGCATGGTTCAAGGATATACTGATTAAACACTGCTGGACTAGAGAAGTAGGTATTCGAACAAATTAGGTGATTATGTACGACCGCAGGAGATACTCAGAAACTTTGTTTTCTTGAATAAGTCCCTGTAAATCAGCCTGTTTTCTTGTTATTTGCTTCCTTCTGATAAAAGTGAAGTGTAAAGTATGCTGTTACATAATCTCCTGGGCAATAAACATGGCTGCCTTTTGCAAAATTATCAGTTCAAAAATTTAAGCAGCTTTCTCCTAAGATGTTTCAATAAAAACTATCACCTGCACTTTCAACAGTGTTCTCTCACTTTTTAGCAACCCTGAAGTCACTCTCTATTTACAGGACTAGTAATTATTTTTAAACATTTCTTAACTCTGAATACAAGCTATCTCACAAATAGCATTTTGAGTGGTTGTTTTTATTTCTGTATTTAATGTACAGGAGCCTTAATGTGCCAGTTCTCTGGGGACTGGATAATTGAGACTTTTTCCAACTTAAGAGAAATAAGGTTTAGAAATTAAACTATTTATTAGTGCCATATATTACTATATGGCAAAGGTAAAGGAAATTAGAACCTGGCAAATCAGAGAAACATGCTCTGGATGAATTAAAGAAGGACACCTGGAATCAAAAATAAGGAAAAAAATCAGCAACCTTCCAAACGTGTTTCTTCCAAAGTTCCAACACCTGCCTTTCTGATGTAAGCATTAGTGATTAAGTAGCAACACTTTAACATCAGTAAAGAGTGAGAGGTACATGCAAATGAAAAAAAATTTATATGCTGGTTTCCAACCCAGTACTAGAACTCTTAACCCATTTATTCAACAGTTATCACATTTAGCTTCTTTAAATTATTTCGTTCTTACAGTAAATCTTATTGAAACTACAATTTTGATCTCATAAAAAATTTCAGTATTGATTCTAGATTAAGCTATCTAAACATTTTTGCTAAGCCAGATTATTTCAACAAGTACTTGCTAATTCATTACTGTTAAGGTTCTACGTCTAATCAATCTATTATTAAACTTCTTTTCTTCTGCCTAAAATTTGTAGATCTTACCTTCTTATCCTTAGAAGTACATGCTATTTAACCAAAGAGAACCAAGAAAATGTAACTTTCAGAGTGCTGACACAGACGTGAAAATTGGTTCATGCATAACACAGTGAGGTAAAGTAACTAACTTCTAAAAATATAAAAATGATCAATAGGGTTGAATAAAACCAATAAAAGTGGTATGAAGTAAGTCTAGTAAGGAATGTCAGCTCCAAGCAATTTCTCCAGCTTAGTTCGTAAGAAAACCCAATAACCATACCACTGTACTTCCAATCATGCCATTTAGCTTTCTCCCAGTTAACTATGTAGGTGAGACTGTAATAATCATTATGTAAGTGGCAAATACACTCAGAGAACATTAAAATCTGCAAAAGGAAGAAACAAAGATATCACTTGCTCAAATCTGGTTGAAGTATTAAGACATGAAACCAGACACTTCCTTAAATTAAGATTTTCTTTCTATGAGGATGCAATAGGGCAAATGCAATGACAAAATTCAAATACAAAGAATTCCAATACTCAAAACAACAAATATTAACAAAAATATCAGAGTACCATTACTGAATACAAATTCTCAATTTGTCAACTCTATCACTTCATTCTTCCTCTCTATTCCTGACTCCTTTTCAGCATACTAAACCCTCAGCTGTCCAGGCAGGACAACTGTCAGTGTTGTCAACTGGCAACAAATATTACTATAAATCTCAATTTGGCACCCCTCCCTTTTATTCAAGGTACTTATCTTATTCTAGATAAAAGGTGTTGTATGTTTTTCTTAACACTGGAAGACCAATAAACATTAAGAATATTAATACAACAGAAGTAAAATATTATACAGTTGTCCCTCAGTATCCTTGGGGGGACTAGTTCCAGGATCCCCATGGATACCAAAATCCACACATACTCAAGTTTCAAAGTTGGTCCTGCAGAGCCCATGTATATGAAAAGCTGACCTTCCATATATATGCAGGTTTTACATCCCATGAATACTGTATTTTCAATCTGAATTTGATGCAGAACCCACTAATACAAAGGACTGACTTTACTGACTTAACGGCCAACTGTATATTGCCATTGTCTATTTCATCAATTCCGTTTTATTAACAGATATGATAAAGACTTTATAGTTTCAAAAGATGTACTTACCTATTAAAAAGCAAAACAGTGAGGTGAAGGATAACATCGCTACCACTGGACACTGTTGGCTTCATTGTCTGAATATATCTGAGGGCCTGTCTGTGCTCGCCCTGGCTCATGAATGCCTGAATAATCTTCGAATGTTGCCATGACAAAGGTTTCGCAGTAGCTGGATGAAACAAAAGATCCAAACCACTCTGGAAATAACATGAAAAGTGTTAAATATAAATATAATCCTATACATTTAGACAAAGTAGGTAAACCTAACACTAAAAACCACAAAAATCCAGATAAGACCCGTTTAAATATAAGCTGAAAAAATCTACTTTAATCTGTGGTATACAGAGTTGGCTCTCAGTTATCTACAGGATCCATATCTGCAGACTGAACTAAGTGCAGATAGAAAACATTTGAAAAAATAAGGCTGGGCGCGGTGGCTCATGCCTGTGATCTCTGCACTTTGGGAGGCCAAGACAAGCGGACTGCTTGAGCTCAGGAGTTCAAAACCAGCCTGGGCGACATGGCAAAACTCAGTCTCTAAAACAAACAAAAGTAAGTTTAAAAAAAAAAAAGTGCAGTGGCTCATGCCTATAATCCCAGCACTTTGGGAGGCTGAGGTGTGCAGATCAGTTGAGGTCAGGAGTTCAAGACCGGCATGGTCAACATGGTGAAATCTCGTCTCTACTAAAAATGTAAAAATTAAGTAGGGTGGTGCGTACCTGAAGTCCCAGCTACTTGGGAGGTTGAGGCAGGAGAATTGCTTGAACCCGGGAGGCACAGGCTGCAGTGAGACAAGATCGCGCCACTGCACTCCAGCCTGGGTGACAGAGCGAGACTCCATCTCAAAATAAATAAATAAAAATAAAAAATAACAGTATAATGATAAAACATAATACAAATAAAAACAATACAGAATAAACTATTCACACAGCATTTACATTGTATTAGATATTATAAGTAATCTACAGATGATTTAAAGATCAAGATCTAGAGATGACTTAAAATACCCAATGAAATGTAAATACCATGTAAATAACTGTTATAGTATAATGTCTAGGGAATAATGACAAGAAAAATGTCTGTACATGTTCAGTACAGATCCAATTTTTTCCCCTGAATATTTCTGAACTATAGTTGATTGAAGCCACAGATGTAGAACCCATGGACGCAGAGGGCCAATGGTATACAAGAGGATGTGCATAGGGTATATGCAAATACTATGCCATTTTATATGAGACATGAGCCTCTGCGAATTTTGGTATGTTTCTGGATCCTGGAACCAATTCCGCACTGATACTGAGTGATAACTGTATTTTAAAGAATAAAAGCCTTATAAAAAACCTGATACCCCTAAGACCCTATCACACTATTTTATAAGATCTTCCCATCACCGATTTCATGTATCAAGGCCAAATCTTGCCTTCCATGGTTCCCCCAACACCCCAAACATTAATATAATGATCACTGTATCTCAACTATCATAATTACTTACTTATTAGTTTCCTTCTTTAAACAGTAAGAAACCTGGGGTTCTGAATTGTTATCTTTATATTCTTACCTTCTAAAATAGTGCTTGGTAAAGGTACTGATTAAACTGAGTCCTTCCTCAACTATTTTTAGAAGTAGACTGTATCATATCTTTTAATACCAAATTTAAATTATGTATATTTTCTAAAATTCTAGTAATTCATGGAAGTTCACGCTGCAAGTGAATAGACTTACCTCATAGTCATTATGATCTATCAACCAAAACCCCTGAATAAGTTTAACTTGGCCCCAAGAAATGGCAAATACAGTTGGGAAAGATTCAATGGGAGTGTCTGTTTTGTTGGGAAAGGAATACATAATATCAAGTAGCAAATAAATGGTCTTTAAAAAAGCGGATTAAGGACAATAAAATACAACAACAAAAACCTCCTACAAATATATTTACAATAGGTAGCAACAAAATGTAGCATTAAAAGAGACTTGAAAGGCCTGTTTTCAGTGTTTAGAAAGCCATCATGGAGAGTCAGCAATGAGAAGATTGTTTTAGTAAATGTGGTACAACCAGTCCCACACCAGCTTCATTCATTCTCAGTATTTTATCATCAGCACCGCAAAGGAGATAAAGCGTATTTTTATGAAGTCAGTAGCTCAGTAAATACAAGAAACAAAGATATATGCAAATTTCTAATGATGTAGCAAAAGATGGCAGCTTAATCAAACATCATCTAGCTTATAAATTATAAATGGAATTATACATTTTTAGACTAAGTAACTAACATTAGCACAAAAATATTATCACAAAGACTATAGGACTCAAATAATGCCTCAGGTAATATCACGCTAACTTATAATGTATTCATTTCCAGCGCAGAGGTTAATGTCATTGATAGTAACCACTCGGTAGTAGTATTTTAGAGCAACTGTTGTTAACTTTTTGAGTGTCTCGGACACATTTAAGTATCTGATAAAAGCCAAGTACCCTATACCTAGAAAAACAAATATAAAACAAAATTTTGCATATAGTTTTAGGCTGATCATAGGCCATCTGAGCCCAAACAACAGATCCTGGGTTAACACCTCTTCTTAAGAAAACAAAACCAAAATTCAATCTTGCAATTAGATATGTCAGGTTTCCACTACTCTTGAAATTTTATAATTTTAATAATACATAAACACTGGATAAAACTTAAAAGGATACAATAGAATGTTTGGCTGCTTCAGTAACGCCATCTAATAGGTACATATCAAATACTGCCTATAAAACAAAGGGATAAAACCTTCAGTGGATCTTATACAGTCTTTCATTCATTCATGCTTCTTGTTTTCCCAAGTTTGTGCCAGACACACAGCTAAGCATGTCTCCTCCCTCCCCAGCTTTGTAGACTCTAAATGATAGCACATTACTGCAAACCTACATGCAGACTAGCAGGAGGATATTTTCCTGTGCCTCCTTCATCTCGTTTCCACAACTTCTCAATTCGCTCTCCTAACTGAGAAACCAGTCCATCAATCATCAAGCAATCGGGATTCCACTTCCCTCTGCAATCAGGGAAAAATTAAGACTTATTTAATATCACTGTTAATTAATATCAAAGCAACCAGCATCAAAATATTAAAAGTAATAATCCCAACTATCAAAGAGAGAAGAGGCTGGGCATGGTGGCTTATGCCTGTAATCCCAGTGATTTGGGAGGCCAAGGCAGGAGGATCAACTCAAGGTCAGGAGTTTGAAACCAGCCTGGGCAATACAGCAAGACCCCAGTTCTAAAGAAAATACAAAAACTAGCTGGGCATGGTGGTGTGCACCTGTAGTCCTAGCTACTCAGGAGGATAAGGAAGGAGGATCATTGGAGCCCAGGAGTTTAAAGTGAGCTATACACATGCCACTGCACTGCAGCCTGGGCAACAGACACCCTGTCTCTAAAAACACAGAGAGAGGAGACAATTGGGAATTGGACCCTAGTTAGCATGATGAGAACTACAGACATCAAGAAGAGTTAGTCGGATAAGCCCTTAAGTTGCCTTAAGTTCAGTCATCAACAAGCCATTCAGTCAAGGTGACGTCCCCATGTGGTCCATCCAGCCAGTGATTATTCTATTTTTCACCATATTAAGCAAACTACCATAAAGTATAAAGCCCAGCATAGTGAAAATAATGAAGTTCAAAGACAGTTAAAGTTTCTGTTTCATCACTTGGGTTAGTCTTTTATCCTCAGTGATTCCTTCACTCAGTATCTATTACTGAGCGCCTGTGATGCAACGTTCAGATATGGTCCCTATTTCCTTTTCTTTTCTCTTCTTTTTTCCCCTTATTTCCTTTTCTAATTGTGAATAGCGGCAGCACTTACTACTCTTTGTGGTTGTCCAATGAGTCAGGCACTGCACTAGATGTCCTGCACATATTATTTTATTTAGCTTTATACTGACTTTATAACTTATATAACAAATAGGATTAGAAAGCATAACAAAGCTGCCAAGGATATACACTTAGGAAATAACAGATCTAGAATTTTAAAACATGCCTAGTCAATCTCCCAAGCTAATGTTCACTCTCCTAAATTGGTCATTCTAAAGCACTGGTTCCCACAATTGCCACGCATCAGAATTACAGCTGGCACAGATTTTAAAGTACTGATTCCCAGATGATTCAGGTGTAAGAAACCTGGAATCAACGTTTGTAAATCATTGCTCTAAATGTTACATGCTTTGTAATTTTGTCATTGCAACTCGAGGAAGACGACTATTTCCAGAAGTATGGTCAAGACTCTCAACACCACTCTTTCTTTGTCTATTACCTTTACTTCTTTATTTCAAAGGAACTAAGTAGGCTATTCGTGTATTCTTTTTTAAAAAAGAGAGAAATAAAACAGTAATGGTAATAGCAAATTCTGATACTTTACTGAGAATTCTACCCATTTAATCACTTTATAACATGATGAACACTGTTCTGAGAAACTTACTTCTTACAGACGTAATTTCTAAAACTGTTTTACTATACCTTGATAAACGCTCAAACTTCTGTCGACGACTGGTGTAGTAGTTCTGAATTACAGGGTAGTTGTAGCATAACCTTGACAACTGCACAGAATCATCTAGATTTTTAAGAGTTGGAAAAAAAGCTGGTAATAATTCCAAAATATCTCAACAATACATATTAATATTTTACTGTAATTTAATATTTACAGCAACCCCTGGTTAATCCACAGGGTGGTTATATTTAAGTAATAAAAGATTACTACACATCTTTTTATTTACAGATGCACAAGTGAGAAAATGACCTGTCATGAAAGTCTTAACTACATGGATGGTGGCTTAAAATCTTGGAAACTGTTCTAAATAACTTTACTCCTTAGGCACAAATAATAATTTGAAAGCAAGAAATGTTCACTACAAATCAAAATCTAAGAGAATTATGAAAAAATAAGATCAACAATTATGTACAGTGGCAGAGGCACTTCTAAATAAAATCTAATGGCTTCCGGGAAATGCAAGAAGCTGAAGGCTTTAGAAGTTATATTCTAAACAAATATAGCACAAGTCAAATACCAAAAATTCTCTAATTGTTGGTAGTGGCATAAATTACTAGATAAAAGGGGGTATTTAATTGAAGAAATATTAGTCAGTAACCATATTAAAAGGACCATTACCAGGAAACAGGAAAACTAGAGTTACAGAAACTATAGTTCTATGGATCTAAATAATAGCTAATAATATTGCTGAACTCATTTTCAGGAGCTATGTTTTCTCAAATTTGCTTTCCTTCTAAATGTTATTCAATCCAATAAACATGTATGAGCACTGTGTGTCAGGCATAGGATGAAAATACAAAGTAAGGAAAAATGTAAGAAAAGAAGGTAAGCATAAATTAAATTAAGGAGAAAAATAAGTGAGGTGGAAGAAAAGAAATCCAAGGCATTAGAATACAATAACAAAATTATAAAGATTCAGAATGTTTTAATTAATACTTATAGATTAAATAAATATTTTACCTATGCCTTCTGGTAAAAGCCCAGAATGAGAGAACCAAAGAACCACTTGTGCATACTGACAGATGAGGTGGGAAACCACAAACTTATTGCTTAAGTCTATCAGTCCTGTAAAGAAGAGTTAACATCAGTTGTTTGCTTACAAAAAAAATCAAGATGCTCCACAGTTTTCAAAATTAATCTCTTGGTAACTTACATAATATGTAAATATATATTTTACATATACGTATTTGTTCAAGATATATGTATCTCTCTTGAACTAATTCACCTTTGTATCTAGTTTACTTTGGTCCAAAATGATGTCAAGCAAATCTCCAAAATGCTAAAATAAGTCACTCCCTAAAATAGACACTTTAGGTAAATACACTTCCACCTCAGCTACACTTTCATTTAGCTAATTCCAGAACTCAAATTTACTCATTAATACAAACTAGCATAGCATCACTAATAAAGATTGTTCAAAACAGGCATTTAAATGAAATTGGCTTGTTTTCGTTTTGAAATTGCAAAACAGAAAAAAATTATAATGAGTTCTTTGAATAAAAAAAGACTTAATTTGAAACTTTACTGCAAATACATTAATCTTAATGATCATTAACTTCAGAATTTCTCAAGCTTATCTAAGCATGGGCTCATGGCATGTCTAACAACATTCTGTAGTTTTCATTAAAACAAAGAAATAAACAAAAACTCTAGCACTGGAGAAATAACATCCTCTTTACATAATGATCCATCTAAGACACGGGAAATGTATTCGTTTCTCTAAGTCAAGAGGTAAAATTTAATAAAACACTCATTTGATAAAACAAAGAACATACCTCTCTCAGTGATCTCTCGGGCTTCTGATGCAAAACAGCTCAAGACTATATTAAGATTGCTAAGAAGCAAATAGTATTGCTGGATAGACTGTATAGTTTGTGGATCCATGAAATGACACGAACCATCAAATAATGGCACACCTTTCAAGAATAAAATAAAAGATGTTTCCATACAGTAAATCTAAATAAATTAGAATCACAATGCAAAATTTCTCAAACTCCTATCACTCAAAAGAATTATTCTATTCATTATGAGATTTATAAAAAGCTAGAAATGGCAAAACCTCCAAGGAACTTAAAAAGTGCTTTCAATATAAAACTAGCAAAAGCCAAGAATGAGAATATGAACTCAAATCATCTATATCTAGAGCTTGTCCTCATAACCAGCACACATCAAAAGACAGGGATTTACTTTAATGACACATTTAGTTACATCAATATTTAATGTGTCATTGGTCTAGAAAACAACTATCTTCATTCTAAAATCCTTTAAATCGAATTCTAATTTGTTTTACGTTTTTTGTTTTTGGAGACAGCGTCTTGCTCTGTTGCCCAGGCTGGAGTGCAGTGGTGCAATCTCAATCTCCGCTCACTGCAACCTCTACCTCCCAGGTTCAAGCGATTCTCCTGCCTCAGGCTCCTGAGTAGCTGGGATTACAGGCATGCACCACAACACCCAGCTAATTTTTGTATTTTTAGTAGAGATGAGGTTTCACCATGTTGGCCAGGCTGGTCTCGAACTCCTGACCTCAGGTGATCCGCCCGCCTCAGCCTCCCAAAGTCCTGGGATTACAGGCATGAGCCACTGTGCCCGACCTAATTTGCTTTACTTCTAATACTTTTTTTGAGATAGGGTCTCACCCTGTCACCTAGGCTGGAGTGCAATGGTACGATCACAGCTCACTGTACTCTCAAACTCCTGGGCTCAAGTGTTCCTCCTAGTTCAGTTTCCCAAGGAGCTGGGACTATAGACATGTGCCACCCTGCCTAGCTAATTTACAAAAACATTTTTTTTTTTGGTTTTGCAGAGACGGGGGTCTTGCTATATTGCTCAGGCTGGTCTTGAACTCCTGGCCTCAAGCAATCCTCTCATCTCAGCCTCCTAAAGTGCTGGGATTACAAACCTGAGCCACCACGCCTAATCTCTAATACTTTTAAAACACTTACTACACTTTGTATTTTAATCATTCTTAAAGGTTTTTATTTTTATTTTTTAAAAAGCCCAACCTACCAGTAATAAAGCTCAAAGCAGCAACAGCTGCACTACCGAGTTAAACCCCCAAACACTGCATTACCCTCAAAGAATAACAACAGTCATACAATTTATGAATTGAGTTTAATTTTTTACAAAACATAATGAGCTCTAACAAACATTTTCCTCTTAAAAAAATGAACACATTTTTACTCTGATCCTAAACACCTGATAGTGTTCTTCCAGACTTCAATCACACTGATTGCTGAAACACTTAAATTATTTCATGACGATAGTTTTATAAGTATAGTCTAAAAACACTAGAAAGCGTCATGTCTTCCTAACATACTTGATTGGTTTAAAAATCCTCTACTAAGAATAACTTGCATTGAGAAAAGCTATCTATAGTCAAATCATTTCAAAAGTCCATTTGTTTACTCATCATGACACAAGAGAAATGACTAAAACATTTACCTCTAAATAAACTTAAATTTTACTTTCACTTACAGTGCAACTGTATCTCTAACTACTAGTACTTTTAGCCTTATTTTTGCACTAACTGGACATGACAGGTTTTTAATATTCATGACACACCTCAAGACTCAATCGAAATGAACAACAGACTAATAAAACTGTCAAGAAGGAAAATGATTTGCCACAATAATAATGACATCTATCCATGGAGGACAGCAGTGATGCATTTTTACTCTGCCATTCAACTTCATCATTTCTATCAATATGTTAAATAGAAAGTGAGTAAGTACAGAAACTTCTGAGGGTTACCTAGCACATTCCCCTTACTCCATCATCAGTATATTTAGTAAATTAAACTCCTAAGACCAAAAGACAAGTTATAATCCTAAAATCTGCTATTGTAGGCATATCAGCATGTTGCCAGTTTAATGACCTGCTGCAAAATCTTGGTCAAAAATTACTTTTGGCTGGATGTAGTGGCTCACACCTTGTAATACCAACACTTTGGAAAGCCCAGGCAGGAGGATCGCTTCAGGTCAGGAGTTCAAGACCAGCCTGGGCAATATAGTGAGACCAGGTCTCTACAAAAAATACGACAATTAGCTGGGTGAGCCAGCATGTGCCTGTGGTCCAAGCTACTCAGGAGGCTGAGGCAGGAGGATGCCTTGGGCTCAAAAAGTCAAGGCTGCAGTGAGCCATGAACTCACCAGTGTATTCCTGCCTGGGCAAAAAGTGAGACCATGTCTCAAAAAAAAAAATTACTTTTATCACTTTAATGTAAAAAGAAATAATTTTCTTTTGGGACATCTTCCAATTTTAAGAGTTTACAACTTCAGGCCGGGCGCGGTGGCTCACGCCTGTAATCCCAGCACTCTGGGAGCAGAGGCGGGCAGATCACAACGTCAGGAGATGGAGACCATCCTGACTAACACAGTGAAACCCCATCTCTACTAAAAAATACAAAAAAATTAGCCGGGCGTGGTGGCGGCTGCCTGTAGTCCCAGCTACTCAGGAGGCTGAGGCAGGAGAATGGCGTGTGAACCCAGGAGGCGGAGCTTGCAGTGAGCCGAGATCGCGCCACTGCACTACAGCCTGGCAACAGAGCAAGACTCTGTCTCAAAAAAAAGAAAAGAACTTACAACTTCAAAATGATTAAAAATTATGTACTTAAGACATAAACCAAGGTTAGTATTTTAATATTAAATTCTGTCCTACATCTAGACTTCTAATACTTACATAGTCTGTCAAATTCCTCTTTCGTGAGAACCACTTTATTCCACGTCCATTCAAGAACAAAGCGCAAATTAGTGGCAGAATTTGGTTGTTCTTATTCGTAAATACAAAAGGGAAAAAATAAAGATTATTAATTACAAACAGAGTTCTAAATTGTTGGTGGAGAAGCATGGCAGACAGCACCCTAACCGCCGAGTGAACATCAACACTTCACGGAGGCAACATGGGAAAATGGACCTTTTCAGTGCACCATACCACAGAGCACGTCATTTCAGGTAGTGCTGCCGCCAAAAGTGCAAAAACTGTCATTCAATCATGAGGAGAGACGGCAAGCACAAACTAAAATGCAGTCTATAAAATAAGGCCTAATTCCTTTAAAAAAAAAAAGGTCAATTTTTTGGAAGACAAAGTGACAAAATGTACAAGATTAAGGGAAATTATAAAAACAATTATATACAAAGTATTCTAGATCTCTTTTCCAAAAAACTAAATACAAAGCATGATTCTGAGTTCTCTCTCCCCTCTAAATTGAAATAAAGGACATTACTGGGATTTCAATAAGGTCTCTAGGTTAGATAAAAGTCTTAATTTTCTTGATTTTTTATGATCACAAAGCAGTTTTGTAAGTGAATGTCCTTATTCTTAGAAGCAGCAATACTGAAATATTTATGGGCTAAAAAAGCATGATGGCTTATCATCAAATGGTTCAGAAAAAAACCTATTCTCAAATGGTTCTGAACAGAAGATAATATGTGTTTGGGGTGTGTGTGTGTATGTATGTGAAGAGTAACAGTGATACACACAACAATGTGGATGAATTCCTAGAGAATTTTGCTGAGTAAAAAAGGTAATCCAAAAAGGTTACATACTGCATAATTCCATTTATGAACATGTTTAAAATGACAAAATTCTTGCCAGGGGTTAAGGATGGGGCAGAAGGAAGGTAGGTATGGCTGTAACGCCAACATGAGGGATCCTGGTTGTGCTGACTGTACTAAAGGTTTGTCAGATCACAGTACTGTGGGCAAATGTGCTAAAGAGGGTAGGATCTCTCTATTGCATCTGCACAACTGCATGTGGATCTTCAATTATATCAAAATTCAAATAACTAAGAAAAAATACAACAAATAGCAAATTGATAACTTTAAAAATACCAAACATTTTACTTGTTAAAAATCAGAATCTTACCTTCTGTTATCCATCTTCTGATATAACCAGTCAAAAGTCCCAGGGAACTAGTCTGAATTGCTGCTGACAATATAGCTTCTAACTGTTCTTCCTAAACCATGCATTATAGAAAGGAAACAAATGGAAAGAAAGAGGGTGTGAGATCATAGGCAAGTTCTGGTTCAGAATTTAAAAATTTTAAGGCTAAAAAAATCAGTATGACCCATAAGAAGGGCTATAATCAAAAGACAATAACAAGCATGGTAAGGATGTGTTAAAACTGGAACTCTCATACACTGCTGGTGGGAATGTAAAATGGAACAGCCACTTTGCAAAACAGTTTGGCGGTTTCTCAGTATGCTAAACATAGACTTACCACACGACCCTCCAATTCCACACCTAGGTATATACCAAAAAGAAACAAAAATACATGCCCAAACAAAAATTTCACATGAAGGTTCACAGCACCATTATTAATAGCCATAAAGTGGAAACAACCCAAATGCCCATTAATTGTAGATAAACAAATTATGGTATGCTCATACAACAGACTATTATACAGCCGTAAAAGGGGATGAAGTACTGATACTTGCTATAATACAGATGACCCTTGAAAACATGCTAAATGAAAGAAGACAGTCACAAAAGACTACATATTATTTGACCCATTTATATGAAATGCCTAGAATAGGTCAATCTATAAAGACAGAAAGCAGGCAGGAAGGTAAGGGAAAAGGAGTGACTGTTTATGGGCATAGAACTTTCTTTAGAAGTAATAAATATCCTAAAATGGAATGTGATGACAGTTGCAGAATTCCGTGAATTACAATCACTGAATTGTACACTTGAAATATTTGAACTGCACAGTATATGAAATATCTCCTATAGCTGATATTTTGAAAATCACTGAGTCTGGTTCAATATCAGAGGAACCTATTAATTTCATTCATTACAGGAGCAAATTAAAAGATGTCCAAAAAGGAATCACATGAATGTTAAGTTAAACAGGTACAGAGGGAATTACATAATGGTCCACAAAACCTAAGAAGGCGTTGACTCTAAATGGAGACTCACTGAAGCCATTTACATTTAATACCAGGGACAAAACAAAAACATCTGCTACTAACATTATTATCCTATAGTTTATAGAAGTTCTACCACATTGCAATGAGAAAAGTCAGTAACCGGCCAGGCACAGTGGCTCACACCTGTAATCCCAGCATTTTGGGAGGCCGAGGAGGGCAGATCACTTGAGGTCAGGAGTTTGAGACCAGCCTGGTCAACATGGTGAAACTTTGTCTCTACTAAAAATAAAAAATTAGCCGGGTGTGGTGGCACACACCTCTAGTTCCAGCTACTCAGGAGGCTGAGGCAGAATCGCTTGAACCCAGGAGGTTGGAGGTTGCAGTGACCCAAGATCACGTCACTGCACTCCAGTCTGGGCAACAGAGCGAGATGCTGTCTCAAAAAAAAATAAAGGTAGTAACAAACAAATTAACGAAAAAAGTCTATTATTTGCTGATGGTCGCATACCTTGAAAGTTATGTAGATATCAAATAAATATACAAAAATGAATTGCATTTTTCCATACAGCCATGTGTTGCTTAATGATGGAGATACATTCCGATAAATGTTTCGTTAGGTGTTTCGTTGTTGTGCAATCATGGTAAGAGCGTACTTACACAAACTTAGATGGTGCAGTCAACTACATATCAAGGCTATGTATATTGCTCCTAAGCTACAAACCTGTATAGCATGTTACTGTGCTGAATACTGTAAGCAACTGTAACACAATATGAAGTATATGTGTATTTAAACATAGAAAAGGTACAGTAAAAATACATTATTACAGGCTGGGCAAGGTGGCTCATGCCTGTAATTTCAGCACTTTGGGATGCCAAAGTGGGAGGATAACTTGAGGCCAGGTGTTCAAGACCAGCCTAGGCAACATAGCAAGACCCTGTCTCTACCAAAAAAAAAAAAAAAAAAAAAAAGGCTAAGCATAGTGGTGCCTGTCTGTAGTCCTAGCTACTTGGGGAGGCTGGGGTGGGAAGATCGCTTAAGCCCAAGAGGTTGAGGCTTCAGTGAGCCATGACCATGCCACTGCATTCCAGCCTGAGTCAGCCATGAGGTGTTTCCTGTCCTATATCCTTCTATACAGCTAAATCAACCTGCTGCCAAGTTATGGCCTATTGGGTATTAGGAGTAGGAATTTTAAACCAAACCTAAAGCCACAACTGCTGCTCACCCAGAGTCAGCATTACACTACTTCACCTATTTTTGCAGAAATTATCTAATACATTTGTATTGTAATAGAAAGCTAATCACGTGATCCAACCAAAAGAAACAATAGAGTTAAAAATCATCTCACTTGGCTTAAACTGGAAGGCTGAACATCAACAAATCTTGGGGAAAGAAGGCCAGCTACAAGACATCGATTATAACCATCAGGAATGACTTCATTGAGTGATGGCCCTGATTTCTTTAAAAAAGTCAAAGTCTGTAACAGATAAATTAGTAAGGCATCAATCAATGCTCAGTTTGAATAATCAAATTTAAGATTAATAAATTACACTTAAAATTTAAGTAAAATTTAAAGATAGCAAATGGAAATTATGAAAAGACTATATTTCCTACAAGAAACAGAGTTTATAGGTTCTTAAGCTTAACCAATGCTTGCTAGTTGTGAATAATACTATTAGCAAAAGGTAGCTTATATATTTTTATGAACTGTATAACCCTGTCTTCTCTAAAGCTGACAGATTTGGAGACATCTTGACAAAACTGACACACACACACACACAGGAAAACTCCTGTAGTCTACTCCTCTTTATCTAATGTGAAAGAGATTTGATATGAAGTATAAATACAGCATTCATCCACATCTGGACGATTATCAATGAAAAGGTCTGCCACATCATGCTTCCCTAGAAAAGTATTTTTCAGGCCAGGAACGGTGGCTCACGCTTATAATCCCAACACTTCGGGAGGCCGAGGCAGGCGGATCACCTGAGGTCAGGAGTTCGAGACCAGCCTGGCCAACATGGTGAAACCCCATCTCTACTAAAAATACAAAATATTAGCCGGGCGTGGTGGCAAGCACCTGTAATCCCAGCTACTCAGGTGGCGGAGGCAGAAGAATCGCTTGAACCTGGGTAGCAGAGGTTGCAATGAGCCGAGATGGCGTCACTGCACTCCAGCCTGCGCAACAAGAGTGAAACTCCGTCTCAAAAACAGAAAAGTATTTTTCAAAATTCTTTTTTTTTTTTTCCTGTGCCAGGCACTATACCACTGTGCTAGGTACCTTCTTTGCATTACTTCATTTCCTCATAAGCTTTCTGAGGAGACAGAAAGCTTGAGGTTCAAGTAGCTAGCATCTACATAAATTAGTTGCTAAAAACATTCAATACGTCTTCTGGCAGGCTGTCATTAGTAACTGATATTACTAGCTGATAATCTCATAAACCTAGCAGAAGCTACCATTTAAGCTGAAACAACTGTCAATATCACTAACACTAAGTAAAACTTAAATCCATAAATCAACTATATTCCAAGATCTGACTTCAGTTCAATTAAGAAATCACTAGTTGTTACCTACCTCCTTCTGAAAGCCAGTACAAGTTAAATGAACAACTCCTGAGTTTAACAAACAAGTGGCATCTAAAAAAAAGATTTAAGAAATAATCCACTTACATATACTTAAAATGGCATTAATAGAACAAAATTTATCCAAATAACAGACTGCAAGGCAAAGTGTCAAATTATTACATGTAATAAATCTTTAAATAAACTTTTCTAGGTATTTTCATCCTAAGAATAGATAAGAAACCCAGCACACAGCAAAACAAGAAAAAAGCAAAAAACGAAACCCAAAAAACTCCAAGCACAGCTGAGAAACACAGCAAAACTAAAAGCTACTATAAAATGCACCAGATGTGAAATAGTTAATATCTTTCCTAGCAAGTTCAAACTAAGTCATAATTCCTTTATAAAACATATAAATACTAAATTTCTCACGTGTATATATTAATTTCCTAAGTTATCCATATGTTAACAGTGAGATACAAACAGATAACACTAAATGAATAAACTACACAATGTATACCTTTACATACTTTTGTGCGTTACTTTTCTTAAGAGGTAATGTTAAGGAAATACATACCAAAATTATAAGTGCTTGGGTTAAAAAACTGCTCGGGAGGTGGATATGAAGGAGGGACTCCTCTATTTAAACTTCTCTCATGTACTATTATATCCAAGATGCCATGTGGAGAAGTCCTACTTACAACAGACTCCAATGACCACAGTGCAAAATAAGAGCAATTATGTAGATACTCTCCTGACCTAAAAGAAAATTTAAAACATTACTAAGTCATTGATCAGCTACACATACAAATACAAAGAGAAAGGAGAGAAAAAAAAAAAAAGAATCATACCTTAACGAATCTGGCATTTGTGCATGATACCAACGATTTATATCAAAAAGCCCCAAATATACAGAAGGCTTTCCCTGTCCATATATATTCACCTGCCAGGTAAAGACTGAAACACTAGTGTCAGGCGATAGAGCTGAAAGAAAAAGATAATTTTTAAAAACAGAATAAAGAATCTCAAAGTAAAATCACCTCAACAGAATTATAGCAAGATTTTCTCATAAATTAAGAGGTTTAATTCATATTTCACTTGATTCATCAAAACACATTTCTATCATTTGTATGTAAGACCAGATTCATTCACTTGCATCTTGACTGTTTCTCAATTTTAAGGCCTTATTAAAAAGGAGTCACTCATTAGAAGTTACATTCTTGCTTGTTTTCGGTTAATACTTGAGCAACATTGAGGTATTAGAGGCAGAAAATAGACAACGATTTGAATGAACAGTCTCTCTCCCAAGGACGGTACGGAGCTAGTACTAGAGAAGTTAATTCACTACCTAAAACGGATGCCTTTGGGCATTAAGGCTTTATTATGATGAACCTTAGCTGAGAAGGACTTATCCAGTTATAAGGTAAAGAGGGAAAAAGAAAAGTGCTTGGATGGTGCCTGTGGAATGGAAAGACAGGAATAGAGTAAGAGACATCAACAGGAGAAGAAGAAAGTAAAAATCTGAAACACTACTATAAGGAAATAGAAAGAATGGGGAATAAGAGAGAGCATGGCCAGGTGCAGTGGCTCACACTTGTAACCCCAGCACTTTGCAAGGCCAAGGTGAGCAGATCAATTGAGCCCAGAAATTCGAGACCAGCCCAGGCAACATAGCAAAACCTCATCTCAACAAAAAAATACAAAAATTAGCCGGGCATTGTGGCATGTATCTGTAGTCCCAGCTACTCAGGAGGCTGAGGTGGGAGGATCGCTTGAACCTGGGAAGCGGAGGCTGCAGTGAGCCGAGATCATGTGAGTGCACTCCAGCCTGGGCGACAGTGAGACCCCGTCTCTAAAAAAAACAAAAACAGGCCAGGTGCGGTGGCTCACGCCTGTAATCCCAGCACTTTGGGAGGCTGAGGCGGGTGGATCATGAGGTAAGGAGATGGCTAACACGGTGAAACCCCGTCTCTACTAAATATACAAAAAATTAGCTAGGCATGGTGGCGGGTGCTTGTAGCCCCAGCTACTCAGGAGGCCGAAGCAGGAGAATGGCATGAATCCCGGAGGCGGAGCTTGCAGTGAGCTGAGATCGCGCAACTGCACTCTACCCTGGGCAACAGAGTGAGACTCCATCTCAAAAAAAAACCAAAACAAAACAAAACAAAAAAAACACCCTGTCACTACAAAAAATACAAAAATTAGCCAGGTGTGGTGGTGTGTGCCTGTAGTCCCAGCTACTTGGGAGACCGAGATAGGAGAATTGCTTGAGCCCAGAAGGTCAAGGCTGCAACCAGCCAAGATCGTGCCACCACACTCTGGCCTGGACTGGCCTGGGCATCAGAGTGAGACCCTGTCTCTAAATAAACAAATAAATAAAAATTTTAAAAAGACGTGAGCTCATGACAAGTTCTGTTTTTCACATGTTTAACTGGATCTGAAAACTGGATCAGAAATACAGATACAGGCCCTAGCAAAAAGGGCATTTCTGGGATGGGTAAGTTCACTCTGTGATTTAATCCTCACAACTACCCTTTGCAAAAGGTCTAACTGTATGATCCCACTTACAGATGGAGAAACAGGGCTCTGAAATGTTCAGTAATTTGTCAAAGGTCATTACTAGTGATAGGGCTGGATTATGATAATGCTGGCTTAAAAAACTGATGCAAAAAAAACTGCCAGGAAAAAGCGATGACACTAAAGGAAACAGAAAACATTCAAGACAACCAAGGCATGTATGCCATACATGGCTCAAAAAATACACAGGTAAACTTCATTCAAAGACTACTCACACTAGTTCAGACTAGGGATCACCTGTTTTGAGAACTAGATTAAAATAAAAGGGTCCTTCATTACCCTAATCTATTTTATTTTTTAGTTATACATAGCAACCTGGAGAGCAAGAAATATCTAGTATCTCAAATAGAACTGAATAAATTCCGTTAATTACTATTCTAATTTTCTGAACTGCCAGGAGTATGAAATCTAGAAAACAACACCTGTCATAAATTTTAAATCCAGCCTTCACATGACATATTTCAAGTACTTTAACTAACCTTCATTCACGCCTTCCTCCCTGTCACCATGAGATCGAAATTTCTCTATACTCTGGCATCCCAACAATTTGGTATTACTCGTCTGTCCCCTCAAAGGGAACATGCCACCTGTCAGGTCCAGGGTGTATCTTTCTTCACAGTATTCTAACCCCTGTAACATAAAATACATGCAAATATTAATCTGATTCTAGGCAAAAGGTCACTCTAAAATTAAATGTTCTCCAAATTTAAAGATTGTTCACACAATACAAAGAAAACTATTTAGACTGAAGAGAACCAATCATGGAAAAAGGCTCTAAAATTTTACATACTTTAAAACAAATAAAAAGTGAGATTTAGTCTCTCAAAAATAATTACCAACAAGTCTTCTAAAGTTATTTAACACAGAAGCCCTCAGGCACTACTGGTTGGTATGTAAACTGGAATAACCATCAAAATTATATATGCATACATCCCAGACCAGCAACACCATACCTGTGTTCTCACAAACATTCTTGCTCTAGAATAGTTCTTAGACTTTTAGCTTATTGATACCTTTAAGAATCTGACAAAAGGCTATGAGACTTCCCCCATAAAAATGCAACACATAATTCAGGGACTTTATTGATTCCCTGAAACCCATTTCTATACCCCTCAAACATTAGGTTAAGAAAAGTCGGTTCTAGAGACAGGTATGTGAGGGTGTACAAAATATAGCTATTAGCAGCACCCCTCCTACTTCCTCAGGAATTCAGCCAGAAAAATAGGTAGCCATCTAAAAGTCTAGATGCATATACCCTCCTATAAAAATCACCGCATGGCTTAATGCTTGATATGTTAGAGCAACAAAGTGGAATTATTTTTCCTGGGTACCAATTAAGCCACAAGCTTGAATCTAGTCCAATCCCCTCATTGTAGAAGAAAATGATATCTGAGAAGTTAAGAATGCTACCTTGGTAAATAGGTAAAACACATCTCTAATTTAATACTACTTCTACTATATTATGAATACAATATTAACTTCAACACAAGAATCGCTTTTCACAGCCAGGCGTGGTGGCTCATGCCTGTAAGCCCAGCACTTTGGGAGGCTGAGGCAGGTGGATCACGAGGTCAGGAGTTCAAGACCAGCCTGGCCAAGATGGTGAGACCCTGTCTCTGCTAAATATACAAAAAAATTAGCCAGGCATGGTGGCGGGCACCTGTAATCCCAGCTACTCCAGAGGATGAGGCAGAGAATTGCTTGAATCCGGGTGGCGGAGGTTGCAGTGAGCCAAGATTGCACCACTGCACTCCAGCCTGGGCGACAGAGCGAGACTCCGTCTCAAAAAAAAAAAAAAAAAGAATCACTTTTCAGTATCTTAAAACAAAGACAACATATTTAAAATAGAAAACAACAAAATGGTAATATAAACCCATAGTCCAATGACCATTTACCTCATATAAGATTTGTCCTGATGCCAAACACTTTCTATTACCAAAGGCCAGCTGCAGCAGATGCAAACTCAAAACATCCCCTTCACTGAAACAGAAATTAACCAAGACGCACTAAATATATTAATACATTAAACATCTCCTACTGTCCAAGTAAGTTTAGTTTGCTTGCAATGTTGAGTGCATGAGACAAAACTAAGATCACTGTGAAAAATTTAGTTTTCTTCGGTAATTTTTATAAAAACGTAGTCCTTTGAAATAATAACTGATATTTATTATTGATTCTAATCAACAAAATTGATGCTGTTTGCATACTGTAGGAGATATCTTATGTAGCAAAGACTGATTACTCAATATTCCTTCTCAAATATTCCTTCCTCAATGGGTATACTCTACTTAAACACATAGTTGTCTACAGTTCTATAACATTTCCCAGCTTCCTTTGCAGCTAAGTGCAGTACCGTGTGGTAAAGTTGTGGCCTGGATGTAAACAGAATTGTCCCATAGTAACCTCAGAGAACCTTCCTTAATGAACAAAATATCGTTTGTGCCTTCATCCTGGTCTCTTCCTCCATCTTGCTATTTTTACTTAAAATGTAGAGGTTCAAAGGACAGTGGGGAGTATGGGAAGGAGAAAGGGCAGTTGGGGGAAGGGTAGGGAAAAAAATTTTTTTAAATGTGGATGTTGCCCTCGACCATGAGAGGCCTATCAAGACACAAAGGAAGATACTAACTCAACCCTGTAGTCAACTCAAGCACGAAGCATGCAGTGTTAAGAGTATAGATTCCAGAGCCACATCATCTGAATTTGAATCTTACTACTAGTTGATCCCTTTTAATAATTCCTATTACTAGTTCTTATTTCTTTTACTTGGCTTCTAGCACACCACACCTTCCTAATATTCCTCATACCACACTATTCACTCCTTAGTCCTTTGCTGAGTACCCAGCTCTCTTGTTCTCAATCTCCAAGTATATTTGAAGAATAAGAGAGCCGGGTACTGAGACTGAGAACAAGACAGCAGGGTACTTAGAAGGTTCCAAGGCTCTCAATCTGTGAAAAACATTCAAGTAAGTCGGCACAATTTCTTCTGATAACTCAGAATTATTCAAGCATGTAGAAACAACCATTTAACTTTTAAAATAATTTCAACTACTACTCACTAATTCACTGAAAGCATCGTGTTGCCTTCGCTAAAAAAGACTACATAACTACATAGACTACCTGTTCTATTTTTGACTACTTTTTAAAGATCGTATGTATCAGGCCAGGCGTGGTGGCTCACGTCTGTAATCCCAGCACTTTGGGAGGCTGAGGCGGGCAGATCATGAGGTCAGGAGTTCAAGACCAGCCTGACCAACGTGGTGAAACCCTGTCTCTAATAAAAATACAAAAATTAGCCAGGTGTGGTGGCAGGCACCTGTAGTCCCAGCTACTCGGGAGGCTGAGCAAGAGAACGACATGAATCCGGGAGGCAGAGGTTGCAGTGAGCCGAAATCACGCCACTGCACTCCAGCCTGGACAACAGAGCGAGACTCCATCTCCAAAAAAACAAAACAAAACAAAACAAAAAAAGTTTGTATGAGACCTACCTATCTTGTGTAGACTGAACAGCCCACAAGTAACAGCAATTCCGAGGATCATTCTCAGGTTCTTGAAAAGTGACAGCATATACAGGAACTTGTCCACTTTCCAACTGTATGTAATATCTGAAACAAATTAGTTTATTTCATATTTTTAAGTTATTTTATAGAAAGGAAAAAGGTACATCATGTAAGAACTTGGGTTAGGCAACCACTGTTCATACACTCCCCCAAAATAAGTGATCTGTGGGCCATGGCCAAGTCATCTTATCTGCAAAAATACACAGGGCACAAGACATCAAGACTATGGTCATGGCACCCATCCCCCAGAGACAGAACTGGGAAGAGTTAGAATTACTCAAGTGGATGCATTTATGTGTGTGTAAACTGGTCCTAAGAGTCATATTCAATGCCCAAGAGGTAGAACTGGGGAGTGTTAGAATTACTCAAGCGGATGCATTCATGTCTGTGTAAACTGGTCCTATGAGTCATATTCGATATACACTCCCACATACTGCTCAACCATAAAAGGTGCCCTACAAAGAGACAAGATACTGCCACGAGACTTTTCAGCTGTTTGGGTTTAGCGTCAGTTTCCCCAGTACTACAACAGAAGATGAGTTAGAAACTGAAGAGTTCCCATAAACTGCTAAAAAAGCAAAAATTGACCAAGAGATGATAGTGTTAGAGAAAGCACTGCTGTAGAAGCCAGGTACTGCAGGTATTTCTTTAGGAGCAAATTCAAAGATGAGCCGACAAACTGGCAGCTGGGCGCAGTAGCTCACACCTGTAATCCCAGCACTTTGGGAGACCGAGGCAGGTGGATCACAAGGTCAGGAGTTCGAGACCAGCCTGACCAACATGGTGAAAATCCGTCTCTAAAAAAAAAAAAAAAAAGATACAAAAACTAGCTGGGCGCAGCGGTGCACACCTGTAGTCCCAGCTACTTGGGAGGCTGAGGCAGGAGAATCACTTGAACCTGGGAAGTGGAGGTTGCAGTGAGCCAAGATCGTGCCACTGTACTCCAGCCTGGGTGACAGAGTGAGACCCCGCCCCCAAAAAAAATAGAAAAAAAAGAGCTGATAAAAGGATAACAGCAAAGAGAGTTGAGATACACTTCCCGTAAGATAAATTACTCAATAAAATATACCAATATGCCTCAGGAAAAATGGAGAAATAAATAAATTGACAACTTAAGGGCCAAATAGGCATCTACTTAACTCAACACAAATTAACTTAGCTACGAAGTATCAATATAATTATATTTTTGGGACTTTTTGACAGCATAAAAAATTTAAAACACAAGTATTTTGTAACTTTGATTTTTAAAAATCCTTTTTTTCCCTCTCAACTGAGAATTCTTTATTAAGCTGTTACTTTACATAGATGATGATTAAGAAGGTACTTCTGAAAGAACTCATACTATACAAACACAGTCGTGTGTCACTTAACAAAAGGGGATCTGTTCTGAGAAATGCTCATCAGGGATTCAGTCATTGTGCAAACATCATACAGTCTAGCAACACAAACCTAGATGGTATAGCCTACTATATACCTAGGCTAGCTGGTATTGCCTGTTGCTCTTAGTCTACTAACCTGTACAACATGTTACTGTATGGAATACTGCAGGCAACTATAACGCAATGGTAAGTATTTATGTATCTAAACATTAAAAAGGTACAATCAAAATACAGTAAAATTTTGAGACCCCTTTCTTATATAAGGCCTGTTGTTGACCAAAACGTTGTAAAGTTACAAAGACAAGCTTTACTAGCATGTTAAACACATGACTGTAATGCCTTTTAAATAAACACTGAAAAAAAATAAAGCTAAATTCATGTGCTAAGTCACTCCTTTATGGTATTCACATTGATTTAATGCCATGAAAAATTAGTCATACTCAATCATTCATTCAATCATTAATCTACCCACCCTTTTCTCACTATGCTTTCAAATATTAGTAACTGAGTACAAGCTATATGCAAAAAGAAACTACCTATAATCAAATAAGGGAAAAAAGTTATACTTACTCTCTTTTCATGCTTTTCATGTTCCAAAGTGCTAGATAGCCATCAGAAAAACCTACAGCAAGCTGATTTGTCCTGTTTATGTAACTAAGAGTTGAAACAGCTGTTCCTGTTGGACTTACTAACTGGAAACACAGATGGCGCCCTTCTCTCATCACACTTTCTCTAATGTGTGGTACTTCAGCTGGGATGCCAGTTAGAACTTCAAGATCTAAAACCACAAATTAGACAAATGAAGTTAAAAAACTAGAAACAGCATTAAAAGCAAATATGTCATCCATTATTCAAGCTGCAAATGAAGTCAACTGAGTTAAATGAAGTTAATTGAAATTAAAAGATTAGTGATAACAAAAAAGTATGTTAAACTAGAAAACTGCCGTCCTTATCTATTTAAATACCATAATTTAAAAAATACATTCAATTATATAATATTAAAAAATTCTCTCAGTACATCTTAAATATTATCTAAGATAGAATTTTTTTAGGGTTAACAACCATAAATAAAACTGATTTATTTCTCTATTGAAATTTAGAACTACTACCTAAATACCTTCCTTGGAGCAATGGCTGATTCCCGGTCAGGGGGAAGAAAATACATAAAATGAGCCTGGCACATCTTATGCCAGTAATCCAGGAAGCTATCACAGATGAAAGGGAATGTATTATACAACATGAAGGGGCTCTCATTACCAATGACAGGACATTTTAGGCATCAAAAACAATAAAATTAATGAAACACATTAAATATGCCAAACCTGAAAAATTCACAGTGATACCAAAAAAAAAAAAAAAAAAAAAAGAGGGGTGGGGCAAGGGGGAAGCCTACCCTCCGCACCTACAAAAGATCTTATATTGAACAATTGGAAGTAACTAGGTATCACTTGCTTACTCTGAAAATTAGTACTTAATACTAAACATTTATCCTGCCTGTTCTGTAGACATTGTGTTTCAGAGTGACCAGAAAGCCCTAATTAATGAGAAAATTATTCTTTATATTGACAGAACATAAAACTCATCATTTTGCAGCCCTTAATGAAATAAGGGACTTATCCAAGAATCTTAGGCCGGGCTTGGTGGCTCACACCTGTAATCTCAGCACTTTGGAAGGCCGAGGTGGGCGGATCACGAGGTCAGGAGATTGAGACCATCCTGGCTAACACGGTGAAACCCAGTCTCTACTAAAAAAATATATATATATACAAAAAAATTAGCCAGGCGTGGCGGCGTGCAACTGTAGTCCCAGCTACTTGGGAGGCTGAGGCAGAAGAATCACTTGAACCCAGGAGGCAGAGGTTGCAGTGAGCCAAGATTGTTCCACTGCACTCCAGCCTCTCAAAAAAAAAAAAAAAATTCCTAAGTTTTAAATTGCATGCTGCTCTGAGTGGTATGATGAAATCTGCTACCATCAAAGGGACATAAATCATACCTTTGTCTGGTGTATCCACACTGTATAAGCCACCCTTAGTAGCCATCTTGGTTATCAGATCAACTGTCACAGTATTGTGGTGCTTGTGTTCAAGTAACCCTTATTTGACTTAACAATGGCCTCAAAGCACAAGAGTGGTCATGCTGGCAATTCAGATATGCCAAAGAGAAGCTGTAAAGTGCTTCCTTTAAATGAAAAGGTCAAAGTTCTTGACTTAATAAGGAAAAATCATAATGTGTGCAGGGTTCAGTACTAGTTGTGGTTTCGGCATCCACTGGGGTTCTTGGAACGTATCCCTCACAGATAAGGGGGAACTACCCTGCAGAGGGCTATCCTGTACACTGTAGGACGCTAAGCCACATCATTACTCTCTAACTACTAGTAGCAAGTAGCACCAGCAGTAACAATCAAAAATGTCTTCTAAGATTGCCAAACATCTCCTGGAGGACAAAATTCACCCCCTGTTGAGAACCACTAGTTTAAAGTTGATGAGAGACTTTAAAAAGGATGGATCATGCTGTCACCATGTGAATCCACTGATCGCTAATTGAAACTACTAGACACTATGTGTCTCCTGATGTGATACAATATGCAGTACTCAGCACTTCCAAAGTACCTTGCCAAAATATTAAACCTTAATCTATAACCAGAGCTAATTTACTTTTGCAGAAAATCGAAAATGATACCACATGAAACCACAGTTAATTCCAAAATGTGGAACATTCTATCAGATAACTTCAGCAAGTCAATGGCACTAAAAATAAAACCAGAGAGGACAGAAAGAGGATTGCTGTACATTCAAGGAGACTTGAGACTTAACTGTCAAATGCAATTAATGTGCAGACTGTGTTTGAATTCCAATCCAAACAATCCAAATGTAAAAAGATGCTTTGGATAATCACATCAATTTGATTATAGTATAGATAACAGACTATACCAAAGAAGTGTTATTGGCATTATGATTATGTAATAAAATATCCCTATTTGCTTTAAACTAACACAGAATAAAAGAGGGAAAGGAGGAAAGGGGAATGAACTAAACAGACACACATATAGTAAATGTTGAAAATTAACTTGAATTTGGGTGATGGGTTTATGGGAACTTGTATTCTTCTAACTATCTGAAGATGTCTGAAATCTTCAATAAAAAAATAAAAAAGCTCAGACTCATATATTAATATAACCACTGTGCAAGAGCAGATTCTCTCATTGTTATAAAGGGGGAAAAATCACATCCCACTGTCCTAGAACAGGGCCCCCACCCCCAAATCACTTCTGCTTCTGATGTCTTTTTCAGAGGAAGAGATTAGATTTTGCCACAGTAAACAGTTCACACAATGGGATACTACAAATTTACTCAAAAGAAATGGGTAAGTCCTATGTGTTCTGACGTGGAAAGATGTATAAGAAACCGGTTAAGTTTGGGGAAGCTGCAGAACAATATTTATGCTGTATGTTTGGAACTTCATTTCCTACCTTGGTGTATTTCAGTGAAACCTAAACAGTTGTCATCATAAATTACTTTTGTAATCAATAAAATTTATTTTGCATTAAACCCTAAAGCTTAATTTTTTGTGCTATAAAGTCCAACTGCTTCCTAATTCTCAAAATTGAGAAATGGTTCTGATCACAATCCAGAGACTTTCGTTATAAAATTATCCTTGTGCACCTACTGATTACTGACTTCTGAAATGAAGGATGTTTTAACGCTACCATATTGAATTGACTTGACTTGAATATTCATTATGAATATAAGCATTTTAATTAGCCTTACACCTACAACCACAAAATATACTCTGAAACAAAAGCCCATCAAGCCTACTTCTTTGATTAATCTTCCATAAAAAACAGTCAAACTATTTGATAATCTATAAATTCATTTTTAGTTGTTGCTTTTGCTAATCAATTCTTTTCATTTAAACTTTACACAAAAATTTTATTAATCAATCAGGTTTGTATACATACCAAATTTTAAGGTATAGCTTCTATGAAGATTTTTTTTTTTTTTGAGATGGAGTTTCACTCTTGTTGCTCAGGCTGGAATGCAATGGCGCAGTCTCAGCTCACTGCAGCCTCCACCTCCCAGGTTCAAGTGATTCTCCTGCCTCAGCCTCCTGAGTAGCTGGGATTAGAGGCATACGCCACCACACCCAGCTAATTTTATATTTTTTAGTAGAGACGGGGTTTCTCCATGTTGGTCAGGCTGGTCTCAAACTCCTGACCTCAAGTGATCCACCCGCCTTGGCCTCCCAAAGTGCTGGGATTCCAGGCATGAGCCACCGCGCCCGGCTCTTCTAGGAAGATATTTTAAAGTGTGTGTATGACCATTATTTCTGCCAAATCAAATTTTTTCAGGTCTGATTTTGCATATTTAAGTTTTGTTCAGATGATTTTGGCTCTTCCATTTCTTGTTAAGTATAGTTTTTACCACTTGCAGTTTTTTTATTTTTGTTTTCTTTGAGATGGATTCTCGCTCTGTCGCCCAGGCTGGAGTGCAGTGGCGCCATCTCGGTTCACTGCAACCTCCCTGTCCAGGTTCCACCACTTGCAGTTTTAATTGGTTTTTTAATACACTGACAATTTTTATTAGTTATGTTCATTATAAACTAGATAAAATGTTGATAGTTTGTATCTATTTCTGAGCTGCTCCATAAATGAAAACAGCTACACTGATATTCTAGGCTTGCTTTAAAAATCAAGAATGTGCGGGGTGTGGTGACTCATACCTGTAATCCCAGCACTTGGGAGGCCAAGGCGGGCGGATCACAAGGTCAAGAGATCGAGACCATCCTGGCCAATATCGTGAAACCCCATCTCTACTAAAAAAAAAAAAAAAAAAAATACAAAAATTAGCCAGGCATGGTGGAGTGTGCCTGTAATCTCAGCTACTCAGGAGGCTGAGGCAGGAGAATCGCTTGAACACGGGAGGCGGAGGTTGCAGTGAGCCGGGATTACGCCACTGCACTCCAGCCTGGCAACAGAGCGAGACGCCATCTCCAAAAAAAAAAAAAAAAAAAAAAAAACCGGCCGGGCGCGGTGGCTCAAGCCTGTAATCCCAGCACTTTGGGTGGCCGAGGCGGGTGGATCACAAGGTCAGGAGTTCAAGACCAGCCTGGCCAACATGGTGAAACCCCATCTCTACTAAAATTACAAAAATTAGCCAGGCATGGTGGTACATGCCTGTAATCCCAGCTACTTGGGAGGCTGAGGCAGGAGAATCGCTTGAACCCAGGAGGCAGAGGCTGCAGTGAGCCGAGACCGCGCCACTGCACTCCAGCCTGGCAACAGAGTGAGAATCCGTCTCAAAAAAAAAAAAAAAAACCAAGAACGTCCTCACAAAGCCCAAGACAAAATTTTTTAGGGTCAAACAGTCCTTTTCTAAAAATTAAGAGTAAAAAACACATTTTAAGGTTAGCTCTTCCTTTCTTCATAAACCAGAGTCCCATAATTTTCAAAAACTGAAAGCACTTGAAAAAAAGTAATTTTATAAATACAAGCATTTAAAGGAGAAAAAGTGTTTCATTTTCTTTGAATTTGAATAGAATTACTTCTATTTTAGGATGCTATTTTGTGAGAAAGACTTTTAATTACTGTTATTTCCTATTATTTTATTTCTATCTTGGTGTTACCACAGAAACATAAACAATATGCCAAAAACACTATGTTAGATCCTACATTGCTGGGTAATTTCATATTGGCTGATAAGGCTCAAGATTTCTTATATTTAGCCCTTATTCCAGCATTTACTTAAGAATAGATCTTATTCAGGTATGTACATGGAAACAAATAAAATCAATTATCACTACCTTTCTCAAGGCCTACTTGAGAACATATGAACACTTGATCAACAAAACAGTATCTTATGCAAGAAGTATCCACTGTGCTCAGGTCCAGACAATAAAAAAGATTTTAAAATACCTTTTTTTTTATAGATAGGAAGATATTTTTTATTTTACTCCAGCTGCTATAAAAAAATTTGGCTACTTTAAAAAATATTGCATCAGAATATCCAGGTGCTCCATTTTTGGTTTCAAGTAAAGAACTGATTACCTGATGCTTCAACTTCATTTTGATTGCATGACAAGTCATCCAAACATAGGTCAATAAGAAGGATCTGTCCAACATCAGTGACCACAGCTGCCACTCCAAAAAGCCATCGCAGACTTGGATGTAAATGCTGAGTGCTTGCACTGGCTCCTCCATGATTAATTATAGGTTCAATAGCTGTTACCTAGAAAACATAATACATGATTTGCTTTTCTTCTGCAAAGTAAGAAAATATAATTAACAACACAATAAATTTAAGTTAAAGCAGGTTATCAGTTATAATAGATTTAAGACTATAAAATAGAGTAAATTTGCATTTGATACTTGTGATCTGAATAATGAAATCTTCAGATATACTAGGAATTACACCATTACTCAATACATAGAAAAGTCACGCAGTTGGACTCACAACTGATGTTGACTGAGAGCTTCTATATGCCAGGTACTGTGTTACCCGGCTCATTCAATGTTCACGACAATGCTTCCATAGTAGACTATGTGTGATTACTTCTCTTTAAAGATGAAATAACCTGAGGCTTAGAAAGTTACTCTAGTTATTCAAGCCATAAAATCATTACGCATAAAATGCAAACCTAAATTGTTCTCACTTTAAAGCTCTTAAACAGCTACTCTAGGATTCTATGGCCTGTTCTCCTAAGAGTAAAAACTAATCATTCCAGAAAAATTTACTGTTTACTCTTTAAAAAACAACAACAAAAAAAGATATTTTAAGTCCTCTTTATACCTTAAAGACTGGTCTAACCTTTCTATTGGACTTCATATAAAACTCTGGCAGTCACTGGATCAGACACTTAACAAGAATTGCTATTATTTAAAGAAAACTATACTTTAGCTATTGTATGGAGTCATATTTTTCCCCCTCATCTCATGAGTCAAATTTTAAATGTCTGTAACTAGTCATCCATATTTTATACTTGTCTTTCCTTCAGTTTCCTATTAATTCATAAAAATTAATTAGGTATGATATATGATAAAATGTTTGGTGATTTCTATGCTAATACAGGTTAAACATCCAAATCCAAAAGTCCAAAATCTAAAACATTTCTAGTCCCAGGCATTTCGGATAGGGGATTCTCAACCTGTACTGATGAATGTTCTGGCAAGAAAAGAAAATATCTGATATCAATGATTTATGTGTTAATAAGATTAAGTTTTTTTCAGCCTGTAACTTACTACAGACAAAAGCCTGGCTCTTTCTCTATATCAGTATACAAAACATTACTCAGTGTTTCTAATTCTGAAAGCTGTAACTTCATCACTTTTTCTTTTCTAATTACTGTAATAATGTCTATAAATACTAAAGCATATTCAATTCCTCAGTGAGCAGTAGCGAATCTAAGTTTGCATTCCTCATACAAATACTATATGAAGTGATTAATACTATTACCTTAATTTTAGAAGACAATTAAAAATAACCATATTTAGAAGTGTATACTGCACCCTACCCAAAAAATAGCTAGTAGGTTGAACTTCTGAAAGTGTCTATCGCTACTCCCCCTATCTTTTCCTTATTCTATATTCTCTCTTCCATACATCAACCATCCATTCAACTGAGCAACCAGTTCAGGAACCTTGTTTCTTCTCAATTCCTCATCCAAACGATCCATGAGTGTCCATGTTTCCTTCTGTATGTGTTCTGAATCTGCCCCATCTTCTCTATTTCTACTGTCATTTCCTTGGTTCAGCTCCTCATCATTATTGACCCGAATGGCAACAGTCTCCTTGTTTCTATTCTCACAATATCCTCTCTGACCCAATCCAAGCAAGCCTTTTACATGAGTTCTACTTAAAATTACTTCACCACTGGCCAGGTGTGGTGGCTCATGCCTGTAATCCCAGCACTTTGGGAGGCTACGGCAGGTGGATCACGAGGTCAAGAGATCGAGAGCAGCCTGGCCAACATGGTGAGATCCCATCTCTACTAAAAATACAAAAATTAGCTGGGCGTGGTGGTGCATGCCTGTAGTCCCAACTACTCAGGAGGCTAAGGCAGGAGAATCACTTGAACCCGGGACATGGAGGTTGCAGTGAGCCGAGATCGTGCCACTGCACTCCAGCCCGCTGACAGAGCGAGACTCCGTCTCAAAAAAAAAAAAAAAAAAAAAAAATTACTTCACCGTTGATTTCAAAGGAGCCCCTAATTACAAACAAGGCCATTCACAATCTAAATCCTCACCATTTCTGGCCCCCTATTCTTCCTTCCCCTCATCCCTCCCTCAGCCATTCTAAATCAAGTCTAGTTTCCCAAATGCTCCATGTACTATTATTTTTCCATGCCAGTCTCTTTATCTAAAATGTCCAACTCTTTTGACTAGAAATTATCCATTCTACATGTTCCAAGTGCTTAAATTTATTAAAAGTATTCACTATATTTATGCTAGTCTTATTCATTTGTCTTCTCCCACTAGACTATAAGCTCTCTAAAAGCACAGGCCAAGTTCAATTTATTCATCCTGGGAATCTAACATATATTTTCCATAATGCTCCAATCCAAGACTATTGTCTCCAATTTAAAAGGTAAAAACATTTTAAAAACTACATAGTAATGAATACATTTTTATAAACTTTGAGTGTCCTCACAGAACACAACTGGAGATAAGAACAAGATTTAGATGATACTTTTCACAAAAAAAGAGTATCAGAACATTACATGTCATTGCTATTTTTACTCTGGAACGTTTTAACCAATAAGAAAGTTACATTTTAAATGTTAAGTTCCTTGAATAACATATCATCTTTAACCTCATTTTTATTCTAAACACTTTACCTAAGAGTAACACATTTACATAAAAGTATACAAATTGTAAATGTTGCGGGTCAGTGAAATTTCACAAAGTAACACACCTATATAACCAGCAGGGGTTCAGTTTTGAAAGACAATGTCCAGGTATCTTAAACAGTACCTACCCTTCCAGGAAGAACAACTGCTTTAACGACTTTTGATATTCCAAGGTCATAAAGACAGAGAACACTCCCTTCTGTTTCTTCCAATCCTATTAATAATCCAGTTCTCTTCTGCCAAGAAAATTCTTTCACAGCTAAAACTACAGGAGGCTGTTCACTGACTCCACTGAATCTGTAAGCAGACAATCGCTCTCCTGTTATAGAGTTTACTACCTCAAGTTGTGGACCACAAGCCAAGCAAGCAAGTCCATTTTTCCCTAGAAGAAAAAAAAATTGCTTATTTTAATATTGTATATACACAAAAAAATGCAATAACAGTTAGCTCATTTACATACAACTGTATGTTCATTACATAAAACTTTACATATTATCTCCACATTGAAATCTAAGCATTTATACAACATAGTGATCCTCAAACTTTTAATCAAGCAACTATCATTACAATAATAATAGTCATTCAGTGGTGTGAACCTGGGAGGCAGAGCTTGCAGTAAGCCGAGATCGTGCCACTGCACTCTAGCCTGGGAGACAGAGCAAGACTTCATCTCAAGTAATAATAACAGTAACACTCATTCAGTAAAAGCCACCATGGTATGTGCTTGAATATGTTATCTCATTTATTCCTTATCACACCTCAATGTAGAGATAAGGCAGCTAAACCTGAATACTGTTTAACTTTCCCAAAGTCAAAAAGTAGCACAGGCAGAAGTAGATCCCAAGCCTGTTTAACTCCAAAACTCATGCTTTAACTACTAAGGCTTAAACGATTTAAACTAGAAGTTACGCAGTTATAAAATAGAACATATTATTCTATCCCTAAAGAGTTCACAGTCCAACTGAGAAATTAAGACATAACTAGCATAATGACAGGAAGTATCAGAACCTCTTCTCTGCCTATTAGTCATGTTTGGATTTCACTCTGCCTGCAATGTAAAGTCACAGAGGTGACCATCTGATTTAAATCAAGTCAGTAACTATCTGATTTATGCATGTTTTTAAATGTTACTCCAGCTGCTAAGCAAAGAATGGACAAGGAGAAGCACAGAGCAGCAGCACTGGGTGGAAGATGACACCTGCTTGGTGACCGAATAGAGAAAAGTGGGTTGACTGGAGATTCAACTTAGAGGGAGAACTAATTGGATTTGCTTGCTGATGAATGAGACACAGGGAGGTGAGTAAAACAAGAATCAAGTACAGACTCCGAATTTCTGCTTGAGCAACCAGATGAACGGTAACTTCTAAATTTGAGATGTCCATCAAGCATCCAAGTACATTAGTTGGATATGTAAGTTTATCGCTAAGGGAGGCCACAGTTTAAGAAAGTAGCATGGCACAATGGGGTCTGAGAACGCCAAGGTTCCAAGATCCTTTCCGCCACTTACCTGTGTAACTGGGATCAAATAAACTATTTCATTCTCAGTTACACAGAACAGTGGCTACTTAGAGAAGTTTTACACCTACTCCAATGAAGTCATTATACAATGCCTGGCATATAGAAAGTACTGTTGCTCCTTTTAACATTCAAGAGTATGGCACTGTAAAGAGAGAAATGACTGATACATATGTTTTGCTCTCTGCCTGCTGGGAAGACGGCTACGAAACTTATTTTCAGAAAAGTCTTCTGCAATATCTTTCATTAGAACAAGATCTATAAGAGAAAGCCTTCCTTTAGTATGGTTCTCTGGTGTATTACACAATCTAAGTTACACATTGAGATCTTATTCAGGTATATGAAATCAGAAAATGAGATTTTCTGAAAATTTTATAACATCTAGGGCCCTGGACTTTTCTACTCATGATACTGTTCAGGTTCTAATCCAAACTCATCACCAATAAAACTTCCTAATTATAAAGAAAAACTAGTTGCATGTTACTTCTACTTCCCAAACATAGATAATACTAAGATACAAAACACGTGAGATTTTTAATAAGGAAAAATTAACTATAACCCCCCAATCAGAGGTTCACTGATAACGTGTTTAAGAGCTTATAGATGTTATATATGTAACTGTAGATGTTATATATTTAAGATCACTCAGGTTCTGCTCTTTCTTCTTCCACATAAAGAAACTACAATATATACTTATTATTATTTATCTTACAAATCAATTGTATTAGTAAATGTTCAGTAACATTATGTTTACCCGCAGCAAACTTTCCACGAAGCACAGATTCTAATGTTATTTCGTCTTCTCCAAGGGCTTGAAGAGTCACTTCTGGAAATGGCAGAAGACCACTAGTCACTTGAGCTCTTAAGTCTCGCATACTTCCACTGTAAATATTTTTAAAAGAAAACATTATTATGACACATTTGTAGACAATACACTTGATTATCTTCAGCCAGGAAAAACAGTAAAAGCCACCAACAAAATAAAGAAAAACTAAAATCTGGTTACAAAATACACATTGGCCAGATGCGAAGGCTCACGCCTTTAAGTCCCAGCTACTTGGGAGGCTGAGGCAGGAGGATGAACTGATCCCAGAAGTTCGAGGCTGCGCCTCCAGTGAGCTATGATTGTGCCACTTCACTCCAGCATGGGCGACAGAGCAAACTCCAGTCTCAAAAATAAATGACAAGCATCTGGGACCAAGGTATTCTATTGTCTCCTAAGAAAATATTTCCCAAACAGCTTTAGGAAAGTAAACATTCATTAAGCCAGACGTACTAAGGATATACATTATTCCCTAGATTCTTTAAACACTAGTTCAGTGCAATTCATCTCACTGTCTAACCTCCTTGCAAAGAACACTTCACCACCACCATCCTGCCCACAGAAAAAAGAAAAAGTGATTGGTGTCTTTTAGAAAAATCACTTCTTCAGTAAAGGGTTTTAAGTCCATGAAAAATGTATAAATTCACAGAAACCCCAGAAATCAAGTTTGGTACATATCTTTTGCAGGATAGAAAAAATATATGCATAAAGTTGTCTGTCATTTAGAAGGTCAGATTTCCAGAATGACTACTCCCATTATAAACAACCAAAAATACTAATTAAAATACAGAAAGATTTTAGCCATCTGAGTTGGTTAGCTATCAAATCCAGTCCTGGGAACCCTGATCTTATTCTGGGCACTCTAAGATCCAAGGGCAAAAGATAAAGCCTAGGGCAAAGAGAACTAATAAGCGCCTCCCTCAACCCCATTAAACTCTGCCAGGCTACATCAGCCTAAAGGTGAGCAAGAACAATACACATTGTACAGGATGGGTACAATAAAGCTGTCCACATCAACCATGGCTCTGAGTCTCTTACTCAGAAAGACAACATTTTCTTTCATACAAATGTGTGGCCAGAATTCAAGCTAGGTTATATGGAAATCCTCAAGAGGCCGGGCGTGGTGGCTCATGCCTGTAATCCCAGCACTTTGGGAGGCTGAGGCAGGCGGATCACGAGGTTAGGAGATCGACACCATCCTGGCTAACATGGTGAAACCCTGTCTCTACTAAAAATACAAAAAATTAGCCAGGCATGGTGGCACACACCTGTAGTCCCAGCTACTTGGGAGGCTGCAGCAGGAGAATCACTTGAACCCAGGAGGTGGAGGTTGCAGTGAGCCTCACTGCACTCTAGCCTCGGCGACAGAGCAAGCAAGACTCCCTCTCAAAAAAAAAAGAAAAAAAAATCCTCAAGAGAAGAAATTTTATTATCAAGTATTTTCAGGTTGGTTGCTCCAAGCAATCCACAGAAACAACCACATATCCTCTGGAATCTCAAAGAATTCTCAAAGTTAAAGCAACAAAGAAAATAAGCTCACAGAGCCGGGCACGGTGGCTCATGCCTGTAACACCACTTTGGGAGGCCGAGGCAGGTGGATCATGAGGTCAAGAGATCCAGACCATCCTGGACAACACGGTGAAAACCCGTCTCTACTAAAAATACAAAAGTAAATTAGCCGGGCGTGGAGGCATACGCTTGTAATTCCAGCTACTCAGGAGGCTGAGGCAGGAGAGTCGCTTGAACCCAGGAGGCAGCTGCAGTGAGCCGAGACTGTGCAACTGCACTCCAGCCTGACGAGACTGTCCCAAAAAAAAAAAAAAAAAAAAAAAAAAAAAAAAACACACACAAGGATATCAATAGCCAGCGGAATCAGATTATTGAGGACTTCAGATATTGAAATTACCAGAGATTAGAAAGTAAATGTCTAATATATTTGTGTAAATCAGTGATTTAGCTTGATAAGAAACTGCAAATGTTATAAAGAAAAAATCAAGTAGATTTGAAAAAATAAAATTTCTAAAAATGAAAAATTAAATAAAAACTAAAACTCAACGGGTATAAAAATTCAATGGAGCAACGAGAATGAATCACAGCTACATGCAACAATATGAATGAATGTCAGAATATATTATTAAACCAGACGGGCGCGGTGGCTCACACCTGTAATCCCAGCACTTTGGGAGGCTGAGGCGGCGAATCATGAGGTCAGGAGATCGAGACCATCCTGGCTAACAAGGTGAAACCCTGTCTCTACTAAAAATACAAAAAATTAGCCAGGCGTGGTGGCGGGCGCCTGTAGTTCCAGCTACTCGGGAGGCTGAGGCAGGAGAATAGCGTGAACCTGGGAGGCGGAGCTTGCAGTGAGCCGAGATGGTGCCACCGCACTCCAGCCTGGGCGACAGAGTGAGACTCCATCTCAAAAAAAAAAAAAAAAAAAATTATTAAACAATAAAAGCATCCAGGCACAGTGGCTCACGCCTATAATCCCAGCATTGTGGGAGGCCAAGGCAGGTGGATCACCTGAGGTCTGGAGTTCAAGACTAGCCTGGCCAACATGGTGAATCCCCATCTCTACTAATAATACCAAAAAAAAAATCAGCTGGGCGTGGTGGTGCATGCCTGTAATCTCAGCTACTTGGGAGGCTGAGGCAGGAGAATCGCTTGAACCTGGGAGGCGGAGGTTGCAGTGAACCAAGACCACGGCATTGCACTCCAGCCTGGGCAACAAGAGTGAAACTCTGACACAATAAATAAATAATAATAAAAATAAAAGCAGCAGAAAATACACGGAAAATGACATTTACATGAGGTTAAAAAGACACGCAGAACTAAGCAAAATATTGCTTAAGGATGCAAACATGACCAAACTATGAAAAAAAACAAGGAAAAAATAAACACAGAATCCACAGTGGATTTGAGAGGGAAAGCGGAAGAATATACGAGGGACTCTGAAGTAGTGGTAATGTTCTTTCTCTAGAACTTGGTGCTGAGTACACAGGTATTCACTGCACCGTGATCTTCTCTAGCTTATATTCTTTTGCACCCACTCACCAAATAAATTATTTTGTACCTACTTAATACTCAACAAAAACAAACTCAAAGGATAAGTGAAAAAGTAAACTAGAAGCCCCCAAAACTTATTCAGAATGCAGCACAAAGGAATGAGTAGTTTTAAATTATAGATAACATAAGGAAGATCTAAGACATGCCTAATCAGAATCCTCCCAAAAATATAATACTAATAGGAAGAAGCAATGCATTTCCCAGATTTATAGACACACCGATTCCCTGAGTCAGGAAGTCCAATGAATCCTAGGCACTACCAAAAAAAGAGAAATGACTCAACAACAGTAGTGGAAATCAGAATTCTGGAATATCTTCCGAAGTCTAACCAAAAGTAACTGCCAACATAATTATATATTACTGAAAGGATCCTTAACAAATACGAAATATGTTTTTAGACAAAAAAGTTTGCTTAAAGGAAATGTTAAAGGAAATGTTAAAGGATTCAAGAAGGCTTCAGGTAGAATAGAGATCAGATAGGAGGTCTGAGAGGCAGCAAGAATGATGATGTCGAAGTACTGGTACATATACAGAAAAAAATCTAAACACTGACTACACAACAATAATAATGGCTGTGTGGGGTTTAAATAAACCATACAGAGTCTTCTTACTGCCTGAGAGAATAACGACACATTGGTATATTTTAGACTTTGTTACATATCCATGTTGAAAACATATACAGGGCTGGGCACAGTGGCTCACGCCTGCAATCCCAGCACTTTGGGAGGCCTAGGCGGGTGGATCACCTGAGGTCAGGAATTCAAGACCAGCCCAACCAGTATGGTGAAACCCCATCTCTACTAAAAATACAAAAATCAGTCGGGCATGGCAGTATGTGCCTGTAGTCCCAGCTACTCAGGAGGCTGAGACAGGAGAATTGCTTGAACCCAGGAGGCGGAGGTTGCAGTAAGCAGAGATTGCACCACTGCACTCCAGCGCGGGTGACAGAGCAAGACTCTGTCTCAAATAAAAGGGAAAAGACACGTGCAAGAAGGTACACTGTATATCAACAATATTCTGTTGCAGTTTTTTGGGTTTTTTTTTTAGACAGGGTCTCACTCTGTCACCCAGGCTGGAGTGCAGTGGCATTATCAGAGCTCAATGCAGCCTCAATTTCCTGGGCTCTAGCAATCCTCTCGTCTCATGCCACCATGCCTGGCTAATTTTTTTCTTTTTTTAGTAGAAATGAGGTCTCACTATGTTGCCCATGATGGTCTCGAACTCCTGGGTTCAAGCAATCCTCCTGCCTCAGCCTCCCAAAGTGCTGGGATTACAGGTGTGAGACACCTATCAATAGTATCAACAGGCCGGGCGCGGTGGCTCACATCTGTAATCCCAGCACTTTGGGAGGCTGAGGCGGGCGGATCACGAGGTCAGGAGATCGAGACCATCCTGGATAACATGGTGAAACCCTGTCTCTACTAAAAATACAAAAAAAATAGCCGGGCGTGGTGGCAGGTGCCTGTAGTCCCAGCTACTCGGGAGGCTGAGGCAGGAGAATGGCGTGAACCCAGGAGGCAGAGTTTGCAGTGAGCCGAGATGGCGCCACTGCACTCCAGCCTGGGCGACAGAGCGAGACTCCGTCTCAAAAAAAAAAAAAAAAGTATCAATAGTATTCTTAATAGCCTATCAATAGTATTCTTAATAGCCAAATACTAAATACAACCAAAGGAGAATGAAGAAGAACTTTTTATTTAATCAAATAGTAAAAAAAAAGATAGGCTGGGCACGGTGGCCCATGCCTGTAATCCCAGCACTTTGGGAGGCCGAGGTAGGCGGATCACCTGAGAGGTCAGGAGTTTGAGAACAGCCTGACTAACATGGTGAAACCCCATCTCTACTAAAAATACAAAAATTAGCTGGGCATGGTGACATGCGTCTGTAATCCCAGCTACTCGGGAGGCTGAGGCATGAGAACTACTTGAACCTAGGACTCAAGGGTTGCAGTGGGCCAAAACTGTGCCACTGCACTCCAGCCTAGGTGACAGCAAGACTCTGTCCCAAAAAATAAATAAGTAAATAAAATTATAATAACTGAAACAATGCGATATAGGCTAGAATGGACAAACAGGTCAACAAAACAGATAAAATAATCTAGACACAGAATCACTAAGTTTAGCAGATGATAAAAAGCTATTTGGATATTTCAATTCAGAGCGGACATGTGGACTATTCAATAAACATTTCTGGTATAATGTGCTACTCATCTGCAGCAAAGACATTACACACTGGTAGAGTGAAGTGGTAGAAGTCACACATTACATTCCTCCCCTAATATCTAGCAAATGAAGTGCGTGGGTGTGTGTGTGTGCGCGCGCGTAGCACACAGAAGCAGGTACAGAAGAAAGGTGAGTTCACAAAACCCAGAGAATTCTAACATCCTTCGGTGTGTGGGGGGTGAAGTAAAATGAAGGGGGAAATAGATAACCCCGGGAAAACTCCAGGTCTGGAAGTCCCTAATTACATACTATGCCACAGGACCTGAGCAGAGGGCCATGTTTCAGGGAACTGTGCTGCTGTTTTGGGAGAAAGGTGAAGGCCCAAAGGCATAGAATATAAATCTGACAAAAGAGAGATCCGAGGTACAAGTCATTACCGTTTCTCAGCACTCCCCCTCCTATCTACTGAGTGCAGAAAGGACTACATTCAGTTCCAACACCCAGCCCAAGCCATTCTCATACAAGAGAATCAATACTATCAAACTGAAACCTGTGGTAAAATAACAGGATAACAGCCACTTCTAACAGATGCGTTTAACTTTCAAAAATTTATAAAGAAATATTTCCGTTAAAAGAACTATTATAAATTTAACAATTCCTTTCCTTTGTTTTCTTATGAAATTAACTATTTCTAAAAATGAGCATTTCACACAATAGTCTCTATGAATTCTTCCATCTGTTTATCTTCAGAGATGTCTGAAATATTCACAAAACATCAGTGCCGTTTATTTTTGTGTGATGCAAATTTGTGATTTGCTCATTTCAGTATGGCTTGGATTTCTTATAAAATCAATAATTACTTGAAGAATTTAAAAACTATATATATATATAATAAAAATAGAACTTTAAAAATACAGTAGATATTTATGTAGCCTTAGGATGGGAACAAGGCAAAAATCAACCTAATGTTCTTGCTTGTCATTCTTATTCTCTCCACATCTTAGTCCCCTCCCCTAAAAAAATTTATGTGGAAAAAAATTTCAAAGATTCACTCAAAAAATTAAAATACATGAGTTATCATTTTCTGTTCAGGCTATAAATGCTATCTCCTAGACAAAAACTTGATAGACTACCTCAAAAACTGAATCACATATGTCACCATTAAGTCACAAAACCTAAAAAGTTACGTTGGAGATTTCCAAATCATCAAAAGTAGAAGTTTGCTTTTTATTATCCAAAACAGATCCAAAAGTCTAACCTAATATAAAGTGTGTGTGCATCAATGGGAAGCTATGACCATTAGCCTCCAATACAAAACCCTCATGAGGGTCCTATACTCAAGTCTTAGTTGCTCTTATATACACAAATTGATCCTATTCATCTCCTAAATAGCTTAGTACCAGAAAAATTTTTAGAGGAACAGATGGAAAAGGCCAGAATCACACTGTTACTATGTTGTTTTCCCCTCTGACAGCCTTTTATATAGCTTGATAAAACTAGTTTAATGATGAACTGAAGTTAACACATTTTTCCTACTAAACTTAAAACCAAAGTAAATCAACCAGAACCAAAACCTTCAGAATTCCATGCAGTAGCTTTTTACAAAGTGTATTCAAAAGAGTGCTAATGGAGAATGAGCAAAAAAGTTCCATGATCCCTATACTTCAATCAAAATCATCTCAATAGAATTTTGGAAAGATTTTCACAAAATCCAAAGTCCGGAGGATAACACACAATAAGCATTTTTTGGAAAATGAAATATAGTAAATGTTCTATT
Source organism: Pongo abelii (assembly GCF_028885655.2). Lineage (NCBI taxonomy): Eukaryota > Metazoa > Chordata > Mammalia > Primates > Hominidae > Pongo > Pongo abelii. Next base: position 2,114,651 of record NC_071985.2, on the reverse strand, counting down.
TCTTAGGCTGGGTGAGTTTTGTTACATTGTTTGAATGCAGAACAAAGATGATATAGAAGTACTAGCTCTAAGAGAATAAAGCCACAGTTTGTTTGTTTGTTTGTTTTGAGATGGAGTCTGGAACTCTCGCCTGGGCTGGAGTGCAGTGGCGCCATCTCGGCTCACTGCAAGCTCCGCCTCCCGGGTTCACGCCATTCTCCTGCCTCAGCCTCTCCAGTAACTGGGACTAGAGGCGCCCGCCACCACACCCGGCTAATTTTTTGTATTTTCAGTAGAGACGGGGTTTCACCGGATTAGCCAACATGGTCTCGATCTCCTGACCTTGTGATCCGCCGCCTCAGCCTCCCAAAGTGCTGGGATTACAGGCGTGAGCTACCGCGCCCGGCAAGCCACAGTATTTAAACTGTGGCCAGACATGATGGCTCATGCCTGTAAGCCCAGCACTCTGGGAAGCTCAGGCAGAAGGATCACTTAAGACCAAGAGTTGGAGGTTGCAGTAAGCTATGCTCAGGCCATGGCACTCCAGCCTGGGCAAGATCCTGTTTCTAAAAATATAAAAAATAAACCTAATGTGGTTTGTATAACTGTCCCCTCCCAATCTCACACTGAAATGTGATCCCCAGTGTTGGAGAAGGGACCTGGTAGGAGGTGTTTGGGTCATGGGAGAGGACCCCTCATGAATGGGTTGGTGTCCTCTCCATAGTAATGAATTCACATGAGATCTGGCTGTTTAAAGCCAGGCGTGGTGGCTCCCAGCACTTTGGGAGGCTGAGGCAGGCAGACTGACTGAGCCCAGGAGTTCGACACCAGCTTGGGCCACATGGTGAAATCTCATCTCTACAAAAAATAATTAGCCAGGTATGGTGGCGCCTGCCTGTAGTCCCAGCTGCTGGTACTGCCTGAGCCTGGGAGGCCAAGGTTGCCACGAGCCATAACTGCACCAATGAATTCTAGCCTAGGCGACAGAGTGAGACCCTGTCCTAAAAAAAAAAAAGAGGCCTGGTACCTCCTCACTCCCCACTCTCATGATGTGAGTATCCTGCTCTCCCTTTGCCTTCCGACATGATGGGAAGCTTCCTGAGACCCTCACCAGAAGGCAGGCAGCTGTTGGTGTCATGCCTGCACAACCTGCAGAACCATGAGGCAAAATAAACCTCTTTTCTTCATAAATTATCCAGTTTCGCATATTCCTTTATAGCAACATAGGCTAACATATTTCTAATTCAAACTTTGAATCCAGGTTCCAGCACTTAATAATACATGTAACGTTGTGCTTTACTATATTCTGTCTTCCCCACTTTCATATCCAAGCTTCTAGAAAAGAGGAGTACTTATTTCTCCAGACTTCATCATGGTGCCTAGCACAAAGGAGTTCAAAAAAATGTTTAATAAATCAAAGTTTTTCAAATTTAACAGCCTTTGAATCTACAGGGCAAAATTGGTTTTAAGACTTTTGCAATTTAAGCACACTACAGAGAACATCAAAACACTATTATTAGAAATAGGGGCCGGGCACAGTGGCTCACACCTGTCATCCCAGCACTTCGGAAAGCTGAGGTGGGTGGATCACCTGAGGTCAGCAGTTCGAGACCAGCCTCACTAACAGGGTGAAATCCCGTCTCTACTAAATACAGAAAACTAACCAGGTGTGGTGGCGCATGCCTGTAATCCCAGCTACTTGTGAGGCTGAGGCAGGAGAATCACTTGACCCCAGGAGGCAGAGGTTGCAGTCAGCTGAGACTGCACCATTGCACTCCAGCCTGGGCAACAAGAGCAAAACCCCATCTCAAAACAAACAAGTCTCAAAACAAACAAACAAACAAAAGTGTATGGCCGGGCCGCGGTGGCGCACGCCTGTAATCCCAGCACTTTGGGAGGCTAAGGCGGGCGGATCATGAGGTCAGGAGATCTAGACCATCCTGGCTAACAAGGTGAAACCCCATCTCTACTAAAAATACAGAAACAAAATTAGCAGGGCGTGGTGGCGAGAACCTGTAGTCCCAGGTACTCAGGAGGCTGAGGAGGGAGAATGGCGTGAACCCGGGAGGCGGAGCTTGCAGTGAGCCGAGATCGTGCCACTGCACTCCAGCCTGGGCGACGGAGCAAGACGCCATCTCAAAAAAAATAAAAAAGAAATAGGCCAGGCACTGTCGCTCACGCCTGTCATCCCAGCACTTTGGGAGGCCAAGGCGGGAGAATCGGCTGAGGTCAGGAGTTCGTTAGAGACCAGTCTGGCCAACATGGTGAAATCCCGTCTCTACTAAAAATATGAAACTTAGCAGCCAGCCATAGTTGCATACGCTTGTAATCCCAACTACTTGGGAGGCTGAGACATGGGAATCGCTTGAACCCGGGAGGTGGAGGTTGCTGTGAGCTGAGATGGTGCCACTGCACTCCAGCCTCAGCAACAGAGCCAGATTGTCTCAAAAAGAAAAATTATATTATTAGAAACAATATCTCATATAAAGGTATATGAAAACACAAACACACATGAAACATCTATGTTCAGTACTATACAAAATTAAAGAGAGTCCTAGCCTTTTATGACATGCCAGCACTGGCAACCTATGAAAAGTAATTTACAAAGTTTCAACTCCTTTCCAAAGTCTAGATAGGCAGAGCAGGAACGTTCTACCGGCTTTGAATGAAAATACTGTTCATGGCCAGGCGCGGTAGCTCAAGCCTGTAATCCCAGTACTTTGGGAGGCTGAGGCGGGCGGATCACAAGGTCAAGAGACCGAGACCATTCTGGCCAACATGGTGAAACCCCGTCTCTACTAAAAACACAAAAATTAGCTGGGCGTGGTAGCACGCACTATAGTCCCCGCTACTTGGGAGGCTGAGGCAGGAGAATCGCTTGAACCTGGGAGGCAGAGGTTGCAATAAGCCAAGATCGCGCCACTGCACTCCAGCCTGGAGACAGAGCAAGACTCTGCCACAAAAAAAAATTAATTAATTAATTAATTTAATTAAATACTGTTCGGCCGGGCGAGGTGGCTCACGCCTGTAGTCCCGAAGCAGGCAGATCACGAGGTCAGGAGATCGAGACCATCCTGGCTAACACGGTGAAACCCCGTCTCTACTAAAAATACAAAAAAAATTAGCCAGGCATGGTGGCGGGCGCCTGTAATCCCAGCTACTGGGGAGGCTGAGGCAGGAGAATGGCGTGAACCCGGGAGGCAGACCTGGCAGTGAGCCGAGATCGCGCCAGTGCACTCTCTAGCCTGGGCGACAGAGCAAGACTCCGTCTCAAAAAAAAAAAAAAATCATTACTTCTGCTTGCCTGTCTTCTCCACTACACTATGAATTCCTAAAAGGCAAAAATCACCAAATCTTATTCCTGGGCATTCGACAAGATCACAGTGCCTTTGGACTAACAGGTCCTAAATGTAATAAATTAGGATAACAGAATACTATATAGCAGGATATTATTAGGATATTAGCAGAGACAAGAAACAGGCATGTTAAACAATAAAATCAATTTTTTAAAACTCAAGATTGAGCCCAATTATTTTTAAGTATACACTGGTTCAGTATTAAGCAAAACAAAATTCTTAAAATTACTAGGCCAGATATTAAAAACAGAATACTAGAAATCAGTTTTCTGTGTGAAATACACAAATTCCTGCAATAACGGAATTCCACCACAGAAAATGGAACTCTAATCTAGTTCAACAATTATATTGCAACATGTACCAAGCAAACATTTCTATAAACCATTTTGTATGCAATGTTACTTTTTTTCTTTTTGACTAATAAAAAGACGAATTGTCATTTGAATGTAAACTACCAGTGGACCCAGAAACTTCAAGCCTTTCAGAAATTTCTTTCCAACTTAATTCAAACATTTTAAAATTACGAACTACTTTTAAAACACCGTGTTAGTAGTAAAGGAATGCAAGGGCAAGAAGATAACCTACTTCCTGACTTTAAGGAGTTTACAATCTAGAAAAGGAGATACATAGTCAATTATCAGAGTATCAGACACAAAGAATAAATGCTACAATAGGTACATATGCCGTGAGATCCCAGTAAAAAAGTGGGATAAGGGGAAATAAAAGAGTACAGTGGGCTGGGTGCGGTGGCTCACGCCTGTAATCCCAACACTTTGGTTGGCCGAGGTGGGCAGATCGTCTGAGCTCAGGAGTTCAAGATCACCCTGGGCAACATGGTGAAACTCCGTCTCTACTAAAATACAAAAAATTAGCCGGGTGTGGCGACGCGTTCCTGTAGTCCCAGCTACTCGGGAGGCTGAGGCACGAGAATCGCTTGAGCCCTGGAGGCGAAGGTTGCAGTGAGCCAAGATCGCGCCGTTGCACTCTAGCTTGGGCTACAAAGTGAGACTCCGTCTCAAAAAAATAAAAATAAAAATAAAAATACAGTGAAAACACTGGATTTAGAAGGAGGACCTGAAATTTGAGAATTTAAAAAAGGAAAGATGGCACTCCAGGATGAAGGACACGAGCAAAGAAACATCAGAGTGGAAACATCTCTTCCACAGAATGGGCCCAGGATTGGTGACGATTCCGGAAGAGCAAAAGCATAAAATTTGTTAACATATGAGGATAGATAGTAGCATATACTTATTGTAGAGGCCTTTGAGCTAACCGAGGGAAGTTACACTTCATTCTGGGAAGAAAGAAAAGTCCCTGAAAATATTAAAGGTAGGCGTGAAAGACACAATGTTTTGCTTCCTCTTAAGATATATCTGTACCAGCCAGGCGCGGTGGCTCACGCCTGTAATCCCACCACTCTGGGAGGCCAAGGCGGGCGGATCACGAGGTCAGAAGTTCAAGACCAGCCTGGCCAATATGGTGAAACCCCGTCTCTACTAAAAATACAAAAATTAGCCGGGTGTGGTGGCATGCACCTGTAATCCCAGCTACTCAGGAGGCTGAGGCAGGAGAATCGCTTGAACCTGGGAGACAGAGGTTGCAGTGAGCCAAGATTGTGCCATTGCACTACAGCCTGGGCAACAGAGCAAGACCCTGCCTCAAAAAAAAAAAAAAAAAGATGTATCTGTACCTATGAAAAAGGAGAGGCGTAAAAAGACAAAGTCTCGAAACTGATGTATAATGATCTTTTTTATTTTATTTTATTTTTTTAGCAACAGGGTCTCGCTCTGTCACACAGGCTGGAGTGCAGCGGCGTGATCCTGGCTCACTGCAACCCTCGAACTCTCAGTTTGAGGCTGAAGCTCAAACGTTCCCCCTGCCTCAGCCTCCCAAGTAGCCGCGCGACTAGAGGCGCCACCAATGCCCGGTTGACATGATGTTTTAAAAATTTTTTAGAGGTAATTATTGTTGTTTGCAAACTCGTGACAGTTTGGTAGTACGTTACTGAAGGATCAGGATCCAAAAATCACAGTACAGAGACAACGTAGACTTCCCATAGCGCTTGGCACACTTAAAACATCCCTTCAAGTATTAACCTTAACTGGGCTTGTCATCCCTGGCCAAATCCTCTGAAATAAGTAAACCACTCTAATTTCTTCTCTCCTAAGAGACTCTATCAGTGAAAGCTCACAAAAAAAGTTTTTTTAAAAAAAGGGGTTCTCGCCATGTTGCTCATGCTGGTCTCAAACTCCTGGGCTCAAGCGATCCTCCCGCCTCAGCCTCTCAAAGTGCTGGGATTACAGACATGAGCCACTGCGCTCAGCCAAAGACAGTTCTTAAAATCTATAGGTTCTTTAGGATAATCTGAGAATAAACTATCGTTTAGGATTTCCCCAAAGGATTTACGTTTTGTTCTATGAAGAACCCAGTTCTTCCAAAAATTTCTACAACTGACGATTTGGAAATAAAAATAACGCTCATCTCATAAAACTTTGCACACAGATAGTGTGAACCTCGTAAGCTTTGAGCACAAAATTTCCCCATCTCTCAAAACAAAACACCCAAACCAAAACAGTCAACCAGTGGCAAAAGAAACCGTCCTCAGCTTCCCAGGTGGGAAAAAGGAAGGCAAAGCACCCCAAGATGTGCTTTTATTTTAAATCTCCTTGATCTGACCAATGGGTGAGCTGGAGCCTCACATCCGAGCCCCGAGTCCAACTTCTTCCCCGCCCGGACTACTCACTGTGGCCAGGCCCAAGCGCATGTGGAACACACGCCAACACCGGACAGGCTCAGCACGCCGGCCACTTCCCTCGGGGAAAGGCCCGCCAACGAGTCCATCGCGTGGGAGAACAGTGGGAGAGTCGCGGCCCCGGCCGTCCGTAAAGGACCCGACTGCCGGCGCAGGACGCGAACCCACCAGCGCTGCTCCGCCGCCATGTGCCACCACTCCTCCGGTCCGAGGTTATGTAACGAAGCCCGGCGCCCGCGAGCCTGCCGTACCCGCCACCGCCAGCGCTCGCCCCCTCGAGCCCCATCCGTTGGCCCCGCGCACGCCCGGCCTAGGCCCGGCGCTCGCGGAGCAGAAGCCCCGCCGCCGCCGCCGCCGCCGCCGCAGGCCCAAGCCGCGCGACTCGCCCTCCGCCGCGCGGGCCCAACCCCCTCCCTCCCTTCCCCCTACCTGAGCAGGGCGGGTGAGCGCGCCGCCGCGGGCCGAGTCCACCGGGTAGCCAGGCCAGGCGCGAGCTCCTCCCGTGCGGGTCCGTCACAGCATCTCCCGGGAGACGTAGTCGACACGGGCCGGGATCACACCCCTCCGCCCGGCTGAAGCCGCTCCTCTGCGCTTCGGCCGCCGCCTGAGACCTCCCCGGCCACCTCAGAGCCACACGCCCCCGAGAGTGCCTTCGCGGGCTGTAGGCCTGCAGACCGCTCAGCGGCTAAAACGGAGTCGCTGCTCCCGCCGCGGTGCTGGCTCCTTCCCCTTGCAACGCTGCCTGCTCGCCACGGACAGCGCCGGCCCGGCTCTGCGTATTACCCTGTGCCGACAAAACCGAGTTCCACACGCCCCGGAAGGGAGGGAGCGGAGGAAAAGGGCGAAGAGGGAGGGGAGAATCGGGGGAGATCGCGGCTGCAGGGACCAGAGTTCTCGCGATGGTTCCGCGCTCGAGCGCCGGTTCCGCGGGAATTTTCAAACTCTCGGTGAAAGAAGGAGGTGGGAGGGAAAGGGAGGAAAGAGAAGCAGGGCCTGGAAGGGCGGATCATTTACAAAAAATCGGGTCTCTCCGCCTCCGAGGAGCTGGTGGGAAGAAAGACTACGAGTCCCACAGTGCCTTGCGCGTGAAGCCGCCCTGGCGGCCCCGGCGGCGCGCCCGGTGCGCACTTGGGAGTGGTAGTTTTCGCTGGGGGTCGCGCCGGGCTCTGCCAGCCGCCTGCTGCGATTGCAGGCGGTCTCTCTTGTCAAGTAATCGTGTGGCCCTGCCAGCTGGGGGCCGAGGGATAATCTTTCTCCCATAATTGGCAGCTTGCATTCTGTATTTTCTGTTCTGTGCTCCCACTTTTCTTTTTTTCTTTTTCTTTTTTTTGGAGACGGAGTCTTGCTCTGTTGCCCAGGCTGGAGCGCAGTGGCACGATCTTGGCTCACTACAACCTGTGCTCCCGCTTTTCATGCCAAAGGTGGGCTCCCAGACTTCTGGGGAAACGCTTTTTCCACCGTGCTGTTTTTTCTAGCATCCTCCTGTGCTTTCATGGCCAAAAATGCTCGCGCAGCCTAGCCTAATATTTTTAGTCAAAATTTTACCCCAAATCACTGTTATCTTTTTGGTCACCGCGGGTTTTCATTGTGGAATTTCTTATTTCTTGTTAGTATCTTCCTTTGAAGCAAATCCCAGCGCCAAACATGTTTCAAACAGATAGGGAACGTGTCCTTAATACTAAGTAGTAAGTAAAAGGATTATAACATGAGGTAGAGTAGGGATTTTAAGAAGATGCTCTTTTATCAGGAAAGTTTCTACTTTTCTGTTACCTTTCATATGTGCTTTTTAAATTTTTTTATTTTTGAGACAGTGTCTCGCTCTGTCGCCCAGGCTGGAGTGCAGTGGTGTGATCAAGGCTCATAGCAGCCTCGAACTCGTGGGCTCAAATGATCCTCCTACCTCAGCCTTCCAAGTAGCTGGGACTATGGGCATGGACCACCATGCCCCACTACATCCCATTAATTTTTGTTTCATTTAATTTATTTATTTATTTATTTATTTGAGATGGAGTCTCGCTCTGTCACCAGGCTGCAGTGCAGTGAAACAATCTCGGCTCACTGCAACCTCCACCTCCCAGGTTCAAGAGATTCTCCAGTCTCAGCCTCCAGAGTAGCTAGGACTACAGGTGTGCGCCACCACGCCCAGCTGATCTGTGTATTTTTAGTAGAGACAGGGTTTCACCATGTTGGCCAGGATGGTCTTGATCTCTTGACCTCATGATCCACCTGCCTCAGCCTCCCAAAGTGCTGGGATTATAGGCGTGAGCCACCATGCCTGGCCTTATTTTTTATTTTTTGTAGAGACTGTCTTACTGTGTTACCCAAGCTGGTCTCTACTCCTGGGCTCAAGGGATCCTCCTGCTTCACCCTCTCAACATGCTGGGATTACAGACATGAGCCACCATGCCCAGCCTATTTTTATTTTTGTGGAGACTGTGTCTTGCTGTGTTGCTCAGACTGGAGTGCATGGCTATTCGCAGGCACTGTGGCCTCATCAGTGCCACTGCTGCCTCCAACTTCTAGGCTCAAGCTATCCTCCCACCTCAGCTTCCCGAGCAGCTGGGACTACAGGCATGGATATCATGCCTGGCCCATATGCTTTCGGAGATAATGCTGCCTTTTGGAAATGTAATTTTCTTTTTTCTGTAATTTTTGTTTCTTTAGTAACGGCAGCCTCCATACATATCATGTTTGTTTGCACAAGGTATTGGACCAAGTTGTGATAGAAACAGTTAAAAAGAGTACTGCTTTTGCAGTAGGAGGTTTGGGGTTCATTGTCTTAATTGTTTTAAAGAGACCTCTTCAAACAGAAACCATCCTCTGTTGGATGTGCTGATTTATGTCACATGCTCCACATTCTACACTTTCTTTGGCACTATTTTATGCCCAGTTCATGAGTACTGTACCTCTCGGTAGTCAGAAGACATGAATTACCAGCTCAGGTGTGCTGCTAGTGAGCTGTGTGACATTAGGAAAATCAAGTGACCTCTCTGGGCTTCAGTTATCAGATGTGTAGAGCAAGGGATTGACTGATTCATTAGACAGATATTTATTAACTTTGCTCTAAGAGCCCTTCCAGTTGTGAAATTCAAAAATCTATTTTAATTGCACATATTATCCAGATTGCCTGTCTACATAGTCTTGCAGATTTTAATCCTTTCCATCATTATCAACAGAATGATTTCTGTATGATTGTCTACATTTTTATTATTTACTTATTTTGAGACAGGGTCTTGCTCTGTCACCCAGGCTGGAGTGCAGTGGCACAATCTTGGGTCACTGTAGCCTTGACCTCCTGGGCTCAAGCAGTCCTCCTACCTTAGCCTCCCAAATAGCTGGGACTACAGGTGCATACCACCACTCCTAGCTAATTTTTGCATTGTTTGTAGAGACAGGGTTTCATCATGTTACCCAGGCTGGTCTCGAACTCCTGGGCTCAAGTGATCTACTGGACTCAGTCTTCCAAAGTGCTGGAATTACAGACGTCAGCCACTGGCCTGGCCTGTGTAATTGTCCATAATCTAGACCAACTCTACCTGTCCTATTTTATTTCCCTATATAGTTCCTGAGAGCTTTGTTTTGTTTTGTTTTGTTTTTTAACTCTCCAAACCTGTTTTCTCTTTCAGTGTCTCCCAGCCTCTTCTCTCCCTGAGTAAATCTTAACATCCCTCAGGGGCCAGCTCAAGCCTCTTTTCTCTTCCCAATCTTTTCTTCAACTTCGGCCCACATAAATCACTAAAAACTTGAGCGAAATATGCTGTCTGAATTGTTTCATGTCTGTTTCCCTTTTTGCCTCTGACTCTCTCCATCCACCCACCATCTCCATCTCCCAGCTGCACTGGGAGCACAGACTGTATCTTTTTAAAATGCTTCCCCCATAACTGCTAGTTTTTTATTTTAGTTGCTTTGCAAACTGAATTTCCAATTTAAAGCTCTCATTCAATCCTTTTTCTTCTTTCAGTCATTTAACTAAGCAAATACCAGATTATTTTAATTGGTTTCAAGAGATGTTAATAAGTGTTAAATGAAGAAAAGTCTAGATTTGGTAATCAAATGAGTTTCGGGGAAAAGCTGATTAAATAAAAATAAAAATGTATTTTCTGTAAGACTTCACTGGCTTTAATATGCTTGGCATTCCCCAGAGTTGCTTGACCATGGCATCCATTTGCACTTGTGTAACATCTTGGCTTATTAGTGCTTCACAGAATAGACTTTGGTAAACACAGCTTCAAAGCTTTCTCTCACTGGAAGAAGCGTGGTGTGATGAAAAGAATGAAATCATTTGGAGCCAGACAAACTTGGGTTTTAATGAGTTTCACTACTTTCTAGCAACATGACTTTTATTAAATTACTTCACTCTCTGAGCCTATTTTCTCAGCTAAGAAGAAAAGAATGTCACTTTCTTTGCAGAATTGTAAAGATGAAAGGGAAGTACGTGCCTTCCTTAAAACCTCATTCTGTTTTCACCTATACGGTCCTAAGTTATGTTGGTAAAAGGCCTAGAAATGGATAATAACTAGTACGAATCCTCATGCTTCCATCTCGAATGTTTGATTCAAGAGGCAGTATTTTTTAAAATTTTATTTACTGATTGTTTTTTGAGACGGAGTCTCACTCTATCACCTAGGCTGGAGTGCAATGGCATGATCTGAGCTCACTGCAGCCTCCGTCTCCCGGGTTCAAGTGATTCTCCTGCTTTAGCCTCCCACTAGGATTACAGGCCCATGCCACCACTCCTGGCTAATTTTTGTATTTTTAGTAGAGATGGAGTTTCACCATGTTGGCCAGGCTGGTCTTGAACTCCTGACTTCAGGTGATCCACCTGCCTCAGCCTCCTAAAGTGCTGGGATTACAGGTGTGAGCCACTGCGCCCAGTCTGGTGAATGTATTTTAATCCTATTGAGCTTACACATCTTATTTTAATTATGGTGTTTGCATGGTGTTTTAAGTTTTCAGTGCATTTTAAATTGCTAGTCAAAACAATATCTCTACTTGATTTAAATTGTACTGTGACAGGGCAGGGCTTGTTTTGATTTTGCCTTTTCTGATCTTTACTTCTTCTTGGGTCCTCTACATGGTTCTTTAATAAACTTTGGGTAGATTTGTTGGATTTGATTAGGCATAAGTGTAGGTGATGTAGTATCAATTTTTCACTATGTACTCTTTCTGAAAAAAATTGTTTTTAATTTGTATGTATTTTCATTTTTTTGTAGCGATGGGGTCTCATTATGTTGCCCAGGCTGGTTTTGAACTCCTAGACTCAAGTGATCCTCCTGCTGTGGCCTCCCAAAGCAGTGGGATTACAGGCATGAGGGATGGTGCACAGACCAAAATTAAAATAAGATGTTAACTAGGATGCCGTATGTGGAGAGCCAGCAATGGAATGTATCAAATAAAATTCAATGTACCTTAAACCACTCTTCTGAAAATAAGTTAAAGATCTTTAGGATTTAGAAATGAATTATTTATTAGCAAACCACATGATTAGTACAGAAAACAATAAAGAACTTTAATGAAACTACAATTACATGGTTAAAACTCTAAATCATGATTCTTTTTTGTTTTTGAGACAGGGTCTTGCTCTGTCTCCCAGGCTGGAATGCAGCGATGCAATCCTGGCTCACTGCAACCTTTGCCTCCCAGGTTCAAGTGATTCTCCTGCCTCAGCCTCCCAAGTAGCTGGAATTACAGGCACTTGCCACCACGTCCAGCTAATTTTTGTATTTTTAGTAGGGACGGGGTTTCGCCATGTTGGCCAGGCTGGTTTTGAACTCCTGACTTCAAGTGATCCACCCACCTCAGCCTCCCAAAGTGCTGGGATTACAGGCGTGAGCCACCGCACCCAGCCTAAATCATGATTCTATGGTAGTATTTTTTTAGTACAGTTTTACTTTGTTTCAGTTTCTTATCATTCATTTATTTGTTCAGTTGTTCATCCATCAAATATTTATTGAATATTTGGGGTAGGCATCATTCAAAGCACAGCTTAAGAAGACCAGTGGCTGTGTCCCTCAGCAAAGCAATCAGAACAACATCATTCAATGAAAACATTATTATGGCCAGGCGCAGTGGCTCACGCCTGTAATCCCAGCACTTTGGGAGGCCGAGGCGGGCAGATCACGAGGTCAGGAGACCGAGACGGTCCTGGCTAACACGGTGAAACCCCGTCTCTACTAAAAATACAAAACATTAGCCGGGCGTGGGGGCGGGCGCCTGTAGTCCCAGATACTCGGGAGGCTGAGGCAGGAGAATGGTGTGAACCCGGGAAGCGGAGCTTGCAGTGAGCCAAGATCACTCCACTGCACTCCAGCCTGGGCGACAGAGCAAGACTCCATCTCAAAAAAAGAAAGAAAAGAAAACATTATTATTTTTTCTTTTTTTAAATTTTATTTATTTTTAAAAAACATTTTTTGTTTGAAATATTTTTATAAAGGCAACTTTAAAATTAAGGAGAGCTACAGTTCTCTCACAAGTATCTTACTGATAATTACAATAAACACTCAGCATTCTAGTCAGTCATAGAAATGTTTAATCCCACATTCTGGTTTTGGTTAATTAATTCAATAGAAGTGGTTGGGTCACAGACTCATTCCCCACCAGTTGGATAAAAGGCACTTTTTCAAATGACAGCTCTATAATCATCTTTTAGAATTTTGTTACTCATATGATTCTGAATTTCCTTATTTTATTTTTTTTCACAGCCAGAGCTAATGTTTAATTTTTTTCTGGCCAGGCGCAGTGGCTGACGCCTATAATCCCAGCACTTTGGGAGGCCGAGGCGGGTGGATCACGAGGTCAGGAGATCAAGACCATGGTGAAACCCCATCTCTACTAAAAATACAAAACATTAGCCAGGCGCGGTGGCGGGTGCCTGTAGTCCCAGCTACTCGGGAGGCTGAGGCAGGAGAATGGCGTGAACCCGGGAGGCGGAGCTTGCAGTGAGCCGAAATCGCACCACTGCACTCCAGCCTGGGCAGCAGAGCAAGACTCTGTCTTAAAAAAAAAAAAAAATTCACATCCAATTGATTTCTTAAAAAAAAAAAGTTACAGAGACAAGTTCTCACCATGTTGCCCAGGTTGGTCTAGAACTCCTGGGCTCAAGTGATCCTCCCGCCTCGGCCTCCCAAAGTGCTGGGATTACAGGTGTGAGCCACCATGCCCAGCCCCTGAATTCTCTTATTTTAAAAGGGCCTAATTTTAAAGTTAGGTAACTACCCTTCATTACCTTCATTATAGATCGTGAAAGTTTAATGCACTTGGCAAATTTTATTTCATTTTAATATTTTTATTTTTATTTACTTTGGAGACAGAGTCTCTCTCTGTGGCCCTGACTGGAGTGCAGTGGTGCAATCTTGGCTCACTGCAACCTATAAAAATAAATATTTTTATTTTTTTAAATTTCCCACAACACCGACATAAACACTTGGCAAATTTAATTGTATTTATTTATTATTTCTGGAAACAGAGTCTCACTCTGGCATCCAGGCTGTTCTCGAAGTCCTCAGCTCAAGCTTGCCTCCTGCCTCTGCCTCCCAAAGTACTGGGATTACAAGTGTGAGCCACCACATCCAGCCTATTATGCAATCTTTTAATTCTATCTCAAATATAAATTGCCTCTTCAGTGGAGCAGCTTTTGGAAAACAGACACTTGATAAATCTTTAGTAAATAAGGCTGGGGAGATGGCATTTCAGTGGAATAGAGAGTAGAGGGTGGGAAAATTTAACCTCCAAAAAAGAAGGGTGGAGATAAACACACCAGAACCATAGTCTAAGAATTATTCTCTTTGAGTTACAGTCTTCAAAGATAGGAAAAGAAGATGAAGAGTTTGGCTGGGCGTGGTGGCTCACGCCTGTAATCCCAGCACTTTGGGAGGCCGAGGTAGGCAGATCACTTGAGGTCAGCAGTTCAAGAACAGCTTGGCTAACATGATGAAATTCCATCTCTACAAAAAAATACAAAACTTAACCGGGAGTGGTGGTGGGCGCCTGTAATCCCAGCTACTTGGAAGGCTGAGGCAGAAGAATCGCTTGAATCCAGGAGGTGGAGGTTGCAGTGAGCCGAGATTATACCACTGCACTCCAGCCTGGGTGACAGAGCGAGACTCTGCTAAAAAAAAAAAAAAAAATCAAGAGTTTTTCAATTTGAAGATCATGAAGTTTTCAAAGAGTGAAATATGGTCCCGCACTTTGTAAGACTCAGATGGAGTCATGCTGCAGAAACACTAAAGGATAAAATGATGTATGAAAAACAATTTTGGCAAACTTGAGTATGATTCCAGCTGATGTATCATAGAAACCATTTAAATAGAATCAATCTCAATAAGACATTCAATAACAGTTGTTGGTGAAGTCCTTAAGTGCTTTTGTAAACATTATTTAATTAGAATCATTTCTTTCCTTTGGTATTTTTGGGGGCACACTTCAAACCTGCAAACTGTCAACCTCCTGGAATGGAGAAGATCTGAAACAGTATCTCCAACTTCGTGTCAGCCTTCAACTCCCCCGAGACCATCAGGCGCCCACAGGCCAAAACATCCAGAGTGGGCCATGTGCTATTCTAGACCAGACTCCTAACACAAATGCAACAGGTACAACCACATTAACACATTCATTTTTAAAATTTGAGATGGAGTCTCATTCTGTCGCCCAGGCTAGAGTGCAGTGGCGCAGTCTCGGCTCACTGCAACGTTCGCCTCCCGGGTTCAAGCGATTCTCCTGCCTCAGCCTCCCAAATAGCTGGGATTACAGGTGCCCATCACCACACCTGGCTAATTTTTGTATTTTTAGTAGAGATGGGGTTTCACCATGTTGACCAGGCTGGTCTCGAACTCCTGACCTCAGGTGATCCGCCCGCCTCGGCCTCCTAAAGTGCTGGGATTACAGGCATGAGCCACTGTGCCTGGACTTTTTGTAGAGGCGAGGACTCACGATGTTGCCCAGGCTGGTCTCATACTCCTGGCCTTAAGTGACCCTCCCACCTCAGCCTCCCAAAGCACAAGGATTACAGGTGTGAGCCACTGGACTGGCCGGGAAACAGTGTATTGAAATATGAAAAGTCCTGAATTTGGGCAAAAAAGATGTAAATTTGAATTTTGATCTCTGATGCTATCCTATGCAACCTGTGCATACATAGATAAAGACCTTAAGCTAGCCAAGCCTCAGTTTCCTTATCTATTGTGAGGATTATGTGTGAAAATACATAGTAAACTGAACTGCTACCAAATATGTGCAATAGCAAATATTGTTCTTATTTCTATAGCTTCAATGAATTATCTGATATGCAACAAACTGTGATAGTATGGAAGATATTTCTCCATTGGTTTGGATGAATTATTCTACATAAATGTCAGGCTATATTCCATCACTGTATTATGATTTTTCTTTTGAGTTGCTGGTCATTGGTTTGGAATGTTAGTCGACCTAATGTATAATTTCTTATATAAATGATAGATTATCAGAGTCAGGCCCTTAAAAATTAGCTACTCCATCTTGTTTCAATGGGAAGATTTTTGCTCAACATCATTTTTAGTTTTTGGTAAACCTAGACAGAACCACCAGTGGTCCCTCAGTCCCTGTCTCTCTTTTTCTTCTTTAGAAGGAATTACCCTTATGACAACTGCAAACAAAATAAAATCTATTATCATGCCCACTTTAAAACATCCACATGGATAATTAGATAGGAAACAAAACATGGTTTACATAGGAAAGAGAAACAAAACACTTCCAGCTTAATGAACTAGAAATACAGTCTTACACTATAATCGCTACTATTATCTGATGTGTTAGCACCAAGTTAATCGAAGGGGCACTCCAGACAAAGGAAGTTAATGAATCATGGTGCAATCTGCACATGCTTGAGAAGCCTGGTGCCTTGAAATAGGAAATGCAACAAGGGTCCATGACAGCATCTATCACCCTATGTTCTAAGTACTTTTTATAAATTATTTTCCTGACTACACTGTGAGCTTTGTTAGGACAAAAAAAAAAGTCTTTGTTGGCCGGGTGTGGTGGCTCACGCCTATAATCCCAGCACTTTGGGAGGCCGAGGCGGGTGGAACATAAGGTCAGGAGTTCAAGACCAGCCTGGCCCAAATGGTGAAACCCCATCTCTACTAAATATACAAAAATTAGGCAGGTGTGGTGGCGAGTGCCTGTAGTCCCAGCTACTGGGGAGGCTGAGGCAGGATAATCGCTTGAACCCGGGAGGTGGAGGTTGCAGTGAGCCGATATCATGCCACTGCACTCCAGCCTGGGTGACAGAGTAAGACTCCATCTCAAAAAAAAAAAAAAGTCTTGGTCATCTTTTTTTCCTTGGTGTTTAGCAAAGTACCTAGCATATAGTCGGCATTCACAATATATTTTTTTAGATTCAGGGTCTCACTCTGCTGCCCAGGCTGGAGTGCAGTGGTGCTATCATAGCTCACTGCAACCTCAAACACCTGGGATCAAGGGATCCTCCTGCCTCAGCCTCCCAAGTAGCTGGGACTACAGGCATGCACCACCATGCTTGGCTAATTTTTAAAATTTTTTTGTAGAGACAGGGTCTCCCTATATTGCCCAGGCTGGGTTGTGAACTCTTGGCCTCAAGTGATTCTCCTGCCTCAGCCTCCACAGTTGCTGGGATTACAAGCATGGGCCACCACACTCAGCTGTTTTTGTTTGTTTGTTTGCTTGTTTGTTTTGAGTCGGAGTCTCGCTCTGTTGCCCAGGCTGGATTGCAGTGGCACGATCTCAGTTCACTGCAACCTCTGCCTCCCAGGTTCCAGCGATTCTCCTGCCTCAGCCTCCCAAGTAACTGGGATCACAGGTGCGTGCCACCACCACACCTGGCTGATTTTTGTATTTTTGGTAGAGATGGGGTTTTACCATGGTGACCAGGCTGATGACCTTAGGTGATCTGACCACCTCGGCCTACCAAAGTGCTGGGATTACAGGCATGAGCCATTGTGCTCAGCCTGTTTTTTGTTTTTTGTTTTTAGACGGAGTCTTGCTCTGCTGCTAGGCTGCAGGGCTGCAGGGCTGCAGGGCTGCAGTGCAGTGGCACAATCTCGGCTCACTGCAACCTCCGCCTCCCGGGTTCAAGTGATTCTCCTGCCTCAGCCTCCCGAGTAGCTGGGATTACAGGCATCTGCCACCATGCCTGGCTAATTTTTGTATTTTTAGTAGAGATGGAGTGTCGCCATTTTGGCCAGGATGGTCTCGATCTCCTGACCTTGTGATCTGCTTGCCTCAGCCTCCCAAAGTGCTAGGATTACAGGTGTGAGCCACCGTGCCTGGCCCTTTTTTTTTTTTTTTTTTTTTAGACAGAGTCTCACTCCGTTGCCCAGGCTGGAGTGCAGTGGCACGATCTCAGCTCACTACAACCTCCGCCTCCCGGGTTCAAGTGATTCTCCTGCCTCAGCCTCCCGAGTAGCTGGGATTACAGGCGCCTGCCACCACACCCAGCTAATTTTTTTTTAAATTTTTAGTAGAGACGGGCTTTCACCATCTTGGCCAGACTGGTCTCGAACTTCTGACCTCGTGATTCACCTGCCTCAGCCTCCCAGAGTGCTGGGATCACAGGTGTGAGCCACCGCACCCAGCCTTTTTTTTTTTTTTTTTAAATGAATGAATACACTACATCTGTGTAGTGCAGAAAAAAAGTGAAACACTAACAAAATAATAAAAAAGAAAATTAAAAAATGAATTAATACGTTTTATTTTCTATTCATGGAGTTAGGACAACCAAATAAAAAGGGAAAAAAAGAGATATCTCAATAAAAACCAACACGGAAGAACAATCTTCCTTTCACATCCATTAGAGACAGATTCTGTGAGAGGCATGTTTTAAAAAAAGAGATATCTCAATAAAAACAAACATGGAAGAACAATCTTCCTTTCACATCCATTAGAAATAGATTCTGTGAGAGTCATGTTTTAAAAAAAGAGATATCTCAATAAAAACAAACATGGAAGAACGATCTTCCTTTCACATCCGTTAGAAGTAGATTCTGTGAGAGGCATGTTTTAATTCAGAACTCGGGCTGACCCAGCTGGACCTGGTGGAAATTCGCCTCACGGAGCAGGGAGTCCAGGCACTGTATTCAAGCAGCGACAGAACCTCCGCAGGGTCTTTAAAGCAGCTCGATGGTCAACGACTGGGCCCTGAAAAAAAGAAAGAAAGAAAAGCAGCTTAAGGTTCCGAGTAGCTCCTTGGGATATGATTTATGCTGAGGTGTTAAACCGGTTCTGATTGAAGACTTGTTTCCATTGGAGAAGTCTTTCTGTCCCTTGCCATTTCAAATTCACGCAGGTGTGAGCCGCTGCGCCTGGCCTCTGAGAGGTTTTAGATGGCAAAAAGATGAAGTAATCTAAAGTTATACAATAGTTCCATAAATACGGGAGGTTTGAGCTTTTATTTTTTAGCTCATTGTCTTTCCCCAAAAGAGTGAGCAATGAAAATGCTCCACCCGTCACATCGGCTGGGGCTATCATCCTCCCGTCACTGCATTTTAGTCTTTTGACCTTCCTAATCCCACATCCCATCCCATCTTGATTGCTTTCTGATTTTTCTTGAGTCTACCTATCACTACATGATAGAGCGTCTCCCATCTACATCATGAAAATTTCTCCCTACAACGTGAAGGTACTTTCATTCTCTTCCAAAGCCTTTGCCTGTTCTTGCCTTTCCTCTTTTCTGAACCACATGGTCCCTATTATGTTCTCAATTCTTATGCCATCTGATTTCTTACTCATTTTTAGCCTTCTGATAAATTTTCATACCCTCTCGGACTTTTACTTATTTCCTGGCATTTTATGTAGCCAACAATTGCACTCATTTGTGGAGGTTGAAAGGAGAGGTGATGAGCCAGATGGCATCTGGCTGGCAGCCAGGCGGGCCCTCTCCCGGTAACAGCACCACAAACCTGGCTCCAGTCTTGCTCTTGGAGAAAACTTGGTCATACCAGGACTCCTAGAGCTCATCTGTCTCAAGGAGACTGACTTGTGGGAACCACAATCCTAAGAAGTGTATCTAGAAACCAAAATTCTAACTTACTGATTTCTAATAGTGGATATTTCTTTGCTTTAACTGGGATTCCTGTATGCCTGATCCAGAGAACCCTCGTTTCAGGTAGTGAGATGTGTGGGAAACTGAGTAATCAAAATATTGCTTGGTGAACATGAAATCAAAGAGTAGGCTGTGCGCGGTGGCGCACGCCTGTAATCCCAGCACTTTGGGAGGCCAAGGCGGGCGGATCACGAGGTCAGGAGATCGAGACCATCCTGGTTAATGCAGTAAAACCCCGTCTCTATAAAAAATACAAAAATTAGCCGGGCGTGGTGGCGGGCGCCTGTAGTCCCAGCTACTCCGGAGGCTGAGGCAAGAGAATGGCGTGAACCTGGGAGGTGGAGCTTGCAGTGAGCCAAGATCGGGCCACTGCACTCCAGCCTGGACGACAGAGTGAGACTCCATCAAAAAAAAAAAAAAAAAAAATCAAAGAGTAAATGGGGTGATAGGGTTTTTGTTTATTTTTTGGGGGGGGTTGGTTGTTTTTTTTTTATAGACAGACCCTCCCTTTGTCACCCACGCTGGAGTGCAGTGGCTGTTCACAGGCACTGTCATGCCTGTCATATAGTGTGCACCACAGCCTCACACTCCTGGGCTCAAACAATCCCCCTGCTTCAGCCTCTTGAGAAGCCGGGACTATTGGCATGCACCACTGTATATGGCTTGTGGGGATTGTTTTGAAGGTTTGGGAAGCCTGGTGACTCACAATTGCCTCTCAACAGAGAACAGTCTGTTCTAGATCAACACAGCCAACTCTGGGTCTCCGACTTCCTTTCCTGCACTGGGTTTGCTACTGCCATTCTAAGCACAAGGTCATTCCACACAGGGCACAGTACAACAGATTGGGTTTTTGCTGATGAAGCTACAATCAGGCTTTTCTCCCTGGCATTGTTTCTGGGACACTGTGAGTGGTAAATCGGGCATTTCCATGCATCTCAACCACACATTTATTCACACAATCTCTTGATTTAATCCCACGGATGGATAATTCTATCCATAATGGGTACAGACATCACTTGTTTTATTTTCAGAGGACAATCTTATCCCTTACTTTAATTTCTGGTGCTCACCTCCATGAATTACCATGTACCAGTATCACAGCCTTCTATAATTCTAATGGAACACTTAAGTAGCTATTGTTTTTCTAATATAACATATATGCTGCAAAATTATTGCAAGGAATGGGACAAGGAAAGCCCTGTGGCAGGAGAAAATTCTGCAGAGTTGTTTGCTGAGGCCATGATTTCATTCCTTGAATACTGGAAAGAGAATGTGGTATTGGGAAAGAGCACTCATTACCTGTGAGGCGATAAGCCTCACAACAACAACAGACGTCATTGACCTTTTCTTTTTCTTTTCTTTTTTGAGACAGGATCTTACTCTGTCACTGAGACTGGAGTGCAGTGGCATGATCTTGGCTCACCGCAACCTCTGCTTCCCAGGCTCAAGCAACTCTCCTGCCTCAGCCTCCTGAGTAGCTGGGATTACAGGCGCGCACCACCATGCCCGACTAATTTTTGTATTTTTTGTAGAGATGAGGTTTCACCATGTTGGCCAGGCTGGTCTTGAACTCCTTACCTCAAATGATCCACCTGCCTCAGCCTCCCAAAATGCTGGGATTACAGGCATGAGCCACGTGCCTGGCTGTTAATTGACCTTTTCTAAGCCAGTGCCACTCCAAGTGTGGTTCCCAAACTGTACGAGTCTGCAAGGAGATAAGGAGCTTGTACCAGAAAATAAAATGACCCATGTCACTCAACACACTACTTAATTTGGCTGACTTTTTTTTCCAAAGTCAGACTTCCTCAATGAAAGAAACAGTACCTTGATTTATATTCTGTCCCAGGCTCCTTAGCAATAAAATTGGAAAATAAGACAACTTCACAGGGCTGCCGCTGTAGAGATTAAATTAATGGTGATGCATGAAAAGTGTCTGGCATGATGTGTGTACAATAAATAGTTGTTTTAGTGTGTCTGAGTTGCACAATTTAGCACTAAGAGCAAACTTTTCAAGCAAGTTTAAAACCAGCAACAGGCTCATAGAAGACAAGAGAGGTAAGAGGCTAAGGGCTTTATACCCTGTCATTCGCCTCATTGCTCTGAAGACCCTAAGCCTTGCCTCTCCCTAAGCATCTATTCCCTCATCTGTAAACTGGAATGATAATAGCACCCACTTCACAGAGCTGTTCTGAGAACGAAATTACATACCCTATGTAAAATACCTAGAATACTGCCAGATATTTAGTAGGTGTTTGATGAATATTAGTTTCCTTTTTTGCACTTCAATGGCATTGAGGATGCTTTCAAGAATATTTGCATGATATTTAGGGAAACAGCTATCACATGCAAAACTTTTCTAATGCTAACAGCAACTCCAGAACTCCAGAAAAGAATTAAAGATTGGAGTAATGAAACAGAAGGACCCTGCTGGTAAAAATGAAAATAGGAATACCATATGATGGTATTTTCTTTTAAAATTAATTCTGTGAGAGGCTGGTGGAATTTTTAGCTCTGGTTCAATCCATTTATGTTGGATCTAGTGAGACTAATATCTCCTAAAGAGCTCTATCTCTTGGTCCGGGCCCGGTAGCTCACAGTTGTAACCCCCGCACTTTGGGAGGCCAAGGCAGGCAGATCATCTGAGGTCAGGAGTTCGAGACCAGCCTGGCCAACATGGCGAAACCCCGTCTCTACTAAAAAGACAAAAACTAGTCGGGCATGTTGGCGCATGCCTGTAGTCCCAGCTACTTTGGGGGCTGAGGCAGGAGACTCGTTTGAACCCGGGAGGTGGAGGTTGCAGTGAGCCAAGATCGTGCTACCGCACTCCAGCCTAGGCGACAGAGCAACACCCTGTCTCAAAAAAAAAGAAAAAAAAAAGAGCTCTATCTCTTGAACCCTGGGTTTTCCTTCCTGACTGAGCTGCATGTTCTTATTCTTACAGGTTCCCAACAGTGACTGATCTTTCCACCTCATCAAGGGTCCCTTACCTCCCTACACCTTCTTGCTACTGAGTTTGTGGTCAGTGTGACTTTTTGAGATATTATTTTTTTACTTTGCAAACAAATGGAAAAGACTAATTTACTTCTCTATTATATAGTATAACCATCAATTACATACTAACAATTTTGTATGTGTCTTTAAATATAATCATATAAAAGTGACATTCTGTAGCAGGAAAATGTATACAGAATTAATTTGGCTTCAGATTTACTGCTTAAGTAATATTTTTATTATCTTATGCCACAGAAGAGATATTTGTGTCTTTATTTTTAAAGTGGCTATGTGCCTCATTTTACAAAATAAAATCTTATTGTACTAACGTCATATACTAGGCTTCAGTTACTGAAAGCCAAAAGAGGTCATGAGCTCCTGATGTAACTCACCAAAGAGCCTATGGATTAAAAGGAGAATATGTTTCCCCACTTTTATCTGGTTGCCTCTTGCTTTTGCTTAGTTTCATAATTCCTGACCTTTTGGGAGAAAGACAAAATTGGTGTGTGCTTATGACCAAGGACTGTGCTTGAATATACAACTAGGAAGGCCTCTCAAATGGTTTAAAAATAATTACTGAAAAGATTCAGACTTGCCATTCTTTTTGATTATACATAATCCTTTAAAAATAATCCACCCAGGCCAGGCGCGGTGGCTCACGCCTGTAATCCCAGCACTTTGGGAGGCCAAGGTGGGCGGATCACCTGAGGTCAGGAGTTTGAGACCAACCTGGCTAACACGGTGAAACTTCATTTCTACTAAAAACATAAAAAATTAGCGGGGCGTGGTTGCACGCTCCTGTATTCCCAGCTACTTGGGAGGCTGAGGCAGGAGAATTTCTTGAACTCGGGAGGCGGAGGTTGCAGTGAGTAGAGATTTCGTCACTGCACTCCAGCCAGGGCAACAGAGCGAAACTCCGTTTCAAAAAAAAAAAAAAAATCCACCCAATATAGAAACAAATGACAATTACAGGGATTTGTAAAGCTATTAACATTTCATTGCTCTCCTCGCTCTGTCTCCTCCTAGTTGAGCAGCTTTGGACAAGGTACTTGACCACTCTGTCTCGGTTTCTTCATTCGTGAAATGCAAAATGACAGTAGTTTCATCCTCGTAGGATGACTGTGAAAATTAAATGAGTAAACTTGTAAAACACTTAAAACAGTAGCTATTCTTCTGACCACTCCAAATTGAAAAATATCAAACAGGTATACCTTGTTTCTCCAAAGTCATGTCAACTTGTTTACTATCAAACAATATACAGTTAGTAATAAAACAAAGGTATGACTTCATGTCCCTTTTGTTACAGAATGAGTGCAATTCATATTGTAGGAATATTGTGCTTTTTTACTCAGTTTAACTGTTGTCATATAGTTGGTCTGAAATGGAGGCACCGAGACACCCTCAGTATGTGTCGTTATGACATCATTATAAAAATCATCCTAGCCCTTGGGCCTGGACTCTTGGTCTCTGTTATGGGCTGAACTGTGTTCTCCAAAAAGGTATGCTGAAGTCCTACCCCCAGTATCTCAGAATGTGACCTTTTTTGGAAATAGAGGCACTGCAAGTGCAATTAGTTAAGTCGTCAGGCTGGAATAGGGTGGGTCCTCATACAGTAAGAAGGGAAAACAGACATGGAGGGGAGATGGCCACGTCGAAGGTGGTGGAGGTTGGAGTGATGTTGCCACAAGCCAAGGAACGTCTGGGGCTAACAGAAGCTGGGCGAGGCAAGGAAGGATTCTTCCCTAGAGGCCTTGGCAGAAGTCAGGCCCAGCTGACACCTTGATTTCAGACTTCGAGCCTCCAGAACTGAGATAATACATTTCTGATGTTTGAAGGCACACCGTTTGTGGTGTTTTGTTATAGCAGCCTTAGGAGACTATTACACGCTCCTAGACCAGAAACTAGAACAAAGAGGCAAGTCTCAGGTCAACCACAGAAGCCCCAGTCCTTAGCTACAAGGATCCAAGTTGTCAGGAAAGCCAGCTTCTGTATAGAGGATCCTTCCTGTGGGAACTGCTGAGACCTGGTAAGCCAGGTGCTGGCACAGCTGGGCCAGCCCTTTGGGACTAGAAAGGGATAGAATGAGTCCCATAGGCTTTGTCAAAGGTTTCCCTGACCACCCTACCTAGAGTGCACCTTCTCCTCTCGCTCTTTGTCCTTTTACCTTGCTTTTTCTTCATAGCACCAGTTCATCTTTGTTTACTGTCTGGCTTCCCAAGTACCACTATATTTTTTTGAGATGGGGTCTTGCTCTGTCGCACATGCTGGAGGGTAGTGGTGCGATCTTGGCTCATGGCAGCTTTGACCTCCCAGGCTGAGGCGATTCTCCCACCTCAGCCTCCTGAGTAGCTGGGACTACAGTCATATGTTACCACGTCTGGCTAATTTTTGTATTTTTAGTAGAGACAGAATTTTGCCTTGTTGCCCAGGCTGGTCTCGAACTCCTAGCCTCAAGTGATCTGCCTGCCTCGGCCTCCCAAAGTGCTGGGACTATAGGCGTGAGCCACTGTGTCGAGCCCCCAAGTACCACTTCTACCACCAGAGTGGAAGCTCTCTGAAAACAGACCACAGATGATAATTTCAAATTTTCTTCAGTGTCCTTTGTATTTTGCATAGGTGATTTAAACATTTTATTTATTTTGTGTCTCCCTGCAGTTTGCAAGTTGTTTTCCTCTTTAATCAGACAAAGGATATTAAAAACTATAAGCTTTCTATAAAGTTTTGTTCACAGTTCATATCTCTAGCGCATATTAGGTATTCAATGAATATTTGTTGAATGAATGACTAGAATAAATAATGTTATGCTTCTTTTTTTTTTGAGGCAGGGTCTCACTCTGTTGCCCAGGCTGGAGTACAGTGGTGCAATCACAGCTTACTGCAAGCTTGAACTCCTGGGCTCAAGTGATCCTCCCTCCTCAGCCTCCTGAGGAGCTGGGGCTACAGGTGCATTCCAGCATGCTGGTGTTATGCTTCCTTTATTCTCCATGTTTAATTCATCTTTTATTCCTCAACAGTATTCAGCAACTTCTTTTTAGAAACTATTGATTTTTGGCCAGGTGCAGTGGCTCACATCTGTAATCCCAGCACTTTGGGAGGCTGAGGCAGGAGGATCACTTAAGCCCAGGAGTTCAAGAGTTCAAGACCAGCCTGGGCAACATAGTGAGGCCTTATCTCTATAAATTTTGTTTTAAAAAAGAAATTATTGCCAGTCTCAGCCACACTGAAGAAAACCTAGGAAAAGGATTTGACCCTACTTGAGCCACAATTTAGAAGGGCATGTCCACACCACAATTCTCTGAGGTTCCCAATGGCTGGATTCTAATACTTCCCTAGGCTTTTGGTGTAATACTAAGTTTGCTCTACTCTACTAGATATTTTCTTGTCATACGCTCAACTTCAGGTCTCCTTTGGAGGGAGGCTTTAGGGAACATTGGCAGATTCCAATGTATTTAAATAATTAACATGACATTCCTAGCTATTGTTTTATTCATTGATGAATTTTGGAATGTCATTAAAAATTGTAAATTTGGACCTAGATGCTGATTGCTTATTTTCAGAAAACCTACAGAATAACCTCAGTAATAAAAACAAAGTGGGCCGGGCATGGTGGCTCACGCCTGTTATCTCAGCACTTTGGGAGGCTGAGGCGGGTGGATCACGAGGTCAGGAGATCGAGACCATCCTGGCTAACACATTGATACCCCGCCTCTAGTAAAAAAATACAAAAAATTAGCCAGGCGTGGTGGCACATGCCTGTAGTCCCAGCTACTCGGGAGGCTGAGACAGGAGAATCGTTTGAACCTGGGAGGCAGAGGTTGCAGTGAGCCAAGATTGCACCACTGCACTCTAGCTCTGGGTGACAGAGCAAGACTCCATCTCAAAAACAAACAAAAAAACAACAAAGAAATGGGCCCTGCATAGTGGCTCGCGCCTGTATCCCAGCACTTTGAGAGGTCAAGGTAGGTGGGTCACCTGAGGTCAGGAGTTCAAAACCAGCCTGACCAACGTGGTGAAACCCCAACTCAACTAAAAATACAAAAATTAGCTGGACATAGTGGCAGGCGCCTGTAATCCCAGCTACTCAGGAGGCTGAGGCAGGAGAATCACTTGAACCCAGGAGATGAAGGCTGCAGTGAGCTGAGATTGCGCCACTGCACTCCAGCCTGGGCAACAGAGCGAGACTGTCTCAAACAAACAAACAAACAAGCAAAAAAAAAAAAAAAAAAAAAACAAAGAAACCTAAAACTCAGGGTAAGTGTAGAGCTTGGGACTCTGCTAAGACTCAACGGTGCCCTAGAGGATAGCCATTCAGTATTATCATAAATCCTGAAGTCTTCCATTTTGCCATCCTTAAAAAAACTGTTTCTGAGCACAAGGACACTGGCACATGAATGAACAAACGACTTCAGTTTGTCCTCAACTGGACAGACTGTCTTGCCAATCAGGCCAACCCTAAAGCTACAGAAGGAGCTTGTCCTGAATTTCCCTGAGAGCCAACAGCACTAACAACTGTTAAACCAGAAGAATAAACCCCAAGTATTGGCACACACTCCACAAACACATTGCCCAGCAGTTGAAAGCCAAGGACAGGAACAGGCAATGCCTGCCAGCTGTTCCAGGGGAAAGGGTCCAAACTGATCTTAGACTCAGCTTTGCTTGAGTTCAGCCCGTATTGCTGGAGAAGATCCACCAACCTTCCAGTGGCCTAAGATGGATCCAAAACTGGCAGTCACTGTTCCACAAAGGTGATACTATTATTTCAGCTCTCAAAAGACAGTCAAGAAAATCCATGTAACTGGAAGATGAAGGACAAAGATCAGGATAACACAAAATTCTGATTGTCTTGTCTAATGTACAGGATTTGAAATCAGGCTTCTATATGTGGAAACCATGTGTGTTTAGAGCCTTAAGTTTCATGCAAATTCCTGTAAAATGATCACTGATCAGATCATCTGTAAAAATGTGGAATCTGGGTTAGATGGTCTCTCAGGCCACTTCCAGCTCGAAACTCTGACTTGCTGTCTCTGTATTCTCATAGGGTTTTCTTGCTCACTAAGTTTTTAGGAAAATAATAACTGAGAAAATAAAAATTGAATACAGTCATACAGTCATCTCAGGATACATTCTGAGAAAATCATTGAGTGTACTTACACGAATCTATATAGTATAGCCTACTATACACCTAGGCTATCAGGTAAGGCCTTGATATGGTTTGGCTGTGTCCCCACCCAACACTCATCTTGAACTGTAGCTCCCATAATCCCCACGTGTCATGGGAGGGACCTGGGGGAGGTAATTGAATGATAGGGGCGAGTTTTCCCATACTTTTCTCATGACAGTGAATAAGTCTGCACATGCTTTCTTGCCTGCCACCATGCAGATGTGCCTTTGCTCTTCCTTCACCTTCCACCACAATTGTGAGGCCTCCCCAGCCATGAGAAACTGTGGATCCATTAAACCTCTTTTTCTTTATAAATTACCCAGTCTTGGGTATTTCTTCATAGCAGTATGAAAATAGACCAATACAGGCCTATTGCTGCTAGGCTACAAACCTGTACAGCATGTTACTGTACTGAATACTGTACTGAATAACACAATGGTAAGTATTTGTGATAGAAATTTTTCAGCTCCATTATAATCTTAGGGGATCACTGTCATATATTAGGTCCATCATTGACTGAAACGCTGTTATGTGGTGCTTAACTGTATTATGTGACAAAATGTGTATAAGTAATTTCATTTAATTAAGAGTAGAAGCTCTCCTGCAGTGTTCTGATATACTCTAAACTCTAAAATTATCATTCTACTCAGTATTGCTGATCTCTTCATTGAGCTTGTAAACAAGCATCTACACGGAACCAATTAATTTTAATCTAAATCCATTTTCTTTTGTATGAAAGAGGTTTTTTCCCCAAGATTTGTTTCAATCCTTTAGCCTAAAATGATAACCCCCTATATTTACTTAGCGATGTTAACTTTTCAAAGTATGTTCTTTTCTACCATCTCCCTAGAATGTAGGCTCCTAAGAGAACTACTGTCTTCTGGACAGTGTCCAGCACACAGAAGGTGCTCAGTAAGTCCCAGCTGAAGAAAGTGAATATGATGCTCACAAGAACTCCATGGGTAGACAAGGGTCTCACCACTAACCCCTTATTTGACAGATTTAGGTACTGAGGCACAGGAGCCAGATGAGGAAATTAACCAAAGATATCCACATGCCAGATATTAACTTTGATTGGATCTTTTTTCTTAGACAGAGTCTTGCTCTGTAACCCAGGCTAGAGTGTAGTGGTGTGATCTCAGCTCACTGCAACCTCCACCTCCTGGGTTCAAGCAATTCTCTGCCTCAGCCTCCCAAGTAGCTGAGATTACAGGCTCCGGCTACCAGTCTCAGCTAATTTTTTTTGTATTTTTAGTGGAGATGGGGTTTCACCAAGTTGGCCAGGCTGGTCTTGAAATCCTGACCTCGTGATCCACCAGCCTCGGCCTCCCAAAGTGCTGGGATTACAGGCATGAGCGACTGCGCCCGGCCGATTGGATCATTATTTTAAAAAAAAATCTATAAAAGATGGTCATGGGGGCCGGGCGCGGTGGCTCACGCCTGTAATCGCCGCATTTTGGGAGGCTGAGGCAGGCAGATCACTTGAGGTCAGGAGTTTGAGACCAGCCTGGCCAACACGGTAAAACCCCGTCTCTACAAAAAATACAAAAATTAGCCAGGCCTGGTGGCAGTCGTCTATAATCCCAGCTACTTGGGAGGCTGAGGCAGGAGAATCACTTGAACCTGGGAGGCAGAGGTTGCAGTGAGCCGAGATTGTGCCACTGCACTCCAGCCTGGGGGATAGAGTCAGACTCTGCCTCCAAAAATAAAAAAAAGGTCATGGGACAATTGGGGATATTTTAATATTGAATTGCCCATTCTATATTATTAGATATCATGAAACTATTATTGTTATTATTTATTTTTATTTTTGTAGAGATGTGGTCTTGCTGTGTTGCCCAAGCTAGTTTTGAACTCCTGACCTCAAGTGATCCTCCCACCTTGGCCTCCTAAAGTGCTGGGATTACAAGCATGAGCCACTGCGCTGGGCCTATTTCTTTAGATGATAATGTTGTTGTGATTACTCAGTATAATGTCCTTATTCTTAGGAGATGCATGTTGTGATTACGATATTTACAGTTGGTATCATGATATGTGAAATGAACTTTCTATTGGTTCAGTAAGAAAAAAAGAGATAAAGCAAATATTGAATTAATAAAATGTTAATATTATCTGCATCTATATGGAGAATAAATGGTATTCTTTGTACTACTCTTTCAAGTTTTTCATTAAGAATTGGGGAATAGGCCGGGCGCGGTGGTTCACACCTGTAATCCCAGCACTTTGGGAGGCCAAGGCAGGCGGATCAAGAGGTCAGGAGATTGAGACCATCCTGGTTAACATGGTGAAACCCCGTCTCTACTAAAAATACAAAAAAATTAGCCAGGCGTGGTGGCAGGTGCCTGTAGTCCCAGCTACTCGGGAGGCTGAGGCAGGAGAATGGCGTGAACCCGAGAGGCGGAGCTTGCAGTGAGCCGAGATCGCACCACTGCACTCCAGCCTGGGCGACAGAGCGAGACTCTGTCTCAAAAAAAAAAAAAAAAAAAAAAAAAAATTGGGGAACAGGCCAAGCGTGGTGACTCACGCCTGTAATCCCAGCACTTTGGGAGACCGAGGCCAGCGGATCATGAGGTCAAGAGATGGAGACCATCCTGGACAACATGGTGAAACCCCATCTCTACTAAAAAATACAAAAAATTAGCTGGGCATGGTGGCGCGCACCTGTAGTCCCAGCTACTCGGGAAGCTGAGGCAGGAGAATCACTTGAACTCGGGAGGTGGAGGTTGCAGTGAGCTCAGATCAGGCTACTGCACTCCAGTCTGGGCAACACAGCGAGACTCCGTCTAAAAAAAACAAAAAAAAATTGGGGGAACACAGGCAACGAAGAAACTACAGCAGAAAATAGTATATATGACTATAAGAAAACTTTAATCTTCTCTAATTATGGTTAATTTGGGTGATAGGACTATATTGGACTATTCTTTTCATCTTTTTCTAAATTTTCCATGTGAGTAGATATTATATTTATAATAAAATATTTTAAAATTCAAATTATGTAGCAATATGAGATGAACCTTCAACACCTTTCTAGAAACACATTGTGGCAGATTGGTGTTTGTTTTGTTTTGTTTTTTGTTTTTTTTTGAGACAGGGTGTCACTCAGCTTGCCCAGGCTGGAGTGCAGTGGCATGATCTTACCTCACTGCAGCCTCGAGCTCCTGGGCTCAGGTGACTCCCACATTAGCCTCCCCAGTAGCTGGGACTACAGGTGCACACCACCATGCCTGGCTAATTTTTTGTATTTTTAGTGGAGACAGGTTTTGCCATGTTGCCCAGGCTGGTCCCAAACTCCTGGTCCTACAGACACGAGCCACCACACCCAGCCTTGTATTTTCTAAAGATGGTTGCACCTGTATATTTATCGCTATATGCATCCTACATGCCTTTCGTATGATGAGACTGACACTTCTCCCACAGAGACATTGGATCTATGTTTCTTCTCTTTGAATCTAGGCAGGGACTTGTCTTTTTATTATTATTATTTATTATTATTTTTTTTTGAGATGGAGTCTCGCTCTGTCGCCCAGGCTGGAGTGTGGTGGCGTGATCTTGGCTCACTGCAAGCTCCACCTCGCGGGTTCACGCCATTCTCCTGCCTCAGCCTCCCGAGTAGCTGGGACTACAGGTGCTCACCACCACACCCGGCTAATTTTTTGTATTTTTAGTAGAGAGGGGTTTCACCATGTTAGCCAGGATGGTCTTGATCTCCTGACCTCGTGATCCGCCTGTCTCGGCCTCCCAAAGTGCTGGGATTACAGGTGTGAGCCACCGCGCCCAGCCGGGACTTGTCTTATGATTGCCCCAAGTATTGAAGTTTGACAAAAAGTCACAAAATATGTGACTTTGAAGGCTAGGTCATAAAAATGAAGCAACCTCCATTTCTTTTTCCTTCTCTCTTGGGATCCTTACCCTTAGAACTCAGCCATGACATAGTAAGGAGACCCAGGCCACAGATAGGTCTAGCGAGGAATTCTGACTGACATCCTCAGCTAGTCCCCAGCCATGAGCAAGCATCAGCTGCTGTCATGATCCTGAGTGAATGATCCCTCAGAGTCCAGGCGCCAGCCTTTGAGTCTTCCAGCTGATATCCCTGACAATGTGGGTCAGAAACCAGCCATCCATTCTATGCCTGGTCTGAATTTCTAACCATGGAAACAGTGAGAGATAATGCACGATGTAACGCATGATTGTTGTACTTTAAGCCACCCCATTTTCGGGTGATTTGTTATGCAGCCACAGTAACACGTTGGGACAGTGAAATCCTCTAAGGTGAAAAGTATGTTTGCTATTGATTTAAGAAAGCAAGTGCCACTCACGGGGAAGAAGTGTCTTGTAAATTATCACTAATCTCCTCAGATGTCAGTGCATCAGATACTGTGTCTTGGCCAGGTGCGTTGGCTCACACCCGTAATCCCAGCACTTTGGGAGGCCGAGGTGGGATTGCTTGAGGCCAGGAGTTTGAGACAAGCCTGGGCAACATAGCAAGACCCTGTCTCTACAAAAAATTTTAAAAATTAGCCGGGCATGTACCTGTAGTCCCAGCTACTTGGGAGACTGAGACAGGAGGATTGCTTGAGCCCAGGAGTTTGAAACTGCAGTGAGTTATGATCTCACCACAGCACTCACTCCAGCCTGGATGACACAGTGAGACCCTATCTAAAAAAAAATATATATATATATACGTGTATATATATGTATATACGTGTATACATATATACACATATATACGTATATATGTATATATATAAAATCTCTTTTCTGAAAGAAGCATTTAAATGTTGAAAACACATTATCTGCTTATTCTAGAGAAGCCCAAAATGGGCATTTTGTTTGTTTGTTTGTTTTGAGACAGAGTCTCACTCTGTTGCCCAGGCTGGAGTGCAGTGGCACAATCTCGGTTCACTGCAACCTCCACCTCCCGGGTTCACGCAATTCTCCTGCCTCAGCCTCCCGAGTAGCTGGGACTACAGGCGTGCGCCACCATGCCCAGCTAATTTTTGTATTTTTAGTAGAGATGGGGGTTTCACTATGTTGGCCAGGCTGGTCTCGAACTCCTGACCTCATGATCCGCCTGCCTTGGCCTCCCAAAGTGCTGGGATTACAGGTGTGAGCCACCGTGCCCGGCCCAAAATGGGCATATTTTTAGAACCTAGACCATTGAGCTTGTCACTGTTTCTCACAATGTGCCACATCCTGCGCCAATGACGCAGGAAGTTAGCAGCTAGATGTTCTTAGTTCTTCCTCTGCGTGGTGGTGCTGAAGACAGGCGGTGAAAGCGGAGTGTTCCTCAGAAGCAAAAACTCTAGTGTTTCTGATCCATTAGTTCCGTAGCAATGCATGAGTTTTCATAACTATGGTTATATATTTTGGTAGGTTGCTATCTTCATGCAATAGTCAATTTCACTGAACCTCAATTCCTCTAAGTATGTTAGATTACACGTTTCACAATGTATTATTTGAAACAAACCAATCTCATTGAAAAACCCAGTTGAGAAGCTTCATGAATAATTTAATTGCTTGCTTTTCCTGTCAGATTTCACATATTTTGCCATGTCATTATTTAAGGAAACTTTCTCATATTGTAATACTTCCTCTTTTCTATTCAAAGAAATTGTAAACATATCAGCAAAAAGGGAACCATAGTTTTATCTGGAACACTAATATATTGAGAGAGTGAACAACACTGCCACCCTAAGATTTCCCAGTAATCTAGATGCATTTTGCTGTACTCAAGCAGGCTGATATGATTGCAGTTTGGGGAAAAATGTATATTATATATAGTGGGGTTTCTTTTGGAGTAGCTTGCTAATTTCTCCAATGCTGTTTGTCATATATGTAAAAGTAAAAACAGTTGGTATTGTGTAGCAGTATAGAATACTACCCATGTTCTCTCTATATACATACGCCCCAGAGAACCATCTGTTTCCATTCAGAGTGATAAGGTTATACAAGACCTACTCGGCCATGCAAGACAAGTTCTTTTCTTCATTTATGTCTACAAATTCAGATCATTTCTCAATAGTTCAAGATAGCTATCTATCCTTCAAAGAATGGTACAGGCCAGGCATGGTGGCTCACACCTGTAATCCCAGCACTTTGGGAGGCTGAGGCAGGTGGATGCCTTGAGCCCAGGAGTTCGCAACCAGCCTGGGCAACATGGCAAAACTCTACAAAAATATAAAAATTAGCTGGGCATGGTGGTGCTCACCTGTAGTCCCAGCTATTTGGGAGTCTGAGGTGGGAGGATCACCTGAGCCTGGACTGGTTGAGATCACGCCACTGCACTCCAGCCTGGGTGGAGACCCTGTCTCAAACAAACAAACAAAAAACAAAAAACAACACAAAGAATGGTAGAGAGAGCTGTAAAAGTAAAGAATCCATGAAGGTCTTTTGAGCTCAAAAATGTTTTTATTTCAATTATCATTTAAAAGATGTTCATTATGAAGGCGGGCCTCCTGACTTGATTCACTCATTGAAATTCATAGTAGGGTCAGTTGATGACCAAGAAACTTAGCTATTTCAAAATCATGGGGTATAAGTCTTAACATCAAATAATGCATAGGTAATTCAAACTTCTCATCTTTAGCATCATCATTTCAAAAAATATATACGTTACTCCTCCAATTAGGCATAACACTTCATTAGAAGTTATATACACATCAAAGCCACCTGCAGCTGCACCAGCCTATAATGAGCTGTTTATTTGTTCATGTGACAATCTTATATTGCTACCTATTATTTCATGTGCACGTAGATACTCGATAAAGGCTTTTAAAATGAATGAATGCAAATCTTCTGCCTCCCACAGTGCATGTTCTTAAATCCTAAGCCCCATTATTGCTATTACCTGCCACCTCCATTCCATAAACTGCAGGGCCATTGTTCTATAAGCTGCTTGAGTTTAAGTGTGTTGCTTTCACAGCTCTCTTCATACTTACAGGAAGGCTCTGCCTCTTCCCCAGACACTCAAGGAATCTTTCCAGGATGCTTCCCATCCACTCTACTGAATTCACCTACTCCCTCTTGCTACCTCTGCTTATAGTATTTTGCTTCAGACCCAATTGTCACCCACCGGTCCCTCAGATAGGCGAAAGATGCTTTAGACTATTTTCTTGGGTGCTGCCCTCGGGCTCCACATCCTACAGCCTGCCTCACTCCCATCCTGGAAGGGAATTCAGATAGCTTGAACTTAGTAGTAAGGGTGATCTGACTACTGTGATCATTGACTTCAGTGTTCACCAGGCTGGTTAGCAAAGGGCCCTCTTCATCACTCCCTTCATCATTCAATTAAGGGAAAAGATCTCAAGAAAGCAGAGGCATAGAGAGGCACCTCAAGGGCACTGTGCTTTGCAGACATATGAGTTGTCATGGCAGACGATGGTGGTGACGATCACTGCTGCCTGTGTCTTTATAACCTTAGAGAAATCTGAACTCTCTTTAAGGAAATCCATGTGTAATTTCCTTCTCTGGTTGCTTCATAGGGCAGTCAAGGTGGCAGGAAGCCACAAAGCCCTGGCTAACAAATTAAAGCAATGTTCATATGATAGGCTTGGTCTTTCCTAATGGAGGAGAGGCTGCTGACTAATGGGGCTCAGGTCAGACTTCCTGTCACCAGCTGGGCTTGCACACGTGGTGAACACTGACGAATGGCTTGGGCTTTGTGCCCCATCAGCACTGGGCCCTCATGGCCCAGTAACAGGAATATGGCTGGCAAGGCAGCATGACTGCTTTACACCTGAGTTCAGAGAAAGACATCACATCCCTCAAGCCACCCAAGCAAGAAGTCTGGTTGTCATCCTAGCCTCTTGCTCTGCCTCATACCTCACAGCCGATTTGTTTACCAAGTCATAAAGATTTTACTTCTTAAATACCAAACATCCCCTTTCCTCTCAATGGCTCTGGCCACTGACTTAATTCAGGTCCTCATCATTGATCATCAGAGTTACTAAAATTAGAAGCAAATGGCTTCCTTGGGACTTGCCTCTTCACCTCTAAACTGATGTTTTCTGCAAGAGTGATCTTTCTAAATTACTAACATCAGATTTCACCACCTCTCTGACCCACTTCTGCCAGCTTGAAACCTTTCGTTTTTTTTTGAGACGGAGTCTCGCTCTGTCGCCCAGGCTGGAGTGCAGTGGCACGATCTCAACTCACTGCAAGCTCCGCCTCCCAGGTTCACGCCATTCTCCTGCCTCAGCCTCCCAAGTAGTTGGGACTACAGGCACCTGCCACCACGCCCGGCTAATTTTTTTTTGTATTTTTAGTAGAGACGGGGTTTCACCATGTTAACCAGGATGGTCTTCATCTCCTGACCTCGTGATCTGCCCATCTGGGCCTCCCAAAGTGCTGGGATTACAGGCGTGAGCCACCATGCCCGGCCTTGAAACCTTTCAATGATTCCTCATTGCCTTTAGGCTGAAGTCCAAACACCTTAGCAGGCAAACCAGCTCCTGTCTCTTGCCACCTTTCTCCATGCCCCTCATTCCAGCTATATTCATCTAATGTCCATTTCCGATCATGTCACACTCCTTCTGCCTTTGGTGCTTTTCCATGCTATTCCCTCATCTGGAAGTGGCCATCCTTCACTAACTAGCTAACCCCTGCCACTGCTTCTGCATTCATTTATTCATGATACGTTTACTAAAGGTGACAGTGTGACAGCCACTAATCTAGGTGCTGGGCATCAGTGAATCAAACAGACAAAACTGGCCATGTGCAGCGGCTCATGCCTGTAATCCTAGTACTTTGGGAGGCTGAGGCAGGAGGATCGTTTGAGGCTAGGAACTGGAGACCAGCCTAGGTAACAGAGTGAAACTCTGATTTTACAAAACATAATAAAAAGAAAAAATAAAAAACAGGCAAACTTCCTGACTTGTAGAGCTTCCCTTCTAGTGGTGGTGATGGTGGCGGGAGGGGAGGAACAATGAAGCGAACAAACAAGTAAATTCTATGCTAGATGACAAGAGAAGTGCTATGGAGAATAACCCAGCAGGGAAGAAGGCTGGCAGTGCCAGAGCAGGCGCGGGAGTTATTGCAATTTTAAATGGAGTGGTGTATAATAGGAAAAGCCAACTGCTTTGTCTTCTACAGTCATACTTGTCATAGAATACTTCCTCTCCAGTTGCTAAAATGTGTGTGGAGTTTTCCCCACACCGACCAATTCTCCAACACCAGCTGGGTGATCTACAATTTAACTCAATTCTGACACTATGTACCTGGAGTTAGAGTCAGATCGCACAGCTTAAGGACTTAGTCCCACAAGACTGCCCCTACTTTAGATGCCAGTCACAAGCCCCAGGGTGTGACCCGTGTTCCTGACTGACAGGCTGTACACTGGAGTTCCCATGGTGCCCTCCTTGGATTTGATAATTTGCTAGGATGGATCACAGAACTCAGAAAACCACTTTACTTATGTTCACCCGTTTATTAGAAAGGATATTACAAAGGATACAGATGGACAGCCAGATGGGAGAGATGCATCGGGCCAGGTATGGGGGAGGTGGCAGGTGGCTTCCACACCCCCTCCGGGGTGCAAGGCCCTTCCAGCACCTCCATGTGTTCAGCAGCCTGGAAGCTCTCCAAACCCCACAGTTCAGGGATTTTCATGGAGGCCTCAGCACATAGGCATGACCAATTACTAACTCAGGTTTCCGCCTCTCTCCCCTTCGTGGAGGGTGGGGAGCAGAGCTGAAAGTTCCAAGCTTCTAATCATGGCTTGGTCTTTCTGGTGACCAGCCCTATCCAGGAGCCCACCAAGAGGTGCCCCATGAGAACAAAAGACGCTACTATTACCCAGGAAATTCCAAGTGATCAGGATCTCTGTATCAGTAACCAAGATCAAAGACCAAATATCAGAACAAAAGATTCTCCTAATGCTCCTATTACTCAGGAAATTAAAGGGTTTTAGGAACTCTGTGCCAAAGGACTGGAGACAAATATTGCTATGGTGCGAATGTTTGTCCCTTCAGAAACTCATGTTGAAACTTAATCCCTGGCTGGGCCCAGTGGCCCATGCCTATAATCCCAGCGATTTGGGAGGCCAAGGCAGGTGGATCATTTGAGGTCAGGAGCTCTAGACCAGCCTGGCCAGCATGGTGAAACCTTGTCTCTACTGAAAATACAAAAATTATCTGGGCATGGTGGCACATGCCTGTAATCCCAGCTACTCAGGAGGCTGAGGCATGAGAATCACTTGAACCCAGGAGGTGGAGGTTGCAGTGAGCCGAGATCGCGGCACTGTACTCCAGCCTGTGCAACAGAGTGAGTGAGACTCTGTCTCAAAAAAAAATTTAATACAAAATAAATTAGAAAATAAAAACTTAATCCCCAATGTGGCAGTACTGCAAGATAGGGGAGCTTTAAGGGGGAATTGGGTTGTGGGACTCTGCCCTCATGAATGGATTAGTCTACTCATGGATTAATGGGTCAATAGATTAATGATTTATTATGGGAATCAGACTGATGACTCTATAAGAAGAGCAAGACAGGCCAGGCGTGGTGGCTCACGCCTGTAATCCCAGCACTTTGGGAGGCTGAGGCGGGTGGATCACGAGGTTAGGAGGTTGAGACCATCCTGGCTAACACGGTGAAATCTCATCTCTACCAAAAATATAAAAAATTAGCTGGGCATGGTGGCGGGCGCCTGTAGTCACAGCTACTCGGGAGGCTGAGGCAGGAGAATGGCGTGAACCTGGGAGGCGGAGCTTGCAGTGAGCTGAGATTGCCCTGCTGCACTCCAGCCTGGGCGACACAGCGAGACCCCGTCTCAAACAAAAACAAAAAGAAAAAGAAAAACAAAAACAACAACAAAAAAAACAAGAAAAGTGAGACAGACCTGAGCTAGTGCGCTCCGCCCATTTGCCATGTGATTACTGATGACTGTATAAGAAGAGTGAGACAGACCTGAGCCAGCGCGCTCGGCCCATTTGCATGTGATTTCCTGCACTGCTCAAGATTCTGCAGAGTCAGCAGGGCGTGGTGGCTCACGCCTGTAATCCCAGTACTTTGGGAGGCTGAGGCAGGCGGATCACCTGAGGTCAGGAGTTCAAGACCAGCCTGGCCAACATGGCAAAATCCTGTCTCTACTAAAAATACAAAAATTAGCCAGGTGTGGTCGTGCGTGCTTGTAGCCCCAGCTACTCAGGAGGCTGATGCAGGAGAATCGCTTGAACCCAGGAGGTGGAGGTTGCAATGAGCTGAGATCGCTCCACCGTATTCCAGCCTGGGTGACAGTGCAAAAAACGAAGAAAGAAAAAGAAAAAAAAGTTCTGCAGAGTCCCCACAGCAAGAAGGCCCTCACCGGGAGCAGCCTCTCAACCTTGGACTTCTCAGCCTCCATAACTGTAAAAAATAAATTCCTTTTTTTTTTTTACATACCTTGTTTCAGGTATTCTGTTATAAGCAAGAGAAAACTAACCCAGAAAATTAAAAAAATATATATATTTTTATATATATATCTTTTTATAAATCACAATATCACAGGTAGTCAGGGAGGCCTCAGTGAGAGGGGACATTTGAGCAAAGACTTGAAGAAAGTGAAGGAGCAAGTCATGTGAGTATTTGGAGGAAAATATTAAGAGAAAAGTTAAGAATAAGGGCAAAGACCCTGGGGCAGAGGCATACTTCAAATGTGCAAGGAAGTAGAAAAAGGCCAGATGGCCTCAGGACAGTGAACAAGTGAGAGAATAAAACTCAAAGTGAGGTTGGGCGCGGTGGCTCACACCTATAATCTCAGCACTTTGGGAGATCGAGGCAGGCGCATCACTTGAGGTCAGGAGTTTGAGACCAACAAGGCCAACATGTTGAAACCCCATCTCTACTAAATATTAGCTGGACATGGTGGCAGGTACCTGTAATCCCAGCTACTTGGGAGGCTGAGGCAGGAGAATTACCTGAACCTCAGAGGTGGAGGTTGCAGTAGGCCAAGATTGCGCCATTGCACTCTAGGCTGAGCGACAGAGCAAGACTCCATCCCCCCACCAAAAAAAATTAAAAGTGAGACTGGGCACAGTGAGTCACACCTGTAATCCCAGTACTTTGGGAGACTGAGGCAGGAGGATCACTTGTATCCAGGAGTTCAAGACCAGCCTGGGTAACATAGCATGAACCTGTCTCTACAATTCTTTTTTCTAATCAGCTGGGTACGGTGGCACACTCTTGTAGTACTAGCTACCCAAGAGGCTAAGGTGAGAGATCGCTTGACCCTGGGAGTTCAAGTTTACAGTGAGCTATGATCACATCACTGCACTCTAGCCTGGGCAAAGAGCAAGACCCTGTCTTTAAAGGAAAAAAAAAGTCAAAATGAGAAAGTTGGGGGGAGTTCCTGTGAGCCACTGCAAGGTTTTACTCTAAGTGAGATAGTGAGATGAGGAGTTATTGGAGGGTTTGAACAGAGGAGTTACGTATTAAATAAATCATATTAAATGTTACTTTTTTGTTGTTGGTTTTTTTTTTGAGACAGAGTTTCACTCTTGTCACCCA
Organism: Pongo abelii; assembly: GCF_028885655.2. Lineage (NCBI taxonomy): Eukaryota > Metazoa > Chordata > Mammalia > Primates > Hominidae > Pongo > Pongo abelii. The sequence goes on along the minus strand of NC_071985.2, from coordinate 2,074,884 downwards.
GGCTGGAGTGCAATGGAGCAATCTTGGCTCACCACAACCTCCGCCTCCCAGGTTCAAGGAATTCTCCTGCCTCAGCCTTCCCAGCAGCTGGGATTACAGGCATGCGCCACCATGCCTGGCTAATTTTGTATTTTTAGTAGGGATGGGTTTTCTCCATGTTGGTCAGGCTGGTCTCGAACTCCCGACCTCAGGTGATCTGCCTGCCTTGGCCTCCCAAAGTGCTGGGATTACAGGCATGAGCCACCACACCCAGCCTAAACGTTACATATTAAAAGTATTATATATTAAAAAGCCACTGGATTGAGAATAGATTGTAAGAAGACAAGGGTAGAGGCAAGGACACCTCTTAGAAGACTGTTGCAAAACCCCAAGCTAGAAATGCTGGTGGCCTGGACAAGGGTGGGAGCAGTAGAGGTGGCAAGACATAGTTGAATTCTGGATATAGCTTAAAGGTCAGATAGGATCTCCTAATGGTATGAATGGGGGATAAAAGAGAAAAAGAGGTGACAAGGATGATGTCAAGGTTTTGGGTCTGAGAAACTCTAAGGATGAAGTTGCCATTAGCTGAGATGGGGGAAGACTTGCAGGGGCAGGCTTCAGGGGAAGCTCAGCAGTTCTAACCTGGCCTTGTGTATTAATCCGTTCTTGCATTGCTATAAAGAACCACCTGAGACTGGGTAATTTATAAAGAAAAGAGATTTCATCAACTCACGGTTCTGTGGGCTTTACAGGCTTCTGCTTCTGGGGAGGCCTCAGGAAACTTACAATCATGGCAGAAGGCAAAGGGGAAGCAAGCACATCTTCACATGGCTGGCAGGAGAGAGAGAGCAAAGGGGGAAGTGCTATATACTTTTAAACAATCAAGTATCATGAGAACTCACTCATCATGAGAACAACAAAGGAGAAGTCTGCCCCCATGACCCAATTACCTTCCCACCAGGACCCTCCTCCAACATTGAGGATTACAATTTGACATGAAATTTGGGTGGGGACACAGAGCCAAACCATATCATTCCACTCCTGGCCCATCCCAAAAATCATGTCCTCACATTTCAAAACACAATTATGCTTTCCTAACAGTCTCCCAAAGTCTTAACTCATTTTAGCATTAACTCAAAAGTCCAAGTCCAAAGTTCATCTGAGATAAGGCAGTCCCTTCTGCCTATGAGCCTGTAAAATCAAAAGTAAGTTAGTTACATCTGGGATACAATAAAGATACAGGCATTGGGTAAATGCTCCTGTTCCAAAAGGGAGAAATTGGCCAAAACAAAGGGGTTACAGGCCCCATGCAAGTCCGAAACCCAGCAGGGCAGTCATTAAATCTTAGAGCTCCCAAATAATCTCCTTTGATTCCATGTCTAACATCCAGGCCACACTGATGCAAGGGGTAGGCTCCCAAGGTCTTCGACAGCTCTGCTTCTGGGGGCTCTGCAGGGCTTAGCGCCCCATGGCTGCTCTCACAGGCTGTTGTTGAGTGCCTGTGACTTTTCCAGGCACACAGTGCAAACTGTTGATGGAGCTACCATTCTGGGGTATGGAGGACAGTGGCCCTCTTCTCACAGCTCCACTTGGCAGTGCCCCAGTGGAGACTCTGTGTGGGGACTTCAACCCCATATTTCCCCTCCACAGTACCCTAGTAGAGGTTCTCCACAAGGGCTCCACCCCTGAAGCAAATTTCTGCCTGGATATCCAGTTGTTTCCATACATCCTCAGAAATCTGAAAGAGTGGAGGCTCCCAAGCCTCAACTCTTGCCCTCTGAGCACCTGCAGGCTTAACACCATCTAGAAGCCTCCAAGGCTTGTGTCTTACACCCTCTGGAGCAGCAACCTGAAACATATCTGGAGTCCTTTTAGCCATGGCTGGAGCTGGAGCAGCTAAAGCACAGGGAGCAGGGTCCCAAGGCTGCACAGAATAGCAGGGCCCTAAGCCTGACCCACAAAACTGTTTTTCCCTCCTAGGCCTCCAGGCCTGTGATGAGAGGGCCTGACACGAAAGTCTCTGAAATGCCTTGGGGGCATTTTTCCCATTGTCTTGGCTATTAACATATGGCTCCTCTTTACTTAACACAAATTTTTGCAGCTAGGTTGAATTCCTCCCCAGAAAATGGGTTTTTCTTTTCTAACACATGGCCAGGCTGCACATTTCCAAACTTTAATACTCTGTTTTCCTTTTAAATGTAAGTTCCAGTTTCAGATAATCTCTTTCCTCATAAATATAAGCATACACTGTTAGAAGGAGCCAGGCCATGTCTTGAATGCTTTGCTACTTAGAAATATTTTCTGCCAGATACCCTAAATCATCTCTCTCAAGTTCAAAGTTCAACAGATCCCTACAGCAGGGGCACAATGCCACCAGTCTCTTTGCTAAAGCATAGCAAGTGTGACCTTTACTCTAGTTCCCAATAAGGTCCTCATCTCTATCTGAGAACTCCTCAGCCTAGACTTCATTGTCCATATCACTATCAGCATTTTGGTTACAACCATTCAACAAGTCTTTAGGAAGTTCCAAACTTTTCCTTATCTTCCTGTCTTCTTCTGAGCCCTCCAAACTCTTCCAACTTCTGCCTGCTACCCAGTTCCAAAGTCACTTCCACCTTTTCAGGTATCTTTATAGCAATGTCCCAACTCTCTGGTACCACTTTTCTGTATTAGTTCATTCTCACATTGTTATAAAGAACTACCTGAGTCTGGATAATCTGTAAGGAAAAAAGATTTAAACAGCTCATGGTTCTGTGGGCTGTACAGGCTTCTGCTTCTGGGGAGGCCTCAGGAAACTTACAATCATGGTGGAAAGCAAAGGGGAAGTAAGCACATCTTCACATAGCTGGCAGAAGAGAGAGCAAAGGGGGAAGTGCTACACACTTTTAAACAACCAGATCTTGTGAGAACTTACTATCACGAGAACAGCAAGGGAGAAGTCCACCCCCACGATCCAATCACCTCCCACTAGGCCCCTCCTCCAACACTGGGGATTACAATTCAACATGAGATTTGGGTGGGGACACAGAGCCAAACCACAGGCCTTGTAAAGTTAGAGATACTTAAAGACTCAACTTGCGTATCTTCTCCTAAAAGCCTTTGCAGTATTGCTATCATAGCACTGATTAGAGAGAGCAGCTCTTTTAACACAGGTGTTTTTGAGTTTTAAAGCACACATTAATTCAAAATAAACTAGTGTTAAGAACAAATCAGTAACTTCTGTTCCGACAGTGAAAGAGTGATTGAGACAGATGTTCCCCTTCTGGCATAGACAACCAGAAAACTGACAAAATATATGAAACAACTGTATTCAGATATTAGGACCATAGGTAGTGTAAAGTGTGATCTCAGAGAGGAGGAAAACAGAGAAGGTGAGCCCTACAATCACCCCAGTTCTTTGCCTGAAGGCAATTTTTGAGTTGTTATGTAAGGAATCCAAACAGAGCCCAAGAGATCTCGCTGAGTTGAGGAAAGACTAGAGGTGGGGATGGCTAAGGCAGTTTGCAATTTGTGAGGCAGAGTATTGAAGAGGAAGAAGCTATGTAAAGAGAGCTCCAGAAATCTGCATACGAGTCCCCTTGAGACTTGGCATGAATACTAATCTGGCATGTATAAGGTGAAACTCACCAAGCCTGGCAAGGAACAATTAATTGATGGGAATCTATAAGCTAAACAATTCCCAACGCTGACACAGGGCTGGTAAATGTGAGTTCCTACCATGCAGAGTGGAGAGCCCTTGTTGAAGACTTAGGGTGAGGAGTAAAGACCCTTAGTAGAACAGCTAAAAACAAAGTGTTTTGTTTGTTTGTTTTTGTGTTTTGAGACGAAGTCTCGCTCTGTCACCCAGGCTGGAGTGCAATGGCGCAATCTTGGCTCACTGCAACCTCCGCCTCGCGGATTCAAGCGATTCTCCTGCCTCAGCCTCCCGAGTACCTGGGATTACAGGCGTGCGCTGTAGGGTCCAGCCCTACTGGGTCTTTTCTCCTCATGTGCAGAGATGAGAGACTGTAGAAATAAAGACACAAGACAAAGAGATAGAAGAAAAGACAGCTGGGCCCGGGGGACCACTACCACCTAAACACGGAGACCAGTAGAGGCCCTGAATGCCTGGCTGCGCTGTTATTTATTGGATACAAGACAAACGGGTGGGGTTAGGAGGGTAAGCCATCTCTAATGATAGTAAAGGTCACGCAAGTCACGTGTCCACCGGACAGGGGGCCCTTCCCTGTTTGGTAGCCGAGGCGGAGAGAGACAGAAGGCAGCTTACATCATTATTTCTCTGTGCATTTCAAAGACTTTAGTACTTTCACTAATTCTGCTACTGTTATCTAGAAGGCGGAGCCAGGTGTACAGGGTGGAACATGAAAGCGGACCAGGAGCATGACCGCTGAAGCACAGCATCACAGGGAGATGGTCAGGCCTCCGGATAGCTACGGGCGGGCCTGACTAATGTCAGGCCTTCCACAAGAGGTGGTGGAGCAGAGTCTTCTCTATATTCCCCAGGGAAAGGGAGACTCCCTTTCCCAGTCTGCTACGTAAGGGGTGCCTTCCCCAGGCATTGACGCTACCGCTAGACCAGGGAGCCCTCTAGTGGCCCTGTCCGGGCATGAGAGAGGGCTCACACTCTTGCCTTCTGGTCACTTCTCACCGTGTCCTTTCAGCTCCTATCTCTGTATGGCCTGGTTTTTCCTAGGTTATACTTGTAGAACAAGGATTATTATAATATTGGAATAAAGAGTAATGCTAGAAACTAATGATTAATGATATTCATATATAATCATATCCATAATCATTTCTAGTATAACTATTTCTAGAAAGAGTGATTAATATATACTTTCTTTATTATACTGGAACAGCTTCTGCCCTCGGTCTCTTGCCTTGGCACCTGGGTGGCTTGCCGCCCACAGTGTGCCACCACACCCGGCTAATTTTTTTTTTTTTTTTTTTTTAGACAGAGTCTTGCTCTGTCGCCAGGCGGGAGTGCAGTGGCGCGATCTTGGCTCACTGCAACCTCCACCTCCTGGGTTCAAGCGATTCCCCTGCCTCAGCCTCCCAAGTAGCTGGGACTACAGGCGTGCACCACCACACCCAGCTAGTTTTTTGTATTTTAGTAGAGACGGGGTTTCACTATGTTAGCCAGGATGGTCTCAATCTCCCCACCTCGTGATCCGCCCACCTTGGCCTCCCAAAGTGCTGGGATTACAGGCGTGAGCCACCGTGCCTGGCCCAACACCCGGCTAATTTTTTGTATTTTTAGTAGAGATGGGGTTTCACCACCTTGAACTTCATCAGGAGTTCAAGGCCAGGCTGGTCTTGAACTCCTGATCTCAGGTGATCTGTCCACCCGGGCCTCCCAAAGTGCTGGGATTGCCTCAGCTCCTTCCCTTCCCCTGCTCAGATAACTTGCCCCTGAGGGCAGGGGCCTGCTGGCTTATTGAAAATGGATGGAGCCCAACAAGCGCAGAGAAGCGCAACCACGCAGGGAGAAAGCACTGTACAAGGTCGGTGCTCTGCCTCCTCTTGCCACTGACTGCCGACTGAGGGCCACTGGCCTGTGCCTACTAACCAGGCCTCCTAGGTCACCTGGTTACCAGGAACCAATCACTCCTAGAGTTCCTGTCCCAGGCACTTGGCTCACAATGCCCGGTGGCTGCCCAAACCAGTGGCTGTCCCCTCCCACAGAGACCCCCCAAGTGGTTGCCCTGTCCCACCATAATTCCGGTTTTCCTTCCTTTCTGGCTGCTGGGAGCTTTTAAGTTTCTGCATTGTTATGAAGTCTCTCTGGATCATCACCTTACAATGGATTATGCTTAAATTACTACTGTAATCAAATCTAAGTCTTAGGCACTACCTCCTCTCCCCAGTGGCCTCTGAGTTGTTTTTTTGTTTGTTTGTTTTTTTGAGATGAAGTCTCATTCTGTCGCCCAGGCTGGAGTGCAATGGTGTCATCTCGGCTCACTGCAACCTCCGCCTCCCGGGTTCAAGCAATTCTCTGCCTCAGCCTCCTGAGTAGCTGGGATTACAGACACCCGCCACCACGCCCAGCTGATTTTTGTATTTTCAGTAGAGACAGGGTTTCATCATGTTGGCCAGGCTGTTCTTGAACTCCTGACCTTGTGAGATCCACCCGCCTTGGCCTCTCAAAGTGCTGGGATTACAGGTGTGAGCCACTGAGCCACTGAGCCCGGCAGCCTCTGAGTTTTTTAGAAACAAGAAAGAACATCGATTTCTGTAGGTGCTTTCAGAAAAAAATTTGTCATGAGTTAAGTCTACTCTGTGATGTCAACTTACATTTTTAATGTGTATATATATACTATATAAATTCTTAGGCTTTTCTGAAAATATCACACACATTAAATCAAACAGAAGAGTAATAGGAAATTTCCTAAAATGTGTACACTAAGAACATACATATATATATAAATAAAATTTTTTTTTTTGAGATGGAGTTTCACTCTTGTTGCCCAGGCTGGAGTACAATGAGGCAATCTCGGCTCACCGCAACCTCCACCTCCCGGGTTCACGAGATTCTCCTGCCTCAGCCTCCCGAGTAGCTGGGATTACAGGCATGTGCCACCACACCAGGCTAATTTTGTATTTTTAGTAGAGACAGGGTTTCTCTATGTTAGTCAGGCTGGTCTCAAACTCCTGACCTCAGGTGATCTGCCCGCCTCAGCCTCCCAAAGTACTGGGATTACAGGCATGAGCCACCGTGCCTGGCCGAATGTCACGTATTTCTAATGATTGCTTTGATAGAGCAACTTAGAATCTATGGTTCCAACAAATAAAACCACTATATAATGTGAGATTATACATGTGATTATCATTGCTACTTGCGACTAGCAATTATCATGTGAATGTGTACTGTGAGTTGCTATGTGGCTACAGTGATTTAATCTTTCTGATCCTTGATTTAACTATAAAAAAAAGATTACCACAGACTTTGTTTGCTCTAAAAATTAAATGAGAGAAGGATGATACTCTTCTTTGTATTAAACACAAAATTACAGGCATTTTGCCCAGATTTGTAAACAATTATCTTATTTAAGCCTCATAACAACTTGAAAAAGGCATCTTTTATAGATGAGAAAACTGAAGATCAGAGGGGTTAAAAACACATCCACAATCACATAATGATGAATGACGGAATTGGGATTCAAATCCAGTTCTGACGGACTCTAGAGCTGGTGCATCTTAAGAACCAAATTATACCCGGCCCATGTAGGCACTCAATATATGTGAATTCCCTTTTATTACCCTATTATGTGTGAATGTCAGTGCCTTTCATGGCCTCAGTATAACCGTTCACTCCCTCCCAGGTTGCCTGTCAGTGGTTTCCTTCTTCCTGGAGATAATCAAGAATTTGCATATTTAGACCACTCTTTTAAGTATTTTTTAATAAGCAGATGTGTTGACAACGTAAGGCTTGAATAATGAAATTTTCCAGGCCATCCATTGCTAACTGTGAATTAATTGCCTAGCTTATTTGGAATAAAAAAAAAAACAAACCAACAAACCAACAAAAAACAACAACAAAAAAACCTATTACATGTTAAAAAGAACCCACAGAGCTTGTGAGGAAGGAGTCTGAGCTATGCTGCAGGAGCACCTTACTATCAGTTTTTTGGGAAGACCAGCCCAAAGACACAAAGCAAGAGTACCTCTAACATGCATTGGAATATCACAACTCTGGTCTAGGATTCAAAATACTGGGTTAGGAGTCCCTCCAGAGCTAAGATACAGTAGACCAACACCTGTTTTTGGCTCTGGAGAGAAGAAACAGAGGCAAAGATCAAAGGTACTAAAAGAGTTCTAGAGATTTGTGGACTACTATGTACATATCGTTAGCTATATTGTATCATACATCTAAAATTTTCTTAAGGGAGTAAATTTCATATTATGTGGCTTTTTTAACCACAATTAAAGTAAAAAATATAGATATTATACTATAAAAGAGAATGGGGATAACAGAAGAGTAATACTCAGGTGAGAGGGAGAGAAGGAGAAGCCTTGCTTCCCAGGATAAGGGGAAAGGGAAAATCAACGCAGATATGGAATAACAGGTACATGAGGACTCTGAGGTAGAAACAAGCTTGGTAAGTTGACATTGTCTAGCCTAAATCTTTCCAGAAAAGCAGCACATCTAGTCCCAGGCATTTCATTCCTCTCACCACCTCTCTCGCTGACCCACGGCCACAGTGCCCTTATTGACTTTTCTGGAACATGGCCAGCTTTCCCTTGCTTTTGGTTCCTTTCAGCCTTGTAACTTCCTGTGATTGGAAGGTCTTTGTATGGCTGACTCCTTTCATCTTTCTTCTCCATTATTACTTCCTCAGAGAGTCCTTCCCTTCCGAGCCTCATGGAGACCCACGCACTGTGCCATTATTCATTTTTATTTCCTTCATTCCACTTATTATTTGAAAATATCTTAATTAGTTGTTTTTGCATTTATGATTAGTCTCCTTTAACCACATTGTGAGTTCCATAGGCTAAGGAACCTTACATATATTGTCATTCACCATATATACCAATTCTTAGGACAGATTTTATGACAGTGTAGGCATTCCATGAATATGTACTGCATTCATACATAAATAAATGAGTGACATGCTGTTGGCAAAATGAATATAAGCAGAAATTGTAACTTTGGAACACTGATATCCACCAATATTTGTTAATTTATTGGATAATGTATTTTCCATATATTTATGTGTCATGACCTACATTTAACTCCAAAGGGAATATGCAATCTATATAAATCCGTTTTTCTGCCTTCTAGAAGCTTAGTCTATGGAGGAAACATATGAACGCAGACCATTAAAATACAATGTGATGAAGATTTTAACAATTACAATGCACTGAAGTTTTGGACTGAGGGCTATGGGAGCAATAATAAAGTGCTTCGAACTTAAGTAAAATGAAATAAGAACACAGTTTTACTAACATGCTGAGAACATGAAAGTTCAGAGTTTGGCATGCGAATGCTGAGGGCTGAGGAGTAATCATGAGGCAGAGGAGCTAGGAAGCATATACAACCCTCCCGAGATTTTCATTGACAGTAAGGAGTAAACTAAGGTGTAAACTGAGGAGACAGTATCAAGAAAATGATTTAAATTATGTCTCTGAGGGAATTAAGCCAAGTGAAAGAAAAATCGAAGATAACTAAAACAAAAGGGAATCTTTAAAGAGGCTAAGTCTCAAAAGAGGTAAAAGAAAAGAGAATAACTTATTCTATTAGGCGAAGAGAATAACGTATTCTATTAGGCAGGAGAGAAGGAGGAAACAATGAGCATCTCTGAAGGGAAATCTTAAGGTTGAGGGAGAGAGGCTTACCAAGCATAAGCTGAACAATTTCTATTTTCCCATGAAGAATGAGATAGACCATCTGCTGATACTGGCTGGTGAGGGAGAGGCTGAGGGAGAGGGAGGGAGGAGAACTTTATTGGTTTATAATTGGTGTGCAATGTTGCTGCCCTAAGCTGCATCTTCACTGATGTGTGAAGTGAAAAACTTGTCCTTATGTCTCTCTTGAACTCTATGCAGAAACTAGATGTGGCACACTGTCCACATGGGGGACAGAACACAAGGTTACAGAAACACCAGAACAAGAATGAAATAAACATTTCTACATTTGCAAAACAATTTTTTAATTAGCTAATTATTTAGCTCAATGATTGCTATATCCCTGTAGGTGTATGTGCTCAAGGATCAGTTATTATTTCTTTAAATCCTTTTGAGGCATTCAAAGACATAAGACATTCTATTTCAGTGGGAATGTTGTAATAGGCAACATTTGCTGTAAATAAACAACATTTGACAAAAGGAGTAAATTACACTGGCCGGGCGTGGTGGCTCATGCCTCTAATCCCAGCACTTTGGGAGGCCGAGGCAGGCGGATCACGAGGTCAGGAGCTCGAGACCATCCTGGTGAACATAGTGAAACCCCGTCTCTATTAAAAATACAAAAAAATTAGCCAGGTGTGGTGGCGGGCACCTGTAGTCCCAGCTACTTGGGAGGCTGAGGCAGGAGAATGGAGTGAACCCGGGAGGCAGAGCTTGCAGTGAGCCGAGATCGCGCCACTGCACTCCAGCCTGGGCGACAGAGCGAGACTCCGTCTCAAAAAAATAAAAATAAAAATAAAAATAAAAATAAATAAATAAATAAATTACACTGAATTTATCCTGAAGAGAAAATGCCAAGCCAAATAAGAGACCCCCAAATCAGACTGAAAATTTATTTGCCTCTATAAAGTTCAGAAAAGCAGAATGAGAAGCAGCTACTTTTTAGACTTTAGACATCATAAATTTACAATTCAATTCAACAGGAGATTTGGGCAGGGACACATATCTAAACTACATCAATACTTACGAAGTCAACCTCAGATCAGTTACGCACATATTTTCTCTCATTCCCAGTTCCCTGCCATTCGCAAAGTTTATGAGCATTTTTTTATCTTCCCTCAAGCCCCAGATATAAATGTAACAGCTTTGTGCCACCTAACAAAAACTTTCATATGTGCCAAAATAAATCTACTCATCAGTGCCCACTGGTATTTTAATGGCTCAATAGAAATGTTTTGTACAAGGTTGTGAAGGCCTTTATGAAAGGATAAGTTTTTTGTTGTTGTTTTTGAGACAGAGTCTTGGTCTGTTGCCCAGGCTGGAGTGCAGTGGCGTGATCTTGGCTCACTGCAACCTCTGCCTCCCAGGTTCAAGCGATTCTCCTGCCTCAGCCTCCTGAGTAGCTGAGACTACGGGTGCCCGCCACCACACCTGGCTAATTTTTGTTATTTTTAGTAGAGACGGGGTTTTGCCATGTTGGCCAGGCTGGTTTCGAAAGCCTGACTTCGTGATCTGCCCGCCTCAGCCTCCAAAAGTGCTGGAATTACAGGCGTGAGCCACCGCACCCAGCAAAAGAATAAAGTTTTTAAAAGTCTTTTAGGATAGTTTTGTTATCAGGCGTATAAGCTTAAGAACAGTCTCTTCCAGCATCTCTATTTGTCAGAGTTTTTATGACATTGGTGATTTCATTTTTATTCTAAAAACTTTCATACATCTCATTCTGTAGCAATTAGTTTGCATTCAGCTACAAAGAAAAGATTTTTGTATACTATCAGAATATATGAGGTGTACTCTTATGTACTTGGGCAGCAGAACTGATAAAATAGTGCAGTGACCTTACAGTGTGCCAGTTTCTTTCCATTTCCTCTCTCTGAAATGGTCTACACCTGGTTATTGTGCTCAAGCTCACTCCTTCAGAGCCCAAGTTGGCTGATCCACCTCCAGGCAATCGAACCACATTCCAAACAGCAACAAGGAGAAAAATGTGAAGCTGATAGGACATAGGGAATTTTATTAAAAACCAGTGTTTTTTTAATTCAGAGAAGGCCAACCTGTTCAAGCACTTCTCTCTAAATCTCACGGAGCAGAACGCTATCGCTTGGCCACCAATGTAAGCAGGAACATTTCTCTATAGCAGAACACAGGAGACATGATTGAGAGTGGCTGCTGCTACCTGTACTATCATGAGTTCTGACAAAAACGCTATTTGTCTTGTGCACTGGAACAGGGTGTTATGAAAAAACCCCCTCAAATTCAGAATACATTCATCCCAGATTCACAATAATTATGTATGCAAATGGAATGCTTATTCTTTAGAGGTATAATTAAAGAGCTGTCTAATCATTTGATTACTTATTACTTTGTAATGAAAATTATCAAACACAACAGTGAGAATGTAATATTCAATCTCACAATCAAACATAACCTGTTAATCTTTTGTAAGGTTTTACATTTTGATAAAATGTTCAATAAATTGTGGTGCTTTAATTTGCATCATGACGATGCGAAACATAAAAGCAAGTGATTTACTTGAAAGGTGATCTCAGGAACAGAAGGAAGCAGTGAAGGAAGATGGGAAAGAGCAAGAAACCAATAAAGGCTGTGGGGTCGGTCAGACCTATTTTTGTTCACACATTTTTGGAGTTTTGAGTCCAGCTCTAACGTTACCACATGTGTATGGTGTATTCCTATTATGATTATGTTAACTCAGGATAAACTATGGCTTAGGTACTGCAGAGGCTGCTGCACATAGAATGGACCGGAACCATCTGAGGGCTGTAGGATAACGGGTTGCTGGGCCTCTCCTTCATGTTACTCACTCAGCAGTCTGGTCTGCTTTTGTTGCAAATTTTCAGGTGTTTCCAAAGCCGTTTGTCAGGGGAAATGACGAAGAACTGTCTGGCTGCACAGTATGATGATGTTCTTCAGTAAAGGGAGTGGCCCGCATGAAATGCAGTAAGAAACACATTGATCGTGAATGCTTTTAAGTGGACTCTGGTCTTGTTTATCCAAGTGTGAGAAATGAGGTCATGTGTGTTGGACTTCTGTGGTTTCACCTTGCAAGCCTGACTACTGTTCAAAGTCTACAATAGTCAGGTACATATCCATTCCGGGTATACACGTGTAACCTGGGCTAGGATCTAAAGTCTTTACATGGCCTGGGCTGGAATCTGTCTCAGATCCTAGAGACCTGCTCTGTGTGAACACACCTGGAGGAAACACTGAGATCCAAGTGGGGAGATAATTCAAAAATAGAGTCCTTTGGGGGGTTGTTTTTAGAACTGTTCCTGTTGCTTTGGGGGTGACATGGGGGAAGGTATGGAGAAGATGGTGGTGGTGACAACGGAGGTTTGAGGGGTACGGGACCACACCCAGACTTAGAACACAGCCCTCGTTTCTCCTGATTCTGTTTGTCACAGCCAGGACAGCACACTGGGTAATTTACCTAATCTCACCCAGGGGACTGGGCTTTTGATTTTGCCATTTCAAGGAAAGATGTGCATCATACCACGGGCACTACAGATCCTTGAGACCTCCTTCAGCTCTCCTCTTCTTTCACCTCCTTGAAAATTACCTTTTAGTTGATAGCCTCAGAAACGTTCTTGAAATCTTTACTACCCATTCGCTAGGTAAAATTATCTAAATGAATTTCTCATTCCAAATCTAACCATATTTCTTAAATTATGAATATGGTTGAGAAATTTATTTTTAGGCAATCTTTCTGTTTCATATAATTTACTCATAATTGTTAGTTTTGAGTATTCTTTAAAATGAATTATCCCCATTACTAAATTATAATTTGATTGTTTAATCTTTCTAAAAAAAATTAAAATATGTCATTCTAAATAACTCGTTAAGTTTTACCTTATATTTATAGAAGCCTTCCCAATTACTCATATAAAAATCTTATGCTGGCTGGATGCGGTGGCTCACGCCTGTAATTCCAGCACTTTGGGAGGCCGAGGCGGGTGGATCACGAGGTCAGGAGATCGAGATCATCCTGACTCACACGGTGAAACCCCGTCTCCACTAAAAAAAAAAAATACAAAAAATTAGCCGGGCACGATGGCGGGCGCCTGTAGTCCCAGCTACTCAGGAGGCTGAGGCAGGAGAATGGCGTGAACCTGGGAGGCGGAGCTTGCAGTGAGCCAAGATCGCGCCACTGCACTCCAGCCTGGATGACAGAGCAAGACTCCATATAAAAAAAAAAAATCTTATGCTGTGTTTGAATACATAATTTATCAATCAGTTATATATTTTTAAACAGCCTTGAAAGACTGATTTTATTCTTATAAAATGATATATTTAATCACTTTCTAGTTATAGAACTGTAGTATTTGGCTGTTATATTATACCTAAAGCTGTTAATTTCCCTTTTTAAAGCAGTAATGAAATATGCAAACTATAAGATTTGCCCCCCGCCGCTTTTTTTTTTTTTTTGAGACAGAGTCTCACTCTGTCGCTCAGGCTGGAGTGCGGTGGCGCGATCTCAGTGCACTGCAATTTCCATCTCCCAGGTTCTGGTGATTCTCATGCTTCATCCTCCCAAGCAGCTGAGATTACAGGCGTGCACCACCACACACTGCTGATTGTTGTATTTTTTGGTAGAGACGGGGTTTCACCATGTTGGCCAGGCTGGTCTCGAACTCCTGACCACAATTGATCTGCCCGCCTCAGCCTCCCAAAGTGCTGGGATTACAGGAGTGAACCACCGCACCCGGCCGAGTTTACCCATTTTTGAGTGTACATTTTAGAGGGATTAAGTGCATTCACATCATGGTATACTCATCACAACCATCTTGAAACTCTGAAACTATTATGAGAAAACATAAGGTAAAAGTACCATGACATTAGTCTGGGCAATAATTTTTTAGATTTAATGTAAAAATCCCAGGCAACACAAGTAAAAATAAATGAAACTTCTTTCAACTAAAAATCTTCTATACAGCACCAGGTACAATCAATGAAATGATGAGACAACCGAAGAATGAAAAAATATTCAAATTATATGTCAGATGGGTTAATATTGAAAATACATAAGAACTTAAACTATATGACAGAAAGATATTAAAAATGGGTAAAATATCTAAATATGTTTTTCAAAAGACCTACAAATGACCAACACATATATTTTTAAATGTTCATCAATAATCATCAAGGAAAGGCAAATCAGAACTGCTATGAGGTATCACCTCACTCTTGTTACAATGACTATAATCAAAAAGACAGAAGATAAGTGTTGGCAAAAGTGTGGGAAAAGAAAAATGCTAGCACAACTGTTGGTGTGAATGTGAACCAATACAGCCACTGTCAAAAACAGTATGATGATTTCTGCAAAATTTCAAAATAGAACTACCATATGACACAGCAATTTTACTATTGGATATATATCCACAAAAATAAAATCAGTAGGTTGAGGAGACATCTTTATTTCCCAAATATTGAAAGAAATATTTCCCAAATTTTGAAATATATAATATTTGGGAATATATGGGTAATAAATGTTTCTGTCTTTCTCATAAACTTAGTGGAAAAGACTCAAAAATAAAGTTTTTGTGATGTTTTTGTTCTATTAGTCCGTCATCAGTACAGGAACTCAGGTATTTACCAGTGTGCTCAGGGCCTAGCACAGAACATGGGAAGGACTGAAGTATTTTAGAACTTTTACTTTAAGCTTGGGGTACCTGGAGCTGCTGTTCCTGATAGTGATGGTATAGAAAACAGTAAAGAAGCAGACAGTGCTAATGGTCCCAATTTGGCTATTGTAGAAACACAGAAAACAATTTAGCACCCAAAATCACTGAGGAAATGTTTTAATCCAAAAGCTACCATGATCTCTGAGATGTCTTTAGAGCGAATGACCAAGCGGTTGGCTAGTTAGGTGATTACGAATGAAGACTACAGACTGCCAACTGCACCCGATGATATATAGGAAGAAATTTAAAAAGTTCCCAAGATTGCAAAAATAAATCTAAAAGAAAGATTATTTCAGGCCGGGCACAGTGGCTAACGCCTGCAATCTCAGCACTTTGAGAGGACGAAGTGGGCGGATCAAGTGAGGTGGGAGCTTGGGACCAGCCTGACCAATATGGAGAAACCCGGACTCTACTAAAAATACAAAATTAGCCTGGCGTGGTGGCACATGACTGTAGTCCCAGCTACTTGGGAGGCTGAGGCAGAAAAATCACTTGAACCTGGGAGGCAGAGGTTGTGGTGAGCCGAGATCGCGCCATTGCACTCCAGCCTAGGCAATAAGAGTGAAATTTAGTCTCAAGAAAAAAAAAGATTATTTCAAATTTTAAATCCACAGAGGTCATTCTATTATTGTTCAACACACACATTCAAAAATAGGTTCTGCATGGAAACATAAGGTGTGCTATAAGTGTTTCATAGAAAATTAAATTCAAAATTATGCACTTATCATTAACTCTCCTTAAGAATTTCTAAGATACATTTGTTCTTCAGAGATTTCCAAATTCTGACATGTTTACTTACACAGTGCTTACAATACATAGTCCAATATTATTAAAGCTTTACGTATTCTAATTAATTATACATTCACCACACTTTGTGTCAGGATTTTAAAATATTTTAACAAACAATGCTAACTGCCCGATTTAATTCTCCAGCCCATGGACAGTGCATCCCTCTCCTCCATTAAGAGTGTTGCTCCCCCCGGTGGTGGGATCACGCCTGTAATCCCAGCGCTTTGGGAGGCCGAGGAGGGCGGATCACGAAGTCAGGAGATCTCTATATCCTTTTAAACATCTCTCAAATAAGTTTTAAAATTTTCTCCATACAACTCTTACATATTTTATGTCAGCTATAGGCCTAAGTATTCCATATATTTGATGCAATTATCAATGGTGTCTTTTATTTTAAAAACAATTTTCTGGCCGGGCGCGGTGGCTCACGCCTGTAATCCCAGCGCTTTGGGAGGCCGAGGCGGATGGATCACGAGGTCAGGAGATCGAGACCATCCTGGCGAACATGGTGAAACCCTGTCTTTACTAAAAATACGAAAAAATTAGCCGGATGTGGTGGCGGGCCCCTGTAGTCCCAGCTACTTGGGAGGCTGAGGCAGGAGAATGGCGTGAACCCAGGAGGTGGAGCTTACAGTAAGCCGAGATCCTGCCACTGCACTCCAGCCTGGGCGACCGAGCGAGACTCTGTCTAAAAAAAAAAAAAAAAAAAAAAAAAAAAGAATGTGTTGCTTGTAGCCAGGCATGGTGGCACATGCCTGTAATGCCAGCACTTTAGGAGGCTGAGGTAGGTGGGGTGCTTGAGCGCAGGAGCTTGAGATCAGCCTGGAAAATACAGTGAGACTTCATTTCTACAAAACAATAAAAAAAATTAGCTGGGCATGGTGGCATGTGGCTGTACTCCTAGCTACCCAGGGAACTAAGATGAGAGGATAACTTGAGCCTGGGAGGTTGAGACTGCAATAAGCTATGAACACAATGTCAGTTTTGTAACACATAAATGACCTCAAACTCTCCAGTTAAAAGTCAATCTATTGGCTGGGCACAGTGGCTCATACCTGTAATCCCAGCACTTTGAGAGGCCGAGGCAGGTGGATCACCTGAGATCAGGAGTTCAAGACCAGCGTGTACAACATGATGAACCCCGTCTTTACTAAAAATACAAAAATTAGCCAGGCATGGTGGCACGTGCCTGTAATCCCAGCTACTTGGCAGACCAAGGCAGGAGACTTGCTTGAACCCAGGAGGTGGAAGTTGCAGTGAGCCAACATTGCATCACTGCACTCCACCCTGGGCAACAGGGTGAGACTCAGTCTCAAAACAAACAAACAAAAATCATCACATTAAAAAATTTCAAACTTCCAGGCCAGGTGTGGCTCATACCTATAATCCCAGCACTTTAGGAGGCCAAGCAGGTCAGTCATTAGAGCTTAGGGGCTCAAGACAAGCCTGGGCAACATGGTAAAACCTCATCTCTACTAAAAAAAAGAATTAGCCAGGTGTGGGGGTGCACACTTCTAGTCCCAGCTACTCAGGGGGCTGAGGTGGGATGATTGCTTGAGTCTGGGAGGCAGAGGTTGCAGTAATCCGAGATTTCACCACTGCACACCAGCCTGGGTGACACAGTGAGACCATATCTACCAAAAAAAAAAAAAAAGAAAAGAAAAAAACAGAAAAAGAGAAAGTCCAAACTTCCTGTTAGAATGTACAAAGTACTATATAAAATGACATATTGTGTGGAGAACAGTGAGAAAGTGTAGCCATAACACAGATTTAAAAAAAAAAAAAAAAGGAGGAGAGCTGGAATGCATAAGTAGTTGAGAAGAAAGAGAAAGAGACCATAAAAAAAAGAGAGATAATTTGGAAATAAAAGCAGAATTCCTCTTCAGAGAGTCAGTTGTGCAGCCTGGGTACAGAAGTCCTTTCTCTACATGCAGAATCAATGCCAGGTGTTCATCCCAGGTATTTCCAATCTCTTACCTGGAGCCACAAATTCACTCCAACAGGAATACTTATTGCTAATTATGGAACATCTATTACACATCTGGCACTGTGTTATGTTTCTTCAATTCATTTATATGTCAAATAACCCTATGACTTATAAAGCCTCCAAAGTGTTTACCTGAACAAATTGCCCAATAGAGTCAATAAACTCAATTACTCAATTAAGAAAAGTGAAACAAACAATAACAAAAAAAAAAGTTGGCTTGAATAGTGTTCTCTAATAATGGAAAAATGGAAATGTACTAATTAAGTACAATGAAAATTAAAACACTCACTGTGGAATTATTCACATCTTCAGATTATTTTTTAAGCACCAATAAGTTTCATAAAATCATTATTATAATACCTGAGAAGATCACACAAGAAATTCTTCATGAATTTTGGAACAAGAAAATTATATGTTAGCTCTAGCATGAGCAACATAAAAGTAAAAACAGGATTTTCATGGGGAAATTCTGAAAAAGGTGCAATAAGATTTTAGAGAAATGCATTCAATACAAAGCAGAGAAAACAGATTTGCAGATTTGCCTTCAACATTTTTGAGGTTTCTAGTTTGCTAATAAATTATCCATACTTTTGAAATTATGTTTGGTTCCAACATTTTTCTCTTATTCTGAAAACGGGTATGCACTTACTTCAAACATATTACTTGCTTCATAACTGTCTTACACCTAACATTTATCTTTAGAGTAATATATTTATATATTTATCTCCATGTAAACCAAAACTAAAAGTATGTATATGTTTTGCAGGCCAGAAAGACCACATGTTAAAAGAAAAATGTAAATAAAATTTTGTGAATAGTCCTTCAAGATTCAGAAATATATGGTCTTTGATTATAATCCTACATAGGCTTTATTATAGCCATAATAATGACACTGTCATTACAAAAAGAGCAAACAGAATGAAGGTGTAATGTGTGGGAACAATATTTTTCAAATTATTTGAAGTTTAATGCCACTGGGAGAAGGGATCATTAGAGATACTATTCCACCATGTTACCACTATTGTATTGTTACCATTTTTTTTTACCTACAATGATAACTAAGGTGAGATAGGTTAACGTTGGTGGCAGGATAAACATCGCTTAATATACAACGGTCCAAAGACATTAAAACAATTTTGTCTTACTAAAACAAATTAAGTTCAAACAGTCTAAAAAGAGCATTTCAAAATCCACTGAATTTTATTACCTTAATGTGCAATAGGAAAAACCACTGACTTGTAAAACTCAAATGTTTCTTTCTTAAATATAATGCAGAATATTACTCTGAAGACCTATCTCATGAATCACTTACAACCCTGTTATAAGACAACTACAAAGAGCCTCTCCGGTTAAATTTCTTCAGGAAGCTTAAAATGCAATGTCCATAATCTTCCAAAGAAAAGGATATGAATGACGCCCACCCGAATATAGAAGAAACTCGCACAGCTTTCATGTAGCAACAGTAGGCCACATGCCTTCACATAGACAATAGAAATGAAGGCATGGTATCAAGTGATTTAAGACTTGAAAATTACATAAATATGTGATTTTCAAAAAAGCTAAAACTCTTTCAGTGCACAGAGTATACTTTATTATTATGTTGTTATTATTATTATTGAGACAGGGTCTTGCTCTGTTGCCCAGGCGGGAGTGAAGTTGCAAGATATCAGCTCACTGCATCCTCAACCTCCAGGCTCAAGCAATCCTCCCACCTGAGCCTTCCAAGTAGCTGGGACAACATGCATGTGCCACCAAGCCTGGCTTTTACTTTATTTTTTGTAGAGATGAGGTTTTGCCATCTGGTCCCAAACTAGTCCCAAACTCCTGGGTTTGGTTGCCCAGACTGGTCCCAAACTCCTGGGCTCAAACAATCCCCCCACCTCGGCATCCAAAAGTGCAGCAATTATAGGAAAGAGCCACCATGCCTGGCACCAAAAGGTATACTTGAAATGTAATTATAACTTCCCCAAAAGGTGAATCTCCTACTTATTTTAACTGAACTCTGGATTATTCTCTATAACCAACACTCAGATTTATAGTAATGTCTGAAAGTGTCAGTGACTTAGTGCTTTTTACTATGAATTCTTGGATATGTTTTGATGTAATTTTTGATTAGATAGTTTTTCACATTTACTGCATCTGTAAAATAGTTTTTAGTGTGAACACTCTGGTGTTTTCTAAGGTATATTTTTTGAACAAATGTTGTTTCTGCATTTATTACATTTGTAGGGTTTCTCTCCAATACAAAGTCTTTGAAGTTGAATACAGTTTGAGCTACTGGAGGGTTTCCCTCCAGTATAAATTCTTCTGTGTACAGTAAGAGCTGTGATATAAGTGGAGGCGTTGAACTGGTCTTTCTATTTATACTGTTCTTAGCCTAAACACTTTAGTGCACTCAAAGGCTTATAGTCTGTAAATGGCCTTTTGACAATCATTACATTTGTAACACTCTTATTCAATGAAAATATTCTGCTGTGAAGTTGTGAATAGGTATTAAAGACTATGCCATATTGTTTAGATTTGTAGGGTTTTTCTCAGGTATGAGTTTTCTCATGTACAGCAAGTTGTGCACAGTGGTTAAAGTCTTTGCCACATTCCTCACACTTGTATGGTTTCTCTCTGGTATGAACTGTCTTATGTTTAGAAAGGTGTGAGCTCTGGCCGAAGGCTTTGCCACATTCTTCACATTTGTAGGGTTTCTCTCCAGTATGAATTCTCTTATGATTAGTAAGATATGAAAACCAGTTAAAAGCTTTGCCACATTCATCACATTTGTAGGGTTTCTCTCCAGTATGAATTCTCTTATGTTGAGTAAGGTATGAGAACCAGGTAAAAGCTTTTCCACATTCCTCACATTTGTAGGGTTTCTGCCCAGTATGAATTCTCTTATGCTGAATAAGGTATGAGAACCAGGTAAAAGCTTTGCCACATTCCTCACATTTGTATGGTTTCTCACCAGTATGAATTCTCCTATGTTCAGTCAGATGTGAGCTCTGGTTAAAGGCTTTTCCACATTCTTCACATTGGAAGGTTTTCTCTCCAGTATGAATTCTTCTATGTTGAGTAAGGTATGACAACAATTTAAAGACTTTGCCACATTCTTCACACTTGTAGGGTTTCTCTCCACTATGAATTCTCTTGTGTTGAGTAAGGTATGGGGACAACTTAAAGGATTTGCCACATTCTTCACATTTGTATGGTTTCTCTCCAGTATGAATTTTCTTATGTTTAGTAAGAATTGAGCACAGGTTAAAAGCTTTGCCACATTCTTCACATCTGTAGGTTTTCTTTTCAGTATGATTTTTCTCAACAATAGCAAGACTTGAGCAAGACTTAAAGACGTTATTACATTCTTCACATTTGCAATGTTTCTCTCCAACATGAATTATCTTACAGTCAGTAAAGCATGGGCACTCATTAAAGGCTTTGCCACATTTTTTACATTGGTAAGGGTTCTCTCCAATATGGATTCTCTGCTGTTGAGTTGTTGTTAAAGACATGCAAGAGACATTGCTACATTCTTTGCATCTGAATGGTTTTTCTCCAGTATGGCTTATCTTACGTTTATTTAGATTTGCAAATTTACTAAAACCTTTCACACATTTATTGCACTGAAAGTTTTTACTATGAGTAGTTGCTGAGCATACGTCAAGTCCATTATAACTTGCCTTCTGCCCTTTCCACTCACCCACAATTTCCCAGTCATTCCTTAAGTGTAATTTCTCAAGACAACATCTTTCATATCTTCTCAGCATCACTTTTTGGAATGAAACTTGCAGGCCCTGCTCTGGCAAAATGTCTTCAGTAAGATAAGAAGACAAAGCTGGAAAAAATAAAAACAACAAATTATTCTACCTACTAGATAACATCCTTTACAAATCTAAGGCATAAAATTATACAAGCATGTTAGCAAGATAGCATAATGAAATACCACAGGCCCTTATTCCTTCATAGTCATAATCCTAACAAAAATACACTAAACAAAATGCCATTATGAGAATCCTAAAAGCAGCCAAAGGGGGAAAAAAAAGAAATGACATACAATGAAGCTCCAGTATGCCTCACCGCAGACTTTTCACTGGAAACCTTACAGGCCAGGAGAGCGTGGTATGACATACTTAAAGTGCTGAAAGAAAAAAACCTTTACCTTAGAATATTATATCCAGCAAAAGTATCCTTCAAACATAAAGAGAAATAAGGATGGCCAAACAAAAGCTGAGGTATTTCATCAACACCAGACCTGTCCTACGAGAAATGATAAAAGGAGTACCTCAATCAGAAAAGAACATTAATTAGGCAGATCACCTGAGGCCGGGAGTTCAAGATCAGCCTGACCAACATAGAGAAATCCCGCCTCTACTAAAAATACGACATTAATCGGGCATGGTGGCGCATGCCTGTAATCCTAACTACTTGGGAGGCTGAGGCAGGAGAATCGCTTGAACCCAGGAGGTGGAGGTTGTGGTGAGCCAAGATTGTGCCACTGCACTCCAGCCTGGGCAACAAGGGTGAAACTTTGTCGGAAAAAAAAAAAATTAAATGATGAACAAATCAAAAATGACAACTACAACAAGTTTTCAAAACATAGTACAATAAGAAACAGCAAAAAGTTAAAAATCAGGAGTACTAAGCTAAGGCGTAGAGTTTTTATTAGTTTTCTTTTCACTTTCTTTTTTATGCAAAGAGTGTTAGGTTCTTATCACGTTAAAATACATCAAATCAAAAAACATACAATGGATACACAAAAAAATGAAAACCAGGAAACTAAATCATATCACCAGAGAAAATCACCTTCACTAAAGGAACACAGACAGGAAAGAAAGAAGAAGACCACTAAACAACCAGTAAACAAATAACAAAATGGCAGGATTAAGCCTTACTTACCAATAACAACATTGAATGTAAATGGAGTAAATTATCTGTTCAAAAGAAATAGACTGGCTGAATGGATGAAAACACAAGACCCACTGACCTGCTGCCTTTAAGAAACACACTTGAGGCCAGGTGCAATGGCTCACACCTGTAATCCAAGCTCTTTGGGAGGCCAAGATGAGCAGACCGCTTGAGCTTAGGAGTTTAAGACCAGCTTAGGCAACATGGTGAAACCCATCTCTACCAGAAATACAAAATTAGCTGGGCTGTGGTCCCAGCTACCTGAGAGGCTGAGGTGGGAGGATTGCTGGAGCCTGGGAGGCAGAGGTTGCAGTGAGCCAAGATTGCGCCACTGCACTTCAGCCTGGGAGACAGAGTGAGACCCCATCTTGAAAGGGAGAAAGGGAGAAAGGGAGAAAGAGGAAAGGGCAAGGGGAAAGGGGAAAGGGGAAAGGAAAGGAAAGGAAGAGAGAGATGAACGAGGGGAAAGGGAAGGGAAGGGAGAAAGAGAGAGAGAAGAAAGAGTGAAGGAGGGAAGGAGGGAAGGAAGGAAGGAAGGAAAAGGGGAAGGCGAAGGAGGGAGGGAGGAAGAGAGGAAAAGGAAAGAAAGAAAAAGGAAAGAAAGGAAAGGAAAGGAAGGAAAAAGAAAAGAAAGAAAGAGAAAGACAGAGAGAAAGAAAGACACTTTAGCTATAAAAATACACAAAGTCTGAAAATAAAAGAATGGAAAAAGATATTCCATGAAAAAGAAATAAACAAAAGAGCAGGAGTCACTATACTTGTATCAGTCGAAACAGATTTCAAGACCAAAAGTATAAGAAGAGACAAAGGTCATTAAATAATGATAGAAGAGTAAAATCAGCAAGAGAATATAACAATTGTAAATATATATTTATCTAACACCAGAGCACCCAGATATATAAGGCAAATATTACTAGAACTTTTAAAGAGAGGCCCCAATACAGTAACAGCTATATACTTCAGGACCTCACTTGCAGCACTGGACAAATCTACTAGAAACAAAATCAATAAAGAAACATCGCACTTATCTGCACTATATGCCAAATGGATCTAATAGATATTTGCAGAACGTTTCATACAACAGCTGCAGAATACATATTATTTTCCTCAGCACATGGATCATTCTCAAGGACAGACCAAATGTTAGGTCACAAAACAAGTCTTAAAACATTCAAAAAATGGAAATAATACCAAGCATTTTCTCTGACCGCAATGGAATAAAACTAGAATGAAAAGAGGAATTTTGAAAACTATACAAATAAATGGAAATTAAACAATATGCTCCTGAATGACTAGTGAATTAAAAGAAATTCAGGAGGAAATTTAAAATTTCTTGAGATGAATGATAACAGAAACAAAATATACCAAAACCTATAGGATACAACAAAAGCAGTACGAACAGGGAAGTTTATAGTTATAAGTGCCTACATCAAAAAAGAGGGAAAACTTCAACTAAACAATCCAACAATGCATCTTACAGAACTAGAAAAGCAAGCACAAACAAAACCCAAAATTAGCAAAAGAAAAATAATGAAGATCGGAGCAGAAATAAATGAAATTAAAACTTTAAAACAATTCAAAAGATCAATGAAACAAAAAATTAGTTTTTTGAAAAGTTAAACAAAATTGAGAAAAACCTCTAAGACATTAGTCTAAGCAAAAATTTCTGGAGCAATACCCCACAAACACAGACAACCAAAAATAATGGACAAATGGGAACATATCAAGTTAAAAAGCTTCTGCACAGCAAAGAATACAATCAACAAAGTGATCAGACAACCCAGAGAATGGGAGAAAATACTTGAAAACTACTCATTTGACAAGAGATTAACAACCAGAAGTGATAAGGAGCTCAAACAACTCTACAGGAAAAAAATCTAATAATCCCAGCCAGAAAATGGTCAGGAGATGTGAACAAACATTTCTCAAAACAAGACACAAATAGCAAACAGGCATATGAAAAGGTTCTCAACATCACTGATCATCAGGGAAATGCAAATCAAAACTACAATGAGATATCACCTCACCCCAGTTAAAATCACTTATATCCAAAAGCCAGGCAACAACAAATGCTGGTGAGGATGGAAAGAAAAAGAAACCCTGTACACTGTGGGGATTTAAATTAGTACTACCACTATGAAGAACAGTTTGGAGGTTTCTCAAAACACTAAAAATAGAGGTACCATATGATCCAGCAATCCCACTGCAGATGTATAGGCCAAAGAAAGGAAATCGGTATATCAAAGATATCTGCACCCCTATGTTTGTTCCAGCACTACTCACAATAGCCAGACTTTGGAAGCAACCTAAGTATCCATCAATGGGCAAATGGATAAAGATAATGTACTACGTATAGGCCGGGCGCAGTGGCTCACAACTGTAATCCCAGCACTTTGGGAGGCCGAGGTGGGCAGATCACGAGGTCAAAAGATTGAGACCATCCTGGCTAACAACGTGTAGCTGGGCGTGGTGGCGGCGCCTGCAGTCACAGCTACTCGGGAGGCTGAGGCAGGAGAACAGCGTCAACCCGGGAGGCGGAGCTTGCAGTGAGCCGAGATCGCGCCACTGCACTCCAGCCTGGGCCACAGAGCGAGACTCTGTCTCAGAAAAAAAAAAGAAAATGTACTACTTCTAGACAATGGAGTACTATTCAGCCTTAAGAAAGGATGAGATCCTGTCATTTGCAACAACATAGATGGAACTGAAGGTCACCACGTTAAGTAAAATAAGCCAGGCACAGAAAGACAAACATTACATGCTCTCACTTATTTGTGGAATCTAAAAGTCCAAACAATTAACTCATGGAGATAGAGAGTAGAAGAATGGTTACGAGAGGCTGGAAAGGGTAGTGGGTGAGTGGGTGGGGGAGGTGGGGATGGTTAATGTGTGCAAGAAATTACTTAAAAAGAATGAAAAAGACCTACTATTTAATAGCACAACACGGTGACTATAGTCAAAAATAATTTCAGTTGTACATTTTAAAATAAAGAGTATAATTTGTCTGTAAGTTAAAAAAAAATGCTTGAGGGAATGGATACCCCATTTTCCCTGATATGCTTATTTTGCATTGCATGCCTGTATCAAAATATCTTATGTACCTCATAAATATATACACTATGTACCCACAAATGTTTTTAAATTTTTTTAAAAGCCTTTCTGAAAACTCTGAAAATCAATGAAGATTTGCAGGTGAGCACAATGCCATGAGTCCCACAGAATGCAAGTAAAGTTTGTTCCATTTACCCACCACAGCCCTTCCTTTTTTCCAATAAGGTAGGTGCCCTTAGGAGTAAACTTCTGACTTCTCCCTCAGAAAATAAAGAAAATAGTGGCACATGTGTCCATACTTTTGGGGGCTTGAAGAAGACTGGTTTCTGTCTCCTATGACACGGAGTACTGAATGGAATGATGGTATACTTTGACCGACAGGTTGGTTCTGTTGAGACCAATAATAAATGGTTGTTATAGCAGATGAGAAACTGCAGTACCAGAGATGGGCAACAGATATAACAAGTGATTACAGCCTCTTAAGAGGAAACATGTGAAAACCTCTGTAATTAAGAAAATAGCCGGGCGCAGTAGCTCACGCCAGTAATCCTAGCCCTTTGGGAGGCCAAGGTGGGCAGATCACGAGGTCAGATGTTCAAGACCAGCCTGGTCAACACAGTGAAACCGCGTCGCTACTAAAAATACAAAAATTAGCCAGGCATAGTGGCACGTGCCTATAATCCCAGCTACTTGGGAGGCTGAGGCAGGGGAATCGCTTGAACCCAGGAGGTGGGGCTTGCAGTGAGCCGAGATTGTGCCACTGCACTCCAGCCTGGGCGACAGAACAAGACTCCGTCTCAAGAAAACAAATATATATATATATATATATATATATATATATATATATATATATATTTTAGCATAGAGTTCCTCAAAAATACGCAGACAGTCCCATGTCCCAAAAGCAATGCAAGAGCAGTCAGATCATGCAGTCCCCTATAAACTATGAAGATGATTGTGACGCTCACTGTAAACTTGAAGGAAAATCACTGAAGGGAAGTACAGTCCTTAGACAATTTAACAGCATGAGATAGAAGATGCCCCTATGTGGGAGCAAGAGAAAGAAACCCAGGCTTCTCAGAAGCCAATTTCCATGGGAGTAGAGCTTCCCAAACCACATTTTAAAGTCTGGCTTCTTCCTTGATCCTCGGACCCCTTACCTATGACCTATGTTTGCTTCATTCACCCCCACCTACCTGAGTGTTTAGCTGTCTTCTCTGTGTTCACATTCCAGGGCTCTTTCCTTGCCTCCAGACAGATGATCAGTTCTGGCTTAGACATAGCAAGACCTGTTTTATTAGAAAAAAGGTGCATGATTCTTGTGGGGATTCTTTAATCACCTTTTACTGTGCTCAGTAGAGAAGAGAAAACATCACATTAGAGCCTAGAAAATTAACTCCAAAATACTGTTTTCTGACAGAACCTTTAATATATTTAGGAAGTATTTTAAATTTGTGAGTCCTTAGCTCTGCTACCAAGAACTATAATAACTGGATCAAAAATTGGTGGTGGAAACTGGATTTTGAAGTGTAGGCAACAATATTTTATACTACTGAATTTCTAGAATTACCACCAATCTAGAGCAAGGATACACATCAGCTGAATAGAAAGGGTGATGTCAAGGCAAAACATCTTGAAAGTTTTGTTTTCTACACCAAGAAATTCCCAAGGTTTTCTTGAAAGCAGTGATGTGAAACTCATTCATGCAAATCAGAAACTCCCAGAAAACATTCTACAAAGGAAGAAGATGAAATCCTTACTGTGAAATAGGAATTGCATATTGAAGTTATCCTCACCAAGGGAGAACAGGTTTCTGTAGTTCTCCAACATCACATCCCTATACAAACTCCGCTGAGCAAGGTCCAGGCATTCCCACTCCTCTGCAGAGAATTCTAGAGCCACATCCCTGAATGCCAATAGTCCCTGAAAAAGAAAAGGTATTTACCAAGTGGCCATGGCAGAGTTCTTAGTTTGACTCCAAGCAAGGAGAGAGAGTGAAGAGAACTGGCTCTGACTTATATGAGCGACTAGAATTATCAAATAAGATAATTTTTAACACAGAAATATACTCTAGGCCAGGCGCAGTGGCTCACACCTGTAATCCCAACACTTTGGGAGGCCGAGGTGGGCGGATCACCAGGTCAGGAGTTCAAGACCAGCCTGGCCAACACGGTGAAACCCCATCTCTGCTAAAAATACAAAAATTAGCCGGGCGTGGTGGCACATGCCAAGTAGTCCCAGCTACTTGGGAGGCTGAGGCAGGAGAGTTGCTTGAAGCCAGGTTGCAGTGAGCCGAGATCACACCACTGCACTACAGCCTGGGTGACAGAGCGAGACTCTGTCTCAAAATAAATAAATAAATAAATAAATAAAATATATATACTCTAATGTATTCTCTAACTCTGAGGAAAGAAGATGGCTTAAGATCCACAAAACCAGTGTAGAAACTCTACTTTTGTGCATAATATAGTATAAAATTAAGGGCATCAACTCAAGCATCGATATATTCACATCATACAGGATAAGTTGTGTATTGTTCTCATATGGAGAAGTCAGGGTGAGTTGGAAGGTACTTCTCAAATTTTAACAAGTATGTCAATGAAGTAGAAATCTTGTTAAAATGCAGGTGCGGGCCGGGCGCAGTGGCTCACACCTGTAATCCCAGCACTTTGGGAGGCTGAGGTGGGTGGATCACCTGAAAGTCAGGAGTTCAAGACCAGCCTGGCCAACATGGTGAAACCCCATCTCTACTAAAAATACAAAAGATTAGCTGGGCATGGTGGTGGGTGCCTGTAATCCCAGCTACTTGGGAGGCTGAGGCAGGAGAATCGCTGAGGTGGAGATTGCAGTGAGCCAAGATCGCGCCATTGTACTCCAGCTTGGGCAACAAGAGCAAAACTTCATTTCAAAAAATAAATACATAAATAAACAAATAAAATGCATGCATGGTGGCTCATGTCTCTATTCCCAGCACTTTGAGAGGCCGAGGTGGGTGGATCACTTGAGTTCCAGAGTTTGAGATCGGCCTGAGCAACATGGCAAAACCTCATCTCTACAAAAAATACAAAAATTAGACAGCCACGATGGCCCATGCCAGTGGTCCCTGCGATCTGGGAGGCTGAGACGGGAGGATTTCCTGAGCCTACGTGGCAGAGGCTGCAGTGAGCTCAGGTCACGCCACTGCACTCCAGCCTGGGTGACAGAGTGAAACCCATCACAAAAAAAAAATTTTTTTTTAAGTGTAGATTTGGATTCAGGAGATCTGGGATGAAGCCTAAATTTCTGACTTTCTAACAAGCTAGCCAGCGACGCCAATGCTTCTGGCTCAAGAAGAATATTTTGTCAAACATCCAGTAAATGGCAGAGCCTACGTTCATCCCAGCTGATTTGACCAGTAAACAAACATGAGAGCCTTCATTTTCTAAAGAAAGCTGTATGCAAAGAGAATCTAAAGAGAAAAAGGAGCTTCCCGATTGTGATTATTTTATGTACATCAGTCAGTAAATCTCCCCAAAGAACTTATTAATAACAAAAAGAAAAATAATTAACCCTATGGTGGAAAATTCTGGCCGACAGCATCTTATTCAAGTGAATATAATTAAGATAAATTACAATAGGAAAATTGGCATCGTGTGCTAATACACACAAAAGGCACAACATCACTGCTGCTTTCTTGGCCGATAAATTATTACTGAATATAAATAAATAAATTATTGCCCAGTAAATTACTGAAAAAATTACATAACAATTATGTGAAAAGTTACATTAGTTAAATTACAATCGGCCAGTGGCTCATGCCTGCAATCCCAGCACTTTGGGAGGCCGAGGCGGGCGGATCACGAGGTCAGGAGATGGAGACCATCAGGAGATCGACAGCATCCTGCCTAACACGGTGAAACCCCGTCTCTACCAAAAAAATACAAAAAAAATTAGCCGGGCTCGGTGGCAGGCGCCTGTAGTCCCAGCTACTCGGGAGGCTGAGGCAGGAGAATGGGGTGAACCCGGGAGGAGGAGCTTGCAGTGAGCCGAGATCGCGCCACCGCACTCCAGCCTGGGCGACAGAGCGAGACTCCGTCTCAAAAGAAAAAAAAGGAAAAAAATTTACAATCTGATTGTAGTCATTAAAAAAAAATCAGCTTTATGCAAAGTTCAAGCTCCAGATCTCTCCCAGGTTCAGGTCTTGTAATCTCTAATAATGTAAACAGTCTGTCTTTAGCAGCCTAGAAAGTAAGTCTTTTCCAATTATTCTTTTGTTCATAACTTTCTGAGCCATTCTTGGTCACTGATGCCATCCTCTTTGAACATGCATTTTCTTTTCTTTTCTTTTTTTTTTTTTTTTTTGAGACGGAGTCTCGCTCTATCGCCCAGGCTGGAGTGCAGTGGCGTGATCTTGGCTCACTGCAAGCTCCGCCTCCCAGGTTCATGCCATTCTCCTGCCTCCGCCTCTCCAGCAGCTGCGACTACAGGCACACGCTGCCACGCCCGGCTAGTTTTTGTATTTTTAGTAGAGACGGGGTTTCACTGTGTTAGCCAGGATGGTCTCGATCTCCTGACCTTGTGATCCACCCACCTCAGCCTCCCAAAGTGCTGGATTACAGGCATGAGCCACCGCGCCCGGCTGAACATGCATTTTCCTAGTCTTGCTCTGCCTAGAGCTGAGGGAGCATCCAGATGGACCCCACACAGCCCACGTTCCCCTTCCTTACCAATACCTGAGTTCCTGACCCTACCCCCAGTAGAAACTTTGGGTGTCCACAGCTTCCCATGTTGATCTGTCACTAAGGAAACATTTAGAATAGTGCAGCTCATACACTCATGGTGAGATGTGGTCAAGGCATGTGAGAAGCCTGGATGGACGGAATGGAAAGAAGGCTCTGGAATATAGGGGAGAAAGAGTTTACAGAGCTCGTTGACTATCACAAGAATAAAAGGTTTGGGGGAGTAACTGAAACAAACATATTAGGCAGGAACATCAGAAGTAGAGACATATGTGTGGGTTCTAAACACATGACATTCCAGAAAAAAGAAGTGGACACAGTCCCTGAACCAGGATACATTCTCCTGAGAACCAGCCATTTCTTCGGCTTCCTCCTCCATTTCTGGGACTCACTCTCAGGTGAGATTCTCTGGACAAATCACACCTGCATCCTGTAAGCATGCCTTCAAAAGGGTCGGCACAACCCTTTCACCTTCTACCACCACACATCCACAGAGAGAAAAATCCTAGAGGTTCATAAAAAGTACACCCTTCCCTATCCTTTTATCACAGGAAAGAGGAACAATGAGCTCCTACATAAAGATCAAAATGTGTGTTTCTTTGTTTTCAGGTGCCCTTGCCCGCCAAAGACTCCAGCAATTTCCACTGCAGCAACAGGAATATGGGCCACACTGACCCACCTCTACCAAAGCCAAGCAGACGGGCCCTGTGACCTTTCTTAGGAGCAAAGGCTGAACTCAACTCCCATGAATGTATCTAGGAGCCCTCATGCATGGCCCTGGCCTCACTTAGAATCATCTGGAACACTTAATTAAAACAATATAGATGCTCCCACCCAGACCAATAGACACAATCAGGGATGGAAGCACAGAGGTGACAGTATTTCTTTAAACTGGCCATGTCATCCTAATTGAAGCCTGGGGTGAGAGCCACTTAGCTAAGTATTGCCTCTCGAGTCTCAATGTACAGATAAATAATTTGGTATTCCAGGCCCTCCTCTAAGTAATGTGATTGCAGAGGTTTAGAAGAGGTCTACAAATTGGCTTCTTGCATGCTGATGCTGCCTCTCCTAGACCCGTTATGGTAGCACTCAGCTAGAGAAAGCAGGCACAGCACAGAGTCCCTTACACTCAGCGCTGTGATCACAACACAAATATTTGTGGTCCAAAGTGAAGGCCACAAATCAGCATCCTGAAACATGGCATTCTCTGCTGGCCCTTATCAAGCTGGACCCCTATGGACTCCAATAGGAATGGCATCTTGTCCAACAGGCCAAAGAAGAGACCTGGAGCCAAAAAATGAGACATAGGCTTTATTGAGGGGGACTGATATACAGGGATGGTCCAGTGGTGGTGGAATGGACAGAAGAACCATTACCACTCACAAAAACACGCAAGGAGAACCACAATTGCTTGCAAAAAGCAAGCAGTTTATATAGCATTTTCACTTAACACCCTCCACCTGGCAACCTCCACCCAGCAACCCCCCCATTGCTGTCAGCTACATCTGCCATACAGGCTCATTCTCAAGGGAGGCTTACGTTTAGCTATTGCTGTCAGGTGTGTCTGCCATACACAGGTGCATCTACCATACACTCCACTCTAGCATACCCTTGAATACCCTCACATTCTTTTCATGCCATTCTTTTGTGATTTCCCTGGGGGCAGGTATATGGAGGAACATTGTAGCCAGATGTCACAGCAGCAATAGAAACTACAACAACAAAAACAAAACAACAAAAAGGAGTAACAATCACACTGCATAGAAAGCCCTCCCAAGAGGCTGGAATTGGATCCTGAGTGCATCACAGCAAGCCTGTGGTGGAGGAGGAGGAGGGCAGCTCTCTGCAGACCCAATAGTTCATCCTGCTCTGGAGAGAGGCCACGATCTGCATGCACCCGGTTAGCAAAAAGGTTTACTGCACACCATCTACGGGTGGAATGTGCTGCGCTGACTGCCCAGCCTCTGTTTGCCAAGTGAGACAGCAAGGATTGCAAGCTGGAGAAAGGCTCAGAAGCCAACATGATACGCAATGAAACCCATGTCCCCAACCCCACCACCAGGGGCAGTCCATCAACCGGGGTCTGTTATCCCCAGTTCCTGACAGATAGTGGGGCTATGTGAACATCCCTGAGGCAAGACAGTAAAAGGCAGAACACACTGTAATGTTTGATAGCAGAACAGGATGACAATACCCAGGAACATCCCAGGCGTGTGCACTCCTCTCCCAGAGGAGACAGGTAGCCTATACTCAGCATCCTTAAAATTAATTAATTAATTAATTAAAAATTTTAAAAAATGTGCAGCTGTCTACCATCGCTCATTCAATTTTACATAAACACACTCTTTGAGGCTGAAGTAAGTCTGACTGATTTTCAATGTGAAAATATAAAAACTGTTCTTGGAGTTATTCCTAAACAGAACTTCTCTCTGAATTCTCTCAGAATTGTTGCATTCTGTCCTAATTCAACAGAAATGTATATGATGTTACATTAGGATTAGGGACGAGAGTATTCTCAAGGCAAATGAGAAATGGCTTAAAGAAAACAAATTTCAAACAAGAATTTCATATGTAGCCAATCAAAGCTTTGTAAGTGAAGGAGATGTTTCTCTCCAGACAAGCAAATGCTACGGGAATTCATAACCACCAGTCTTGCCTTATCAGAGGTTTTAAGAGAATGCTAAATAAATATGGAAACAAAAGACCATTTCTGGCCACCAAAAAAAAAACACACTTAAGTGCAAAGACCACTTACACTATAAAGCAACCACACAAACAAGTCTGCCTAGCAACTAGCTAACAACCCAACGACAGGATCAAATCCGCACATATCACGGCCAGGCATGGTGGCTCACACATATCAACTCCAGCACTTTGGGAGGATGAGGCATGAGAACTGCTTGAGCCCAGGAGTTCAAGGCCAGCCTAGGCAAAATAGTGAGACCCTGTTTCTACCAAAAACACCACATATCAGTATTAACTTGGTAAACAGGCTGAATGCCCCACTTAAAAAGCAGAGTGCAAGTTGCATAAAGAAAGAAGACCCAACTCTATGGTCTTCCAGAAACCCATGTCACATACAGTGATACCCATAGGCTAAAAGTAACCAGGAGAAAAATCTATCGAGCAATCAGAAAAGAAAAACGAACTATTCTTATTTCAGGCAAAACAGACTTTAAACCAACAACAATGAAAAAAGACAGGCCAGGAGCAGAGGCTAATGCCTGTAATCAGCACTTTAGGAGGCTGAAGTGGGAGACTCACTTGAACCTAGGATTTCAAGACCAGCCTGGGCAATATAGCAAGACCCTGTCTCTGTTTATAAAAAAAAAAAAAAAGAAAGAAAGAAAGAAAGAAAAGGAGCCAGGCGTGGTGGCTCACACCTATAATCCCAGCACTTTGGGAGGTCAAGGCAGGCAGATCACTTGAGGTCAGGAGTTTGAGACCAGCCTGGCCAACACTGTGAAACCCCGTCTCTACTAAAACTACAAAAAATTAGCTAGGCACGGTGGGCGCCTGTAATCCCAGCTACTCGGGAGGCTGAGGCATGAGAATCACTTGAACCCAGGAGGCTGAGGTTGCAGTGAGCCGAGATCGTGCCACTGCACTCCAGCCTGGGCAACAGAGCAAGACTTCATCTCAAAAAAAAAAAAAGGAAAGAAACAAAAAAGTCAAAGAAGGGCATTGCATAGTGATAAAAGGTTCAACAAAATCAGAAAACTTAACTATTCTAAATATATATGCAACTAACATTGAAGCACCCAGATTCATAAAACTATTTCTTAGAGACCTATGAACAGACACAGATAATCATACAATATTAGTACAAGACTTTAACATTCCACTGACAGTATTAGATCATCAAAGCAGAAAACTAACAAAGATAAGGACCTGAACTCAACACCTGAACAAATGGACGTAATACACATCTACAGAACACTCTATTCAACAACAGAATGCCCATTCTTCTCATCTGCACATGCCATATATTCTCGAATCAACCACATGCTTGGTCATAAAACAATTACCAATAAATTTAAAAAAAACTTATCACACCAACCACACTCTCAGACCACAGCTAAATAAAAACAGAACTCAATATCAAGACTATCTCTGAAAACCATACAGTTACAAGGAAATTAAATAAACTGCTTCTGAGTGACTGGGTAAATAATGAAATTAAGGCAGAAATGAAGAAATTATTTGAAATAAAAAGATACAGCATCCCAGAATCTCTTCGACAGAGCTAAAGCAATGTTAAGAGAAAAGTTTATAGTGCTAAACGCCCAGTTCAAAAAGTTAGAAAAATCTCATACTAACAACCTAAGGTCAGACCTAGATGAACTAGAAAACCAAGAGTATACCAACCTCAAAGCTAGCAGAAGAAAAGAAATAACCAAGGCCGGGCGTGGTGACTCCCGCCTGTAATCCCAGCACTTTGGGAGGCCGAGACAGGCAGATCACCTGAGGTCAGGAGTTCGAGACCAGCATGGCCAATATGGCGAAACCCCATCTCAACTAAAAATACAGAAATTAGCCAGGTGTGGTGGCGCATGCCTGTGATCCCAGCTCGGGAGGCTGAAGCAGGAAAATCCCTTGAACCCAGGGGGGCGGAGGTTGCGGTGAGCTGAGATCGCGTCACTGCACTCCAGCCTGGGTAAAAGAGTGAGACTCTGTCTCAAAAAAAAAAAAAGGAGAGGGCGGCAAAGGACATGAAGGGACATTTCTCAAAAGAAGATATGCACGTGGCCAACAAGCATATGGAAAAATGTTCGACATCACTAATCATCAGAGAAATGCAGCACAAAACCACAATGATGCTCTATTACACCATTCAAAATGGTTATAATTAGAAAGTCAAAAAATAACAGATGCTGGTGAGGTTGCACAAACAAAGGAATGCCTATACACTGCTGGTGAAAATTTAAATTAGCCACTGTTGAAAGCATTTTGGAGATTTCTGAAAGAACTTAAAACAGGGCTGCCATTCGACCCAGCAATCCCATTTACACGGTATATACCCAAAGGAGTATAAATCGTTCTCCAGTAAAGATACATGCATGTGTATGTTCACTGTAGCCTTTTCACAATAGCAAAGACATGGAATCAACCTACCTGCCCATCAACAATGGACTAAATAAATAAAATGACATACATGAACACCAGGGAATGCTATGCAGCCATAACAAACACAAAATCATGTTCTTTGCAGCAACATGAATGCTGCTGGATAATTTAATTAATACAGAACAGAGAACCAAATACTGTATGTTCTCTCTTATATGTGCAAGCTAAATATTGAGTAAACGTGGACACAAAGAGGGAACAAAAGACACTAGGGCCGACTTTAGAGTAGAAGGAAGGCAAGAGTAGAAACTACCTGTTGGATATTATGCTCATTATCTGCGTAATGAAATAAATAATTTGTGCACCAAACGACCATGAAACAAAATTTGCCAGTATAACAAACCTGCACACATACTCCCTAAATCTAAAATAAACGTTGGAAAAGAAAAAATAAATAAATTGTAAATAAATTATAGGGGAAAAAGTTTCTCTATCTTTATAGTTTTGGTAAACTAAATTCAGTGATGGATATTCATTAAATATCCAGATCATTTCCAAATAAGATGTAATGCTAAGACATTTAGTTACTAAATATGAGTTCATCATACATACTTTGGGCTTTTTATTTCAGAAAAACAAAATATATTTAGATGTTGGTAAATACGTTATGTTCCACACTGAAACACTGTTCCATTAGAACTATATTTCTAAAAATGTGTACTCATAAATTCTTAGTATTTGAATGAGAGTTAAAATTTTTTCTTAGGGCCGGGCAAGTGGCTCATGCCTGTAATCCCAGCACTTTAGGAGGCCAAGGCGGGCGGATCACCTGAGGTTAGGAGTTTGAGACCAGCCTGGCCAACATGGTGAAACCCTGTCTCTACTAAAATACAAAAATTAGCCAGGTGTGGTGGCAGGCACCTGTAATCCCAGCTACTCAGGAGGCTGAGGCAAGAGAATCACTGAACCCGGAGGGCGGAGGTTGCAGTGAGCTGAGATTGCACCACTGCACTCCAGCCTGGGCAACAGAGTGAGACTCTGTCTCAAAAAGAACAACAACAAAAAAGATCACTCATGATGACCAAGTGGGATTTATCCCAGGGATGCAAGGATGGTTCAACATGTGTAAATCAATCCATGTAACACATCATATTAACAGAATGAAGGAGAAAAACCATAGGATCATTTCAACTGACGCCGAAAAAGAATTTCATAAAATTCAACATCCCTCAATGATTTAAAAAAAAAACCCTCGAAAAACTGAGTATAAAAGGAGCATACAGAGTAAAATCATATATGACAGACCCACAGCTAGTATACTGAAGGAGGAAAAACTGACAGCTATACCTCTAAGATGTGAAACAAGAAAAGGATGCCAACTTTCACCAGTTACTCAACTTAGTACTGGAAGTCCTAACTAGAACAGACAAGAGAACAAAATAAAGCTCTCCAAATTCGAAAGGAAGAAGTCAAATTATCCTTGTTTGCAAATGTTATGATATTCCACTTGGAAAAACCTAAAGACTCTACCGAAAAACTATTCAAACTGAAAAGCAAATTTGGTAAAGTGGTAGGATACAATACTAACATACAATAATCAGTAGCATTTTTATATGCCAACAGCAAACAATCTGAAAAAGAAATGAAGAAAGTAATCCCACTTACAATAGCAACAAATAAAATACCTAGGAATAAACTTAACCAAAGAAGTGAAAGATTTCAACAATAGAAACTATAAACCATTGATCAAAGAAACCAAAGAGCACACAAAATAACAGAAATATATTCTGTGTTCATGGATTGGAAGACTCAGTACTGTTAAAATGTCCGTAACTCCCCAAAGCAATCTATAAACTCTGTGTAATACCTACCAAAATACCAATGACATTCTTCAAAGAAATAGAAAAACTAAGCCTAAAATTTTTTTGGAACCACAAAAGACTAAGAATAGCCAAAGCCATCCTCAGCAAAAAGGAAAAAACTGGAAGAATTACTCTACTTGACTTCAGAGTATATTACAGAGCTATAGCAACAAAAACAGCATGGTACTAGCATAAAACAAGACACATAGCTCAATGGAACAGAATAAAGAACCAAAAAAAAAATCCACACATCTACAGCAAATTAATTTGTGACAGACGCGCCAAGAACATACTTTGGGGGAAACAATAGTCTCTCAATAAATTGTGCTGGGAAAACTGGATATTCATATGCAGAAGAATAAAACTTGACCCCTTGGCCAGGTGTGGTGGCTCCCGCATGTAATCTCAGCACTGTGGGAGGCCAAGGCAGCAGGGTCACCTGAGGCCAGGAGTTCGAGACCAGCCTGGCCAACATAGTGAAACCCTGTCTCTATTAAAATACGAAAGTTAGCTAGCTGTGGTGGCCTGCGCCTGTGGTCCCAGTTTACTCAGGAGGCTGAGGCACGAGAATAGCCTGAGCCCAGGGGACGACAGAGTGAGACTGTCTCAAAAAAAAAAAAAAAAAAACGATAAAAAACAACCACAAAAAAATTTGGCCCCTGCCTCTAGGTATATACAAAAAATCAAATCAAAATGGATTAAAGACTTAAATCTAAGACCTCAAACTATGAACAGAAAACATCAAGGAAACTGTCCAGGACACTGGCTGAGCAAAGATTTTACAGCAGAGTGTCAAGTGATTATTCTCTGCTTTCTTCTCATGTGAAATGTTCAGAACAGAAAGAAAATATTTTTTAAAAAGCCACTCATGGCTGGGCACGGTGGCTCAAGCCTGTAATCTCAGCACTTTGGGAGGCTGAGGCGGGAGGATCACAAGGTCAGGAGATCGAGACCATCCTGGCTAACACGATGAAACCCCGTCTCTACAAAAAATACCAAAAATCAGCCAGGCGTGGTGGCACGCGCCTGTGGTCCCAGCTACTCAGGAGTTTGAGACAGGAGTATCGCTTGAACCTGGGAGGCAGAGGTTGCTGTGAGCCAAGATTGCACCATTGCACTTCAGCCTGGGTGACAGAGTAAGACTCCGTCTCAAAAAAAAAAAAAAAAAAGCCCATTCACTGCACTGTGAAAAAAACAAAAAAGAACCGTTAAAATCTTGCATCTGTTTGAAAAGCAAATAAAGGACAAATAGGCCAGGCGCGGTGGCTCATGCCTGTAATCCCAGCACTTTGGGAGGCCGAGGCTGGTGGATCACGAGGTCATGAGTTCGAGACCAGCCTGGCCAACATACTGAAACCCCATCTCTACTAAAAATACAAAAATTAGCCAGGCATGGTGGCGCCTGCCTGTATTCCCAGCTACTCAGGAGGCTGACGCAGGAGAATCGCTTGAACCTGGGAGGTGGAGGTTACAGTGAGCCGAGATTGTGCCACTGCACTTCAGCTTAGCATTGCGCAACAGAGTGAGACTTCGTCTCAAAAAAAAAAAAGAACAAATAGTTGATCATGTTGTGTTTGGAGAGACGAAGTTAGCATTTGGGAATGTAGAAAAGGAATTGGAAACAAGATTTCCTTCAGGCCCTAAAACAGTTAGGCTGGGGGAACAGAGTCCTGGATTTGAGGTCCTGCTTGCCATACATTTGAAAAATGCTGGGAAAACCAGTTCCCCTGTGGAGTGTTAGAATAATTAAATGGCAGGCAATTAGACTGAGTGGCTTTGATGTCCTGGGATTCTATCTAAGGAATCCTAGCTAACTTAGATGAATTTCTTGTAAATTGCAAACTTGGAGAAAAACAAAACGTAGGCTTAACCAACCACTAAATGCTAATAAATCTCTTATTACATAATCAGGAAATTTCAACCTCGACAGTCCAAATAAGGTGACTGCATAATCGCAACCGATCAATTATTAAACGTGGTTGCTTCCTCGTGCCCCTTATGAAGACCTTCCCTTCAAGTTTAGCCCCAAACCAGGGCTAGGGGCTTCCAGATTCATAAATCACTGTTTGCTGGAATAAACTCCTTAACATTTTAAAGGTGCTTCAATTTATTTTTTTAAGAGGAGAAAGGAGACCGGGCGCGGTGGCTCACGCCTGTAATCCCAGCACTTCGGAAGGCCGAGGTGGGCGGATCACGAGGCCAACAGATCGAGACCAACATAGTGAAATCCTCCCTCTCTAATAAAAATACAAAAATTAGCTGGGCTTGGTGGCGGGCGCCTGTAATTCCAGCTACTTGGGAGGCTGAGGCAGGAGAATCGCTTGAACCCGGTAGGCAGAGGTTGCGGTGAGCCGAGATCGAGCCACTGAACTCCAGCCTGGCGATACGGCGAGACTCCGTCTCAAAAAAAAAAAAAAAAAAAAAAAAAAAGGGGAGAAACGAACCCACAGACCACAGCTCCTCCCACTCAGGAACCTTTCACGGGAGTCGGGACTCTCCCGACAACCCCTCCGTCATCACAGCACAATCCAGGGGAGACGCGGCGCTGCAGGCGCTGGGCTGCCCCGGGAGGGCTCTGGGCCGTGCCGAAATCACCAGGCAGAGACCGGACAGTCACCCAGCGGCCGGGATCCCGCTGCCGGCTCGGCCCCCACCTGCGCGGGACCGCACTGAGGGCCGAGCTGCGCCAGCGGGACTCGGGCCGCACACTTCGGAGCCGACCGCCGGGAGGCCCGGGGCCGCCAGCGCTGATTCCAGCCAATTCCGACCGATTCCAACCACCCCCTCTCCCTTCTCGGGACACCCTGCTCCGCACACTCACCATTTCCCAGCTTTTGGGGGTCCCAGCGCCCTCCCTATAAATCTCGCAGTACCTGCAGGCCACCCGGGACTCTCCGAGAGGCAGCAGACGGGAACCCAGCACCCCGCCCGCCTCAAGGAGACAAAGGCCCCGCCAGATCCCCAAGGCCGCCCCTTCCTCTCTGGCTGCACGCCTGATTGGACAGTTCTCAGGCTAGCGCCGCTGATTGGATGGAGCTCCATACCCCACCCCCTCAGGTCTTGAGTGACAGGAGGTGCGATCAGACACTGGTCCGAATGAAACAACAGTGACAGGTTTTTGGGTGCAGCCCTTTTGAGGCGACAGTTCTCACCGCACTGCGACCTGGACCCACCTGCCTGGGGGATAATCGCATTTAACCTTGTATATAAGATTATATCCATTTATAAGTTTTATACACACACACACACACACACACACACATATTTCACAAATAGAAACAATAAATGATAAATATTTTAAAGTTTCCGGTTTCATAACCTTCCTGGCCTCTGGTCTTTTGACCAGGCAGCCTAAGCTGTGGAAAGTGAGGCAATCCTCTCAGGCAGCAATGTGCAATGTAAATAAAAGG
The DNA here is from genome assembly GCF_028885655.2 of Pongo abelii. Lineage (NCBI taxonomy): Eukaryota > Metazoa > Chordata > Mammalia > Primates > Hominidae > Pongo > Pongo abelii. Next base: position 2,034,093 of record NC_071985.2, on the reverse strand, counting down.
TGAGCCACGTGTGTCATTTAAAATTTTCTAGGATCTGGCGGGTCGCGGTGGCTTACGCCTGTGATCCCAGCACTTGGGGAGGCTGAGGAGGGAGGATCACATGAGGCCAAGAGTTTGAGACCAGCCTGGCCAACATGGCGAAACCCCGTCTCTGCTAAAAAAAAAAAAAAAAAAAAAAAAAAATTTGCCCGGAGTGGTGGCGATCGCCTGTAATCCCAGCTACTCGGGAGGCTGAGGCAGGAGAATCGCGCGAGCCCGGGAAGCGGAGGTTACAGTGAGCCGAGATCGTGCCATTGCACTCCAGCTTGGATAATAAAAGCAAAATTCCGTCTCAAAAGAAAAAAAGATCGGTTGTGAAGACATTTCCTCCTGCAGAAACTTAGCCAAACAGCTGAGTATGTCTTGAAGGCATTCTTTGGTTTTTAACAAGGCAAAGCTTTTTTCTAAGACCTAAATCCTGGACTGGCCATGGGGCAAACCCTCACAACACATATGGAATTCATGCACAGTTAATGCATCTCTTACCTTGAACCAGAGGTTACTACTAATTTTGTTTCTGATTCAGCCCAGTTCTACATCTGCCCTGCTATGCACAGGGCACTGTACTAGCTGTCCTGGCCTTGGTGAACATCATTGTGGGGAGAGGACTTGGCCAGAAAAAAGTTGCACCCCCCCCCCTCCCCAACTGAAACCCTTTCACTTTCCAAATTGGAGTAAAACTGAAAAGACCTAGGGAGTTACCCAAGGGTTACAACATGAATAAATAGCTCAGAATATTCAAGCCATTTGATGGTGTCATGGGTGAGTGTGTCTCACTTCAAACAAAATAAAACACTACTGTTATTCTGAGATTCTAAGTTAGGATTTATGTAAAAATATATAATAATTTTTTTGATATACGACACACATACAAAAAACTACAAAGCATTCACGTAAATCTCTGTGAGTTATTACAAAGTGAATACAGTTGTGTAACCAAGAAATAGAACCAGCATCACTCATGTCCCAAGAACTACTATCTCCCTCCCTTATCTACCACCCCAGTGGTAACTAAGATCTTTTTTCTTTTCTTTTTTTCTTTTTTTTTTTTTTTTTTTTTTTTTTTGGGAAGAAGTCTCCCTCTTGTCCCCCAGGCTGGAGTGCAATGGTGCGATCTTGGCTCATTGCAACGTCCGCCTCCCGGGCTCAAGCGATTCTCCTGCCTCAGCCTCCCGAGTAACTGGGATTGTAGGCACGCACCACCACGCCCGGCTAATTTTTGTATTTTTAGTAGAGATGGGGTTTCACCATGTTGGCCAAGCTGGTCTTGAACTCCTGACCTCAGGTGATCCGCCCACCTCGGCCTCCCAAAGTGCTGGGATTACAGTCGTGAGCCAACGCGCCCGGCCGATTTTCTTTCTTTTTTTGAGACAGGGTCTAACCCTGTAACCCAGGCTGAAGGGCAATGGTGCCATCATAGCTCACTGCAGCTTCAAGTTCCTATGCTCTAGCTATCCTCACACCTCAGCCACCCGAGAGTAGTTGGGACTACAGGCACACAACCACCACACCCGGCTAATTTAAAGATCTTAAGAGCTAACATTGTACGTCACTTTTGTCTTTTTATACAGCGTTTTATTACAGAAAATTTTAGCCATACATAAAACAAACGAAATAGTATAATAGACCTGTCACCGTGATTCAAGAACTACTCATCTTGTGCCATTTTTGTTTCATCTATACTTCAACCCATTCTACGCCCCCTGCTGTATTTTTTTAATTCTGTTTTTCTTTTGCATGAGGTCAGACGTACACACATTGAAAGGCACAAATCTTAAATGTACAGTTTTTAAAAATAAAATATACCCATATAGGCTTCACCTCTTTTTTTTTAAATTCTTTTTTCTTTTTTCTTTTTTTTTTGAGACGGAGTCTCGCTCTGTCGCCCAGGCTGGAGTGCAGTGGCACGATCTCGGCTCACTGCAAGCTCCGCCTCCCGGGTTCACGCCATTCTCCTGCCTCAGTCTTCCTAGTAGCTGGGACTACAGGCGCCCGCCACAACGCCCGGCTAATTTTTTGGATATTTAGTAGAGACGGGGGTTTCACCGTGTTAGCCAGGATGGTCTCGATCTCTTGACCTCGTGATCCACCCGCCTCGGCCTCCCAAAGCGCTGGAATTACAGGGCGTGAGCCACCACGCCTGACTCACCTCTTTTAAGAATAATATTTTCATCATTCTAAGAAAATTTCCTCATATTTCTTCCCAGGCAGTTTTTTTCTACTTTCAGAGGCTATGTTGATTTATTTTCACTCTAGGTTCATTTTTGCCTGCAACCATACAATATGCATTTTATTCCACTTTGTCTCATATATCCAGCTTGTGAGATGCAGTCAGGGTGTGTGCTTCAGTGGCTTGTGTCTTTGTATTGCTGGGTGGTATTCTGTTGTACGAATATCCGCTCTACAATTTGCTGAACCATTTTTCTGTTGATGGACATTTGGGTTGTTTCCTATTTTGGGTTTTTATGAACAAAAGATCTATAAATAATCTTGTACAAACACTTGTTATATTTAATGTAATTCCTTTTTAGCGTTTGAGTGACATGTGTATTTTTAGTGGGATGATTGGTGATGTTGAGTGCCTTTTTATATACCTGTTGGCCATTTGTATGTCTTCTTTGGGAAAAATAATCTTTTTCATATTTTTGAATGGGTTGTTACTATTTTCTTTTTTGAGATGGAATCTCACTCTGTCACCCAGGCTGGAGTGCAGTGGCGTGATCTCAGCTCACTGCAACCTCCACCTCCTGAGTTAAGGCGATTCTCCTGCTTCAGCCTCCCGAGTAGATGGGACTACAGGTGCCCGCCACCATGCCCAGATAATTTTTTGTATTTTTAGTAGAGACGGGGTTTCACCGTGTTAGCCAGGATGGTCTCGATCTCCTGACCTCGTGATTGGCCCGCCTCGGCCTCCCAAAGTGCTGGGATTACAGGCGTGAGCCACTGCGCCCGGCCAGGTTGTTGCTATTATCATCTTCTTCATTATTGGTTTGCTTTGAATTTCATGAGTTTCTGCCCCTAAGCCTCTCAAAGTGCTGGGATTACAGGCGAGAGCCACCGCACCTGGCCATATGCCACATTTTCTTTATGCATTTGTTCATCAAAGAACACTTGGGTTGCTTCCACCTTTCCGCTTTCATGAATACTCCTGCAATAAACATGGGTGTGCAGATATGTTTTTCAGGTCCTGCTTTGCATAATTTGCAAAATGATGTTTGACTTATAACTGTTTTTTTAAAAATTTGATTTAAAACACTCCTCAGCAAATGCAAAAGAATGGAAATCATAACAAACAGTCCCTCAGACCACAGTGCAATCAAATTAGAAATCAGGATTAAGAAACTCACTCAAAACCGCCCAACTACATGGAAATTTAACAACCTGCTCCTGAATCACTACTGGGTAAATAACAAAATTAAGGCAGAAATAAATAAGTTCTTTGAAACCAATGAGAACAAAGATACAATGCACCAGAATCTCTGGGACACAGCCAAAGTACTGTTTAGAGGAAAATTTATAGCACTAAATGCCCACAGAAGAAAGCACGAAAGATCTAAAATTGAGACACCCTAACATCACAATTAAAAGAACTAGAGAAGCAAGAGCAAACAAATTCAAAAGCTAGCAGAAGACAAGAAATAACTAAGATCAGAGCAGAACTGAAGGAGATAGAGACACAAAAAAACCCTTCAAAAAATCAATGAATCAAGGAGCTGGTTTTTTGAAAAGATTAACAAACAGATAGACCTAACTAGCCAGACTAATAAAGAAGTAAAGAGAGAAGAATCAATAGACACAATAAAAAATGATAAAGGGGATATCACCACTGATCCCATAGAAATACACAGTACCATCAGAGAATACTATAAACACCTCTTCGCAAATAAACTAGAAAATCTAGAAGAAATGGATAAATTCCTGGACACATACACTCTCCCAAGACTAAACTAGGAAGAAGTCGAATCCCTGAACAGACCAATAACAAGTTCTGAAATTGTGGCAGTAATTAATAGCCTACCAACCATAAAAAGCCCAGGACCAGACAAATTCACAGCCGAATTCCACCAGAGGTACAAAGAGGAGCTGGTACCATTCCTTCTAAAACTATTCCAAACAATAGAAAAAGAGGGACTCCTCCCTAACTCATTTTATGAGGCCAGCATCATCCTGATACCAAAACCTGGCAGAGACACAACAAAAAAAGAAAATTTCAGGCCAATATCCCTGATGAACATCGATGTGAATATCCTCAATAAAATACTGGCAAACTGAATCCAGCAGCACATCAAAAAGCTTATCCACCACGATCAAGTTGGCTTCATCCCTGGGATGCAAGGCTGGTTCAACATACTCAAATCAATAAACGTAATCCATCACATAAACAGAACCAATGACAAAAACCACATGATTATCTCAATAGATGGAGAAACGGCCTTCGATAAAATTCAACAGCCCTTCATGCTAAAAACTCTCAATAAACTAGGTATCAATGGAACATATCTCAAAATAATAAGAGCTACTTATGACAAACCCACAGCCAATATCATACAGAATGGGCAAAAGCTGGAAGCATTCCCTTTGAAAACTGGTACAAGATGACGATGCGCTCTCTGGCCACTCCTATTCAACATAGTGTTGGAAGTTCTGACCAGGGCAATCAGGCAAGAGAAAGAAATAAAGGTATTTAAATAGGAAGAGAGGAAGTCAAATTGTCTCTGTTTGCAGATGACATGATTCTATATTTAGAAAACCCCAGGCCAGGTGCCGTGGCTCAGGCCTGTAATCTCAGCACTTTGGGAGGCTGAGGCGGGTGGATCACGAGGTCAGGAGATCGAGACCATCCTGGCTAACACAGTGAAACCCCCGTCTCTACTAAAAATACAAAAAATTAGCCAGGCATGGTGGCGGGCGCCTGTAGTCCCAGCTACTCAGGAGGCTGAGGCAGGAGAATGGCGTGAACCCAGGAAGCGGAGCTTGCAGTAAGCTGAGATCGTGCCACTGCACTCCAGCCTGGGCGACAGAGCAAGACTCCGTCTCAAAAAAAAAAAAAAAAAAAAAAAAAACCATCGTCTCAGCCCCAAAACTCCTTAGGCTGATTAAGCAACTTCAGCAAAGTCTCAGGATACAAAATCAATGTGCAAAAATCACAAGCATTCATATACACCAATAATAGACAAGCAGATAGCCAAATCATGAGTGAACTCCCATTCACAATTGCTACAAAGAGAATGAAATAACTAGGAATACAATTTACAATGGACATGAAGGACCTCTTCAAGGAGAACTACAAACCACTGCTCAAGGACATTAGAGAGGACAAAATCAAATGGAAAAACATTTCATGCTCATAGATAAGAAGAATCCATATCGTGAAAATGGCCATGCTGCCCAATGTAATTTATAGATTCAATGCTATCCCCATCAAGCTACCATTGACTTTCTTCACAGAACTAGAAAAAACTACTTTAAATTTCTTATGGAACCAAAAAAAAGCCCGCATTGCCAAGACAACCCTAAGCAAAAATAACAAAGCTGGAGGCATCACGCTACCTGACTTCAAACTAAAATTTAATTTAATTCAATTTAAGCTCTGGATACATACGCAGGTCGTGTAGGTTTGTTCCATAGGTAAATGTGTGCCATGGTGGTTTGCTGCACCTATCACCCCATCACCTAGGTATGAAGCCCCGCATGCATTAGCTATTTATCCTGATGTTCTCCCTCTCCCCACCCCCTGACAGGCCCCAGTGCATGTTTGTCCCCTCCCTGTGTCCATGTGTTCTCATTGTATGACAGTGTATTAAGTCACATGTTAGTGGTATTCCTTCTTCTGTATTAAAGTATGAGACAGGGACACTCTGAGTTTCAGAAGTGAATAGTTTTACCAATTACTCATTAAAGAGAAAAGTCTGGGCCGGGCGCGGTGGCTCACGCCTGTAATCCCAGCACTTTGGGAGGCCGAGGCGGGCAGATCACCTGAAGTCGGGAGTTCAAGACCAGCCTGACCAACATGGAGAAACCCTGTCTCTACTAAAAATACAAAATTAGCTGGGCATGGTGGCGCATGCCTGTAATCACAGCTACTCAGGAGGCTGAGGTAGGAGAATTGCTTGAGCCCAGTAGGCAGAGGTTGCAGTGAGCCAAGATCACGCCATTGCACTCCAGCCTGGGCAACAAGAATGAAATTCCGTCCCCGCTCCCAAAAAGACAAAAAAAAAAAAAAAAAAAAAAAAAAAGAGAGAGAGAGAAAAGTCTGCTTAGTCCATTAATATTCTGATATGTCTTCATAGTAGCAATAGTTAGAACTCCTGAATATTGATTGGTATGGTAGCAAGAAAGAAATCTTCACAGATAAGAAGAGATAAAAGTGCAGATGGGTCAGGCATGGTGGCCTCACACCTGTAATCTCGACACTTTGGGAGGCCTAAGCAGGAGGAATGTTTGAGCCTAGGAGTTCAAGACCAGCCTGGGCAACATAGTGAGATCTCATCTCTACAAAAAATTTAAAAATCAGCCAGGCATGCTGGCATGTGCCTGTGGTCCCTGCTACTCAGGAGGCTGAGGTGAAAAGATTTCTTGAGCCCAGGAGGTCAAGGCTGCAGTGAGCCGTGAACACACCACTGCACTCCAGCCTCGGTGATGGGGCAAGAACCTTTCTCAAAAAGTGCAGATAACTCCTCTCTGGTGGGAAATAAGTTTATTTTAAATTTAATTTTCTAAACACTTAGCCTCAGTTTAAAAAATAAAGGAAGCATTTTGTTTTGTTTTGTTTTTTGTTTTTTGACATGGAGTTTTGTTCCTGTTGCCCAAGCTAGAATGCAATGGCATGCTCTCGGCTCACTGCAACCTCCGCCTCCTGGGTTCAAGCGATTCTCCTACTTCAGCCTCCGGAGTCGCTGGGATTACAGGCCCCTGCCACCATGCCTGGCTAATTTTTTTCTATTTTTAGTAGAGACAGGCTGGTCTTGAACTCCTGACCTCAGGTGATCCACCTGCCTCAGCCTCCCAAAGTGCTGGGATTACAGGTGTGAGACACTGCGCCCTGCCAGAGGCATGTTTTTTACATAGATCACGGTATCCAAAGAACATGAATGCTTCTTGAGTGTAATCTGTATTTTGGCCATTGGGAAAACAGTGGATTTTGAAATGCTTTTTTTCAGTCTGTTCGTAAACTTAATTTGTTTTAATAAAGGAAACAGAATGGTTTTTATCGTGTTAACACTGTTGTATATTGACTGACGTGTTATCTTACGAAAAATGTTAGCATATTCCACCTTGCTGAAGGTCCTAGGTAGCAGATGGTAATACTGTACTACTGGGTAATACATGCCAATCATCTCTAGCAATCCTTATTCCCAGTGGCATTACACTCCAGATAGTGTGGAGAATATTGATCCCGTATGTTATATTTTTATTATTTACTTGTGTGACTACTGAGATATTACGATGGTTATAATAAACATTTTAGGGCCAAGAGCAGTGACTCATGCCTGTAATTCCAGCACTTTGGGAGGCCAAGGCAGGTGGATCATGAGGTCAGGAGTTTGAGAACAGCCTGGCCAACATGGTGAAACCCTGTCTCTAAAATACGAAAATTAGCTGGGGGCAGTGGTGCGCACCTGTAGTCCCAGCTACTCGGGAGGCTGAGGCAGGAGAATTGCTTGAACCTGGGAAGCAGGTTGCAGTGAGCCGATATCGAGCCACTGCACTCCAGTGTGGGTGACAGAGTGAGACTCTGTCTCAAAAAAAAAAAAAATTTATAGGAGTTTATAAATAATAAACTGTACCTTTATAGGAGTTTATAAATAATAAACTGTACCTTTATAGCAGTTTATAAATAATAAACTGTACCTTTATAGGAGTTTATAAATAATAAACTGTACCTTTATAGGAGTTTATAAATAATAAACTGTACCTTTATAGGAGTTTATAAATAATAAACTGTACCTTTCTTAATCTTGAATTTTACCATCATGTTTTTTCACAAGCCACACTTCTAGGCCCACAAAACACATGCATATTTTGGGTTTTGATTTACATTGACAAATATACAATTATATCAATCCAAAGATAAATTTTAGGAGTATGAGAACTATGGAGTGTGTGTGTGAGAGAGGCGGGAGAGAGAGGGAAAGATAGAGTGCCTGTGTTTATAAGAAAAGGAAAATATTAGAACCAAACAGATAATTTCAGAAAAAAAAAGAGTTGAAGGTATGCTAACAAACTAGAAACCTCACAGATTCTGTAAAGCACACCTTTTTTTCTTTTTTCTTTTTTTTTTTTGAGACAGTGTCTTGCTCTGTTGCCCAGGCTGGAGTGCAGTGACTCGATCTTGGCTAAGCGCAACCTCCGCCTCCCAGGTTCAAGCGATCCTCCTGCGTTAGCCGCCCGAGTAGCTGGGGTTATAGGCGCCCACCATCACGCCCAGCTAATTTTTGTATTTTTAATAGAGACGGGGTTTCCTTATGTTGGCCAGGTTGGTCTTGAACTGCTGACCTCAAGTGATCTGCCATCTCCGCCTCCCAAAGTTCTGGGATTAAAGGTGTGAGCTACTGAGCCCAGCTAGCAAACCTATTTTCTCCACACTGAATTCATTTCTCAGAATATCATGGCTCCCGGTCCAGAATCTCTTCCTTCAAATACTATTTTTTTTTCTGCTTTTTACTCATGCAAGAAGTATGACATGATTTACTTATTCCTGCACTTATGAAATATCGTGTATATGATACGCGTATGAATTTTAAGAATGTTTTTTCATGAAATTTAATGGTGTTGAGAAATTTATCCAAAGATGCGAATAATTCCACAGTGAGTGTTACATTTTATTTAATACATTCCATTTTTTTCTTCTCAATTGAAGAACTCTATTTAAGCCAATTCTAAAAAGTTATTGTTCCTTTCCTTTTCCTTTCAAAATAGCTTTATTGAGGTATAACTGACACACAGTAAACTACACAGTTAAAGTATGTAATTTGATAAGATTTGACATGTGTGTACACCCAGGAAACCATCGCCACAGTCACGCTGATAAATATCATCCCCTGAAAGTTTCCTGTGATCCCTTCTTCCCAGAAACCCCCCCTAAACTCTTCCCCCTACCCCCTGTTGTCCCTGATCTGCTTTCTGTATTTATGGATATTTTGCATTTTCTTTTTTTTTTTTTTTTTTGAGACGGAGTCTCACTCTGTCGCCCAGGCTGGAGTGCAGTGGCGCGATCTCGGCTCACTGCAACCTCCGCCTCCCGGGTTCACGCCATTCTCCTGCCTCAGCCTCCTGAGTAGCTGGGACTACAGGCAACTGCCAGCACGCCCGACTGATTTTTTGTATTTTTAGTAGCGACGGGGTTTCACCGTGTTAGCCAGGATGGTCTCGATCTCATGACCTCGTGATCCACTCGCCTCAGTCTCCCAAAGTGCTGGCATGACAGGCGTGAGCCACCACAACCGGCAGCTTATCACGTTTTTTCACAGTGAGAGCCTCCCAGCGCCACTGCTTCTAGTCAGCCGTCTTGGCCCCGCCCCCCAGAATTTTTCAGGCAGAAGTGGGAACAATGGCGTCTACGTTCTTTACATGGTGGACCAGAAACTGAAGGTCTCTGATTTTATGTTCGGAGGTTTCACTGCTGACACGTTTGGTGCCTAATATCTTATTTTCGCCCTTATGACTCACTTCTAGAAAAGGCAGTAAGAAAGCCCAGGTGCTCCCTTATTTGGTGCCAGCATGAAAATCGAACTGCAGGATCTCCTGCCGGGGCTCATGTAAACACAAACTTTCACCAAGGCCCCAAACAATAAACCTCTAAAAATTAAAATATAGGCCTTTTTTTTTTAACTCTCTGAAGCCATTTTGCACCTACTTGAGGGGTCTGACCTGGTCTCTAAAGACGTCAGTTATGAAGGTAATAAACACTTTATACCCTCTGGGTGCATAATTAGCATCATCAATTAGATGATATGTACATTGCAAATACATTTGGCAAATTTGTTCTATTAATCCCATAGATCTTTACATATCAATGAATGCTGCTGTGTTGGGAGCAAGCCCCCCAAAACCTGGCCATAAACTGGCCCCCAAACTGGCCATAAACAGAATCTCTGCAGCACTGTGACATGTTCATAATGGCCCTAACGCCCAATCTGGAAGGTTGTGGGTTTACAGGAATGAGGACAAGGAACACCTGGCCCACCCAGGGCGGAAAACTGCTTAAAGGCATTCTTAAGCCACAAACGATAGCATGACTGATCTGTGCCTTAAGGACATGTTCCTGCTGCAGTTATATAGCCCAACCTAGTCCTTTAATTCAGCCCATCCCTTCATTTCTCATAAGGGATACTTTTAGTTAATTTAATATCTATAGAAACAATGCTAATGACTGGTTTGCTGTTAATAAATACGTGGGTAAATCTCTGTTTGGGGCTCTCAGCTCTGAAGGCTGTGAGACCCCTGATTTCCCACTTCACACTTCTATATTTCTGTGTGTGTGTCTTTAATTCATCTAGCGCTGCTGGGTTAGGATCTCCCCGACTGAGATGGTCTCGGCAAGTGGTGTCCATTGTGGGGGCTCAAATCCAGGTTGAAGGGTCACTGGAGCGACGGTTGGAGAACGTGGAACTAGCTGGAGGACACCAGAGTACTCTTAAAGCAATCCCCGTGGTGAGTAAGAAGGGGAGCTCGGAAGCGTCAGGTAACGATGGGACAAATGTGGGGTCTGGTTCGTTCCACCTTGGAACTTTTTCACACTGATGATGAGGAAGGAGAGTATAACGAAGTAACAGAAGAGGTTACAGAGCAGGTTTATTTACCAGCTAAAGTGGAAAAGGAAGAAGAGGTTCATCCCTACCCTTCTGCACCCCCTCCTTATTATCTTGAAGAAAATGACCCTCCAGATCTTTCTTTTCAGGAGAACACTGGGCGAAAAGTAGTTGCCCCAGTGACTGTTCGAGCAGCACCTTGAGCGACCGCTCTTAGTTCTATTCAGGCAGGAATTCAGCAACCTAGAGGAGAGGGTGATTTAGAGGCTTGGCAGTTCCCTGTTAGAATACACCCCCCAGATCAACAGGGAAATATTATAGCTACACTTGAGCCTTTTCCTTTTAAATTCAGGAAAGCACATTTAGTTGATTATATCAAGGCCTGTGATGATATCGGAGATAATCTGCATAAAGCTACTTTGTTGGCACAGGCAATGGCAGGACGGAGTGGATAAAGGAAATACTCCATTTCCTGGAGCTTGTTTTAACTGTGGGAAGCATGCTCATACTAAAAAAGAATGTAGAAAAAATCAGCGAGTCAGGCTGCCAGATAGGGGAAAAAAGAAAAGTGTTGAGCCTGAAATATGTCCAAAATGTAAAAAAGGAAAACATTGGGCTAATCAGTGTCACTCTAAGTTTGATAAAGATGGGAACTCGATTTTGGGAAACACCATGAGGGGCCCGTCCCGAGACCCATCCTTAACAAGGGCATTTCCAGCTCAGGCCATTCCCTCACCCCCGTACAATGTCTGTCCCCTGCCACAGCCGGTAGTGCCGCAGTAGATTTATGCTGCACAAAAGCTGAGAGCCTTCTGCCTGGGGAACCCCTGCAAAAGGTCCCAACAGGAGTCTGTGGACCCTTGCCAGCGGGGACAATAGGATTTCTTTTAGGAAGGTCTAGTTTAAGTTTAAAAGGGGTACAAATACATACAGGAGTCACTCATTCAGATCACAATGGGGAAATTCAAGTTGTTATATCGACTTCTGTTCCCTGGAAAGCAGAGCCAGGAGAGGGCACAGCACAGCTCCGGATTGTGCCGTATGTGGGAATGGGGAAAAGAGAAACCAAACGAACAGGAGGATTTGGAAGCACAAATAAATAAGGCAAAGCACTTTATTGGGTAAATCAAATTACTGATTAATGTCCTACCTGTGAAATAAGTATTCAGGGAGAGAAATTTAAAGGTTTGGTAGATACAGGACATTTCAATCATTTCTCTACAGCACTGGCCGTCCGCGTGGCCAATTTCACCCACTCAATTTAACATAGTTGGAGTTGGTAAAGCCCCTGAAGTATATCAAAGTACTTAGATTTTGCATTGTGAAGGGCCTGATGGACAACCTGGGACTATTCAACCAGTTATAACTTCTGTACCTATAAATTTATGGGGAAGAGATTTATTACAACAATGGGGAGCAAAAGTTCTAATTCCACAACAATTACATAGCCCTCAAAGTCAACATATGATGCATGAAATGGGGTATGTCCCTGGTACAGGACTAGAAAAAAATTTGCACGGTTTAAAAAGTTCCCGCCAAAGATTAGGATATCATTTTTGATGGCGGCCATTGTTAAGCCTCCAGAACCTATACCTTTAAAATGGTTCACAGATAAGCCAATTTGGACAGAACAATGGCCGCTAAGTAAAGAGAAACTGGAGGCTTTAGAGAAATTAGTTACTGAACAATTCAAAAATGGGCACATAGCTCCAACATTTTCCCCTTGGAATTCTCCAGTTTTCATAATTAAGAAAAAATCAGGTAAATGGAGAATGTTAACTGACTTAAGAGCCATCAATTCAATTATACAACCTATGGGAGCATTACAGCCAGGATTGCCTTCTCCTGCTATAATTCCAAAAAATTGGCCTTAAATAGTCACAGATTTAAAAGACTGTTTCTTTGCTATCCCTTTAGCTGAGCCAGACTGTGAACGGTTAGAATTTACAATTCCTGCAGTAAACAACCTGCAGCCTGCTAAGTGTTTTCATTGTTTTACAGATGGGTCTAGTAATGGCAAAGCTTCTTATTCTGGCTTGAAAAGTAAAGTTTTTCAGACGCCGTATACTTTGGCTCAAAAAGCAGAGCTTGTAGCTGTAACTGAGGTATTGGCTGCTTTTGATATGCCTATTAATGTGATTTCTGATTCTTCACATGTGGTTCATTCCACACAGTTAATTGAAAATGCTCAGTTACGATTTCATACAGATGAACAACTGATGACTTTATTTACCCAATTGCAAACAACAGTTAGAAGTAGAATGCACCCTTTTTACATCACTCACATTAGGGCTCATACACCTCTTCCAGGACCTTTGACTGAAGGGAATCAAATGGCTGATCGCCTAGTTGCTACTGCAATATCTAATGCTAGACACTTTCACAATTTAACCCATGTTAATGCCCCTGGTCTCAAATGCAGATACAGCATTACCTGGAAAGAAGCTAAAGCTATTATCCAGCAATGCCCAACTTGCCAAATGGTACATTCCTCATCTTTTACAGGAGGAGTTAATCCTCAAGGATTGGAACCTAATTCTCTTTGGCAAATGGATGTCACACATGTTCCCTCGTTTGGGAGACTAGCTTATGTACATGTATGTGTGGACACCTTTTCTCACTTTGTCTGGGCTACATGCCAATCAGGAGAGTCTTCTGCCTGTGTTAAATGTCACCTTTTGCAGTGTTTTGCGGTGATGGGCATTCCAGCTTCTATTAAAACAGATAATGCCCCAGGCTATACTAGCCAAGCTCTAGCTACATTTTTCTCTATGTGGAATATTAAACACATTAATGGTATCCCATACAATTCTCAAGGATAAGCCATAGTGGAAAGAATAAATCTCTCCCTAAAACAGCTGTTGCAAAAGCAGAAAGGTGGAGACAGAGAATATGGAACCCCACAGATGCAACTGAACCTAGCATTATTAACTTTAGATTTTTTGAGCCTGCCCAAAGGCCAGATGTTATCAGCAGCTGAACAGCATCTACAGAAACCACCTGCAAAGACAGAAACAGAACAACAGATTTGGTGGAGAGATCCAGTAACAAAAAGTTGGGAAATAGGTAAAATAATAACTTGGAGTAGAGGTTATGCTTGTGTTTCTCCAGGCCAAAATCAACAGTCTATTTGGATACCATCAAGACACCTGAAACCTTATCATGAGCCAGATGCAGAGGAAGAGATTCCGGGAGGATCCCGAGGACCCCCTGGTTGCAACCATGTCAAGACTGATGCTGAGGAGGACCCCACCTGTCACGAGAAACACCCATCGAACACAGCCACCCACCTGGGGACAGATCAAGAAGCTGTCACAGATGGTGGAAGAAAACCTGAGGAAAGCGGGACCACCAGTCACAATGAATAATTTAATGGTAGCTATGATAGTGGTTATCACCACTGCTGTGAGTATTCCTTCAACAAGGGCTGACACACAGAACAATTATACTTATTGGGCATATTTATCAATCTTGGCTGGTAATAATGCCTGGATGTAATCACTATGACACAGTTACACATGCTTTCTGATCTCAGTATTTACCATAATAAATCTGCTCCTATAATTGAGGCATACCACCCTCAAAACCCTATTTGTAAACAAAATTGAACCTGGCCAGAAAAAATGAACGTACTTGTTTGGAAGATTGCATTGCAGAACAGGCAGAGGTGCTGCACAGCGATACCTATGGAATCATTACTGATTGGTCCCCTAAGGGGATGTTTAGCTTGAACTGCACCTCTCAGTCTGCGTGCCATGGCCACACTATGTTCAGCCGGTCTGAACAAAACGGCCAGATGGTAGAAATGATAAGAAGTACAGCAAGAGTTCCTATTATCTGAAATCATGGTGGTATAATGGCATCTCAACCTCAAATGATATGGCCCATTGTAGGAGCTAAACATAAGGATTTGTGGAAACTATTAAATGCTCTTAATAAGATAAAAATTTGGGAAAGAATAAAGAAGCATCTAGAAGGACACTCAACAAACTTTTGGATATCGCAAAATTAAGAGAACAAATATTTAAAGAATCCCAGACACATCTGACCTTAATGCCAGGAATTGGAGTGCTTGAAGGAGCTGCAGACAAATTAGCAGCTAGTAACCCATTAAAATGGATTAAAAAAACTTGGAAGCTCTGTGATTTCATTGATGATTGTGCTTTTAATCTGTGTTGTTTGTCTTTGTACAGTCTGCAGATGTGGATCCTGACTCCTGCAAGAAGTAGCTCACTGTGACAAAGCTGCCTTTGCTTTTATCGATTTGCAAATCAAAGAAGGGGGACATGTTGGGAGCAAGCCCCCCCAAAATCTGGCCATAAACTGGCCCCAAAACTGGCCATAAACAGAACTCTGCAGCACTATGACATGTTCATAATGGCCCTAACGCGGACTCTGGAAGGTTGTGGGTTTACAGGAATGAGGGCAAGGAATACCTGGCCCGCCCAGGGTGGAAAACCGCTTAAAGGCATTCTTAAGCCACAAACGATAGCATGAGCGATCTGTGCCTTAAGGACATGCTCCTGCTGCAGTTAACTAGCCCAACCTATTCCTTTAATTCGGCCCATCTCTTCGTTTCCCATAAGGGATACCTTCAGTTAATTTAATATCTATAGAAACAATGCTAATGACTAGCTTGCTGTTAATAAATACATGGGTAAATCTCTGTTCAGAGCTCTCAGCTCTAAAGGCTCTGAGACCCCTGATTTCCCACTTCACACCTCTGTATTTCTGTGTGTGTGTCTTTAATTCCTCTAGCGCTGCTGAGTTAGGATCTCCCCGACTGAGCTTGTCTCGGCACTGCTGCTTATTTTTATATAGGTGTGTGTAATGACCAGGCTATGCAACTGATTATTTAGAAAGACACTTAAAAATGGTTTCTAATCTTTTGCTACCAAAGCTGAATTATAACTCATGTTAAGATGCAGCGGAACATAGTAAAAATATGTTCTTTTAAAATTTAATAAGTATTTTAAATGTATTGAAAGTGAAAATAGACCTTGTCAAAATTTCTGGGATGCAGTGAAAGCAGTGCTTTGAAATTTATAGCACTGAACGTAAATATTTAAAAAATAAAATCAATAATATTTCACTTTAAGACACTAAAGGAAGAGCAAAATAAACCTAAATTAGTCAAAAGAAAAATCAAAACAATTGCACTGCAAATAAACGAGACTGAAAATAGAAAATCAACAGAGAAAAATCAATAGAACGAAAACTGGTTGTTTGAAAAGATTAATAAAATTAATAAATATTACGTCAGGATAACCAAGAAAAAAAGATTTAAAAAAAGACAAATATAAAAAATGAATGACAGACCAGTATTGCTGACCCCATGGGCATTAAAAGGATTAAAAAAAAATACTGCTGGGCACGGTGGCTCACACCTGTAATCCCAGCACTTTGGGAGGCTGAGGCAGGCGGATCACGAGGGCAGGAGATCAAGACCACGGTGAAACCCCGTCTCTACTAAAAATACAAAAAAATTAGCTGGGTTCGGTGGTGGGTGCCTGTAGTCCCAGCTACTCAGGAGGGTGAGGCAGGAGAACGGCGTGAACCTGGGAGGCGGAGCTTGCAGTGAGCTGAGATCGCGCGACTGCACTCTAGCCTGGGCGACAAAGCGAGACTCCATCTCGGAAAAAAAAAAAAAAAAAGAATACTATAGACAGCTCTATTCCCATAAATATGATAACTCAGATTAATGGAACCAATTCCTTCAGGCACAATCCACCAAAACCCACAAAAGGAGATAATACTGTATCTATTAATGAAATGGAATCAATATCTACCTAGTAACCTTCAGAAAAATTTATGTTCAACCATGTTAACTTATTTTAACTAGTGGGGTTCAGGGGCTCCCACTTTGTCAAGAACATGTAGAAGTAGCAAACAACTGTATTACTCATTGGATCAGGGAATCCATGTCAACTATGGTCTATTATAGCACAACGGGTGCTATGACTGTGGAGAATTTAGGCTACATGATACTTGCTTTTTGATTAAAAGATAGCATTCCTGTTTTATATACAGTAATTCCCTCTAAGATCATAGGGGAACCATAGTTAACTTTTGTGGCATCACCAGGTATAGTTCTTTTGTAATCTGTATTGATTAAGGACATGAAGGTTTCCCAATTGATGCATTTCAACAGATTTTTAAATTAATTCACAGGCCATTTTGCAGAAGCATAAAACCCAATCAGCATCCAATTATAGTTTTATATATTATTCAGTAAACTTCAGATTCCCAATAGGGTCAAATTGTAAAACTTTGTCTCTTGGATAGGATCTCCTTTGAGGCCAGTGGGTGGAATGCCTGTGTACCCTATTCATATTTATAAATGTATTCCTGCAGAAAGGCTACAACCAATATTGTCATTGTTGCACATCTCCTACAAGGTAATAGTGGTGTTGTGGGGTTTAAGAATTCTAGGTTTGGCTGGGCACGGTGGCTCACGCCTGTAAATCCAGCACTTTGGGAGGCTGAGGCGGGCAGATCACGAGGTCAGGAGATCGAGACCATCCTGGCTAACAAGGTGAAACCCTGTCTCTACAAAAAAAATACAAAAAGAAAATTAGCCGGGCATGGTGGTGGGTGTCTGTAGTCCCAGTTACTCGGGAGGCTGAGTCAAGAATGGCATGAACCCGGGAGGTGGAGCTTGCAGTGAGCCAAGATAGTGCCACTGCACTCCAGCCTGGGCGACAGAGTGAGACTCCGTCTCAGAGGGAAAAAAAAAAAGAATTCTAGGTTTATGTTTGAATTAACTCCTTTGCTTTGTCATATGGGTGCCATGGTTGTTTCTCCCCAAAGCAGGCTCACCATGTACTGTTATCAGCTTGTCTGAGTATGATGAGAGAGAACACATTCATGCACATATTATATAAGTTGATTTATTACTTATAAAGGCATCAAAGAAGATGAGAAGTCTACAGTTCAATGTGATGTGGTCCCCTGAGGTTCAGAGAAGTTGCCTGGAAGGATGGAATTTTGATTGCATGTGCCCCACTTGCAACACAGTTAAGAGACTCCAGAGAATAGCCCAGCCCAGGTTTTATAGCCCAGGATCACCTGACTCACTGACCAAAAGTGTTGAGACATTGTATTTCTTGTGAAGACTGTAAGTCTGGGCTGTTCTACCATGCTCTCCTGATTTCAGGATGCTGCATTCCCAGCACATTCTACACTTATTCTTGAGAACTGCAAGTAAGAAAGAGAGTAGAATTGGGCCAGTCCAATACAACTTGGAGGACAGTTCTCAATCCTTAACAGTCAGGGATCAGGATATTTGTTGTGATAGAAACATAGGCAGTAGCAGTACAGAAATTTCAGTGTCCCAGTTGGCCATCGGCTATTAGGTTTCTGGACCACAGCATGACATATGACTGCTTTTCTCTTCTTTCTATAAAAACTGCTTCAGACTATCTTTTAATTCTTCTCATGCAAAATAGCAGCATTTGATTTATCGGTAGTGTGGGCAATCTGTGTGGTTAAAGAAAACAGTTCAGGAGTCCATCAACCCACATTGAAGACCACCTAATCCTCCAGTGAGTGCCATTCAATCTTGCTGGTGTTAGCAACATACAGTAAGGTCATTTTGACTAAGGCCATCTAGATTGCAACGTTAGGCCTTTGGTATGCTGATCAGTAGTGCTAAAAGAAGCCCATATACTAGATAGAGGTTCTGCAATGAAAGAGGCTAATGCCAAATGCTTCTTCCCCTTCTTTTCTTGACTCATCAGTGCCTGGACCATGAGGCACAATGGATGTGCACCTCATCAGAAGAATGCACATAAAAGCAGCAGCACAAGAAAACACTCAAGGCCACTAGCCTTGCACAAGTCATCTTGTTACACAATTAGGTGACATGCTTAATTCTCCCCAGCATGGGGACATTCTTCCTTTCTGCAACTTCACACACACAAAATCCCTGGAGCTGTCCCAAGTGTGTACAGTAATAATGTTCACAAGGCCAATCCAAGCATCCAGTGATGGCAACCAAACGAGATGCAGTTACCACAGAGCAGTAGTCTGACTTTTGATAATCAGGAATAAAGAAGCCAGTGGTGAAGGTGCTGGGTCACTGCCTCAATGTGGGGTACCTTGGAAACTGCTGGCCAAACACAGGTCAAGGTGGAACATACATCCTCCTGGGGAATGGCCGGTTAACCAATCATGTCTAGGAGTTGAGAGTTTTACTGTGGGACGAGGTGGCAAGAGCTGATAACACAAAGCACTGTGTAGACCAAAGTGAAAGTCCATCATCAATTGCTGGTTCTAATTCAGGTGACTTCTGTTATATTATGGAACCAGTTAGACAAAAGCAGGTAGTTAAAGCTGAAAAGATACCATCAGTCATGGCTGGTTCACTCTGTTGGTAATGCCAATTGTTTTCACAGTCTCATGGGTGACAGGAAAAATTAGGACCCTAAGACTACTGGGAAAACACATGACACCCATGATTGTACAGATAAGACTGAGAGCAGTTATTAGTTACATATACTCATAGACAAAAGAGGGAGGGTACTGTAAATGAGGCTGGTCCACACAAGACTTGCACTAGGGAGCAGAGACCAGAACAAACAGGGTGTAAGGGGAATGCTTTGTAGTAACAAGAACGTGAGATGCTCCTTGGTTCTCATGAGGATGCAATTGGTTTGTTTAAATGCATCTGTGGAATGGTAGGCAACTGAAATATGTTAGACTACAGACTGATAAGATCAAAATAGTATGTTATAATGCCATAATCCTGTAATATACAATTTATTGTAGTGCTAATTACACATAATATAAACTAGTTATGCATAATTCATACTAACTTACAAAACTGCACTATACTCCACATTATATATTTATACACATATAAGTATACATGTAGACATGCTATATATACTAGATGATGCTATACTATATGGTATACTAGGGCACACCAATTTGACTATAAATGCAAAAGGCCCCAACAATACACTGGAAAATTGAACGTTATCAATATGAGTTGAGTGTTTCTTATCTGAAATACTTGGGAACGGAAGTGCTTTGGATTTCAGACTTTTAAAATTTTTGGAATATTTGCAGAAAACTTACTGGATGAGCATTCCTAATCCAAAAATCAAAAATCCTCTAATGAGCATTTCTGTTGAGCATAAGGCTGGTTGGTGCTCAACAGTTTTTGACTTCAGAGCATTTCAGATTTGGTATTTGGAATCTGGGGTTTACAGATGTTCAACCTGTAGATAAAATACTTATACTCCATGATGAAGACAAATTTCACCCAAATAACCATAATATATTTATATCTGAAAGCCAGTTAACAGACTATTAATAGAATGCCAAAAACCACAAATCATCTCAATAGATGCAGAAAAAAACATGTCATAAGAGTTCAACACTCCTTTACCATGAAACAATAAATAAAAAACACAAGAAAACTTCCTGAGCCTGTTTGAGAATATTCATGAAAAATCTATAATATACTTGATGGTGAGACTGAATGCTTTCACACTCAGATTAGACAAGCATACTATCCAATCACAGTTCTCTCTTCTTAATTCAAAGTAAAAAGTGGGCCAGGTGTGGTAGCTCATGTCAGTAACCCCAACATGTAGAGAGGCTGAGGCAGGAGGATAGCTTGAGGCCAGGAGTTCAAGACCAGCCTAGACAATATAGCAAGATCCCATCTCTATAAAAATTTTTAAAATTATATAATTAGCTGGGCATGGTGGCATGTGTCTGTAGCTCCAGCTACATAGGAGGCTAAGGTGAGAGAATCACTTGAGCCCAGGAGTTTGAGGCTGCAGTGAGTTATGACTATACCACTACACTTCAGCCTAGCTGACAGAGTGAGACCCTCTCTAAAAACATAACATTTTTTTAAAAACTGAACTATGCAAATAACAGCCAAAAATAATGACAAAGAATACAGGAAAGAAAATGAAAATAATAATGTACATGAGACTATTTATAAACTTCACATACATGCAAATTAATAACAATTCTTTATTAGCAAAGAAAATAGAAGAAAATCTTTACAACAAAAGTAGTTTTCCCATAAAAAGGTAGAATAAATTCACACACACACACACACACACACACACACACGCATAAAATGGGGGAGGAATAACCAAAACTTGCCACATAAGATCAGTAAGAAATTTCCAACAATTAACAACAACTCATTTTTCAATGGTCCATTACTTAGAGAACAATTAAACAACTACATGAAAATTAAAATTGCCTACTATTAGAAATACATTTCAACTCAGTCTAGGGATCCAACAAATTTTTAAATGACTAGACAAAAATTATGTTAACTGGCGAGAAACAAAACAAAACAAAACACGGCCCATTAAGCTCATGTAGTATGGCTTATAAAGTACTTATGAAATTCTCAGCTCCATGATTCCTTGCAAAAAAATTGAAAATCTGAAGTATAGACACCTTCTTTAACAATGAACCACTGTTAAAAATACATTTGAAAGCCACTGGGAAAATTAAGTGTTTTAACACATTTTTCCTATTTTATGACGTTCTTTCCCAGGACGGGTTCTTCTAAGTTTTAGAAGGGAACTAGGAAAATTGCATACATTCTAATCTTCCTTACATGTGTTGGGTTTCTCTCTAGTGTGAGTTTTTAATTTTTTCACGTGTTCTAATGAAACTAGAATAACTGAAAGCTTTAACACACTTCTTAAATTCACAGAGGTGTTTTGTTGTTGTTTTTTACCACATATAAGCTCTTTCATGCTTTCGAAGGGAACTGGAACAACTGAAGGCTTTACCACATTTCTTACATTCATAGGGTTTTTCTCCAGTATGAGTCTTTTCATGGCTTCGAAGGGCACTGGAAGAAGTAAACGACTTACCACATTCCTTACATCCATAAGGTTTCACTCCAGTGTGAGTTCTTTCATGCTCGCATAGGTTACTAGAATATTTGAAGGCTTTACCACATTGTTTACATTCATAGGGCTTTTCTCCACTGTGAGACCTTTCATGGACTCTGAGGACTCTGGAACATCTAAAGGCTTTGCCACATTTTATACATTCATAGGGTTTTTCTCCAGTATGCGTTCTTTCATGTATTCCCAAGTAAGTGGAACGACTGAAGGCTTTGCCACATTCCTTACATTCATAGGGTTTCTCTCCAGTATGAGATCTTTCATGTTGGCGAAGAGAACTGGAAAAAGTGAATGATTTACCACATTTCTTACACGCATAGGGTTTCTCTCCAGTATGAGTTCTTTCATGTTCACGAAGATAACTTGAATAACTGAAGGCTTTATCACAATGTTTACATTTATATGTTTTCTCTCCAGTGTAAGTGCTCTGAGGCATTTGAAATACACTAGGAAAATCAAAAGGCTTCTCATACACTGGACCCTTATAAGGCCCATTACTACTGTGTGTTACCATGTGTCTGTCAACACTGGTGAGAGAGATAAAGGCTCTCCCACATTGTTTGCAATGATATAACTTCTCTGGACATTCCTCACACTCAAACAGTTTGTTTCCAGTGTGAGATAGGATGTGCCTATGAAGGGCTGAATGACATATGAAGACTTTTCCACACACACTGCATTCACACGGCTTTACTCCAGTAGAAACTTTCTTATTCAGATTCAAATTTGAATCCTGGCTGAAGGTTTCTCCATATTGACTGCCTTCCTTAATTGCAAACAGTCTCTCTACCACATGACTGCTGTAAAAATGATAAACACATCATTAATGGTACATTTATTCATGGTTTACATTGCTACTAATACCATGGAAAATGCAAGTTTCCTGCCATGTCTAAATTGTTTTAAAGTAAATAAATTAATTACTGTAAGACATGGGTCCCCCATAGCTGTTATCATTATTATCATAATTGTGATAGTCACATGTACAGTATCTTAGTGGTGTTTCCAAGTAAAATATTCTGAAAATATTGAACATCGATGCTACATTCAGGTGTATTTTTTGCTAAGACTTTTCTGAAAAAAAAAAAAAAAAAAAAAATTTCTAGTGGTTCTTATTTGTTTTGTCTGTTTTAAAAACTTATGACATGCTAAGATTCCCTCAAGGGGCATTTTTTGCTCTTGTGAATGCAAATTACCTTAGATTTCTCCCAGGATTTTTGAAGTCATCTTGGATATTCTGGTCTTCTGATTTGTTTCCTAAAATGTACAACCATAAGATTATTCAAATGATTAGAAATGTTAAAAATTGCTAGATTCAAGGTTCACTATACACTGTGATCACGTCTAATTTTTTTCACCAAAGTATTCCCTTTCCACATGCCAAATCAGGAAACATTTATGACCAAGAAACACTTGTTTTCTTTTTCTTTTCTTTTTTTCTTTTTTTTTTTTTTTTTTTGAGACAGAGTGTTTCTTTGTTGCCCAGGCTGGAGTGCAGTGGCTCAATCTTGGCTCACTGCAACCTCCACTTCCCGGGTTCCAGCAATTAACCTGTCTCAGCCTCCTGAGTAGCTGGGATTACAGGCGCTTGCTACCATGCCTGGCTAATTTTTGTATTTTTTTTAGTAGAGATGGGGTTTTGCCATGTTGGCCAGGCTGGTCTTGAACTCCTGACCTCAGGCGATTCACCCGCCTCGGCCTCCCAAAGTGCTCGGATTACAGGTGTGAGCCACCGCGCCCAGCCGAAACACTTGTTTTCTAATCAACTACATGAAAAAGTGTTGTTATTCTTACCTACGGACGCCAGGTTCCTGAAGATTTCTTGCATCACATCTCTGTAGAGATTCTTTTGAGAAGGATCCAGCAAAGCCCACTCCTCCTGGGTAAAGGCCACAGCCACATCTTCAAATGACACTGAATCCTAGAATATTGCACATATGCGGAGAGGAGGATGGCTTAGACAGACAGTACTAAGAATCTATACTCATCTCATAAAATCGTAACATAATTCTGCAGACTTCAAACATTTCTTCCATTACTTGGTCATCAGAACTTTACTCTCTGTCTGCACTTACTGCTACCCAGTCAACATTCTTCATGCTAAAATGAAACTATTCAGAAAGTCAACAGCAGAGTAGGAACACCTGTCTCATTGGCAGGTGCAGGGAATAAACTGTGCTGTAAGAAATGAGGTCACCCCTAATTTCTATGTGTAGATTTTATCTTGACGGCCTCTCATAACAAAGTCATGCTATCTGTTGTGTATAACAGTTAGTATTAAGTCTTAAGACTACATATCCTTAGAAATACCTGCTCACAAAGTCTGACCTTTTGGTGTGAGAAAATAGACTTTTTTTGATGGATCTCATCACCCTAAGTGAGTGGTTCACAATATGTAAACAATCTTATGCAAACAATATATTATTCGCTGAACTTCAGTTTTGTTTTGTTTCTGAAAGCCTACTACTTTACTCCATTCTTGCAGTGGTACCTAGGGGATCACCTCTGAAAAACACTCTGAGCATTAAGTCTCTAATGAGCATTCTTGGTAAACAATATTTCTCATATGCTGTTACAACTTGTTAATTGGAGAAATGAGGCATCAACATGATTATAAGAAAATATTTGGAAGCTTGCAAGTAGTTTACTCCAGAGCAAATTAAATCCAGTTGTAAGTAAGACTGATAATTTGTCTTTAATAACACAAACAAAACAATTTTAAAATTTCTATTGGATAACAACAAAGTGCAATGGAGTAAGTGGAAAGATAGTACATGTGCTTAGAAGAAACTCAATGTCATCAAGATATCACCTCTTTCAAATAGCCTTAAAAAATTCCATCAATCCCCAAAACAGACACTTTATTAGCAACTGAAAACTACTTTTCCAAAAAAAAAAAGTCTAAGAATTGTCAAAGTCTTCCAAAATATAGGGCAATGGCTTCCTTACCATGTTTCAGAAATTTTCAAACTATAATATTCAGGACAGTGTTAACATGGAGATAAACAAATAGTCCTAAAGGGAAAAAAAGTTTTAAATAAGCAGGATTTTTTTTTTTTTTCTTTCGGTGAGACGGAGATTTACTCTTGTTGCCCAGGCTGGAGCGCAATGGCACGATCTCGGCTCACCGCATCCTCCACCGCCTCCCAGGTTCAAGCGATTCTCCTGCCTCAACCTCCCGAGTAGCTGGGATTACAGGCATGTGTCACCATGCCCGGCTAATTTTGTATTTTTAGTAGAGACGGGGTTTCACCATGTTGCCCATGCTGATCTCGAACTCCTGACCTCAGGCAATCAGCCCGCCTTGGCCTCCCAAAGTGCTGGGATTACAGGCATGAGCCACTGCACCCGGGCTATAAGCAGGAATTTTATATGTAAAGTTCACTAATGACAGAGCATTCCAGAGTAGTGGAAGAAATCAAAAGCACTTTAAAACATACAGCCGAGCAAACTGGTCCTAACTGAAAAAGTACACTGCATTCCCCTCTATTCCATGAACAATAATCAAGTTCTTTATTTCAAACTGTGAAAGACAAAACTAAAATACTTTCAGACTTCGAAGGAAAATAGGGGTATTTTTGGACAGAAAAATGGGCAGAATTTATTTAAATAGAAAAAATAAAGGAACTGACAAATGCATATATATTAATATTCAGGAAATTAAAAGGCAAAAAGCAGTGGGAAAAAAACGGTAATACATGCAATATAAAAGAATTAGTATGAAGTGTAAAAATGAACACGATTTAAAAGTGAGAAAATAAGCAAAGCATACTTAAAAGAAGATGAAAGACCACCTATTTTTTAAAAAGTCAACTTCTTTGGTAGTGAGAAAATAGAAAATAGTCAGGTACATGACATTTGAAATTGACTGGAAGAAAAAAATCAACTCCATGTGATGATGGCCATGGCAAACGGGTTACTCATGAAGGAAGGAGAAGTCAACTAATACTCTCCATTGCTCTAATTTGAACTTACCACAATGTGTAGCCCATTAATTTTTCTAAAATGTCCAGAGAATTTACTGTGCATTTGCACTTGGAGATATGGCATAAAATTATAGGAGCATTATTTTTCCAAAAAGCAAAAAAATACACTGGAAAAAGCCCTAACATCAGAATCGTTAGAATGGACAGCTGAATTAAATGGTCCACAGCCTCAGGCACTAGCATGTGTGAAACATACTGACACAAGGAAATCACCAATGAACCTTTTTGTTTTAATTCCATTCATACTAATTTATAGAAAGTTCAAGTAAAGCAAAATGGAACTGAAAAATTACAGATGATAAAAATGCAAAAAAATAGCCAAAGAATCACAACAGTGGTCAACTGAGATAAGTCTAGGTGGGAACTATCAGAAAACTCTTAATGACTGTACGAGGCCCAGTTAAGAATCTTAATTATAATTTCAAAGTTGCTTCAACTATTATTACTAAAACTCTTGACAAATGTTTTACTCATTCTTACTATATTTCATAATAGAAAACTTAAAAATTAATTAAAATGTAAAAGAACACAATTTTTATGTTTCTTCGCCTTATAACATGGTGATAAGTTGTGATTTACAGATTTCACAGAAATAAGTAAATCGAGCAGCACAGCTCACAGTGCTAGCTGCTCAGCAAGCAGCTAAAGTACACACCAGATACCAGGCGGCAGAACCGATTAGCGAAGACAGAAGCACACGGTGGTGGCAACGTGTGAACATTCTGCTAGTGGCACTAAGTGCGATGGTCACGGGCAGAGATGTGTTTGGAGAGGGTAGGAAATTATTACTCGGAAAATTGACACTTGTGGATCTACTAGGTCAGGCCTTTCAAGGTGGTTTGATATGGTTTGAATGAGGAAGAAAAGGAGCCAGGCCTGTGTTTTCTGTTGAGGGTAGATGGAAAGCTAGGGTGAGAATTCAGTTTCAAGGGAAAAGATTTACATGGTTTCAATCTGCTGCCAAAACCCAGAGAGAGCACCCAGGCTTGTTTTCACCATATCCTGATGTGAGGTCAGAAGTAGAAGAAAGAAAGTTTAGGATTAAAAGTTGACAGCAGTCAATTAAAAGAAAAAAATGGAGACAGACACTTTTGATTTCCAGTCGAACAAGTAGGCATAAAAGGCAATGGTCAAGCTTCCTGGGTTGAGTTGAGTTCCACGAAAATGTTTGACCCCACCAAGCTGTCTGAGCTATTCAAATGTTATTACCAGAGGCTCTTTCCCTATTCTCTGTACTGTTACTGGCTCAACTACAGCAGAGTGATAAAGAATTACTCCCAACACTGTGAATTTTCATTCACACTGAAAGATGACATTACATTCGATACCAATCCTTCAACAACCAGAGTGATCTGGAAAAGGAGATGCAGAAAATGAATCCATACAAGATTGATATAGGTGCAGTATATTCCCACAGACCCAATCAACACAATACAATGAAGCTGGGAGCTTTCCAGGCTCAGGAAAAAGAACTGGTGTTTGACACTGACATGACAGACTGTGACAATGTGAGGAGATGCTGT
The DNA here is from genome assembly GCF_028885655.2 of Pongo abelii. Lineage (NCBI taxonomy): Eukaryota > Metazoa > Chordata > Mammalia > Primates > Hominidae > Pongo > Pongo abelii. The sequence goes on along the minus strand of NC_071985.2, from coordinate 2,006,899 downwards.
AGTTCTGCAGATACATGTTCTAAGTGCTGGACCCTCATGACAAGGGCCATACGCATCACCGACACTGCACTGAAGGAGGACTGTGGATTTAAGCATCGTCTCTGGGTATATTCTGGAAGGAGGGGTGTACATTGTTCGGTCTGTGATAAATCACTTAGAAAACTGTCTTCGGTGGTATATTCTGGGATAGTTGAGTATTTGAGTCTTGTAAAGCGTGGTCAAGATGTTAAAAAGAAAGTTCACCTAACTGAAAAAATTCACCCTTTTGTCAGAAAATCTATAAACATAATAAAAAAAAAACTTTGAAGAATATGCCTTGGTTAATCAAGATATTCTCAAAAATAACAAAAGCTGGGGTAAGATTTTAGCCCTTGTTCCTGAAACAATTCAGGATGAACTTCAACAAAGCTTCCAAAAGTCTCACAATTCACTTCAGCATTGGGAGCACCAGCAGATGTCAGAATAACACCAAAAATGAAAATGTGGACCCTGGCTGCAGTGGGAGATTATGCTCCAGGACTGTTTCTACGACGGGGTATCAATGTCAACAAAGAAATCAATCATTTACCGAAGAGCCCTTTTAGTGTTCATCCTAAAACAGGTCACATTTCTGTGCCTACTGATTTGCAGAAAGTGGATCAGTTTGGTCCATTTACTGTTCCAACCATAAGCCTCATCTGCCATGAACTGGATGCCATTTTCACTAATGAAGAGGAAAAAAGGAGAATTAAGCTGAATCTGATATTAAACATAGAACCAGAGATTATAAGACCAGTCTAGCACCTTATGTGAAAGTTTTTGAACAACTTCTTGAAAACCTGGGTAAACACCGAAAAAGAGAACTTCTTAAGAAGAGTGATTTACAAAAAGATTTCAGAAGACAATGCTCCTCAAACCAATGTGGGTATCTTCTGCCTTCAACCAAGGATCAAATGCTCCAAGAACCATTTAACAAATACAGCAGAACTATGCATGTGTCTTAATGCTCAAAGTAAATTCTCCTTTGCTTGAGAAATAATTTATGTTGAAAAGATTTTCTGAGACCACCAAAGGACAGTGTCAAGGTTCATGGAAGGAGCAATAAAAGGAGAAATAATTGGAAAAAACCCCCAAAAAACCAAAGGCAACATTCAGGCTATTATTAGAGTCTTTAACAGATAGAGGCAAAGTAGCACAGAAAATGGAGCACTTATACACTGCTGGTGGGAATGTAAATTAGTTCAGCCATTGTGAAAAGCAGTTTGAAGATTTCTCAAAAAACTTAAAACAGAACTACCTTTTGACCCACCAATCCCATTACTGGACATATATCCAAAGGAATATAAGTTGTTCTACCAAGAAGACACATGCACCTGTATGTTCATCACAGCACTAGTCACAATAGCAAAGACACGGAATCAATCTAAATGCCCATCAATAGTGGACTGGATTTAAAAAAAAGTGGTACATATACACCATGGAATACTATGCAGCTAAAAGAAATTAAATCATGTCCTTTGCATAAACATGGCTATAGCTGGAGGCCACTGTCATAAGCAAATTAATGCATTAACAGAAAACTAAATACCACATGTTCTCATTTATAAATGGAAGCTAACTGTTGAGTATACATGGACACAAAGATCGGAGCAACAGGCACTGGGGCCTACCTGAGGGGGAGAGTGGGAAGAAAGTGAGAGTCAAAAAACTACCTGTCGGGCACTATGCTCACTATCTATGCGACAAACTACCTGTCGGGCACTATGCTCACCATCTATGCGACAAACTACCTGTCGGGCACTATGCTCACCATCTATGTGACAAACTACCTGTCGGGCACTATGCTCACCATCTCTGCGACAAACTACCTATCAGGCACTATGCTCACCATCTATGCGACAAACTACCTGTCGGGCACTATGCTCACCATCTATGTGACAAACTACCTATCAGGCACTATGCTCACCATCTATGCGACAAACTACCTATCAGGCACTATGGTCACCATCTATGCGACAAACTACCTATCGGGCACTATGCTCACCATCTATGCGACAAACTACCTGTCGGGCACTATGCTCACCATCTATGTGACAAACTACCTGTCAGGCACTATGCTCACCATCTATGTGACAAACTACCTGTCGGGCACTATGCTCACCATCTATGTGACAAACTACCTATCAGGCACTATGCTCACCATCTATGCGACAAACTACCTGTCGGACACTATGCTCACCATCTATGCGACAAACTACCTATCAGGCACTATGCTCACCATCTATGCGACAAACTACCTATCGGGCACTATGCTCACCATCTATGCGACAAACTACCTGTCGGGCACTATGCTCACCATCTATGTGACAAACTACCTATCGGGCACTATGCTCACCATCTATGTGACAAACTACCTATCGGGCACTATGCTCACCATCTATGTGACAAACTACCTGTCGGGCACTATGCTCACCATCTATGTGACAAACTACCTATCGGGCACTATGCTCACTATCTATGTGACAAACTACCTGTCGGGCACTATGCTCACCATCTATGTGACAAACTACCTATCGGGCACTATGCTCACTATCTATGTGACAAACTACCTGTCGGGCACTATGCTCACCATCTATGTGACAAACTACCTATCAGGCACTATGCTCACCATCTATGTGACAAACTACCTATCGGGCACTATGCTCACCATCTATGTGACAAACTACCTATCGGGCACTGTGCTCACCATCTATGTGACAAACTACCTATCGGGCACTATGCTCACCATCTATGTGACAAACTACCTATCGGGCACTATGCTCACCATCTATGTGACAAACTACCTGTCGGGCACTATGCTCACCATCTATGTGACAAACTACCTGTCGGGCACTATGCTCACCATCTATGTGACAAACTACCTGTCGGGCACTATGCTCACCATCTATGTGACAAACTACCTGTCGGGCACTATGCTCACCATCTATGTGACAAACTACCTATCGGGCACTATGCTCACCACCTATGTGACAAACTACCTATCGGGCACTATGCTCACCACCTATGTGACAAACTACCTGTCGGGCACTATGCTCACCACCTATGTGACAAACTACCTGTCGGGCACTATGCTCACCACCTATGTGACAAACTACCTATCGGGCACTATGCTCACCACCTATGTGACAAACTACCTATCGGGCACTATGCTCACCATCTATGTGACAAACTACCTATCGGGCACTATGCTCACCATCTATGTGACAAACTACCTATCGGGCACTATGCTCACCACCTATGTGACAAACTACCTGTCGGGCACTATGCTCACCACCTATGTGACAAACTACCTGTCGGGCACTATGCTCACCACCTATGTGACAAACTACCTGTCGGGCACTATGCTCACCACCTATGTGACAAACTACCTGTCGGGCACTATGCTCACCACCTATGTGACAAACTACCTGTCGGGCACTATGCTCACCACCTATGTGACAAACTACCTGTCGGGCACTATGCTCACCACCTATGTGACAAACTACCTGTCGGGCACTATGCTCACCACCTATGTGACAAACTACCTGTCGGGCACTATGCTCACCATCTATGTGACAAACTACCTATCGGGCACTATGCTCACCATCTATGTGACAAACTACCTATCGGGCACTATGCTCACCATCTATGTGACAAACTACCTATCGGGCACTATGCTCACCATCTATGTGACAAACTACCTGTCGGGCACTATGCTCACCATCTATGTGACAAACTACCTATCGGGCACTATGCTCACCATCTATGTGACAAACTACCTATCGGGCACTATGCTCACCATCTATGTGACAAACTACCTGTCGGGCACTGTGCTCACCATCTATGTGACAAACTACCTGTCGGGCACTGTGCTCACCATCTATGTGACAAACTACCTGTCGGGCACTATGCTCACCATCTATGTGACAAACTACCTGTCGGGCACTATGCTCACCATCTATGTGACAAACTACCTGTCGGGCACTGTGCTCACCATCTATGTGACAAACTACCTGTCGGGCGCTATGCTCACCATCTATGTGACAAACTACCTATCGGGCACTATGCTCACCATCTATGTGACAAACTACCTATCGGGCACTATGCTCACCATCTATGTGACAAACTACCTATCGGGCACTATGCTCACCATCTATGTGACAAACTACCTGTCGGGCACTATGCTCACCATCTATGTGACAAACTACCTGTCGGGCACTATGCTCACCATCTATGTGACAAACTACCTGTCGGGCACTATGCTCACCATCTATGTGACAAACTACCTATCGGGCACTATGCTCACCATCTATGTGACAAACTACCTATCGGGCACTATGCCCACCGTCTATGTGACAAACTACCTGTCGGGCACTGTGCCCACCGTCTATGTGACAAACTACCTGTCGGGCACTGTGCCCACCATCTATGTGACAAACTACCTGTCGGGCACTGTGCTCACCACCTATGTGACAAACTACCTGTCGGGCACTATGCTCACCATCTATGTGACAAACTACCTGTCGGGCACTATGCTCACCATCTATGTGACAAACTACCTATCGGGCACTATGCTCACCATCTATGTGACAAACTACCTATCAGGCACTATGCTCACCATCTATGTGACAAACTACCTATCAGGCACTATGCTCACCATCTATGTGACAAACTACCTGTCGGGCACTATGCTCACCATCTATGTGACAAACTACCTGTAGGGCACTATGCTCACCATCTATGTGACAAACTACCTGTAGGGCACTATGCTCACCATCTATGTGACAAACTACCTATCAGGCACTATGCTCACCATCTATGTGACAAACTACCTATCGGGCACTATGCTCACCATCTATGTGACAAACTACCTATCGGGCACTATGCTCACCATCTATGTGACAAACTACCTGTCGGGCACTATGCTCACCATCTATGTGACAAACTACCTGTCGGGCACTATGCTCACCATCTATGTGACAAACTACCTGTCGGGCACTATGCTCACCATCTATGTGACAAACTACCTATCGGGCACTATGCTCACCATCTATGTGACAAACTACCTATCGGGCACTATGCTCACCATCTATGTGACAAACTACCTGTCGGGCACTATGCTCACCATCTATGTGACAAACTACCTGTCGGGCACTATGCTCACCATCTATGTGACAAACTACCTGTCGGGCACTATGCTCACCATCTATGTGACAAACTACCTGTCGGGCACTATGCTCACCATCTATGTGACAAACTACCTGTCGGGCACTATGCTCACCATCTATGTGACAAACTACCTGTCGGGCACTATGCTCACCATCTATGTGACAAACTACCTGTCGGGCACTATGCTCACCATCTATGTGACAAACTACCTGTCGGGCACTATGCTCACCATCTATGTGACAAACTACCTGTCGGGCACTATGCTCACCATCTATGTGACAAACTACCTGTCGGGCACTATGCTCACCATCTATGTGACAAACTACCTGTCGGGCACTATGCTCACCATCTATGTGACAAACTACCTGTCGGGCACTATGCTCACCATCTATGTGACAAACTACCTATCGGGCACTATGCCCACCATCTATGTGACAAACTACCTGTCGGGCACTATGCCCACCATCTATGTGACAAACTACCTGTCGGGCACTATGCTCACCATCTATGTGACAAACTACCTATCAGGCACTATGCTCCCCATCTATGTGACAAACTACCTGTCGGGCACTATGCTCCCCATCTATGTGACAAACTACCTGTCGGGCACTGTGCTCCCCATCTATGTGACAAACTACCTGTCGGGCACTGTGCTCACCATCTACGTGACAAACTACCTGTCGGGCACTGTGCTCACCATCTACGTGACAAACTACCTGTCGGGCACTGTGCTCACCACCTATGTGACAAACTACCTGTCGGGCACTATGCTCACCACCTATGTGACAAACTACCTGTCGGGCACTATGCTCACCACCTATGTGACAAACTACCTGTCGGGCACTATGCTCACCACCTATGTGACAAACTACCTGTCGGGCACTATGCTCACCACCTATGTGACAAACTACCTGTCGGGCACTATGCCCACCATCTATGTGACAAACTACCTGTCGGGCACTATGCCCACCGTCTATGTGACAAACTACCTGTCGGGCACTATGCCCACCGTCTATGTGACAAACTACCTGTCGGGCACTGTGCCCACCGTCTATGTGACAAACTACCTGTCGGGCACTGTGCTCACCACCTATGTGACAAACTACCTGTCGGGCACTGTGCTCACCACCTATGTGACAAACTACCTGTCGGGCACTGTGCTCACCACCTATGTGACAAACTACCTGTCGGGCACTGTGCTCACCACCTATGTGACAAACTACCTGTCGGGCACTGTGCTCACCATCTATGTGACAAACTACCTGTCGGGCACTATGCTCACCATCTATGTGACAAACTACCTATGGGGCACTATGCTCACCATCTATGTGACAAACTACCTATCGGGCACTATGCTCACCATCTATGTGACAAACTACCTGTCGGGCACTATGCTCACCATCTATGTGACAAACTACCTGTCGGGCACTATGCTCACCATCTATGTGACAAACTACCTGTCGGGCACTATGCTCACCATCTATGTGACAAACTACCTATCGGGCACTATGCTCACCATCTATGTGACAAACTACCTGTAGGGCACTATGCTCACCATCTATGTGACAAACTACCTATCGGGCACTATGCTCACCATCTATGTGACAAACTACCTGTCGGGCACTATGCTCACCATCTATGTGACAAACTACCTGTCGGGCACTATGCTCACCATCTATGTGACAAACTACCTGTCGGGCACTATGCTCACCATCTATGTGACAAACTACCTGTCGGGCACTATGCTCACCATCTATGTGACAAACTACCTGTCGGGCACTATGCTCACCGTCTATGTGACAAACTACCTATCGGGCACTATGCTCACCGTCTATGTGACAAACTACCTATCGGGCACTATGCTCACCATCTATGTGACAAACTACCTATCGGGCACTATGCTCACCATCTATGTGACAAACTACCTGTCGGGCACTATGCTCACCATCTATGTGACAAACTACCTGTCGGGCACTATGCTCACCATCTATGTGACAAACTACCTGTCGGGCACTATGCTCACCATCTATGTGACAAACTACCTGTCGGGCACTATGCTCACCATCTATGTGACAAACTACCTGTCGGGCACTATGCTCACCATCTATGTGACAAACTACCTGTCGGGCACTATGCTCACCATCTATGTGACAAACTACCTGTCGGGCACTATGCTCACCATCTATGTGACAAACTACCTGTCGGGCACTATGCTCACCATCTATGTGACAAACTACCTGTCGGGCACTATGCTCACCATCTATGTGACAAACTACCTGTCGGGCACTATGCTCACCATCTATGTGACAAACTACCTGTCGGGCACTATGCTCACCATCTATGTGACAAACTACCTGTCGGGCACTATGCTCACCATCTATGTGACAAACTACCTATCGGGCACTGTGCTCACCATCTATGTGACAAACTACCTATCGGGCACTGTGCTCACCATCTATGTGACAAACTACCTGTCGGGCACTATGCTCACCATCTATGTGACAAACTACCTGTCGGGCACTATGCTCACCACCTATGTGACAAACTACCTATCGGGCACTATGCTCACCACCTATGTGACAAACTACCTGTCGGGCACTATGCTCACCACCTATGTGACAAACTACCTATCGGGCACTATGCTCACCATCTATGTGACAAACTACCTGTCGGGCACTATGCCCACCATCTATGTGACAAACTACCTATCGGGCACTATGCCCACCGTCTATGTGACAAACTACCTGTCGGGCACTATGCCCACCGTCTATGTGACAAACTACCTGTCGGGCACTGTGCTCACCGTCTATGTGACAAACTACCTGTCGGGCACTGTGCTCACCGTCTATGTGACAAACTACCTGTCGGGCACTGTGCTCACCGTCTATGTGACAAACTACCTGTCGGGCACTGTGCTCACCGTCTATGTGACAAACTACCTGTCGGGCACTGTGCTCACCGTCTATGTGACAAACTACCTGTCGGGCACTGTGCTCACCACCTATGTGACAAACTACCTGTCGGGCACTGTGCTCACCACCTATGTGACAAACTACCTGTCGGGCACTGTGCTCACCACCTATGTGACAAACTACCTGTCGGGCACTGTGCTCACCACCTATGTGACAAACTACCTGTCGGGCACTGTGCTCACCATCTATGTGACAAACTACCTGTCGGGCACTGTGCTCACCATCTATGTGACAAACTACCTATCGGGCACTATGCTCACCATCCATGTGACAAACTACCTATCGGGCACTATGCTCACCATCCATGTGACAAACTACCTGTCGGGCACTATGCTCACCATCTATGTGACAAACTACCTGTCGGGCACTATGCTCACCATCTATGTGACAAACTACCTGTCGGGCACTATGCTCACCATCTATGTGACAAACTACCTGTCGGGCACTATGCTCACCATCTATGTGACAAACTACCTGTCGGGCACTATGCTCACCATCTATGTGACAAACTACCTGTCGGGCACTATGCTCACCATCTATGTGACAAACTACCTGTCGGGCACTATGCTCACCATCTATGTGACAAACTACCTGTCGGGCACTATGCTCACCATCTATGTGACAAACTACCTGTCGGGCACTATGCTCACCATCTATGTGACAAACTACCTGTCGGGCACTATGCTCACCATCTATGTGACAAACTACCTGTCGGGCACTATGCTCACCATCTATGTGACAAACTACCTGTCGGGCACTATGCTCACCATCTATGTGACAAACTACCTGTCGGGCACTATGCTCACCATCTATGTGACAAACTACCTGTCGGGCACTATGCTCACCATCTATGTGACAAACTACCTGTCGGGCACTATGCTCACCATCTATGTGACAAACTACCTGTCGGGCACTATGCTCACCATCTATGTGACAAACTACCTGTCGGGCACTATGCTCACCATCTATGTGACAAACTACCTGTCGGGCACTATGCTCACCATCTATGTGACAAACTACCTGTCGGGCACTATGCTCACCATCTATGTGACAAACTACCTGTCGGGCACTATGCTCACCATCTATGTGACAAACTACCTATCGGGCACTATGCTCACCATCTATGTGATAAACTACCTGTCGGGCACTATGCTCACCATCTATGTGACAAACTACCTGTCGGGCACTATGCTCACCATCTATGTGACAAACTACCTGTCGGGCACTATGCTCACCATCTATGTGACAAACTACCTGTCGGGCACTATGCTCACCATCTATGTGACAAACTACCTGTCGGGCACTATGCTCACCATCTATGTGACAAACTACCTGTCGGGCACTATGCTCACCATCTATGTGACAAACTACCTATCGGGCACTATGCTCACCATCTATGTGACAAACTACCTATCGGGCACTATGCTCACCATCTATGTGACAAACTACCTGTCGGGCACTATGCTCACCATCTATGTGACAAACTACCTGTCGGGCACTATGCTCACCATCTATGTGACAAACTACCTGTCGGGCACTATGCCCACCATCTATGTGACAAACTACCTGTCGGGCACTATGCCCACCATCTATGTGACAAACTACCTGTCGGGCACTGTGCTCACCATCTATGTGACAAACTACCTGTCGGGCACTGTGCTCACCATCTATGTGACAAACTACCTGTCGGGCACTGTGCTCACCATCTATGTGACAAACTACCTGTCGGGCACTGTGCTCACCATCTATGTGACAAACTACCTGTCGGGCACTGTGCTCACCATCTATGTGACAAACTACCTGTCGGGCACTATGCTCACCATCTATGTGACAAACTACCTGTCGGGCACTATGCTCACCATCTATGTGACAAACTACCTGTCGGGCACTGTGCTCACCATCTATGTGACAAACTACCTATCGGGCACTGTGCTCACCACCTATGTGACAAACTACCTGTCGGGCACTGTGCTCACCACCTATGTGACAAACTACCTGTCGGGCACTATGCTCACCACCTATGTGACAAACTACCTGTCGGGCACTATGCTCACCACCTATGTGACAAACTACCTGTCGGGCACTATGCTCACCATCTATGTGACAAACTACCTGTCGGGCACTATGCCCACCATCTATGTGACAAACTACCTGTCGGGCACTATGCCCACCATCTATGTGACAAACTACCTATCGGGCACTATGCCCACCGTCTATGTGACAAACTACCTATCGGGCACTATGCCCACCGTCTATGTGACAAACTACCTGTCGGGCACTATGCCCACCGTCTATGTGACAAACTACCTGTCGGGCACTGTGCTCACCGTCTATGTGACAAACTACCTGTCGGGCACTGTGCTCACCGTCTATGTGACAAACTACCTGTCGGGCACTGTGCTCACCGTCTATGTGACAAACTACCTGTCGGGCACTGTGCTCACCGTCTATGTGACAAACTACCTGTCGGGCACTGTGCTCACCACCTATGTGACAAACTACCTATCGGGCACTGTGCTCACCACCTATGTGACAAACTACCTATCGGGCACTGTGCTCACCACCTATGTGACAAACTACCTATCGGGCACTGTGCTCACCACCTATGTGACAAACTACCTGTCGGGCACTGTGCTCACCACCTATGTGACAAACTACCTGTCGGGCACTATGCTCACCACCTATGTGACAAACTACCTGTCGGGCACTATGCTCACCACCTATGTGACAAACTACCTGTCGGGCACTATGCTCACCATCTATGTGACAAACTACCTATCGGGCACTATGCTCACCATCTATGTGACAAACTACCTGTCGGGCACTATGCTCACCATCTATGTGACAAACTACCTGTCGGGCACTATGCTCACCATCTATGTGACAAACTACCTGTCGGGCACTATGCTCACCATCTATGTGACAAACTACCTGTCGGGCACTATGCTCACCATCTATGTGACAAACTACCTGTCGGGCACTATGCTCACCATCTATGTGACAAACTACCTGTCGGGCACTATGCTCACCATCTATGTGACAAACTACCTGTCGGGCACTATGCTCACCATCTATGTGACAAACTACCTGTCGGGCACTATGCTCACCATCTATGTGACAAACTACCTGTCGGGCACTATGCTCACCATCTATGTGACAAACTACCTGTCGGGCACTATGCTCACCATCTATGTGACAAACTACCTGTCGGGCACTATGCTCACCATCTATGTGACAAACTACCTGTCGGGCACTATGCTCACCATCTATGTGACAAACTACCTGTCGGGCACTATGCTCACCATCTATGTGACAAACTACCTGTCGGGCACTATGCTCACCATCTATGTGACAAACTACCTGTCGGGCACTATGCTCACCATCTATGTGACAAACTACCTGTCGGGCACTATGCTCACCATCTATGTGACAAACTACCTGTCGGGCACTATGCTCACCATCTATGTGACAAACTACCTGTCGGGCACTATGCTCACCATCTATGTGACAAACTACCTGTCGGGCACTATGCTCACCATCTATGTGACAAACTACCTGTCGGGCACTATGCTCACCATCTATGTGACAAACTACCTGTCGGGCACTATGCTCACCACCTATGTGACAAACTACCTATCGGGCACTATGCTCACCACCTATGTGACAAACTACCTATCGGGCACTATGCTCACCACCTATGTGACAAACTACCTGTCGGGCACTATGCTCACCACCTATGTGACAAACTACCTGTCGGGCACTATGCTCACCACCTATGTGACAAACTACCTATCGGGCACTATGCTCACCACCTATGTGACAAACTACCTATCGGGCACTATGCTCACCACCTATGTGACAAACTACCTGTCGGGCACTATGCTCACCACCTATGTGACAAACTACCTGTCGGGCACTATGCTCACCACCTATGTGACAAACTACCTGTCGGGCACTATGCTCACCACCTATGTGACAAACTACCTGTCGGGCACTATGCTCACCACCTATGTGACAAACTACCTGTCGGGCACTATGCTCACCACCTATGTGACAAACTACCTGTCGGGCACTATGCTCACCACCTATGTGACAAACTACCTGTCGGGCACTATGCTCACCACCTATGTGACAAACTACCTGTCGGGCACTATGCTCACCATCTATGTGACAAACTACCTATCGGGCACTATGCTCACCATCTATGTGACAAACTACCTGTCGGGCACTATGCTCACCATCTATGTGACAAACTACCTATCGGGCACTATGCTCACCATCTATGTGACAAACTACCTATCGGGCACTATGCTCACCATCTATGTGACAAACTACCTATCGGGCACTATGCTCACCATCTATGTGACAAACTACCTGTCGGGCACTGTGCTCACCATCTATGTGACAAACTACCTGTCGGGCACTGTGCTCACCATCTATGTGACAAACTACCTGTCGGGCACTATGCTCACCATCTATGTGACAAACTACCTGTCGGGCACTATGCTCACCATCTATGTGACAAACTACCTGTCGGGCACTGTGCTCACCATCTATGTGACAAACTACCTGTCGGGCGCTATGCTCACCATCTATGTGACAAACTACCTATCGGGCACTATGCTCACCATCTATGTGACAAACTACCTATCGGGCACTATGCTCACCATCTATGTGACAAACTACCTGTCGGGCACTATGCTCACCATCTATGTGACAAACTACCTGTCGGGCACTATGCTCACCATCTATGTGACAAACTACCTGTCGGGCACTATGCTCACCATCTATGTGACAAACTACCTATCGGGCACTATGCTCACCATCTATGTGACAAACTACCTATCGGGCACTATGCCCACCGTCTATGTGACAAACTACCTGTCGGGCACTGTGCCCACCGTCTATGTGACAAACTACCTGTCAGGCACTGTGCCCACCGTCTATGTGACAAACTACCTGTCGGGCACTGTGCCCACCACCTATGTGACAAACTACCTGTCGGGCACTATGCTCACCATCTATGTGACAAACTACCTGTCGGGCACTATGCTCACCATCTATGTGACAAACTACCTATCGGGCACTATGCTCACCATCTATGTGACAAACTACCTATCGGGCACTATGCTCACCATCTATGTGACAAACTACCTATCAGGCACTATGCTCACCATCTATGTGACAAACTACCTATCAGGCACTATGCTCACCATCTATGTGACAAACTACCTGTCGGGCACTATGCTCACCATCTATGTGACAAACTACCTGTCGGGCACTATGCTCACCATCTATGTGACAAACTACCTGTAGGGCACTATGCTCACCATCTATGTGACAAACTACCTATCAGGCACTATGCTCACCATCTATGTGACAAACTACCTATCGGGCACTATGCTCACCATCTATGTGACAAACTACCTATCGGGCACTATGCTCACCATCTATGTGACAAACTACCTGTCGGGCACTATGCTCACCATCTATGTGACAAACTACCTGTCGGGCACTATGCTCACCATCTATGTGACAAACTACCTATCGGGCACTATGCTCACCATCTATGTGACAAACTACCTATCGGGCACTATGCTCACCATCTATGTGACAAACTACCTATCGGGCACTATGCTCACCATCTATGTGACAAACTACCTGTCGGGCACTATGCTCACCATCTATGTGACAAACTACCTGTCGGGCACTATGCTCACCATCTATGTGACAAACTACCTGTCGGGCACTATGCTCACCATCTATGTGACAAACTACCTGTCGGGCACTATGCTCACCATCTATGTGACAAACTACCTGTCGGGCACTATGCTCACCATCTATGTGACAAACTACCTGTCGGGCACTATGCTCACCATCTATGTGACAAACTACCTGTCGGGCACTATGCTCACCATCTATGTGACAAACTACCTGTCGGGCACTATGCTCACCATCTATGTGACAAACTACCTGTCGGGCACTATGCTCACCATCTATGTGACAAACTACCTGTCGGGCACTATGCTCACCATCTATGTGACAAACTACCTGTCGGGCACTATGCCCACCATCTATGTGACAAACTACCTGTCGGGCACTATGCCCACCATCTATGTGACAAACTACCTGTCGGGCACTATGCCCACCATCTATGTGACAAACTACCTGTCGGGCACTATGCTCACCATCTATGTGACAAACTACCTGTCGGGCACTATGCTCACCATCTATGTGACAAACTACCTGTCGGGCACTATGCTCCCCATCTATGTGACAAACTACCTGTCGGGCACTGTGCTCCCCATCTATGTGACAAACTACCTGTCGGGCACTGTGCTCCCCATCTACGTGACAAACTACCTGTCGGGCACTGTGCTCCCCATCTACGTGACAAACTACCTGTCGGGCACTGTGCTCCCCATCTACGTGACAAACTACCTGTCGGGCACTGTGCTCACCATCTACGTGACAAACTACCTGTCGGGCACTGTGCTCACCATCTACGTGACAAACTACCTGTCGGGCACTGTGCTCACCACCTACGTGACAAACTACCTGTCGGGCACTGTGCTCACCACCTACGTGACAAACTACCTGTCGGGCACTATGCTCACCACCTATGTGACAAACTACCTGTCGGGCACTATGCTCACCACCTATGTGACAAACTACCTGTCGGGCACTATGCTCACCACCTATGTGACAAACTACCTGTCGGGCACTATGCTCACCACCTATGTGACAAACTACCTGTCGGGCACTATGCTCACCACCTATGTGACAAACTACCTGTCGGGCACTATGCTCACCACCTATGTGACAAACTACCTGTCGGGCACTATGCCCACCATCTATGTGACAAACTACCTGTCGGGCACTATGCCCACCGTCTATGTGACAAACTACCTGTCGGGCACTGTGCTCACCGTCTATGTGACAAACTACCTGTCGGGCAATGTGCTCACCACCTATGTGACAAACTACCTGTCGGGCACTGTGCTCACCACCTATGTGACAAACTACCTGTCGGGCACTGTGCTCACCACCTATGTGACAAACTACCTGTCGGGCACTGTGCTCACCATCTATGTGACAAACTACCTGTCGGGCACTGTGCTCACCATCTATGTGACAAACTACCTGTCGGGCACTGTGCTCACCATCTATGTGACAAACTACCTGTCGGGCACTATGCTCACCATCTATGTGACAAACTACCTATCGGGCACTATGCTCACCATCTATGTGACAAACTACCTGTCGGGCACTATGCTCACCATCTATGTGACAAACTACCTGTCGGGCACTATGCTCACCATCTATGTGACAAACTACCTGTCGGGCACTATGCTCACCATCTATGTGACAAACTACCTGTCGGGCACTATGCTCACCATCTATGTGACAAACTACCTGTCGGGCACTATGCTCACCATCTATGTGACAAACTACCTATCGGGCACTATGCTCACCATCTATGTGACAAACTACCTGTAGGGCACTATGCTCACCATCTATGTGACAAACTACCTGTAGGGCACTATGCTCACCATCTATGTGACAAACTACCTATCGGGCACTATGCTCACCATCTATGTGACAAACTACCTGTCGGGCACTATGCTCACCATCTATGTGACAAACTACCTGTCGGGCACTATGCTCACCGTCTATGTGACAAACTACCTGTCGGGCACTATGCTCACCGTCTATGTGACAAACTACCTGTCGGGCACTATGCTCACCGTCTATGTGACAAACTACCTGTCGGGCACTATGCTCACCGTCTATGTGACAAACTACCTATCGGGCACTATGCTCACCGTCTATGTGACAAACTACCTATCGGGCACTATGCTCACCATCTATGTGACAAACTACCTGTCGGGCACTATGCTCACCATCTATGTGACAAACTACCTGTCGGGCACTATGCTCACCATCTATGTGACAAACTACCTGTCGGGCACTATGCTCACCATCTATGTGACAAACTACCTGTCGGGCACTATGCTCACCATCTATGTGACAAACTACCTGTCGGGCACTATGCTCACCATCTATGTGACAAACTACCTGTCGGGCACTATGCTCACCATCTATGTGACAAACTACCTGTCGGGCACTATGCTCACCATCTATGTGACAAACTACCTGTCGGGCACTATGCTCACCATCTATGTGACAAACTACCTGTCGGGCACTATGCTCACCATCTATGTGACAAACTACCTGTCGGGCACTATGCTCACCATCTATGTGACAAACTACCTGTCGGGCACTATGCTCACCATCTATGTGACAAACTACCTGTCGGGCACTATGCTCACCATCTATGTGACAAACTACCTGTCGGGCACTGTGCTCACCATCTATGTGACAAACTACCTATCGGGCACTGTGCTCACCATCTATGTGACAAACTACCTGTCGGGCACTGTGCTCACCATCTATGTGACAAACTACCTGTCGGGCACTATGCTCACCACCTATGTGACAAACTACCTGTCGGGCACTATGCTCACCACCTATGTGACAAACTACCTATCGGGCACTATGCTCACCACCTATGTGACAAACTACCTGTCGGGCACTATGCTCACCACCTATGTGACAAACTACCTATCGGGCACTATGCCCACCATCTATGTGACAAACTACCTGTCGGGCACTATGCCCACCATCTATGTGACAAACTACCTATCGGGCACTATGCCCACCGTCTATGTGACAAACTACCTATCGGGCACTATGCCCACCGTCTATGTGACAAACTACCTGTCGGGCACTATGCCCACCGTCTATGTGACAAACTACCTGTCGGGCACTGTGCTCACCGTCTATGTGACAAACTACCTGTCGGGCACTGTGCTCACCGTCTATGTGACAAACTACCTGTCGGGCACTGTGCTCACCGTCTATGTGACAAACTACCTGTCGGGCACTGTGCTCACCACCTATGTGACAAACTACCTGTCGGGCACTGTGCTCACCACCTATGTGACAAACTACCTGTCGGGCACTGTGCTCACCACCTATGTGACAAACTACCTGTCGGGCACTGTGCTCACCACCTATGTGACAAACTACCTATCGGGCACTATGCTCACCATCTATGTGACAAACTACCTATCGGGCACTATGCTCACCATCTATGTGACAAACTACCTATCGGGCACTATGCTCACCATCTATGTGACAAACTACCTGTCGGGCACTATGCTCACCATCTATGTGACAAACTACCTGTCGGGCACTATGCTCACCATCTATGTGACAAACTACCTGTCGGGCACTATGCTCACCATCTATGTGACAAACTACCTGTCGGGCACTATGCTCACCATCTATGTGACAAACTACCTGTCGGGCACTATGCTCACCATCTATGTGACAAACTACCTGTCGGGCACTATGCTCACCATCTATGTGACAAACTACCTGTCGGGCACTATGCTCACCATCTATGTGACAAACTACCTGTCGGGCACTATGCTCACCATCTATGTGACAAACTACCTGTCGGGCACTATGCTCACCATCTATGTGACAAACTACCTGTCGGGCACTATGCTCACCATCTATGTGACAAACTACCTGTCGGGCACTATGCTCACCATCTATGTGACAAACTACCTGTCGGGCACTATGCTCACCATCTATGTGACAAACTACCTGTCGGGCACTATGCTCACCATCTATGTGACAAACTACCTGTCGGGCACTATGCTCACCATCTATGTGACAAACTACCTGTCGGGCACTATGCTCACCATCTATGTGACAAACTACCTGTCGGGCACTATGCTCACCATCTATGTGACAAACTACCTGTCGGGCACTATGCTCACCATCTATGTGACAAACTACCTGTCGGGCACTATGCTCACCATCTATGTGACAAACTACCTGTCGGGCACTATGCTCACCATCTATGTGACAAACTACCTGTCGGGCACTATGCTCACCATCTATGTGACAAACTACCTGTCGGGCACTATGCTCACCATCTATGTGACAAACTACCTGTCGGGCACTATGCTCACCATCTATGTGACAAACTACCTGTCGGGCACTATGCTCACCATCTATGTGACAAACTACCTGTCGGGCACTATGCTCACCATCTATGTGACAAACTACCTGTCGGGCACTATGCTCACCATCTATGTGACAAACTACCTGTCGGGCACTATGCTCACCATCTATGTGACAAACTACCTGTCGGGCACTATGCTCACCATCTATGTGACAAACTACCTGTCGGGCACTATGCTCACCATCTATGTGACAAACTACCTATCGGGCACTATGCTCACCATCTATGTGACAAACTACCTGTCGGGCACTATGCTCACCATCTATGTGACAAACTACCTGTCGGGCACTATGCTCACCATCTATGTGACAAACTACCTGTCGGGCACTATGCTCACCATCTATGTGACAAACTACCTATCGGGCACTATGCTCACCATCTATGTGACAAACTACCTATCGGGCACTATGCTCACCATCTATGTGACAAACTACCTGTCGGGCACTATGCCCACCATCTATGTGACAAACTACCTATCGGGCACTATGCCCACCATCTATGTGACAAACTACCTGTCGGGCACTATGCCCACCATCTATGTGACAAACTACCTGTCGGGCACTATGCCCACCATCTATGTGACAAACTACCTGTCGGGCACTGTGCCCACCATCTATGTGACAAACTACCTGTCGGGCACTGTGCTCACCATCTATGTGACAAACTACCTGTCGGGCACTGTGCTCACCATCTATGTGACAAACTACCTGTCGGGCACTATGCTCACCATCTATGTGACAAACTACCTGTCGGGCACTATGCTCACCATCTATGTGACAAACTACCTATCGGGCACTGTGCTCACCATCTATGTGACAAACTACCTATCGGGCACTGTGCTCACCACCTATGTGACAAACTACCTGTCGGGCACTATGCTCACCACCTATGTGACAAACTACCTGTCGGGCACTATGCTCACCACCTATGTGACAAACTACCTGTCGGGCACTATGCTCACCACCTATGTGACAAACTACCTGTCGGGCACTATGCCCACCATCTATGTGACAAACTACCTGTCGGGCACTATGCCCACCATCTATGTGACAAACTACCTGTCGGGCACTATGCCCACCATCTATGTGACAAACTACCTGTCGGGCACTATGCCCACCGTCTATGTGACAAACTACCTGTCGGGCACTATGCCCACCGTCTATGTGACAAACTACCTGTCGGGCACTATGCCCACCGTCTATGTGACAAACTACCTGTCGGGCACTATGCCCACCGTCTATGTGACAAACTACCTGTCGGGCACTGTGCTCACCGTCTATGTGACAAACTACCTGTCGGGCACTGTGCTCACCGTCTATGTGACAAACTACCTGTCGGGCACTGTGCTCACCGTCTATGTGACAAACTACCTGTCGGGCACTGTGCTCACCACCTATGTGACAAACTACCTGTCGGGCACTGTGCTCACCACCTATGTGACAAACTACCTATCGGGCACTGTGCTCACCACCTATGTGACAAACTACCTGTCGGGCACTATGCTCACCATCTATGTGACAAACTACCTGTCGGGCACTATGCTCACCATCTATGTGACAAACTACCTATCGGGCACTATGCTCACCATCTATGTGACAAACTACCTATCGGGCACTATGCTCACCATCTATGTGACAAACTACCTATCGGGCACTATGCTCACCATCTATGTGACAAACTACCTGTCGGGCACTATGCTCACCATCTATGTGACAAACTACCTGTCGGGCACTATGCTCACCATCTATGTGACAAACTACCTGTCGGGCACTATGCTCACCATCTATGTGACAAACTACCTGTCGGGCACTATGCTCACCATCTATGTGACAAACTACCTGTCGGGCACTATGCTCACCATCTATGTGACAAACTACCTGTCGGGCACTATGCTCACCATCTATGTGACAAACTACCTGTCGGGCACTATGCTCACCATCTATGTGACAAACTACCTGTCGGGCACTATGCTCACCATCTATGTGACAAACTACCTGTCGGGCACTATGCTCACCATCTATGTGACAAACTACCTGTCGGGCACTATGCTCACCATCTATGTGACAAACTACCTGTCGGGCACTATGCTCACCATCTATGTGACAAACTACCTGTCGGGCACTATGCTCACCATCTATGTGACAAACTACCTGTCGGGCACTATGCTCACCATCTATGTGACAAACTACCTGTCGGGCACTATGCTCACCATCTATGTGACAAACTACCTGTCGGGCACTATGCTCACCATCTATGTGACAAACTACCTGTCGGGCACTATGCTCACCATCTATGTGACAAACTACCTGTCGGGCACTATGCTCACCATCTATGTGACAAACTACCTGTCGGGCACTATGCTCACCATCTATGTGACAAACTACCTGTCGGGCACTATGCTCACCATCTATGTGACAAACTACCTGTCGGGCACTATGCTCACCATCTATGTGACAAACTACCTGTCGGGCACTATGCTCACCATCTATGTGACAAACTACCTGTCGGGCACTATGCTCACCATCTATGTGACAAACTACCTATCGGGCACTATGCTCACCATCTATGTGACAAACTACCTATCGGGCACTATGCTCACCATCTATGTGACAAACTACCTATCGGGCACTATGCTCACCATCTATGTGACAAACTACCTGTCGGGCACTATGCTCACCATCTATGTGACAAACTACCTATCGGGCACTATGCTCACCATCTATGTGACAAACTACCTATCGGGCACTATGCTCACCATCTATGTGACAAACTACCTGTCGGGCACTATGCTCACCATCTATGTGACAAACTACCTGTCGGGCACTATGCTCACCATCTATGTGACAAACTACCTGTCGGGCACTATGCTCACCATCTATGTGACAAACTACCTATCGGGCACTATGCTCACCATCTATGTGACAAACTACCTATCGGGCGCTATGCTCACCATCTATGTGACAAACTACCTATCGGGCGCTATGCTCACCATCTATGTGACAAACTACCTGTCGGGCGCTATGCTCACCATCTATGTGACAAACTACCTGTCGGGCGCTATGCTCACCATCTATGTGACAAACTACCTGTCGGGCGCTATGCTCACCATCTATGTGACAAACTACCTGTCGGGCGCTATGCTCACCATCTATGTGACAAACTACCTGTCGGGCGCTATGCTCACCATCTATGTGACAAACTACCTGTCGGGCGCTATGCTCACCATCTATGTGACAAACTACCTGTCGGGCACTATGCTCACCATCTATGTGACAAACTACCTGTCGGGCACTATGCTCACCATCTATGTGACAAACTACCTGTCGGGCACTATGCTCACCATCTATGTGACAAACTACCTGTCGGGCACTATGCTCACCATCTATGTGACAAACTACCTGTCGGGCACTATGCTCACCATCTATGTGACAAACTACCTGTCGGGCACTATGCTCACCATCTATGTGACAAACTACCTGTCGGGCACTATGCTCACCATCTATGTGACAAACTACCTATCGGGCACTATGCTCACCATCTGTGTGACAAACTACCTGTCGGGCACTATGCTCACCATCTATGTGACAAACTACCTATCGGGCACTATGCTCACCATCTATGTGACAAACTACCTGTCGGGCACTATGCTCACCATCTATGTGACAAACTACCTGTCGGGCACTATGCTCACCATCTATGTGACAAACTACCTGTCGGGCACTATGCTCACCATCTATGTGACAAACTACCTGTCAGGCACTATGCTCACCATCTATGTGACAAACTACCTGTCGGGCACTATGCTCACCATCTATGTGACAAACTACCTGTCCGGCAGTATGCTCACCATCTATGTGACAAACTACCTGTCGGGCACTATGCTCACCATCTATGTGACAAACTACCTATCGGGCACTATGCTCACCATCTATGTGACAAACTACCTATCGGGCACTATGCTCACCATCTATGTGACAAACTACCTGTCGGGCACTATGCTCACCATCTATGTGACAAACTACCTATCGGGCACTATGCTCACCATCTATGTGACAAACTACCTATCGGGCACTATGCTCACCATCTATGTGACAAACTACCTGTCGGGCACTATGCTCACCATCTATGTGACAAACTACCTGTCGGGCACTATGCTCACCATCTATGTGACAAACTGCCTGTCGGGCACTATGCTCACCATCTATGTGACAAACTACCTATCGGGCACTATGCTCACCATCTATGTGACAAACTACCTGTCGGGCACTATGCTCACCATCTATGTGACAAACTACCTATCAGGCACTATGCTCACCATCTATGTGACAAACTACCTATCAGGCACTATGCTCACCATCTATGTGACAAACTACCTATCGGACACTATGCTCACCATCTATGTGACAAACTACCTATCAGGCACTATGCTCACCATCTATGTGACAAACTACCTATCGGGCACTATGCTCACCATCTATGTGACAAACTACCTATCGGGCACTATGCTCACTATCTATGTGACAAAATCATTTGTGCAGCACAACACAGAAAGATGAAATTTACTCATGTAACAAATCTGCATATGCAACCCCAGAACACAAAAGTTAAAAAAAAAGCAACATTCACATTCACAATAAAAGGCAAATAAATTTAATTAAACAATTCTAAGATTAACCATTAAAGAACTGAGCTCCCAGTAAAAACTACCAAACCAAATTAGAGAGACAACTTACTTGATGAGAAAACCATAAGAATCCTCAGCAGTAGCAGTACGTGTATAGGAAAAACCAAACTGAAATTGGTGAGCTGCTCAAGTCTGAGAACATCTCCTGGGTGCCCAGGCTTAGGGATCCCCAGTAATTTACGAGTTTTACATCCAGAAACATTACCAGTTGATACGGTTTGGCTGTGTGTTTCCTCCAAATCTCATGTTTAAATGTGACCTCCAATGTTGGAGGTGGGCCTAGGGGAAGGAAGGCATCTGGGTCATGGAGGCAGGCATTTCATAGATGACTCAGTGCTGTCCTTGAAGTAATGAGTTCTCTGTTGGCTCACAGGAGAGCCGGGTATTTAAAGAGGCTGGACCTTCCTCCTCCTGTCTCTAACTCCCTCTCTCACCATGTGGCTTGCCTGTTCCCCCTCCGCCTTCCATCTGAGGCATCACCAGAAGCCAAGCGGCTGCCGGTGCCATGCTTGTACAGCCTGCAGAACTGTGAGTCAAATAAACCTACTTTCTTTATAAACTACCCAGTCTTAGGTATGACTTTATACCAATGGAAAAATGGAATACAGAAAATTGGCACTGAGGAGTGGGGTGTTGCTATAAAGATACCTGAAAATGTGAAAGCAGCTTTGGAACTGGGTAACAGGCAGAAGCTGGAAGACTTTCAAGGGCTCAGAAAAAGACAGGGAGATGAGGAAAGTTAGAACTTTTTAGAGAGTGGTTAAATGATTGAAACCAAAATGTTGACAGAAATATGGACAGTGAAAGCCAGGCCAAAGAGGTCTTAGATGCAAATGACAAAGTTTTGGGGAGCTTGAGCAAAGGTCACCCATGTTACACCCTAATAAAGACTTGGCTGCATTGTGTCCATGCCCTAAGGATTTGTAGGAGGTTTAATTTAGGAGTAATAACTTAAGAGTCTCCAGAGGCAGACATTTCTAAGCAGCAAAGGATTCAAGAGGTGGTATGGTTGCTTCTTTGCCCCCACAATCAGAAGTGATTTAAAGTTGAAACGTGATTAAAAGAGAAGCAGAGCATAAAAGTTTGGAAAATGTGCAACCTGGCCCTGTGGTAAAGAAGGAATCCAAGCAGCCTGTGGAGCAATGACTTGTAAGAGAGAGCTGCACAACTAAAGGGGAGCCAGGTGCCAACAGCCACAAGGCTAAGGAAAAGACCTGTAATGCATTTCAGAAAACTGTGGCAGCCCCTCTCACCACAGGCCCAGGGGCTTAAAAGGAAAAAGTTTGGGATACCAGGTCGAAGGCATCACTGCCCTGTGCAACCTTAGGACACTGCTGCTTGCATTCCGGTAGCTCTGGTTCCAGCTTTGGCTAAAAAGGCCCCATATACCACTTTGGCCACAGCTCCGGAGGGCACAAGCCATAAGCCTTGGTGGCTTCCACTTAGTGTTAAGCCTGCAGCTGCACAGAATGCAAGAGTTAGGGAGGCTTGGTAGCTTCCATCTAAATTTCAGAGGTATCAGGAACGCAGGTGCCCAGGCAGAAGCCTGACACAGGGGTGGAACCCCACAGGCAGCCTCTACTAGAGCAGTGCCAAGAGAAATGTGAGGATGAAGCCCCCACACAGAGTCCCCACAGTGACACTGCCTAGCGGAGCTGTGGAAACAGGGCTGCTGCCTTCCAGACCCCAGAATGGTACAGCCACAAGCAGCAAGCACCCTGAGCCTGGAAACATTGCCAACATTTGACTCTAATATGTCAGAAGTCACATGGGCTGCACCCAGCAAAGCCACAGGAGTGAGGTTGCCCAAGGCTTTGGGAGCCCAATCCTTGCATCTATGTGCCCAGGATGTGCAACATGGAGTCAAGGAAGATTTTTTTTGGAGCTTTAAGGGTTAATGTCTGCCCTGCTGGGTTTCAGAGCCTGTTACCCCTGTCTTTTGGCAAATCTCTCCCTTTTGGAATGGGAATATTCAGCCAATACCTGTGCCACCACTGTATCTTGGAAGTAAATAACTTTTTTTCTTTTTACTCTTACAGGCTCATTGGTGAAAGAAACTTTCCTTGAGTCTCAGATGAGAATTTGAACTTTTGAGTTGATGCTGGCAAAAGTTAAGACTTTGGGGAACAGGCTGGGTGCAGTGGCTTATGCCTGTAATCCCAGCACTTTGGGAGGCTGAGGTGGGCGGATCACCTGAGGTCAGGAGTTCGAGACCAGCCTGGCCAACATGGTGAAACTCCGTCTCTACTAAAAACGCAAAAAATTAGCCAGGTGTGGTGGTGCATGCCTATAATCCCAGCTACTCGGGAGGCTGAGGCAGGATAATTACTTGAACCCAGGAGGCGGAGGTTGCAGTGAGCCAAGATCGCACCACTGCACTCCTACCTGGGCGACAAGAGCAAAACTCCGTCTCAAAAAAAAAAAAAAAAAAAAAAAAAGACTTTGGGGAACTGTTAATAAGGGATGAGTTTTGCAATGTGAGAAGACATAAGATTTGGGGTGCCAGGGGTGAAATTAGGTTTAGATGCATGTGTCCATGAAGTCTCGCTTGAAATGTAACCTTCAGTGTTGGAGGAGGGCCTGGGGTAGGTGTTTGGGTCATGGGGATTGAACCTTCATGAATGGCTGGATGTTGTTTTCATGGTACTGAGTGAATTATCTCTTTTAGTTCACAGGGGAGCTGGTTGTTTAAAATAGCCTGGAATCTCCTTCTCATGTGACATACATGCTCCTCTCTGCTTTTGGCCATACGTAAAAGCTTCCTGAGGCCTCACTACAAACCAAGCAGATGCTGGTGCCATGCATGTACAGTCTGCAGAACTGTGAGCCAAATAAACCTCTTTTCTTTATAAATTACCCAGTCTCAGGTATTCCTTTATAGTAATGCAAAACAGACTAATACACCAGTGAAGATCACAGAAAAATCAGTTTCAGCTTCCAGAAGGAAGAGAAAGAAAGTAGACATTTTTATTCAGGCCCAAAGAATTATCTTCTTAATATTTCTGCATGCAAAATAAACAATTTCTCAAAGGCCTAACCAAATGAAATTTTACCAGAGCTAAACATGCTATGGTAAGAGAAATACCCAATTCCATCCTCCTCTTACCACTTCTATTTAACATGGTAAAGAAGGTGCTACCAGGAAATCGGTTAGAAAAAAATATTCGAGTTTACAAAGCAGATATAGATAGCACCCAGACACGCACCGCAACTGCACATACAGGTAGGGACACCCACACACAGACACACAAGCTCACTAACCCTCAGAGATAATGGCCCAAAGACACCAATGGATTCTAAGAGAGACACAACCAGCTCAGGCCTCTGATCTCTTCACCACCTTTCCCTCTCTTCTTAGCAAGACCACCATCTGAATTATTTTGTATGTTACTTGTATCTTTCCTCTCCTGTTTCCTAGAATGTCAGCCTCAAGTGGACAGGGATGTTTGTTCCGTTTGATTCACTGTCACACTTACTGAAAGGTCTGTTACACAGCAAGATATTAATACTTGATAAATCATGGCTCTCAAACATACAAATACACATACATACTGCTTTTACAAAGACCTTATAATCAGCTCACTCTCACTTAAGTTTCACAAAGTGAATTGTTCTCAACCCCATTCATGTCATAGAGAAGATATCTCCTAGAAGCCAAACCAATTCCAAAAGGTTTACTCAAATGAGTTAAAAATATAGGTCCATACATGGTGAAACCCTGTCTCTACTAAAAAAGATATAAAAAATTAGCCGGGCGTGGTGGTGCGTGCCTGTAATCCCAGCTATTCGGGAGGCTGAGGCAGTAGAAGCACTTGAACCTGGGAGGCGGAGGTTGCAGTGAGCCGAGATCACGCCATTGCACTCCAGCCTGGGCACCAGGGCAAGACTCTGTCTCAAAAAAAAAAATTTATATTTATATTATATATATATATATCTCCACACAAAAACCTGCACAACAATGTTTATGGCACCTTTATTTGTAATTTTCAAAAGTTGGCAACAACCAAGATGATGTGTTCACCAAAGTCAAAGGTAAAACATACACAAACTAAATTCCACTTCTATATACTTGAAATATATGAAAATTCGAGTAAAGGAAACAATTCATTTACAATAGCACATAAAGAATAAATACACAGAAATAAACTTAAGAGAAGTAGTACAAAACATCTACTCTAAAAACGACAAACCTTGTTGAAAAAAGTTGACGATCTAAATGAACGGAAACTTATCCCATGTTCATAGCTCAATATTATTAAGATGGTTATACTCCCCAGAACACTCTATGTATTTAATACAATCCCTGTCAGAGCTCCAGGCAACTACTTTGTAAAAATCGACAACTTGATGCTCAAGTTCATATAGAATTGCAAAGGACTCAGAATACCACAACAATCTTGCAAAAAAGCAAATTTGACAACTCACACTTTACAATTTCAAAACTGCTTCAAAGTAACACTAAACTAGATAGACTGTTATAAAGGCACAAAGAAAATCATGTAAATCAATGAAATACAACAGAGAGTCTAGTAAGAAAGAAGGCAGCAAAACGACAGAGTAAGCCTTGCCAAACACCTGTCCCTCCCCAAAATATTTAAACAGGCAGAACTGTTAACAAAATCTTTCTCAAAACTCTTAAAAGCCATCAAAGGCTTTGTAGCAAACATGCAAATACAGAATAAAAAACAAAAGCAAAAAACAAAAAACCACAATGCCAAAAGCAGGAAAGCCTGATCAAGATTTTACTTTTCCTTGCTCTAATCCCTCCCCAACTTGGTGCCAGTCTTTAAGACAAAATCACAAGTTTGCAGTGTGGAACCTTGGTCATTGGTTTTACAGGGAATAGAGATCAAATATACATATTACTGCATGGTTATGATACAATTTGGTTGGAGGCTGCCAAATCTCTAAAACAAGACTCTCTTCCCCATTCCAAGTAAGGCAGAAAGCAATCTGTGTGAAAAATTGGAAAGAATTACTTGAAAACGTTAAGTAAACAAAAAGTCTGCCACCACCTGAAACAACAGATTGTGCCTGACACATATAATAGACCAGCCTACAACCCAGGAACAAGCTGCAGTAAAAATTTCTTTCAGATATCAGAGTACTAAAAAGCACAAGTATACTAGGGAATTCAGAAAACTGTGTGCCTGCCCAGAAAAACACATAATTTTTAGAAAAGACCTGAGAAAACCCTTATTTTTAGGGCTAGATGATCTTTCTTTGGTGCTAACTTCAGTAGGTTTTTGGGGAGCAGGTGGTGTTTGATTTCATGGATAAGTTCTTTTGTGGTAATTTCTGACATTTTGGTGTGCTCATCATCCAAGCAGTGTACACTGTACCACTGTACCCAATGTGCAGTCTTTTATCCCTAACCCCCACCCATTCTTTCCCCTGAGATCCCAAAGTCCATTACATCATTTTTTTTTTTTTTTTTTTTTTTTGAGACAGAGTCTCGCTCTCGGCTCACTGCAAGCTCCACCTCCCAGGTTCATGCCATTCTCCTGCCTCAGCCTCCCGAGTAGCTGGGACTACAGGCACCCGCCACCACACCCAGCTCATTTTTTTGTATTTTTAGTAGAGACGGTGTTTCACAGTGTTAGCCAGGATGGTCTCGATCTCCTGACCTCGTGATCTGCACGCCTTGGCCTCTCGAAGTGCTGGGATTACAGGTGTGAGCCACCGCACCTGGCCCATTACATCATTCTTATGCCTTTGCATCCTCGTAGCTTAGCTCTCACTTACAAATGAGAACATACAATGTTTGGTTTTCCATTCCTGAGTTACTTCACATAGAATAATGGTCTCCAGTTCTACCCAGGTTGCTGCAAATGCCATTATTTTGTTCCTTCTATGCTTAGTATTCCATGGAGTGGTGTGTGTGTGTGTTTACCTCCACTCAGTGACTGATGGGCATCTGGGCTGGCTCCATATTTTTGCAATTTAGAATTGTGCTGCTATAAACGTGTGTGTAGAAGTGTCTTTTTCATATAATTTCTTTTCCTCTGGGTAGATACCCTGTAGTGGGATTGCTGGATCAAATGATAGATCTACTTTTAGTTCTGTAAGGAATCGCCAGTTTTCCATAGTGGCTGTACTAGTTTACATTCCCACCAGCAGTGTAAAAGTGTTCCCTTTTTACCACGTCCAAACCAATGTCTATTATTTTTTTATTTCTTAATTTTGGCAAATTCTTGCCGGAGTAAATGGTATCACATTGTGGTTTTGATCTGCATTTCCTTGATAATTAGTGATGTTGAGTATCTTTTAATACGCTTGTCAGCCATATGTATAACTTCTTTGGAGAACTGTCCATTCATATCCTTTGCCCACTTTGGTAAGATTATTTGTTTTTTCTTGCTGATTTGAGTTTCTTGTAGATTCTGGATATCAGTACCTTACCGGACGCACAGATTGTGAAAATTTTCTCCCACTCTGTGGGTTGTCTGTTTACTCTGCTGATTATTTCTTCTGCTGTGCAGAAGCTTTTTAGTTTAATTAAGTCCCATATATCTTTGTTTTGTTGCATTTGTTTTGGGATTCTTGGTAATGAACTTTGCCTAAGCCAAGGTCTAGAAAAGTTTTTCTGATGTTATCTTCTAGAATTTTGATAGTTCTATATCATAAATTTAAGTGTTTAATCCATCTTGAGTTGATTTTTAAGGTGAAAGAAGATCCAGTCCCATTCTTCTACATGTGGCTTGCCAATTATCCCAGTACCATTTTTCTTTTTTTTTTTGAGGCGGAATTTCGCTCTTGTTGCCCAGGCTGGAGTGCAATGGGACAATCTTGTCTCACCGCAACCTCCACCTCCTGGTTCAAGCAATTCTCCTGCTTCAGCTTCCCAAGTAGCTGGGATTACAGGCATGCGCCACCATGCTGAGCTAATTTTGTATTTTTAGTAGAGACGGGGTTTCTCCATGTTGGTCAGGCTGGTCTCGAACTCCCGACCTCAGGTGATCTGCCTACCTTGGCCTCCCAAAGTGCTGGGATTACAGGCATGAGCTACTGCGCCCGGCCTACCATTTGTTGAATAGGGTGTCCTTTCCCCACTTTATGTTTTTGTTTGGTTTGCAGAAAATCAGTTGGCTCTAAGTATTTGGCTTCATTTCTGGGTTTTCTATTCTGTTCTATCAGTCTATGTGCCTACTTTTATAAAAGTACCATGCTGTTGTGACTATAGCCTTGTAGTACAGTTTGAAGTTGGGTAACGTGATGCCTCCAGATTTGTTCTTTTTACTTCATCTTGCTTTGGCTATGTGACCTCTTTTTTTGGTTCCATATGAATTTTAGAATTGTTTTTTCTACTTCTGTGAAGAATGATAATGCTATTTTGATGGAAATTGCATTGAATGTGTAGACTGCTTTTGGCAGTATGGACATTTTCACAATACCGATTCTACCCATCCATGATCATGGGATGTGTTTCCATCTGTTTGTGTCTCCTGTGATTTCTTTCAGCCGTGTTTTGTAGTTTTCCTTGTAGAGGTCTTTCACCTCCTTGGTTAGGTATTATCCCCAAGGTTTTTTGTTTTCTTTTGTTTTGTTTTGTTCTTTCAGCTGTCAAAAAAGCCTGAGTTCTTTTTTTTTTTTTTTTTTGAGACGGAGTCTTGCTCTGTTGCCCAGGCTGGAGTGCAGTGGCATGATCTTGGCTCACTGCAAGCTCCGCCTCCCAGGTTCACACCATTCTCCTGCCTCAGCCTCCCGAGTAGCTGGGACTACAGGCACCTGCCACCATGCCCAACTAATTTTGTTTTTTGTATTTTTAGTAGAGACGGGGTTTCGCCATGTTAGCTAGGATGTTCTCCATCTCCTGACCTTGTGATCCACCCACCTCGACCTCCCAAAGTGCTGGGATTACAGTCATGAGCCACCACACCCAGCCAAAAAAGGCTGAATTCTTGATTTGATTCTCAGCATGGTCACTGTTGGTGTACAGCAGTGCTACAATTTGTGTACATTGATTTTGTATCCTGAAACTTCAATGAATTTATCAGATATAGGAGCTTTCTGGGTGAGTCTCTAGGATTTTCAAGGTATATGATCATATTATCAACAAACAGTGATAGTTTTACTTCCATCATGCCTTTCTAACAATCCCCCAATCTTAACTCATTCCAGCATTATCCCTTAAGTCCTAGTCCAAAATCTCATCTAACACAAGGCAAGTTCCTTCCATCTATGAGCCTGTCAAATCAAAAGGAACTTAGTTACTTCCTAGATAAAATGGGGGTAGAGGCATTGGGTAAATATACCTGTTCCAAACGGGAGAAATGGGCCAAAACAAAGGGGCTACAGTCCCCATGCAAGTCCAAAATCCAGTGGGGCAATAAAATCTTAATGCTCCAAAATGATCTCCTTTGATTCCATGTCTCACATCCAGGTCATGCTGATGCAAGAAGTGGGCTCCCATGGCCTTGGGCAGCTCCACCCCTATGGCTTTGCAGGGTACAGCCCCATTCCTGCCTGCTTTCACAAGGTGGCATTGTCTGTGACTTTTCCAGGTACACACTCTAAGCTGTCAGTGGATCTACCATTCTGGGTCTGCAGGATGGTGGCTCTCTTCTCACAGCTCCACTAGGCAGTGCTGCAATGGGAGCTTTGTGTGGGAATTCCAACCCCACATTTCCCTTCCACACTGCCTTAGCATAGATTCTCTGTGTGGGCTACACCACTGCAGCAAACTTCTGCCTAGGTATCCGTGTATTTCCATACATCCTCTGAAATTGTGGCAGAGGTTCCCAAACCTCAATTCTTAACTTGGCTTTGTGTGGGGATTCCAATCCCACATTTCCCTTCCATACTGCCTTAGCATAGGTTCTCCATGTGGGCTAGGTCACTGCAGCAAACTTCTGCCTAGACGTCCGGGCATTTCCACACATCCTCTGAAATCGTGGCAAAGGTTCCCAAATCTTAATTCTTAATTTCTCTGTACCCACAGGCCCAACACCAAGTGAAAGCTGCCAAGACTTGGGGCTTGAACCCTCTGAAGCAATGGCCTGAGCTGTATATTGGTCCCTTTTAGCCACAGCTAGGACACAGCACCATGTCCCAAGACTACAAAAAGCAGCAAGGCCCTGGGGCCCGGATCATGAAACCATTTTTTCCTCCTATGCCTCCAAGCCTGTGATGGGAGGGACTGCCGTGAAGACCTCTGACATGTCCTAAAGACATTTTCCCCATTGTCTTGGCAATTAACATTTGGCTCTTCATTACTTATATAAATTTCTGCAGCTGGCTTAAATTTTTCCTCAGAAAATGGATTTTCTTTTCTATCACATCGTCAGGCTGAAAATTTTCCAAACTTTTATGCTCTGCTTCCCTTTTAAATATAAGTTTCAATTCCAAACCACCTTTTCTTGAATGCATAAAACTGAATGCTTCTAAGAGCACCCAAGTCACATCTTGAATGCTTTGCTCCTTAGAAATTTCCTCTCCCAGATACCCTAAACCATCTCTCTCAATTTCAAAGTTCTACAGATCTCTAGGGCAGGGGCAAAATGCGGCCAATCTCTTTGCTAAAGTATAGCAAGAGTCACCTTTGCTTCAGTTCCCAAGAAGATCCTCATTTCCATCTGAAACCACCTCAGCCTGGACTTAACTGTCCATATCACTATCAGCATTTTGGTCAAAGCCATTTAACAAGTCTCTAGAAAGTTCCAAATTTGCCCACATCTTCCTGTCTCCTTCTGAGCCCTCCAGACTGTTCCAACCTCTGCCTGTTACCCAGTTCCAAAGTAACTTCCACATATTCAGGTATCTTTATAGCACCACTCCACTCTCTACAGTACCAATTTACTGTATTAATCCATTCTCACATTGCTATAAGAAAATACCTGAGACTGAGTAATTTGTAAGGGAAAGAGGTTTAATAGACTGACAGTTCCACATGGCTGGCGAGGCCTTAGGAAATACAATCATGGCAGAAGGCGAAGGGGAAGCAAGGCACCTTCTTCACATGGTGGTAGGAAGAAGAATGACTGAAGGAGAAACTTGCCAAACACTCATCAAACCATCAGATTTCGTGAGAACAATTACTTCCACCTGGTCTCTCAATTCAAGGTGAGATATTGGGTGGGGACACAGTCAAATCATATCACCATCTCAATGCCGCTCCTTGTTATTGGTCTGTTTAGAGTTTCTATTTATTTCTTATTTAATCTAGGAGAGTTTCATAATTCCAGGAATTCATAAATCTCCTCTAGGTTTTCTAGTTTGTGCACACAAAGGTGTTGAAAGTAGCCTTAGTAATCTTTTGTATTTCTGCTGTATTGTTTGTAATATCTCCTGTTTCATTTCCCTTATTTTTTTTTTGAGATGGAGTCTCACTCTGTCACCCAGGCTGGAGTGCAGTGGAGCGATCTTAGCTCACTGCAACCTCCACCTCCCGGGTTAAGTGATTCCCCCGCCTCAGCCTCTTGAGTAACTGGAATTACATGAATGCATCACCATGCCCAGCTAATTTTTGTATTTTTAGTAGAAATAGGATTTCACCATGTTGGTCAGGCTGGTCTCGAACTCCTGACCTCACGACCTGCCCACCTCGGCTTCCCAAAGTGCTGGGATTACAGGCATGAGCCACCATGCCTGGCTCTCCTGTTTCATTTCTAATTGAGCTTATTTAGATTTTCTCTCTTCTTTTCTTGGTGAATCTCACTAATGGCCTATAAATTTTGTTTATCTTTTCAAAGAACCAGCTTTCTGTTTCATTTATCTTTTGCTCTGATCTTTGTTACTTCTTTTATTCTGCTGGGTTTGGGTTTGGTTTGTTACTGTTTCTCTGGTTCTTTCAGGTGTGACCTTAGACCGTCTATTTGTACTCGTTCAAACTTTTTAATGTAGGCATTTAATGATACAAACTTTTGTCTTAGCACCACCTTTGCTGTGTCTCAGAGGTTTTCATAGGTTGTGTCACTACTATCATTCTGTTCAAAAGGTGTTTAAATTTTTATCTTGATTTCATTGTTGACCCAACAGTCAGTCATTCAGGAGCAGATTATTTAATTTCCATGTATTTGCATGGTTTTGAGTGTTCCTTTTGGAGTTGATTTCTAATTATACTCCACTGTGGTCTAAGAGAGTACTTGATATGATTTTGATTTTCTTAAATTTATTAAGACTTGTTTTGTGGCCTATCATATGGTATATCTTCAAGAATGTTCCATGTGCTGATGAACAGAATGTATACACTGCAATTGTTGAGTAGAATATTCTGTAAATATCTGTTAAGTCCATTTGTTCTATGATATAGTCAAGACCATTGTTTTTTTTGTTGGCTTTCTGTCTTGACCTGTCTAGTGCTGTCAGTGGAGTATCGAAGTCCACCACTGTTATTGTGTTGCCATCTACCTCATTTTTAGGTCTAGTAGTAATTGTTCTATAAATTTGGGAGCTCCAGTGTTAGGTGCATATAGACTTAAGCCTGTGATATTTTCTTGTTGGACTAGTCTTTTTATCATTACATAATGCTCCTCTTTCTCTTTTTTAATTGCTGTTGCTTTAAAGTTTGTTTTGTCTGATATAATAATAGCTACTCCTGCTCCCTTTTGGTGTCCATTTGCATGAAGTATCTTTTTCCACCTCTTTACCTTAGGTTTATGTGAGTCCTTATATGTCAGGCGAATCTCTTGAAGACAGCTGATACTTGGTTGGTGAATTCTCTTTTTTTTTGAGACAGAGTCTCACTCTGTCACCCAGGCTGGAGTGCAGTGGTGCCATCTCAGCTCACTGCAAACTCCATCTCCCGGGTTCAAGCGATCCTCCTGCCTCAGCCGCCCTAATAGCTGGGACTACAGGCTCACACCACCATGCCCAACTAATTTTTGTACTTTGAGCAGAGATGAGGTTTCACCATATTGGCCAGGCTGGTGTTGAACTCCTGACCTCATGATCTGCCCACTTCGGCCTCCCAAAGTGTTGGGATTACAGGCATGCGCCACCGTGCCCAGTGGTGAATTCTTATCCATTCTGCTATTCTGTATCTTTTAAGTGGAGGCATTTAGGTCATTTACATTCAACGTTAGCATTGAGAGTAAGGTACTCTTCTATTAATCATGCTACTAGTTGCTGCCTGAATACCTTGATTTTTTTTTTTCATTGTGTTATTGTTTTATAGGTCCTGTGAGGTTTATGCTTTAAGGAGGTTCTATTTTGGTGTATTTTTTGAGGTTTTGTTTCATGATTTAGAACTCCTTTAGGCCAGGCACAGTGGCTCACACCTGTAATCCCAGCACTTTGGGAGGCCGAGGTGGGCAGATCACGAGGTCAGGAGATCGAGACCATCCTGGCTAACACAGTGAAACCCCGTCTCTACTAAAAATACAAAAAATTAGTTGGGCGTGGTGGTGGGCGCCTGTAGTCCCAGCTACTTGGGAGGCTGAGGCAGGAGACTCCAGCCTGGGCGACAGAGCAAGACTCCATCTCAAAAAAAAAAAAAAGAAGTCCTTTTAGCAGTTGTTGTAGTGCTGGTTTGGTAGCGGTGAATTCTCAGTATTTGCTCATCTGAAAATAATTTTATCTTTCCTTCATTTATGAAGTTTAGTTTCACTGGATACAAAATTCTTGGCTGACAATTATTTTGTTGAAGGAGGCTAAAGATAGAACCCCAATCTCTTTTAGCTTGTTGGGTTTCTGCTGAAAAATCTGCTGTTAATCTGATAGGTTTTCCTTCCTAGGTTACCTGATGCTTTTGCCTCACAGCTCTTCAGATTCTTTCCTTCTTCTTGATTTTAGATAACCTGATGAGTTTGCATCTACGTGATTATCTTTTTGTGATACATTTTCCAGGTGTTCTTTGAGCTTCTTGTATTTGGATGTCTAGATTTCTAGCAAGGCCAGGGAAGTTTTCCTCAATTATTTCCTCAAATAAGAATTCCAAAATTTTAGTTTACTACTCTTCTTCCTGAGGAAGACCAATTATTGCTAGGTTTGGAGGCTTTGTTCTTTTTTCATTTTTTGTTTTGTTTCGTTGCATCGGGTTAATTTGAAAGCCTTGTCTTCAAGCTCTGAAGTTTTTTCTTACACTTGTTCACTTCTATTGTTGAAACTTTCCAGTGTACTTTACAGTTCTCTAAGTGTGTCATTCATTTCCAGAAGTTGCGATTGTTTTTTATTGATGATATGTTTTTGGAGATTTTTTCGTCCACATGCTGTATTTTTTTTTAATTCCCTTAAATTGGTTTCCACCTTTCTCTGGTGCTTCCACGAGTAGCTTAATAATCGACCTTCTATATTCTTTTCCTGGCAATTCAGAGATTTATTCTTGGTTTGCATCCACTGCTGGGGAGCTTGTGTGATTTTTGAGGGTGTTAAAGAACTTTATTTTGTTACATTACCAGAATTGTTTTTCTGTTTCCTTCTCATTTGGGTAGACTATGTCAGAGGAAAGATCTGAGGCTCAAGGGCTGTGGTTCAGATTCTTCTGTCTCACAGGGTGATGCCTTGTGGTGCCCTCCCCATTTCCCAAGGGATGGGCTTCCTGAGACCCAGAAGGCAGTGATTGTTATTGCTCTTCCAGGTCAAGCCACCCATTGGAGGTGCTGGACTCTGGGCTGGTACTGGGGAGTGTCTGCAAAGAGTCCTGTGATGTGATCTCTTCAGGTCTCTTGGCCTGGAAACCAATATCTCCTTCACTGGATGTAGCAGGGGTGTCAGGTGGACTCTGTGAGGGTCCTTGGTTGCAGTTTTTTTTTTTTTTTTTTTTGGTGCATTGTTTTTCTTGAATGCTGATTATGCTAGCAATGAACTTGTCATGTGGACAGACTCAGAACCTCTAGTTAGCCAGGATGTTACAGGTGGTGGAATTAGCAGTTGTTTGCTTCTTTCTTGGAGCAGGGTCATTCTGTTATGAGTTGCTATAATGGCTTGCGTTGGCTGGCCACCAGCCAGGAGGTGGCACTTTCAAGAGAGCATCAGCTGCGGTAATATAGGGGGATACCAGCTTGCCCTAAGGTCACCTGAATAAGTCTTCAGGTTTCTCAGGTGATGGGTGGGGTCATAGAGTTCCCAAAAAAGTATGTCTTTTGTCTTTGGCTACCAAGGTGGGCTGAGAAGAACCATCAGGCTGGGGCAAGGTTAGGTGGGTCTGAGCTCAGACTCTCCTTGGGAGAAGCTTGCTGAGGCCACTGTGGGAGATGGTGGTGTGGTATTCAGGCCAATGGAGTTATTTCCAGGGGCACTATGGCTGCCTCTGCTGCATCACACAGGCTGCCAGGGAAGTGGGAGAAAGCCAGCAGTGACAGGCCTCACCCAGTTCCCATGCAGCCAGAAAAGCCAGTCTCACTCTCACCATGCCTTACCACCAGCACCCGACCTTATATCCAGGAAGCCAGTAAGAAGGGCTGAGATCTTGCCCCAGGCTACAAGCCTCCCCACTGAGAATGCAAGTAGGGGTTTCAGGCCTCACTCCATCCCATCTGCTGTGACTTCTGTCCCTGTATCTGCACTTCCCTTTCATCGACCCCCAGATTTTGCCCAGGAAAGTTCATGCTCAGTTGAAATTTTTATAAAGTTCAGGCCGGAACGGTGGCTCATGCCTGTAATCCCAGTACTTTGGGAGGCCGAGGCAGGCAGATCACGAAGTCAGGAGATAGAGACCATCCTGGCTAACATGGTGAAACCCAGCCTCTACTAAAAAAAATACAAAAAATTAGCCGGGCATGGTGGCGGGCACCTGTAGTCCCAGCTACTCGGGAGGTTGAGGCAGGAGAATGGCGTGAACCCAGGAGGCGGAGCTTGCAGTGAGCTGAGATAGCACCACTGCACTCCAGCCTGGGCGACAGAGCAAGACTCTGTCTCAAAAAAAAAAAAAAAAAAAAAAAGAAAGAAAAATAAATCATAATAAAGTCTAGCTGGAAGTTTCCTTCTCCCTGTGGTCTTTCCCCAATTCCCCTGGAAGTCCAGCCCAAGGACTCCTGCGAGACAAAGTCAGAAAGAGCTTCCCTGAGGACCGGGAGTGCCCATAGGGCTCTTCTCACTGGTTCTTCTACCTTTATAGTTCACTTGGCTCTCTAAATTTGTTTCAGCTCTAGGTAAGATTAAATCCTTCTCCTGTGATCTGGATTTTCAGGTTCCTCTGTGAAGATGTGTGATCAGAGATAGGCCTTCCCCCTCTCACACTATGTGCACTCACAGTTTTTCAGCTGTCTCATGGAGCTTGCAGTGGCAAGCCACTTCCTTCAAAAGGTCTGTGAATTCTTTTGGTTTTCCTGGTATGGGCCTGTGGTAGTTCTTGGACCAAAAGTTCACACTGTGAGCCTTCACATGCTGTTCCATCCATCTGAGTGGGAGCTGCAACTTAATCCTGCCTCCTAGCTGCCATTTTCCCTAGTTATTCCTCAGCACTGGATAATCTTTAAGCTTACTTCAGCAAGAGTTAAAGGCTGAAACAGAGTTTTAAAATGGCTAGCTACAAATTAATGAAATACCCCAGAAAATAGACATATACAAAAAATGGGAGACTGATTTTTGTTTCTTCTCCTTCTTTTACAGCTCCCAGCATTCAAGAAATCTCTGTTAAAACACGGGCTATGCACAAGATAAAAAAAGAGGGACTTCAGTGACTACATACAAAAAGTAGTGCAGTCTCTTCAAAAATACTTTGGAAGAGTCCCTAAGCAAATAACTACAGCCTTTAACAAAAATGGCAAACACTGGACAAGGGGAAGAAACTGATTTCCAGGGTTACCTCATTATAATATTCAAATTTCAACTTTTCACCATCAACAAAAACTTACAAAGAATACAGAGAAACAGAAAAATATGGTATGTCAATGGGAAAAAAATGACAAGTTAAATCATCTCGGAGAACTTTAGACATGAGACTTACTAGACAAATACTTTTAAAATCAACTCTTATGTCTATAATATGCATGCACCTAAGACAGAAGGTTAAACATATAATGCAAAAACATTTAAAACAGCAAAGAAAAATAGAGAAATCAACAATCATAGTTGATTTCTATGCAAACACCTCTATATGTAACTGACAGATCAAGAAGGCAGAAAATTAGTAGTACTACAGTTTAAACCAAGAGCACATCAATCACGTGTATTTTTTATTTGTAAAATGCAACAACAGCAGATTACACCAAAATTTGGCAGGATCAGGCTGGGCACAGTGGCTCACGCCTGTAATCCCAGCACTTTGGGAGGCCGAGGTGGGCAGATCATGAGGTCAGGAGATCGAGACCATCCTGGCTAACACGGTGAAACCCCATCTCTACTAAAAATACAAAAAAATTAGCTGGGCGTGGTGGCAGGCGCCTGTAGTCCCAGCTACTTGGGAGGCTGAGGCAGGAGAATGGTGTGAACCCGGGAGGTGGAGCTTGCAGTGAGCCGAGATTGTGCCACTGCACTCCGGCCTGAGTGACAGAGCGAGACTCCGTCTCAAAAAAAAAAAAAACAAACAAACAAACAAAAAAAAAACGGCAGGATCACATGGTCTGTTTACCAAGTTGGGTCACATTCTGAGAAATAAAACGGACATTGAAAAATTTAAAAACAAAACAAACAAACAATCAAAAAACCTAGTAACAGGAGAGTAGAGGAAGATGGCCAAATAGAAGGCTCCATCTGTCATTCATGCCCACAGGCACAACAAATTTAACAACTATCTACACCAAAAAAGAACATTCATAAGAACAAAAACTCAGGTAAGCACACCTGCTTTTAACTTCTTATCACTGAAAAAGGCACTGAAAAGATTAGGCAAGAGTCCTGAATTGCCAACACCACCCTTCCTCCATTACCTGGCAGCAGCCACATAGCATAGAGAATCTGTGTGACTGGGAAAGGCAGAGTACAGCAATTGTGCCACTTTGCATTGGAATGTAGTGCTGCCAACAGCAGGCGGAATTCAGCTAACTTCAGCAGAGGAAACATTTAGACCAGTCCAAACCAGAGGGGACTTGCCTATCCCAGTGGTTGGAATTTGAGTTCTAGCAGGGGTAAAGTGCTCTGCAGCCCTAAATACACTTGAAAGGCAATCTAAGCCACAAGAACGCAACTAAGCCACAAGAACGGCAACTCCTGGTGTTGAGCTGGGCTCAGAGGCAGAGGACTTAAAAGGCACACAATCTACTGAGATGCCAGCTGGCATGGCTAAGGGCTTATACCATCCCTCCTTCAACCTCAAACAGCACAGCTCATGGCTCCAAAAGGGAACCCCCTTCCACCTGAGGGGAGGCGAGGGAAGAGTAAAGAGGACTTTGTCTTGCAACTTTGTTAAGAGCTCAGCTCCAGAAGGATAGGGCACTGGGCAGGGTTGTGAGGCCCACATTTTAGGCCCTAGTTCCTGGAGGACATTTCTAGGCATATGCTGGGCCAGAAGGGAACCAAATGCCTTGAAAGAAAGAAATTAGTCCTGGGAGGACCCATTACTAGCTAATTTAAGATACACTGGGCCCTGAATAACCACAATTGATATACAGGCAGTAAGCCACGGGCCTTCGGTGACATTCTGAGATGTGCTGGCTTCAGGTGAGACGTGGCACATTCCCAGTTGTGGTGACAACAGTGACAGACTCCTGTTTGAGAAAAGCAGAGTAAAAAGTAAAGGAAACTTTGAGCTATACTTGTCTCAAATAATAATAATTGTGAGTTATAAGACAGTATTTGCAAGCCTTCTGGTAACCTCAAATTTAAAAACATACAATGGATACATAAAATATAGCAAGAAAGAAAGTAAATCATACTGAGGGAGGAAAAAAGGAAAATCAGTTGGGCAGACAGCTAAAAACTGGTCTTTGGTAAAACTCCTTTAAAGAAACTGCCTGAACAAAATAAGGCTGCAGGCACAGATAAGGAAACTTGCACAAACCTCCAGCCCAATCAGATAAAAGGAGCAAGGCCCAACATAACAACACCTTTGTCCTTTGTGCCTAAGACATACCTCTAGCTACACTGATAAGGGAACAAGACCCAACATAGAAACACCTTTGCCCTTTGTATAACCTGCGGGCTTCCAGGAAATAGTCTCTTCCTTTGTGGGCACGTACATGGTGGGCTCTGGTGAGCACTTTCCTTTCCTTTTTTGGACATGCTTTGTGTGAGCCAAGCCTCTATGAATCATCACTTCAGCCTCTGATTGGCCCCAGGCCAAGGTCCCAGGACAAGCTCTCACTTCAGCTCTTGATTGGTCCCAGGACAAGCTCTC
Organism: Pongo abelii; assembly: GCF_028885655.2. Classification (NCBI taxonomy): domain Eukaryota; kingdom Metazoa; phylum Chordata; class Mammalia; order Primates; family Hominidae; genus Pongo; species Pongo abelii. The sequence continues at coordinate 1,965,800 of NC_071985.2, read as the reverse complement.
ACTTCAGCTCTTGATTGGCCCCAGGCCAAGGTCCCAGGACAAGCTCTCACTTCAGCTCCTGATTGGTCCCAGGCCAAGCAGAGTAGCACTTTCTTCAAGACCAGTCAGCACATTCCTTCCCTTCCTGGTCCACAAAAATCCTGGAGCCAGCCTCATATTTGGCAACCCATTCAGACCCCTTTCTCTGCTGTGGAGAGCTTTCTTCTTTCACTCATTAAACTTTCACTCCAACCTCACCCTTTCTATACACGCTCCTTAATATTCTTGGTCATGAGACAAACAACTTCCAGTGATACTGCACAACTAGAGACTGCTACATTGTGGTGCATTGGTGAGACTGTAACAATACCACGAGAAAAAATCACCTTCACTGAACAACACTGAATTTAACGGAACTAAATTCTCCCATCAAAAGATGCTGAATGCTACAATGAATATAAAAAAACAAGACCCACTGACTGGTTGCCTAACATACTTCACCTATCAAGACACATACAGACTGAAAACAAAGGGATAAAAAAAGATATTCCATATCAATAGAAACCAAAAAACGAACAGCTATACTTATGTCAGATGAAATAAATTTCAAACAAAAACTATAAAAAGAGACAAAGAAGTCACTACATAATGATAAGGGTCAATTCAGCAAGAGGATATAACCATTTTAAATATATATGCACCCAATACTGAAGCACTCAGATATATAAAGCAAATATTAATGGAGCTAAAGAGAGAGAGAGACCCCAAAACAATAACTGCTATAGACTTCAACACCCTACTTTTAGCATTAGACAATCTTCCAGACCAAAAAAAAAAAAAAAAAAATCAATAATGAAGACACTGGAATTACCCTGCACTGTAGACCAAATGGCCCTAATAGATACTTACAGAACATTTTGTCCAACAGCTTCAGAATACACATTCTTTTCATCAGAACATGAATCATTCTCAAGGATAGACCATATGGTAGGTCACAAAAAAGTCTTAAAACATTCACCAGAAAAAATAGAAATAGTTTCAAGCATCTTCCCTGACCACAAAGGATTATAACTAGGAATCAATAACAAGACAACTTTTGTACACTCTACAGAGCCCCGGAAATTAATATGCTCCTGAATGAGTCAATGAAGAAATTTAAAAGGAAACTGAAAAACTTCTAAAAACAAATGATAATGGGAATACAAGATACCAAAACCTGTGGGATAAAATGAAAGCAATACTAAGAGGGACGTTTATAGCTGTAAATACCTACATCAAAAAAGAGTAATTTCAAACAAACCACCTAATAATGCATCTTAAAAAACTAGAAAAGAGGTTGGGTGCAGTGGCTCACGCCTGTAATCCCAGCACTTTGGGAGACTGAGGTGGGCGGATCATCAGGTGAGGAGTTCAAGACCAGTGAACTCAGTTTTGACAAAGGTACCAAGAACACACACTGGGGAAAGAACAATCTCTTCAATAAATGCTGCTGGAAAAACTGGATATCCACATGTAGAAGAATAAAACTAGACTACTATCTCTCACCATATAAAAACAAAATCAAAATGGATTAAAAACTTAAATATAAGTCCTCAAACTATGAAACTACTATAAGAAAGCACTGGGGAAACTCTTCAGGACATTGAACTGGGCAAAGATTTCTTGAGTAATACCCCATGAGCACAGGAGACCAAACCAAACATGGACAAATGGGATCCATATCAAGTTAAAAAGCTTCTGCGCAGCAAAGGAAACAAACAACGAAGTGAAGAGACAACCCACAGAATGCAAGAAAATATTTGCAAACTACTCATCTGACAACAGATTAATAAACAGAATACATAAGGATTTCAAACAAATACAGGAAAAAATTCTAATAATCTGATCTAAAAATGGGCAAATAATCCAATCCAAAAATGTCTCAAAAGAAGACATACAAATGGTAAACAGGTATATGAAAAGATGCTCAGTATCACTGATCATCAGAGAAATGCAAATCAAAATCACAATGAGATATCTCATTCCCATTAAAATGGCTTTTATCCAGGCAACAAGCGCTGGAGAGGATGTAGAGAAAAGGGAACCCTGGTATAGTGGTGGTGGAAATGTAAATCAGTACAACCACTCTGGAGAACAGTTTCAAGGTTCCTCAAAAAGTAAAAATTGAGCTACCACATGATCCGCGATCCCACTCCTAGGTATATATCCAAAGAACAGGAAATCAGTATATTGAAAACACACCTGAACTCCCATGTTTACTGCAGCACACAATAGCCAAGATTTGGAAGCAACCAAAGTGTCCATCAACAGAAGAATGGATGAAGAAAATGTAGCACATATACAAAATGATATACTATTTAGCCATAAGAAAAGAGTGAGATCCATTCATTTGCAACAACATGGATGAAACTGGAAGTCATTGTGTTAAATGAAATAAGCCAGGAAGAGAGACAAACTTCACATGTTCTCACTTACTTGTGAGAGCTAACAATTAAAATGACTGAACTTATGGAGATAGAAAGTAGAAGGATGGTTACCAAAGGGTGGGAACAATAGTGGAGGAGGTGGAGGGGATGTGGGAATGTTTAATGGGTACAAAAAAAATAGTTAGAAAAAATAAACAAGACCTTGTATTTGCTAGCACAACAGGATGATTACAGTCAAATATAACTTAATTGTACATTTTAAAATAAGTACAAGGTTATAAACAGTTTGTAACACAAAAGATAAACGTCTGAAGTTACGGATACCCCATTTACCCTGGTACAATTATTATGCATTGCATGCCCGTATCAAAATATCTCATGTAACTCATAAATATATGCACCTAGTATGTACCCACAAAAATTAAAAATTAAAGCAAAATAAAACTATTGAACATACAAAATATGCCCTAAGAACATAATTGGAATTAAAGTAGAAATCAATAACAGAAATATACTTGAAAAACATCCAAATAATTGAGGATTAAACTGCAAAGTTTTAAATAACAAATAGGTCAAAGACAAGTCTCAAGGAAAATTTACATACTTCAAAGGAAATTAAATAAAATACATCTTCAGATACTTTGTGAAATGCAGTACAAGTGGTGCTTGGAAGAAATTTAAAGCATGGAGGGCATGTGTTAGAAAAGAAAATCTAAAACCAGTAATTCAACCTTCCACTTTAAGAAACTAGAAAAAAGCCAGGAAGGTAAACCTAAGTCAAGCACAGACAACAACAATGATAGAAAACATCCGGAAAGCTGCAAACAAGAAATCAATACAGAAAATCAACAAAAACAAAATCTGGTTCTTCATAAACATCAATATAATTGATAAACCTGTAGCCAGACCAAAAAAGGGAAAGACAAAAGACCAAAATGTTCATCAGAAATAAAAGAGGTTCCATCATTACTACTAATCCTATAGACAGTTAAAAAAAAAAAAAACCATAATGAACATTATGAACAACTGCATGACCACTAGATTGGTAAGTTATAGATAAAATGAACCAATCCTTTGAAAAAACCTCCAAAAACTCACACAAGGAGAGATGAGCAAACATGAATAGGTCTATACGTATTTTTAAAATTGGATCAATAAAGTAATAACTGTCCAAAAAAGGAAGGACAAGGCTGAAGACCCAGATGATCACACTAGTGAATTCCACCACACATTTGAAGAACTGACACAGATTCTCTATACGCTCTTCCAGAAAACAGAAGCAGAGTACACACTTCCTAAATCATGCTATGCGGACAACACTGCCCTAACTACCAAAACTATAGGAGTACGTTACAAAAGAAAACTACAGAAAAAAAAAATCTCATAATCAGAGATGCAAAAATTTTCAATCTAAAAATGTATTAAAAAATATACACCCCAGGCCAGGCGCAGTGGCTCACGCCTGTAATCCCAGCACTTTGGGAGGCCAAGGTGGGTGGATCACAAGGTCAGGAGATCGAGCTATCCTGGCTAACACGGTGAAACCCTGTCTCTACTAAAAATACCAAAAAAAAAAATTAGCCAGGGTTGGTGGTGGGCACCTGTAGTCCCAGCTACTCGGGAGGCTGGGGCAGGAGAATGGCGTGAACCTGGGAGGCTGAGTTTGCAGTGTGCTGAGATCGCGCCACTGCACTCCAGCCTGGGCAACAGAGTGAGACTCCGTCTCAAAAAATAATAATAATAAAATAAATAAATAAAAATAAAAATTATACACCCCACCCAACTAGGAATTATGACAGATAATCATGACTGATTCAAAAAGCAAAAATCAATTTACTTTATCACATCAACAAGATAAACAATAAAAAGTATATAATCATATCAATAGTTGCTGAAAAACCATAAGGTTAAGAAATAGGGCAGAGCTGAGGAAGCCACTGAAATTGAGAAAAAATAAATAAAACTGCCTTTTTGCAGATTAATTGTTATTTGTCAATAACATGACTGTCTATGTACAAAATCCAAAAGAACCAACAAAAATCTCCCTGAACTAATGAGATTATAGCAAAGTGGTACAATGTGAGGTTAATATACAAAAGCCAATTATTTTTCTGTATATTAGCAATGAGCAACTGGATTTAAATTTAAAAACACAACAGCACTTATACAGCACCCAGTAAAAAGAAAGACCTATATGACAAAACTATACATTTCTAATGAAAGAAAACAAGATCTGAATAAATGGAGAGATATTCCATGTCCATGGATAGGCACCCTCAATATTGCTAAGATGTCAGTTCTCCCCGATTTGAATAACAAATTCAGTACAATCACAATAAAAATCCTAACAAGTCATGTTATTTTAAAAAAAGAAAATTTATTCTAATACTTATATGAAAAGCCAAAAGACCCAGATGGTAATACAATATTGAAGAATCAATCCACAGAATTGATACCACCTGACACTGAGACTTAATGTAAAGCTACAGTAATCAAGACAGTGCAATATTTGGGAAAGAACAAAGAAGATAAACAAAACAGGGCAGAAAACCCAGAAATAAACCCTGACAAATATAATCAGCTGAACTTTCACAAAAGGCCAAAGGAAATTCAATAGAAAAGCTCTGGTCTCTTTTTTTTTGCATGACAGAGTCTTTACTTTTAAATGATTATCGATACACCAAGTAATACATGTAACAAGTTCTTGAATTCTATCATCTAGTAATTTTGATTAAGAGAAACTAAAAGCAGCCCAAACAATTCCACTAGTATTCACTGTTCTAACCATTAGCAAGAATGGACTACTTTAAGGCTGGCTGCTGCTTCACACAGGTTACAAAGAACTATTTACTACTTTTTCATAGATAAAGCCCCTGACCTTCAAGAAAGTGTTAGGGAAAAAAATTATTTAATCCCTTCCTTTCTTCAAAGAATTGTTAAGTGGTGTTTTTTTTTTTTAAACTAGATCTAAGAAAGAAAAAGTCAACACTGATATACATGTTGCTTGAGCCAAAAGGCATAGGAAAAAAAGACAACATATAACCATTAAATTCCTAAGAAATATGACGTAAAAAGATGAAATCTTTAGATAATTTCTAAGTCTGTACAAAAAAGCTAGATTTGCTACTCTCCAAAAAGTGGAAGGACCTATTATATAATATATGGAAATAATTTAATGCCATTTCATAAGAATGTAACTAGAGCTGTGCTAAGCTTCATATTCGTGAGGGCATCTAAAATACCACTTCACAGAACAGGTGCTTCTCTCTTCTATCCATTTATGCGGTAGTTTTCATGGATTTCTGACCGAATGTCACAGACAAAAGCCAAGAGGTTATCCAAGACTTCATCTCTGTTCTGCCGGAAGTACGTCTGGAGGATGGTCATCTTCTCCTGGGTCTCCTTCTCCACTTCAGTGCTGCAACTGCCACGGGATCCCAGTGCCGCAGCTTCCTTGGCCTTGAATTCTTTCTCCCTCTGCAGGTGGTACTGTTCAATTTCAGCATGAGCTGCTTCTTTGGCGTGCTTCAGCCTCCGGTTCTTTCTTTTGCAGACCTCGGACACCTTCTCGGCTGCCCGCTTCTTGGCCTGCAGCAGCTGCTGAATCCCCTGCGACTGACTAGCCATGGCGGCAGCGATTCTGAGACCCAAAAAGGTCTGGTCTCTAAAGCAAATGTTGAACACCTGGACATCCATATGCAAGGAAATAAATAAGACAGACACCTTGCAACAATCACAGAATAAACTCAACATAGATTATAAACTGAAATGTGAAACAGAAAATTTAGAACTTCTGGAAGATGACACAGGAGAAGCTGAGGGTAATCTTTGGTTTGGCAATGAGGATTCAGCTGCAAGATGGAAATGATAATCCATGAATGAGAAAACAGGTAAATATGGGAACTCTGTACTATCTGCCCAATTTTTCTGCAAACCTAAGTGTGCACTGAAAAATAAAGTCCATTAAATAAAAAGTAAATAAACAACCATTCCACAGATTTATAGCCATGCAAAAAAATTACACACAGAATAAAATTTTCATAAAAACATGTAAAAATAAAGTATAACACAGGTTATAAAGCTATGAAGAAAGGAAAAGAAATTATCTTATAATTCATAATTCTGGAGAGAAATGGGATAATTTGGCCTTGAGAAATCATTTTAAGTAAGGCATGCAGTGTGAAGGTTTCTTCCAAGTATTCATCTGGTTGTCATTATGTGGACATTTCCTTTACAGTATTTCCGTTGATCATGCATTTGTTTTATGTATTTTCTGCTATGTAACATTTGTAGGAAGTTTCCAAAATGCAAACAATGCACAAATCTCAGTGCGACACAATTCAAAAAGCACTGAGATTTGTGCATTGAATTTGCATTTTGGAAACTTCCTTCAAATGTTACGTATGCAGAAAATACATAAAACAATTGCACAGTCAACTGAAACCCTGTCAAGCTGTTAAAAGTAAATTTCTTTTTTCTTTTTTTTTTTTTTTTTTGAGACGGAGTCTCACTCTGTTGCCCAGGCTGGAGTGCAGAGGTGTGATCTTGGCTCACTGCAACCTCCGCCTCCCGGGTTCAAGCAATTCTCTGCCTCAGCCTCCCACGTAACTGGGATTACAGGTGCCCGCCACCACGCCTGGCTAATCTTTTTGTATTTTTAGTAGAGACAGGGTTTCACCATCTTGGCCAGGCTGGTCTTGAACTTCTGACCTCCTCGGCCTCCCAAAGTGCTGGGATTACAGGTGAACTTTTAAAAAATAACACATGCTATTAAAACTAATTTTTGTTGTCATGAAATAAGCCTAATAAATTATATAAAATAATTATAATAGAAAAAAGTATACAATGATATATATACATTATACATCAAAGTATAATAAAATAAATGGCAAGATGGCATATGTCTTTAGAAAGGAGACTGAGTGTCCCCATAATGTAGGCTCTTCTACATAGTTACAGCGTTTTAACTTCCATGAAATCCACAACCAGGTTTGCTTTGTTAGTGAACTTAAGAAAAACTACTTCTAAAAAGTGAAAGAACAGACAAATTTCTGATAATTGCAAAGATATTGTAGAGAACACTGTCATGGAGTATTATACACTGAATGTTTATCCCCCCAGAATTCCTATGTGAAAATCCTAACCACAATGTGCCAATATTAGGAGGTGGCATTTCTGGGAGATAATTAGGATTAAACAAAATGATAAGGGTGATCTAAGAATGGGGATTAGTACCTTCAGGAAAAGAAGCATTTTTCTATCCCTTTCAGACTACAGAGCTATCATTTAACTATTATTCCCACAATAATAAACTGTGATCATATTTGAGTATTCTAGGGGTTGCCGATGGTTGTCCCGTAGGATGTAGCATCAATCAGCCAAGTACAGATAACAGAAACAGAACAGGCTTATACACTGTCACAAATTCTCCAACATGGGAAAATGAGAAAGTGATGTTTTGGTGAATCTTTGTAATTCACCAATTTACGACACTTTTTTTTTTCCTTGGTGGAAATGTATTCATTTTCTGCAGCCATAATGGAAGACACATTTCCCTTATTTATTTTCCCTGGTAGGATTGAGTAAAGGTCCTAGAATTCCATCTGAAATTACTCAAAAGAGCAGAAACTTATTCTACATGTTTAGGGGAAATAAAAAGGTAAACAGGAATTTTTAACAAATAAAATATAAAACTAAATATTTAAATTTTTGAAATCCACTTCCTTCTGGCCTCCTCGAAAATATTTTACCTTTTTATCTCTACTGATGAAATACACTCTACATTTAATAAAGGACTGAGGCTCAAACAAATCTTTTCAAGGTGACAACACAGGGAGGGGTGGTACTGACAGGAACACAGTTATGCTGAAACGTCGTCAGGCCATCCTGACATGTGGAATGTCCTCCAACCCTCACCCTGCTCACTAAAATACTCAGTGACTGCTCCCCCAAGTGTACTGTGCCCCCTGTGTGTCCAAAGTGCTTATTTTACCTTGCAGGTTCTTCCACCACGTCACTGGGGTGGGTTTCCCTTCTCTGTTAATATCACAGAAGGTTAGCATTTTAGATGAAGGGTGTATCGGAAGACTCCCCTCAGCACAGAACCAGCTGCTCCACTGAGAAGCTACACTCCCATACCTCAGTCTGTCCTCTGGAAGAAGATGACCCAGGTCAGATATTCATCAGACACTCAAGATAAGGCCACTGTGGGCATCTTGGCTTATGCCAGACAGTTCTGAAACCCAGGACCAGGAAAAAGCAGGAGGGTGGCTGAGGATACATCACTCTTTATTTCCATAGGGGAATCTCAACCCAAAGACATTCTGATGAAATGTCTGCGCTTAGGTAAAATAAAAGGAGGAGAGGCACGAAGATTTTATACAGTGGCCAGGTGATTATTCTTTGCTTTCCTTGCTTGTAAAGTGTTCAGAAACAAATCTAATGTTTTAAAAGTTGCCATCCATTACTCATTGAAACAAATGACAAAATAGTATTCATTCAAAATGTATCATAGGAAACAAATAGTTGATAATATTGTTGTGAACTAGAGAGGGAAAGTGGCATTTTGGAGTGTGAAAAGGAAACTGGAGGCCGGGCGCAGTGGCTCACACCTGTAATCCCAGCACTTTGGGAGGCTGAGGCGGGCGGATCACGAGGTCAGGAGATCAAGACTAGCCGAGACCATACTGGCTAACACGGTGAAACCCCGTTTCTACTAAAAATACAAAAAATTAGCCGGGCGTGGTGGCGGGCGCCTGTAGTCCCAGCTACTCAGGAGGCTGAGGCAGGAGAATGGCGTGAACCCAGGAGGCGGAGCTTGCAGTGAGCCGAGATCACACCACTGCACTCCAGACTGGGTGACAGAGCGAGACTCCAAAAAAAGAGGAAACTGGAATTTGGGGAATTCATTGCCAGCCTTAGGAGGAGATAGGCTGGGGAGGACAAGATGGTAGGTTTGAGACTCTGTTTTTCATACATTTTGAAGATTCAGAGGAAAACAGGTGACACCCGGGGAGAAAAGAGAAGTGGTGACCCCACGGACCACAACTGTCCCTCCACACAAACCCTGCACACCAAGTGAAAACTCTCCACTGATGACTCTCCCGTCGCAGCCACACAATCTGAGGGAGACATGGGGCTGTGGGCACAGAGCTTCCCAGAGGGCCTTGGGCCAGGGCCAATTTGCTGGAGCAGTGACAGGATGCCTGGGATCCCAGCGGCTGGCACAGCCTCACCCTGCACTGGAGGGCACTGAGGGCTGAGCTGCACCACGGACACTCGGGTCACAGACTCTGTAGCTGACCACAGGGAGGGCTGGGTCTGGCCTCAGCCAATTCTGCCTAGTTCCAATCAGCCCCTCACCGTGTTAGGATGCCCATCCTGCACACTCACCATTTCCCAACTTCTAGAGTGTCCCTGCATCTTTTCCAGAATGTCACGGGTGTCCCTGCATCTTTTCTAGAATGTCACAATACCCGCAGGCAGGTCATAGAGCAACAGAAGATGCAGCAGAGTCATCTGGAGCCTCCTTGATCAGAGGACATGAAGCAGTGAAGACAAGACCCTGAGCTCTGCTACCAGTGGCTCTTAAGACAAAGACTCTACTGAATTGCAGAATGCTACCTGCTCCTCTCTGGCTTACTACTGAGCTTCTGACTGGAAAGGGCTTCACATGCCTCTGCTCCTTCTCTAAGTGACAAGAAATGTGATCAGATGTGGGGCCCAATGAGGCCAGAATGACGGGTTCTTGGCTTCCGTCCTGTGTTGGGACCTGACCTCACCCAGTAGTCATTTGCATTTAAGCAGAACTCCGTACTGCCTTTCAAGAGTTCCACTGTTGTCTTCCTGCACTCCATAGGGCCTTCCTGCTTTTTCCTCCTGGACACAGAGGCACAGCATGGACAGAAAATTACAGACTCATTGTCTAATGGAGCCATCCTCAGCCTCAAGGAAAAATGGGGCCCAGGTTAGGCAATAGTGGAACAAGAGGGAGCCGGACCTCTGTAATTTGGGATGAGGCTGTTGGCCCCAGGATGAAAGCTGCCTGCCTCACACTCTCTCAGTCTATGCATTTTCTTTCTTTCTTTTCTTTTCTTGTTCCTTCCTTCTTTTTTTTTTTTTTTTTTTTTTTTGACGGGGTCCCACTCTCACCCATGCTGGAGTGCAGTAGCACAATCTTGGCTCACTGCAATCTCCATCTCCTGGAATCAAACAATCCTGCCTCCCTCAGCCTCTCAAGTAGCTGGGACCACAGGTGTGCATCACCATGCCTGGCTAATTTTTGTATTTTTTGTAGAGACGGGGTTTTACCATGTTGCCCAGCTCGTCTTGAACTCCTGAGCTCAAGTGATCCACCTGCCTCAGCCTCCCAAAGTGCTGAGATTACGGGCATAAGCCACCATGCCTGTCTGGTCTATGCATGTTCAACCAAGAAAATAAAAAGATGCCAACAAAACTAAAATTACTAAATGCACAAAAACACTGAAGTTATATAGCAGCAATGTTGCATAAAGGAGCTACAAGGGAAGAAAAGCAAACATGTGCTATGCTCAGATAAGGAGCCTGTTTCACCTATAGTTCAAAATGAAAACCCTCCTTGAGAAGGTTAAACATATTCCAGTTTGAGAGCCAGACTCTGCTGAAATGCAGCCCCAGAAGTGATGAGTCCCTGGTGATGAGGAAAGAAAACCTAAGGAGTTAACTCTGTGAGCACAACATGCCCTTCTGTCTTCCAAGTTTTCTTATGTGAAAAAATAAAGCCCCCCAAAAAAGACTGACAAGTTCAATTCTGCTAAAATTAAGAAGAGTCCATCAAATGGTAGACTAGAGTGAAAAGAAAAAATTACCTTGGGAAAAAATATTAATATTTGCAGTCTTTACAAATAAAGTGGAATAGTGTGCAGAGTATGTTTAAAGGGGGGAGGGGTAAAAGCAATAAACATACAAATAAATGAGAACTATTTGAAAACTATTTCATAGAAAATAATTGAAACCTATTTCACAGAAAATTACCACACAGGAAAAATGCTCAAAACCAACGATAATCAGTAAAAAGTATATACAGTCACATGGAAATAAAGAAACAAATAAGGCTAAGTATTTGTAAGGAATAAACATATATTTATGAAGGGTTGGTTTATCCATACATTCCACTGGCATTTTCTAGCAAATGTGAATTTATCTTTAACTTAAAAACCCAGCACTTTTTTTCTCAATGTGTAATAAATGTATGAAGCATTGCCACTTGGGACAAAAGCAAGGACACTGTCAACATCAAAAAATAAACGTGTAACAGCTCAAGTCCCATAGCAGTGTAATGGGGGAATAGGGGCACCCACAGCCTTAGACAGTACTCTGTGTGCAACAGACTGAGGCAAGAAATCACAAAAAAAGAGGAGAGTCAAGATGGTCAACCAGACACAGCCAGGAAGATCTTTTGCCCACAGAGCAGACCATCAAGTAGAACAGCACACTATAAACAGATCTTTGGAAAGCAGGCACTGACAGTGGACCGAGAAAGGACGCAGGCTGAAAGGGGAGAAAGGTGGGAACCCTACCCAGGATTGCTGAGGACCAGGACTCATTTCTGGCCCTGAGTGGTTCCCAGGGAAAGGGTGAGTAAGATAGGCATGGAGAGGCCCACTCTTGCCATGGTCCTCCAGGATCCTAGCTGCAGGAGACCCTACAGCCCCCATGGACACCTGAGCTGGAAAAGAGAACTGCTCAGAAAGTTGACAAAGACAGAATTCTAAGCTGCACAGAGCCCAGAGGTTTGGTGCAGTATTGGCTGCAGTGGAGCATGGTCGTGGACGCCCATCCCCCAAAGCTTGCCATAGTCCTCCAAGGCAAAAGTTTCTTGAGAATATAAACCACAAATAACATTCTAAGGCCCCTCAGCCATTTGAATGGACCCCTCATTTCAGATAAGGGTATTCCAAAGTTAACCTGGAAAACTACTTCAGGCCATGATGGGAAGAGGGAGTCAGACAACCTTCTTTATATCCTCCTCACTTTTGGAATTCGGGAAAAGCCAACCAGCATTAACATGAACACAGACCTTAAGTTCTGATAATAAACATTTACAATCTATTCTCTCTGAAGCCTACTATCTGGGGATTTCATCTGCATGATAAAACCTTAGTTTCCACAACCTCTTCTTGTTACCCAGACATTCCTTTCTGTTGATAACTCTTTCAACCAATTGCCAATAAGAAAATTTTTAAATCTACCTATGACCTGGAAGCCCCCACTCTGAGTTGTCCCACCATTCCAGATCAAACCAATGTAAATCTTACATGTATTGACAGACATTATTATGTCTCCCTAAAATGTATAAAAGCAGGCTGTACCCCCAACTACCACAGGTACATGTCATCAAGGACTTCCTGAGGCTATGTCATGGTTACATCCTGTAACCTTGGCAAAATAAACTTCCTCAATTGATTAAGACTTGTCTCGGCCAGGCGCGGTGGCTCATGCCTGTAATCCTAGCACATTGGGAGGCCGAGGTGTGTGGGTCACCTGAGGTCAGGAGTTCAAGACCAGCCTGGCCAACATGGTGAAACCCCATCTCTACTAAAAATACAAAAATCAGCCAGGCATGGTGGCGGGTGCCTGTAATCCCACTTACTCAAGAGGCTGACACAGGAGAATCGCTTGAACCTGGGAGGCAGAGGTTGCCGTAACCCAAGATCGCGCCATTGCACTCCAGCCTGGGTGTGAGAGCAAGACCCCGTCTCAAAAAAAAAAAAAAAAAAAAAAAAGACTTGTCTCAGATACATTGAGTTCACAAGTAGTTCCCCACAAGCACAGGCAACCAAAGCAGAAAGGGACAAATAGGATCACATCAAGTTAAAAAGCTCCAGCACAGCAAAGGATACAATCAACAAAGTGAAGAGACAACCCACTTAAATGGGAGAAAATATTTGCAAACTACGCATCTGAACTGGGATTAATAACCACAATATATAAGAAGCTCAAACAACTCTATAGGAAAAAAATCTAATAATCTGATCAAAAGATGGGCAAGGCTGGGCACGGTGGCTCACGCCTGTAATCCCAGCACTTTGAGAGGCTGAGGCAGTAGATCACTTGAGCTCAGGAGTTTGAGACCAGCCTGGCCAACATGGTGAAACCCCATCTCTACTAAAGATACAAAAATTGGCCAGGTGTGGTGGTGTACATCTGTAATCCCAGCTACTCAGGTGGCTGACGTAGGAGAATCGCTTGAACCCAAGAGGCAGAGGTTGCAGTGAGCCAAGATCACACCACTGAACTCCAGCCTAGGTGACAGAGTAAGATTCCGTCTCCAAAAAAAAAAAAAAAAAAAAAAAAAAAAGGGCAAAAGATATGAATAGACAGTTCTCAAAAGAAGACAAACAAATGGAAAACAGGCACATGAAAAGATGCTTAACATCATGGATCATCAGAGAAATGCAAATCAAAACTACAATAGGATATCATCTCACCCCAGTTAAAATGGCTTAAATCCAAAAGACAGGCAATAGCAAATTCTGGCAAGAATATGCAGAAAAAGGAACCCTTGTATGCTGTTGGTGGGAATGTAAATTAGTGCAACCACTATGGAGAAAACTTTGGAGATTGCTCAAAGAACTAAAAATTGAGCCGCCATATGATCCTGCAATCTCACTGCTGGGTATATACCCAAAAGAAAGGAAACCAGTATATCAAAGAGATATCTGTATTCCCATGTTTGTTGCAGTGCTGCTTACAATAACTAAGATGTGGAAGTAACCTAAGTGTCCATCAACAAATGAATGCATAAAGAAAATGTGGTAATATATACACAGTGGGGTACTATTTTGCCAAAAAAAAAAAAAAAAAAAAAGGATGAGATCCAGTCGTTTGCAGCAACAACACGGATGGAACTGGAGATCATGATGTTAAGTAAAATAAGCCAGGCACAGAAAAACAAATATCGCATGTTCTCACTTATTTGTGGGATATAAAAATCAAAACAACTGAACTCATGGGCATAGAGTCGAAGGATGGTTACCAGAGGTGAGGAAAAGTAGTGGAGAGCTGGAGGAGAGGTGGAGATAGTTAATGGCTAACAAAAAAAATACTTAGAAAGAATAAATAAGACATACTATTTGATAGCACAAGAAGGTGTCTATAGTCAACGATGACTTAACTGTATGTTTTAAGATAACTTAAAGAGTGTAACTTGATTGTAACTCAAAGGATAAATGCCTGATACCCCATCCTCCATGAGGTGCTTATTTCACATTGCATGCCTGTATCAAAACATCTCAAGTAATCCATAGATATATACACCTTGCATCTGCCCAAGAAAGTTAAAGAAGACAAAAAAAGGTAATAACAAATGCTGGCAAGGATATGGAAAAAAAGAGAATCCTTGTACACAGCTGGTGGGAATATGAACTAGTACAACTACTATGGAGAACAGTTTGAAGGTCTTTCAAAAAAAACTAAAAAGAGACCTGCCATATGATCTAGCAATTCCCCTACTAGGTATATAGCCGAAAGAAAGGAAACCAGTATGTCAAAGAGATATCCCCACTCTCACGTTTGTTGTAGCACTGTTTACAATAGCCAAAATTTGGAAACAACCTAAGTGTCCATCAACAGATGAATGCATAAAGAAAATGTACATATACACAGTGGAGTACTATTCAGCCATAAAAAAGCATGAGAGCCTGTCATCTGCAATAACATGGGTGGAACTACAAGTCATTAAGCTAAGTGAAATAAGCCAGGCGCAGAAAGACAAACAGCACATGTTCTTACTTACTTATGGGATCTAAAAATCAAAACAACTGAACTCATGGACATGAGTCAAAGGATGGTTACCAGAGGTTGAGAAGTGTAGTCGGGGGGATTGGGGAAGAGGTGGGGATGGTTAATGCATATTTAAAAAACAGAAAGAATAAGTAAGTCCTAGCATGTGACAGCACAACAGGATGATTATAGTCAGTAATAATTGTACACTTTAAAATAACTAAGTATAATTGGATTATTTGTAATACAAAGGGTAAATGCTTGAGGGGATGGACACCCCATTCTCCATGATGTAATTATTACAAACTGCATCCCTGTATCAAAATATCTCCTGTACCCCATAAATATACATACCTAGTATGTACCCACAAAAATTAAAAATAAAAAAATTAAGAAAAAAAACATTGATTAAAGACTTAAATGTGGCCAGGCACGGTAGCTCACACCTGTAATCCCAGCACTTTGGGAGGCCGAGGCGGGCAGATCACGAGGTCAGGAGATAAGACTATCCTGGCTAACACGGTGAAACCTCATCTCTACTAAAAATACAAAAAACTAGCCAGGTGTGGTGGCAGGCACCTGTAGTCCCAGCTACTTGGGAGGCTGAGGCAGGAGAATGGCATGAACCCGGGAGGCGGAGCTTGCAGCGAGCCGAGATCGAACCACTGCACTACAGCCTGGGCGACAGAGTGAGACTCCGTCTCAAAACAAACAAACAAATAAACAAACAAAAAGACTTAAATGTAAAACCTGTAACTATAAAAACCCTAGAGGAAAACCTAGGACATACCATTATGGACATAATCCTTGGTAAATATTTCATGACTAAGTCTCCAAAAGCAATTGCGACAAAAACAAAAATAAATAAGTGGGACCTAATCAAACTAAAGAACCTCTACACAGCAAGATAAACTGTCAACAGAGTAAAAAGACAACCTACAGAATACGAGAAAATATTTGCTATCTATGTATCTGACAAAGGTTTAATACCCAGAATCTACAAGAAACTTGAACAAAACAACAAGGAAAAATGGCAAACAACTCCATAAAAAAATGGGCAAGAATATGAACAGACACTTCTCCAAAGAAGACATACACATGTTCAAGAAGTGTGTGAAAAATGATGCTCAACATCTCTAATCATTAGAGAAATGTAAATCAAAACCATCCAGTCAGAATAACTATTATAAAAAAGTCAGAAAATAACAGATGTTTGCGAGGTTGCAGAGAAAAGGGAATGCTTACACACTGCTGGAGGGGATGTAAATTAGTTCAGCCACTGTGGAAAGCATTTTGGAGATTTCTCAAAGACCTTAAAACAGAACTACCATTCAACCCAGCAATCCTATTACTGGGTATATATCCAAGGGAATCTGAATCATTCTACCAAAAAGACACATGCATGTGTATATTCACTGCAGCACTATTCACAATAGCAAAGTCATAGAATTAACCTATATGCCCAGCAACAGTAAAATGAATAAAGAATATGTGGTACATATACATACAGGGAATATTACATAGCTATAGAAAAAAGCAAAATCACATCCTTTGCAGCAACATGGATGTAGTTGGAGGCCATTATCCTAATCAAATTAACACAGTGGCAGAAAAGCAAATACTGCATGTTCTCACTTATAAGTGGGAGCTAAACGATGAGTACACATAGACACAAAGAGTTAAATAAACACTGGTCATACTTGAAGATGAATGGTGAAAATAGAGTGAGGGTCTAAAAACTACCTATTGGTTACTATGTTCACCACCTGGGTGATAAAATCATTTGCACACCCAACCCCACCAGTGATGTTTGACCCATGTAACCATCCTGCACATGTAGCTTCTAAACCTAAAATAAAAGTTGAATAAGAAAAAAAAGAAACTGGTGAATGATGAAGGTCTGAATATGAAGATAATAAATTACACGCCTTAAAGTAATATGAAATCTTTTATACCCTATGTTATTTATACTGTTATTTTTTAAATGAGTTATCTATTTTGAATTTTCATTAAAATGTAAGAACTCATTTATAAATTGAGTAAAATACCTATTCCTAAATATTTGTATTTCCTTTCACAGTTTTATTCTTTCTTTTTTCTTCTTTTTCTTTTTCTTTTTTTTTTAGACGGAGTCTCGCTCTGTCGCCCAGGCTGGAGTGCAGTGGTGCAATCTCGGCTCACTGCAAACTCCGCCTCCCGGGTTCACGCCATTCTCCTGCCTCAGCCTCCCAAGTAGCTGGGACTACAGGTGCCCGCCACCACGCCTGGCTAATTTTTTGTATTTTTAGTAGAGACGGGGTTTCACCGTGTTAGCCAGGATGATCTTGATCTGACCTCGTGATCCACCCGCCTTGGCCTCCCAAAGTGCTGGGATCACAGGTGTGAGCCACTGCACCCAGCCACTTTTTTTTTTTTTAAACAGGGTCTCACTATGTTGCCCAGGCTAAAGTGCAATGGTGCAATTACAGTTCACTGCAGCCTGGAACTCTGAGGCTCAAGTGATCCTCCCACCTGAGCCTCCCAAGTAGCCGAGACCACAGCTCCGCACTGCCACACCTGGCTTTTTTTTTTTTTTTAAAGTTCAGGCAGGGTCTCGTCATGTTGCCCAGGCTGGTCTCAAACTTCTGAACTCAAGTGATCCGCCCACATCAGCCTCCCAAAGTGCTGAGATTACAGTGGTGAGCCACTGTGCCTAGCCTTATTATTTCAAACAAAAATTAATATATACTTAAAAAAAGAAACCACAGGCTGGGCTCGGTGGCTCACACCTGTAATCCCAGCACTTTCGGAGGCCGAGGCGGGAGGATCACCTGAGGTCAGGAATTCGAGACCAACCTGGCCAACATGGCAAAACCCCGTCTCTACTAAAAATACAAAAAAATTAGCTGGGCGTGGTGGCGCATGCCTATAATCCCAGCTAGTCAGGAGGCTGAGGCAGGAGAATTGCTTGAACCTGGGAGTTGGAGGTTGTGGTGAGCCGAGATTGTGCCATTACACTCCAGCCTGGGCGACAAGAATGAAACTCTGTCTCAAAAAAAAAAAAAAAAAGTATATACCTGAAGATATATATATATATATATACCTGAAGATATATATATATATATATACCTGAAGATATATATATATACACCTGAAGATATATATATATACCTGAAGATATATATATATATACCTGAAGATAGATATATATATACCTGAAGATAGATATATATACCTGAAGATATATATATATATACCTGAAGATATATATATACACCTGAAGATATATATATATACACCTGAGGATATATATATATACACCTGAGGATATATATATATACACCTGAGGATATATATATACACCTGAGGATATATATATATACACCTGAAGAGATATATACACCTGAAGAGATATATATACACCTGAAGAGATATATATACACCTGAAGAGATATATATACACCTGAAGATATATATACACCTGAAGATATATATATACCTGAAGATATATATATACCTGAAGATATATATATACCTGAAGATATAGATATAATATATACACCTGAAGATATAGATATATACACCTGAAGATATAGATATATACACCTGAAGATATAGATATACCTGAAGATATAGATATACCTGAAGATATATATATATACCTGAAGATATATATATATACACCTGAGGATATATATATATACACCTGAGGATATATATATACACCTGAAGAGATATATATATACCTGAAGAGATATATATACACCTGAAGAGATATATATACACCTGAAGATATATATACACCTGAAGATATATATATACCTGAAGATATATATATACCTGAAGATATATATATACCTGAAGATATATATATACCTGAAGATATATATACCTGAAGATATAGATATACTATATACACCTGAAGATACAGATATATACACCTGAAGATACAGATATATACACCTGAAGATATAGATATATACACCTGAAGATATAGATATATACACCTGAAGATATAGATATACCTGAAGATATATATATATACCTGAAGATATATATATACCTGAAGATATATATATACCTGAAGATATATATATATACCTGAAGATATATATATATATACCTGAAGATATATATATATATACATATGAAGACATATATATATATACATACACCTGAAGATAGATAGATATATATATATATATGTATACGCAAACCACACAAAAACATCTTTTTGGCACAATATTAATGGTATATTAATAGTAACATTAAGCTACTAAAAACTCAAGAGGTAAAACTATGCGCCCATAAAAAAAGAGCAAAATTCTGCTTCATGATAGTTAATCTACAAAGAATAAGAAAAAAATAATCAAAACTGCGGTCACATCTCTGAGCAGAAGTTAGAAAAGATCAGAACACCAGAACTGCACAAGGTCTGTTTATTCATCTGGACAGTGAGCCCATGACTTTAAAGTCTTATCATTTAAACTTAGCATAAAACAATTTATTCCAAGAATTATCTACGATTTTTTCAGGTCATATCACCCAATTCACTCGTTTTCAACCAAGAAAATCAAAATCTCACATTCAAATCACGGAATAAAATTCTTAAATACTTACCCAAACTGGAATGATATCCCAGCAAGATTTTATAAAGACGAACCCTATGCTCAGTAGGTTAAATAGGTTCCCAAGCTTGGGGACCTCAAGGTGGAGATACAGCCCAAGGTGGTTCATTCCTAGGGAATGAGTGAAGGAAGCCTGAGTAATCGGAAATTTAATTCTCGGAGCTCCACACACCCTATTTATCCCCTGCTCACAGTGAGGAAATGCTTTCTTCTCCAGGGTCTCAATTCTCACCAGTGACCAAACACTCTCCCAGAGTCAGGTGAAGGCTCTGATCTGTGAGTCCTTTTTCTGAGACCAAATGTGTGGACTTTGCTGAACACCAACCAATTCTCCAACACCTACTAATTGTCCAACAATTAAATTCTGACACCACTCAGAGTCAACGCATACCCCATAAGCTCACAGATCAGTTCCACAACACTGCCCACATTGCACATGCCAGTTGCAAGCCCCAGGAGCCCATCTATCCTTCTGACCAATTGCTTATAAGTCAGAGGTGCCCATCACCCCTTCCTCAAGTTTGATAACGTGAAAAACAACTATGCCCAGAACTCAGCAAAAATAATTTACTGATGTTTACCAGTTTATTATACAAGATAGGACTCAGGAACAACTCAATGGAAGAGTTGTAGAGGACACGGGAACATAGGAGGGGAAGATGGGGTGAGTAGGTAATCCTGTTAAATATCTGCAACTTAAAAAACAAACAACAAAAACATTCTTTGTGTTCTCCAGGAACAGCTTGATGAAAACAAACACCTTCTCATTATGACTTAGATGATGCTTCCTTTACGTATAATAAAGCCAGAAACAGACAGTGTAATTTTTTGTTTCGCCTCTTAACTAATTAGCTGACCAAATTTGTCTTCAGTGGTCAGAACAAAATACTTGTTAACCAAATTTTACTTAAGTTTCCCTCCTTCCCTCAGGCCCCTGAACTCTGATATACTCTCAGCCTGAGCCAACATACAACCCCTCTTGATGCCTCTCCTGTGAACCTGCTGATCTCAGGGTGAAATGTTCTCTGATCTAGAATCCATCCGGCCCTCTTCCTCTCCTCTTTTTTCTAATCTAGTTTGCTCCTTCCTATGAAAGAAAGCCCTTTTCTGCCTAAACTTTAACATGCTTGCTGCTGTTATACCAGGTGTTTTTCCTCATTGCAATACTTCAGAATAAACTCCCTTCTTACATAATTCTGAATTTACTTTATTGCAGCAGTTCCCCACCTTTTTGGCATCAGGGATCTGTTTCATAGAAGACAGATTTTCCATGGATGGTGGGGATAGTTTCGGGACCACACTGTTCTACCTCAGATCAGGCATTAGATTCTCGTAAGGAGCACACAACCTAGATCCCTCCCATGCACAGTTCACAATAGGGTTTGTGCTCCTCTGAGATTCTAATGCCACCACTGATCTGACAGGAGAAGGAGCTCAGGTGGTAATGTTCACTCACCTGCTGCTCACCTCCTGCTGCATGGCCTGGATCCTAACAGGCCACCGACAGGTACTGGTCCATGGCCCAGGGGTTGGGGACCCCTGCTTTATTGAATAATGTCTAGAAAGAATGCCAGGACAATGAAAATTACACCCTTAAAAAGGGGATCCCATCCTTTCAATCCAGGCCCAACCACATCCATCTGTTAACACCAGATTTCCAGAACTCTGTAGCTTCTCTCAATATAAAGAGCCCCTTTCGTGGCTGAGGTGAGCAGGCTGGGACATCTGTAAAGGGAGGCTCCCAAAGAAGAACTGAGTGAGGCACTTACATTTAATACCTCAACTGGAAAAGCCAAAGTATCTATCCCTATCATATAGTACATATGTCATTTATTTATTATTTCCATGATAACAAATCATCTCCAGGAGTTGCCAAGTCCTATCCCATAAAACTTAGCATTAAACTCCAATGTCCAGATAACAGGATACAGAACAGGGTTATCCACTGTTATAAATTCTTCACCCTGCAAAAAGGAGGTACTGATGTTTTGATAAATATTTGTAATTCACCAATTTATCTACAACACTTGCTTGTGGAAATGTATTCATTTTTCTGCAGCTATAATGGAAAAGAGATTTTTCATATTTTTCCCTGGTAATATTTTGATATAGTTTTGCTGTGTCCCCACTCAAATCTCATCTTGAATTGTAACTCCCACAATTCCCACATGTGGGAGGAACCTGGTGGGAGGTAACTGAATCATGGGGGCAGGTCTTTCCCATGCTGTTCTGGTGATAGCGAATAAGTTTCATGAGATCTGATGGTTTTAAAAACTGGAGTTTCCCTGCACAAGCTCGCTCTCTCTCTCTCTGCCTGCTGCCATCCACGTAAGATGTGACTTGCTCCTCGTTGCCTTCCGCATGATTGTCAGGCTTCCCCAGCCATGTGGAAATATAAGTCCTTTAAATCTCTTTCTCCTATAAATTGCCCAGTCTCAGGTATGTCTTTATCAGCAGCATGAAAACAAACTAATACACATTCCCAAAGCAAAGCCCTAGAATTCCATTTGAAATCTCCCTCAAAAAAGAACAGACTTGAGAAACTTACTACACTCACTCTCGGAAGAAAAAGTTTAACAAGATTTTTTTTTTTTTTTTTTTGAGACAGAGTCTCGCTCTGTCACCCAGGCTGGGGTGCAGTGGCGTGATCTCAGCTCACTGCAAGCTCCGCCTCCCGGGTTCACGCCATTCTCCTGCCTCAGCATCCCAAGTAGCTGGGACTATAGGTGCCCTCCACCATGCCAGGCTAATTTTTTTTTTTTTTTTTGTATTTCTAGTAGAGATGGGGTTTCACCATGTTAGCCAGGATGGTCTCGATCTCCTGACCTTGTGATCCACCTGCCTCGGCCTCCCAAAGTGCTGGGGTTACAGGTGTGAGCCACCGCGCCCGGCCAAGAATTTTTAACAAATGGAATATGAATAGATTTCCCCCCCCGAAATCCACCTCTTTCTTATCTCTGGAAATATTTTTTTTAATCTTTCAAGCTCTATGAATAAAACATAAAGTTAATGAAAAACTGAAACTGAACTAAGTGAATAAATCTTTTCAAGGCAATAAACTCAGGGAGGGGTCATGCTGACAGAACACAGACATCTCTGGGTCAAGTGTCAAGTCAGGTCACTGCATCACTTCAGAGATCCTCACAGGCCCATTATCCTCACAGAAATACTCAACGACCACCCTCCCAGGAGACACTGTACTGTGCCCCACTGTGTGCTTGAATTTTTTTTTTTTTTGAGATGGAGTCTTGCTCTGTCACCCAGGCTGGAGTGCAGTGGCGTGATCTCGGCTCACTGCAATCTCTGCCTCCTGGGTTCACGCCATTCTCCTGCCTCTGCCTCCCGAGTAGCTGGGACTACAGGCGCCACCACCACGCCCAGTTAATTTTTTGTATTTTTAGTAGAGACGGGGTTTCACCTCGTTAGCCAGGATGATCTCGATCTCCTGACCTCGTGATCTGCCCGCCTCGGCCTCCCAAAGTGCTGGGATTACAGTCGTGAGCCACCGCGCCTGGCCTGTGTGCCTGAATTTCTAAGTCCTTTTCTGCCTAAACTTTAACATGCTTGCAGCTCTTATACCTGGTGTTTTCCCCCATTGCAATACTTTAGAATAAACTCTCTCTTTTTTTTTTTCTTTTCGAGACTGAGTCTCGCTGTCACCCAGGCTGGAGTGCAGCGGCACCATCTCAGCTCACTGCAACCTCCACCTCCTGGCATCAAGCGATTCTCCTGCCTCAGCCTCCGGAGCAGCTGGGATTACAGGCATGCACCACCCGACTGGGCTAATTTTTGTATTTTTAGTAGAGACAGTGTTTTGCCATACTGGCAAGGCTGGTCTCAAACTCCTGACCTCAAGTGATCTGCCCCCCTTGGCCTCCCAAAATGCTGGGATTACAGGCGTGGGCCACCACGCCCAGCTAACTCTCTTCTTACATAATTCTGATGATGGTGCTTTTCTGGTTCCTGCACCATCTCACTGGGGTGGTTATTCCTTGTCCTTTGAGATAGTTCTCCTTTCCCAAGTCCGAGAAAATCCAGAGCGCAGGAATCATTTCTAGCTTTGTCCCTTAATACCAGCATCTGATTGGCTGCCACCAACGTGTCTCCAAGGAATGATGAAAACTGGGGTTGGAGGAAGAAAATTCTAATGCACCAGGGATTTGTTTTTTAAACGAAGAGTATACTAGGAGACGTCTCTCAACTCCAGGGCACTCAGATGCTGCCTGGAGAGGCTCTACTCCCATATTTTAAACTGTCCTCTGGGAGGAGATGGCCCACGAGAAGGTATTCATTAGACACTCCAAGAGATCTGGCTGCTAAACAGAGGACCAAGAAAAGATATGAGGGTGGCTGAGGACATATCGCCCTCTAAAGTTTCCAAAGATACTCTGGTAAAATGTGCACACTCAAAAAAGATAAAATTAGGAGATGCACAAAGACTTTTTTTTTTCTTTTTTTTTTTACAATTAACTGTCAGGTGATTATTTTCTGCTTTCCACTCATGTGTAACGTTCAGAAATATTTTAAGAGTGAAAACATATGTTTTCAGAACGACTCACTACTCTGAAAAAAATTAACACACTGCATCTGTATGAAATGTACAATAAAAGACAAATACTTGATAATGTTGCATTTGAATGTAGGAAAAGAATTGGAAATTTAGGATTTTACTGCAAGCCCCAGAAGAGTTAGGCGGTGGGAACAGGGTCGCTGATGTGAGATCCTGTCGCCATACACTTAGAAATGTGGAGTGTTATGTGAAAATAATTAAACACAGGTACTAGGGAGACCGAGGTGGGAGGATCGCTTGAGCCCGAGTCCAAGACTCCATCATACACATGTACATACACACATGAATGAATAAACAACCAACCAAAACGTAACTCACGCTTGTCTTGTAAATTAATAACTTAAAGGGAAACAAAACAGCCGTAAACAACCACGAACCCACCAATTAACCTCTGGTTACATAACCAGGGGATATCTGGCTGCATAGTCTATATGGGGTGACTACATAACTGTACACAACCAATTATTTAATTGGGTTTGCTTCCTCGGGTTCCTTACAAAAGCCTTTCCTTCCCCAAACCACAAACCACGCTGGTGGCTTCCTAACTCACGACTCTCTGCTCAAATAAACTCCTTAATATTTTAACAGCGCCTCAGTTTTCTTCCTAACAGGAGAAAGGAGGTTTTGGAGACTTCACAGAGCACAGCTCCTCCCAGGCAGGAACCCCGAACCCCAAGTCGGGACTCTCCCCTGAGGACCCTCCCGTCGGCACCGGACAATCCGAGGGAGATGGGGGTCTGCAGGGGCAGAGCTGCCCAGAAAGGGTTCCGGGCCTGGCCGAAGCGGCGGGGCAGGGACAAGCCAGGCGCCCGGGGTCTGGCTGCGGGTCCAGCCCCCGATCCTGTGCCACTAAGACCGCGAGGCGCCGGCGGAAACTCGGGTCGGCACCGCGGGGAGGTCCGGGTTCGCCACAACCGCTTCCTGCCGGTTCCCGCTTCCCGCCGGTTCCCGCTTCCCCTTCACGAGACACTTGGCCGGCACACTCACCATTTCCCAGTCTCCGGTCTGGGGTCCTCCCTAAGGACCTTCCGGGACCTGCAGGTCCCAGAGCAACAGAAGCTGCCGCGGGACCACTTGGACCTCCCAGGGATAAGGGGAAGGAGCAGCGGAGACGCACCGAGCTCGCCAGATTCGCGCTGCCCAACACAAAAGCCCCGCCAGGTCCCGGAAGCTGCCCGCTCCTTTGGCGGCGCGCTTGAGAGTACAGGCCTCTTCCCAGCGCCCGATTGGACAGGGCTTTAGGCCCCGCCCCTTCAGTCCTGAGTGACGGGAGATGCAATCAGACACGGCGCTGTGAGGCCAGGTTCTTTCCCCGCAGTCCTTTGCATTCTGCCCTGCGCTGAGACCTGGCGCCCCCTGGGGGACTTTCCCATTCAACCTTATACACAAGATTATGTCCATTTATGAGTAATATTTGTGATATTTACAATTGGAAACACTATGATGACAATTATTCTAAAATTTCAGATTTCACAACCTTCCTGGCCTCTGGTCTTTTGAGGAGGCAGCCTGAATTTTTTCTTTTTCTTGCTTCTAGTGGGATTAGAGGCAGCTTGAATTTTGAAAAGAGAATGTCCTCTCAGGTAGCAATGCCCAATAGAAATAAAATGTGAGCCACGTGTGTTCTAGTAGCAATAGACAAGAAAACAACACGTGAAATTGATTACAATGATTTATCTAACCAAATATATCCAAAAATATTGTTTCAATATATGATCGATGTTAAGCTCGCGCCTAATTGAAGAGACTACCCAAACAGGTTAAGCGTGAGCAACAAGGCTAGTTTATTCACTCGGGTGCGAGCGGGCTGAGTCCGAAAAGAGGGTCAGCGGAGGGTCGTGGGATTGGACTTAGTTTTATAGGTGAGGGGTAAGCCGTGGAAAGTTACAGTTAGGAGCCGTTTATTACGGGCAGGGGAAGAATGTCATAAGGTACGTTGTCACAAGAGGGAGAGGTCACAGTGTCACTAGGCTGATGGATCAGTTAGGGTAGTGCACGTCACAATGGTAAAATGCTGCAAGGTTGGCTAATCAGTTAAGACAGAAACTAGCCGTTTTTCTTCCTTTGTGGTTTTCCTGTTGTCCCAGACTTTCTGGCTCCAGGAGACCTTCTGGATGTATCCGTTTGGGTCACAGGGTCACAATGGGTTGACCATGGCGCAGCCTGCTCAGAGGACCTTACAATCAATACAATATTATTAATGAAGTATTTGGGTGGGTGCTAAATCCTTCAAAATCGCTCTATATATTAAGCTTCCAGCATGTTTCAATTCAGACTGCACATTTGGATACACGTGTCTGGTTTTACCACTTTATTTTAAGGTTGTTCGATGGGTCCTGGAATGTCTGCCTGTTCCTTTCATGTAACTGTTGATTATTTATTGATTACTATTTCTTAATTTCACTTATCTCAGTGAGAGTTGCCAAATAGTGGTTTTCTAATTATTTTCTCTACAGGTATTAGTTCTCATTATTCTATTAAAAATTGCGTTTTCTCATGAACTCTCTCCATTACATTAAAAACTAGCCTATTAGGAAAGGAAGAATAAAAGCTTGATTCTCCCTTTTATCAATTGTCATAATAATGACGGCGTGGCCTCAGCAAACAAAAAAAGTGAGTGTTTTTTTTCTAATCTTATTTTTTGTGTATTTAATGAGATTCCATACACTGCAGTCTGTATCTATTTTTTGAGCTCAAATTATCTTTTTTTTTTTTTTTTGAGACCGAGTCTTACTCTGTTGCCCAGGCTGGAGTGCAGTGGCATGATCTCGGCTCACTGCAACCTCGGCCCCCTGGATTCAAGCGATTTTCGTGCCTCAGCCTCCTGAGTAGCTGGGATTACAGGCACCCACCACGACGCCTGGCTAATTTTTGTATTTTTGGTAGAGACAGGGTTTCACCGTGTTGGCTGGGCTGGTCTTGAACTCCTGACCTCAGGTGATCCACCCACCTCGGCCTCCCAAAGTGCTGGGATTACAGGCGTGAGCCACCACGCCTGGCCAAATTGTCCCATCTTAAGTGAGGGGCTCTATACATTGCCTCCTTGTCTTTCTACCATATGTTTTGAGAGCTTTCTTATTTTCTGGAGCAGACAGAAATTATGTGCTTCTCTTTTTCTATTATATAAGTTGCAAAAAGATGCCCATTTGGCATTTTCCTTTTTACTTGGCTTATGGCGTTTCCTAACACGCACAATATTCTGGTTTTATATTGTATCTTTATCAATTTTTTAATTTAACATTTCTTGGTTTTAGTCATAAGCCCGATTTATCCTCACAGCTTGTAGAAGTATTTATCAATGTTTTCTTCTATTTTAATGTCTTTTTTTTTTTTTTTTTTTTGAGACAGTCTCGCTCTGTCGCCCAGGCTGGAGTGCAGTGGTGCAATATCGGCTCACTGCAAGCTCCGCCTCCCGGGGTCCTGCCATTCTCCTGCCTCAGCCTCCCGAGTAGATGGGACTACAGGCGCCGCCACCACGCCCGGCTAATTTTTTTGTAGTTTTAGTAGAGACGGGGTTTCACCGTGTTAGCCAGGATGGTCTCGATCTCCTGACCTCGTGATACACCTGCCTCTGCCTCCCAAAGTGCTGGGATTACAGGCATGAGCCACCACGCCCGGCCCATTATTTTTTACCATTTAGATTTCTCCTTCATTTATCCTTTATCTTACTATAGCTTGTGAAGAATGAATTCATTTTCATCTTTTTTATGGGCATGTTCAATTCCCAAACACAAAGTATTAATAAAGGCTCTGTGGTTTTTATTGCATAACGTCTCTTACGCATTTTGGTGTATTTCTGATTTTTCTACTGTCCTGGTCTGTTCACCTACTTTTGCATCAACATCACACTCTATAATCAAGATCATAATGTGTTTTAATGTTTTGCAGAACCAGAAACCTTCAATGTGTTTCTTTTGGGGGGTTTTGGCTTATTGTTATATGTTTGCTCTTTCATATACACTTTGCAAAATTGTTCCTAGCTTTAAAAAATGATAGAATCCAATACAATGTTGAAGTTAGCTTAAAAATAAATAGCCTTTAGTACGTTTTCCATGAGTATGAAAAAGACTTTGCTATCTTTGAAAAAAAATCTATCAATTACTATTTTAGATGGTTTTAAATTAACAGTAACACATGTTAAATTCTGCCAGACATTTTTGCAGACATGATCAAGGGACTGTTCTATTTATCTCTATAAAAATGATGAACTTTATCAGTTGACTTCCAAATATTTAATCACTCTAGAATTCCAGGTATAAATTGCATTTTGTCATTATATGTTGTTTTTAGTAATAAATTAGAATTTGCTAGTATTTTATCTTACATATTTCTATGTGAAGGCAGAAATGAGATTTTTCTGTAATATTCTATTTTGCACAACATTTGGAAATTTTTGGTACCAATGTTCCATTTGATCTTCATAACCTATTTGGAGGTAGTACTTCCATTGTAATATTCTTAAATTGAGTTAGAAGCATTGATTTATGTGTTATTTGAAAAGACTGTAGAATCTCCCTGTTAAACTACTTGATCCCAGAACTTTATTTGTGAGCACTTCTTTTATAAACTTCTCTACTCCTGTGGACGTTATTCTGTTTAGACTTCTAAACAGGGGTCTATATTGGGAAGAACTGTATGTTTTTCTCCAGAAAATTTCCATATAATTTTGCTTTCCAAATCAATGTGCATTGAGTTGTACTAATTATCCTTTAATGATTTTAATATAAATTTATGATAGCATATTCAATCTTCTACATCTAATCCACTGGTGCAGTTTTCTTCATTCTTCTTAGTTTCTTCATGTCACCTTCTTTATCTTTTATTTATTTTTATTTTTGAGACAGGGTCTCACTTTGTCACCCAGGCTGGAGGGCAGTGGTATGATCACAGCTCACTGTAGCTTCGACCTCCACCTGATCAGCTGATCCTCCTATCTCAGCCTTCCAAGTAGCCACAACAGGCACATGTCACCATGCCTGGCTAATTTTTGTATTTTTTGTAGAGACAAGGTTTCGCCATTTTGTCCAGGCTGGTCTCAAACTCCTGGACTCAAGCCATCTGCCTGCCTTGGCCTCCCAAAGTGCTGGGATTAGAGGTGTTAGCCACTGCACCTGGCCTACATAGTTTCTTGAGTTCAGTGCCCACCAGGATTTGATACTCTCAAATCATGTCTCTTACTCTTTCATTTTTCAGCTTACAAACACACACACACACACACACACACACAATTCTTTCTTCTTGAAGTACTCTTAAGAAGTTCCTGTTGGCAACCAAATTATTCAGTGTTTTCTCATTTGAAACTATATTAATTCACCTTTTTTTGTTAAAGGCATGTTAGGTAGGTAAGTATTCACTTCTTGCTTACATGACAATTTCTGTCAGGTCCATTAATATTTATTATTTTTGGCTCTACTCAAGCTGTGGAAATTTTGCTCTCATCTTCATAAATTCTCTCTTTTTTTTTCCTCCGATTTGTAGTGTTTTCCTTTTCTTTGGTGTTATGCACCTTGACTATTATTTCTTTTAAGTAATTTTTTATTTTTCTTTTTTGGACACATTGCATTTCTGAATTCAAGGATTTATGTCTGATGTTCAATTTTAAAAACTTATAAATCACCAACTCTTTGAGTACTTACCTGAATTATTTTAATATAGTCTAGAAAAACAATTAGATTTTATTCTCTCTCATTTCACTTCTATGTTTAATTATATTTGTATTTTATATTTTTTCTCCTTCTATATTATTTTGCTCAATATACCAGTTAAGTAATGTTCTCATCAGCTCAGAATAACTTAACATTTAACCCATATGTTGTATATTAAGCATATTAATTACATTTTCAATTATTTACTTCATATTTAGCTCTTTTCCAAATATGGCTTGTCAAGCTTAGAGTTTCTTGTTCTTTGCACATTATTATATTTTTTCTATTTCCCTCATTGTATTGAAAAACATTTTAAATGTAAGTTCTATAGCTGTAACATAAGTTGTAATTTGGATCTCCCTTATGGGCACAATCACTTTTGAAATGTCTGCAGTCGGGTTATGTGTTTTTCCATTTGCTTTATGGCAATGGGCAATCCACATGGATGTGGTATATGTGTGATCACCAATATGTAAAAGAAACACTTGCTTTTTTTTTTTTTTTGCATTTTTAAATTATACTTTAAGTTCTGGGGTACATGTGCAGAACATGCAGTTTTGTTACACAGGTATACACGTGCCATGGTGGTTTGCTGCACCCATCAACCCGTCATCTACATTAGGCATTTATTTCTTCTAATGCTATCCTTCCTTTAGCCCCTCATCCCCCAACAGGCGCCGGTGTGTAATGTTCCCCTCCCTGTGTCCATGTGTTCTCATTGTCCAACTCCCACTTATGAGTGAGAACATGCAGTCTTTGGTTTTCTGTTCTTGTGTTAGTTTGCTGAGAATGATGGTTTCCAGCTTCATCCATGTCCCTGCAAAAGACATGAACTCATCCTTTTTTATGGCTGCATAGTATTCCATGGTGTATACGTACCACATTTTCTTTATCCAGTCTATCATTGATGGGCATTTGGGTTGGTTCCAAGTCTAACATTACAACAGAATACTACTAAGTGATACAAAGGAACAAAAACAACTGAAGAGCACGCCCTAGATGAGCCTCATGAATGTGCTGAGTGAGACGGCTGGATATAATATCTTTTGTATGATTTCAGGCAAAGTAAACCTATGGTAAGAAAAAAGAAAAATAAAAAATCAGGACAGAGACAGTTCTGTGAAGGTCAGTGTTAGTTTAATGGGAATAGCATTGAAACCAAAAATTGCTTTAGGCAGTGTGGCCATTTTAATGATATTGATTCTTCTTATCCATGAGCATGGAATGTTTTTCCATTTGTTTATGTCATCTCTGGTTTCTTTAGCAGTGGTTTGTAGTTCTCCTTGTACAGATCTTTCACCTCCCTAGTAAGCTGTATTCCTAGGTGTTTTATTCTTTTTGTGGCAATTGTGAATGGGAGTTCATTTATGATTTTGCTCTCGGTTTGACTGTTGTTGGTGTATAGAAATGCTAGACATTTTTGCCATTGATTTTGTATCCTGAGACTTTGCTGAAGTTGCTTATCAGCTTAAGAAGCTTTTGGGCTGAGACCATGGGGTTTTCTAGACACAGGATCATGTTATCTGCAAACAGGGATAGTATGACTTCTTCTCTTCCTATTTGAATGTCCTTTATTTATCTCATTTGCCTGATTGTCCTAACCAGAACTTCCAATAACTATGTTAAATAGGAGTGGCACAAGAGAACATCCTTGTCTTGTTCCCATTTTAAAGGTGAATGCTTCCAACTTTTGTTCATTCAGTATGATGTTTTCTGTGGGTTTGTCATATATGGGTCTTATTATTTTGAGATATATTCCTTCAATACCTAATTTATTGAGAGTTCTTAACATGAAGGGATGTTGAATTTTATCAAAAGCCTTTTCTGCATCTATTAAGATGATCGTGGGTTTTTCCTTTAGTTCTGTTTATGCAATGAATCACATTTATTGACTTGTGTAGGTTGAAACAACTTTGCATGCTAGGGATGAAGCCTACTTGATCGTGGTGAATAAGATTTTTGATGTGCTGCTAGATTCAGCTTGCCAGTATTTTGTTGAAGATTTTTGCATAGAATATTGGCCTCACATTTTCTTTTTTTGTTGTATCTCTGCCAGGACTTGGTATTAAAATTTACATGGAACCATAAAAAGAGCCCAAATAGCCAAGACAATCCTAAGCACAAAGAACAAAGCTAGAGGCCTCATGGAACCTGACTTCAAACAATACTACAGGGCTACAGTAACCAAAACAGTATGGTACTAGTACAAGAACAGACACATAGACAAATGGAACAAATAGAAGGCCCAGAAATAAGATCGCATGCCTACAACTATCTGACCTTCCACAAACCTGACAAAAATCAGCAATGGGCTGGGTGCAGTGGCTCATGCCTGTAATCCCACACTTTGGGAGGCCGAGGTGGGCAGATCACTTGAGGTAAGCAGCTCAAGACCAGCCTGGCCAACATGGGGAAACCCCCATCTCTACTAAAAATACAAAACTTAGCCAGGCATGGTGGCAGGGACATGTAATCCCAGGTACTTGGGAGGCTAAGGCAGGAGAATTGCTTGAACCTGGGAGGCAGAGGCTGCGGTGAGCCGACATTGTGCCACTGCACTCCAGCCTGGGCAATAGAGCGAGACTTCATCTCAAAACAAACAAACAAACACCTGGAATAACTGTCTAGCCATACGCAGAAAATTGAAACTGGACCCCTTCCTTACACCATACACAAAAATTAACTCAAGGTAGATTAAAGACTTAAATGTAAAAATCAAAACTATAAAAATCCTGGAAGACAACCTAGGCAATACCATTCAGGACATAGGCATGGGCTACGATTTTACGATAAAGATGCCAAAAGCAATTGCCACAGAAGCAAATATTGACACGTGGTATCTAATTAAACTAAAGAGCTTCTGCACAATGAAAGAAACTATTGACAGACAACCTACGGAATGGGAGAAGATGTTTGCAAACTATACATCTGACAAAGATCTAAGGAATAAAGAATTTTAACGAATTTAAATAAGGAATTTAAGCAAATTTACAAGAAAAAAAACAAACAACCCCATTAAAAAGTTGGCAAAGGACATGAACAGACACTTTCAAAATTTTTAAGTTCCAGGATACATGTGCAGGATGTGTAGGTTTGTTACATGGGTAAATGTGTGCCTTGGTGATGTGCTGCACCTGTCAACTCATCACCTAGGTATTAAGCCCAGCATGCATTAGCTCTTTTCCCTAATGCTCTCCTTCCCTGAATCCCACCTCCTGACAGCCCCCAGTGTGTGCTGTTCCCCTCCCTATATCCATGTGTTTTCATCATTCAGCCCCAATTTATAAGTGAGATCATGCAGTGTTTGGTTTTCTGTTCCTGCGTTAGTTTGCTGAGGATAATGGCTTCCAGCTTTATCCACGTCCCTGCAAAGGACATGATCTCATTCCTTTGATGGCTGCATAGTATTCCATGGTATATATGTACCATATTTTTCTTTATCCAGTCTATCATTGACGGGCAACCACCTGAGCCCTCCTGCCCTGTTGTACTCACACCTGCGATTGCCCCCCTCACCCACATTCAATACCAAAGCCCTGGCCTCGTCACAGCTCGTGGAATCCAAAGAGCCCTGTGCCTCACTCTCCTCATCTGCAGCATGAGTGTCTCCCTCCCACCTCCAGCCTGGCACACATACCCCAGGGCCAGGGACCCAGAACCATCTTGATGGCCCAGCCCCTCTTTCATCCTGAGGTGACCCAACCCTGGATTTGACCCCAGGGAGGTCATGCCCCAGGCCTCAGTCCCTCACCTGCCTGTTGAGGGCAGGGCTTGGGTGGGAAGCAGGCCTCACCCACGGCTACCCTATGTGCCTGGAATCTGGCCTCGCCTGTGTCTTAGCCTCATCCTCCCATCTCCCTCACCTCCTGTGGATGGAGCACCTGTAATGTAGGAGAGGGTGCGAGTGGGCTGGGGCCCTGAGGCAGCCCACGCCCTGGTGCCTGCTGCTTCTCAGCTGGGGGAAGGGACTTTCACCCCAAGGGCTCAGGCTCTGACTCGCCCCAGGAGGACCCTAGGTGCCCTTCACAAGCGAGAATGGAGCCCCTCAGGCAGCACCTCCTGGGGGTCCTCTCCTCTCTACCAATGACAAGCAAGACCTTCAGGCTGCTCAGGGAACTTTAACTTCTGGCCCCCTCCACACAGTCCGGCATGACCCCTGCAGGCACTCACCTGTCACTCGCACACAGAAGAGCACAGTACACATAACCTAGGTGCGCCGCTGCCAGCAGCTGTTGGCCTCAGCGTTCTCTTGCAAGGCATTGAGCACCAGCAGCCACTGGGGCCCCATCAGAACGCAGTTCAGGACACCAGCCCTGCCCCAACCTTAACCTAGACAGTGGGTGTCATGGGACCACCTCTGGGTGGGTGGCAGCTCAGCTCTAAGGTATCCCTGCTGCCAAAGACCAACTGTTCCTGCTAGTTCGAATTTGGTCACAGGGTCTCTGTTGGTGAGACAGATGACCATGAGGCAGACACCCTGAAATCTAGCATGACAGAACTCAACGCCCCCGTGAGAGGCACTATAGCACCCAGACTTTGCAGACATAGCAGCGAAGGCCACAGCAGGCCCTGAGTGAGGAACAATCTGACCAAGATCCTGGGGTCCTGCCACACAGCCCTTAAACCAGGGACTGGAAACTGTTTCCCTAAAGAGCCAGGAGTCAGTATTTTCAGCTTTGCCAACTGATCCTTGCCTCGAGGATGCAACTCTGCCATGGCTGCACGACGGCAGCCTTCTAAGACAGCCTGTGAAGAGGGGGACATTACTGCACCCCCATAACACTCTACTTATGGACATGGAAACTTCTCAGTGCCATGAAGTATTATTTTTTTATTTGTTCAACCATTTGGAAATGTAAAATCCATTCTTGATTCATGGGCCACAAGAGCAGGCAGGGACAGGCTGCCCCTTGCCGACCTCTGGAACGAGCTTAGAGAAGGAAATGACATGCCGGGTGCGGTGGCTCACGCCTGTGATCCCAGCACTTTGGGAGGCTGAGGCGGGTGGATCACGAGGTCAGCAGTTCGAGACCAGACTGACCAACATGGTGAAACCCCGTCTCTACTAAAAATACAAAAAAAATTAGCTGGGTGTGGTGGCGGGCGCCTGTAATCCCAGCTACTCGGGAGGCTGAGGCAGGAGAATCTCTTGAAATTGGAAGGCCGAGGTTGCAGTGAGCCGAGATTGCACCACTGCACTCTAGCCTGGGCAACGAGAGCAAAACTCTGTCCCCTTCCCCCCCGCAAAAAAAGAAGGAAACGACAGGCGACAGGCTGGGACAGTGCAGGCTTCTCACAGCAGGTTAGCTGCAGGAGGGGTCCTTCTTAGCAACCGCTTCTCATCCTTCATCTTGGCTTCAAGCGCAGTTCAGGTGGAGAAAGAACAGAACTGGCCTCAGCAACAAGAAGGAAGGAGATGCAGGGTCAAGCAGCAGTGTGGATCCATCACACTCAACATTCACACCAAGTGGAGCACAGGCAGGACCAGCCCAGGGGGGACCAAACTGGAGGCTCTCTGGGGTGGGGGATCTCTGGGTGGACAAGATTCTCTACCTAAAACTCATACAGAAGTTCCACACAGCAGTAGTTACAGAAAACATACACTAAGAAAAAGGCCAAAATAAAAATAGGACACCAAGTTTGGCCAACTGGGTCTCACAAGCCAGTAGGTAAGAAAGCCCAGGAGGGCCCACCAGAGGAGCCGGGGGTGGGTTCCTGCCTGCAGGGGGCCTGGGACACCCCATTCTCACAGATGAGGACCCAAGCTTTGGGGAGGAAGCTGTCAGAGTCACCAAGTGAGCTGATCAGAGCTGGAGCCACAGAGCAGGTGAGGAGACCTGGCCACATCCCCATGAGGGCTGAGAAGCTGGGGTGGGGGCACAGCCCCGGGGCAGATGCAAACAGTGGACCCTGGGCCCTCCTCCTGCCCAGAGGAGGCTCAGCTCCCAAGGGACCACCAAGGCCTGGAACCCAGGGACACACCACCTGACCATCATGCTCAGGCCTCCCGGACAAGGCAATGTCCAGGACAGGCAGGCAGTCTGGACTTGGGGCCAGGACAGGGGTGGATGGTCCTGCTAGGCAGGCCTCCTTCTCCCTACCAGCTGGGCTGGCTGCACTGTAGTTTTGGTTCTGGCAACATATTGCTGCCCACTTTGGCCACACCAGTCCTTGGCTCCCTGGCCAGGCCCAGTGCTGTCCAACCCACCTACACGGGCCCCACATACCCAGGGCCCACCAGGCTCCTGTCAGCCAGGAGGACCCAGGCTCATCCCCTGAAGTATCCGTGGGAGCCTGCATCCCACAGGAACCCACAGCTCAGGGCCAACCTCCATGGGGGCCTCTTGGTTGTGGTGGCAGGGGCGGGGCCGGGGAGTTGACCTCCAGCCTTCCCATCCTGGCCACTGTGTTTTGTGGGGATCATTCAGTCCTGGGAGCTTCCTGGGGACCCCAGAGGGAAGAGAACAGAGTGGTCATGGCAGCCTCAGCCCAAGGCTCTGGGCCCAAGTGCAACAGTCCTTTGGTTCTGGTTTGATCTGGGCAGTAACAGCAGGTCATGTCATTCACACAAGGATTGCCTTCAATATAATGCATCAAGGGACTGTGGAGGACACAGATCAGCCTCCATGCCAGTTACACGTGGTGGCTTAGCCAATGCAGGCTGGGGAATGGAGAAGCTGACCCCTGACCTCCCCACCTACCCTGCCCACCAGATGCCGGTAGCGGCCAGGGATCCCTGACTTCAGGCAGAGGCAGGCAGCACAGCTGCTGCCTCCTTTGATCCCATCCCAGGGCCCACAGGGCCTGGAGAAACCTGGCAGGGGCTGAGTTGGGAGAATCAGGCAGGGGGATGCCAAGTGAAGAATGTGAGGGACGGGGTATGAGGGCACTAAGGGCATAAGGTCTGCCTCCCCTGGGGAGGTGGCAGTG
Source organism: Pongo abelii (assembly GCF_028885655.2). Classification (NCBI taxonomy): domain Eukaryota; kingdom Metazoa; phylum Chordata; class Mammalia; order Primates; family Hominidae; genus Pongo; species Pongo abelii. Next base: position 1,928,881 of record NC_071985.2, on the reverse strand, counting down.
GGACGCAGACTAGCCAAGCCTCCACAGGCCCCAGCCTGCTGCCAGGCACATGTGGTGCCCATACCCACCCCAACGGCTGCAGGAAGGTTCTTCGTCAACAAAAAGGGAGGACACACCCACATCCACATAGGCACTGGTGCCCACACACGTCAGAGAAGAAAATTCCTGCTGTGCCCAAGGTGTAGGGAAAGGGGCAATGTCCCCTTCCTCCCCATGGTGGGTCCCAAATTACCTGCTCCTGCCAGCACCGTCACCCCCAACTCCACAAGCTGCTGACCTCCACCACAGTGCCATGCCACGTGCCAGCACCCAACCCCAACTCCACAAGCTGCTGACCTCCACCACAGTGCCATGCCACGTGCCAGCACCCAACCCCAACTCCACAAGCTGCTGACCTCCACCACAGTGCCATGCCACGTGCCAGCACCCAACCCCAACTCCACAAGCTGCTGACCTCCACCACAGTGCCATGCCACGTGCCAGCACCCAACCCCAAGTCCACAAGCTGCTGACCTCCACCACAGTGCCATGCCACGTGCCAGCACCCAACCCCAAGTCCACAAGCTGCTGACCTCCACCACAGTGCCATGCCACGTGCCAACACCCCCCACCAACTCCACAAGCTGCTGACGTCCACCACAGTGCCATGCCACGTGCCAGCACCCAACCCCAACTCCACAAGCTGCTGACCTCCACCACAGTGCCATGCCACGTGCCAGCACCCAACCCCAACTCCACAAGCTGCTGACCTCCACCACAGTGCCATACCACTTGCCAAGAACAGCTCAGCGGTGCATCCCAAAGGGTGCTATCCTGGAGCGGCTGCGCTGGGCAAGGGACATGCTTCCTAGTCACAGAGATTTTCTTTACCACTCACTGGCCCTGTACCTCAGTTTCCCCCACTGTGGCACGTGTAAAAATCCCATCTTGAAGGCTAGGAACCCAGAAAGGTCACCACACCCGGTGAAATAGGGGGTGAAACTCCCTGCCTTAGACCCTCTTGCTCCAGGACTGATGTCCATCAGGACACGGCCAGGCCAGCATCCTGGGGAGGGTTGCGTTCCCTGCCTGGGGAACCTTGCTCCCAGTTAGGGATCACTAGAGTTGAGGCCCCTAATGGATTGGGGGAGGCACAGAGGTGGAACGGATGTAGCTCCATCATAAGAGCCTGTGTAGACCCCAGAAAACAAGCATCAAGTTGAGACTCTTGTCTGAAGCCGGCCGCCTGAAAGTATTTGGGCTTTGGAGTGTGATGAGGGCCTGGGGTCAGGCAACAAAGTGTTCTGGTTTGGACACGCAGGAGGTTCTCTGCCGCTCTCTCAGGTACACGGTATGCTGCTAAGCATATGCTTTTAAAAAGCCTAAGAGGACGGGGCACCCAGAAGGGGCCCTGAAGCCAAGGGCAAGGTCCAGCCTTTCCATCTCCCCAGCTGAAGACGTGCTGGAGGACAAGTCTCCACAGTTTCATAACAAAGAAGAGAAAAAAGAAATCAAAGACCTGGAGGACAGGCAAGCTAACGAGAGCTTACTGGGATTACCCTGCCTAATCCTCAAAGCAAGCCTTCCCTATCTGTCCTCTGGGCGAGGTGACAAAACAGGTCACAGTAGGACATTCAGACCCTGGGCAGGCAGCTGGCAGCCTGGAGCCCAGGAGGTCCAAACAGACTGCCCCAACCCCAGCCCTCAGCCAGGAGCGGCTCCACCCCCAGCTCATTCACTGGTAAATCAGGCCGACTGGGCCGCCTGCCCTTCCCCAATCTCCCTGCCTCAACAGGCAACAGCCTCCCTACTCGTGGCTGCCAGACTGCAGATGGCAGTGCACGCTCCCTTCATTCTGGCTTCTCAGCTGCCCACCAGGCCATCCCTCTCCGCCAGGCCACCTGGAGCCTGGCAGTGCGCATGTGGGGTGGACAGCACCTGGAATCCTTGGGCCGGCTTGGCTGTTGGCTGCAGCTTCTGTGCAGGGTGGAGTTAGTGCCCCATCCCATTCCCTGGCCCCATGGCCCCTCCGAGAAGACCCTCCACGTACTGCCAGGCCTTGACCACCAGTACCCCACATCCAGGAAGCATCGACGTGCTCACCTCTGATTGGCAGTGGGCACGCAAACTGGGGCAGACCCCTTAGAATCCCAGGTACAAGTGAGCTAGGTGAGGGCAAGGCTGGCATCAGTGTCACCACTGTATGTCAGCCACTGGGGGACAGGGGACAGGCTTCAGCTTACAGCCACCTTCCAAATTCCAGCCTCTCACTTTGGCAGAAGCTGGCCAGGAATTGGGGCCGATGGATGGGTGGGGTTTGCAGACACCGTGTTTGGGTCCCCATGATGGCCTCACACATGGGTGGTGGCCCTGCAGCTCCAGGTGCCACACACACCCGAGCCCCTGCTCGGACCCTGATCTTTGCGAAGGGGGAGCAGCAGAACCCGGGCACTGACGCCACAGTGCCACTGACATCCACAGATTTCTCCACACAGGCATCAGGTCTCGGTCCTGGCCACCTCCTCCTGCGCGGCCTCAGCCCTTCCCCGAGACTCACGTGGTCCTTCCTACACGCAGCTCTGGTAGGATGCATTGCTCTGTACCCAGGGGCTCTGAGGTGACAGTGGCCACAGTCATGCAGAGGGCAAGGGCACAGGCTGGGTTCCCATTGTGGGGACCCTGACTGCAGCACTCCCAGACTATCCTCGGGCATGCTGCCCCCAGGCTTAGCTAGGGCACCAGCAGTAGGTGCGCACTGCTCTGGACTCTGCAGGAGGACAACTGTCACCGCGTCTTTATGTTCTCCTGCTGCTGTCACTCTGTGCTTCTCATCTCCTTGTGGTAGGATTCAGGGCAGACTCCCTGAACACCTTGTGGGAAATAGCAGAGTCCAGCAGGGAAGAGAGAAGCCCAGCTGCAAAGATGAAAAAATGGCAGGTGTGACATGGACCCCTATTCAGATTTAAATGAGGTCCTCATTTAATCTCTGCTCTGATTGGATAACACATCAAGTGTATATGTATGTGTGTGTGTGTGTGTGTGTGTATATATATATATATATATATATATATATATTTTTTTTTTTTTTTTTTTTTTTTTGAGACAGAGTCTCGCTCTGTAGCCCAGGCTGGAGTGCAGTGCCGTGATCTCGGCTCACTGCAACCTCTGCCTCCTGGGTCCTGGTTCAAGCAATTCTCCTGCCTCAGCCTCCTGAGTAGCTGGGATTACAGGCACAAGCCACCATGCCCAGCTAATATTTGCATTTTTTTTTTAGACAGAGACTCACTATGTCACCCAGGCTGGAGTGCAATGGTGTGGTCTGGGCTCACTGCAACCTCTGCCTCCCAGGTTCAAGCAATTCTCCTGCCTCAGCCTCCCGAGTAGCTGGGACTACAGGCTCCTGCCACCACACCTGGCTAATTTTTGTATTTTTAGTAGAGACGGGGTTTCACTATGTTGGCCAGGCTGGTCTCGAACTCCTGAACTTGTGATCTGCCCGCCTCGGCCTCCCAAAGTGTTGGAATTACAGGCGTGAGCCACCGCGTCTGGCCACTATGCCCCACTTCTACTCAAGGTGATAAGCAAGCCTGGGTGCCTCCTCTTTTGGTGCCAGCAGAAAAAGCAGAAAAAGCAAACTACTACACAAGTACATGCATATACAAACTCTCACCCTGGCCCCAAACCATAACAAAAACCTAAGCCATTCTCCTTTTCTTACGCTCTCAGGCCACTTTTCGCCTGTTTGAGAGTCCTGCCCTGCTCTCCCCAAAGACCTCAATTATGGACTTGTGGCTGAGGGCCACCTGCCTCTGCAGATGACCATAACAGCTGTAGGAAGGTAAAATGGTGTAAACATTGCAATATACGTTATTTTCAATTGACAAATCCTGCAAATCTTTTCATATCAATAAATGCTGCCCCTCATTTTTAAGTGTGTATGATGAGGCCATTTATCCAATATTTTCTAAATAGGTACTTGAATTATTTCTAATCTTTTGCTATCACAACTGTGAATTAAAACTCACACTGTCAATTCACAGAACAATTGTTCCTTTCCACTTTTATGGTGCTTTAAATATATCAAAAATGAAAAAATATACACATACACACACACACAAAGCACACACGCACACATACACATCTAAAAGACAGGGTTTCGTTCTATCACCCAGGCTGAAGTGCAGTGGCATGATCATATCTCACTGTAGCCTTAAATTCCTAGGCTCAAGCAATCCTCCTGCCTCAGCCTCATGAGTAGCTAGGAGTATAAGTGCGTACCACTATGTCTGGCTAATTTTTAAAATTTTTTGTAGAGACAGTGTCTCTCTATTTTGCCCGGGCTAGGCTGTAACACTTGGCTCCAAGCACCAAGCAATCCTTCTGCCTAGGACTCCCAAAGTGGTGGGATTATAAGCATGAACCATGTGTCCAGTCTGAAAATAAAAATACATTATATCAAAACTTCTGGAATGCAGTGAAAGTCTTGCTTAGAAATTTACAACGTTGAATGCATACATTACAAACAAAATTATACACCCAATGATGTAATCTTCTACTTTAGGTCACTAAAGAAAAAGAACAAATTCAGTCAAAAGAAATAAAAACAACAAGATGACAAGTCAATGGCACTGAAAATAGAAAATCAACAGAACTCAATAGAACAATAGCTGTTTCTTCATAAAGATCAACAAAATTGATAACTATCAAGCAAGCCTAACAAAAAGAAAAAAGAAATCACACAAATTACTATAAGGTGAGTACAAAAGCAATTGCAGTTTTTGCATCTTGGAATTTGCTGTTTGATACCGGAATACCCTCTTAAGTAAATGTGGTTATGTTATACATCATTTTAATGCTATCATATGTGACTGTGAGACTGAATGCTTCCTCCCTCAGATTGGTTACAACATATTGTCCTATCACAGTTCTCTCTTCTTCATTCAAAGTGAACTATCCAAATAACAGACAGAAATAATAAAGAATAAAGGGCAACAAATGCAAAGAACTCACGAGATGATACTCTATGATAAACTTTATGTACTTAGGAATTAATACCAACTCATTATTAGCAAAAAATAAACATCTTTACACCAAGAGTAGTTTTTCCTTTAATAAAAAAAGGTGGAATGTGTATAATGGACAAGGGATAACCAAAATTTGCCAAATGAGGCTAGTAAGAAAATTGCAACAATTAGCAATCATTATTCACTGGTCCATTAATCACGGAACAATACATACAAATTAAACTTACCCCACTGGGCACAGTGGCTCATGCCTGTAATCCCAGCACTTTGGGAGGCTGAGGGGGGCAAATCATGAGGTCAGGAGTTCAAGACTAGCCTAGCCAACATGGTGAAACCCTCTCTCTACTAAAAATACAAAAAATTAGCTGGATGTAGTGGTGGGCACCTGTAATCCCAGCTACTCGGGAGGCTGAGGCAGGAGAATTGCTTAAACCCAGGAGGCGGAGGTTGCAGTGAGCCAAGACCGCACCACGGCACTCCAGCCTGGGCAACAGAGTGAGACTCCGTCTCAAAAAAAAAATAATAAAATAAAAAAATTAAACTTACCTACATATTAGAAAAACATCAAAATTCAACCATGAATCCAGCACATTATCAAATGAATAGACAAAAATTCTACCAACAAACTGAAGAAAATATCATTACTATGAAATTCAAGTACTGCTTAAAAAGCATTTACGGAACTCTCACCTCAAGGTTTTCCTGCAAAATAAGGTGAAATGCATACTCAAGACTCTTTAAGAATGAGCCACTGATAAAAACAATATACTTGTAATTTGTGTAACATTTCATACACGTACATTTTTTTCAAGCACCGCACGATAATTTGCATCAGGCTTTCCAAATTAGAAAAACTTCATTTATAGAACTTCTTTCCAGTGGGAGTTTTCACATGACTTTTCAAATAAATGTTAAAACTGAAAATATTCTTGCAGTTTCTAAATATTAGTTTTAATCCCGTGTACATTCTTGTATTTACAAGGTCCAGCTGCAGTGTGCATTTTCATATGTCCCTGAGTGGATATGAGAGAAATGAAACATTCCCACATTCTGGACATTCATAGGGTTTTTCCTCAGGAATGAGTTGATGTCTTCAAATGGAACTAAAACAACTGAAGGCCTTAACACAAATTTAAATTCAAAAGGCTCTTCTCCACTCTGAGTCCTCCCAAATCTTCGAAATAGGAAAATCTGAAAGCTTGACCACATTTCCTACATTCTTAAGGTTTTCTGAAGTATGAGCTCTTTCATGTTTATGAGGGAATGGGAAAGAGTAAATGCTTCATCACATTTCTTACATGCGTAAGGCCTTTTTTTTTGAGACGGAGTCTCACTCTGTTGCCAGGCTGGAGTGCAGTAGCACAATTTCAGCTCACTGCAACCTCTGCCTCCTGGGTTCAAGTGATTCTCCTGCCTCAGCCTCCTGAGTAGCTGGGACTACAGACACCCGCCACCATGCCCAGCTAATTTTTGTATTTTTAGTAGAGACAGGGTTTCACCATGTTGGCCAGGATGGTCTCGATCTCTCGACCTTGTGATCCACCCACCTCGGCCTCCCAAAGTGCTGGGATTACAGGCGTGAGCCACCACGCCCAGCCGCATAGGGCTTTTTTGAGATAGAGTCTCACTCTGTCACCAGGCTGGAGTGCAGTGGCACCATCTCAGCTAACTGCAACCTCCAACTCCCTGGTTCAAACGATTCTCCTGCCTCAGCCTCCTGAGTAGCTGGGATTACAAGCATATGCTGCCACACCCAGCTAATTTTTGTGTTTTTGGTAGAGACGAGGTTTCACCACATTGGCCAGGATGGTCTCAATCTCCCGACCTGATGATCCGCATGCACAGGGCTTCCCTGACTGCTGCGCACAGCTTTTTACGTCCTTGAAAAACAACTAAGACAACTGAAATGTGCCACCATGCCCAGCTAATTATTTTTTTAAATTTTATCTTATTTTTTGAGATGGAGTCTCACTCTATCACCCAGGCTGAAGTGCAGTGGTGCGATCTCGGCTCACTGCAAGTTCCGCCTCCCGGGTTCATGCCATTCTCCTGCCTCAGCCTCCCGAGTAGCTGGGACCACAGGCGCCTGCCGGCATGCCCAGATAATTTTTTGTATTTTTAGTAGAGACGGGGTTTCACCGTGTTGGCCAGGATGGTCTCAATCTCCTGACCTCGTGATCCGTCCGCCTCGGCCTCCCAAAGTGCTGGGATTACAGGCGTGAGCCACCGTGCCCGGCATTATTTTATTTTTTGTAAAGACAGGGTTTCACCATGTTGCCCAGGTTGTTTCACATTGTTTTAATCCAGGCTGGTTATGAACTCCTGGGCTCAAGCAATCCACACACCTTGGCCTCCCAAAGTGCTGGGATTATAGGCTGAGTCACTAGACCCAGCCTCTATATCATGACTTCTTTCATGGCGAGTAAGGTGACTGGAACGAGTGTAGGCTTTACCGCATTTCTTACATTCATAGGGTTTTTCTCCAGTATGAATTCTTTCGTGGAGGTGAAGGGAACTGAGGCGACTGAAGGCTTGATCACACTGTTTACATTCATAGGGTTTCTCTCCGGTATGAGTACTTCTATGGTTACAAAGGGAACTCAAACGACTAAAGGCTTTGCCACATTGTTTACACTCATAGGGTCTCTCTCCAGTATGAATGCTTCCATGGTAACGAAGGGAAGTGGAACAGCTGAAGGCTTTATCACATTTGGTACATTTATAGGGTCTTTCTCCAGTGTGAGTCCTTTCATGCGTCTTAAAAGAACAAGAAAATCTGAATGTTTTCCCACATTCCTTACATTCGTAGGGTTTCTCTCCAGTGTGAGTTCGTTCATGTATTAGACAAGAACCGGGAACAGTGAACGCTTTACCACACTGTTTACATTTATAGGGTTTTTCTCCTGTGTGAGTTCTCTGATGTCTTTCAACTGAATTGAGAAAATAAAAAGCTTTCCCACATATCGTACATTTATAAGCTGGATTTCCACTGTGCATTATCATGTGTCTTCTAACACCTGGAACAGAAACGAAGAATTTCCCACACTGTTCACATTTATATTGCTTCTCTCCATATGGTTTGTATCCTGAGTGAGCTAGGATGTGCCTATTAAGGAGGGAATGACGTACAAAGACTTTTCCACAAATACTGCATTCACATTGTTTTAGTCCAGTAGAAATGTTCTCGTTCAGATCAAGATTTGGAATTTGGCTGACAACTTCTCCATACTGACCACCTTCTTTGCTTTCACACAGTCTCTGTACCATATGATTTCTGTAAAAAAATGACAAGCACATTATTATTGGTTGGTTTATTAATAACTTTCTACTTATTAATAGGTCTTGGACTTACACTGCTACCAATATCAGGGAAAATACTTTTTTGCCATGACTGAATTATTTGAAAGTAAATGGGTTACTACTGAAAACACAGCTACCACCTGCACGGCTATGACCAAAATAGTACTATTCATATACACAGTTTTGTGGTACTATTTTCAAGTAAACTGTTTTGCAAACACTGACTGCTACATCGAAGTATGTTACACTTTGGGTGAAATTTTTCTAAAAATAAATAAATTTCAAGTGACTCTTATTTGTTTTGATTGCTTGTTTTTAAGTTTATGACATGCTAAGATTCCTTCAGAGGACTTTATTTCCTCTGCTCAGTGCAAATTACCTTATATCTTTCCCAGGTTTTTCGAAGTGATCGTCAATATTCTGGTCTTTCCATTTGCTTCCTAAAATGCAGACCCATAAAATTATCATGAATTATTACAAACTATAGAAACATTACTAGATTGAATTTTCATTGTACACAGTGCCCATGCCTGATTTATTCACCAAATCATTCCCTTGCCACATTCCAAATCACAAATAGCACTGATGATAGGGAAATACTTCTGTAATTAAGTGAAATGTGTTGTCATTCTTACCTACAGAAGCCAGGTTCCTGCAGGTTTCCTGCATCACTTCTCTGTAGAGATTCTTCTGAGAAGAATCTAGCAAAGCCCATTCCTCCTGGGTAAAGTTCACAGCCACATCCTCAAAAGCCACCGAGTCCTAGAACATTCCACACATGTGGATAGAAGGATGGGTGAGACTGACAGCACTGGGAATCTATACTCAATTCATAAGCTGTTTACATGATTCTATAATTTCCAAGCATTTATTCTATGACTTGATTGTCACAACTCTTACTCTGTTCACACATACTCCCTCCCACACAGCAGTACTAATGCTAGAATTGAACTATTCAAAAAGGCAACAGCAAAGTAGAAATACCCATCTTATTAGAGAATCCAGGGAGTAAGATGTGCTGCTAGGTTACCTCTTAATTTCAATTTGTACATTTCTAGTATCTGCCATAATAAAGTCCTACCTGATGTGCATAAGTGAGTTAATAATATCAGTCCTGAGATCACTTATTCTTAAAAATGTCTGCTCACAAAGTTCAATCTTTGTTTGTATTAGTAACTTACATTTTGAAAGGGATTCCACCAACCTAAGTAATAAGAATGACTCACTGCATCTAAATGGCTTATGCAATATATTTGCCAAAACTTTTTCTGCTAAAGGTCTATTATTTTGTGTCACTGCAGTGGTGCTTAGGGAACCAGACACCAAAACACAGTCTGAACACTAAGTGTTTAATGAGTTTCCCTGACAGACAATATTTTACATGTGCTGTCACTTGTTAATTGGGGAGTTGAGCCCATTCTATGTGATTACACCAAGAGAGAATAGGCTTATTAAATTTAATTGAGTAGTAAATAAAACCAATAATTGGTATTTAACAATACTAATACAACAATTTTTAAAATTTCTATTGCACAATGTCAAGGCAGAATGGAATATATGGCACGTTTTTTAAAATGACATTAATGTCACCACTTCCAGATGCTATTCCTGTGAAATCATATAAATTCCCAAATCAGGCTTTTTTAGGCAAGAAAAACTACTTTTTCATACCTAGTAAAAATGACAAATGTCTAATGATTTTTAGTCATCCAAAAAAAGAGTGATGGCTTGCCTAACATACTTTTAAGATTTTCAAACAAAAATATTCAGGACAGCACAGTATTAGCAGAGAGATGAGCAAGCAGACCAAGGGCTGAGGACACAACACCCTGTAAAGTTTTCACAGGGGGACCCCAACCTAAAGACATTTTGGTAATATGCACACTTAGGAAAGATGAAGAGAGGCACAAAGATTTTTTTACAGTAGAGTGTCAGATGGTTTATTCTCCGCTGTCCTCTCATGTAAAATGTTTGGAAACAGAAAAATATTTTGGCCGAGCGCAGTGGCTCACACCTGTAATCCCAGCGCTTTAGGAGGCCGAGGCGGGCGGATCACTAAGGTCAGGAGTTCGAGACCAACCTAGCCAACATGGCGAAACCCTGTCTCTACTAAAAATACAAAAATTAGCTGGGCTTGGTGGCGGGCGCCTGTAATCCCAGTTGCTCGGGAGGCTGAGGCAGGAGAATCGCTTGAACCCGGGAGCCAGAGGTTGAAGTGAGTGAGACTGCACCATTGCACTCCAGCCTGGCGACAGGGCGAGATTCCGTCTCAAAAAAAAAAAAAGAATATGGTTTGCTTCCTCATTAACTTTATCAAAGCCTCTCATTTACGCCCCTCCTGTGGACCCCAAACCACAAACCATGACTGCGGTGCCTGGTTTATGAATCGCCGTTTGCTCCAACACACCGTTTAACGTTTTAACAAAGCCTCAGCTTAATTTTAGGGGGAGAAAGGTGGGACTGGAAGCCCCATGAACCACAGCTCCTCCCATGCTGGAACCCCGCACACCTAGACAGCGAGTCGGGGCTCTCCCGCATCACCCTCTACCTGGGTGGGGGAGGCGCCGGGTTCCCGACAGGGCTCCGGCCGGCGGAAGTGGCGCCCGCAGGTACAGACAGGATGGAGGGGTTCCGCTGCCCGCCCCGCCCGGCCAGGCCTGGCCCTGAACAGAAGGGGACGGAGCCTCGGCTACGCCGCGGCGACTCGGTCCGCAGGTTCCGGAGCCGATGGCGTGGAGGCCCGAGTCGCGCCACAGCAGGTTTCAACCAGCCCTCTTCTCCACTTCCGGAAGCCAGGCGCAGTCCACTCACCATTCCTCGGCCTCTCGGGTGTCCTGGCGTCAGCTAGGGATGTCCCAATACTCGCAGGTCACAGGGTGGCAGAGGCTGCTGCAGAGCCACCTGGGCCTCCCATAGCCAAGAAGTAGCAGCTGACACTAACAGGAAGATCCGGCTCTGGCGAAGGAGAGACAAAGCACCCGCCAGCCAGATTCCGGAAGCCGCCCTCTCCTTTCCGGCGGCGCGCCTGATTGAACGGTCCCCACTCCAGCGCCCCTGATTGGATGGGGCTTCATGCCCCGCCCCCTCAGGCCCTGAGTGACAGGAGATTGCGATCTCACGTGAGGCTGGATGAGGCCAGAACGACCGCTTTTGGCCTAGCGGTTTGTAGGTGGTGCGTCCTTCCTGCGCTGGGATCTGACCATGCAAGAAGGACATTCACATTTAACCTGTATACAAGGTCATAGCTATTTGTGCATTATATATATATATATATATAAAATTGGAAAAATATAATGACAGTTCTGTAACTGCCCAGGGGGTTCACCTTGCCGGCTACCTAGACAGCCGATTTCTCAAGACAGGGGAATAGCAATAGAGAAAGAGTAATTCACGCAGTGTCGGCTGTGCGGGAGACCGGAGTTTTTTTATTTTATTTTTTTGAAACAGAATCTTGCTCTGTCGCCCAGGCTGGAGTGCAGGCTCAGAGTTTTATGATTATTCAAATCAGTCTCCCTGAGCATTTGGGGATGAGTATTTAGAAAGTTTATTTTGCCAACGTTGGGGATGCATGTGCATGACGCAGCCTCAGGATGTCCTGATGACATGTGCCCAAGGTGGTCAGAGCACAGCTTGGTTTTGTTGGAGAGAAATGCTCGTGCGGCAAAGTGAAACCAGCACTCAAGCGGAAGTTTTCTCAGAAACGCAATTTACTTCTGCAGAAACGTGCTGCTCGCATCAGTCGCGATCGCAAGAGCACACTGAACAAAGGAAAGCAGGGGTTTTTATTCCTAACGCAGTCCCTACCTCTGGCATGGGCTCTGGCCGGGTCAGACCGCACGATCTAAACTGACCCGGTTGGCTATTTGTGAATATTTTCCCAAATAAGGAAGGGGGAAGCGGGATGTGAGTTACAATGGTGGGACGTGCGGTTTCCAAGGGAGAAATGGGTGCAGGGCAGGTAACCAAGGGAACAAATGTGAGTTATTGATTAGAACTGACGGGAAGTTTGTTTACAGTAACTAAAGGCAAGGAGGCATGGAGAACAAGAAAGTTGAGTTCGAAAACAAAAAACAAGAACGTTAACATGCCAAACCTTGGAAGAGAAACTGACTGTATCTGACAGCTTTATACATTTTAGGGAGACGGGAGACATCAATGAACATATGTAAGATGAACACTGGTTTGATCCGGGACAACCTGAAGCAAAAGCGGGTCAACTCGAAGCCAGGAGGGGGCTTCCAGGTCACAGGTAGGTGAGAGACAAACGGTTGCATTCTTTTGAGTTTCTGATTAGCCTTTCCAAAGGAGGCAATAAGATATGCATTCATCTCAGTGAGCAGGGGATGACTCTGAATAGAATGGAAGGCAGGTTTGCCCTAAGCAGTTTCTACATTGACTTTCCCCTTTAGCTTAGTGATCTGGGGGGCCCAAAACATTTTCCTTTCCAATTTCCCCCTTTTCTTTTAAAAATATTTTGGAGAAAGCATTTTAGAAGAAAATCAGTCTCTGGTCCCAGGTTTTGTCTGATCTCTCATGGAGTAGCTGGGATTACAGGCACGCGACACCACGCCTGGCTAATTTTTTTTTTTGGTAGAAATGGGGGTCTCCCTCGGTTGCCCAGGCTGGTTTCTGGTGCCCAACGCGGGGCTCCCCGTTATCTCTACAAATAATCCAGTGAAGGAACACCAGAGCGTGGAAAGTGGAGGATGACTGACCAAGGACGCCCGAGTACGTTTTCACTTCAAGCTCTACGGGAAGCAGGGCGCTCGGAAAATTCCAGGGTGAGGCTGAGAGTAAGTTTGCTAAGTAAGCCTTATGCGGCAGTTACTGCGCCGCGGAGGGGTAATTGTGAGTACCCAAAATCTCCCACCTTTGTTCTATCTGGTAAAAAAGTATTCTCTTTGGTTCCCGGAATATGGAACCATGAATGTAAAAGACTGGGACAAGGTCGGATCAGACTTAAAACGAGCACAACAAGAGGGTCACGATATTCCCTTCTTGCTTGGTCTGTGCGGTCCGCAATTAAAACAGCACTGGAGCCCTTCCACACTGAGGAGGAAGAGGAGGAGTTTCAGGATGACATAGAAAAGTTTAATAACCAGGAGTCTAATTATCAGCAAAGTCAACCATCACAGTCTAGTTTAAAAAAGGGCGAGAAACGGGAAGATATACATGCTAATCTCCAAAAACTTATAAAATAAACAGTGCCACCTACTTCGCCTTTAGGGGAAGGTCTGGAATGGCCACCTCCGGCTCAGCCTTACGAATTTTTGGAACTGGAGCCTGAGACGGGCTTGCCGCTCCCATTGTTGCAGGCCCCGCCAATAACTATGGCGAAGGGAAGCTTCAGGCTCGCCCAACAGCCAATTACGATCAGGGAATGATCCAGGCTTGCCCACCTGTTAATTGTGGTAGAGGAATGCTGCGAGCCAGTCCAAATACAAATTATGGCACAGGGACAATCCCGTCATCCATTCGCCAGGCATGAGAAATGGGGGATTTGGATGCTTTGCTGAGGAGCCCTGAGAACATGCTCAAACAAGCTGGCAGCCATTTCCTTTTAAAATATTAAAATACTTAAAGCAAGCAATTGGACAATATGGGCCAAATTCTCCTTATGTTCATTCCTTGTTACAATCTGTGGCTTATAACAGGCATTTAATACCTATGGATTGGGAGGCACTAGCCCAATCCACTCTGTCCCCCTCTGAATTTCTCCAATTTAAAACCTGGTGGACAGATGAAGCAACAAATCAGGCACGCAGAAATGCTCAAGCCCAACGTCCTGTTAATATCACATCTGATCAATTGCTTGGAATCGCATGGGGTACTCTAAATCAACAGAATGGTAATGGGTGATGAGGCTGTTGATCAGGTCAGAACTATATGCCTAAGAGCCTGGGAAAAAATTCACGACCCTGGTACTACATATCCTTCTTTTAACTCAGTTCAACAGGGTCCAAGGGAGCCTTATCCAGATTTTATCGCCCGTTTGCAAGACGCGGCTCAAAAGGCTATTTCGGATTTTCATGCCAGGAAAGTGATTGTTCAGCTGCTTGCTTATGAAAATGCTAATACAGAATGTCAGGCAGCAATTAGACCTATTACGGGAAAGGCAGATCTAAATGATGAAAAACTTTAAGTGAATACATTAAAGCCTGTGATGGTATTGGGGGGCACTTGTATAAGGCCAGCCTTCCTGCTCAGGCAATGGCTGGACTAAGAGTAACAAAAAACACATGAGTGTTCCCCGAGTCTTGCTGTAATTGTGGACAGATAGGACATACAAAAAGAGAGTGTACAAAGAGCCAAAAAAGGCAAAACTCAGGACCGGGCCCCAATTCAAAATGGGGCATTCCCCATTCAGGACGGGACATCCCTGACTCCAAATGGAGTGTTCCCAAATGGACTGAGGCAGGTTTCAACCAGCCCTCTTCCCCACTTCGGGAAGCCAGCCGCAGTCCAGGAAGGTCCCAACGGGAGTTTATGGCCCATTGCCAAACGTCACGGTGGGACTTATACTGGGAAGGTCCAACTTCAACTTAAAGGGAATTCAAGCACATACCGGAGTAGTGGACTCTGATTGCCGGGGAGAAATTCAAATTGTTGTCTCCTCCACTGTTCCCTGGAGTGCTAATCCAGGTGACAGAATAGCTCAACTGTTGCTTTTGCCGTATGTTAAGTTAGGAGAAAGCTCAGAAAAAAGAACAGGAGGATCTGGAAGCACAAATTCAGCAGGCAAAGCTGCCTATTGGGTAAATCAAGTCTCTGACAATAGACCTATTTGTATGGTCACTATTCAAGGAAAACAATTTGAGGGTCTGGTCAACACAGGAGCAGATATGTCTATCATAGCTCTTTATCAATGGCCAAAAAACTGGCCCAAACAAAAGGCCCCAGTGGGTCTTGTTGAGGTCGAGGATTTGCTTGTATCTCACCAGGAGAGAATCAGCCTCCTGTCTGGGTACCCACAAGACATCTTAAGCTGTGCCATGAGCCAGAGTCCAACGAAGAGGAAAAGACCTCGGAATGTCTCTGCACCCCCAGTTCGTCAGACGGCTCAGATGAACATCTCTGTTGAGCAGATGGAAACCAGTAAAACTCCCCAAGCGACTCCACCAACCTGGGGGCAGATGAAGAGACTAGCTCACATTGCAGAAGAGAACCTGAGGTCTCAGAACAAGCCGCTGACCACCAGTAACCTAATGGTAGCTATGATGGTGGAAATCTCCTTGGTGGTGAGTCTTCCCGTAGCAGAGGAAGATCAAAATTACACTTATTCGGCCTACATTCCATTCCCACCACTGATGAGGCCTGTTACATAGTTAGACGCCCCAGTGGAGGTTTATGTTAATGACAGTGTCTGGATGCCTGGACCAACAGATAACCGAGGTCCTACTCATCCAGAGGAGGAAAGAATGTTAATGAAAGTTTCTATTGGTTATCGCTGTCCCGCCAACTGCCTGGGGCCAGCAGCAGGATTTTTAAATTATGATACACAAAGTTGGATGGTTTATGTTCCTGCACATAATGGATCAAAAGCCCTTATTCATGTAATCAGTGGAAGAACATGTCAATCTTTGGACACTATTAAATACCTTGAGCATGGCTATGTTATGACACATCACTAGATTAGTTAATTTAAACCTAATAAGAACCTCCTGTCATTAAATGGTCTGAAAAGCTACAGGTGCTAACCTGGGAAGATTGTATTGCAAACAGTGCTGCTGTACTACAAAATAATTCCTATGGAATCATCATTGATTGGGCCCGCAGGGGACACTTTGCAACAAATTGTACTGGACAGAGCGAAGATTGTAGAGAGACTACTTTTGCAAACGACTACCCAGATAATGCACCAAAATTACGTAGAAGAATTGAAACAAATTACCCTATTAAGTGGGAGGAGAACGGTATGGCTCCTCCAAGCCCAAAAATGATTGATCCAATTATAAGCCTAGAACATCCAGAATTGTGGAAATTAATGATGGCTCAAACCCCAATTCGGATTTGGAAAGCAGGATGTAAAACAGAGACCCATAGTAAAACACTTCATTTGTTGTAGCCATGACCTCTAATCGGACGGTCCCATTGCAGAGTTGTGTTAAACCTCCTTTTATGTTGGCAGTGGGAAAAATTAATATCCTACCTGACTCTCAAACCATATCATGCCTCAACTGTCGTCTTTTTACCTGCATTAATTCTACCTTTAATAAAGATAATAGCATTTTACTGGTTAGGGCCCAAGAAGGAGTTTGGATACCTGTTTCCCTCAATAGACCTTGGGAGGCCTGTCCCTCCATACATATTATTACTGAAGTACTAAAAGGAATACTTAATAGACCAAAGAGATTCCTATTTACTTTAATAGCTGTGATCCTGGGCCTTAGAGCTGTCACAGCTACTGCTGCTGCTGCTGGTGCTGCTTTGCACTCTTCTATTCAAACTGTGGACTTTGTGGATAGTTGGCAGAAAAATTCTTCTAAGCTTTGGAATTCCCAAAGCCAAATAGATCAAAAATTGGCAAATCAAATTAATGATCTCCATCAAACAGTAATTTGGATGGGAGATTGGATTATGATTGGGGCATAGAATTCAAATGCAATGTGATTGGAATACTTCTGACTTTTGTATTACTCCTAGCTCTTATGCCACTGAACACCATTGGGAGAAGATTAGACGTCACCTACAAGGAAAAGAAGATAATTTAACATTAGATATTGCTAAACTGAAAAAACAACTTTTTGAGGCATCTCAGGCTCATCTCAGCCTGTTGCCTGGAGCCGATATTCTTACTGGAGCCGCTGATGGCCTTTCTAACACTAATCCTTTAAAGTGGATTAAAACCATAGGTGGATCAACAATTGCAAATTTTATTTTGGTTTGTGTCTGTTTATGCTGTTTGTTTTTAGTCTACAGATGCAGACGGCGCCTTGGGAGAGAAGCCAGACACAGTGAACGAAATAGCAATGGCAGTTATTAATTTAAAAAAAATTAATAGAGCCGGGCGCGGTGGCTCACACCTGTAATCCCAGCACTTTGGGAGGCCGAGGTGGCCGGATCACGAGGTCAGGAGATCGAGACCATCCTGGATAACACGGTGAAACCCCGTCTCTACTAAAAATATAAAAAATTAGCCGGGCGCGGTGGCGGGCGCCTGTAGTCCCAGCTACTCGGGAGGCTGAGGCAGGAGAATGGCGTGAACCCGGGAGGCGGAGCTTGCAGTGAGCCAAGATCCCACCACTGCACTCCAGCCTGGGCGACAGAGCGAGACTCCGTCTCAAAAAAAAAAAAAAAAAAAAAATAGAGACAAAAAAAAGGGAGACATGTGGGAAAGAGAGTTTCTGGAATGCCAGATGAGTTGGTCTCCCCTGCGTGAGACATCCATGGCGAGCCATGGGCGGCCTCTGAGGAGTAAAGTCTCCTTTTTGCCTTCACGGCTTTCTGCATGCCGCAGGTGCTGGCGGAGATAACACTCCCTTGAAGCAGTGGCTCCTCCTGAAACCCACTCCCACCCATTTCAGTCCGGATAAGTTAAAGATCTTAAGTAGTTTAGACACACGCCTTTGCTAGAGGAAATTCACAGAAACCGCCACTGCTATACATCTTATTGAATGACTCACGAGTCCTCCTTCATTGATTAATCCTCTTCCTCATCCCTTCTTACCCCTCCCATTTGCCCTAAGAACAAAGAGCTTGTAAACCAATAAATTGGGTGCAGGCCGAGAGCTCCGGGCCGCGAGCAAGCCTCCAACGCTCCTGTCCCCTGGACCCGCCCGGTTAACTGCTGTTCTGTCTCTTTCTAAATCCTTTGTCTCCGCTGGACTCGGGGTACCCGCCGGGTGGCGTGGGGCTGGTTTCCCCAACAGGTCCCGAACGCTCCTGGACTGAAGCGCTCCTCCCGCTTCAGTCTCCCAAATGGTTGGGACGACAGGCGTGAGCCCCCGCGCCGGGCCAAGGGGCCGCTTAGGACCGACCTTTTCCCCCGACGACACACCCTCGTCCCCCAGCCTCGCGCCGGACACGGCGCCGCAGCCCCAGCGCGCGGGGGTGGAGAGAACTGCGGGGCAGGGGCGCCCCGTGGGTCCCGCGGTCACGCCAGGTCGCTCGGCCGCACTAGTGGGTCCCCGGGCGGGCGCAGGGCCGGGTTTCGGGGACGCGCGGGCGCGCGACGGGCCCGGGGCGCCGGGAAGACTCGGGCTCACAGTCGCTCCCGCTCCGGAAAGTTTGCGGCGGCTGCCCCGGGAGGGCCTTCGGCGGGAGGAGGCGGCGCCGCCAGGTGGCCGGAGCCGGAGGGGTCCGTCCGCTCCCGCAGCCTAGGAGCGCGCCCTCCCCGCCGGCGCCGGGGCCCGTGGTCCGTGGTGGGGGCCGCACCCACCGCTGCTCGGCCGGGGCCGTCTGGGCTGGCGCCGCCTTGGAGCCCGTAGGCCCCGCGCGTGGTGCGGGCAGCGGCCGGGGAGGAAGGACCCAGCGAGCCCGGGGAGGGCCGGGGTCCTGCGGGCGGAGGCGCCGGGGGGAGGGCGTGGGGTCAGGGCCCGCGCGGCGCTGCTTCTGCTCCCGAAGACTGCGGTCGGAGCTGGCGCAGCGGGGTGTGTGGCTCCCGGAGCGCGGGGCCGCAGCGGGCAGTGACGGAAGTGGCCTCCGCAGCCGCGTCCCCGGGCCCAGCTCAGGGACGGCTTCGGCTGAAGCAGGAGGACGGCGTTTGGAGGGTGGGGTGGGCGCGTCTTCTCAGCGGCCGGCGTGGACTGACGGCCGCCACTGCCCCCACGCTGCCCTCGTGCCCGGGGTTCTAAGAAGTCGAATGCCAGGCGGAGGCGAGGGGGCACACGGCCCAGGCTTGGGAGGCCGCTGGCGGTCCAGGTCCCGCAGGATGTGAAGGATTTTCCAGGAGGGCCCTGGGCCCAGGGGCTGGAGGGCGCACAGGCCCATCTTGCACAGGAGCCACGGCCCCCGCCTTAGCTGGGCGGAGCAATTCCCGTGCCGCCACCCCTTCCCCGCCCGGCCATGCTCGGGTTCCAGGCGGGCTGCTGCAGGGGGCCTGATCCGGGGGACAATCGGCTCCTCACCCCGGCAAGGGCCCCACCTCGGCCGCTGACAGCCTCGCAGGGAGGCCCCAGCGATGAGCAAGGGGGCTGGCGGGAAGACGGGAGGCCCCGCCGGCCTGAGTCCTGGACAGGTGATTGGCAGGTGAGTGAGCTGGAGTGCAGCGTGCCTGGCTGGGGGCCAGGGAAGATCTGCCAGGACCTCAGGGGCTGCAGGCTGCCAACTGCCCACCCCAGCTCTGGATGCCCTACTCGAACCTCAGTTTCCTCACCTGCCAGGAAGGACCCGTATGTCAGGGGTGTTTTGACGATTAAACTGGACAATCCTAATAAACTCTCATTAGCCCTCCTTGGCTGCACATCTTTACTTTTCTGACTTTGTTATGAAACTCCGGAATGCCTGCAGGTGGGGAGGCAGGCAGGCCAGACCTTGGCCCCTGGCTGAATTGTCCCTTCTGGGCGCCCCCACTCCTCCTAGGCCCTTTAAAAGCACATACTTAGCGAAACATCTGGACCTCAGAGAGCCTCAGAGAACTTTGTGCATTTCCAAAACCAAAATGCTTTCTTCCCTGACCCCATGTTCTCATCATACTCCAAAACCCAAATTCCTTGGGCAGCCAGCTTCAGAAAAGGGCCTCAATTTGATGCTTGTCCTCTGGGACCCACCCAGGGCCCTTTTGATGGAGCATCATTCCACCTCCATCCCCACCCCCTTCCCCCCGAGGCTTCCCCCAGTACACTGGGGGCTCTTAACTCTAGTGACCTGGATCTGGCCACTAGACTCCTAAGGCAGGGGACGGGGAACACAGTTCCCCCAGCAGACTGGCCTAGCCACGGCCTGATGAACAGTGATCTCTGGGCAGGAGACCCAGGACAGGAAATATCTCCGCCCTCTATTTCAGACCTTCTAGCCTTTGGGGTGAAATCACCTCATGCCACGGTAGGAAAAACTGAGGCACAGGGCCAGTGAGCAGCAAAGTCAGGGAGACTGTGACTGGGAAACATGCCCAGGTGCTGAACAGCCCTTCCAGGGTGCCACAGCCTTTGGGCTGTTCTTGGCATGTGGCACCCTGGTTGGGTCAGCACCTTGTGGGGTGGGGGTGCTGGTAGGAGCAGGTGCTGTGGGACCCACAGCAGGAGGGGAACATTTTCACCCTATGCTGGCACAGCAGTTTTGTTCTCTGATGTGTGTGATGGGAAAAAAATCAAAAGAAGAATAACACTTTATGACACTTTCCAATGAGAAGTTTCCATGTCCATAGTAAAGTTTTCTGGGAGTGTAGCCTTGCCTGTTCATTTATATGTTATCTGTGGAAGGCTGTGGCCATGCTGCAACTGCAGGGCCCCGTCCTTGGGACGGGTGCATTAACAAAGTTGAAAATATTGACCCTTGGCTCTTTAGGGAGTTTCCAGCCCATGCCTGGTTTTGAGCACTGTCTGCTGAGACCCAGGCTCTGGGCTGGCTCCTTCCTCACTCAGGGCTCCAGTGGCCTCTGCTGGTGTGCCTGTAAAGTGGGGGTGCCATGGGGCCTCCCTGTGGGGGTGTTGAGTCCTGCAGTGCCAGGTTTTGGGGTCCCTGCATCACAGTTGACCATCTCACTGGCAGAGATCCTAGTGTCTGATTCTGGCCAGTAGGAATATTTACTCTTAACCAATGGGGACACCTTGAAGCTGAGCTGCCACTCACCCAGCAGTGGTCCCATGACACCCCCTGTCTGGGTCAAGGTTGGGGCAGGGCTGGTGTCCTGAACTGCATCCTGATGTTCAGCAGCGGTGGCTGCTGGTGCTCAATGCCTTGGAGAGAACGCTGAGGCCAATAGCTGCTGGCAGCAGCTCACCCAGGTTGTGTGTACTGTGCCTTTCTGTGTGCGAGTGACAGGTGAGTGCCTGCGGGAGTCATGCCAGGCTGCTTGGAGGGGGCCAGAGGTTAAAGTTCCCTGACCAGCTGTGTGGTCCAGGAGCAGCCAAGGGGTCTCTGGAGGTGTGGCTGCCACAACCCTACCCTGAAGGTCTTGCTTGTCATTGGTGGAGAGGAGAGGACTCACAGGAGGTGCTGCCTAAGGGACTCCATTTCCATCTGTGAGGGGCCCCTAGGGTCCTCCTGGGGCGAATCAGAGACTGAGCCCTTGGGATGAAAGTCCCTTTTCTGAGCTGAGAAGCAGCAGGCACTGGGGCGTGGGCTGCCTCAGGGCCCCCGCCCACTAGCACCCTCTCCTGCACTGCAGCTGCCCTATCCTCAGGAGGTGAGGAAGATGGGAGGATGAGGCTAAGACACAGGCTGGCCGGGGGTGAGGCCTGCTGCTACCCAGCAAGCCCAGGCCTCAACAGGCAGGTGAGGGACTGAGGCCTGGGGCATGACCTCCCTAAGTCACCTCAGGGTGGAGGAGCTGGGCCACCTAGATGGGTCTGTATGCCTGGCCCTGGGCTCTGGGTAGCAGGCTGGGGGTGGGAGGGGACACCCATGCTGCAGATGGGGAGACTGAGGCGCAGGGCTCTGAGGGCTCCAGGAGCAAGGAGGAGGCCAGGGCTGGCCTGCGGGCACTTTGGTGTTGACCCTGGGTGAGGTGGACCCCTGCAGATGTGAGTACAGCAGAGCTCAGGTGGCTGCAATGGGGTGAATGGATCCAGGTGGTAAGGGCACCAACAGATGACTGCCACAGCCCAGTGCGGGGAGGGTGTCTATGCGGGGCTGTAGATTAGTGCCAGCAGGGTTTGGGTTTCCCAGCAGTTGGCTGTGGGTGTGAGACAACAATCAGGTGGACAATGCCCAGGTGTTCTGGCTTGGAACAGAGGCTGGTGCACTTTGCTCAGCTGTAGATGGCCTGGGTGGGGAACTGGGACTTGGCTTTGGAGAAGCCAAGAGATGTGCACGTGCGAGTGAGTGTCATCCTGGGATGGACACGGTGGGGGGACGTCACACAACCTGGGGACCAGTGGTGCACGGGCTGAGCTCCCATGCCCGCTGGAGTGGAGCAGGCAAGGAGGTGAGGAGGAGCCAGCCCGGGAGAAGGAAGTCAGGGGAAGCCCAGGGATCTCTCTCACTGGGATCTCTGTCAGTGAGACGGTCAACTGTGTTGCAGGCACCCCAGGGGGCCAGAGGCCAGGACAGCAGTGGATCCTGGGATAGGATGAGAATTCTTTTGGCTGTGCTATCCCTATTGCTCCTACTCCTGACCACATACTCCGGTACTCTCACCCTGAGTCCTTGCTTCCCCCGCCTACCTGACCATCCCAGATAGGAGTTAGGCATTTTCATCCCATGTGGGCTTGGGCTGTGAGGGTCCCGGGACAGCAGCATTTCAGAAGGCACTGTCTGGCCGTGGATAGCATTGTTGAGTCACCGCGGTTGCCCGGTCCTGAGAAAGAGCCCCTGGTGCAGTTTCCTAGGCTCTGACTGTCTCCTGGGGTCTCTGCCTCTCACCCCGGGAAGCCTGGGAGGGCAGCTCAGAGCTCTGGGAGGTGCCTCTTCCCAGCATCTGTCCACACTGTGCTCACTAGTGCCTTGGCGTCATCCCGAGAGGTGGGCATATGTCCCTGTGGGTGGGTGACAGCAAGGTCATCATGGGGAGGGGGCATATCTCTGTGGGTGGGTGACAGCAAGGTCATCATGGGGAAGGGTTATCTTCCTCCTGGGCCCCTGGTGCCCCCTCCTGGGGGATGACAGTTCAGCATTTCCAAGAGTCTTGGCAGGAAGGCCGCCCCCAAACCAGTCCTTAGGAAGGAGAAAACCGTTGGGCTGAGGGTAGAGGCTGCAGCAGCCCTGGACACCAGAAGGGGGCAGAGGTGGGCCCTCCTGGATGCCATCCTCACCCGGTACCCACCAAGCCTTGGAGCTCTACAGAGGGAGGCCTAGGGGCACAGATTCTAGTGGGCCATCGCTGCCCAGCCGTCTCTGAGGCTCCCAGTTCTCCAGGCAGCCGGATTTCCCCTTCTGGTAAACTGTTCCCAAGGCCTGTCCCGGTTCATGCACCCAGCTGGGTCCTGGGCCTTCTCCTGGTGGGCCTGCGTCAGTGTGCTTCCTTGGGCAGGTGGGTACTCCGCTGGAAGATGACCTTATGACCTGAAGGCCTCAAGGCCAAGGTGGAGCACCCTGGACCTCTCAGCAGGAGCTGCCAGTTGGAGGAAGCAGACAGGGAGGGGACACATGGCCCAGCTCTGAGAAAGCCTGAGATAGGGGAACATGATGTCGGGGCTCCTGGGAGCCTCATCTACTTAGGCAGGGGTCTTTGAAAGGCCAACACTCCCTACACAGGAGGAAAAACCGAGATTGCAGGCGAGGGCAAGGTTGGAAGGGCGTTGGGTCAGATGGGCCTCTGCTCCCCACCTTGGCTACGGCCTCCCCATGCACTCTGCCAGCAGGGACCCCACTGGACTCAGCTCCAGTGGGTGGACAGGAACCAGCTTGTGGTGCCAGACACCAACACCATTTGCTTCTGATGCCTGAGCATGGGCAACTCTACTCCCTCCATCCGGCTGAAGAGCCAGAAGAAGTTCTGTGGAAAGCAACACACGCGACCATCGAGGTGGGCCTGGAGGGTGGTGGGGGCAGGGCTGCCATCCTCTCTCACCCTTCCACTTGGAGCCGAGGCACCAGCAGTAGAGTCTGGTTATGAAGAGTGCGGTGCCTTCAGACTGCTGTTTTCCACCCGTGTCATGAAGAACAAGCTCGGCAGCATCCAGCAAACTTACATGCTGGACAGGCTGTGTGTGGGCTGTGGTCTTCTGGCAGGGAGCATGAAGTGAGGTAGCCCTAAGCCCAGGTGGGCCCCCTCAACATGCTTTCCTCACCAGCCCCTTCTGCTAGGCAGCGAGGTGCAGCTCCATGGCAGGTGTACAGCGCCTTAGCACATGGAGGTGAATGGCAGCAAGGCGGGCCTCACTGTTCTCAAGGTGGGCACCACCATTGGCTGGGTACAGTGTGGACAGCACGCCCTACTTCACTGTTCTCAAGATGGGCACCACCATTGGCTGGGTACAGTGTGAACAGCACGCCCTACTTCACTGTTCTCAAGATGGGCACCACCATTGGCTGGGTACAGTGTGGACAGCACGCCCTACTTCACTGTTCTCAAGGTGGGCACCACCATTGGCTGGGTACAGGGTGGACAGCACACCCTACCTCACTGTTCTCAAGATGGGCACCACCATTGGCTGGGTACAGGGTGGACAGCACACCCTACCTCACTGTTCTCAAGATGGGCACCACCATTGGCTGGGTACAGGGTGGACAGCACACCCTACCTCACTGTTCTCAAGGTGGGCACTACCCCTGGCTGGGTACAGGGTGGACAGCATGTCCTACCTCACTGTTCTCAAGGTGGGCACCACCCCTGGCTGGGTACAGGGTGGACAGCATGTCCTACCTCCCTGTTCCCAAGGTGGGCACCACCATTGGATGGGTACAGGGTGGACAGCGTGCCCTACCTCACTGTTCCCAAGGTGGGCACCACCATTGGCTGGGTACAGGGGAATGGGCAGGCTGGAGGCCTCGCTTCACTAAAGTCTTCACTTCACGGGTAGATTTCATTGAAATCTACTAGCATTATAGAATTTTTGGAGTAACCTATGAAAGACAAAATTATGTTGGAAGGCTGAAGCGGGAGGATCACTTGAGTCCAGGAGTTTGAGACCAGTCTGGGAAACGTAGTGAAACCCCGTCTCTACAAAAAATACAACAATCCCAGCACTTTGGGAGGCCAAGGCAGGCTGATCACGAGGTCAGGAGATCGAGATCATCCTGGCTAACACGGTGAAACCCCGTCTCTACTAAAAATAAGAAAAAATAAAAAAAAATTAGCCTGGCGTGGTGGCTGGCGCCTGTAGTCCCAGCTACTTGGGAGGCTGAGGCAGGAGAATGGTGTGAACCCGGGAGGCGGAGCTTGCAGTGAGCCAAGATCATGCTACTGCACTCCGGCCTGGGCGACAGAGCGAGACTCCGTCTCAAAAAAAAAAAAAAAAGAGCTGGGTGTGGTGGCGGCATGTACCTGTAGTCCCAGCTACTCAGGAGGCTGAGGTGGGAGGAATTTTCCTGCTTGAACCCAGGAAGTCGAGGCTTCAGTGAGCCCAGATGGTGCCATTGCACTCCAGCCTGGGAGCCAGAGTGAGACCTGTCTCAGAAAAAAAAGGTACCAGCAGGAAACAAAATTCTGTGCACTGAGTAGTTCTCCAGGATATGAACTTTTTGGTTCATCTAGAACCTGCTATGAACCAAAGTCCGAAATTAGATGTGGTTTCTCCTAAAGAATGTGTCGATTCATAAAAGTGGGAATCACTCCTGTGACTGTCTCTCATAATTGGTTCAAAAACATTTGCTTTTCTCTCTGCAACTTTGTATATTTTTAAGTTAATTAAATCTTTTTACAATGATATGTGTATTTATCCTATTTCATCTTGGGTTTACCTTGATAATTTGTGCCTCATGAGATATTTATTCTGAATTTGTAGTATTCCATAGTTTCCATGTTTTTAGGTTTTCTGGGCAGTCGACATGGAAGATTTATGAGGGTAGGGCTTTGGTGTCATCAGTGAATGACCAAGAGTTTTCTTTTCTTTTCAAGAGACAAAATCTTGCTCTGACATCCAGTCTGGAGTGCAGTGGCATGATTTTGGCTCACTATAACCTCCGCCTCCCGGGTTCTAGCAATTCTCCTGCCTCAGCCTCCCGAGTAGCTGGGACTACAGGTGCACGCTGCCATACCCGGCTAATTTTTTGTACTTTAGTAGAGACGGGGTTTCACCATGTTGCCCAGGCTAGTCTCGAACTCCTGTGCTCAGGCAATCCACCTGCCTTGGCCTCCCAAAGTGCTGGGATTACAGGCGTGAGCCACCGTGCCCGGTGACCCAGAGTTTTCTCTGTTGTAGCATGACAAATATAAGGATAGCTGATATACTTAATGCTCATTTTTATTATGTGAGTCAAATGAGTTATTGAATCTAAAGGAAACCAGTGAAGCATGCCATTTGACTTTGGATTATTTCAAGACAGCACACTGAGCCCACCTCCACTGTTTCATTAATATTTAGATAGGACAGAAAAGCAAATGTTGATAAGAACAAATACTACACCACTTAACAAATAATGAATGGTATGAATAATGGAAATTTGATGAATCAGATGAATCAGTACTTATTTAGTTCATACAATGTGTTAGTCATTATTCTAAGTGATTTATATCTATACACTTAATACCTAATCGTTTAACATGTATAACACAATGATTTATGGAGAATGACACATTGATAATCATATTAGGTGGCATTAAAACCATAGAAATAAAAATGTTCTGGTATATAACACATAAATGAACACAGGAAAGTTAAATAACTTGATTAAAAAGTGTGACTTCAATAGAAAAGACATGGATTCAACCTAAACTCCCATCAACAGTGAAGTGGATAAATGCCCATCAACAGTGAAGTGGATAAAGAAAATATGGTACATTTCTTTACCATGGAATACTATGCAGCCATAAAAAAGTGAGGTCTCCCTATGTGTCCTAGGCACTGGAGTGCAGTAGCTATTCACAGGCACACTTCAGCCTCAAACTCGTGGGCTCAAGCAATCCTCCCACCTCAGCCTCCCAGATAGCTGAGATTTCAGGTGTATGTCGCCATGCCTAGCCCTGGGAGTTTTGTAATAACACCCTGTTGAAGTGCACAAGGCAATGACCTTTATGTCAGATCTTTCAAAATAGTTCAAGTAACAACGGTCATCCCCAGTTATGTTCTCATGTGTTTCACGGTGCTACAGAGAGATGTTTCTGCTGATGGTGGCCACATGGTTGAGTTCTGATCAATGAGACTTAGAAAGAAGTGCCTGGGGAGGATGGACTTCAGTAAATTAAAAAGCAATGGCTTCCAACCTAATTCCCCATGACCTATCAGCGTAATATTTCCTCCTGGTTGCTGTCTGGAATGTGGTTTGATGCCTGGAGGTGGGACAGCCAACTCGGACTGTGAAGGAATAAGCACGAACACAATCTAAGTATAGACAATGTCAGAGAGAGAACATGAAAACAAACTTGTGTCTCATAAGATCACTGGACTATTTCATCAATCTTGGGCTGCTACCTCTTCAACAGTGTACATGAGACACGATACACATATTATGTTCTTTTTTTTTTTTTTTTTTGAGACGGAGTCTCGCTCTGTCACCCAGGCTGGAGTACAGTGGCGTGATCTCGGCTCACTGCAAGCTCCGCCTCCCAGGTTCACGCCATTCTCCTGCCTCAGCATCCTGAGTAGCCGGGATTACAGGCGCCCGCCACCACACCTGGCTATTTTTTGTATTTTTAGTAGAGACAGGGTTTCACCGTGTTAGCCAGGATGGTCTCGATCTCCTGACCTTGTGATCTGCCCGCCTCAGCCTCCCAAAGTGTTGGGATTACAGGCGTGAGCCACTGCGCCTGGCCCATATTATGTTCTTATATATACAGCAGTCTTTTTTGGTGTAATTGAACACAAACTATTAGCTACAGAATGAGATCCATTATTATATTTCAGTTGCACCAGTCATGTGTGAACATAACCTGATACCCAAATTCGTTGTATCTACTTCCACAATTGACAATTAACTTTCCATTATAGACAGGCTGGGGAAAGAACATGGGCTGTGAAAAAACATGGAAACTTTCACTCTAGGAGCTACCAGGTGAAGTATGTGAGGTTGAAATGCTCACTGCATCTGACTGGCCAACTTCTCCCCTACATTTCCCTGTGCCTCTCACAGAGCCAGGACTACACTGAGCAAATGGGCTGAGTGGAAGTGAAGGAGGTAGGTCCCTGCCACCTGTGAGTCAGCTTCCCTGGAAGGTCACCCACATACAGTGAATCAAATCCACGTTGGGGTTACACTTTGTGCTCAGCCGCTGGGACACTGGGGTCTTGTAACCACAGCTCAACATCACTGATCATTAAAGAAATGCTAATCCAAACCACCATGAGATACCATGTCACACCAGTCAGAATGGCTCTTATTAAAAAGTCAAAAAAATAACAGATGCTGGCAAGGTTACAGAGAAAAGAGAATGCTTATACACTGTTGGTGGGAGTGTAAATTGGTTCAACCATTGTGGAAAGTAGTGTGGTGATTCCTCAAAGACCTCAAACCAGAAATAACATTTGTTCCAGCAACTCCATTACTTGGTATACATCCAAAGGAATATAAATCGTTCTGTTATAAAGACACATGCATGCATATGTGCATTGCAGCACTATTCACCATAGTGAAGACATGGAGTCCACAAAAATGCCCATCAATGGTAGACTGGTTTATATACACCGTGGAATAATAAACAGCCACAAAAAAGAACGAGATCACGTCCTTTGCAGGGACATGCATAGAGGGAGAGGCCATTATTGTTAGCAAACTAACACAGGAACAGAAAACCAAATACCACATGTTCTCACCTATACGTGGGAGCTAAATGATGAGAACACATAGAAACATAGAGGCGAGCAACACACACTGGGGCCTCTCAGAGGATGGAGGGTCAGAGGATGGAGGGAATCAGGAAAAGTAACTAATGGGTACTAGGCTTAAGCCTGGGTGATGAAATAATCTGCACAACAAAGCCCCAAGACACACGTTTATGTATGTAACAAACCTGCACATGTTGCCCTGAACCTAAAAGCTTATACAGATGGCAAATAAGCACATGAAAAGATGTTCAACATCATTATCCAGTAAGGAAATACAAGCTTAAAATCACAATGAGGTACTACTGCATATCTATCAGCTTTCTTTTTTTTTTTGAGATGGAGTCTCGCTCTGTCGCCCAGGCTGGAGTGCAGTGGTGCGATCTCAGCTCACTGCAAGCTCCGCCTCCTGGGTTCACGCCATTCTCCTGCCTCAGCCTCCTGAGTAGCTGGGATTACAGGCGCCGCCACCACGCCCGGCTAATTTTTTATATTTTTAGTAGAGACAGGGTTTCACCGTGTTAGCCAGGATGATCTCGATCCTGACCTCGTGATCCGCCCGCCTCTGCCTCCCAAAGTGCTGGGATTACAGGCGTGAGCCACCATGCCCGGCCTATCAGATTTCTAACTTAAAAGACTGATCATGTCAAGTGTTGACAAAAGTGTGGAGGATTTGGAGCCCTCATACAGTGTTGGTGGGGGAGCGGACTGATGAGACTGCTTTGGAAAATGGTTTATCAGTTCCTTAAAAAATGTTAAACATACCTATCATGTGATCTAGACTTTCCACCCCTGTGTATTTACCTGGGAGAGGGGGAAGGCATATGTCCATACTGGGGCTCATGCACGGATATTCATACAAGCTTGTTTTTTTTTTTCTTCTTCTTCAGCTTTACTGAGGTATAGTTGACAAATATAAATTACACCAGCTTTTTTTTTTTTTTTTTTTTTTTTGAGATAGGGTCTTGCCATGTTTCCCAGGCTGGACTTGAACTCCTATGCTCAAGCAATCCTCCTGCCTCAGCCTCCCAAGTAGCTGGGACTACAGGCACATGCTACCCCACCTGGCTTGCACCCTATTTATTTATTTAGAGGCAGGGTGTCACTCTGTTGTCCAGGATGGAGTACAGTGGCATGATCATAGTTTACTGCAGCTTCAAACTCCTGGGCTCAAGTGATCCCGCCGCCTCAGTCTCCTGTGTAGCTGGGACCACAAGCACAAGCCTCCAGGCCTGGCTAATTTTTGTATTTTTTTTGTAGAGACAGGGGTCTTGCTATGTTGCAAGGATGGCTTCAAATTCCTGGCCTCAAGCGATTCTCCCATCTTGGCTTCCCAAAGTGCTGGGATTATAGGCGTGAGCACCTTGCCCAGCCTACAGCTTTATTTTTAATGGGCAAGAGCCTGAACCAATCCAATGGCCAATCAACAAGTGAATGGGTGGACAAACTGCTGTGTATTCACACAATGCAATGAACTCAGTACGTGTGCCTTTTTTTTTTTTTTTTTTTTTTTTTGAGACGGAGTCTCGCTCAGTCCCCCAGGCCGGAGTGCAGTGGTGCGATCGCCTCCCAGGTTCATGCCATTCTCCTGCCTCAGCCCGCCCCGCTGCGATGTGGATCGTAGTATCCAAGGGGGGAGGGGGGGTGATATTACTCAGTTACTCCTAGGATCTTTTCTCTCCTGCCACACTTGGTTAACACCCTGGGACATTATTTTCCATATTCTAGCAAGATGCCACTACTAAAGTCACAGGGGGTATACACCCTGCGATATTCTTTGTCATGTTGTAGGGGAATGTTAATCCTGATGTCACAGGACTCTACACACTGTGATATTATTCCTAATATCCTAGCGGGACATTAATAATAATGTCACAATGTGTGTACAACTTGTGGTGGTGTTCTTAATCTCCTAAGTGGAGGTCACTTTTATTGTCAAACGGGGTATGTTCCCTTTGATATTATTCATAATATCCTAGAGGGATGTCACTCCTTATGTCACAGGGTTTGTACACCTTGTCAAATTACTCGCATTATATCCTTATAAGATGTCACTCCTCATATCACAGAGGGTGTACACTCTGTGATATTATCGTCATATTCTACAGAAATGTTACTTTTAATGTCGCAGAGGGTGTACACCTTGTGAAATTATTCGTTATAGTTTTGTGGGATGTTACCCCTAATGTCACACAGGGTGTACACACAGTGATATTACGTGCAATATTCTATAAAAATGTTACTCGTAAATCACAGGTCCTGTACACCTTTTAATATTCTTCATAGTATTCTAGGAAAACGTTACTACTAATGTCACAGGGCGTGTGGACCCTGTCATAAAATTCGTAATATCCTAGCGGGAGTTCACTACTAATTTCACAATGTGTGTACACCCTTTGATATTATTCGTATTATCCTGAAGAGATGTTACTACTGACGTCCCAGTGCAGGTACATTCTCTGATACTCGTTATATCCGCGGGGGATGTTACTTCTAATGTCACACGGGTTGTACTCCCTGTGTTCTTTTTTTCTAATATCCTAGGGCAATTTTACTTTTAATGACACAGGGGGTGTACACATTGTGATATTATTTGTGATATTCTAGAAAGATGTTACTCCTAATGTCACAGGGGTGTACACCCTGTGATAGTATTCATAATTTCCCAGGAGTCTATACTCCTATTGTCACAGAAGATAACACCCTGTGACATTATTCGTAATATTCTAGCGAGATGATACTCCTAATGTCACAGGGGGTGTACACCCTGTGATATTATTCTTACTATTCTAGGGGGATGCTACTCTTAATGTCACAGGTGTGTTTCTTCTGTGATATTACTGAAAATATGCTAGCAGGATATTACTACTATGTCACAATGCATGTACACCTTGTGATATTATTAGTAATATTCAGGGGGGATGTTACTCCTAACATTACAGGGGTGTACACCATGTGATATTATTCCCAATATTGTAGGGGGATGTTACTCCTAATGTCACAGGGGGTGTACACCCTTCGATATTATTTGTAATCTTATAGAGATATATTACTTTAAATATTACGGTGGGTGTACATACATGGGTACACCCACTGGGATATTATTTGTAATATCTTCGAGAGATATAACTCCTACTATTACAGTAGGTGTACCCTATGTGTGTACACCCTCTGATATTATTTGTAATATCCATGGTAAACATTACTTCTAGTAACCCACAGAGGTTACACCCTGTGATATTTTTCATAATATCATAGGGAGATATTTCTGCTAATAACACAGTGGGTGTACACCATGTGTGTACACTCTGTGATATGATAGCTTATATCCTAGGGAGATATTCCTTCTAATATCACAGTGAGTTTGCACCCTGTGATATCATTCTTAATATTCTAGAAAGATGTTGCTGCTAATATCACAGAGGGTGTGCTCCCAGTGACATTATTCATAATATCCTAGGGAGATGTTACTCCTAATGTCACAGAGGGTGTACACCCTGTTATATTATTCGTAATATTCTAGGGGGGTATTACTTTTAAAGTCACAGGGGTGTACACCCTGTGATGTTATACATAATATCCTAGGAAGAGGTTACTCCTAATATCACATGGGTTATCCTAGGAAGAGGTTACTCCTAATATCACACCCTGTGATAGCATTCAGAATATTCAAAAGGGATATTACTTTTAATGTCACATGGGGTGTACACCCTTTGATATTATTCATAAGATTCTAGGGATATATTACTTCAAGTATCACTTTGGGTGTACACACATGGTGTACACACTATGTGTGAACACCTCCTGTGATATTATTCATAATATCCTAGGTAAATGGGACTGCTAATATCACAGTGAGTGTACACATTGTGATATTATTAGTAATATCCTACGGGAATATTACTCCTAAACCAAAGGCGTGTGTACCCCCTGATATTATTCATAATACTCTAGGGAGATGTTACTCCTAATGTAATATCACAGGGGTGTACACCCTGTGATATTATTCACAGTATATGAGAGGGATATTAGCACTGAAGTCACAATGTGTGTACACCTTGTCATATTATTCATAATATCCTACGGGGATGTTACTCCTATTGTCACAGGGGTTGTGTTTGCTGCGATAGTATTCGTAGTCTCCTAGACGGATGTTACACCTAATGTCACAGGGTGTGTACATCTTGTTATATTATTCGTGATATCCCAAAAAGACATTACTCCTCATGTCACAGGGGCTGTATACCCTGTGATATTATTCGTAATATCCTAGTGAGATGTTACTTTTAATGTCACAGAGGGTGTACACTTTTTGAAATTATTCATCACAGTTTCGTGGGATGTTACTCCTAATCTCATACGGGGTGCACAACGAATGATACGACTTGTCATGTTCTATAGAAATGTTACTCATAAATCACAGGTGTTCTACAGCCTGTAATGTTATGGGTCATATTCTAGGGGAATGTGACATAAATGAATGTCACCCGACGTGTACACCTTGTGATATTATTCGTATTATCCTAGTGGGATGTTACTACTAATGTCACAATTCATGTACACCCTCTGATATTATTCGTTATATCCTCATGGGTTATTCCTCCTGTCACACGGGGTGTAATCCCTGTGATATTATTCGGAATATCTTAGGGGGATTTTACTTTTAAGGTCACAAAGGGTGTACACATTGTAATATCACTCATGATGTTCTAGAAAGATGTTACTCCTAATGTCACATGGGATGTACACCCGTGATATTACACAGGCTAACCCCCTGTGACATTATTCGTAGTACTTTAGCGAGATGATACTCCTACAGTCACAGGAGGTATATGCCCTGTGATATTATTCGGAATATTCCAGGGGGATGTTACTCCTAAAGTCACAGGTGTGTATACCCTGTGACAGTATTCACAATATACTAGCGGGATATTACTAGTAATGTCACCATGTGTGTACACCTTCTGATATTATTCGTAATATCCTGGGAGGATGTTACTCCTAACGTCACAGGGGTGTACACCCTGTGTTATTATTAGTAATATTCTATGGGGATTTTACTTTTAAAATCACAGGGGTGTCAACCCTGGGATCTTATTCGTAATATCCTAGGAAGATATTACTCGTAATGTCACATGGGGTGTACACCCTGGGATATTATTTCGAATATCCTAAAGGGATGTTATCTTAATGTCATAGGGTGTGTACACCCCTTGATATTATTCGTAATATCCTAAGGAAATATTACTTTAAAAATCACAGTGGGTGTGCACACATGGTGTACACCCTGTGATATTATTCACAATATCTGAGGGAGGCATAACTTTTAATATCACAGTGCGTGTACACACTGTGGTATTATTCGTCATATCATAGAAGTATATTATTCCTATTGTCACAGGGGTTTAACATCCTGTGAGATTATTTGTAGTAATCCAGGCGGATGATTACCCTAAATTCGCAGGGTGTGTACACCCTGTGATATTATTGGTAATATTCTAGGGGGATGTTACTCCTAATGTCGCAAATGTGTACACGCTGTGATATTATTCACAATCTACTAGCTGGATATTGTTACTAATGTCACAATGTGTGTACACCTTGTGATATTATTCGTAATGGATGTTACTCCTATCGTCACAGGGGGTGTTTTCTCGGCTATGATTCGTAGTATCCCAGAGGGATGTTACTCCTACCATACAAATTGTGTGCAGTTTGTTATATTATTTGTAATATCCTAGAGTGATGTTACGCCTCATATCATGGGGTTGTATATCCTGTGATGTTGTTATTCTTCACGTTCTAGGAAGATGTTTACTCCTAATATCACGGAAAGTGTACAATCTGCGAAGTTATTCATAATAGTTTCAGGGGATGTTACTCCTAATGTCACACGTGGTGTACAAACCGTGATATTATTTGTAAAGTTTTTTTGGATATATTACTCCTAATATGTCAGCGGCTGTACACACAGGGGCTGTGTGTCATACTATTCGTAATATCCTAAAGAAATGTTACCACTAATGTCACAGGCGGTGTACACCATGTGGTATTATTCCCAATACTGTAGGGTGATGTTACTCCTAATGTCACAGAAGGTCTTCACACTCTGATAATATTTGTAATACCCTAAATGGATGTTACTACTGGCGTCACAATGCAGCTACACAAGCTGATATTATTTCTTATATCCTCGGGCGATGTTACTTCTAATGTCACAGGGGTTGTACATTTTTCGATATTATTCGTAATATTTTAGAAAGATGTACTCCTAATGCCACAGAGGGTGTACACCCTGTGAAGTTATTCATAATAGTTTTGGGGGCTGTTACTCCTAATGTCACCCGTGGTGTACAGTGATATTATTCGTAATATTTTATGGAAATGTTACTCCTAATATCGCAGGGGCTGTACACCTTGTAATATTATTCATAATATCCTAACGAAATGTTACTTCTAATGTCACAGGGGATGTACACCGTATGATATGGTTCCCCATATTGTAGGTGGATATTACTCCTAATATCACAGGGGGTGTTCACACTGTGATAATATTCATAATATCCTAAATGGATGTTACTGCTAATGTCACGACACGTGTACATCCTCTGTATTTGTTCATTATATCCTCGGGGGAGGTTACTCCTACTGTCACACAGGGTGTACTCCCTGTGATATTATTCATAATATCCTAGGTGGATGTTACTCCTGTCACAGGGGCTGTGCGTTTTGTGATATTATCCACAATATCCTAGAAAGATGTTACTCCTCAGGTCACAGGGGATGTACACCCGTGATATTATTCGTACTATCCTAGGGGACGTTACTCCAAATGTCACAGAAGGTGTACACTCTGTGATGCTACTTGTAATGTGTCAGGGAAATGTACTCCTAATGTCACAGGGCATGTGCACCATGTGTGCACAGCCCCTGTGATGTTATTTGTAATATTCTCGAGGGATGTTAATCCTAATATTCCATACGCTGTTAACCATGTGTGAACACCTTTGTGGTATTATTCCTCACATACTAGAAGGATGTAACTCCTAACATCACAGGAGATCGAAACCATCCTGGCTAACAGGGTGAAACCCCATCTCTACTAAAAATACAAAAAAATTAGCCGGGCGTGGTGGCGGGCGCCTGTAGTCCCAGCTACTCGGGAGGCTGAGGCAGGAGAACGGCGTGAACCCGGGAGGCGGAGCTTGCAGTGAGCCGAGATCGCGCCACTGCACTCCAGCCTAGGCGACAGAGACTCTGTCTCAAAAAAAAAAAAAAAAAAAAAAATCAAAGGATAGCTTCAAATTGTATTCAGCTGTTTCGTTACATTGCAGCAGGAAGAAATTTTTCTCAGCAGGTCTATTTTCATGACACTTGCTTTCAGAGTAAGAGGTTATTTCAGACACAGTGGTTTGATTTAGTCTTTGTTGAAAACCATAAATAGCCTACAAACAACAAAAAGGGATGAATAGGATTTGCGTTCATGTGGAGTGCATCATCTGTGCTTTTAAATTTATCCTATGAAAAGAAATAAAAAATATATAATATATAATATCGAACATTGGTTTCCTAAATTAGCGAATCAACCATTTCCTCAAATTATTCCAAGTTCTTCCAAGATGCTTCAGAAGCATTCTCTGGAGGCAATTGTTCCAAATGGTGAAGAGTACTAGATGGATCAGAACCTCACAGGATTCTTGCTTCTATTGCAGAAGAGTTACTTTCCAGGACTTCAAAGGTTTAGAGAAGCTGCTTGATTCGTGTGGCTTGCAGAGGTGCACGGGCTTTGGAGTCACGAAAAGTTAATCCTGAGTCCCAGCCCAGCCACTTAGTAGCTGTGAGGCTTTGGACAACTTCCTTGTCTTGGAAAGTTATATAAACCTCATCTGCAAGAAAAGGCATGATACTGATTGTAAAAATGGCAGGAATTCTTCATCCCTTCCTGTATTTATGCCTTTTGTGATGTGCTTTTAGCTGGGACTACAGGCACCCGCCACCACGCCCGGCTAATTTTTTGTGTTTTTAGTAGAGACGGGGGTTTCACCGTGTTCACCAGGATGGTCTCGATCTCCTGACCTCGTGATCCGCCCGCCTCGGCCTCCCAAAGTGCTGGGATTACAGGCGTGAGCCACTGCGCCCGGCCTATGTGAGCCATTTTTTTGTTAATAGCTTTATTGGGATCACACACGTAAAATTTAGCCATTTAAAATGAATGATTTTGTGGCTTTTTTTTTTTTTTTTTTGAGACAGAGTCTCACTCTGTCGCCCAGGCTGGAGTGCAAAGGTGCGATCTTGGCTCACTGCAACCTCCACCTCCCAGGTTCAAGTGATTCTCCTGCCTAAGTCTCCTGCGTAGCTGGGATTACAGGTGCAGGCCACCACATGTGGCTAATTTTGTATTTTTAGTAGAGATGGCGTTTCACCATGTTGGCCAGGATGGTCTCGATGTCCTGACCTTATGATCTACCCGCCTCGGCCTCCCAGAGTGCTGGGATTACAGGCGTGAGCCACCGCGCCCGGCTCTGATTCTGTGGCTTTTAGTACATCCACAGAGTTGTCCAACCATCATCACAGTCAATTTGAGATGATCACCCCACAAAGAAATTCTGCATCCTGTAGCAGCCAACTCCTTTTCCCCCAGCCTATGCAACTTTCTGTCTAATCTACTAATCTACTTTCTGTCTCTATTTGCCAATTCTGAACATTTCATATAAAAATAAAATCATGCAATATGTGGGGTTCGTGTGTGTGTATATGTGGCTTCTTTCACTTAGCCAAATACTTTCAAGGTTCATTCATGTTGTAGTATGTATCAGCATTTCATTCCTTTTGTTTTGTTTTAGAGACAGGGTCTCGCTCTGTCACCCAGGCTGCAGTGCAGTGGTGTGATCATGGCTGACTGCATCCTCGACCTCCCCAGGCTCAGGTGATCCTCCCACCTCAGCCTCCCAATAGCTGGGACTACAGGCACACACCACCATGCCCGGCTATTTTTTTTATTTTTATTTTTTCGCATTTTTAGTACAGACGAGCTCTCATCATGTTTCCCAGGCTGGCAATTCCTGGGCTCAAGTGATCCACCTGCCTACACCTCCCAAAGTGCTGAGATTACAGGCATGAGCCACAGGGCCCAGCCTTCATTCCTTCTTACAGGTGAATAAGATTTCATTGCAAGGATAGACCACATTTTATCCTCTGACGGACACTGGAGCCTTTTTCACACATTTGCTGTTATGAATACTGCCGCTGTGAACATTTGTGTACTAGCTTTTTTGTGGATGTTTTCATTTCTCTTGTGTATCTGTACCTGGGGGTGGAGTTTTTGGGTCAAATGGTACCTCTATGTGTGAATTTTAGAGGGGCTGCCAGACTGTTTTCCAGAGTGGCTGCACCATTATGCAATCCCACCAGCAGGGTGTGAGGGTTCCAATTTCTCCGTATCTTCACCGACACCTGTTTTTGTCTTTTTTTTTTTTTGAGGCGGAGTTTCGCTCTTTCGCCCAGGCTGGAGTGCAATGGTGCGAACTCCACTGACTGCAACCTCTGCCTTCCCGTTTCAAGTGATTCTCCTGCCTCAGCCTCCTGAGTAGCTGGGATTACAGGCGTCTGCCATCACACCCGGCTAAATTTTGCATTTTTAGTAGAGACGGGGTTTCATCACATTGGCCAGGTTGGTCTCGAACTCCTGACCTCGTGATCTGCCCGCCTCGGCCTCCCAAAGTGCTGGGATTAAAGGCGCCACCGTACCCAGCCATCTGTTTATTTATTTCATTTTAGTCATCCTACTGGGAATGCAGTGGTATCTCATTGTAGTTTTTGGTAACAGCTTTATTGAGAGAGGATTCAAACAGCATACAATTCACCCATTTAAACTACATGCAGCAATGTGGCTGGATCTCAAATTAATTAGTCCAAGTAAAATAATCCAGATAAGAGTAAGGACATTTGAATAAAAGCTATTTTAGCTGGGGAAAAAAAAGTAAATATTGTACAACTGTATTCATATAAAATTCTAGAAAATGCAAAATAGTCCAGGCACAGTGGTTCACGCCTATAATTCCAGCACTTTGGGAGGCTGAGGTGGGCGGATCATGAGCTCAGGAGTTCGAGACCAGCCTGACCAACATGGTGAAACCCATCTCTACTAAAGATACAAGAATTATTATTATATTGTACCCTATTTTAAATATCATATATATTATTTACAAATGAATGTAACATTGTATACAAGGTTAAGTGTATATAAATGAATGTCCCCTAGGCAAGGCTGGGTCCCAACCCAGAGAGGAAACCCTCCCGGAGAAGAGCTGTAGCCAGAACGCTGCCTCATTCAGACACGCGTGGGAGCTGTCACCTGTCACTAAGAGCCTGAGGGGGCGGGGCCTGAGGCCCTACCCAATCAGGGGCACCGGGGCGGGGACTGCCTAATCAGGCGCTCCGCTAGAAAACCCGAGGCGGCTTCCGGGTCTGCCCGGCCTTTGTCTCTCGTGTCCGCACGTGCGTGGCTCGGCCAGTAGCCGCTGCGCTTCTCCTTCGCTCTCGGCGGTTCAGGAGGCTCTGCTGCAGCCGGGGTCCTCCTGTGACCTGCATGTACTGGGGGACTCGCAGGGAGGATGTCGGGACACCCCGGAAGCTGGGAAATGGTGAGTTGCGCCGCCGGGGGTCTGGAGAAAGGAAGGGGCTGTGGCGGCCCCGGGCGCCGGGCTCCCAGCGGTCGGCTCCCGAGAGCGGACCCGAGTCCCTGCTGGCGCGGCGCGGCCGTCGGTCCTTTCTGGCGCCCGGCAGGGCTGGGCGGGCAGCGGCACCCCGGGCTCCCGTCCCGTCTCTGCACGGCGACTTCCGTCCTGCCCGAATCCGCTTCCCTCCCCGGCCCCGCGCCCGCGGCCCCGCGGCTCCCCGGGATCCTGCAGTGAGACCCCAGGCGCCTCAGGGGAGAGGCCCAGCGCGGTGTGCGGGCTCGCGCCTGCGAGGAGCTGTGGCCGCTGGCGTTTCTAATCCCTCCTCAATCCTGTTAAAAATTAAACTGAGGTTTCATTAAAGCGTTACAGAGTTTGAGCAAACAGCGATTCATGAGTAGGGGAGCACCCAGCCACGGTTTTTGGTTTGTGGGCCAACGGACGGTCTTGATGGAAAGGCTTTTATAAAATGTGTAAGGAAGTAAACCAAATTTATTTATTTATTTTTTCTTTTAATGATTGGGTTGGGGGGAGGTCTCCCTATGTTGCCCAGGCTGGTCTTGAACTCCTGGTCTCAGCCTCCCAAAGTGCTGGGATTACCGCGCCCAGCCCAAAGCAACCCCAATTTAATAATTGATTGGTTATAATTATGTAGTTCTGTTATTCGGATTATTTAGGTGGATGGTTCCTGGTTATGTAATCAGAGGTAAATTGCTGATTTGGGGTTGGTTAAGTTTTGTTTCCCTTCAAGTTAATTACTTTACAAGAAAGGCATGAAGTACCTTTAGGTTTTCTTGGTGAGGAACTCAGGGCACCATCATCACTTTAAGGGAGGAGGCCACCCCTCATATTGTCTTATGCCCAATTTCTGCCTCCAAAGAAAGAAGAAGCAAAAACTAAAAGGCAGAAATGAAATCCACAGGCAGACAGCCTGGCGCTGGGCCCTGGGCCTGGTTAAAGATCGACCCCTGACCTAAGCGGTTGTGTTATCTATAGATTCCAGACATTGTATGGAAAAGCACTGTGAAAATCCCTGTCCTGTTCTGTTCCATTTTGCGGCCCCCAGTCACGTACCCCCTGCTTGCCCAATCAATCACGACCCTCTCACGTGGACCCCCTTAGAGCTGTAAGCCCTTAAAAGGGACAGGAATTGCTCACTTGGGGAGCTCGGTTTTTGGAGACGTGAGTCTTGCCAAAGCTCCCGGCCGAATAAAGGCCTTCCTTCTTTAACTCGGTGTCTGAGGGGTTTTGTCTGCAGCTTGTCCTGCTACAACTTCAGTCTAATTTCTTCCTATTTAATTATTTCCACAAGGATACTGGTTTCCCCTGCATTTTCCAAATGTAAGGCAAGCAGGGTCTCAAATCCATGACCGTATTCCCCAGCCTAACTCTTCTAGAACTTGCAGTAAAATTCTAAATTTCCAGTTTCTTCCTCAGACTCCCAAACTCCAACTTCCCCTCTCCAATTTACAACTTTATTATTTGTTCTTTATTGTGCATTTGAACCAGATGCAGTGTTTTAATTGTTTATCATGTTTTCACTGAGCAGTGAGGAGCTGTTTCTGAACGTTTCTCGTGAAAACAGAGAATAATCACCTGATCTAGTCCACTATAAAAAATTCTTTGTATCTTCATTTTGTCTTCCCTAGGCACACTCACAAACGTCTTTGGATGGAGGTTTCCCTTTGGAACCTTCACGTGGTGATGTGTCCTCAGCCACCCTCCTGTCTTTTCTGGGTCCTGGGTTCAAAACTGTTTGAGGATGACCTAATGTGCTCACACTGGCCATGTCTCTTGGAGTGTCATAAATAGTGAATGTCAGCTGTTGGGTCCACTTCTTCCAGAAGACAAGGTGAGGTTTAGGGGTGGAGCCTCTCAGAGGAGCAGCTGGATGGCATGAATCCCCTGGGACCGAGAGGAGTCTCCTGGGATACTCTTCTAAATTCTTCCTCTAAAAAGCTAATCCATTGGGACTTAGATTTTATTTTTCTCTCACCCCTGTTATCACTCCTTAGAGACAAAATGCTGGTTAGGCAGTCAGATACTGGTATTGAGGGAAGAAAGAATTTTTGCCCTCTGGATTGTCTCATACTTGTGAAGGGAGAACAGCTATTCCAAAGTACAAGGAAACCCCTCCCCGCAGTGAGGCAAGAACCTGAAAAGCAAAATGAATTTGGGGCAGAGTGGGGACACAGCGCAGGTTTTGGGGGGAGGGTGGGCATTGAGTACTTCCCTGAGCAGGATGGGGTGGGAGAATTCAGGAGATAAGATGGTCTGACTTGACCCTTGAGTCAGCCATGTCCGTGCTCATCAGTACTGCTACTCGTTTGTCACCTTGAAAATACTTGTTCACTTATTTTAACTTCAGTTTTTCACTGACTGAAAAATACATTTTATCAGTACAGCTTAAAAGATAAGAAAATATTTTCAAAAGGCCAATAAAGAGGTGTATATCAGAAAAATATTAGATATCTAGTCATATATTTCATTTGTTAAAAATTCTTAAATGGCTTTTTTCTTCCCCAGAGGGAGTGTAGTAAGTTTCACAGGTTTGTTCTTTTCTGGGGGTGGTTTCAACCCGAATTCCAGGGCTTAGCTTTGGGAATGCTACCAGGGAAAAATAGGGACACTGTCTTCCATTATGGCTGCAGAAAAATACGTTTTCACAAGGAAGTATACTCACTAACAGAAGCTCACTAAAGCATCAGTTCCACCTTTGTGCCGAGTGGAGATTCTGTGACAGTGGATGACTCTGTTTCCTGTTACCTGGATGTCCAAGTTTAATGGTAAATCTGTGGGTGGGGACTTGGCATTTTTAGATGTGTTAACATCGAAATAATTTCTTTATGAAATAATTTGTTATCATGGAAATAATTACATGACTTGTTTATTGTATGAAAGGAATACTTCTGCTTTTCCTGTTGAGGTATGAAATGTAAGTGCCTTACAATTTTATTCCCTCCAACATACATAAAAGCTGAGTTTGAGTGATTTTGCTGGACTCTTCAAACACTGAGTATTTTTTCATTTAAAACAAAGTGGGGGCCAGGCGCGGTGGCTCAAGCCTGTAATCCCAGCACTTTGGGAGGCCGAGGTGGGCGGATCATGAGGTCAGGAGTTCAAGACCAGCCTGACCAACATGGTGAAACCTATCTCTACTAAAGATACGAAAAATTAGCTGGGCGTGGTGGCGTATGCCTGTAATCCCAGCTACTCGGGAGGCTGAGGCAGGAGAATCGCTTGAACCCAGAAGGTGGAGGTTGCAGTGAGCTGAGATTATGCCATTGCACCCCAACCTGGGTGACAATCAAAACAAAACAAGCAAACTAAAAAACTCATAATAAGCATGTGAATCCTTCACCAGCAACCAGGTTCTCTCATCAAAATTGGACTAGAAGGATGGTGTGACCCACGGAGAGAAGGAAGAGCAGTGTGGTGCTGTGTCCCACCTGAAAGCCAGGTGGGGAAGGGGATCCTCCTCCCCCAGCTCAGGGAGGCGGTGAGTGAGTGCGCTACCCAGCCGGGGAAACTGTGCTATTTCCATGGAGCTGTGCAACCCATGGGATCGGAAGATCCCACTCGCAAACCCACGCCACCGAGGCCTGGCGTCCCAACCCTGGAACGCCTGGATTGTTACAGCCTTTCAGCTGGAATCTACTTAAGCCTACCCAACTCCCAGGGGGAGGGGCAACCAGCACTGGCCGTGGCTGCCTCCTGTCTAAGCCATTCGAGCTCCTCGGG
Source organism: Pongo abelii (assembly GCF_028885655.2). Taxonomy (NCBI): domain Eukaryota; kingdom Metazoa; phylum Chordata; class Mammalia; order Primates; family Hominidae; genus Pongo; species Pongo abelii. The sequence goes on along the minus strand of NC_071985.2, from coordinate 1,885,702 downwards.
GAGGGGCAGCAGCCAGTACTGGGACTCCAACTGCCTAACGTGCTAAGCTCCCTGGACAAGAGAAGGTTGGCACCCATATCTATAGCTCCAGGCTGCACTTTTTCCCTGCTTTAGCCAGGGAGGCTGTACAGCTTGGTCCCAAGACCTGTCCCTACAGCCCAATACACTTGCAGCCAGAGTGCCTCTTCAGGCCTAACCCTGACCCATCCTTCCTCATTGGGTGGGGCTTCCCTGGAGGGTCTCCAGTAACTCCAGCCAGACGCTCAGGGACAGAATTTGGATCTCCCTAGGCCTGAGCCCCTAGGGGGAGGGGTGGCCGCAGTCTCTGCGGACCGGCAGACTTAGCCTCTCCTCCTGGTAGTTCTGAGGAATCTTGGCAGCCCAGGTGAGTGGGTTTCCCCCCAGTGAAGCACACCCTCTCCACCAAGGGACAAAGTGTTTCGTTAAATGGGTCCTTTTCCCTGTGCCACCCAACTGGGTGAGACCCTCCAACAGGGGTTGTCACACACCCTATTCAGGAGCGATCCTACTGGCATCCTGTTGGTGTCCCTTGAGGTAAGAAGTCCCAGAAGGAGGAGCAGGCACCCATCTTTGCTCTTCTCTAGCCTCCTTGAGTGACATCTCCAGGCATGGGAATGAATCAGATGAATACGCCTGAAGTGAACCCCCAGCAAACTGAGGCAGCCCTACAGAAGAGGGACATGACTACTTAAAGAAAAACAAGCAAGCAGAAACTGACAACAGTGTCAACAACAACAACAACAACAACAAAGGCCCTCACAAAAAACCCACGTAAGAGTCAGCAGCCTCAAAACCGAAGCTAGACAAACTCACAAAGATGAGAAAGAATCAATGAAAAAATGCTGAAAACCCAAAAGGCCAGAGTACCTCTTCTCCAAATTATCACAACATCTCTCCATCAAGGCCACAGAACTGGATGGAGGATCAGTTGGACGAACTGACAGAAGTAGGCTTCAGAAGATGGGTAATAAAAAACTACAATGAGCTAAAGGAACATGTTCTAACCCAACGCAAAGAAGCTAAGAACCTTGATAAAAGGTTAAATTAAGGGAGGAGACCACCCCTCATATTGTCTTATGCCCAATTTCTGCCTCCAAAGAAAGAGTAAAAACTAAAAGGCAGAAATGAAATCCACAGGCAGACAGCCCGGTGCCACACCGTGGGCCTGGTAGTTAAAGATCGACCCCTGACCTAATCGGTTGTTATCTATAGATTCCAGACATTGTATGGAAAAGCACTGTGAAAATCCCTGTCCTGTTCTGTTCCGTTCTGATTACCAGTGCATGCAGCCCCCAGTCACATACCCCCTGCTTGCTCAATCGATCACGACCTTCTCACGCGGACCCCCTTAAAGTTGTGAGCCCTTAAAAGGGACAGGAATTGCTCACTCAGGGAGCTTGGCTTTTGAGACGCAAGTCTGCTGAAGTTCCCAGCTGAATAAAGCTCCTTCCCTCTTTAACCCGGTGTCTGAGGAGTTTTGTCTGTGGCTCCTCCTGCTACAAAAGGAATTGCTAATTAGAATAACCAGCTTAGAGAAGAACACAAATGACCTGGTGGAGCTGAAAAACACAGCATGAGAACTTCATGAAGCACACACAAGTATCAACAGCTGAACTGACCAAGTGGAAGAAAGGATATCAGAGTGTGAAGACCACCTTACTGAAATAAGACATTCAGACAAGATGAAGACCGCCTTACTGAAATAAGACATGCAGACAAGAAGAGAGAAAAAAGAATGAAAAAGAATTAACAAAGCCTCCAAGGAATATGGGACTTCATAAAAAGACTGAACTTATGATTGACTGGAGTACCAGGAGGAGATAGGGAGAATGGAAACAAGCTGGAAAACACACTTCAGGATATTAGCCAGGAGAACTTCCCCAACCCAGCAAGACAGGCCAACATGCAAATTCAGGAAATACAGAGAAGACCATTAAGATACTCCTCAAGAAGAACAACCCCAAGACACATAATCATCAAATTCTCCAAGGTCAAAATGAAGGAAATACTGTTAAGGGCAGCCAGATAGAATGGCCAGGTCACCTATAAAGGGAAGCCCATCAGACTAATGGTAGACATCTCAGCAGAAACTACAAGCCAGAAGAGACAGGGAGCCAATATTCAATATTTTTTTTTTTTTTTTTTTCAGATGGAGTCTCACTCTGTTACCCAGGCTGGAGTGCAGTGGTGCGATCTCAGCTCACTGCAACCTCCACCTCCCAGGTTCAAGCGATTCTCCTGCCTCAGCCTCCCGAGTAGCAGGGATTACAGGCATGCACCACCACACCCAGCAAATTTTTTGTATTTAGTAGAGACGGGGTTTCGTCATGTTAGTCAGGCTGTTCTCAAACTCCTGACCTCAGGTGACCCACCCACCTTGGCCTCCTAAAGTGCTGGGATTATAGGCATGAGCCACCGCGCCCAGCCTCAACATTCTTAAAGGAAAGAATTTTCAACTCAGCATTTCATATTCAGCCAAACTAAGTTTCATAAGTGAAGGAGAAATAAAATCTTTTCCAGACAAATGCTGAAGGATTTCGTTACTACCAGGCCTGTGCTGCAAGAGCTCCTGAAAGAAGCACTAAATACGGAAAGAAAAAACTGGTACCAGCCACTGCAAAAACACACCAAAATATAAAGACCAATGACACCATGAAGAAACTGCATCAACTAACGGGCAAAATAACAAAATAGCATCATGACAACAGGATCAAATTCACACATAATAATAATAACCTTAAATGTAAATGGGCTAAAAGCCCCAATTAAAAGACTTGGACTGGCAAATTGGATAATGAGTCAAGACCCATCAGTGTGCTGTATTCAGGAGACCTATCTTATGTGCAAAGACACACATAGGTTCAATATAAAGGGATGAAGGAATATTTACCAAGCAAATGTAAAGAAAAAAAAAGAAAAAGGCAGGGATTGCAATCCTAGTCTCTGACAAAACAGACTTGAAACCAACAAAGATCAAAAAAGACAAAAAAGGGCACTGCATAATGTTAAAGGGAACTATTCAACAGGAAGAGCTAACTATTCTAAATATATATGCACCCAATACAGGAGCACCCAGATTCATAAAACAAGTTCTTACAGACCTACAAAAGGAATTACACTCCTGTGTAATAATAGTATGAGATTTTAACACCCCACTGTCAGTATTAGATCAATGAGACAGAAAATTAGCAAGGCTATCCAGGACTTGAACTCAGCTCTGGATCAAGTGACCTAGTAGATGTCTAAAGAACTCTCTACCACAAGTCAACAGAATATACATTCTTCTCAGTGCCACATGGCACTTATTCTCAAATCAACCACATAATTGGAAGTAAGACACTTCTTAGCAAATGCAAATGAACTGAAATCATAATAGTCTCTCGGACCACAGTGCAATCAAGTTAGAACTCAGGATTAAGAAACTCACTCCAAACCACACAATTTCATGGAAATCAAAAAACCTGCTCCTGAATGACTGCTAGGTAAATAATAAAATTAAAGCAGAAATCAAGAAGTTCTTTGAAACCAATGAGAACAAAGAGACAATGTACCGGAATCTCTGGGACACAGCTAAAACAATGTTAAGAGGAAAAATTATAGTACTAAATGCCTACATCAGAAAGCTAGAAGCAAGAGCAAACTATTCCAAAAGCTAGCAGAAGACAAGAAAGAACTAAGATAAGAACTGAAGAAGACAGAGACACAAAAAACCCTCCAAAAAAAAAAAAAAAAAAATCAACAAACCCAGGAGCTGGTTATTTGAAATAATTAACAAAATAGACCACTAGCTAGACTAATAAGACAGAGAATAACCAAAAGATACAATAAAAAATGATAAAGGGAGTTATCACCACTGACCCCACAGAAATAAAAACTACCATCAGAGAATACTATAAACACTCAATGCAAATAAAGTCGAAAATCTAGAAGAAATGGATAAATTCTTGGACTCCTACCAAGACTAACCCAGGAAGACGTCAAATCCCTAAGTAGACCAATAACAAGCTCTGAAATTGAGGCAGTAATTAATAGCCTACCAATCAAAAAAAGCCCAGGACCAGATGGATTCACAGCAGAATTTTACCAGAAATACAAAGAGGAGCGGATACCATTCCTTCTGAAACTATTCCAAACAATTGAAAAGGAAGGACTCCTCCCTAACTCATTTTATAAGGCTAGCATCATCCTGATACCAAAACCTGGCAGAGACACAACAAAAAAAGAAAACTTCAGGCCAATAACCCTGATGAACATCAATGCAAAAATCCTCAAGAAAATACTGGCAAACTGAATCGAGCAGTACATCAAAAAACTTATTCATCACGATCAAGTTAGCTTCATTACTGGGATGCATGGCTGGTTTAACATGCAAATCAATAAACATAATCCATCAGACAAAGAGAACCAAAGACAAACACCACATGATTCTCTCAATAGATGAAGTAAAGGCCTTCGATAAAATTCAGCATCCCCTCATGTTAAAAACTCTCAATCAACGAGGTATTGATGGAACGTATCTCAAAATAATAAGAGCTATTTATGACAACCCCACAGCCAATATCATACTGAATAGTCAAAAGCTGGAAGTATTCCCTTTGGAAACTGGTATAAGACAAGGATGACCTCTCTCACCACTCCTAAGTTCTGGCCAGGACAATCAGGCAAGAGAAATAAATAAAGAGTATTAAAATAGGAAGAGAGTAAGTCTGTTTGTAGATGACATAATTTTATATTTGAAAAACCCCATTATGTGAGCCCAAAAACGTTTTGAACTGATAAGCAACTTCAGCAAAGTCTCAGGATACAAAATCCCTGTGCAAAAATCACAAGCATTCTGTTACACCAACAGTAGGCAAGCAGAGAGTCAAATCATGAATGAACTCCCATTCACAATCACTACAAAGAGAATAAAATACCTAGGAATACAGTTAACAAGGGATGTAAAGGACCTCTTCAAGGAGAACTACAAACCACTGCTCAAGGAAGTAAGAGAGGACACAAACAAATGGAAAAAATTCCATCTTCATGGATAGGAATAATCAGTATCACGAAAATGGCCACACTGCCCAAAGTAATTTACAGATTCAGTGCTATTCCCATCAAACTACCATTGACATTCTTCACAGAATTAGCAAAAACTATTTAAAATTTCATGTGAAATTGGCCGGGCACAGTGGCTCATGCTTGTAATCCCAGCACTTTAGGAGGCCAAGGCAGGTATATCACTTGAGGTCAGGAGCTTGAGACCAGCCTGGCCAACATGGTGAAATCCCATCTCTAATAAAAATACAAAAAATTAGCCAGGCATGGTGGCGTGCACCTGTAATCCTTGCTAATGGGGAGGCTGAGGCAAGAGAATCACTTGATCCCAGGAGGTGGAAGTTGCAGTGAGCCGAGATCATGCCACCGCACTCTAGCCTGGGCAACAGAGTCAGACCCATCTTTAAAAAAAAAAAAAAAGTTATATGGAATCAAAGAAGACCCCATATACCCAAGACAATCCTAAGCAAAAAGAACAAAGCTGGAGGCATCATGCCACCTGACTTCAAACTATACTACAAGGCTACAGCAGCCAAAATAGCATGCTACTGGTACCAAAACAGATATATAGACCAACGGAGCAGAACAGAGACCTCAGAAATACCACCACACATCTAAAACCATCTGATCCTTGACAAACCTGACAAAAACAAGCAATGAAGAAAGGATCTCTGATTCAGTAAGTGGTGCTAGGAAAACTAGCCAGCCATATGCAGAAAATGGAAACTGGACCCCTTCCTTATACCTTATACCAAAATTAACTCAAGATGGGTTGAAGATTTAAATGTAAAATCCAAAACCATAAAATCCCTAGGAGAAAACCTAGGGAGGCCGGGTGCAGTGGCTCGTGCCTGTAATCCCAGCAGTTTGGGAGGCCAAGGTGGGTGGATCACGAGGTTAGGCATTCGAGATCAGCCTGGCCAACACAGTGAAACCCTGTCTCTACTAAAAATACAAAAAAAAAAAAAGAAAGAAAACCTAGGGAATATCACTCAGGACACAGGCGTGGGCAACTTCATGGCAAAAATGCCGACAGCAATTGCAACAAAAGCAAAAGCTGACAAATGGGATCTAATTAAACTAAAGAGCTTATGCACAGCAAAAGAAACTCTCCTCAGAGTGAACAGGCAACCTACAGAATGGGAGAAAATTTCTGGAATCTATCCATCTGACAAAGGTCTAATATCCAGAATTTACAAGGAACTTAAATATATTTACAAGAAAAAACAACTCATTAAAAAGTGGGCAAGGGATATGAATAGACACTTCTCAAAAGAAGACATTTATGCATCTAACAAACACATGAACAAAAGCTCAACATCACTAATCATCAGAGAAATGCAAATCAAAACAATGAGATACCATCTCATGCCAGTCAGAATGGCGATTATTAAAAAGTCAGGAAACAATAGATGTTGGTGAGGCTGTGGGGAAATAGGAACGCTTTTACACTGTTGGTGGGAATGTAAATTAGTTCAACCATTGTGGAAGACAGTGTGGAGATTCTTCAAGGATCTAGAACCAGAAATACCATTTGACCCAGCAATCCCATTACTGGGTATATACCCAAAGGAATATAAATCATTCTACTATAAAGACACATGCACACGTATGTTTATTGCAACATTATTTACAGCAGCAAAGACATGGAACCAACCCAAATGCCCATCAATGATAGACTGGATAAAGAAAATGTGAGATAGATATATATATATATACCAATATATACCATAGAACACTATGTAGACATAAAAAGGAATGAGATCATGTGCTTCACAGGGACATGGATGAAGCTGGAAGTCATCATCCTCAGCAAACACAGGAACAGAAAACTAAACACCGCATGTTCTCACTCATAAGTGAGAGCTGAACATTGAGAACACATGGAAACAGGGGGAACAACAGACACCAGGGGCTGTTGGGGGTTGGGGGGTGAGGGGAGGGAACTTAGAGGACAGGTCAATAGGTGCAGCAAACCACCATGGCACATGTATACCCATGTAACAAACTCATATGTTCTACACATGTATCCCATTTTTGTTTGTTTTAGAAGAAATAAAAGAAAACATAAAAATTCCGGACTAATTTAAAATGAACAATTCTCCGATCAATCACATGGCAAATCCTTGCCCCAAGAGTGCAGAGAAAGAAAGGTACACACATAGACCCAAAACTTACTAGAGTAGAAACCCATAAGCACAACATCTTCATGAACCAGTACATCTGCAGGAAAATTGAAAGTGTAATTGGCAAATTGTTTAAAGCTGAGTGTGAACATGATTGACGGTAACAAATAACTGGAAGTGTCAAGCTGGGAACTGCTTAGGGCAAACCTGCCTTCTGTTCTACTCAAAGTTACCCCTCTGCTCACTGAGATCAATGCATATCTGACTGCCTCATTTTGGAGAGGCTTGTCAGAAACTCAAAAGAATGCAACCACTTGTCTCTTATCTACCGATGACCTGAAAGCTCCCTCCGCACTTCAAGTTGTCCTGCTTTTGCTTTGAGTTGTCCTGCCTTTCTGGACTGAACCAATGTTCATCTTACATATGTTAATTGATGTCTCATGTCTCCCTAAAATGTATAAAACCAAGCTGTGCTCCGACCACCTTGGGCACATGTTGTCAGGACCTCCTGGGGCTGTGTCATGGATGTGTGTCCTCAACCTTAGCAAAATAAACTTTCTAAATTACTGAGACCCATCTCAAATTTTCACGGTTCACACCACTATGTAATACCCTTGACGTTTTAAATCTTTATTGGTTTAAATCTGTTTTGTCAGAAACTAGGATTGTAACCCCTGCTTTTCTGTTTTCCATTTGCTTGGCAGATTTTTCTCCATCTCTTTATTTTGATCCTAGGTCACTGCATGGGTCTCTTGAAGACAACATACCATCAGGTCTTGCTTTCTTATGCAGCTTGCCATTGTGTGCCTTTTAAGTGGGGCATTTAGCCTGTTTACATTCAAGATTAGTATTGATATGTGTGGATTTGATCCTGTTGTGTTGTTAGCTGGTTATTATGCTGGCTTGTTTGTGTGGTTGCTTTATAGTGTCACTGATCTGTGTATTTAAGTGTGTTTTTGTATTGGCTGGTAGCAGACTTTTCTTTCTATATTTAGTGCTCCTTTCAAGATCTCTCATAAGGCAGGTCTGGTGGTAATGAACTCCCTCAGCATTTGCTTGTCTGAAAAGGATCTTATTTCCCTTTCACTTAGGAAGCTTAGTTTGGCTGGGAATGAAATTCTTGGTTGAAGATTTTTTTCTTTAAGAATGTTGAATATAGGCCCTCAGTCTTTTCTGGCTTATAGGGTTTCAACTGAGAGGTCTGCTGTTAGCCTGATGGGGTGACCTTTGTAGATGACCTGCCCTGTATAGCTGCCTTTAACAGTCTTTCTTTCATTTTGACCATGGAAAATCTGATTATTATGTGTCTTGGAGATGATTTTATTGTGTAGAATCTTACAGGGGTTCTCTGGTTTCCCTGAATGTGACTGTTGGCCTCTCTACCAAGGTTGGGGAAGTTTTCGTGGATCATATCCTAAAATGTTTTCCAACTTGTTTGCTTTCTTCCCATCCCTTTCAGGGATGCCAATAATTCATCGATTTGGCCACTTTACAAAATACCATATTGCTCAGAAGTTTTGTTATTTTTTATTCTTTTAAATTTTTGTCTGACTGTCTTATTTCAGAGAGCCAGTCTTCATGTTCTGAGAGTCTTTGCTCCACTTGGTCTATTCTGCTGTTAATACTTGTGACTGCATTATGAAATTCTTGTAGTGTATTTTTCTGCTCTGTCAGAACCATCAGGCTCTTTTTTATATCAGTTATCTTGTCTTTCTGCTCCAGTGATTCTTAGCTTTTTTGGATTGGGTTTCGCATTCTCCTGAATCTTGATGATCTTAATTCCTATCCATATTCTAAATTTCATTTCTGTCATTCCAGCCAGCTCAGCCTGAGTAAGAACCCTTGTTGAAAAACTGGTGTGGTCATCTGGAGGACATACAACACTCTGGCCATTTGAGTTACTGGAGTTCTTTCATTGGTTCTTTCTCATGTCTGCACGTGGGTGTTCCTGTAACTGCAGTGTAGATTGAGTACACTCAGTACACTTTTTTTCTGGATGTTTTCACAGAGCCGAGGCTTTGTGCAGGGTCTTCATTTGTAGCTGACTTGTCTTTGGTCTCACAGAGGGGAATGCTAGCAAGGTGTTTTTGGTGCTGGAACTTTGGGATGTGATCCAGTAGGTGGTGCTTAGGCATACTGGTTAGTTGGTAGGCTCTTGCTTGGTCATGTGGCTACCCTATATTTTCTGACAGTTGCAGTCATGCTCCCTCTCAATGTTCTGAAAGTGTGGGCTTCTCTCCCACTTGAATGCTGGCTATAAATTGTGGCTTGGCACTCTTGGGCTGCCCACCACAGCTCTGGGGCACTCTCAGGGCTTATGTTCCTCCCCTGGCTTGGAGGCAGCAGAGGAAGGGACCTTAATAGTGGTTGTGGCCAAAGGTCTTTTGCTTGTCTCCTGGGGGGCTCCACCCAAGAGGTGCCGGTTAGCAATTGCTAAGTGCAATCAGCCCAGGACGGAGGGTCTGTGCTGTGGGACCAAGCCCAGGGTTTCCTATCTGGTGACAAGCAGGGGGAGTGAGTGGAACCTGTGGGAGATGAACTGGTCTTCTCTCCTTGGGTCAACTGCAGTTTGTTGTAGGTGTGGATAAGGCACTTATGGTATTTGTTCGTTCATTTGTCTGAGGATAGCAAGGGCAGTTCCACTGCAGACAGTGGTAGAAAGGCTTTTGTTTGCTCCTGGGGGCTCCACCTCCAAGAAATGCAGAACCACAGTTACTGGGGGTGTTCAGCTGGTGGGTGGGGCACCTGCACTGCTGGCATAAGCTTGGGGTTCCGCTTGTTGGGGAGCAATGGGATGAAGGCTCACAGGGAGAAAAGACTAGTCTCCTCTCGGTATGGTGGCTGTGGTGGTGTGCTGTAAGCTTGGGTGTAGCTCTCAGGTTCTTTGTTTCTTCCCGAGACCAAAGGCAGCAGGGATAGAACTATTACTGTGGCAATGGCAGAGGGGCTGTCATATGCCTCTGGGAGCCTCTCCATGGGGAAACTCTGGGCCACTACTGGTGGGTATGCTCAGCCATGGGAGAGGTGACTGTTCTGTGTTCATGAGCTGGGGGGCCTACAGCAGCAAAACTGAGAAGACCTGTGATGCCTGCCATAGGGGATCCCCAAGGGTCCGCATTGGGTGCAGCAAGCAGCCCATATCTCAGTCCCCAGGAGACCACCTGCTGCCAGTTCTGAAAAGCCTGGTGACCTCTATGCTAAGTCTGAGGCCATTTATCAAGACCTAGTTCAGACACAAGCACAGTAGGTCCATTCTCTGCTGACCTGGGAGCAGCTCTCTTAGTCTGCCAGCTCTGGGGGCCTCTGTGCTGCAGTGCGGAACTTCTACACTATGGACTCCCAGGTGGCCTATGTTCCCTGCTGAGGGCTGGGAATCTCAGCCACCCTGACTTGTCCCAGGGTCCAGCCCTGGCTGGAGAAGTCCAGAGCTCCTTCTGGGAGAAAGATAGGCCCAGCCCTTTTTTGGACCAAAGGTAACTCAGCCTATCTATAGATGAGATGAAGCTTGACCTGGGGGTCTCCTGACCCTATTCAGCAAAGAAAACAGGTCTGGGAGTGAAAACAAAGACTTGCTCCTTCTCAGATTCTTCCGGATGACCAGCAGTGACAACTTTAGACACACAATGTTAATAACAGAACCTGTGGTGGTTGTAGAAAAGGAATTTGAACAATATACTGAAAATAGTAAACCCAGTTTTCTTTAAGGCTGATGACTGACAAATTTTGTATTTCATATAAGACATCTGATGTCTTTTGGCTGTCTTATGACAGTCATGCATTTCTGTAAATCAGAAAATATTATTAGAGTGTAACCATTCATATATGTTTGTATATTAAAAAGAGTAGCAAAATGAATATATATTTATATCCTCCCCACTTGAACTCAGAAAAGGCTGTAGCTCTTCACTCTCCCAGGCCGAGTCCTCAGAAGACTGATATTCACCAACCTTTAATAGCATTCTCTCTGGAGAAATGCTTCTATTTTTTCAGTTTGATGAAATCACCATGCCATTGTTATTTACTTTTCATTTTCTTACATAGAATCTAAGACAAGGTCTATTAAATGCTTATTGATCCTATTCTTCACCTGGCTCATATCATTTGCCTAATTTTAAACTTTCTTCTACTCTAAAAATTTCAGTTCATCTTATGTATTGTAGAAGATTTTAAATGTCTTTTTTTTTTTTTTTTTTTTACATATATTCTATTGGCATTTTACACTGGGATCATGCAGTATTTCATTATGTAAATTATTTAATTTTTATGTAGAAAAAAGAAAATTATTTTGGTGTTTGTTTTGTTCTTTGCTCTATAATTTCCATTACATACTGATTAGATAATTTTTTGAGTATTTTAAATTTTAGGTAATTATGCATTTTATCCATAAAGAATCTGCATGTGAGATAGAGAGCTATTTTCTCCTCACTTCTATTTCATCTCCATCCTGACCTCCCCAGAATCCTCAGCTCTTTGTGTAGTTGGATAGCAGTTTATAATTCCAGTAAATGGGCCTAATTCAATAATATACCACAAATCAGTTTGAAACCAGGACATGCCTTCAAAACACACCCAAATGCCTATATATGTATAATAATACTAATTTGTAAGTTACAATTGATGTAAAAAATAAAATTACAAAAGGATTGTTAAAGTAAATTCAAAGGGACATCAGGCCTAAAAAATCCCTGAGGAAATGTGTGATCAGAGGCTTTCCCAGGCATACACTGCTCTACAGCCCTATCACACAGGCTTAACCGAGAATTTGACCCCGGAAGGTGACGGATGAACATGTGTCCTGGTATTCTGATCTACAGAAATCCTGCTCTCTCTTAATGATCCATCCAGAGCTCTAGGATCGTTTCTAGATTTATTTACTACACACAGACTGGAGCTTTGACAGAAGCTTTGAACTGGGAACCCTGCCCTGTTCCACCAGCTTCTCTAGAAGTACAATGTTCTAATCACTCCTGAGAGACTCCATCTGAGGGTATCTCTCTGAGCCAACAAGATTTAAAGTGAGAAGAGGAACAAGGCAAGAGTCGGGCTATGTCTAGGGTTCCCTTACCTGACTTATGTCTTTGGTTTACCCAAGTATTGACAAGATTCGTCTCTAGATGGTAGGAACTAGATGGAGGAGCTCTAGCTCACAGAAGTAGACAATGAGATCAATGCTCCATAGATCCAGCTTAAGCTCAGCCATGAGATACTAAGTCTCTCAGAAAAAAAAGTAACAGTTCTCCATCATTTACACCTGTAGCCTCAGACAACTAGGCAGTAAGCATGCATGCTCAATAAAACTCCACATCCACATCACAGAGAGATAGAACAATCCCAAAGGACCATGAAGGGTGATGTGGAGAGACCAAAAGGATATGAACCCACAGCACCTGCCCTACCATCTGCTCCAGTACTAACCCTGTCCTTTCCCAACATGATTTCCAGATTTTTCTTTGGCCCTCACTAAGGGTGATTCAGAAAGACAAAAAGTTATTAATGCCCCTCCATTCTCTGTATCTCCTGAGGTCTCAGTTGTTTACTCTGCAGGTTTCGGGTAGCTATCCCTCCCCAATTACATCCACAAAATTAGTGTATGTCATTCAGCACCAAGAATTTCACCTTTATTCTGGTCACTCCCTACTTTCTCCTAGACATTTTATCTAGAAAAGCCAGATAAAATAGGGACAAAAATGTTTACATAAAACTCAACCACAACTAAGTTGGAGTATCATAATCCCACTTTGGGCTAGGTTGCCACTCAGCCTACTACAAACTAGGCTTGGGGCAGTTAGGGGAAAGCTAGGGTTTAGAGCTGATGTGAAAGTCAGCTAAAAGCTTGCTACAGAGCCCCTGTCAAGCTGAATCCTAACCCAAGGAGGACTGAGGGCTGTGTGGCTTTATATTCCACTTTTGAGGTGGGTCAATTTGAACTCTATGAAAGGCCGCAAAAGACTAGCTCTAAACCCTAGTCTAGTACAAACTAAACTAGGGTTGCATTTAGCGGAAAGGAAGATTATCTTTTCTTTCTTTTTTTTTTTTTTTTTTGAGACAGAGTCTTGCTCTGTCTCCCAGGCTGGAGTGCAAGGGCCCGATCTCGGCTCAATGCAACCTCCGCCTCCCAGGTTCAAGTAATTCTCCTGCCTCAGCCTCCTGAGTAGCTGGGACTACAGGCGTTCGCCACCATGCCTGGCTAATTTTTGTATTTTTAGTAGAACTGGGGTTTCACCATATTGGCCAGGCTGGTCTCGAACTCCTGACCTTGTGATCCACCCGCCTCGGCCTCCCAAAGTACTGCGATTACAGGCGTGGGCCACAGCGCCTGGCCAGTAAGATGTATCTTTTCAGGTAGTCAGTGTGGAATCTCAGATTTGGGAAATAGATCTCTACAGCTCTCAACCATTTCATTCTTATCCTGGAGGCAGTCAAAAAGAGATTATTCCTTTCTAGAAAGAATTACATTCAATCAACAAATTGCAACATATGGATCAGGAGAAGGAAAAGATGGTAAAATCAGCCAATTTTTAGTAGATTTGATGATAAAAGACACAACGTTGTCAGAGTGCAAATGGTTTTGAAATTTGAAAAGGTGACAGAGATTAGTTTCAAGGGACACATGGTGTGTCTGGAGTCAGTTTTTATGCTGATGGTGTGAGCAGTGACGAGGTATTAACAATACCTTCCAAAGCGAGTCAAAAGGTCGGTGAAGTCATTCTGTTGAGAACGGTCGGGGGCCTCCCACATTGTGAGACAAAAAGATCACCTTTCACCAAGAACCACAAGTCTGGCTGCAGTGCTGCCCTCAGCGTTAGACATGGATTCAGACTCAATCCACAGCCTGGTTATAGTCAGTCTCTTCAGAGAACAGGCTCTTATTAAAAACAAAAAAATTTTTTTGACGGAGTTTCACTCTTGTCGCCCAGGCTGGATGCAGTGGTGCATTCTCAGCACAGTGCAACCTCTGCCTCCTGGGTTCAAGCGATTCTCCTGCTTCAGCCTCCCGAGTGGCTGGGATTATAGGCGCCTGTCACCATGCTTGGCTAATTTTTGTATTTTTAGAAGAGACAGGGTTTCACCATGTTGGCCAACTCAAACTCCTGACCTCAGGTGATCCACCAGCCTCAGCCTCCGAAAGTGCTGGGATTACAGGCGTGAGCCACTGCGCCGGGCCAGACTTGTAAATGAGTGACTGTATACAGCAGTAAATCAGCTGCTGAGGTTATTTCCAGTTTGCAGCCTGAAAGGTTTCCTTTTTTCAGACAGTCTATAGTTTTTAATGCAAAAGACCGAACAGCTAGAATGTGAGCAATGACCCTGAGTTCTGACCATTGAGTGGTGTGACCACCCCACTCAGGTTCCGCATGGCTGACACTGAAGTTCAGAAGCCACTGTAGACAGTAGCTCAGTGAACACCATGAGGTATCAGTTTCCCCGACCTATTGGTGAAACAGGGACAGAAATTTGGGGAATACTTAGTGAAGTGGGGGCCCCATAGAGCCAGAAGCTTTGCTTCATATAGTGCAGCAGGGCATAAAATTTCCACCAAAGATAGATTCCGATTTTCCCTTTAGAACTATCTCTGTGCCAGTCCAGTTTCCTTCTAGAATATATTATTTATATTTAACAAGTAGTCTTTTGAGGTCTTTCATAAGAGTTCAAAATGACCCACCTCAAAATTGGAATATAAAGCTAGGCAGCCCCCAGCCCTCCTTGAGTTTGGATTCAGTTTGACTGGAGTTCTGTAGCAAGCTTATAACTGACTTTCACATTAGTGTAACCTGCAGTGGTGTCAGGATGGCTATGAGTCAAACACCCCAAAGAATATCTTTACGTGCAGGCTCTTTTTGTCAAAGGCTCCAAATGGCAAAGTGATCAAGTTTTTCTTGACTGCTGGAAGAATCGAGCAATGAAAGTATGTCCACTTAGCTTCACTAAACCTTATTTGGCAAGCGGAACTCTGGGTTTTTTTCAGGTCTTCTTGTTAATGAGAAAACAGTGCTTACTATCCAGTATGCTAAGAGCCAATACACTGAGTTGTCACTGGATTTTTGTTTTTGAGAAAAGCTTTATATTGAAAGTTCACTCCCAAAGAGACAGGAGTCCCAAGCTCGAATCTGTCTCCCTCTGCTGGCATCAAGGCAGAATTTCTACTAGAACAGGTACGGGGGTAGCTTCTGAGGTTAGGAGGTTAGGAGGTTAGGGGGTAGCTTCTGAGGTTAGGAGGTTAGGAGGTTAGGGGGTAGCTTCTGAGGTTAGGAGGTGACTAGCGGACGATAATGGGAGGTCTGGGACGTCCATGGGCATGCCTAGTCATCTCTTCATGCTTCCTCATGGGTCATATGTGCAAATTTTGGGGGAGTTAGTAGGAAACGTGGTGGAAATTCAGGCTATAATGTCAGCAAGCTCATTCTGTGCAGAGTCCCATGGTTCTAGTTGTTCAAACCAATTTCAGCCAGTTACTTTATCTCTTAAGTGGAGAGAATTTCAGTGTTTTAGCAAGTTTTTTTTTTTTTTTTTAATTTGCCATCCTGTAAACTCAAGGATTTCTGTTACTCATTGGCTTAACCTTTTTTTTTTTTTTGAGTCAGAGTCTTGCTCTGTCGCCCAGGCTGGATGGAGTCCAGTGGCACGATCTCGGCCCACTGCAACCTCTGCCTCCTGGGTTCAAGCCATTCTCCTGCCTCAGCCTCCAGAGTAGCTGGGATTACAGGCATGTGCCACCATGCCTGGCTAATTTTTGTATTTTTATTAGAGATGGGGTTTCACCATGTTGGCCAGGCTGGTCTCGAACTCCTGACCTCGTGATCCACACGGCTTGGCCTCCCAAAGTGCTGAGATTACAGGCGTGAGCCACTGCACCTGGCTGCTTCTTTAACTTTTTGAAGCACAGTTTCAATTATCAGCTACATCTACTAGCAGAGAGATATTACCATTCTAGACAGGAGCACTGAGACAGACACCTCTGTCTTTGCAGCTAACAGCTCATGCAGGGTGAACATTTTGGACATCAGAGTGTAAAGGTTCTCATGATAAAGACTGACCTGCCCTCCGTGGCAAATGGAGAAGTCTGACTCTCTCACACTCTTCTGTCTCTCACCCAGACTGGAGTAATCCCCTTTGGCACTTAGGAGACAGGGAAGCACAAACACATGTAACACAATTCTAGCTGTAAATTTTGGTGTAGAAACACAAGAGAACATTGAGTTATCCCCAAAGGCCCCACCTCCATTGTTCTGTGACATTTCTGCCCTCATAGTGAACCCTGCCCAAGCCCTGTCAGTGGAGTTTTGGTATCAGCGAGTACACAGAGAGAGAGACTCTCTGCTTATAAGCAAGGCACCAACACCCACATTTCCTTTTAGTTTCTAGCAGCCTGTTGACTGCTTTCAGCAAAACCACAAGAACTTACAATATTTTCTATTTATCCAAAGTGCTCTATCAGCTTTGGGGACTCCTCATTCTTTCCTACTTTGGCTAGGAGAATGAACATATGAGGCACATTTAGACTGCTCCTTTCAATTCTCCCTGTCGCATGACAGCCTGGCTAACAGGTTGGAGAGTGGAGGGATCTTACTCTTGCTCAACTCTCATTTGGGTGAGAGAATTTGCTACTTGTTCCAGGAAACCTTCTCATAAGCCCCGGCCAGGTCTGTGAAGAATCTTTCTACTTTCCTCTTATACAAGGTTATAAGGTTACAGATTTCTCAGAATCAATCCCATCATCACCCAAGCTGTCAAAAATGTGAACATTCTTGGATTTTTTTCTATTTGCAAGCCAAAAAATTAAGACTGTCAACTTCATGGATATTAGAGGAAGGCATGAGATTCCTGGGCCTGATGAAAAATATTTGACGATTCATCACACAAACGAAAGCAAGAGCTCCATATCTGCATTTGTTCCCCACGTCCACTCCAAGTGACAGGGATGATCAAAGAGACCCAACTGGATGCTTTCTGCTCAGCAGATTTTGATCACAGCTGAGGAATCTCAAGGTTAAGAAATCCCAGTGCTTTAACATGTGTTTCAAAGAAAACCGTCCGACCACGGCCTCAGAGAAAGGCATAATCTTTATTAAATTGTCCAGTTATTTATTTGGCCTTTGACCTGAAGAGACACATCCTTCAAGTCTGTTTCTTTCATTTAAAAAAATCCTGAAAAAGACACCCAGAAGAAACGCTTATACAAGATGTGGGAAAATGAAGTGAGAGATCCATGAAGAATTGTCTTCCAAAAGGGAGCAATATTCCCTTACATATATGAGAATATTGATACAGCCATTATAAAAAACTGTAAGGTGGCTCATCACAGTATTAAACTAGAACTACCATATTATCCAGCAAGCCCACTTCTGGGATTATATCCAAAGGAATAAAATCAGTATCTCAGAGAGACTTCTGCAATCCCAGATTTATTGCAGCACCTTCCACAATAGCCAGACATGGAAACAACCTAAATGCCCATTAATAGATGAATGGATAAAGAAATTGTGATACACACACACATGCAATGAAATATTATTCAGCCATAAAAAAGTCTTGTCATTTGTGAAAATATGAAGCTGGAGAATATTAAGTAAAATAAGTCAGACACAGAAAGACAAATGTTATATGATCTTACTTATAGATGGAGCTTAAAAACATTGAACTCGTAGAAACAGACTACATAGTGGTTTCCAGGGGCCGGAAGGTAGGGGAAATGGGGAGACATTGCTCAAAAGGTACAAACTTTCAGTTATAAGATGAATAAGTTCTGGCAATCTAATGTACAGCACGGGTGGCAGTAGATGTTGTCTCAGTCCCTTCCTGCTGCTTTAACAAAATACCTGACTAGGTAGTTTATACATGACATAAACTCATTGCTTACAGTTATATAGGCTGGGAAATGCAAAATCAAGCCATTGGCAGATTGTCTCTGGTGAAGACCTTGGTCTCTGCTTTCAAGATGACATCCTGAATGTTATGTTCACAGACAGCAGAAGGGCAGAAAGGGCAGAACTCACTCCCTCAAGTCCTTTTATGAAGTCATTAATCTCAATGATGAGGGCACAGCCTTTATGACCTCACCACCTCCTAAAGGCCCCCACCTCTTAATACTATTGTTTTAGAGTTTAAAGTTTCAACATGAATTTAGGTGGAGGACAAACTTTTAAGTCACGGCAGATATTGATTTTGTAACAATTACCACACAATGTGTATTTGGAGATATATTGAATATATCCAATATTATCTGTCAACTAATATTTTAAAATTAAACATACAAATAAATAAAATATGAAAATAACTTATCCATTGAGCAAAAAAGGCCCACTGAAGATTTCTGACCAAAACTACCATTGACTCTTTGGTGCTGTGGGGCTGCTGAAAACTGAAAGATGAAGAAAGGAACAGAATTATACAGTCTTCACAGAAAAGTCAGCTCTGAGAGTGAGATGATATTAACTTGGGTGAGACAATGACAGGTGACAGCAAATGAAAAAGAATTCATTATATTTTGTTAGCTTACTGGAAAAAATGGAATTCCTAGCCACAAAAACACTCAATTCTGAATGAATTGCAAAATAAAATTTTAAATATACATCCTCATTTAAAAAACAAAATCTCTGTGGCCTTAGAATAAGAGAAATATTTCTTAAATAAAACAAAAAATATTTAATATACTGGGAAAAATAACAAAATTTTATTAAAATTAAGAGCTTATCAAAATACAGAAAGAGAGAGACTGAGTGAGAGGGATACCAAAGAAAGGAATCTTATCCAGCTTCATGTAAAGAACCACCATAAATCAAGAAGAAAAAGTCCCCTAAAATAGTGGGAGATGAGCAAAGTAAGTCTTCAAAATAGAGGTTATTCAATAACTAAAAAGTGTGCTGAAATGTTCAAGTCTGTTAGTAATTGGAGAAATGTAAATAAAGCCTGAGACCATCACACAGCA
The DNA here is from genome assembly GCF_028885655.2 of Pongo abelii. Taxonomy (NCBI): domain Eukaryota; kingdom Metazoa; phylum Chordata; class Mammalia; order Primates; family Hominidae; genus Pongo; species Pongo abelii. Next base: position 1,866,589 of record NC_071985.2, on the reverse strand, counting down.
ACCAGAAGACTAAATGAAAATGACGGAAAATACCACGTGTTGGGCCAGGCGCGGTGGCTCATGCCTGTAATCCCAGCACTTTGGGAGGTCGAGGCGGGCGGATCATGAGGTCAGGAGATCGAGACCATCCTGGCCAACATGGTGAAACCCCATCTCTATTAAAAATACAAAAAATTAGCCGGGCGTGGTGGCAGGCGCCTGTAGTCCCAGCTACTCAGGAGGCTGAGGCAGAAGAATGGCCTGAACCCGGGAGGTGGAGCTTGCAGTGAGCCGAGATCGCGCCACTGCACTCCAGCCTGGGGGACAGAAAGAGACCCCGTCTCAAAAAAAAAAAAAAAAAAAAAAAAATACCATGTGTTGGCAAGGATGTGGGTACTCTAGGAAATTCACACGTTACTTGTTGGCATGAAAAGTGTTACAAGTAAAAAGTGGTACAATTTTGGAAAACTGGTAATATCACCTACAGCTGAAGAGATGTAAACATACAACACAACAATGTGATTATTACATATGTTCCCAACAGAAATTTGTACATGTTTCACCAATACCAATACATTTTCTGGAATTTACATAGCAGCCCTGTTCCTAATACCCTCAACTAAAACACATGCATATGTGCATCAGCACGGAGTGATTGTCTGATATTCACACAACAGAATTCAATGCTAAAAAAAAATCCAAAACAACATGCAGAATTACAGAAAAACTCAAAACAACCTACTGGATTTTAAAAGCCATGTACAAAAGGGCTCCTGCTGCATGATGTTTATATAAAGTATAAAAGAGGAAAGTGACCTGTGCTGTTAGAGATCAATATAGTGTCCATCCCTGAGAATAAGTGACTGGGATCACAAGGTGGTATCTGGTGGTATCTTTGGGCTAAAAATGTTGTTCCCCACCCCCCGCCACTTTTTTTTTTTTTTAGATCTAAAAAGCCTCAGACAAAATTGTCCCCAATATTTAAAATTATATGGTGCTATCCATTTAGGACATGTGCATGTATCTTTAAATATTTTAAATACATGTAAGAATTTTGTTTTAAGTTGAAGGATGCTAAATAGAGTATTGCTGTCCACAGGGCACAGGTATTAAGTTGCTTGACACTGTGACAGTGTTTAAAAGTAAGCTACAATTTCTAGGTTAAAAACAAAAATAAAACAAAATATAAATAAATATAATAAATAATTATATAATTATATATATATGAGGGAAAAAGTAGAATTATATTAAAATTTAGTACAAAAGAAGATAAAAAGAAAACAGAGCAGGTATTGTGAACACAGCAATGCAATAAACCCAGTCCCAAATATATCCATTATAATATTCAACAAAATAGACTAATTATTCCTATTAAAGACAAATATTACTTGATTGTATGCAGTTGGATAAAGATAAATTAACCACAAATTACCTAGTACAGTGATATATTAATATAATAGACTTTATGGTAAATCATTGTAATTACTATTGCTTTTACATTCTTAATGTGCAAATTTCAGGATTACTCCTTGATAGATAAGCATAATCTGGGTGTCACACACAGAAAAACAATCACATCTTTATGTCTAGATAATATATTTATGTATGTGAGTACATACTGTCAGTTTCTTGTAATGTTATTATTTTGTAATTATGTTTACAGTTCTATGGAGATGAGTGAATAAACAGATGAGCACTGAACAAACATATACAACCCGTGTACTTCTGAGAAGATTAAGGGATTTTAAAATTACTTATCTAGCTTTGGAAGGCCAAGGTGGGCGGATCACGAAGTCAGGAGATCAAGACCATCCTGGCTAACACGGTGAAACTCCAGCTCTACTAAAAATACAAAAAATTAGCTGGGTGTGGTGGCGGGCGCCTGTAGTTCCAGCTACTCGGGAGGCTGAGGCAGGAGCATCGCTTGAACCTGGGAGGCAGAGGTTGCAGTAAGCTGAGATTGCACCACTGCACTCCAGCCTGGGCAACAGAGCGAGACTCCATCTCAAAAAAAAAAAAAAAGTCAAATAAAATCCAATACTCTGCACTGACCATTAGTTTCACCCTTAGAAATGTTACTTGATTTTTTTCAATTATTAAAAGGTTTCCAACATGTAAAGGTACACCAGTTAAAGTGTCCCTGCAATGTATTCATCACTGTTATGATAAGCAGCCATATAGTAACTTTCTATTCTTCACAAATCTATGAGGTAGGTGCTGCCATTATCAGGATGAGAACTTAAACATCGAGAGGGTAAGTGATTTGTCTAAATTCAGACACTGGACAGGAGTAGAGTGGGGACTTGATCCTGTCTGGACTGAAGTCACGGAGTGCCTTTAACTGACATGCTCTATTATGATTGGTGAGTCATCTGCTATTAGATTTCTGGATGTGAGCACATCACATAACTAGTCTTTTCCTTTCTTGCTGTAACAATTGCCTTACAACATTTTGGATTTCTACTCGTGTAAAGTTACAGGTTTCAGGTACTATCTCTACCTGGTAACTGTGTAGACCATCTGTGTGATTAAGGGAAAGAGTTCAGAAGCCCAGCAACCCACAGTGGAGAAAACCACCTAAGCCTCCAGTGAGGGCTACTAAATCTTGCTGAAGTTCGCGTCCATAAGAAGGTCATTTTGTCTAAGTTCATCAAGCCTTGTGGACACAGGATTATATCTTTAGAATGCTGGTGAGCAGCCATGCTAAGGAAAGCCCCCTTTGGCTAGGAGTTCAGTACTGGGAGGGGTACTGGGAGAGGATAATATAAAGTGATTATTTCCCTTCTCTTTGCTCATCTGCACCTAAATCATGAGGATCTATGGATATGCACCTCATCAGAAGAGTGCACATAACAGCAGCAAGAGAAAAAGCAGCACAGAAAACACAAGGTCACTATGCTTTCCTACACAACAATCACTTGTCAGGCAACTGTCTGAGATACCTAATTCTCCCCAGAGTGGATGTCTCCTTGTACATGCACATGTGTGACACACACACACAGATATAAGTTGGCTCCGTGTCCCCACCCAAATCTCACCTTGACTTGTAATAATCCCCATGTGTCAAGGGCAAGACCAGGTGGAGGTGACTGAATCATGGGGACGGTTTCCCCCGTGCTGTTCTCATGATAATGAGTGAGTCTCATGAGATCTGATGGTTTTATAAGAATCTGGCATTTTCCCTGCTTGTACTTCTCCTTCCTGCTACCTTGTGAATTTGTGAAGATGCCTTGCTTCCCCTTCACCTTCTGCCAGGACTGTAAGTTTCCTGAGGCCTCCCTACCATGCTGAACTGTGAGCCAATTAAATCTCTTCCCTTTGTAAATTGCCCAGTCTCAGGAATTTCTTCATAGCAGTGCAAGAATGAACTAATAAACTACATATATATGAAATAATACTATATAGTATATAGCACTATAAACTATGCAAGGGTACTCAAATTTCTTTCAGTATAGATGCAAAAAGTCTCAAAAGATACAAAACTGAATTTACCAATATATAAAAAGACTTATACTTCATTACCAAGAGAGATTTAACCCCCCAAAAAAGCAATGTTGTTTTTGCATCTAAAAGTCAATTTGGCTGGGCACAGTGGCTCACATCTGTAATCCCAACAATTTGACAGGGCAAGGCAGGAGAATCACTTGAGCCCAGGAGTTTGAGACCAGCCTGGGTAACAAAGTTAGACCCAATTTCTTATTTTAGAAAGTCAATTAATATGATATACCATGTTAACAGAATAAATTTGAAAAACCACAAGATCATTCCAATAGATGCACAAAAACCATGAGAAAAACTTCAACAACACTTGACAATGAGATATTCAATAATAATGAACAGCAGGAAACTTTCTCAACCTGCTTTAAGGAATTTATTTTAAAAACCCTCAGCTAACATCATACATGATGGTAAGACTGGATGCTTTCTTTCTCAGATTAGACACAAGACACTGTTCGATCACAGGTCTCTCTCCTTAAACCAATGTGGCCTATGCAAATAGCCAAAAATAATGACAATGTAAAGAACAACAGATGAAAATAATAATTCACACGAGAATATACTCTATAATAAACTTTACGTACTTACAAATTGACAGCAACTCTATTAGCAAAGAAAATAGACTCATTTATCAATGGCCAATTAATAACAAAATAATTGAACAACTACACAGAAGTTAAACCTACATATATGTTACAAATACATTTCACACATCTACTGTGTAACCCACAAAATTTTTAAAAAATATTTTAAAAATATTTTATATTTTAAATATTTAAAAAATATTTTAAAAAATGGCTATGCAAGAAAAAAGGAAAAGAAATACATTTCAATTTACCCATATAACCAACACAGTTTAAAATGGGTAGAAAAAGGAAATTTATTTACCAGCTTAAAAAGGAAGAATACATATTTAACTCTTGTACTACTGCTCGAAGAATACTTACAGAAGTCTCGCCTCGGCCGGGTGTGGTGGCTCATGCCTGTAATCCCAGCACTTTGGGAGGCAGAAGCGGGCAGATCACGAGGTCAGGAGATTGAGACCATCCTGGCTAACACAGTGAAACCCCATCTCTACTAAAAATACAAAAAATTAGCTGGGCGTCTTGGCAGGCACCTGTAGTCCCAGCTACTCAGGAGGCTGAGGCAAGAGAATGGTGTGAACCTGGGAGGCAGAGCTTGCAGTGAGCCGAGATTGTGCCACTGCACTCCAGTCTGGGAGACAGAGTGAGACTCCGTCTCAAAAAAAAAAAAAAAAAAAAAAAAAAAAAAAAGTCTCGCCGCAATGTTTTTTTTTTTTTTTTTAAAAGAAGTGAAAATCTATATTCTAGAGACTCTCTTCAAAAATGAGCAACTGATATATTCAATTTATTTATAGCTCCTAAAACATCTCATTCACATAGTGAATTTTCTTGAGAATTGTACTATAATTATTTTCCATAAGGTTTTCCATAATATTTACATTTACAGGATTTATTTCCAGTGGGAGTTTTCACATGACTTTTAAAGTAATTGTTAAAATTCAGAATTTTCTGTATTTCTAGGGTTTCAATCTGGTGGGCATTCTTTTATTTATAAGGTCAATCTGGAGTATGTGTTACCATATGTCTCTTGAGTGAGTTATAGGATAAATGAAGGCATTCTCACATTCGATACATTCATAAAATTTTTCTCTAGAATGAGTTATGTTATACCATCAAATACCACTGGAACAACTGCAGGCCTTACTACATTTTATACATTCATATGGATTTTCTTCAGTGAGTCCTTTCAAGTTTTCAAAAAGAAATGGAAAAATTGAATGCTTTACCTTATTGATTATAGTTGTAAGGGTTTATCTCCAGTTTGATTCTTTTCATGTATTTGAGGAAATCTGGGAAAATTAAGTACTTTCCTACACCTTACATTCACAGTTTCTCTCAAGTATGTGACTGTTCATGTTTTTGACAAAAACTGTAGTGATTAAAGCCTTTACATTTTTTTACATTTATAGGGCTTTTCTCCAGTATGAGTTTTTTTATGCTTCCAAAGGGTACTAGCACGACTAAAGGCTTTGCCACATTTCTGACATTCATAGGGTTTCTCTCCAGTATGAGTCCTTTCATGGTCACGAAGGGAACTGGAACATCTGAAGCCTTTACCACAATTGTTACATACATAGGGTTTCTGTGCAATATGAGTTTTCTCGTGTTTCTGAAGGGAACTGGCGTATCTGAAGGCTTTCCCACATTGCTTACATGGATAGGGTTCTTCACCAGTATGAGCCTTTATATGTCCTTGCAAGGAACTGAGACAACTGAATGCTTTGCCACATTCCATGCACACATAAGGTTTCTCTCCAGTGTGAGTTCTTTCATGGTAGTGAAGGCAATTGGAGTAACGGAAGGCTTTCCCACAGTGCTTACATTCATAGGGTTTCTCTCCAGTATGAGTTCTTTCATGGTCACGAAGGTGACTGGAACGACTGAAGGCTTTCCCACACTGCTTACATTCATAGCGTTTTTCTCCAGTGTGAATCCTTTTATGTCTATTAAGAGAACGGGAAAAACCTAAGGCTTTCCCACATACCATACATTCATAGGGTTTCTCTCCAGTGTGATTTCTCTGATGTATCTGAAATGAACTGGGAATATTAAAAACTTTCTCACATATTGTACAACTATAATGTCCATTTCCAGTGTGCATTACTGTGTCTCTGTGAACCCTTGTGACAGAAAGGAAAGTTTTCTGACATTGTTTACATGTACATGGCTTCTTTCCGCATTCCTCACACCCATATGGGTTGTTTCCAGAGTGAGATATGATGTGCCTATAAGGGATGAATGACGTATGAAGAATTTTTCACACACAATGCATTCACGTGGTTTTACTCTAGCAGGAATTTTTTTGTTCAGATTAAAATTTGGCATCTGGAGGTTTTTCTACACTGACTTATTTAATTTTACACAGTATGTCTATCATATGACTTCTACAAAAAATGACAACCCCATCATTAATGGTTTATTAGTTATTTTCTTTTATTACTAAGTCTGAACTTACACTGCTACCAATATCAGAGAAACTGCAGGTTTTCTAACATAAACAAATTGAACATAAATGGATTGATTAGTCTACAACATGGCTCCCTCCCCTATAGCTATTAACAATACAGTAATATTCTCATATGCAGTTTCTTAGTATTGAATACAGTTTGGGTATTTACTCCCTTCAAATTTCATGCTGAAATTTGATCCTCATGTTGGAGGTGTGACCTGGTGTGAGGTGCTTGGGTCATAGGAGCAGATTCCACATAAGTGGCACTGTTGTGGTAATAAGTGACTTCTCGCTCTATTAGTTCCTGAAAGATCCGATTGTTTAAAAAAAAAAAAATGGCCGGGCATGGTGGCTCACGCCTGTAATCCCAGCACTTTGGGAGGCTAAGGTGGGCAGATCACTTGAGGTCAGGAGTTCAAGACCAGCCTGGCCAACATGGTGAAATGCTGTCTCTACTAAAAATACAAAAATTAGCTGGGTGTGGTGGCGTGTTCCTGTAATACCAGCTACTTGGGAGACTGAGTCCAGAGAATCACTTGAACCCAGGAGGCGGAGGTTGCAGTGAGCCAAGATTGCACCATTGCACTCCAGTCTGGATACCAGAGAGAGACTCCATCTCAAAACAAAACAAAACAAAACAAAAAAAACCCAAAAACTTTGGCACCTCCTTTCTCTCTCTCTTGTTCCTTCTCTCCCTGTGTGACACGTCAGCTCCCCTTCCCCTTCTGCCATCTCTGAGGTCCTCATCAGAAGCAGATGCTGGCTTTATGCTTCTGATAAAGCCTGCAGAACCATTAGCCAAATAACTCTTCCTTATAAATTACTCAGCCTAGATATTCCTTTATAGCAATGCAAGTAGACTAAAACAATACTGTTTTCAAGTGAACTATTTTGCAAACACTTAACATCCATGTTACATTGAAGTATATATTTTTGGTAAAAACTCTGAGAATAAATTGATGTTGTCTTAATTTATTTTGTTTGCTTGGTTTTTTTTCCCTCTGAGATGGTGTTTTGCTCTTGTTTCCCTGGCTGGAGTGCAATGGCACAACCTTGGCTCATTGCAACCTCTGCCTCCCAGGTTCAAGCAATTCTCCTGCCTCAGCCTCTCAAACAGCAGGGATTACAGGCGTGCACCATCACACCAGGCTAATTTTGTATTTTTAGTAGAGATGGGTTTTTGCCATGTTGGTCAGGCTGGTCTCAAACTCCTGACCTCAGGTGATCCGCCCACCTCAGCATCCCAAAGTGCTGGGATTACAGGTGTGAGCCACCATGCCTGGCCTTGTTTGCTTTAAACATATGATTACATACTACAATTGACCCCAAGGGGGACTGCTTCCTCTTGTGAGTGCAAATTACCTTAGATTTCTTGAAGAATTTTTGTACTGATCTTCAATGCTCTGGTCTTCCCCTTTGTTTCCTAAAATGTAGACCCAGAAATATATTACAAATTATTTGAAATTACAGAAAAATTACTAGACTCTAGGTGCTATGTTGGGGATATGGTTTGTACCCACCAAAATGAATGCTGTAATTTGGTCACCAATATGGCAACATTGTTTGTGTTATGGGTACAGATTCCTTATTAGTAGATTAATGTCCTTGCTTGGGAATGCATGTTTTCTCTTACTTTTGCAAGACTGAATTAGTTGCCAGAGGGCAGGTTGTTACAAAAGCAAGTTTAGCTCCCAAGAATTACTCTTATTTTCTCGCTGTGTGATCCCTTTGCACGTGCCCACTCGCTTCTGCTTCATGCCCTGAGCTGAAGTAGCATCAGGTCCTTACCAGATTCAACCTTGGACTTTCTAGCCCTAGAATCATAAACCAATATAAAACTATTTTTGTAAATTACCCAGGATCAGGTATTCTGTTATCACAATTAGAAAACAGACTAAGAAACAAGAGTCATTGCACACTGGGTCCATGCCTCATTTACTCATCAAAGTGTTCCCTTTGTACATTCCAGATCATGGAATGACATTGAAAACCATGAAACACTTACTTTCTGATTGACTAAGTAAAGAAATATTGGGATTCTTACCTATGGAAGCCAGATTCCTGAAGGTTTCCTGCATCACGTCTCTATAGAGATTCTTCTGGGAAGGATCCAACAAAGCCCACTCCTCCTGGGTGAAGTTCACAGCCACATCCTCAAAGGCAACCGAGTTCTAAAACATTCCACATTTTTGTAGAGGATGGATGAGACTGAAAGCACTGGAAATCTATAGTCAGTTTATAAGATGTTCACCTGATTCTGTGGTGAACATTTATTCCACTATTTGGTCACTAGAACTATGACTCTGTCTACACTTACTTTCTTCCACATAGCAGTTCCTTTTTTTTTTTTTTTTTTTTTTTGAGACGGAGTCTCACTCTGTTGCCAGGCTGGAGTGCAGTGGCATGATCTCAGCTCACTGCAATCTTCACCTCCCAGGCTCAAGTGATTCTCCTGCCTCTGCCTCTCAAGTAGCTGGGACTACAGGCACATGTCACCATGCCTAGCTAATTTTTGTATTTTTAGTAGAGACAGGGTTTCACCATGTTGGCCAGGATGGCCTCGATCTCTTGACCTCGTGATCCGCCTGTCTCGGCCTCCCAAAGTGCTGGGATTACAGGCGTGAGCCACCACGCTCAGCCAGCAGTTCTTATGCTAAAGTTGAACTGTTCAGCAAGGCAGCAGCAGAGAAGGAACACCCTTCTTGTTGGTGAGTCCAGGGAGTAATATTTGCTGTTATGATTTTTCTTTATAGCATATACCTGCAGTACATATCATAACAAAGTCTTACTATCTGGTGTGCATAAGAGAGTTAATATGAGCAGTCACAAGACTACTTACCCTTAGAAATACCTGCTACAAAGTTCAACCTTTGCTGGTATGAGGGAACTTACATTTTCAGAGGCATCCCAACAACCTAAGTGATAAAAGTAGCTCACTGTTGCTAAATAGTTTATCTAAACAATCTGGTATTTGCTGAACCCGTTTTCCTTCCAAAAGTCTATTATTTTGTTTTATTGTAGCAGTGGTGCCTAGGGGATCAGCCTCAATAAACAAACAAAAACACACTCTGAGCACTGGGTATCTGATGAGCTTCTCTGGTAGACAATATTTCATATATGATGCCACAACTTTTTAATTGGGAAATTGAGCCCAATCCACATGGTTACACAAAGAGAAAACGTGTAGAAGCTTATAAGTGGTTCACTCAAGTCCAAATTTAATCAAGAGGTAATTAACACTAATAATCAATATTCAATAATCCAAAAATAATTATTTTACAATTTCTATTGAAAAATGTCAAAGCAGAATAGAATAAGTGAAAAGGCATGCGTTCAAAGAAAAAAACTCAATGTCAACTAGATGTCACCTCTTACAAATGATATTCATGTAAAATTTCATAGATGCCTGAAACAGACTTTCTAGCAGTTCAGCAGAAACTACTTTTCAAAACCTACAGAAATAACAACTGCCTAACAACTGTCAAAGTCTTCTGAATAACAGTGTGATGGTTTGCCTAATACACATCAATGATTTCCAAATATAATATTCAGGGCAGTGTAGTATAAGCAGAGAGATAAAGAACTAGGCCAAGAGAAAGGCATATAGTCTTTAATGAGCTGGAACTGATATGGAAAGCTGACTAATAACAGAGGAGGCACTGTAGGATAGTGAAGGAAGTATCAAGCACTTTAAACATGGACAAAGCTAACTGGTATTTAATTGGGAAAAAAATGAATTGCATTGACCTCTATTAGTTGGACAATAATCAATTTGTCATATATTCAAACGTAAAAAGTACAAATAGACCACTTGCAGAAGTCACAGACAAGGTTTTTTTGACATATGAATAGGAGAAAAGGAGCAAACAATAGAGACTGACAAATTCAAATATATTAAAATTAGGAGAATTAAAAGACAAAAAACAGTAAAATAAAAATCTGCAATATATGCAATATAAAAGAAATTAGTGTGCACAGTAAAAATGAATGAAAACATGATTTAAAAATGGAAAAAAAAAGCAAAAGATACATAACAAGAAAAAAGACCATTTATGGAAAGAAATCCATTTTCTTGGTAATAAAATAGCCAAATAATATGGCATATTATTATAATAATAATAGTAAATAATAGTTCACATTCTTTAGAAGAACAAAAATTAGAGAATCTCAAGTGGTGATTACCACACCAAATAAATATGCAGAAATGAAGGCCAAGGCAGTGGATATACTCCATTGCTATTTCCAGTAATTTGAACTTTACCACAATCTACAGCCCAGTAATTTTTCTCCAATATCCAGAAAATTTATTGTGCATTATCAGAGTTTATATTCAGCATTAAGGAAAAGAAATTCCAACCATGAATTTCCCAACCAGCCAAAAGAAGCTTCGTAATCATTTTCAGACAAGCAACTACTAAGAGAATTTGTTCCCACTAGATCTGCCTTGTAAGACGTCCTAAAGGGAGTGCTAAATATGGAAAGACCATTAACAGCCACCACAAAAACACACTTAAGTACATAGACCAGTGACACTATAAAGCAACCATACAAACAAGTCTGCATAATAACTAGCTAATGACACAATAACAAGATCAAATCTACACATATAAATAGTAACCTTGAATGTAAATGGGCTAAATGCCCCAATTAAAAGGCAAAATGACAAGCTGGATAGAGAAACAAAACCCAATCGTATGCCGTCTTCAAGAGACCCATCTCACATGCAATGACGCCCACACATTCAAAGTAAAGAGATAGAGAAAAATCTACAACACAAATGGAAAACAGAAAAAAGTAAATCTAGGAGCAATAGGCCATACCATATAGCCTAGGTGTGTGGTATATTATGCCATCTAGGTTTGCATAAGTACACACTATTATGTTCTCACTATAAAACTGCCTAACAACACATTAAGCAATGTACGACTGTATATCTTTACTTACATATAAAATATATTAACTCTTGGCAAAAAAAAAAAAAAAAAGCAGGGATTACTAGTCAAATTTCAGATAAAACAGACTTTAAACCAAACACAATAAAAAAAAAGACAAGGGTATTACATAATGGTAAAAGGTTCAATCCAACAAGCAGACCTAACTATCCTAAATATGTATGCACCCAACAGAAGAGCACTCAGATTCATACGGCAAATTCTTACACACCTACAAAGAGACTTAACCACACAGTTAACAGTGGGAGGCTTCAATGCCCTACTGATGGTATTAGATCATAAAGGCAGAAAACTAACAAAGATATTTGAGATCTGAACTCAACACTTCACCAAATGGACCTAAGACACCTACAGAACTCTTCACTAAAAAACAACAGAATATACATTCTTCTCAGCTGCACATGGCACATACTCTAAAATCAACCACACATTCAGCCATAAAACAATCCTCAACAAATCCAAAGAAAAAAATGAAATTAAGGTAGAAACCAAGAAATTATTTGAAACTAATAAGAACAAACATACAAGAATCTCTGGAACACTGCTAAGGCAGTGTTAAGAGGAAATTTTATAGCACTAAATGCCCACATCAAAAACTTTGAAAAGATCTCAAATTAGCAACCTAACATTACACTTAGAGGAACTAAAGAAACAAGAGCAGACCAACCCCAAAGCTAGCAGAAGACAAAAAAAAAAAAAAATCAGAGATGAATTGAAGAGAAAAAAAAAAAAAGCAAAAGATCAACAACTTCAGGAGTCAATTTTCTGAAATAAGATAGATTGCTAGCTAGACTAATAAAGGAAAGAAAAAGAGAGAAGATCCATATAAACACTATCAGAAGTGACAAAAAGGGTATTACCACCAGACTCACAGAAACTAAAAAAAAAAAAAAAAAATCCCTCAGAGACTATTATTACAAACATCTCTATGCATACAGGCTAGAAAACCTAGAAAAATGAATACATTCCTGGAAACAAAAAACCTCCCAAGATTGAACCAGGAAGAAATGGAATCCCTGGACAGAAAAATGAGCTCTGAAATTTAATCAGTAATATTAAACCTATCAAACAGAAAAGCCAGGACCAGATGGTTTCACAGCTAAATTCTACCAGATGTATTAAGAAGAGCTGGTACCATTCCTTCTGAAACTATTCTAAGAAACTAAAGAGGAGAAGCTCCTTAACTCATTCTATGACAGCCAGCGTCATCCTGGCAGGCATACAACAACGAAAAAGAAAACTTCAGGCCAATATTCTTGATGAACATAGATGCAAAAATCCACAGATGTAAAATACTAGCAAACCGAATCCAGCACACACCAAAAACCTGTTCCACCACCTTGATTAAGTAGGCATTATCCCTTGGCTGTAACAGTTCAATATACACAAGTCAATAAATGTGATTCACAACATAAACAAAACTAAAAACAAAAAAAACACATGATCATCTCAATAGATGCAAAAAAAGCTTTAAATAAATTTCAACATCCCTTCATGTTAAAAACCCTCAACAAACTAGGCATTGGAGAAACATACTTCAAAATAATAAGAGCTATCTATGAAAAACCCACAGCCAACATCATAGTGAATAGGCAACAGCTGGAAACATTCCTCTTGAGAACTGGAACAAGACAAGGATGCCCTCTTTTACCACTTCTATTAACATACTACTGAAAGTCTTAGCCAAAGCAATCAGGGAAGAGAAGGAAATAAAAGGCATCCAAATAGGAAGACAGGAAATCAAACTTCTCTGTTTGCAAATGATATGATCCTATACCCCCCAAAACCCCACAGTCTCTGTTGAAAAGCTCCAGATAAACAACTTTGGCACAGTTTCAGGACAGAAAATAAATACACAAAAATTAGTAGCATTTCTATACACCAATAATATCCATGCAGAGAGCCAAATCAGGAAGGCAATCCCATTCACAATAGCCACAAAAAGAATAAAATATCTAGGAATATAGCTAACCAGGAGATGAAAGATCTCTACGAGTTACAAGATGCTGCTGAAAAAAAAAACAAAAAAACCAGAGATGATACAAATGAACGGAAAAACATTCCATGCTCATTGATAGGAAGAATTAATATTGCTAAAATGGTCCAACTACCCAAAGCAATTTAGATTCAATGCTATTCCTATCAAACTACCAATGACATTGTTCACCCAAATTAGATAAAACTATTTTAAAATTCATGTGGAACCAATAAAGATCCCACTTAGCCAAGCAAGAAGAACAAAGTTTGGAGGCATCATATTAACCAACTTCAAACTATACTACAAAGCTACTGTAACCAAAACATTATGGTAATGGTATAAAAACAGACACAGACTGATGGAGCAGAATGGAAAGCCCGGAAATAATGCCGCACACGTACAACCATCTGATTTTTTTTTTTTTTTCTTGAGACGGAGTCTTGCTCTGTCACCCAGGCTGGAGTGCAGTGGCGCAATCTCGGCTCACTGCAAGCTCCGCCGCCTCGGTTCACGCCATTCTCCTGCCTCAGCCTCCCGAGTAGCTATGACTACAGGCGCCCGCCACCCCACCTGGCTAATTTTTTGTATTTTTAGTAGAGACGGGGTTTCACCGTGTTAGCCAGGATGGTCTCGATCTCCTGACCTCATGATCTGCCCGCCTCGGCCTCCCAAAGTGCTGGGATTACAGGCGTGAGCCACTGCGCCCGGCCAACCATCTGATTTTTGACAAAATCAACAAAAACAAACAATGAGGAAAGGACTTCCTATCCGATAAATGGTGCTAGGATAACTGGCTAGCCACATGTAGAAGATTGAAACTGGACCCCTTCCTTACACCATATACAAATATAAACTTTAGATGGATTAAAGACTTAAATGTAAAAATTTAAAGATATAAAAACCCTGGAAGATAACCTAGGAAATACCATTCTGGACATAGGACCTGGCAAGTACTTCATGATGAAGATGCCCAAAGCGATTGCCACAAAAGAAAAAATTGACAAATGGGACATAATTAAACTAAAGAACTTCTGCACAGCAAAACAAACTAACAGGATTAAACAGACAACCTACAAAGTGAGAGAAAATATCTGCAAACTATGCATCTAACAAGGGTCTAATATCCAGAATCTGTAAGAAACTTAATTAACAAGCAAAAAGGAAATAAAAATGAAACATTAAAAAGTGGGCAAAGGACATGAACACTTTTCAAAAGATATACAAACAGCCAACAAACATGAGAAAAATGAACATTATCACTAATCACTAAAGAAATGCAAATTAAAACCACGATGAGATACCATCTCATACCAGTCATAATGCTGTTACTAAAAACTCAAAAAATAGCCTGGGCATGGTGGTTCATGCCTGTAATCCCAGCAGTTCAGGAGGCTGAGGCAGGAGGATTATTTCAGTCCAGGAGTTCGAGACCAGCTTGGACAATATAGTGAGACATTATCTCTACGAAAGAATAAAAAACTTAGCCGGGCCTGTTAGCACATGCCCATAGTCCCAGCTACTCGTCAGGCTGAGGTGGGATGACTGCTTGAGCCCAGGAGGCAGAGGCTGCAGTAAGCCAAAATCGTGCCACTGCACTCCAGCCTGGGTGACAGAGCAAGACACTGCCTCAAAAAAGTAATAAAGTCAAAACAAAACAAAACAAAACCAGATGCTGGTAAGGTTGTGGAGAAAAGGGAATGCTTATACACTGCTGGTGGGAATTCAATTCACTCATTTTGGAAAGCAGTGTGGTGATTTCTCAAAGAAATTAAAACAGAACTCCCATTCAACCTAGCAATCCCATTTATTGAGTATATATCCAAAGAAATAGAAATCATTCTACCATAAAGAAATATGCACGCATAGGTTCACTGCAGCATTATTCACAAATGTGTATATACCACATTTTCCTTGTCCAGTCTACTGTTGATGGGCATTTAGGTTGATTCCGTGTATTTGCTATTGTGTACATGTACCCCTGAACCTAAAATAAATATTTACAAAACAAGCAGAATACATATACATATACAATAAGAGTAAAACACATATAAAAGAAATCTGTGTCTTAAATCTTATGTAAAAAGTCTCTAAGGGCACACCAGCAAGTTGGATAACATTGATGAGGTGAATGAATGTCTAGAAACACACAGTGTACCAGGAATGAATCATGAAGAATTAGAAAATCTAAACAGACTCACAGTTATATGACACTGATGCAGTAATCAGAACTCCTAAATTGGACAGACACTACAAGCTACAAATGTTCTTTATAACTATTAATGCAGAAATCCTCACTTAAATACTAACAAACCATATTTAGCAGCATACTAACGCAGAAATCCTCACTTAAGTACTTAACCCAGAAATCCTCACTTAAGTACTAACAAGCCATATTTAGCAGCACAGTAAAAGGATTATACACCAAAACCAAGTGAGATTTATCCCTAAAATAAAATGGTTCAATATATGAAAAATCAATCAGTGTAATGTATGACATTAGCAAAATGACTGAAATATCGTAGCTATTGCAACTGATGCAGGAAAAGTATTTGGCAAATTATTAAGACCCACTCATGATAAAAACATACAATAAACTAGGACTAAAAGGAAACTACAGTACGAAAAACCAGCACTAACATCACCATCAATGCTGAAATACCAAAACAAACAAGCAAAAAAACCCTTTTCTCCCAAGATCAGTAAAGAGCGGTAGAGAACCTCTGCTTTTATCACTCCCATTCAACACAGTATTGGAAATCCTGGCCACAGTGATTGGGCAAGGTTGTTGTACAGATTTAGCATTAATGTGCCAAATGCAGGCAACAGAAAACAGCACAGACTTACCCACTCTAACAAATTCTTCATCCTGCAAGAAACAAACTGATGTTTTGGTTAATTTTTGTAATTCACCAATTTATGTACCACACTTTTGTGTGTGGAAATGTATTCACTTTCTGTAACCATAAAGGAAGAGAGATTTTTCCTATTTCTCTTCCCTGGTAGCATTCCTGATTAAAATCCCTAGAATTTCATTTGAAATTACCCAAAAGAGAAGAGACCTCAAAAAGTTACCACATACACTCAGGGGAATGAAAATAAAATATATCAAAAAAACTCTTCTAAACATTGGCTTGGGCAAAGAACTTATGACCAAGAACCCAAAAGCAAATGCACAAAAACAAAAATAAACAAATGGCACCTAATTAAATTAAAAAGCTTCTGCACAGCAAAAGAAATAATCAGCAGAGTAAACAGACAACCCACAGAGTGGGAGAAAATCTTCACAAACTATGCATCCTACAAAGGACTAATATCCAGAATTCACAAAAAACTCAAATCAGCAAGAAAAAATTCCATCAAAAAAGTAGGCAAAGGACATGAATAGTTCTCAAAAGAAGATATACAAATAGCCAATAAATATGAAAAAATGCTCAACATCACTATCAGGGAAATGCAAATTAAAACCATAATGAGATACCACCTTACTCCTGTAAGAATGGCCATAATCATAAAATAAAAAACAATAGATGATGGGATGCTGGTGTGGATGTGGTGAAAAGGAAAATCTTCTACACTGCTTATGGGAGTGTAAACTAGTACAACCGCTATGGAAAACAGTATGAAGATTCCTTAAAGAACTAAAAGTAGAACTACCATTCAATCCAGCAATCCCACTACTGGGTATGTACCCAAAGGAAAAGAAGTCATTATATGAAAAAAACACGGCTGGGCGTGGTGGCTCATGCCTGTAATCCCAGCACTTTGAGAGGCTGAGGCAGGTGGATAACCTGAGGTCAGGAGTTCGATACCAGCCTGGACAACATGGCAAAACCCCGTCTCTACTAAAAATACAAAAAAAAAAAAAAAATAGCTGGGCGTGATGGTGCATGCCTGTAGTCCCAGCTACTTGGGAGGCTAAGGCATGAGAATCGCTTGAACCCAGGCGACGGAAGGTTGTAGTGAGCCAAGATCGTGCCACTGCACTACAGCCTGGGTAACAGAGTGAGACTCTGTCTCAATTAAAACAAACAAACAAACAAAAAAACACTTGCACACACATGTTTACAGCAACACAATTTGCCACTGCAAAAATACGGAACAAACCTAAAATGCCCATCAACCAATGAGTGGATAAAGAAAATGTGGTGGAATACTACTCAGCCATAAAAAGGAATGAAATAATGGGCTTTGCAGCAACTTGGACGGAGTTGGAGGCATTATTCTAAGTGAAGTTAACTCAGGAATGGAAAACCAAATATTCTATGTTCTCACTTATAAGTGGGAGCTAAGCTATGAGGATACAAAGGCATAAGAATGATATAATGGACCTTGGTGATTTGGGGGCAAGGGTGGGAGGGGGTGAGAGACAAAAGACTGCATATTGGGTACAGCGTACACTGATCAGGTGACAGGACCAAAATCTCAGAAACCACCACTAGAGACCTTATCCTTGTAACCAAAAACCACCTGCTACCCCAAATTTATTGATATAACATTAAAAAAATTTTTTAATTAAAAACACTAAATATATATATATGAAGTGGATTTAAAATATCTACATATATTTAAAATATCCACTTCTTTCTTTGCCTCTTTGTAAATATTTTATCTTTAAAGCTCTATTGATGAAATACATTTTATGTTTACCTAAGGCACCAATAAATGAACAAAGCTTTGCAAGAGGGCAGCCCAGGGAAGAGCAGCGCTAACTGGAACACAGGTATGTTTGACTCACATGTCAAGTAAGACCATCTCTCAAACAGGAGATTCCCTGGTCCCCGCTGTCCTCATTGGAGACTAGGTACTCAAGGACCACCTTCCCAGTGCACTGCACTGTGGCCCGTTGTGTGCCTAAGGTGCAGTTTGCTTGGCAGGTTTTTGTGTCATCTTCCTGGAAGAAATTTTCTTGTTCTTTAAGGTTGTTTTTCTCCCTTCACAAGTGTGAAAGAATCCAGAGGGCAGGAATCATTTCTGTCTTTCCCTCAAAATACCAACATTGGATTGGATGACACCAATGTCTCTCCCAGTGTCCCCACTGTACCCTCCCACCCCATCCTGCTGAGGGAAGTACTCAATGCCCACCGTCCCCCCAAAACCTGCACCGTGTCCCCACTGTACCCTCCCACCCCATCCTGCTGAGGGAAGTACTCAATGCCCACCGTACCCCAAAAACCTGCACCATGTCCCCACTCTACCCTCCCACCCCATCCTGCTGAGGGAAGTACTCAGTGCCCACCGTCCCCCCAAAAACCTGCGCCGTGTCCCCACTGTACCCTCCCACCCCATCCTGCTCAGGGAAGTACTCAATGCCCACCGTCCCCCCAAAAACTGCACTGTGTCCCCACTCTGCCCCAAATGCATTTTGCTTTTCAGGTTCTTGCCTCACTGTGGGGCGGGGTTTCCTTGTACTTTGGAATGCTGTTCTCCCTTCCCAAGTATGAGACAATCCAGAGGGCAGAAATTCTTTCTTCCCTCAATACCAGTATCCGACTGCCTGACCAGCATTTTGTCTCTAAGGAGTGATAACAGGGGTAAGAGAAAAAAAAAATCTAAGTCCCAGTGGATTAGCTTTTTAGAGGAAGAGTATCCCAGGAGACTCCTCTCGCTCCCAGGGGATTCATGCCATCCAGCTGCTCCTCTGAGAGGCTCCACCCCTAAACCTCACCTTGTCTTTAGGAAGAAGAGGACCCAACAGCTGACATTCACTATTTATGACACTCCAAGAGACATGGCCAGTGTGGGCACATTAGGTCATCCTCAAACAGTTTTGAACCCAGGACCCAGAAAAGACAGGAGGGTGGCTGAGGACACATCACCACGTGAAGGTTCCAAAGGGAAACCTCCATCCAAAGACGTTTGTGAGTGTGCCTAGGGAAGACAAAATGAAGATACAAAGAATTTTTTATAGTGGACTAGATCAGGTGACTATTCTCTGTTTTCACGAGAAACGTTCAGAAACAGCTCCTCACTGCTCAGTGAAAACATGATAAACAATTAAAATACTGCATCTGGTTCAAATGTGTAATAAAGAACAAATAATAAAGTTGTAAATTGGAGAGGGGAAGTTGGAGTTTGGGAGTCTGAGGAAGAAACTGGAAATTTAGAATTTTACTGCAAGTTCTAGAAGAGTTAGGCTGGGGAATACGGTCATGGATTTGAGACCCTGCTTGCCTTACATTTGGAAAATGCAGGGGAAACCAGTACCCTTGTGGAAATAATTAAATAGGAAGAAATTAGACTGAAGTTGTAGCAGGACAAGCTGCAGACAAAACCCCTCAGACACCGAGTTAAAGAAGGAAGGCCTTTATTCGGCCGGGAGCTTTGGCAAGACTCACGTCTCCAAAAACCGAGCTCCCCAAGTGAGCAATTCCTGTCCCTTTTAAGGGCTTACAGCTCTAAGGGGGTCCACGTGAGAGGGTCGTGATTGATTGGGCAAGCAGGGGGTACGTGCTGGGGGCTGCAAAATGGAACAGAACAGGACAGGGATTTTCACAGTGCTTTTCCATACAATGTCTGGAATCTATAGATAACACAACCGCTTAGGTCAGGGGTCGATCTTTAACCAGGCCCAGGGCCCAGCGCCAGGCTGTCTGCCTGTGGATTTCATTTCTGCCTTTTAGTTTTTGCTTCTTCTTTCTTTGGAGGCAGAAATTGGGCATAAGACAATATGAGGGGTGGCCTCCTCCCTTAAAGTGATGATGGTGCCCTGAATTCCTCACCAAGAAAACCTAAAGGTACTTCATGCCTTTCTTGTAAAGTAATTAACTTGAAGGGAAACAAAACTTAACCAACCCCAAATCAGCAATTTACCTCTGATTACATAACCAGGAACCATCCACCTAAATAATCCGAATAACAGAACTACATAATTATAACCAATCAATTATTAAATTGGGGTTGCTTTGGGCTGGGCGCGGTAATCCCAGCACTTTGGGAGGCTGAGACCAGGAGTTCAAGACCAGCCTGGGCAACATAGGGAGACCTCCCCCCAACCCAATCATTAAAAGAAAAAATAAATAAATAAATTTGGTTTACTTCCTTACACATTTTATAAAAGCCTTTCCATCAAGACCGTCCGTTGGCCCACAAACCAAAAACCGTGGCTGGGTGCTCCCCTACTCATGAATCGCTGTTTGCTCAAACTCTGTAACGCTTTAATGAAACCTCAGTTTAATTTTTAACAGGATTGAGGAGGGATTAGAAACGCCAGCGGCCACAGCTCCTCGCAGGCGCGAGCCCGCACACCGCGCTGGGCCTCTCCCCTGAGGCGCCTGGGGTCTCACTGCAGGATCCCGGGGAGCCGCGGGGCCGCGGGCGCGGGGCCGGGGAGGGAAGCGGATTCGGGCAGGACGGAAGTCGCCGTGCAGAGACGGGACGGGAGCCCGGGGTGCCGCTGCCCGCCCAGCCCTGCCGGGCGCCAGAAAGGACCGACGGCCGCGCCGCGCCAGCAGGGACTCGGGTCCGCTCTCGGGAGCCGACCGCTGGGAGCCCGGCGCCCGGGGCCGCCACAGCCCCTTCCCTTCTCCAGACCCCCGGCGGCGCAACTCACCATTTCCCAGCTTCCGGGGTGTCCCGACATCCTCCCTGCGAATCCCCCAGTACATGCAGGTCACAGGAGGACCCCGGCTGCAGCAGAGCCTCCTGAACCGCCGAGAGCGAAGGAGAAGCGCAGCGGCTACTGGCCGAGCCACGCACGTGCGGACACGAGAGACAAAGGCCGGGCAGACCCGGAAGCCGCCTCGGGTTTTCTAGCGGAGCGCCTGATTAGGCAGTCCCCGCCCCGGTGCCCCTGATTGGGTAGGGCCTCAGGCCCCGCCCCCTCAGGCTCTTAGTGACAGGTGACAGCTCCCACGCGTGTCTGAATGAGGCAGCGTTCTGGCTACAGCTCTTCTCCGGGAGGGCTGTCCCAACCTTGCCTAGGGGACATTCATTTATACACATTTAACCTTGTAAACAATGTTACATTCATTTGTGAATAATATATATAATATTTAAAATAGGAAACAATATAATAATAATTCTTTTAAAATTTCAGGCTTATTAACCTTCTCGGCCTCTGGTCTTCTAAGGAAGCCGTCCGAGGAGCCCGAGTTTTGAAAAGGGAAGCAATCCTCCAAGGCAGCAATTTCCATAGAAATCACATGCGAACCACAGGTGTCATTTTAAAATTTCTAGTAGCAACAGAAAAGAGGAATAAACAGGTAAAATTGATTGCAATACTTTATTTAACTCAATATATACAAAATATTATAATTTAAATATATGATAAATATAATATTAATGAAGGATTTTTTTTTGTTCTTTGTTTTTTGGTACTAAATCTTTCAAAGTCACTCTGCGTTTTAAACTTCCAGCATCTACCAATTCAGACCAGCCACATTCTAGGTGCTAAGTAAACCCCTGTGGGCAATGACTGTCACACTGAAGTGCAGTTTTGAGGGCTCTGGTTCCCCTGACCTCCGGGAGTGAAGGGCCTGAACCCCTCTTTTCTGCTAGAGATGACGGAACGCCCTCTTTCTGCTAACATCTCTCCTCGGGCCCAAGGGTGGCAGAGACAGTGCCCAGAGAGAGAAGTGGGCTGCAATAAAGAAGTATCTAGAGGGAGTCTACTATTTCCCACCTGCTCTTGCCAGGGGCCCAGCCTCTTCTATAGATAAGACAGTGAAAAAAAGATGAGGGGCCCCAGGAGAAGAAAACCCATATCTTCAGATCTGTCCACAGCCTTAACCTCAGGACTTTAGATGTAGTGGGAATACATTAAAGACAAACTTCTCATTTTGCAATTTGGCTTTGGCCCTAATGGTCAGGCTGTGGTTTTCTGTTTCCTTCTGTGGTGTGGAATTTAAGTGTGTGAGTTTAAGCACCAATCACTGCATACATGTCTACAGGCACTTCTATATGGCTCAACACCGTCTAACCAGAGATCCAACTTTACATAAAGGGAAAAGGAAATCAGTGCATACAGGGTGCCTTGTGTTTGCCCGGTAACTTGCAATCAACATGTCATTGAATCCTGGCATCCTGTCTGCGCTAGGTGTACGTATTACCTATTGCTTCACAGTAAAATTCCCCAAAACGTATTAGATTGAGCTGGTCCACCTTCTAGGCTGGGCTCAGGTGAACCATTCTTTTGGTCTCAGCTGGGCCCTTTCAGGCATGTGTGGTCAGCTGCTGGTTGACTAGGCAATGCTGCTTCTGAGGGTGAGCTGCCTGTCAACTATGGCACTTTGGTTTTCCTCCCTATGGTATCTCATCCTCTAGCAGGCTAACATGGACTTGTTATTATGGAGATGACAGGGTTGTGAAATAAAGAGCAGAAGCATTCAAGAGCTTTTGTGCCTTGGCCCCAAACTGGCACACGGTCATATTCACAGCTTTCTACTGCCGGAGCAAATAAGGCCAGTGAGATTCAAGGTTTGGGAAACAGATTCTGCCTCTCAATGAAAGCAGCTATAAAAGCACATCACAAAGGGCATAAATACAGGAAGGGATGAAGAATTGCTGCCATTTTTGCAATCAGTATCATGCCTTTTCTTGAAGATGAGGTTTATATAACTTTCCAAGACAAGGAAGTTGTCCAAAGCCTCACAGCTACTAAGAGGCTGGGCTGGGACTCAGGATTAACTTTTCGTGACTCCAAAGCCCGTGCACCTCTGCAAGCCACATGAATCAAGCAGCTTCTTTAAACCTTTGAAGTCCTGGAAAGTAACTCTTCTGCAATAGAAGCAAGAATCCTGTGAGATTCTGATCCATCTAGTACTCTTCACCATTTGGAACAATTGCCTCCAGAGAATGCTTCTGAAGCATCTTGGAAGAACTTGGAATAACTTGAGGAAATGGTTGATTTCCTAATTTAGGAAACCAATGTTCGATATTATATATTTTTTATTTCTTTTCATAGGATAAATTTAAAAGCACAGATGATGCACTCCACATGAACGCAAATCCTATTCATCCCTTTTTGTTGTTTGTAGGCTATTTATGATTTTCAACAAAGACTAAATCAAACCTCTGTGTCTGAAATAACCTCTTACGCTGAAAGCAAGTGACATAAAAATAGACCTGCTGAGAAAAATTTCTTCCTGCTGCAATTTAACGAAACAGCTGAATACAATTTGAAGCTATCCTTTGATTTTTTTTTTTTTTTTTTTTTTTTTTTTGAGATGGAGTCTCGCCGTGTCATCCAGGCTGGAGTGCAGTGGTGCCATCTTGGCTCACTGCAAGCTCCGCCTCCCGGGTTCACGCCGTTCTCCTGCCTCAGCCTCCCAAGTAGCTGGGACTACAGGTGCCCACCACCACGCCCGGCTAATTTTTTTGTATTTTTAGTAGAGATGGGGTTTCATCCTATTAGCCAGGATGGTCTCCATCTCCTGACCTCGTGATCAGCCCGCCTTGGCCTCCCAAAGTGATGGGATTACAGGCGTGAGCCACCGTGCCCAGCCCATCCTTTGATTTTTAACAAGGAAAGGTTGTTTTCCAAGACCTCAAATAGATCATGTGAGTGTTAGGGCTACTATATTGACTCAGAAGGTGGACCAGATCCTCTGTTTGGAGATGGAGTGGTGAGAGGGCCTGCACCAGCAGGTGAAGACCTTAGGTCCATAGGTGAGATTCATTCATCAGGTGTGGTGTTTTAGGGTCCTGATGTTTATGACAAAAGTTTTGTGTATATTACTAAAGGTAAATTGTAGAACATTACAAATAATCATATATAAACCAAAAATGTCGACTACAATTGTTATTATGCATTATTATTCTAAGTATTTTTACCACAATTAGAAGTAGTAGCAGTTGTTGCTGCTGCCACTGCTATTGTAGGAATGGGGATGAAAACATGGAATAAAGCTCGCTGCCTGGTCATTCTGCTGCTCCTACGGCTGCAGATTTGCTAGTTCTGTGCAGACTTTAGACTTCTGTTGTGAAGCTGTAACTTAAGAGACTTTCAGTGCTCTGCTGTGGCAGGAAAAAAGTTTGAGTCAAGACAGAACAACAATTCTGTGAATTTGAAGGTGGAGGGTAGGATGGTTCTGGGGCGCAGTTGAAGGGGAAGAAGTACACATCACTGAATGAAAGAGTGGAAGCCTATGGTGAATGGCAGGGTTTGGCCATGAGGCAAATCAGATTTGGATTTTACGGATGGTCACTCAGTGAAACTGACACACCTGCAAAGCGGGAAATGGTGGACGAATAAACAGGTGATGTGTTCCAGCAGCAGACAGGAGGGTCTTCTAAGAACACACCTGCTCCTTCACCCAGGACTTCTTCCTACAGCTCCAGCAGACATTCTCATGTAGAAAACCACAATGTGATTTCATCACATTCTGACACCACGTTCTGACTCCATGTTCTGACTGGTACAGTATCCTTTTCTCCATTCTCTTATCTTCCCCTTCCTCATTTCATTATTGCACATAAAGCATCTGGGGTGGGCACACAAGCATATTGCTGTTTTTGTTTGCTTGTTTGTACTAAATGACATGTGTTGATCAGCAGCCAAATGAGACGGGGCAGAAAAATACTGGCCCTGTGAAGACTGTTTCTCCACCAGTGGCTACTCACTCAGCTCTTATCTCTGTATTTCAGGACTTAAACAACAATAACAAAAAACCATAATACCCTTGCATAGATTGTTCAGCTGGTGAATTTCAATGTTTTTAATATAGCATTATAAAACCAAAAACAATTTCATAACTTTTTTATCTACATAGTCGTTACACATAGGGCAAATCTGTATATAGGACTATGAAATAGTCCTATATATATACGACTATGTATATAGGACTATGTATATAGGACTATATATATGTGTGTGTGTATATATATATAGAGACAGTCCTATATATAGTCCTATATATATAGCATATAACATATATATTACTATATATGTGTATATACATATGTATGTGTATATATATATACATATATACTATATATACTACATATATACTATATATTACTATATATATGCTATATATACACACACTATATATATACACACTGTGTGTATATATATATACATATACGCACTCTGTGTGTGTATATATACACGCACTGTGTGTGTGTGTATATAGGACACTGTGTATGTATATAGGACACTGTGTATATATATATAGGACTATATATATACATAGTATATATATATAGCACTATATATATACATAGTATATATATATAGCACTATATATATACATAGTATATATATATAGCACTATATATATACATAGTATATATATATATAGAGCATACTATATATGCTATATATATACACTATATATATATATAACCTATGTATATAGGACTAAATGACACTTGAAAGAAAAGAATGAATCTCAAATACTTTTCCCTTCAAATCCAGTGTCTGTTTAAATATACATTTTGCATATAATGAAAAAATACATAAAAATTAAAATGTAAGGTTTATCTCACTATCCAGTATATCAGTTGGACCAAAAATGAGGAAAAAGAGGCATCTGTCTGCAGGAAGTTCTAAATTCTCCTGGGACCCCCGAACCACTTGCGCCTCCCAAGCGGACCCCGTTCTTGGCCTGTTGCCAGTGGCAGTGCATCCTGGTGAGGCTTCCACGTCTTGGCCCAGGAGGTACAGGGAGGGTAGGAGGTTGTCTGTCTCACAGCCAGGCCAACATCCCTGACCCAGGACCCTC
Organism: Pongo abelii; assembly: GCF_028885655.2. NCBI lineage: Eukaryota > Metazoa > Chordata > Mammalia > Primates > Hominidae > Pongo > Pongo abelii. The sequence continues at coordinate 1,840,487 of NC_071985.2, read as the reverse complement.
TGAAAGAAGATTCCCAAGGTCCCCGTCAGCTTTCAGAAGGGTTATGCCATTCTAGAGAAATTATAAATGTTCTTGGGGGTTGACCCATAGGTGAGCTGGGCATCCCTGTGCTCTTGGGAGCTGGAGCAGGCAGGAGGCCCATCCTCCTGGGCACAGCTGCCACAGAGGCAGACCCAGGCATCTCTGTACTCTGGAGAGCTCAGGAAGGTTCCCCCACCCCCACAGCCTCGGAAGTGCTTGCTCCCACTGTCTGGCTTCTCCAGACAGAGAAAAGGCTTTTCTCCAGAGAAAAGGGGAGTCTGGGCCCACGCACCTATCAACCCATCACCTACGTATTAAGCCCAGCATGCATTAGCCATCTCCTCTTTGACTTTAACGTGAAATTCTCATAATAATTTTATGTTATCAATGACCAGTCATAGGTTTTAAAATGCTGGCTGTTACTTGTGTATAATAACAATGACATTTTTATTAATAAAACAAAACACGGGATACTTTTATCATAAAGATTATATTCTTAAATGACCACAATGATCACTGTACAGTCATTTATAAAATGACACCATCTATCATAAACAACAATACAAATTATATATTGTAATATAGTTGAGGAGAGAGGTCTCAGCAAACCTTTTTTTTTTCAAAGAACACATTAATTGCATGTAAAATTGCTTGTGGATTTGTGTAAATGGCTTTTTCATTCCAGTACACTCCTCTTTTCTTCAGCGGTGTCGATTAAGCTCACAGACTTTATAATCAGTCTTTCGTTTCTTGTTCATTTAATGATAAATTTTTCCCATCATTATTCATAATTACGTAAATACCTGGGACTTACAATATTTAGAATAGTCTGAGGTGAAAGCCAACATGAGGATGAACTTGATCGATCTGCATTATCTGTTTCCTGAGAGGGCTCGGGAGCTTCACCCTCAGCCCCAGCCACCCATGGCTGTCACTTCTCATAGTGAGGGCTGAGATATGCATTTAGATTGATCAGTTTTTAATGTATCAGGTAGGACCCAACAGTCCTTTGCACTCTGACCCACCTACAGAAAAGCTCTCTGATTATGTTCTTCTATATTGTTTCTCCCAGGTCAGTACCATATTATGGTAAATCCTGTGATTCATAGTGAAGTTGCCAGATTCATCAAGTAAAAAATAGGACAGAAAATTAACTTTAAAATTTAAATAAACGACAAATGACTTTTGAGTGCACAAATATGTCTTTGACAATGGTCAGTAGTTAGATTCTGAGAGATAAATTTCCAAAAGGAATAATGAAAATAATATACTTTAGCTGTCAATTCTAATCCACAGTATTGTGATCCTTTCTTGTGTAGTCTCAACACCAGTGACCTCAAGAGACTTGTTGGAGAGAGACTCCATCTGATGATTCAGCAGATAAAGTATTTTTCAGCATGTGATCCTTATTTGTAGAGAGAAGGGTGTGAAATACATGGGATGAGCTAAATCTATCTTAGGGTAAGAGAATAAAACATCAGATTTCCTATTTTATCTCTTTCTGTTATACGGCTTCCATGTGTTTTATTAACAAATTTATATGGACATGTAGTTTATAAATAATTGCACATATATTAATAGTCCATGTCCAAGTATTCTTTTACTGGAGCTATAATCCCCAAAAGAGAGACCATTAAGCCCTTAAATCAACGATGTCCTGGCTCTTTTCCTGGTTTTATCATGACAGCAAAACCAAGTTGTGCTGAGGGTTAAGGTGCATGTTCATGGAACTGTCAGTTGTTTGGTTCTGGAAGTGTGTTCCTTTACTAAGATTTTGAAGATGTATTAACAATCATTTCAACATATGAGGTTGAAATGATTAGCTCATACATATGAGGTTGTTTTAGAGAAATTTTCTACCTTAGCTGTTAATTTCTGAGTAAGAGCCAAAAATACTAATTGTCACCATTTCTGCATGGAGATATCTACATCTAGCTAATCTATCACCTATAGCTCCATACCTGGGATGGTATTGTGATAAGTGACCTTTAAAATATAATTGGACAGCTGTCATCTCAGAAAAAAACTGAGCGGTGTGGAATGGTTTTCTAATTTTTTGTATCATTAAGTTGACTTGTTCTAATCACTGGATTAATTTGATAAAACAATTATGCCTGCACCTTGGCCATAACATTAGAGAGTAATTTCAAAATTGCTCAGTGAAATTATGCCAGGTGTTCTGATATTACAGATATCCTAATAAAACTAGAGGGAAATTACCTTTACTATTGGAGAAATAAGTTTTCAAAGCAAAAGAGGAGATCTCTGTATTAAGTGGAATCTCAAGAAAAGGATCAACATTTGATCATTTTGATGCAACTTTATGGTTGTCACAAAGTGATTACAACTAGTGTTATTCTCTTGACAATTCAGAGCTGGACATTGGGGATCCTCTGTTGAGATGTAGATAATTTATTTTTGAGATGGAAACTAAACTGTAAGAGAGCCAGAGCTATTTTTATGTGATACAGCTAATAGGGTTTGGTAAGCACAATAATGCCCTCCAAAGGTGTCCATGTTCTAATTCTCAGATACAGCAAATATACATTCCATGGCAATGGGTATGAGAAGTTGCACATGGGATCAAAATTGCTAATTTGTTGGTGAAAAATAAGGATACTATCCTAAATTACTATGGTAGGTTCAAATGTCTAATCACAAAGGTTCAAAATGTGAGAGACGAAGAATTAAAAGCGTTGAAAGGTCGGCATGTCAGAAAGACAACTAGATATTATTTTTTCAACTGTTTTGGTGATTCTTTCCCTATTAGCATAAATTTTATTCAGTTCCACTGTGCACATATGATTGGGTAATTTTATATATTTGTAGCATCAATGTGCTAAATATAAAATAAGAATGCAGAACAAAGATACGATTTCTAAAGAGGGATGCCCAGGTACCATGGGTATCTATACCCAGGAATAGATAGTGTGCATCTCATAAGGGGAAGACCGTGAATGTGTTGGTATTTCACATATTAATTGGTGTAGAAAATGATGCAGAGGCTGGATTATCAAGAATTTATATGAGATAGAGCTTATCAAGATTAAGAGGATAAAACAATAAAAGTGATTTGTGATAATTTTGACTAATGCAGAATTAATAATGATGAAGTGAGTTTTTTCGGGTTTTTCTGATGTACAAAGCCAATTTCTGGCCAGGTGAAGTAGCTCACACCTGTAATTCTAGTGCTTTGAGAGGCCAAGGCAGGAGAATCACTTTAGGCCAAGAGTTCAAGACAAGCCTGGCAGCATAGCGAGACTCCATCCCCACTACAAATTTTTTAACAATTAGCTGCACCTGGAATCCTAGCTGTTTGGGAGACGGAGGCAGGCGGCCACTTGAGCCCAGGGGGCCCAGAATGCACTTCAGCCTGGGTGACAGAGCAAGACCCTGTCTTGAAAAAGAAAAAAAGGTAAAATGTGAAAAATACATAAAGTTCATTATTAAGAACACAATTTTGGCTTATGTAATTACTAAAAAATACTTTCTATTTTCAAGCTGACATTGCAGTCCCAGTCAACACCTTTCTCCTTTTCTTCTTCATCTTCACACTCCTGGATCACAGGCTGAAGCACACAGACCTGATCACCTGTCACTTGACTTTTGTTCAGTCAATGATGCACCCCACTGTAGTGGATTTTTTTCTCTTTAGACGGTGTTTGAGTCACTGAATTTTTGGAAGAACTTCAAATGTCAAGCATTATTCTCCATGAACAGGGTGATGAGGGGTCTGGCCATCACCACCACCTGCCTCCTGAGCATGCTCCAGGCCATCACCATCAGCCCTAGCATCTTGTGGTAGGTGAGACTTAAAAACATAAATTATCTTCCAGTAGTAGCACGATCATCTGCACTGTAGCTTATTTCAATGTGACCCAGACCAATTCAATTTACCGAGTGTCAGTGACTTCTGCTCACTTTCTCCAACGAGCTCCATCTTCAGGGGACTGATTTTTATTCTAATGTAATTTCAGAATATTTTCTTTGTAGGAATCATGCTGCTCTCCAGTACGTACACGGTCATTCTCTTGTTCAGGCATGAGAGGTGATACTGGAGGCTTTGCAACATCAGCCGCTCCCCAAGAGCCTCCCCAGAGAAAAGGGCCACGCAGACCAGCCTGTGTCTTCTGGTGAGTTGCTCTGTGGTCACGTACTCAGTGGACATTATTACTTCATCCTCCTTAACCATGTGGTGGGTTCATGGCCCAGTCATCCCGGATGTCCAGATGCCTGTGATGCCTGTGGTCACTCTCTGTGCCACTGTCTGTCCTTTGGTACAAATCAGTCCTGACAGAAGAATCATCAATATTCTAAAAAATATTCTATCAAAGTGCCACCCATTTTTAACAAGGTTGTACTGGGACAAAAATCTTCTGAAGAGAAATAGATTTTTCTGCCACCAGTTAAACTATGCAAATAGCACAGGATTTGTTAACTGACTTAAATGCAATGAATTAAATAGCAATGTCATTATATCTAAATAGTTGCTTGATGCTGCCAAAGTCTAATTTCTTTAGTTCAATGTCCATCAGGGTTTGATATTTCCAAATCAAGTCTCTTAGACTTTCTTTTATTTTGAGATGGAGTCTCGCTCTGTTGCCCGGGCTGGAGTGCAGCGGCATGATCTCGGCTCACTGCAACCTCCGCCTCCTGGGTTCAAGCGATTCTCCTACTTCAGCCTCCCGAGTAGCTGGGATTACAAGCACGCACCACCACGCCTGGCTAATTTTTGTATTTTTAGTAGAGACGGGTTTCACTATGTTGGCCAGGCTGGTCTCCATCTCCTGACCTCGTGATCCACCCACCTTGGCCTCCCAAAGTGCTGGGATTACAAGTGTGAGCCACCGTGTCCAGCCACACTTTCATTTTTAATCTTATACATGAAATATTATTTTTTCTTCTTGAAGTACACTTTTAAAAAGCTCCTATTGGTAAACAAATCACTCAGGGTTTTAAAAATATATTTTAATTTACCCTTTTTTGTTAAAGGTATTTTAGCCTAGTATCTACTTCTAGGTTTAATAAATACTTTCTCTTAGCTCCATCCCTATTTATGTTTTGGGTTTTATAAAAGCTGTAGAAATTTTGCTCTCATCTTTACCACTTACCTCTTTCTCACACTGATTTTGAGTATTTTTCTTCTCTTTGGTGTTATCCAGCTTATTTCTTTTAAATAATTTTTTTTTTCACTTTTTGACACACTGCCTTTCTGAATTCAAGGATTTATGTCTGGTTTTCAGTTTAGAAACTTACAAACCACCAACTCTTAAAGGCATTATTCGAATTTTTTTTGTTTTTTTTGGAGATGGAGTTTTGCTCGTTGCCCAAGCTGGAGTACAGTGGCGCAATCTTGGCTCACCGCGACCTCCACCTCCCGGGTTCAAGCAATTCTGCCTCAGCCTCCCGAGTAGCTGGGATTACAGGCATGCGCCACCACACCTGGCTAATTTTGTATGTTTTAGTAGAGACGGGGTTTCTTCATGTTGATCAGGCTGGTCTCGAACTCCCGACCTCAGGTGATCCGCCCGCCTTGGCCTCTCAAAGTGCTGGGATTACAGGCGTGAGCCACTGCGCCCAGCCTCAAATTCTTTTAATATATCCCATAAAAAAAGAGATTTGTCCTATTCCTTCTCATTCTAGCATTCTAGTCTTCATAGATATATGTATTTGTTTTATGTTTTTCTTTTTTTGAGATGGAGTCTCGGAGTGTTGCCTGGGCTGGAGTATAATGGTGCCATCTTGGCTCACTACAACCTCCGCCTCACAGGTTCAAGCGATTCTTCTGCCTCAGCCTCTGGAGTAGCTGGGATTACAGGTGCCTATCACCATACCCAGCTAATTTTTTGTATTTTTAGTAGAGACAGGGTTTCACTATGATGGCCAGGCTGGTCTTGATCTCCTGACCTCATGATCTGCCCACCTCAGCCTCCAAAAGTTCTGGGATTACAGGTATGAGCCACCGGGCCTGGCTGTTTTCTTTTCTTTTCATTTTTTTTTTTTTTAAACAAATATTTTAGTCTTATTTGTAAATCATTTACACATATTCACAAGAAGAAAAATAAATTTCAGAATGGAATCTTGGGACCATGGTAGTTAAAAATATATATATATATGTATATGTATATATATATATATATCTGATCATTAGCCACTGAAGACAAGGCAAGAGGCTTAGCAGTCATTTCTGGGGGTTAGTGTATCTCCCCATGCAAGGGACAACTGAGAAGAATCCAAGCTGCTCCCTCATCTTCCCTCAATTTTCACCTTCTGGAGACAATATGGGGGAAGGGGATTTTCCAGTGCTGTCCCCTAGAAACATTTCAAGAGGTACAGCCAAGGCTTATGGTAACACTGAACCTGCTCTTTGCTAGAAATTTGGCAAGATTGCAACCTCTGAACCAACCTACTAGAAGAGTTAGCCCAATTCCTATTCACAGATACCTCTAAGAGGAGGAGGGATTGCTGTACTCATCACACCCACTTCCCACTTGCTCTGTTCTCCCACCAAGGCCCCAGAACAGAGCTCTTGATCTCATCTGATCTAGTCCCTCCCTGCTCTCACCCAGCCTCATTTCACAAGTGAACCTTCCTCCCACCCCACACTCACTCTGTAACTGTTGGCCCTGGCAGCTCCTGAGGACTGCTGATATGATGACACAGCATTTTTGCATCAGTATCGTGCTCACAGGGAATCGGAGCTCAGCCAGGAGAGGTCCAAGAATGACGGAACTATGAGCACCCCTACCAAAACTCAGCTCTGCAGAGCCAAATAAACAATTCAATCCACCAGGCCAACTCCTAACATCCCATCCCAGGCAGTCATCATTGGAGGCGCAGATGAACCTGCTATCATTGGAGGTGCACAGCAGATGAACCTCCTATCATTAGAGGTGCACAGCAGATGAACCTCCTGTCATTAGCGGCGCACAGCAGATGAACCTCCTGTCATTAGAGGCTCACAGCAGATGAACCTCCTGTCATTAGAGGCGCACAGCAGATGAACCTCCTGTCATTAGAGGCGCACAGCAGATGAACTTCCTGTCATTAGAGGTGCACAGCAGATGAAACTCCTGTCATTAGAGGTGCACAGCAGATGAACTTCCTGTCATTAGAGGCGCACAGCAGATGAACCTCCTACTTGCACTGAACTATTACCAATTCCCAGTAACAGTGGGGGAAAGGACAGACATGGCAAATGTGGTAGACCCTATCAGAAATGGCAGCTGATGACAACAGTTAGCCTAGATCATTGGGTCCTACCCAAAAAGCATCCTCAAGAACGGGCATGATAAACAGAGAGCTCTGTAGCTGGATGTGCAGCCCTTGAATTACTAAGGGACTCAGAGAAAACAAGCCTTGTTTTCCTACGACTATCTAGGAACTGGAACACGGACTACCCACCCCTATCTTGAGGCAGCTTCTGAAAGGCCTTACCGCTGATGGTCATCAGCCCATCAGCTTGGTAGGTGCAATTGGGGAGAGGGACTCACATCACATCCAGAGTGGGGACCCATCTAGGCGGACACCACAGGGCAGCCCATCCCACTGTCACTGGGGCAGGCCAAACATGGTTAGGAGGGTGGACAGATCCCAGGCATCAGCCGCCCCACAGGCATCGCTCTGGCCTAACACAGACAATGTGAAACGTTAGGTGCTCCAAGTGTTCTCCGACATGGCACTCCTTCACCCCGAGGGCCCCGGCTTTTCTTCCACACGTTCAGGGCCTCCAGAAAGTGCTCCGCAGCCTCCCGGTGAGCCCCAAGGTTGATGCAGCTGATGCCCAGGTTATAGCGGGACTGGATATAGCCAGGCTGGAGCTCAAGGGCCTGGCGGTATGCAGTTACTGCTTCTTCACTCTGGTTTTCATTCCACAGCAAATAGTCATTGGGACGAACACTGAGGGTAGCTGTGAAGCAGTTCGTGGCCTCGTCGGACTCTCCACTCAGGTTGAAAAGGATGTGCAAGCCACACTGCACCTCGGGGTCAGTGGATGTAGGGTCCAGTTGCACAGTTGCTAGGAAGAGCTCTTTCATTTCAAGAAACAGGGAATCAGACATCAGAGATCCCAACATACACTTGCTGGCGCCCACTGCTGCCCCGCCAGCCCCTTCTTCAACAGGTGTCACCAGATAGGCACAGGCTGGTGTGTGGCAGGGTTTCACAGGCCTGTCACCGCAGGGGCTCATTGGTAAAGCTTGCAGCCGGCGCCATCAGTGCTGTTGGTTATCTGGCTTTAGCTCCAGACACCTCTGCAATGCTCTGATGGCTCACAGTTCTTGTTCATTCTCTGCCTGGGAGGTACCCAGATACAGCCAAGCTTCCATGTGCTTAGGATCCTGCTGCATAGCTGCCTCAAAAAGCAGCACAGCATTTGGGAGGGCCCTCTCCTGAAGTCACTGCAGCCCTTCTTTGAAAGGCTGAGGGTGATCACGCAGGGGGTTCTCCTCCTCCAACTGGTACCCCTTATCATAGGAAGCTGATGCGAGGTCATCATAGCCAGAAAGCCAGGGGTGAGTGTCAGCATCCCGTTTTGCCATCTCCTCCAACTCTGTCTGCAACTCTGCAGCTGACTTGGCGCGTTTAGACTCCCTATCAACGGCAGCTGTGTTTACTGGTCTTGTGAATGGTCAACCCAGGCATCTGATGTACACTCAGAATTAGCCAATTTGGGGTCATCTCCTTTGGCCACAAAGTCACTGGTCATGTGCTGCAGATCCTCCTCAGGATGACATTCGTCGTCCAACGATCGGTGGCTGCTGCTTTCTTAGGCTGTCCCAACCACAGCTTCTCCCGATTGCTCCAAATATTCCTCAGCCCAGAGGGTGGGGGAAACGGCCAAGGGGTTTGTAACTTCAGAAATGAATGATTGGGACCAGTCTATCTCATTATAATCCTGAATTACATCCACAGCATCTCCAGCTGCAAGACAGTCTGGGCCCAGTTCTCAGACAAGGCCAAGTCGACCACACCAGGGGCTCTCTGGGGAGCCTGGAGGAAGTTTGACTGTTCAATCTGCTGCATCTCAGCCAGGAGTTCATCCATCTTGAAGGTCTGAGGGGCAGGGGATACAAGGTGTACACTGTGGTCCTGCAGGAATTCACCCACCAACTCATCTTCAGAAGCTACTTCCAAAGCCTTGGAGACTGCCTTAGAGGCTGGGGCTCTGGGGGGGCCAGGGGCCAGGCCTTAGTCCCTTCTGCTGGGGTCGGCGGGTGTTTTCTCTTTTTACTGTTTTAACTACATTAATCATGCTCAGTATTTCGGTTCACTAATCTCATCAGCTGAGACTAATTTAATATTTCACCCGTATGTTGTGTATTAAGTAGGTTGATTCTATTTCCAGCTGTTTGTATTTGGCTCTTTTTCAAATATGGCTTGTCAAGCTTGTAGTCTTTTGCTCTTTAACAGTTTTTTTTTCCTATTTTTCTCATTGTGTTGACTTAAACATTTAAAAAATAAGTCCTATAACCGTGTGTAACATAAGTTTTAATTTTCTTTTCACTTATGGGAGATACTACATTTGAGACATCTGCAGTTTATGTCTTTGTTTTTTAAATTTCCTTTATGGCAAGTTGGGCTACCCACATGGATTTGTCAACTCTGATCACCCATATCTAAGAGAAGCACTTACTTCTCAGTTGATTATTTTCCTAAATGGTTTCTGTGGTTTGCTTCTCTAGTTGGAAAATTATCATATTTCACTTTCACTTTCAACAATATACAGTCGTTTAAAATTCTTGTAACTTTCTGAGAATTTTACCTTTCTACATTTAAAATGTGTAGAATCTATAGTAGTTTTCCAACAAGCACAAATGTCAACAGTGTACACATGAAACACATTTTACACAATTTTTTTTCATAACAGACAAGAAATCTCAAGTTACTTTATTTAGAACATATCCGTTCCTCAACATACTGTAAAGTAATAATAATTTGTAGAGTTTAATACTAGGGAACTGATTTTACATTTTGCACTAATTTCTGAAATAAACGTACTCTACTTCAGAGAACAGTACCTATATATGGCCAAAACTACTGATTTTCTACACCACTGAGAAAATATTGGCAGAATTGGCTGGGCGCAGTGGCTCACGCCTGTATTCCCAGAACTTTGGGAGGCTGAGGCGGAAAAATCACGAGGTCAGGAGATCGAGACCATCCCGGCTAGTATGGTGAAACCCTGCCTCTACTAAAAATACAAAAAATTAGCCGGGCATGGTGGCGGGCACCTGTAGTCCCAGCTACTTGGGAGGCTGAGGCAGGAGAATGGCGTGAACCCAGGAGGAGGAGCTTGCAGTGAGCGGAGATCGCGCCACTGCACTCCAGCCTGGGCGACAGAGCAAGACTCTGTCTCAAAAAAAAAAAAAAAAAAAAGAAAAAAAGAAAATATTGGCAGAATTATTTACCTGAATTCAGATTTTTGGCTTCAATCACCATGCTTCCTCATTAGCACTTCCATGAATCCATGAAAAGAATCTGTTTGAGTCTTCCATTTGAACCACAAATTAAAAAATTTCAGTGCAGTTTTCATGTGGTGAGATAGTACTTGCTGGTAACATTTTAGTCAATAATTTCTATTGTTATTTACAATGTTCAGAAAATATGACCTGCTGGGTTTCTGGGGTAATAAATTCAATAACGTATTTTAGGCCTAAAACTTTACCACCTAAAATACTTATATCTAATATTTGAAAATAATGGGCATCCTTTGTTTACTGGCAAAAATAGCTGCCATTTATTCCTATGCCTAATTAGTATAACTTCCTAACAAAGTTAACATTTTTTATGTTCATTTAGTTGTGGGACACCAAAAGCTAATTTCCATAATGATCTTAATGTTACCTAATATGAATGAAAATGTGACAGAGGCTAGGAGATGGGGTGAATAAAAAGAGGGGAAATGTTCTTCAAAGTGTACCAAGTTTCAATTAGGAGAAATAAGATTTAGTGATCAATTGCACAGAATGGTGACTATAATAAATAATGTGTATTTCAAAACTGCTATAAAGACTATTTTCAATGTTTTCACCACAAAAACTATATAAGGTTATAGACATTAACTTGATTTAATAATTTTACAATATAAACATATATCAAAATATTACACTGTAGACAGATATATACAACTATTATTTTTCAATTAAAAATACAATTTTTTTAAAATTTAATTTTTCTTTTTCAATGAATCTTTGATTTCTTCACTTTAAACTCTTAGGTAGTAAGCATACAAAAATGTTTAATGGCTTAGAATAGTACCTAACACATTATATGAGCCAAATACTAACTACTCCTCCAAACTATCTTTTTTCATAGCATTCTTCAAATGCAAGATTATTCTGTATATCTTATTAAAATTTATTTTTCTGTCTTATCTAAATATTGATAAAAATAGAAGGTAGGCCATTTGCCTGCTTCATACATTCCAAAATCAAAGGGCAGTTTTACTAATTATTTTTACATTCAGTAACTCATTTGTCTCACACAGTAAACACAAATATTATGTAACAGAACTATATTCATATTCTTCATCCTAAAAATGGAGAAAATTTTGAGTTATTTATTGATTGTAGTACAGGACTCATTCTCTATTTTTTCAAATTATTCCATGTCAAGTGCCCAAAATATTGTTCATGACATACTATGAAATAAAAAATACTGATAGAAATGGATTACAAAAGTAAACTGAAAGAACATCCTATGAATTGTTTCATTATATATAATAGAATATACTTATATCCATATAACAAAAAAATTAAATCTTTTTAGATAGAATAGCTGTTATAAACTGCTTAAGTTGTACATTTCATCAACACTTAATGAAAAACATCAATTTCTTACAAAAACTTCAAGCAGTAGAAGAGGTAACATTTCTTAATCCATCTATTAGCCAGTAATACCATAATACCCAAATGAGACAAAAGAATCACAAGATGACTATGAAATAACATCCTATTTAGACACAGAAATTCTCAGAAATATTAAAAAAAAAGAATACAAAAAGGTATAAGAATGATTACATACCATGACTAAGCAGGGTATTTTCACAATGCAATGTTGGTTTAATATGATACAATATTACTTGAATAAAGTAAAAATGTAATAATTTAAATAGAAAAAGTTTGATAAATTCAACACCTATGAATGATAGAACACCAAGAAAACTATTAGAAGAAAACTTCTGAGACCTGCTAAAAGGCCTCTATGAAAAACCAAAATTGGCCAGGCGCAGTGGCTCACACCTGTAACCCAGAACTTTGGGAGGCTGAGGTGGAAAGACTGCATAAAGCCAGGAGTTCAAGACCATTCTGGACAATATAGGGAGACCCTATCTTTACAAAATATTTTTTTAAAAAAATTATCTGGGCATGGTGGTGTATGCCTGTTGTCCCAACTACTCAGGCAGTTAATTAAGGTGGGAGGATCACTTGAGCTTAAGAGGTTGAAGCTGCAGTGAGCCAAGATGAAAAACTCCACACCAAAAGGTAATATACTTAATGGTGAATGACTAGGGGCTTTATCTGCTAGTTTGAAAACAGGACGAGAATTTCTACTTTTACCACTATTCACCATTGTACTGGAGGTATGAGCCAGAAAATTATACTAGAAAAATCAATACAATTCTCCAGATTAGAAAAAAAGTGGAATAGTCTTTTATTGCCATAATGTTGTATTTTAAAAGTATAAGAAATTCATTAAAAACCTACTTGAGGCTGGGTGTGGTGGCTCATGCCTGTAATCCCAGCACTTTGGGAGGCTGAGGCGGGCGGATCACAAGGTCAGGAGATCGAGACCATCCTGGCTAATATGGTGAAACCCTGTCTCTAATAAAAATACAAAAAATTAGCCGAGCATGGTGGCAGGCGCCTGTAGTCCCAGCTACTCAGGAGGCTGAGGCAGGAGAATGGCATGAACTCAGGAGGCAGAGCTTGCAGTGAGCCGAGATCTGGCCACTGCACTCCAGCCTTGGTGACAGAGCGAGACTCTCTCTCGAAATAAAATAAAATAAAATAATAAATAAATATAAACCTACTTGAGCTAATAAAGTTCATCAATTCCACAAGATCAACATACAAGGTTAGACAGTACTTTTATATTATAGGAATAAACAAAATAAGAATTAAATTAAAATTTCATTAATAGTATCCTAGAAAAAAAAATTAGAAACGAACTTAACAAAATAACTGCACATACTATACACTGAAAATTATTTAAAATGCTGAAGGAAATCAAAGAGCTGAATAAACTGAGATATACTCAATATTCAAATATAACAATACTGAATATCAAGATCAAAATACCCAACAGATTTATCTACAGATTCAATGCAAATTCCAATGTTGCTTTTCTTTAATATAAATTGACAAGCTCTTCCTAAAATCCATATAAACATGTAAAGAAAATCAAACACACAAGAATTCTGAAAAATAATAACAAAATTCAGTAACTTACACTCCTGACATAAATTCTTACTACAATGTTACAGTAATTAAACAATATAGTACTGGCATAAGGACAGATTTATGTAGACCAAAAAAAAAAAAAAAAACAGAATTAAAGTTCCATTAATGAACAAATTAATCTGTGGTAAAATTATTTTTTTCTGTGAAAGGTGTTTTGACAGTCATTATATTTGTAATTCTTTAGTTCAATATGAACTCTGGTCCTGAGTAAGACATGAGCAGGTATTAAAGGCTTTGCCACATTTTTTACATTTGTAGGATTTTTCTCAGGTATGAATTTTCTCAGGTACATTAAGGTCTGAGCAGTGGTTAAAGGTTTTGCCACATTCTTCAGATTTGTAGCATTTCTCTCTTGTATGAATTCTCTTATGGTTTGAAAGGCTTGAACAAGATATAAAGACTTTACCACATTCTTCACATTTATAGGGCTTCTCTCCAGTATGAATTCTTTTATGTTCAGTAAGGTGTGAGCACCGGTTAAAAGCTTTGCCACATTCTTCACATTTGTAGGGTTTCTCTCCAGTATGAATTCTCTTATGTTTAGTGAGGTTTGAACACTGGTTAAAGGCTTTGCCACATTCATCACATTTGTAGGGTTTCTCTCCAGTATGAATTCTTTTATGTAGAGTTAGGTATGAGAACCAGTTAAAGGCTTTGCCACATTCTTCACATTTATGGGGTTTCTGTCCAGTGTGAATTTTCTTATGTTTGGCATGGTTTGAACTGTGGTTAAAAGCTTTGCCACATTCTTCACATTTATAGAGTTTCTCTCCAGTATGAATTATAATGTGATTAGAAAGGCTTGTGAAGGATTTAAAGACTTTTCCACATTCTTTACATTTGTAATGTTTCTCTTCATTATGAATTGTCTTATGTTCAAGAAAGCATGAGCAGTGCTTAAAGGCTTTCCCACATTGTTTACACTTGTAGGATTTCTCTGCAGTGTGGATTCTCTGAAGTGGAGTTAGAATTGAGGATATGTAAAAGGAATTGTCACATTCTTTACAGTTGGAAGATATCTCTCCAGTATGTCTTATCTTATGTCTATTTAGATTTGATGATTTACTAAAGACTTTCACACATTTATTAAAGTGAAATATTTTGGTATGGGTAGTTGATAAAGGTTGGTTAAGTCCATTATAACATTCTTTCTGCACCTTAGATTCACCCACACTTTCCCAATCTTTCTTTAAGTGTAAATTCTCAATGCCACAGTTTCCATATCTTCTCAGTATCACTTTTTGAAATGAATCTTTTATACCATGCTCTGGCAAGAAGTCTTGGGTGAAATGAGAAGAAACAGCTGAAAAAAATTAAAATAACGTATTATCCAACTTACTGGACTTAGGTGAATATAATTTAAAAAGCTAATATATGAAATTATACCCAACACACTAGCGAGATAGCATAATAAAATACTACAGGCCCCGATTTTTTGATGAATATAATATAACAAAAATATACTGAACAAAATGCCTTTGTGAGAACTCTAGAAACCATATTAAAAGCCATAGACAAGGGGAAGAAAAGCTTGTTACATTTACCCACCACAACTCTTTCTTCTCCTCAGTACAGCATAATGACTTCAGGAATAAACTCCCAACTCCTAGCTTCTCCTTCAATAGAGATAGTAGTGGCACATAATTTCCAAAGACTAGTTTCTGTCTCCCTTCGAATTAAAGGTTGGTTCTGCTCAGACCAAAGGTAAATAATTGTTATAGCAGCAGAGAGGCTGCAGTACCACAGACAGGCAACAGATTTAGCAAATAATTGATTAGAGAAGAAAGAGAGAAGAAACAAGAGTAAACCTCTTTAACTGGAAATTAAACACAAAATTCCAGAGAACATACATCCTGAGAATAGGTTTGAGAGGCTCATGGAAACCCTAGCCCAAGTCACTTGGTGTCAGACCACCCAGGACAAGGCCATTTTATAAAGATTTTGACAGGTGGCTTTTAGTGCCCAAATCTCAACCAAAGATTGCAACATATACATTAGGGTAACACGGCTCAATCAAAAAATAAATAAATAAAAAAATAAATACCCAGAAATCAACCCTAAAGAAATAGAGATGTAAAAGTTACCTGAAAAATTTGAGATAATCATTTGAATAATGCCCAATAGTAAAACAGGAAAACACACATGAAATTAAGAAAATGAGAAAAGTATAAAAAGAAATAGAAATTGTTGGGCTGAAGAATAAAACAAAAACCCTGACAAATTCTCAAATGTAAAAAAAAATTAAGAAGCTCAACACATTTAAAATAAGATAAACGGGGGGAGGAGCCAAGATGGCCGAATAGGAACAGCTCCGGTCTACAGCTCCCAGCGTGAGCGACGCAGAACATGGGTGATTTCTGCATTTCCATCTGAGGTACCAGGTTCATCTCACTAGGGAGTGCCAGACAGTGGGCGCAGGTCAGTGGGTGAGAGCACCGTGCACCAGCCGAAGCAGGGGCGAGGCATTGCCTCACTCGGGAAGCGCAAGGGGTCAGGGAGTTCCCTTTCCAGGGGTGACAGACGGCACCTGGAAAATCGGGCCACTCCCACCCAAATACTGTGCTTTTCCGACGGGCTTAGGAAACGGTGCCCCAGGAGATTATAGCCCGCACCTGGCTCAGAGGGTCCTACGCCCACGGAGTCTCGCTGATTGCTAGCACAGCAGTCTGAGATCAAACAGCAAGTCGGCAGCGAGGCTGGGAGAGGGGCGCCCGCCATTGCCCAGGCTCGCTTAGGTAAACAAAGCAGCGGGAAGCTTGAACTGGGTGGAACCCACCACAGCTCAAGGAGGCCTGCCTGCCTCTGTAGGCTCCACCTCTGGGGGCAGGGCACAGACAAACAAAAAGACAGCAGTAACCTCTGCAGACTTAAATGTCCCTGTCTGACAGCTTTGAGGAGAGCAGTGGTTCTCCCAGCACGCAACTGGAGATCTGAGAACGGGGAGACTGCCTCCTCAAGTGGGTCCCCAACCCCTGACCCCCGAGCAGCCTAACTGGGAGGCACCCCCCAGCAGGGGCAGACTGACACCTCACACGGCCGGCCAGGTACTCCAACAGACCTGCAGCTGAAGGTCCTGTCTGTTAGAAGGAAAACTAACAAACAGAAAGGACATCCACACCAAAAACCCATCTGTACATCACCATCATCAAAGACCAAAAGTAGATAAAACCACAAAGATGGGAAAAAAACAGAGCAGAAAAACTGGAAACTCTAAAAAGCAGAGTACCTCTCCTCCTCCAAAGGAATGCAGTTCCTCACCAGCAACAGAACAAAGCTGGACAGAGAATGACTTTGACGAGCTGAGAGAAGAAGGCTTCAGACGATCAAATTACTCTGAGCTACGGGAGGATATTCAAACCAAAGGCAAAGAGGTTGAAAACTTTGAAAAAAATTTAGAAGAATGTATAACTAGAATAACCAATACAGAGAAGTGCTTAAAGGAGCTGATGGAGCTGAAAACCAAGGCTCGAGAACTACGTGAAGAATGCAGAAGCCTCAGGAGCCGATGCGATCAAATGGAAGAAAGGGTGTCAGCCCTGGAAGATGAAATGAATGAAATGAAGCGAGAAGGGAAGTTTAGAGAAAAAAGAATAAAAAGAAACGAGCAAAGCCTCCAAGAAATGTGGGACTATGTGAAAAGACCAAATCTACGTCTGATTGGTGTACCTGAAAGTGACGGGGAGAATGGAAACATGTTGGAAAACACTCTGCAGGATATTATCCAGGAGAACTTCCCCAATCTAGCAAGGCAGGCCAACATTCAGATTCAGGAAATACAGAGAACGCCACAAAGATACTCCTCGAGAAGAGCAACTCCAAGACACATAATTGTCAGATTCACCAAAGTTGACATGAAGGAAAAAATGTTAAGGGCAGCCAGAGAGAAAGGTCGGGTTACCATCAAAGGGAAGCCCATCAGAATAACAGCGGATCTCTCAGCAGAAACCCTACAAGCCAGAAGAGAGTGGGGGCCAATATTCAACATTCTTAAAGAAAAGAATTTTCAACCCAGAATTTCATATCCAGCCAGACTAAGCTTCATAAGTGAAGGAGAAATAAAATACTTTACAGACAAGCAAATGCTGAGAGATTTTGTCACCACCAGGCCTGCCCTAAAAGAGCTCCTGAAGGAAGCGCTAAACATGGAAAGGCACAACTGGTACCAGCCGCTGCAAAATCATGCCAAAATGTAAAGACCATCGAGACTAGGAAGAGACTGCATCAACTAACGAGCAAAATAACCAGCTAACATCATAATGACAGGATCAAATTCACACATAACAATATTAACTTTAAATGTAAATGGACTAAATGCTCCAATTAAAAGACACAGACTGGCAAATTGGATAAAGACTCAAGACCCATCAGTGTGCTGTATTCAGGAAACCCATCTCACGTGCAGACACACATAGGCTCAAAATAAAAGGATGGAGGAAGATCTACCAAGCAAATGGAAAACAAAAAAAGGCAGGGGTTGCAATCCTAGTCTCTGATGAAACAGACTTTAAACCAACAAAGATCAAAAGAGACAAAGAAGGCCATTACATAATGGTAAAGGGATTAATTCAACAAGAAGAGCTAACTGTCCTAAATATATATGCACCCAATACAGGAGCACCCAGATTCATAAAGCAAGTCCTGAGTGACCTACAAAGAGACTTAGACTCCCACACATTAATAATGGGAGACTTTAACACCCCATTGTCAACATTAGACAGATCAACGAGACAGAAAGTCAACAAGGATACCCAGGAATTGAACTCAGCTCTGCACCAAGCGGACCTAATAGACATCTACAGAACTCTCCACCCCAAATCAACAGAATATACATTTTTTTCAGCACCACACCACACCTATTCCAAAATTGACCACATACTTGGAAGTAAAGCTCTCCTCAATAAATATAAAAGAACAGAAATTATAACAAACTATCTCTCAGATCACAGTGCAATCAAGCTAGAACTCAGGATTAAGAATCTCACTCAAAACCGCTCAACTACATGGAAACTGAACAACCTGCTCCTGAATGACTACTGGGTACATAACGAAATGAAGGCAGAAATAAAGATGTTCTTTGAAACCAACGAGAACCAAGACACAACATACCAGAATCTCTGGGATGCATTCAAAGCAGTGTGCAGAGGGAAATTTATAGCACTAAATGCCCACAAGAGAAAGCAGGAAAGATCCAAAACTGACACCCTAACATCACAATTAAAAGAACTAGAAAAGCAAGAGCAAACACATTCAAAAGCTAGCAGAAGGCAAGAAATAACTAAAATCAAAGCAGAACTGAAGGAAATAGAGACACAAAAAACCCTTCAAAAAATTAATGAATCCAGGAGCTGGTTTTTTGAAAGGATCAACAAAATTGATAGACTGCTAGCAAGATTAATAAAGAAAAAAAGAGAGAAGAATCAAATAGATGCAATAAAAAATGATAAAGGGGATATCACCACTGATCCCACAGAAATACAAACTACCATCAGAGAATATTACAAACACCTCTATGCAAATAAACTAGAAAATCTAGAAGAAATGGATAAATTCCTCAACACATACACCCTCCCAAGACTAAACCAGGAAGAAGTTGAATCCCTGAATAGACCAATAACAGGAGCTGAAATTGTGGCAATAATCAATAGCTTACCAACCAAAAAAAGTCCAGGACCAGATGGGTTCACAGCCGAATTCTACCAGAGGTACAAGGAGGAGCTGATACCATTCCTTCTGAAACTATTCCAATCAATAGAAAAAGAAGGAATCCTCCCTAACTCATTTTATGAGGCCAGCATCATCCTGATACCAAAGCCCGGCAGAGACACAACAAAAAAAAGAGAATTTTAGACCAATATCCTTGATGAACATTGATGGAAAAATCCTCAATAAAATACTGGCAAACAGAATCCAGCAGCACATCAAAAACCTTATCCACCATGATCAAGTGGGCTTCATCCCTGGGATGCAAGGCTGGTTCAATATACACAAATCAATAAATGTAATCCAGCATATAAACAGAACCAAAGACAAAAACCACATGATTATCTCAATAGATGCAGAAAAGGCCTTTGACAAAATTCAACAATCCTTCATGATAAAAACTCTCAATAAATTAGGTATTGATAGGATGTATCTTAAATAATCAGAGCTATCTATAACAAACCCACAGCCAATATCATACTGAATGGGCAAAAACTGGAAGCATTCCCTTTGAAAACTGGCACAAGACAGGGATGCCCTCTCTCACCACTTCTGTTCAACATAGTGTTGGAAGTTCTGGCCAGGGCAATTAGGCAGGAGAAGGAAATAAAGGGTATTCAATTAGGAAAAGAGGAAGTCAAATTGTCCCTGTTTGCAGATGACATGATTGTATATCTAGAAAACCCCATTGTCTCAGCCCAAAATCTCCTTAAGCTGATAAGCAACTTCAGCAAAGTCTCAGGATACAAAATCAATGTACAAAAATCACAAGCATTCTTATACATCAATAACAGACAAACAGAGAGCCAAATCATGAGTGAACTCCCATTCACAATTGCTTCAAAGAGAATAAAATACCTAGGAATCCAACTTACAAGGGATGTGAAGGACCTCTTCAAGGAGAACTGCAAACCACTGCTCAAGGAAATAAAAGAGGATACAAACAAATGGAAGAACATTCCATGCTCATGGGCAGGAAGAATCAATATCGTGAAAATGGCCATACTTGTCCAAGGTAATTTACAGATTCAATGCCATCCCCATCAAGCTACCAATGACTTTCTTCACAGAATTGGAAAAAACTACTTTAAAGTTCATATGGAACCAAAAAAGAGCCTGCATCACCAAGTCAATCCTAAGCCAAAAGAACAAAGCTGGAGGCATCACACTACCTGACTTCAAACTATACTACAAGGCTACAGTAACCAAAACAGCATGGTACTGGTACCAAAACAGAGATATAGATCAATGGAACAGAACAGAGCCGTCAGAAATAATGCCACATATCTACAACTATCTGATCTTTGACAAACCTGAGAAAAACAAGAAATGGGGAAAGGATTCCCTATTTAATAAATGGTGCTGGGAAAACTGGCTAGCCATATGTAGAAAGCTGAAACTGGATCCCTTCCTTACACCTTATACAAAAATCAATTCAAGATGAATTAAAGACTTAAACGTTAGACCTAAAACCATAAAAACCCTAGAAGAAAACCTAGGCACTACCATTCAGGACATAGGCATGGGCAAGGACTTCATGTCTAAAACACCAAAAGCAATGGCAACAAAAGCCAAAATTGACAAATGGGATCTAATTAAACTAAAGAGCTTCTGCACAGCAAAGGAAACTACCATCAGAGTGAACAGGCAACTTACAAAATGGGAGAAAATTTTTGCAACCTACTCATCTGACAAAGGGCTAATATCCAGAATCTACAATGAACTCCAACAAATTTACAAGAAAAAAACAAACCACCCCATCAAAAAGTGGGCGAAGGAAATGAACAGACACTTCTCAAAAGAAGACATTGATGCAGCCAAAAAACACATGAAAAAATGCTCACCATCACTGGCCATCAGAGAAATGCAAATCAAAACCACAATGAGGTACCATCTCACACCAGTTAGAATGGCAATCATTAAAAAGTCAGGAAACAACAGGTGCTGGAGAGGATGTGGAGAAACAGGAACACTTTTACACTGTTGGTGGGACTGTAAACTAGTTCAACCCTTGTGGAAGTCAGTGTGGCGATTCCTCAGGGATCTAGAACTAGAAATTCCATTCAACCCAGCCATCCCATTACTGGGTATATACCCAAAGGACTATAAATCATGCTGCTATAAAGACACATGCACACGTATGTTTATTGCGGCATTATTCACAATAGCAAAGACTTGGAACCAACCCAAATGTCCAACAATGATAGACTGGATTAAGAAAATGTGGCACATATACACCATGGAATACTATGCAGCCATAAAAAATGATGAGTTCATGTCCTTTGTAGGGACATGGATGAAATTGGAAATCATCATTCTCAGTAAACTATCGCAAGAACAAAAAACCAAACACCACAGATTCTCACTCATAGGTGGGAATTGAACAATGAGAACACATGGACACCGGAAGGGGAACATCACACTTTGGGGACTGTTGTAGGGTGGGGGGAAGGGGGAGGGATAGCATTGGGAGATATACCTAATGCTAGATGACGAGTTGGTGGGTGCAGCGCACCAGCATGGCACATGTATACATATGTAACTAATCTGCACATTGCGCACATGTACCATAAAACCTAAAGTATAATAATAATAATAATAAGTAAATAAATAAAAATAAAATAAAATAAAATAAGATAAACACAAACAGACCCATAACAAGATACATTATAAGCAGTTTCAAAAAATTACAAATGAGAATCTCAAAAACAGAAAGGGAAAAGCAATGTGTCATCTATAAGCATGCTTCTATGAGATTACCAGAGCACAGCTGTTTCATATACCATCATTCTAGTACTATAGAATTTTATTTTTGTGTATGTGATCACAGGCCACACAGAGAAAACAGGAAACCTGCCCTACTTGAAGAAACAAATCTCTAGAAACTGACCCTTAAAAAAGGGAGGTTTTTGCATTTTTTGGACAAAGAATTTAAAGTAATCATGTTAAACATGTCCAATGACCAAAAGCAGAACACATATAGGTAACTGTACAAAATCAGGTTGGGCATGGTGACAAGAGCAATATGGTTTACATAAAGTAAAATACTCTCCTTATTGTTCATTTAAAAATAAATCCTGGCTATGTACAGAGGCTCACACCTGGAATTCCAGCATTTTGGAAGGCTAAGGTGGGAGAACTGCTTGAGACCGAGTTCAAGACCAGCTTGAGTAACACGGTGAGACTGTCTCTACAATTTTTTTTTTTTTTAAATTAGCCAGGCATGGTGGTATATGCCTATAGTCTCAGCCACTTAGAAGGCTGAGGTGGAAGGATCACTTGAGCTCAGGAGTTTGAAGCTACAGTGAGCTATGATCATACTGCTACACACCACCAGCCTGGATGACAGAGTGAAACCCTGTTTATAAAAAAAAAAAACAAAACAGAAAACCATGCATGAGGAAAATAATACATCAACAAAGAGATTTAAAAAAAGAAAAAACCTATAAAAAAGAACCCAACTAAGCTTGGTGTGGTGGCTCACGCCTGTAATCCAAGCACTTTGGGAGGCTGAGGCAGGTGAATCACAAGGTCAGGAGATCGAGACCACCAGCCTGGCCAACATGGTGACACCCCGTCTCTACTAAAAATACAAAAAATTAGCCGGGCGTAATGGCGGGCACCTGTAATCTCAGCTACTTGGGAGGCTGAAGCAGGAGAATTGCTTGAACCTGGGATGTGGAGGTTGCAGTGAGCCAAGATCACTCCACTGCACTCCAGCCTGGGCAACAGAGCAAGACTCTGCCTCAGAAAAAAAAAAAAACCCAACTAAAATTGTTGAGCTGGAAAATACACTGTGTTGAAAAATTAACTAAAGAGCGAAAACAGCAGACTTAATGAGGCAGAAAAAACATCAGCAAATTGAAGACATATCATTTATAGATATTGAGTTGTGGAAGCAAAATTTAAAAAATGGAAAAACATGAAGATGGAATATTGGACTTGATGGAAACCATTCAGTAGACCAACATATTCATAAAAAGAGACTTAGAAGATATAGGTGAAAAGTGGTAAGTTATTTTTAAAAAAAGGGGGGAGGGCTGAGAACTTCTAAACTTTCGATGAGATAAAACCAAAATATTACTAAGGATACTTGATCTAAAAAAAATTTACTTTCAAAAATAAGTGAAAAATAGACTTCCAAGATAAAAGCTGAGAATGTTTGCTGCTGCTAGTACGGTCCTACAAGAAATGATAAAAGCAGTCCATTATGTTGAACAATAAAATGATGCTGGACAACATCATAAATTCATATGAAAATATAAAGCTGTTAAAGGTAAATATATACACAGATATAGACTTGTCTAATGTTACATAAAACCAAAAACTCTGTAGAATGTGAAAAACAACATAAATCTCCATAAATCTATTAATAAATGCACAATATAAAATGATATGATTTTTGACATTAATATCAAATTGGGGGATATAAAGAAAAATACTTCTTATACTCAATTGTAGGGAAGCTATGAGATAGATTATTGGAACTTTAAGAAGTTTTATGAACTGTCTCTCAAGGTGATCACAAAGAAAGTACTTATAGAAGTAATGCAAAAGAAAATGAGCAAAGAATCAGAGCATGTCACTACACAGTCAACAAAACAAAAAGGAAGGCAGTGAGAGAGGTGAGAAAGGAAATGAGGGACGACATATCTACAAGGAACAGAAAACAATTACAAACAAGACGGTAATAGTACTGCCATTTCCTTTAGGAATTACTTTAAATATAAATGGATTAAATTCCTTAATGAAAAGAAAATGCCTGAATGGATTAAGAACAAACAAGATTCTAAAATATGCTTTATACAACAGACTCAACTGTAGCTCTAAAGGAGTCAAATAGGCTGAAAGTAAAGAATGAAAAAAATATATTCCATGAAAATAGTAACCACAATCGGGTGGTGTGGCCACAATTATATTATACAAGATACATTTTAAATTAAAAACTGTCACACAAGACAAAGATTGATATAATGGTAAAACAGGCCCATTTACCAAAAATCTTTAACAGTTTTATATACACACACTCCACACACACACATACATATATATGTATATATAGTATGTGTGTATATATGTGTGTGTGTGTGTATATGGAGCAATATTTACTGCCACATATATGAAGCAAATATTGACAGAAATGAGCTAAGAAATACACAGCAACACAATTGTAGACTTCAAGATTCCACTTTCAATAATGAATAGAAAAATCACATAGAAGATCAATAAAAAAACAGAAAATTTAAGGATTATAGACTAATTAGACCTAACAGACATGTACAGAATTCGCCAGGAAAAAAAGCAGAATACACAATATTCTCAATTGCATATTCATTCTGTTAGGACACATAACAACTTACCAGATTTAAGAAGACTGAAATCAAACAATGTATTTTTTTCTAACCAAATCCAAAATATGTAGAAATTAAACACACTGTGGAACATATTCTTGCTCAAAGGTCAGATGATTTTTTTGTTACGATATCAGTACCAGCCAGGCACGGTGGCTCATGCCTGTAATACCAGCACTTTGGGAGGCTGAGGTGGGCGGATCACAAGGTCAGGAGATCGAGACCATCCTGGCTAACATGGTGAAACCCCGTCTCTACTAAAAATACAAAAAAATTAGCCGGGTGTGGTAGCAGGCACCTGTAGTCCCAGCTACTCGGGAGACTGAGGCAGGAGAATGGCATGAACCCAGGAGGCAGAGCTTGCAGTGAGCCGAGATCGCACCACTGCACTCCAGCCTGGGTGACGGAGCAAGACTCCGTCTCAGAAAAAAAAAAAAAAAAAAAAAGATATCAGTACTAACAGTGATGTACAAATTCAACGTAATCTCTATCAAAATCCCAATGGTACTTTTTTTGCAGAAATATTTTCCAAATCCTAAAATTTGTTTAGAAACTATGACTAGCCAAACACCCTTTCAAAAGAAGAAAAGGATGGGTGTGGTGGCTTATGCTTGTAATTCTAGCACTTTGGGAGGTAAACATGAGAGGATCACTTGAGGCCAGGAGTTTGAAGCCAGATTGGACCCTGTCTCTATTATTAAAACAAACAAACAAAAAAACAACAACAAAAACTATAAAATAAAAAGAATAAGAAGAGGCTTTACACTTCCTGGTTTCAAACATATTACACAATGCTATAAAAAGATAAATATTAATAATCAGATAATGAAACAGAAGAGAGAACCTAGATATAAACCCTTTTGTATACAATCAAATGATCTTCTGCAAGGTGGCTATGACCACACAATAGGGAAAGGAGAGTCTCTTCAACAAATCATGTTAAAAACCGAGTATCTACATGAAAAAAATTAAGTTGGACCCTTCCTTTGCATTATATGCAAACAATATTTTAAAAGGATTCAATGCTTAAACATAAAAATATAACAAAACTCTCAGGAGAAAATATAGAGGAAAAGATCATGACATTGGTCTTTGCACTGTTTTCTTGGATATGATGTCAAATGCATAAGCAACAAAGAACAAAAAAACTGAACTACATCAAACTTGAGAATTTCTGAACATTAAAGGAAACAATTAGTGGAGTGAAAATGCCACCTTAGAAATGGGTGAAAATACTTACCTATTAGATATTTGATAGGAGTTACTGTACAGAATGTATCTCTCCTAAAACTCAGCCCCCCAAAAATAATAATTTGACTTAAAAACAGACAAAGGATTGAACTGACTTTTCTTTAAAAGATAATACTCAAATGGCCAACAGGCACTTGAAAGAATGCTGAAAATCACTATTTGTAGAGAACTGCAAAGCAAAATCACAATGAGATATCACCTCACATCCATCAAAATGGCCACTATTAAAAATGAATGGAGGCTGGGCACAGTGGCTCATGCCTGTAATCTCAGCACTTTGGGAGGCTGAGGCAGGTGAATCACATGAGGCCAGGAGTTCGAGACTAGTCTGGCCAATATGGTGAAACCCCATCTCTACTAAAAATACAAAAATTAACCAGGCATGGTGGTGCATGCCTGTAATCCTAACTACTTGGGAGGCTGAGGCACAAGAATCACTTGAACCCAGGAAGCAGAGGTTGCAGTGAGCCGAGATTGTGCCACTGCATTCCTACCTGGGTGACAGAGCAAGACCTTGTCTGAAAAAAAAAAAAAAGACCAACAGAAACTAATCTGTCAAGAATGTGGCGAAATGGAAACCTGTGTGCACTGTTGATGAAAAAATATGACACAGCCACTATTAAAAAACAGTATAGAGATTCCTCAAAAAACTAAAAATGGAATTTCATATAATCCAGCAATCCCATTTCTGAGTATATACTCAAACTCAGAACCTAGAAGATATATTGCAATATTATTCACAAAAGCCAAAATGCAGAATCAACCCTGATGTCCCCCAACTGATCAATAGATAAAAATAAATGTGGCATATACATAAATTGATATTATTTAGCCTTAAAGAAGGAAATATTGTTACATTGTATGATAAGGGTAAAGCTTGAGAATATTATGTTAACCGAAATAAGCCAGTACCAGTGACAGTGTATGATTCTATTTCTACATAATATCTTAAGTAGCCAAGATCATATAGAAAGTAGAAGGGTGTTTGTCAAAGGCTGGAGAGAGAATAAAATGGGCAGTTCTTACTTAAGGAGTACTGAGTTTTGGTTTTGCAAGATGTAAAATTTCTAGCAGTCTTTTGCATAACAGTGTGAATACATGTAACGTTCCTAAAAATGTATCCTTAAAGGTGCTCAACATCACCAGTCATCAAACAACTGCAACTCGAAACCACAATCAGACATCACTTCACACCTGTTTGGATGGCGAATATCAAAAAGAAGAGAGATGTGTATTATTCAAGGGATGGACAAAAGCCCTGACTTCACTACTGCATAATCTCTCCACTTAAAAAATTAATTTATAACCTAAATTCATACAAATAAAAAAACTACAAACGAGATAATGTGGCATATACATAAAATTGATATTATCAGCCTTAAAGGAGGAGATATTGTCACATTGTATGATAAGGATAAAGCTTGAGAATATTATGTTAACTGAAATAAGCCAGTACAAGTATTGACAAAGGTGTGAAGAAAAATAAATTCCATATATCGTTGCTGTGTTGTAAATTCATAGAGCCATTAGCAAAACCAGTATGGAGGTTCTTAATTAAAAAATGAAAAAGTAAAACTACCATATAATTCATCAATCCCACTTCTGCATAAATAACCAAAGGAAATAAAATAATTATCTCAAAAGAAAAAAAACTGTACCCTCATGTTCATCGCAGCATTTTTTCACAATTGCCAAGATATGAAAACAACCTAAACGTTTGCAGACACTAAAAATGAAAGTACACACACATACACACACTCTAGAATATTATTCAGCCATTAAAAATAATAAAATCCTGGCCAGGCGCGGTGGCTCACGCCTGTAATCCCAGCACTTTGGGAGGCCTAGGCGGGCGGATCATGAGGTCAGGAGATCAAGACCATCCTGGCTAACATGGTGAAACTCCGTCTCTACTAAAAATACAAAAAAAATTAGCTGGGCATAGTGGCAGGCGCCTGTAGTCCCAGCTACTTGGGAGGCTGAGGCAGGAGAATGGCGTGAACCTGGGAGGTGGAGCTTGCAGTGAGCCGAGATCGCGCCACTGCACTCCAGCCTGAGTGACAGAGCCAGACTCCGTCTCAAAAAAAAAAAAAAAGAAAAAAAAAGAAAAAAATCCTGCCATTTCAACAACATGGATGAACATGCTAAGTGAAATAAGCCAGGCACAAAAAGAAAAATACTGCATAATCTCTCTTATAAGGGGAATCAAAAAGGGTTGAACTCATAGAAGCAGAGAGTACAAAGATGATTGCCAGAGGCTGCAGGCAGGGAAAATTGGGAGCTGTTGTTCAAAGAGTACAACTTTCCATTATAAGATAAATACGTTTTGGGGATCTAGTATATAGCATTATGACTGTAGTTCATAATAGCATTCTGTATGCTTAAAATTTGCTAAGATGGTTGTATCAAGTCATCACATTGTACACAATACTTACACAATTTTTATCTGTGAAAAAAATCCACGTTACACACATGTACATATATACACAAATGTATACACACCAACATATATATGAATAACAGTTCCAGTCATACCAAACAAAATTATAAAATTATAGTTATTATAAACTAAGGTAGCAAGTGGAAGGTAAATATACGCTTAGCACTGCTCTAAGCTACCCAAATACACAGCATATTTAAGAAATCTAGGAAGCTGATATGGTTTGGCTGCGCCCCCACCCGAATCTCAACTTAAATTATATCTCCCAGAATTCCCACGTGCTGTGGGAGGGACCCAGGGGAGGTAATTGAATCATGGGGGCCGGTCTTTCCTGTGCTATTCTCATGATAGTAAATAAGTCTCATGGGATCTGATGGCTTTCTCAGGGGTTTCTACTTTTGCTTCTTCCTCATTTTCTCTTGCTGCTGCCACGTATTTAGCCTCCTGCCATGATTCTGAGGCCTCCCCAGCCATGCGGAAATAGTTAAGTCCAGTTAAACCTCTTTTTCTTCCCAGTCTCAGGTACGTCTTTGTTAGCAGTGTGAAAACCGACTAATACAGAAGTGAATAGATACACTAAACCACACTACAGCTGAGAATTTGGGGCAGAGTTTAAATTACCAATCTCAGTTTATACTAAAACAATAAATGTTTAATAAAAAATAACAGTTTCTTACATTTAGGGAGATGTCTAGTGTTCTTATAAAATTACTGAGTATAAGTTTCTATAGAATGACATTTAAAACCTCTATAGAATGGGAAATCACAAAGCAGAAAACATGTAACATCTGTTCTGGTGTTCCTGGGATTCTGAGCCAAATCCCACTGCTCTCACACACCTTAGACATAATGCAAAAAGGGAACTTAAAAAACAGCTTAACAAACAGTTTCTCAAAAATACACAGATATTCCTGTGTCCCCAAAGCAATGGAATAACAATCAGATAATACGGTCTGTTCCAAGCTATGAAGACGACTTTGGTTGTCACTGTCATCTTGAAGAAAGATCACTGAAGGGAAAGTAGAGCCCTAAAAGAAATTCAGAGCATGGGACAGAAGGTGTTCCTATGTGACAGCAAGGGAAAGAAACTCAGGCTTCTCAGAAACCATTTCCATTAGAGCAGAGCTTCTCAAACCACATTTTAAGGTCTGGCTTCCGCCTTGTCTTTGCACCTCTCATCTGCATCATCCACTTCGTTTACTTCCACCTACCTGGGTGTCTGGCTACTGTCTCATGTTTCTTCACATCCCAGGGCTCATTCCTTTGCTCTAGACAGGTGATCAGGTCTGGCTTAGAGACAGCAATACCTATTTAAAAAAAAAAAATTAAAAGGACCTGTTTTATTTTTTAAGAAGTAGCATGACTCTTGCTTGGATTCTCTAATTACCAACCTAGTACTGTGCTCAGTAGAGAAATAAGGAAATAGAAGACTCTAGTAAATTAATCCCAAAATACTGTTTCCTGACAGAACCTTTAGAATATTTGGAAAGTATTTTAAATTTGTGAGTCCCTAGCTTCACTACCTAATACTACTGAATCAAAAATTGGTGGTGGTAACTGGATTTTTCAGGGTGTGGGCAACACTGTTTCATGCTACTAAATTTCTGGAATTGCCACCACTAATCTGAGTACACACATCACCTCAAGAAAGGA
This sequence comes from Pongo abelii, assembly GCF_028885655.2. Lineage (NCBI taxonomy): Eukaryota > Metazoa > Chordata > Mammalia > Primates > Hominidae > Pongo > Pongo abelii. The sequence goes on along the minus strand of NC_071985.2, from coordinate 1,810,608 downwards.
AGGTTAATGTCAAGATAAAATACCTTCAAGATTATTTTGTTCTACACTAACAAATCCCCAAGTTTTCCTTGAAAGCAGAAATCTGAAACTCATTCATGCAAAGCAGAAATTCCCAAAAATATTCTACAGTGAAGGAAATAAAATCCTTAGTGTAAAATACAAATTATGCATTGAAGCGATCCTCACCCAGGGAGACCAGGTTTCTGTAGTTTTCTAACATCACGTCCCTATACAGATTCTGCTGAGCAGGGTCCAGATAGCTCCACTCCTCCGGAGAGAATTCTATGGCCACATCCCTGAATATCAACAGTCCCTGGCAAAGAAAAAACACATACTTATCAAGTGGCCATGGGCAGAGTTCTTAATTTGATTCCAGGCACAAAGAGAGACAGAGAGAACTGGTTCTTACTTATAGAAGAGACTGAAATGATCAAATAATTGTAAACACAGAAATATTCTCTAACATATTCTTTAATTCTGAAGAAAGAGGATGGCATAAGCTCCACATAACCAGGGTAGACAGTCTACTCTTGTGAATAATACAGTATAAAATTAAGGGCATCAACACAGGCATATACATTTTTTCCTGCTCTATTTACATTACACAGGATAAGCTGGTACATGTAAATGTAGAAGTCATGATTCATCAGAAGGTACCCCTCAAATTTTAATGTGTACACAATAAACTAGAGATCTTCTTAAAATGCAGGTTCTAATTCAGAAGGCCTAGGGTGAAGCCTGAGTTTCTGGATTTCTAAGTGAGCCATACAGTGATGCCACTGTGTCTGGGCCAAGGAAAATATTTTTTCAGACATGCAGGAAGTGGCAGAGCCTGTGTTTATTTCAGTTTATCTAACCAATAAACAAACATGAGAGCCTTCATTTTCCAAAGCAAGCTATAAGCAAGGAGAATCTACAAAGAAAGAAGAACTTCCTAATTAAATGTGATGGCTTATATGTATCAGTCAGTAAATCTCCCCAAGGTACTAAATAATAATGAAAAAAATACCTCTATAGTGCAAAAATCTGGCAGAGAGCACCTTAACCAAGTAAATAAAATTAAGATCAACTATAACAGGATAAATTGACATCACGGATGTCAAGGATCACATGACATCAAGGACACAGTATCACTGCTCTGATATTATTGGCCACAAAAATAGTAAATTACAATCTGAATCTAATCATGTAGAAACATGCTTTTTTGTTTTGTTTTTTTGAGACAGTCTTGCTCTGTCGCTCAGGCTGGAGTGCAATGGTGCAATCTCAGCTCACTGCAGCCTCTGCTTCCCAGGTTCGAGTGATTCTCCCACCTCAGCCTCCCAAATAGCTGGGATTACAGGCGTGCACCACCACACCCAGTTAATTTTTGTATTTTTAGTAGAGATGGGGTTTCACCATGTTAGCCAGGCTGGTCTTGAACTCCTGACCTCAAGTGATCCGCCCGCCTCAGCCTCCCAAAGTGCTGGGATTACAGGTGTGAGCCACAGTGCCTGGCCAGAAACATCAGTTTTATGCAAAGTTCAAGCTATAGCTGTTTCCCTGGTTCTTTAATCTGTAATAGGGTATTTCAGTAGTGTTTCTTTAGCATCCTAGACAGCAAATGTCTTCTAATTATTCTCTTTTCAGAACTTTAAGTTATTCCAGGCAACAAATGCCATCCTCTTTAAATGTCTCTTTTCTTAATTCTGTTCTGCATAGAGATGATGGAGCATGTGGATGAAATCTAAACGGTACATGATCCCCTTCTTCACTGACACCCCAAGACTCAGCCCCATCCCCAAGGGTAATCCTGGGGATCCACACTTTCCCATGTTGATAGGTCACAGACCATCTCAATACTGCCCATCATATGTTAATGGTAAGATTTGGTCCTGACATATAAGAAGCCTGGAAGGAGAGAATGGAGAGAAGGTTCTGGTATACAGGAGGAAGGATTTTACAGAGCTCCTTATCAATCATAAGAAAAAGGGCAGGGGAAGGGGGGAAGGTAGTTGGGAAGAAACACATTAGGCAGGTACATCAGAAGTACAGAAATAAAGGTTTGCAAGTTCCAAACACATAACATCCCAGAAGAAAAGAGGACACATCCCCTGAACCCAGACACATTCACCTGAGAACCAGCCATTTCTTCCTCTTCTTCCTTCTTCTCTGGGATTCCTTCTCAGGTGAGATTATCTGGACAAATCACACCTGCATTTGAGAATATGTCTTTAAAGGTGTCAGCACAACCCTTTCACCTGCAACCACACACCTACAGGCAGAAGGCCCTGCAGTGCAGAAAAGGGAATACTCCCCTATTTTTTGTCACAGGAGACAGGAAAAATGAGCTACCACATAAAGACCAAAAATGTCCTGCCTTCGGGTGATCACCGCTGCCATGAACTCCAGCAATTTGTGGTACAGCAAAGGCAATATGGACCTTGGTGACCTATCCCTATCAAACCCAAGAGCAGGCCCTCTGACCTCCTTTTGGAACCCAAGTCTCATGACTGTATCTGGGAGCCCTCAAGGTTGACTCTGATCTCAGCTTAGAATCGCTGGGGGCACTTACTTAAAACAACAATTGTGCTTCCATCCAGACGACAGACAGCATCTTTGGAGAGGGCACGTGTGATGGCAGCTCTCCAAACCGGCTATTTGATTCTAATTGCAAGCCTGGGCTGTGAACCACATAGCTGAGTACTGTCCCTCTGGCTTCAATGTACATATAAATAATTTGGTATTCTGATTTGGTATTCCAGGCCCCGTTCTAAGTAATGTGTTTCCGCAGGTGTGAAAGGGGTCTGCAAATTGGCTTCTATAACAAGTCTTCTGATACTGTTCCCCCTGGACTCCTTATTAGCAGCACTCAGCTAGAGAAGGCAAATACAGCACAGAGTCCCTTGTACCCAACACCGGTATCACAACAGAAATGCTTTGGCATTTCTGAAATGCCAAATTTTAGAAACCTATACACAACACCGGTATCACAACAGAAATGCTTTGGCCGGGCGCGGTGGCTCACGCCTGTAATCCCAGCACTTTGGGAGGCCGAGGCGGGCGGATCATCTGAGGTCGGGAGTTCAAGACCAGCCTGACCAACAGGGAGAAACCCCGTCTCTACTAAAAATACAAAATTAGCCGGGCGTGGTGGCGCATGTCTGTAATTCCAGCTACTGGGGAAGGCTGAGGCAGGAGAATCGCTTGAACCTGGGAGGCAGAGGTTGCAGTGAGCTGAGATTGTACCATTGCACTCTATCCTGGGCAACAAGAGGGAACTCAGTCTCCAAAAACAAAAAAACAAACAAAAACCAGAAATGCTTCTGATTGCAAGTGAAGACCACCAATCGCCATCCTGAAAAATGGCATTCTCTGCTGAGCCTTTAAAGTTTACTGAAGTCTAGAGAAGGCAGCAATGTCTGAGTAAGTCTGTACTGGGAGAACAGCATGGACACGGGCATTAATGAATGTTTACGGAACACATACTATGTGCTCAGAAGTGTGTTACAGAGGATAGCGCTGAAAACCTAGTAGTAGGTGAGGTAATTCTTCTAACACTCCGAGAGGTGGGTACTAAGTGTTCCATAATCCCCAGGGTTTACATGAAGGGTGCAGCTTTTCTTTTTCTGTTTCTCCATCACTGAGTTTTAGAAAGAAAATATATAGAATAAAAGCTAAATACAGACTGATGGGAGAGATACAGAAAGAAGGGGTTAAATGTAGTTGAGAGGGATTTTTCGTTGTCTCATGGAGGAACTACTGGATCTGCAGGAATGAAGAACAACTGGATCTGCAGGAATGAACAACAGGTTGCTGGGTGGGATGTCTCTAGCAGCACTGGTTTCAGTGAAAAACAAAGGGCCACAATTACACAGTTCTTTGTTCTCATTTATCTGCTTTTGGGTTTGGGAAAATTGTGAGCACCTGCTCTGGAGACATCACAGGAACCACCACGCAACAACTCTGATGTCCTCTAATGAATTCTGTGAGGGAGATTTCAGGGTGGGATAAGGCCTGGGAAGCAGGTTGATCTGGCAGAGCTGGGCCAAGAAGCAGACCCCCAGCTTCTCATCTTTATGCCTCTGGGTACTACCAGTTCTGTTTTTCCTAAGCCTGTCCAACAGACACTTGACTCCCAGAGTTTGTGTAATTTTAACCAATTTTAGCCACTTCCTTGTCTATTTTATAAGATACAGCAACGAGCAATTTAACCAAAACCCTTAGAACTTTCTAGGACAAATATGTTAGAAACTAAATATTTATTCTTGGCAAGGAAAATGCACTAGAACTAAAGATAATAACAACTCTTTTGTCCATAAATAGCCCTTCAGGTGGCAACACCATAACTCACAAAAGAACAAGAAAAGAGAAGTGGCCCCAATGAAGCCACAATCCCCTGTATACCTCCCTTCTTTTACTGACCACAGGATGCCGAATTCAACCATTTATCCACTGGCTCTAGACTGAAAGTTCCTGGTTGGTAAGGACCCAAGACTGCGTCATCTGTTTTTGTAACGGCCATATGAAATGGAAGCAACTGGTTTATCAGTTTGAGTCTCGAGATCTCCTCCTTGTTTTTTTACCCAATACCAGGAAACGGGAGCCAGTCCCATCTGGATATCAATCAAAGAGATTCCTTTTGTGAGGGGGAAAGAAGAAACATGCATGACTCATTTCTCTTCCTCTGAGATGGAAGCAGCTTTGTTTGTTTATTTTTAAAGGAAAAAAACAGGAAAAAAGCCTACAGCATCCAGTATTCCCAGGCCTGACCCTGCTTAGCTTCCAAGATGAGATGAGATAGGGCATGTTCAGAGTGGTATGGCCGTAGACTGGAAGCAGATTTAGACCTTGTCAGCCTGACCTTAGTCTGCACTAATGTTTAAAGACTCCCAGGTACCTGCGACAGGGTCCTCAGTGACCCTGGGCTTATGTCTCCATGGTGATCTAGGCAAGAGAGATTCCGGCTGATTCTTGGGGCAAAAATAGAAAACAGGCCGGCACGGTGGCCCATACCTGTAATCCCAGGACTTTGGGAAGCTGAGGCGGGCAGGTCACCTGAGGTCAGGAGTTTGAGACCAGCCTGGCCAACATGGTGAAACCCCATCTCTACTAAAATACAAAAAAATTAGCTGGGCGTGGTGGCGGGCACCTGTAATCCCAGTTACTTGGGAGGCTGAGGTAGCAGAATTGCTTTAACTCAGGAGGCAGAGGTTGCAATGAGCTGAGATCGCCCCACTGCACTCCAGCCTGGGTGACAAAGTAAGATTCCGTCTCAAAAAAAAAAAAAAAAACCTGCCATGGTGGAGTGGCAGATTCTTAATCCAGAGGAGATATTACCTGTCCCTAGTTAGCTAAATCTTGAGTAAGAGAAAGGACAACAGTGCTTCCATATCACACTTCACAGGTGGGTGTGACTGTGACCGGCTCTGCCTATTTTGTGGCCCTAACCTCGCCCTGCTGAGGTTCTTGTTTACATTTACAGATTCTGTCACCAGGCTCTTTTTTTTTTTTGAGACAGAGTTTCACTCTTGTTGTCCAGGCTGGAGTGCAATGGCACGATCTCGGCTCACCACAACCTCTGCCTTCCGGGTTCAAGCGATTCTCCTGCCTTAGCCTCCCGAGTAGCTGGGATTACAGGCATGCACTACCACCCAGCTAATTTTGTATTTTTAGTAGAGATGCGGTTTCTCCATGTTGGTCAGGCTGGTCTTGAACTCCCGATCTCAGGTGATCTGCCCGCCTTGGCCACCAGGCTCTTTTTATACCAGGAGCTTCTCACACAACTGTAACAGATCACTGGACTTGGAAAACTCAAAGGGTGCCACTCTGAAACTGGGGCCTTAAGATGTCTATGTTGGCCAGGCACAGCGGCTCATGCCTGTAATCCCAGCACTTGGGAGGCCAAGGCAAGAGGACAGCACGAAGCCAGGAGTTTGAGACCATCCAGGGCAACATAAGTGAGATCTCACCTCTACACAGGATAAAAAATAAAATCTGCAATGTGGTGTGGTGTGTTCCTTTACTTCTCGCTGTTGAGGAAGGAGGATCACTTGAGCCTAGGAGTTTGAGGCTGTAGTAAGCTATGAATGTGCCACTGCACTCCAGCCTGAGTGAAAAGAGTGAAACCGTGTCTCAAAAAATAAAATAAAGTAATTAAAAGCTTTAAAAAAGGGGAGAAGAGCAAACTTTATTCTCCTATTTTCTGGTGAGGGAGTTAAGCCTCTTATTTCTAGTTGCTCTCAGTATAAAGAGCTCCTTTCATGCTTGGGGTGTAAGGACACCTGCACGGGGGTGCTCCCCAGGAAGAACTAACCAGGCTCCCCATGACCTGCCACAGCCCAGGCTCCCCAGGAAGAAGTAATCGGGCCTTCAATGACCTTCCACAGCCAAGTCAAGGGCCATCATCTTGGACTCACGGATATCTGAATTCCAGTAGGTCTGGATTCAGGCACTTGAGGCCTGGGACAAACTGTGAGTATCAAAGAGGGTTTGTGGGAAAGAAAAAACAGAAAAGTGCTATCAAGTACCCACGTTAAGTACTCAGTGCAGGGTTAGTGAAGAAGTGGTTTGTGCCTACAGATACTGGCCCAAGTGGGGCTGTGCTCCGGCTCATTCCTGTATCCATGCAGGCAGATGAGATGACGGTCATACCGTGGAGGGACCAGGTTGCTGGGGGTGGGGATAGGCCGGGAGTCTTCCAGGCACCTGTGTGGGTTTTCTATGGGAAACTCTAGAAGCAAAGGTGCTGTGACGGGATTCCTGAGGGTGAAGCCTTGTTCTGGGAGGGACATGGCCACATCAGTGCCTAGTGGGTACGTTTACAAGTGGGTGAAAATCATGTAGTGGCAGCAGAGTAAAGAGGGGGTCTGTCCTCAGAACTCTTTGCTTCTAAGTCCTCAGTCCTGTCTGATCCTGAGAGGAGAGCTGGAATCCCAGGAGAATGTGCAGTGTGTGTGCAGGAGAACAGAGCCTCCCAATGCTGGGACACCCTGAGATGCCTCCAGCCCAGGCTGCTGTGATCTCTTGTGTTTTGTTTGTTTGTTTGTTTGTTTTGAGACGGAGTCTTGTTCTGTCGCCCAGGCTGGAGTGCAGTGGCGTGATCTGGGCTCACTGCAAGCTCCACCTCCCAGGTTCACACCATTCTCCTGCCTCAGCCTCCCAAGTAACTGGGACTACAGGCACCTGCCACCATGCCCAGCTAGTTTTTTGTATTTTTAGTAGAGACCGGGTTTCACTGTGTTAGCCAGGACGGTCTCAATCTCCTGACTTCATGATCTGCCCGCCTGGGCCTCCCAAAGTGCTGGGATTACAGGCTGTGATGTCTTTTTTTTCTGACACCAAATGTGTGGAGTTCGCTGAACACCAACCAATTCTCCATCACCAACAGGGTGTACAACAACTCAATTCTGACACCACCCAAAGTTGGCACAGGACCCACAGGTTCAAGACTCCGTCCCACAACACTGTCCCCACGGCAGGGGCCAGTCACACGTCCCCGGGGGCCCAACAATACTTCTGGGCTACTGCCTATGTATCAGAAACTCCCCTCACCCACTCCTCAAGTACAATCATTTGACAGAGCTATTCACAGAACTCAGCAAAGCACTGTACTTATGTTTACCAGTTTATTGTAAAAGATACAACTCAGGAACAGTCAAATGGAAGAACTGAATATGGCAATGGAAAGTGGTGGGGGAAGATGGAGCGGGTAAATAGCTGTGATTAATGAAATCCTTCACCTCTGTGTTCTCCAAGAACAGCTTAATAAAAAGCAACACCCCTCTAACTTAGATGAAGCTCCTTCTTATACCTATCACAAAGCCAGGCACAGACTTTCAAATTCCCATTTTTTCCCTCTATAAACAGTCAGCTGAACAATTTTGTCTTCAGTTGTTAGAACAAAATACTTATTAACCAAACTGCTTAAGATTCTCTCCTTCTCCTAGGCTCATGAATTTGTACCACCCTCTGCTCGAGCTAACACACAACTCCTATTTATGCCCCTCCTAAGAACAGGCTGATATGGGAGTCAAACTTTCTCTAATCTAGGATCTGATTTCCAGCCCTGCATCTTGTCCTCTCACTCTCACCTTTCTACTCCGGTTTGTTCCTCCCAATGAAAGAAAGCCCTTGTCTGCCTAACCTTCGAGATCCTGGAAGATATCACAGTTGGTGCTTTCCCTCTGTTGTAATACTCCTTTAAAAGTAAGTAACTTCTTACCTAAATGTGAATTTGTTTTATTAGACAAAGTCTAGAAACAGCCCCAGAACAATAACAATTCCATCCTCAGAAAGAGCCTCCAGACTCCTTCCATTCTGACCCCAACGGCATCTGCCTGTGGATCCCAGCTCTCCAGGGCTCTATAGCTCCTCTCAGTATAAAGTGCTCCTTTCATGCTGGGGTGTGCAGGCTGGGACACCTGCAGGGGAGGCTCTCCAGGAAGAACTAACTGGGCCTTCAATGACCTTCTTTTACAGGCTCAAGATCGGCCTTAGCTTAGAGTCACTGGGCTCCGCCTTCTATTTCCCAGTCAGGGTTATTCACTTAGTTGTAAATGAGAAAACGCTCAGTGTTTGAAGAATCCAGCAAAATCACTCAAACACAGTGTTTATTTAAGAGAATAAAATTATAAGTCACTTACATTGTATACCTCAATAGAAAAAGCAAAACTCTCAGTTTCAGACAATAAACATGTCACATTATTTCCGTAATTCAAATCATTCAGTAAACAATCACATATGAACATATCTGGGAGATGCCAAGTCCCATCTTCTAAAATTCAGTATTAAACTCAGACATCTAGATAACAGAGATATCAACTCCACAAGTCCTCCACCCTGCAAAAAAGAGGAACTAATATTTTGATGAATCAATGTAATTCACCAATTAATCTACTACTTTTTTTGTGGAAATGTATTCATTTCCTATAGCCATACTGGAAGAGGATTTTCCCTATTACTTTCCCTGGTAGCATTCCCACAGCTAAGCCCTGGGATTCTGTTTAAAATCACCCCCTAAAAAAGAACAGGCCTGACAAACTTACTACACTCTAGTGAAGAAAAAGGTAAATCAGAATTTTTAACAAATGAATATTTGACTACATATGTAATGTCTTTTCGGAAATCCACCTCTTAAACATTTTCTTACCTTTGAAACTCTACTGTTAAAATGCAATTGACAGTTAATAAAAAACTAAGGTTGAAATAAGTGAAAAAAATTTTTCAAGGTGTAAAACCCAGGAAGTGGCAACGCTGATTGTAACACAGACAAATCTGACTCAAGTGCCAAGTCAGGCCATCCTATCACTTGGGACATTCCTCTGTTTCCATCCTGCTCACTGACCACCTTCCCCCCTTGCCCAGGAGCCACCACACTGTGCCCCACTGGGTGCCCCAAGTGGTATGACTGTGCAGATTCTTGCATCCCCTCACTGGAGTGGGTTTTCCTTGTCCTTTGGAACAGTTTTTTCCCCTTCACAAGTCTGAGAGAATCCAGATGTCAGAAATCATTTCTGTCTTTTCTTCTCAGTATCAGCATCCAACTGGCTGACCAGCAATGTGTCTCCAAAGAACAGAAGCTGGAGTTGGGTGAAGCCAATCATCAAGTCCTAAGGTGTTAGCTTTGTAAATGCTGAGAGGAAGGGTAAAACCAGCTTCCTCTCAGCCCCAGGGCATCCATCTGCTCCCTTAAGAGGCTCCACCTCCATCACTGAGGCTGTCCTCTGAGAGGAAAGGAACAAGGTGCTAATGTTCACTAAACATGCCTTGAGATGGGTCACCCCCCAGACAATTATGAAACCCAGGCACAGAAAAAGACTGGAGCGTGGCTGAGGACACATGACCTTGTAAAATTTCCAAAGCAGAACCTCAAACCAAAGACATTCCGATAAGGTGTCTGTGCCTGGGGAAGATAAAAGAGACACAAAATTTTTTTTAAAGCAGTGTGTCAGGGGATTCTTCTCTGCTCACATAAAACGTTTACAAACAGAAAACAGATGTCTAAAAAAAGTGCCATCCAATGCTCTGTGAAAAAATGATGAAAATACTGTGTGTGAAATGTACAATAAAGCAATAAAGGACACATAGGCCGGGGGGACAGGATGGTGGATGTGAGACCCTGCTTGCTACACATTTGGAAACGCAGTGGAAAACCAGTCCCCCTCTGGAGTGTTTAAAATAATTAACTAGCAGTCAATTAGACTGAAGTAGCACTAGTACCATCGGTTCCTAAGGAAAAAAATCTAACTCAAATACATGTTTTGTAAATTACTACTTTAGGAGGAAACGATATTCAGGCTGAACCAACCACAAATCTCCAATTAACCTCTCATTACATAACCAGATTTCCACCTGGACAGTCCAAATGAGGCGACTCCACAACTGTAACTGTAACCAAGTTCTGATTTTGGTTCGCTTCCTCATGCCCCTTACAAAAGCCTTTGCTCCAAGCACCCACAAACCATGAATGGGCACTCTGCATTGATGAACAGCTCTTTGCTCAAATAATCTCTTTAACGTTTAAACCTTGACTCCATTTTCATTTTTACCAGGAGAAAGGAGGGCTTGGGACCCCACAGCCCACAGCTCCTCGCACGCAGTGGCTCCTCCTGGGTCGGGGCTCTCCCCCAGGCGCCTGCCGTCGCCACCGCACAGCTGCCAGCGAGGGGCCGGCCGGGCGGAAGTCGAGCACAGAAGCGGACCGGACGCCGGCTGAGGCTGGCGGCCCAGCCCACATCCTGAGGCCAAGGGAAGCTGAGGGCCGGGCGGGTCCAGCGGGGTCTCGTGTCTGCAGACTCCGGAGGGAGCTGTGGGGAGGCCTGGGGCCGCCACAGCCAGTTCCAGCCCGTTTCCATCAGCCCCCTGCCCACCTCGGGACCCCGCCCACATACTCACCATTTCCCAGCTTCCCGGGTGTCCAGGCTTCTTAGCTATGGATCTCCTGATACCTGCACGTCACAGGGCAAGAAGCCGTGGCGGCCACCTGAGCTTCCCCGAGCAGAGCACGCCGAGCACAGAAGACGACCCAGCTAAGGCTGGAAGGAGAGACGAAGGCCCCGCCAGATCCCGGAAGCCGCGCCCTTCTGTCCCGCTGCACGCCTGATTGGACGGTTCTTACGCCAGCGCCCCTGATAGGGCTCCAGGCCCCGCCCCCTCAGTCCCTGAGTGACGGAGGATGTGATCCGACGCTGGGCTGAGGGCGACAAAGTGACAGGTTCTTGGCTGCAGCCTTTTCATGCAGGGCTTCCTGCTTGCGCTGGGCCTGGCCCAGCCCAGGGGGTATTTTCATTTAACCTTTTGTGTAAGGTTATATCCATTTATAAATAATATATATGTTATTCACAAATGAAAACAATATAATGGCAATGATTTTAACATTTCAGATTTTATGACCTTTCTGGCCTCTGGTAGTTTGATCAGCCAGCCTGAAATTTCAAAAAGGAGGCAATCTTTTAAGAAATAAAATGTAAGCCACGTGTGAATTTTAAATTTCCTAGTAGCCACCTTTTAAACATTAAAAGTAACAGGTGAAACTGATTGTAATAATTTATTTAACCCAATATATTCAAAATATTATCATTTAAATGTATGATTAATATCTTAATATTCATCAATATATTAATGAACTATATAATTTTCGGTAGTCAATCTGTGAAACTCACTCTGTATTTCACCTTCCCAGCAAGTCTCGGTTCAGCCACATTCCAAGCCCTCAGTACGCACACATGGCCAGTGGCTGTCACACTGACGTGCAGCTCTGAGGGAGGTGAAGGGTCTGAACCCTCATTTCCTTCCAGAAGTGAAAGATCGGTGCCTCCTTATCAACATCTCTCCCCAGGCCAAAAGCTGAAGGGACAGGGCCCTAGAGAGAGCAAGGGCTGCAAAAAGAGAATGTCCACAGGTAGACCACTGCTGCCCTGCCTGCTGTCCATCTTCCTTCCAAAAATCAGACAGTGAAAAAAAGAACAATGGAGCCCCCAGGAGGACCTAACCCCAAGTCTTCCGGTCTTCCACAGCTTTGAATTCCAAAGTTTAGATACACAGAAAATAGATTAAACAAACTTCTGATATTGGTATTTGGCCTTGGCCCTAATGAACAGGCTATTGGTTGTCTTTTTCCTCCTATGGTGTGGGAGACTGGGTGAGTTTATGCACCAATCACATGTACATATGTCTACATGTATCTCTACATAACTCACCACCGTCTAACAAGAGATCCAAATTTAAATAAAGGGAAAAGAAAATCAATACCTATAGGGTGCCTACTGTTTACAGGTAACTAGTAATCAATCTCTCATTGAATTCTGACATCCTGTCTGTAATGGGTGTGTGTGTGTGTTAGTTAGTGATGCATAACAAACCACCAAAACTTACTAGCTCATGATTCGGCTGGTCAGCAATTTAAGCTAAACTCAGCTGGCCAATTCTTTTGGTCTCAGCTGGGATCCTTCAGACATGTGTGGTCAGATGCTGATTGCAGCTGTTTCTAGGGGTGAGTTGCCTGTCAACTGGGGCACCTTCGTTCTTTTCCATGTGGTATCTCATCCCCCAGCAAGTTGTGTGCTTATTATCATAGAGATAACAGGATTCTGAAAGAAAAACAAAAGCACTCAAGTTTTGAGCCTAGGTCCCAAACTAGCACACTGTTATATGTTCAGTTTTCTGTTGACCAGAGCAAATAAGACTCTAAACATTTTGAAATACAGATTTTGCCTCTTGAAGGGAGCAGCTATAAAAGCACTTTGCAAAGGACGTGTATACAGGGAGGAATGAAGAATTTTTGCAATCAGTATCATTATGCCTTTTCTTGCAGATGAGGTTTATGTAAGTGTTCCTAGTCAAGAAACTTCCAAAACCCCACAGCTGCTAAGCAGCTGGGTTGGGATACAGAATCAACTGTAACTCCAAAGCCTGTGTACCTCCGTAGACCATACTACTCGTGCAACTGCCCTGGGTCTTCAAGGTTCTGGAGAGTTATACTTCTGCTGTAGAAGCAGAATTCTTTTGATATTTGTGCCCATATGGTACTGCTTATCATTGGCATAACCCCTCAAGAAAGTGCAGAAGCATGTTGGAAGGATATGGAATATTTAGGAAAATAGCTGAGGAATGAGTTTAGGAAATCAAAGCCAAACAACACATTATTTATTTTTCATCATAGGAGACTTTGAAAACATATAATGTATCCCATATATCTGCAAATTCTTTTCATCATTTTTGGGTATTTTTAGGCCGCTTATGATTTTAACACAGACTAAAACTGCTGTGCCTGAAATAGCCTCTTATTCTGAAAGCAAGTAACATAAAGATAGGTCTGCTGATAAGACATTTTCTCCAGCTGCAATTTAGCAAAGCATCTGAGTATGTCTTAAAGTTTTCCTTAGATTTTTAACAGGGCCAATTTATAGGCAGTAGCTCAGAAGTGTAGATGGTCCCACAGGGCTTGTGACTGGCATCTGGGTTGTTCAGACTTCTTTACATATTTTCACTAACAGTTCTTTATCAACTATGTCTTTTGCAATTATTTCGTTTCATTCAGCAGCTTGTCTTTTCATTGTCTTAACAGTATCTTTTGCAAAACAAGATTAAAGTCCAATTCATCAATTTTGTCATTCATGAATCATGCTTTTGGTGTTGCATCTGAAACCTTATTGTCAAACCCAAGGTGTCCTAGTTTCTGTTGTCTTATCTCCTGGAAGTTGCAAATTTTACATTTCACATTTAAGTTTTTGATTCATTTTGAACTAACTTTGTGAAAATTGCAAGGTCTTTGTCTCATTTATTTCTTTGCATATAGATGTGTAGGTGTCAAGCAATATTTCTTGACAAAAACCATTTTCATTAAATTTCCTTTACTCCTTTGTCAAAGAACAGTTGACTGTATTTTGTGGGTTTATTTCTGAGTTTTCTATTCTGTTCTATTGACCAATTTGTCTATTCTTTTCCAAATACCACACTGTCTTGATTACTATAACTTTATAATGAATCTTAAAATCATGTAGTGTGAGTACTGGAAATTTACTCTTCATTGTTCTGTTAACCATTCTGGGTCATTTGCCTTTCCATATAATTTTTAGGGTCAATTTGTCATTATTGACTACATAACTTTTAAAGAGTTTCATTGGGATTGTTTTGAATCTATAATTCAAATTGGGGCAAACCAGTATCTTAATATTGAGGCTTCTTTTCCATGACATGGAACATCTCTCCATTTATATAAATCTTCTTTGATTTTTTTTCATTAGAAACTTGTAGTTTTTGTCATGAAGGTCTTCATCATATATATATATATTTCTCTCTCTCTGTTTTTCTTGGTGCTATAAAAATGGTGTTGTGTTTGTAATTTCAAATCCAATTGTTCTTTATTAATATACAGAAAATGGTTGACTTTTGCATATTAACCTCTTATTCTACAACCTTTCTATCATCTTCTACTAATTCCAGCAGTTCTTTCTTCATTATTTGGAATCGTCTACATAGACAATCATATCATCTGAAAGCAAGGACAGTTTAATTTCTTTTTCCTTAATTTCAATATGTTTCCCCTGTTTTGCCTGATGGTTTTTCTACAACTATTAATATAATAATTTTTGTTGTTTGGTTTTCTGATGTGATGGTTTATATTACTTGACTTTCAAATTTTGAATCAGCCTTTTCCACCTGTGATAATTCCCATGTGGGTTGTGGTGTATAATTTTTTAATACATCTTTAGATTCACTTTGCTTGTATTTGTTGAGAATTTTTGCATCTATGATCATGAGACTTCTTTGTCTATAGTTTTCTTTTTTTGTAATGTACCCATGTAGTTTGGTAGTAGGGTAACGTTGACCTTATAGAGTGAATTTAGAAAGTATTTACCCTACTCCCATTTTTTGGAAGAGATTGTGGCTTATTGGTGTCAGTTTTTCTTTTTACTGTTTGGCACAATTCACCAGTGAGACCATCTGGACCTTTTTCTTATGTAAGCAATTAGTAGTTATTGATTCGATTTCTTTAATACATATAGACCTAGTCATATTGTTTATCTCTCCACGTGTGGCTTTTGGGAGATTGCATCTTTCAAAGAACTGGTTTTTTTCAACGAAGTTATCAACTTTCTGGTTATGAAACTGGCCTTTGGATGTCCATGAGATTAGTAGTGATGGCCCCTCTTTTATTTCTAATTAGTCATTTCTATGCTTTTCTATTTTTCTAGCCTCACTATAGGCTTATTAATTTTATCAATGTTTATGAAAAACCAGCATTTTGTATGTTGATTTTCTCCATTGATTTCCTGTTTGCATTTTCATTGATGTCTTCTCCCATTGTTATTTTCTGTGCTTGATTTAGATTTACTTTCTTTCTCTAGTTTCCTAACGTAGGAGGTTAGATTTTAGATTTTAGATCTTTCGTCCTTTCAAGCACATGCATTCAGTGCACTAAATTTCCCCCTATGCACTGCTTGTGCTGCATTCCACAAATTTTCATATGATATACTTTTATTTCCTTCAAAATATTTAAATTTCTCTAGAGATTTTTCTTTGACTGTTATGTTATTTAGAACTTTGTTGTTTTGTCTATAGTTATTTGAAGGCTTTACAACTGTTTCTGTTATTGCTTTCTAGTTTAATTTTAATATGTTTTTTGGGCATACTTTATATGTTAACTAGTCTTTTACATTTGTTAAGATACGTTTTATGGCTCAGAGTGTGGTCTATTTTGGCGAATATTCTTTGATTTTCTACGAGAATGTGTACTTGGCTGTTGTTGGTTAAAATATTCTGTAAACACTAATTAAATCCAGTTGATTGATGCTGTGGAGTTAAACTATATTATTACTAATTTTCTGCCTCCTTGATCTGTCAATTACTGATAGAGGTGTGTTGGTGTCTGCCACTATCATTGTAAATATTTAATTTTTTAAAAGTTTTAAAAGTTTTTGCCTCATATATTTTGATCTATTTTAGGCATATACATATTAAAGATTTAATACATTGACTTAAAGTGTTTGTCTAGTAACTCTGTCTGGGGTTTTTCAGAGATGGTTTAGCTCAAATAGTTTTTTTCATTCCTCAGCCATATTTTCTTGTTTCTTCATGTGCTTTGTAATTTTAGTAGTTGAAGAGTGAACATGTAAATATTTTAATGGGATAACTCAGGAAATTATTCCCTCTGCTCTAGTATTTGCTATTCTTGTTTGCTGAAGAATGTAGTTGTCTACTTTTTAAAGTGACTTTTCCAAAATATTTTTGCAGGGACTGCATTACTTGCATATAGTCACTAAAGTCTGATCCTTTTTTTGCTTGTGTTCAGTAGTGTTTTGACACATATCTCCTTGAATGAGAAAAAAGAAGAAGAAATAAAGAAAAGCCTTACCCCTTCTGGTTTGTGTAAATGGTTCTGTGGTGGGTATTTCTTTAACACTTCAGCTGTTTAAAACTCTGCTTCAGCCTTCCCTTCCCACTGAACTAAGCCTAGAGATCAACCAGTGCTGAAAATGAGAGTCTTCTCTAGTCTTTTCTGAACATGTGTTTTTTCTTGGGCAGGCAAGGGGCTTTCTCAATTCTTCAGCACACAGAAAAATTGTAACATACAAATGCAATAATTTGCAAATAAGATCTGTTTTGCTCCCTCTGAAACCAGACTCTTGCACAGGGAACCCAAGCTGCTGCCTAAGACTGGCCCTGAGAAAGGGAGGGGTTTGGGCAAAGACAAGTAAAAACGCTACTTTTCTCCTATTTTTCTTTGTTTTCCTTGATTCTGCATTCACATGATCACTGTAAACCTTTGATGGTTTTCAAGAGTATTGACAAAGTTGTTGTTGATAGTTGTGCTTGTTTTTTTTATGTTTCTGTGCAGTGACAGGTGTTTGGAGTAGCTCACGCTGCCATTTTGCTGATGTCACTCTCTCTGGACTTTCTATTGTATGTCATTTATCTAAATGACTTTCCTTGTGCCTTTACTAACTACATTATCTTGTTTTTTGTTGATTTGATGCACATTTTGAAATTGAAGTTTGAGTCCCTCTGCTTTGCTCTTTTTCAAGATTGTTGGGATATTCTGAGTTTTTTGTAATTTCATACGTAAATTTCAGCATCAATTTTAAAATTTCACAAGGTAGTCACCTGGAATTCTGATAGGGATTGTATTGAATCTGTAGCTATTTTGAAGAGTTATTGCCATCTTAATAATATTAAGCCTACTGATCTATAAATATGGGATTGTTTTCCATTAACTTACAGCTTTAGCTTCTTTCAACAAGGTATGTAGTTTTCCAAGTCTATGTTTTGTACTTCTTCTGTTAAATGTACTCCTATGTATTTATTCTTTGGATGCTGTTATAAATGACTTTTTAAAATTAATTTCATTTTTAGATATTTCTTTTCAAGTGTATAAAAGTGGAATTGATTTTTGTATCTTAATTTTGTAACTCCAGTGTTGGTAAACACATTTTCATCTTAGTTGCTGTCAGGTTTTAAATTATGAGTGTTTCTAAGAATATCCCTGTGATTTTTTTTTTTGAGACGGAGTTTCGTTCTTGTTGCCCAGGCTGGAGTGCAATGGCGTGATCTTGGCTCGCTGCAACCTCCACCTCCCGGGTTCAAGCAATTCTCCTTTCTCAGCCTCCCAAGTAGCTGAGAGTACAGGCATGAGCCACCACGCCTGGCTAATTTTGTATTTTTAGTAGAGATGGGGTTTCACCATGTTGGCCAGGCTGGTCTCGAACTCCTCACCTCAGGTGATCCACCCGCCTCAGCCTCCCAAAGTGCTGGGATTACAGGCGTGAGCCATCACTCCCGGCCTCAAGAGGTTTGGCTCTGGTAAAATCTCAGTTAGTTTGGCTTTTGAGAAATAGGTGGTTGGTTTTTTTTGTTTGTTTGTTTTTTTGAAGGCTGGACATTTAAGAACAGAATTATCTGGACATATTTGAAAATTGCTACTTTTCTTCTCCTGCTAGAAGCAGGAGACAATGCTGTGCTCTTCATGAGGACAGGGTTGAGAGTGTTTCTGGAGAAGAACTCATCCATTTGTGAGGACCCCTGAGAATGGGTACTCTGGAGATTTTAACTCTCAAACTTAAGCAACTCACTAATTAGAGTTTAGATTTTCTTTCACTTGTACTGTTTCCCACAGAGGTTTATTATAGTTTTCTGATCAAGTAAGTTATGATTCTCTGAAAGTGCCTCTCTGTCTTTCCAGTTTCGGGCAGTGATTTGCCCTGTAAACTCAATTCTCTACTGAATCTATGAAGCATTGTTGATTTCAGTTTGTTTGCTTTTTGTGCTTCTGAATGTGAATGTTGCCTTCCATGTTTGTACATGCAAGACTTGTGAGAAAACATTTTAAATGGTCCATTTTCAGCATGATAAATCTAAGCACTGGCAGCCAGCCTGCAAATGTAACAGACCACATGGCTTATGCACCTAGAAGGTCAGGAGAAGTGAACAGAATGTAGAGGACGGGTTAGCCCATAAAAGGGAAGAAAGTTTCATTATTGGGAAATCGAAACTTAAGCAGGGAAGGGGACAGGGGTATAATCTTATAAGGGGGATGATAAAACTTAGGCAATGTCTGGGAAGATTGTAACCCCACAGTACTCAACCAATGAGGAACTAGGGGAGGGACTTGTGTGCTAGGAGATAAATTACCTGTTGTGACTGCCCTGGTTGTGCCTGCCAACCAGACACCTGATCTTGCAAGACTGTTATTAAAAGTCTCCCTTTGGCTGTTCTTCAGGCCTCTAAGTCCATTCTTTGGGTTTGGACGGGTGAGCATGTTTCTCACAAGCCTGGGGGCCCATCTGGGATCCATGTGCCTGTGTGAAGTGGGACTTTGGCCGAGAGGGGAGATGTGTCCCACCTGATTTAGGTGGCCTGCTCTGTCCGGGCCTCCCAGCTGCCTGCAGAAGCCGTAGACAAACCAGAGACTGTTATTCAGGAGGCAGCAGAAGCAACACAGGGAGAAAAGCAGGCACTGTGGGAACCAGGCAAACTCATGCACCAGCCAAGGTAGGAAAATTGGACTGTAAGTACTGCCTTGGTCATGGGGCATTTTTGGAGGTCTCGGGGTGTGCAAGAAACCTCCAGGAAGGGGGGTTGAGTACACAGGGGAAAACTCAGACCCAGAGACTGGCAGAAAATGGGAGACAGGAATTCTAGGCCTGGGAGCCAAAGGAAAGAGGGAGCCAAAGAGACTCCCTCTGACATCCCCTGGATAGTCCTTTGGGGAGATTGTTGCAGGTTTGGTGGAACAAGCCTCAAACCAGGGACAAGAAAAAGGAAAAGACGTTAAAGTATTGCTGTTTTGTCTGGCCCAAAGACCCCATTCGTAAGCCTTCTGTCTTTTGGCCTAAGTTTGGCTCAGATGAGGATTGGGTGTTCTAAGCTTTAATTCTCTGTGTGAATAATAAAATTTCATCCTCACTAGAAGAGATAGGTTACTCTCTGCTGAATCAAGGAATTAGCTCCCATGATCTCCCTCAAAAAAGAAGAAAAAGAGCCTGGTGAAGAGCCCTCACCCAGTGAAAACCCCCCCATCATGCTTGCTCCTTCATACGTCTCACAAAAAAGGGGACAGGAAGATCAAGGGGCAGCAGGAGGGTTAGAGGAAGAAAGACCCAGAGACCATGGGGGAGCCAAGCCAACTGCTCCTTTAAATCCTTATCCAAATTTAAGAAAAGAATTAGAAGAGTGTAAGAGGGATATTGAGAACTTCCCTATCCCTTCCACACAGCAGGCATCTAGCATGTTCCCTCTTAGGGAAGTTCCCATGGGACAGGGAGAGATTGGCTTTGTAAACGCTCCTCTTGCAAGTACTGAAGTTAGGAATTTCAAGAAGGAAATGAAGCCACTCCTAGAAGAGCCCCTTGGTTTAGCAGACCAGCTGGACCAATTCCTAGGACCCAGCTTTTACACTTGGGCTGAAATGATGTCTATCATGAATATCCTGTTCACGGGAGAAGAAAGGGGAATGATTAGGAGAGCAGCCATGACCATCAGGGAGAGGCAACACCCTCCTGGGCAGGGAGTGTTGCCAGCTGAACAAAAATTTCCAAATGTCAATCCCAATGGGATAATAATGATCCCAGGGACCGGGCCCAAATGTAACACCTCAGGGAAATAATAATTCAGGGGATCAAAGAATCCACTCCTAGGACATAAAATGTCTCAAAAGCATTTGAGATTTAACAAGAAAAAGAGAAAACTCCCTCTGCACTCCTGCAGTGGCTCAGAAATGAGAAAATACTCCGGGCTAGATCTGGATTATCTAGCAGGGCAAGGCCTTTTGAAGATTAACTTTGTAACTAAGAGCTGGCCTGACATTACAAAAAATTACAAAAGATTGATGGATGGAATGAGAAACCAATTGAGGAATTACTGAGGGAAGCTCAGAAGGTTTTTGTAAGGAGACAGGAAGAGAAGCAGAAATAGAAAGCAAAAAGCATGGTTTCCACTGCGGAAGAGGTAGTCAGAAAAAGATTAGATCAAGATCCCCCTCAGAGGAGACAAAGCAATAATAGACTTCAACACCAAGGAAGAAGGGAAATGCAGGGAAAATCTCCTAAGACTATGAGTGGATGTTACAAGTGTGGAAAGCCAGAGCATTTTAAGAGAGAATGTCCATTGTTGGACAGTTGATCCTGAGGTTAAATTGGTCAACAACTGAAATGGATAAAGAGAAGCTATCTTAATTTTTGTTGTGTTTTTGTTTTTGTTTGTTCGTTTGTTTTTTCAGACAGAGTCTCGCTCTGTTACCCAGGCTGGAGTGCAGTGGCATGATCTCGGCTCACTGCAACCTTTGTCTCCCAAGTTCAAGTGATTCTTCTGCCTCAGCCTCCTGAGTAGCTGGGATTGCCAGTGTGTGACACCATGCCCAGCTAATATACATATATACATGCCCAGCTAATATATATATGTGTATATATACACATATATATATACACATATATATACATATATACATATATATGTATATGTATATATATGTGTGTATATATATGTATTTTTTGGCAGAGATGGGGTTTCACCATGTTGGCCAGGCTGGTCTTGAACTCTTGACCTCAAGGAATCCATCCACCTCAGCCTCCCCAAGTGCTGGGATTACAGGTGTGAGCCATATCCTAGCTACCTTTAAATAGATGAAGATGAGCTACTTTTTACTGAAGAAAGATTCTTCAGTGGAGGTGAACCTAGCGGCTCATTCCTGTTGGCTGCGGGTTACCAGTTGTATGGAATTTGAAACTAATTTATATGTTCGTGAAATTCTTAAATTGTGTGGTCAACCAGACATCCCAGGGCTTCAGACAGGTTGATGCTACCCTCCAAAAGGTGAATGATAGCATGTGTTCAACAGAAGCACTTAATGAGACATGGTACAATTTTACATCTCCTCTTTGACTCTGTTGCACACTTGTACATGGTGCTAAACAAAACTGAATGTTGTATTTTTCTTCCCCTGATTTTGCTACTACAGAAATTTAAAAGGTGGCTGATATCCCTGTTTCTTAAGACACTGATAATAAATACACTAAAAAAAGGAAAACAGGATGTGTTTATAGGAAAAGCTAATAGTTTGCTTGTGGGCATCCTAAATGGTGGATGACAAGCTTAACTTTAAACGTTTTTTTTTTAATATTTATGTTTTTTTCTAGTGAGTGGGTCTCCAGCCTTCTATGACTTGTGTTACCAGGCTAAAGATAAAGATGGAATCCTCGTTAAATCAGACCATGCTACAGTGAACTATGGTCCTTAATCACCATTACACCTTGAACAAAGAATATGACCAATTGAACTCAAATACTGATGAATTGCCTGAATTGCATGAACTTGATTCTTTTGTAAATTTTAATCAGTTTCATTTGTAGGGCTTCTATTAAGGAGTACACTTCAGTCTATTGGTATTATCATCCTGACAGTCATCATAATAGTCTTTCTTGTGTACTGTATCCTCTCAAGTGTCTTAAATGTTGTTTTGCAGCCATCCATTGTTTGTTAAATGGTGTCACTGTGATTAAAACAGCAAGAATGTCAGGGATCATATGACGAATCTATCATTGTGACTTGTGAATCCCATACTGAGACTAAACAAGCCTATTATGATGGTCACAGAGTGGTTGCAATACCAAAGTTTTTGTCAGTCTCTCAAAATTGAGAGACTGACCACAAGGGAGAAATTGTTAAATGAAATAAGTGGAAGACCATTGTCCCGATGTTGTCTTTCTACTTTTAGTTCCTGTGTAATAAACTACAACCTAACTTAGTATGCAAATAAACGAAAACCCAATTTAGCAGTGTATTTTTTGATGTAGATAGCTGGGTCTCAGCCAGTCACAAGCACTGAGCTTCAGCCAATTCCAGGCAGCCAGCAGATCAGAGCATGTCTAAATGAGGCACACACCTTACTGTAATCAATCCAGTTATTTTCAAACTTTACTTCTGAGCTCTCTGAACCTGTTGGTTCTGAGTATTGACTAATTCCTGAATCACGTTTTGCTCAAATAAACTCTATTAAATTTAATTTGTTGGCTGGGAAATGGGCAAGATGGCTCGTTAGAAGCAGCTGTGGTCCATGGATCTCGTGAAACAGCGAGTGAATTCTCCACCTTCAACTGAGGTATCCAGGTTCTCACAGTGGGACTGTCTAGGCAGTTGGCTCAACCCACAGAGAGTAAGGAAAAGCAGGATGGGGCAACAGCCTACCCAGGAGCAGTACAGAGCCAGGGGAGCCCCCAACCCTAGCCAAGGGAGACACCTTCACTGGTGATACCTCCAGGTGCAGGAGGGACCGAGGCAACTAGGGTCTGGAGTGGACCCCCTGCAAACCTCAGCAGCCCTGAGTGTCTTCACTTGTTACAAACAAACAAACAAACAAACAGAAAGCAATAACAACAATAACATCAACAAAAAAGACCCCACAAAACCCCATTCACAGGTCAGCAACCTCAAAGATCAAAGGTGGATTAGTCCACAAAGATGAGAAAGAACCAACATAAAAATGCTGAAAACTCAAAAAGCCAGAGTGCCTCTTCTCCTCCAAATGACCACAACACCTCTCCAGCAAGGGCACAGAATTGGGCTAAGGCTGAGATGGCTGAATTAACAGAAGTAGGCTTCAGAAGGAGGGTAATAACAAACTTTGCTAAGCTAAAGGAATGTGTTCTTACCCAGTACAAAAAAGCTAAGAATCATGATAAAACATTACAGGAGCTGATAACCAGAATAGCCAGTTTAGAGAGGAACACAACCAAACCGATGGAGCTGAAAAACAACACAAGAACTTCACAATGCAATCACAAGTATCAATAACAGAATAGAGCAAGTGGAGGAAAGAATCTCAGAACTTGAAGACTATCTTTCTGAAATAAGACAGGCAGTCAAGAATAGAGAAAAAATGTAAAGGGACAAACAAAACCTCCAAGAAAGATGGGATTATGTAAAAGACCAAATCTATAACTGAATGGGGTACCCGAAAGAGATGGGGAGAACAAAAACAAGTTGGAAAACATACTTCAGGATATCATCCAGGAGAACTTTCCCGACCTAGCAGGACTGGCCACTATTCAAATTCAGGAAATCCAGAGGACCCCAGTAAGATACTCCATTCGAAGATCAACCCCAAGACACATAATTATCAGATTATTCAAAGTTGAAATGAAAGAAAAAATATTAAGGGCAGCCAGAGAGAAAGGCCAGGTCATGTACAAAGCAAAGCCCATCAGACTAACAACAGAGCTCTCAGCAGAAGCCCTACAAGCCAGAAGAGACTGGGGGCCAATATTAAACATTTGTAAGGAGTTTCCAACCCAGAATTTCATATCTAGCCAAATCAAGCTTCATAAATGAAGGAGAAATAAGATGCTTTTCAGGCAAGCTAATGCTGAGGGAATACACCACCAGGCCTCCCTTGCAAGAGCTCCTGAAAGAAGCATTAAATATGGAAAGGAAAAACCAGTACCAGCGACTATAAAAGCACACTGAAGTACACAGACCAGTGAAACTATGACACAACCACACAAAAAAGTCTGCAAAATAACCAGTTAGCATCATGACGACAGGATCAATTTCACAAATAAGAATATTAACCTTAAATGTAAATGGGCTAAGTACCCCAGTTAAAAGACACAGAATGGCAAGCTGGATAAAGAATCAAGCCACATTGGTATACTGTCTTCAAGAGTCAATCTCACATGCAAAGACAAACATAGACTCAAAATAAAGGGATGGAGGAAAATTTATGAAACAAATTGAAAGCAGAAAAAAGCAGGGCTCACAATCTTAGTTTCTGACAAAACAGGCTTTAAACCAACAAACATCGAAAAAGAAGGGCATTACATAATGGTAAAGTTCAACAAGAGCCAACTATCCTAAATATATATGCACCCAATACAGGAGAACCCAGATTCATAAAACAAGTTCTTAGAGACCTTCAAAGAGACTTAGACTCCCACATAATAATAGTGGGAGACTTTAACACCCCACTGATAATATTAGACAGATTATTGAGACAGAAAATTAACAAAGATATTCGGACTTGAACTTAGCTCTGAATCAAGTGGCCCTGATTAATATCTACAGAACTCTTCACTCAAAAACAACAGAATATACATTCTTCTCATCACCAGGCATGGCACTTACTCTAAAATTGATCACATAATCATAACTAAAACACTCCTCAGCAAATGCAAAATAACTGAAATCAGAACAAGCAGTCTCTCAGACCACAGCACAATCAAATTAGAACTCAAGGTTAAGAAACTCACTCAAAACCACACAACTACATAGAAATTGAACAACCTACTGAACGACTCTGGGGTAAATAATGAAATTAAGGCAGAAATTAAGAAGTTCTTGAAACTAATAGGAACAAAGAGACAATGTACCAGAATCTCTGGGATGCAACTAAAGCAGTGTTAAGAGGGAAATTTATAGCACTAAATGCCCATATCAGAAAGCTAGAAAGATCTCAAATCAACAACCTAACATCAAAACTAAAAGAACTAGAGAACCAAGAGCAAACAAACCTCAAAGCTAGCAAAAGACAGGAAATAACCAAGATCAGAGTGGAATTGAAGGAAATAGAGACATGAGAAACTCTTCAAAAAATCAATGTATCCAGGAGCTGGTTTTTTGAAAAAATTAATAAAATAGATAGACTGCTAGCTAGACTAATAAAGAAGAGAAGAGAACCAGATAGACACAATCAGAAATGATAAAGGAGATATCACCATTAACCCCACAGGAATACAAACAACCATCAAAGAATATTATAAACACCTCTATGCACATAAACTAGGTAATGTAGAGGAAACGGATAAATTCCTGGCCACATACATCCTTCCAAGACTGAACCAGTAAGAAATTGAATCCCTTAATAGACCAATAACAAGTCTGAAATTGAGGCAGAAATAAATAGCCTACCAACCAAAAAGGTCCAGGACCAGACAGATTTATGGCTGAATTCTACCAGAGGTACAAAGAGAAGCTGCTACCATTTTTGCTGAAACTATTCTAGTTGAAAAGGAGGGACTCTCCCTAATTCATTCTATGAAGCCAGTATCATCCTGATACCAAAAACTGGCAGAGATACAACAAAAAAAGAAAATTTCAGGCCAATATCCCTGATGAACATCAATGCAAAAATCCTCAATAAAATACTGGCAAACTGAATCCAGCAGCACATCAAAAAGATTATCCACAACAATCAAGTTGGCTTCATCCCCAGGATGCAAGGTTGGTTCAACACATGCAAATCAATAAATATAATTTATGACATAAACAAAACCAAAGACAAAAAGCACATGATTGAATAAATGCAGAAAAAGCCTTCAATAAAATTCAACATCACTTTTTGTTAAAAACTCTTAATAAACTAGGTATTGAAAGAACATACCTCAATATAATAAGAGCCATATATGACAAACCTGCGGCCAATATCATACTGAATGAGCAAAAGCTGGAAGCATTCCCCTTGAAAACCAGCAGAAGACAAGAATGCCCTGTCTCACTACTCTTATTCAACATAGTATTGAATGTTCTGGCCAAGGCAATCAGGCAAGAGAAAGAAATGAAGTGTATTCAAATAGGAAGGGAGGAAGTCAAATTATTTTTGTTTGTAGATGACATGATTCTATATCTAGAAAACCCTGTCATCTCAGCCCAAAAGCCTCTTAAGCTGATAAGCAACTTCAGCAAAGTCTCAGGATACAAAATCAATGTGCAAAAATCGCTAGCATTCCTACACACCAACAACAGGCAAGCAGAGAGCCAAATTATGAATGAACTCCTGTTCAAAATTGCTACAAAGAGCATACAATATCTAGGAATACACTAACAAGAGAAGTGATGAACCTCTTCAAGGAGAACTACAAACTACTGCTCAAAGAAATCAGAGAGGACACAAACAAATGGAAAAACAGTCCATGCTCATGGATAGGATGAATCAATATTATGAAAATGTCCATAGTGCCCAAAGTAATTTATAGATTAAATTCTTTTTCCATGAAACTACCACTGACATTCTTCATAGAATTAGAAAAAAAACTATTTTAAAATTCATATGGAAGCAAAAAAGAGCCCGAATAGCCAAGACAATTCTAAGCAAAAAGAACAAAACTGGAGCATCACACTACTTGACCTCTAACTATACTACAAGGCTACAGTAACCAAAACAGCAAAGTACTGATACAGAAACAGACACATAGACCAATGAAACAGAATAAAGAACTCCAATATAACACTACACACCTACAACCATCTGATCTTTGACAAACCTGACAAAAACAAGTAATGGGGAAAAGATTCCCTATTTAATAAATGATGCCAGGAGAACTGACTAGCCATATGCAGAAAATTGAAACTAGACCTCTTCCTTACACCTTATACAAAAATTAACTCAAGATGGATTAAAGACTTAAATGTAAAACCCAAAACAATAAAAACCATAGAAGAAAATCTAGGCAATACCATTCAGGACATAGACACAGGCAAAGATTTCATGATAAAAACGTCAAAAGCAATTGCAAAAAAGGAAAGACTGACAAATGGGATCTCATTAAACTAAAGAGCTTCTGCACAGCAAAAGAAACTATCTTCAGAGTGAACAGAAAACCTACAGAATGGGAGAAAAATTTTGCAATCTATCCATCAGACAAAGCTCTAATATCCAGAATCTACAAGGAACTTAAATTTACAAGAAAAAAAGAAACAATTCCATCAAAAAGTGGACAAAGGACATGAACAGACACTTCTCAAAACAAGACATTTATGTACCCAACAAACATATGAAAAAAAGCTCAACATCATTGATCATTAGAGAAATGCAATTTGACCATTTGACCCAGCAATCCCATTACTGGGTATATACCCAAAGGAATCTAAATCATTCTATTATAGAGATATATGCACACATATGTTCACTGCAGCACTATTCACAATAGCAAGAACATGGAACCAACACAAATGCCTATCAATGATAGACTGGATAAAGAAAATGTGGTACATATACACCATGGAATACTATGCAGCCATAACAAGGAAGAAGACCATGTTCTTTGCAGGGACATAGATGGATCTGGAAGCCATTATCCTCAGCAAACTATCACAGGAACAGAAAACCAAACACCACATGTTCTCACTTATAAGCGGGAACTGAAAAATGAGAACACATGGACATAGGGAGGGAAAAAAAAAACACACACTGGGGCCTGTCAGGGGGCTTTTCACCACCTCCATTCAACATTGTATTGGAAGACCTAGTCAGAGCAATTAGGCTAGAAGAAATACAAGCATCCAAATTGGCAAGGAAGAAATAAATTTATCTTAATTTGCAGCTGATATGATCTTGTGACATGGTCTTACATGTAGAAAATGCTAATGATTACAAACACACACTATTTGGATTAAGAAATGAATTCAGCAAACTTGTAGGATAAATGAACATAAAAATCAACTCCATTTCAATATACTAACAATTACTAATCTGAAAAAGACATTAACAGGCCAGTAGCTGGGCACGGTGGCTCATGCCTGTAATACCAGCACTTTGGGAGGCTGAGGCGGGCAGATCACAAAGTCAGAAGATTGAGACCATCCTGGCCAGCATGGTGAAACCCCATCTCTACCAAAAATACAAAAAAAAAAAAAATTAGCCAGGCGTGGTGGCATGCGCCTGTAATCCCAGCTACTCGGGAGGCTGAGGCAGGAGAATGGCATGAACCCGGGAGGTGGAGCTTGCAGTGAGCCGAGATCGCGCCACTGCACTCCAGCCTGGGCGACAGAGCGAGAGACTCTGTCTCAAAAAAAAAACAAAAACAAAAAGGCAGGCCAGGCATGCTGGCTTATTTCTGTAATCCCTACACTTGGGGAGGCTGAGGTGAGCCCAGGAGTTCAAGACCAGCCTAGGCAATACAGCAAGACACCATCTCTACAAAAAATTTTAAAAAGTGACCAGGTCAGGTGGCATATGCCTGTGGTCTTAGCTGCTCAGAGGCTGAGGTGAGAGAATAGCTTGAGGTCAGGCATTCAGGGTTGCAGTGAACTATGATTACACCATTTGCAGTCCAGCCTAGGTGAGAGTGAGACCCTGTCTCAAGAAAAATAAAAAAAAAAGAAGAAAAAAATTAATAACATCAAAAGTAATAAAACATTTAGGAATTAACCAATAAGGCAAATGACTGAAAACTACAAAACATTCCTGAAAGAAATTAAAGAAGATACAAATAAATGAAAAAATATGCCACCTTTCTCTCAGTCTGTTCCCAAGCTGTCCTGATGCCTTTTATTTTATCTTTCTCTGCTCAGAGGTCTGTTTATCCACCTTAACGAGTTGTACTTCCTTCCTCCTTTATTTCCTCCTACTCTAACTATGTTTTTTTATTGTTTCTTTTTTCCTTTCCTCAATAAAATAACAATTCCGCTATGTACCTTATTCATATTCACTTGGGAATCAAAAATACCCCCACTGCTTAGTATTTCTAGTTCTGGGAGAAGTCGACATTTTGGAATGAGAACCAGCACCACTCGCCTCCATAGATGTTGAAAGTAGCTGAAGATTCTTTAGGAATTTCAGAGAAATATTTGTCTTTCTCACTTTCTTCTAATTTAATTAAGCTATTTTTTCTCACACCAGTATTCAATATAATTTTTTAAAATTATTATGATAGCTATAAAGAGGAATGAAGTATGGATTTGTGGTACAATTTGGAGGAAACTTGAAGACATTATGCTAAGTAAAAGAATCCCATCACAAACATCCACACATATGATTTTATTTATATGAACTGTTCAGCACAGAGACATCTAGATACAAAGTAGGTTACTGGTTGCTTAGCTCAAGGGAAGGTGTGTGGGAAAAAATAGAATGGTGATAGTTAAAGGGTACACATAATGTGATAAAAAAATTCTAAAATGACTAGTGTTGCTTGCACATATATGTGAGCATATTAAAAACCTTATATTCTATACTTTGAATAATAAATGTATATGAATTACATCTCAAAGTTTTTTATTTAAAAAAATTTAAAAAATTATTATGAACTATTTTATACATATAAATGCACATGTACAATCATCTTGGTATTCATAGGGAATTGGGTCTAGAATTCCCCCCAGATATCAAAATACTGGAGCCAAAGTCCCTATATTAAATGACGTAGTATTTGTATATAACCTACGAACATTTTCCTGTACACTGTAAATTCTCTCTAGATTACCTATACATTTAAAATGCTATGTGAATAATTTTTGTACTGTATTTTTTGTAATGACAAAAAGAAGCTTGTGTATGTTCAGTACAGACACAACCATTATAAGCCGAACTACGTATTTGATCCAAGGTTGGTTGAATTCATTGATGTGGAAACCACAGACACAGAGGGTCAATTACATATATTTATTTTTCATAAATATGTGAAAAATAAAACCAACACCTGCTTAATGCAACTTTCCCACTACCTTTGATTCTCTCTGTATTGCCCTTCCCAAGTATAACTCTTTGCCTCCCCAAAGAGAATCATCATTCATTTCAAATTCTGAAAAATCATAATACCTTTGACTTTCATCATAATTTTACTACATCTGTAGGTATCCCTAAATAATGCCTTGTTTAGCCTTTTAAGTTTTAAAACTTTATATAAAAGGTGTCCAATATCTATGCTACTGTAACTTCATTTTTAATTCAACATTGTATTTTTAGATGTCTTTCATGTTTTAGTTTCTTATTTAATTCTGTATATTGTTTATGAATTAGCCCTCTAAATCGAAGACACTAAAACTTACCTCAGAGAGAATTCTTGAAAGGTAATGGATGAAAAGTGCTTATAGCAATGCCTTATTGTAGAAGTTCAGTAGTACAGTAAGTTCTTACTTAAATCATCAGTAGGTTCTCAGAAACTGGGACTTTAAGCAAAAATGTGTATAATTAAACCAATTTTACTGAAAGCTAATTGATATTGAAAGGAGTTAAGTTCCTATAGCATATTTCTGGTAACAAAAACATCACCAAGTTTCTAAATAAAGATCGAAAACACTTATCATATTAAACATTGAAATAAATGAGAGCTATAGATACATTTAAGAAAGGTTAATAGAGCTGCTTGTGAGGCTGAGGCAGGAAGATCTCTTGAGCCCAGGAGTTTGAGTTTACAGTGAGCTATGAACACACCATTATGAACATGTAAGATAATTACTTACCCAATTCTTAGTGAGTCAGTAACTGATGGTGGTCATAGTGGTGATGGGTTAAATGGATGAATAAATGTTTGCAAATCAAATATTGCAAAGAGCACCTCCTACCACCTCAGAGTTCAAAATAGAAAACATGCCAGCAGAGCGCTTCTGTACTCCATTACTGCATTGTGCATTGTTGTGCATTTGCATGGTTATTAGGTACTTTACAAATACTGATTTTTGTTTTTTTGTTTTTTTGTTTTTTGGGGGCTCTGAGCCCTTACCTCGCTCTGTCGTCCAGACTGGAGTGCAGTGGTGCAATCTCTGCTCACTGCCACCTCTGCCTCCCGGGTTCACGCCAATCTCCTGCCTCAGCCTCCCTAGTAGCTGGGATTACAGGCGCCTGCCACCATACCCGGCTAATTTTTTGTATTTTTTAGTAGAGACGGGGTTTCACCATGTTAGCCAGGATGGTCTCGATCTCCTGACCTTGTGATCCACCCGCCTCGGCCTCCCAAAGTGCTGGATTACAGGTGTGAGCCACCGTGCCCGGCCAGATATTGATTTTATAATATGTTTTATAAATTCATTCATTCATTTCCCACCTTACTAATTCTAGTTCAGAGTCACAAGTAGCCAGAGGCTATCCCAGCAGCTCAGGGTGCAAGGTAGGAACTAATCCTGGACAAGACTCCATTTCATTGTAAGGCACATTCACATCCTCACCCACACTCATTCTTTTTCTTTCTGAGACGGAGTCTCGATCTGTCACCCAACCTGGAGTACAATGGCACTATCTCGGCTCACTGCCACCTCCGTCTCCCGGGTTCAAGCAATTCTCCTGCCTCTGCCTCCCCAGTAGCTGGGACTACAGGCACACATCACCAGGCCCAGCTAATTTTTATATTTTTAGTAGAGACAGGGTTTCACCATGTTGGCCAGGGTGGTCTCGAACTCCTGACATCAGGTGATCCACCTGCCTGGACCTCTCAAAGTGCTGGGATTACAGGTGTGAGCCACCATGCCTGGCCTACACTCACTCTTACTGGGACAATGTAGACATGCCAATTAACCTAATGTGCACATCTTTGGGTTGTGGGGGAAAACTGGAATACCTGGAGAAAACACACGCAAAGAGACAAAGAGAGAACCTGTAAACTCTATACAGACAGTGGCCTTGGCCAGGAATTGATTTTTTTTCTCATCAACATTATAACTAAATGACACTGAACAAAATAACATTAGTGGAGGACCTGCATACATATGTAATAATATGTACAATATTATATAATTATGAGTGATAATACACATAGTATGATAACAATTACCTAATGTAAATGACAAGTTGATGGGTGCAGCAAGCCAACATGGCACATGTATACCTATGTAACAAGCCTGCACGTTGTGCTCATGTACCCTAGAACATAAAGTACAATAATAAAAAAATTGCTTATTTCTATGTCGGTGTAGATTATTTTGTCAACTGCATTATTTATTACAAGTTTTCAAAGTATAGTAAAATCTGACTTACATACACCTTTAAAAAAAGACTTGTTCGGGATATTTGAAGTTTTTGGATGGCTAAGATTTATTTTTTACATATGAATTTATTTCTAAATGCATGCTTTTAAACTTAAACTGAAAGAATAGATTTTACTTGAAAATTGTAATAATTTTCAAATTCTCTTTCAAATTTGTTTATGAACATGTATGGCACAGCTTAAATAAGACTGTGCAAACTCTTTTGTGTTCTACTTTTTAAATATTACTTTTTTTGCACACTTCCCCATATTTGCAAGCCTCACATAGTTGCCATTTTAAATATGTTTTTGTGATTCACCAATTTTTCTATCAGTCAGAGAGCAGCACGAGAGAGGAAATGAAATCATCTGGCTCTGAGCCCTTACCAGGTGTACTTGTAAGGTCCCAAATACTCACATGGGGTATTAATCCATTTTCACACTGCTACAAAAAATTACCCAAGACTGGGTAATTTATAAAATAAAAAGGTTTAATTGACTCACAGTTCCGCATGGCTGGAGAGGCCTCAGAAAACTTACAATCATGGTGGAAGGGGAAGCAGGCATGTCTCACATGGCAGCAGGAGGGAGAAAAGAGTGAAGGAGGAACTTCCAACACTTATAAAACCATTAGATCTTGTGAGAACTCACTCACTACCACAGGAGCAGCATGGGGGAAACCACCCCCCATGATTCAATAATCCCTCTGCCCAATTGTAATCCCTCCCTTGACATGTGGGGATTACAATTTGAGATGAGATTGGGTGGAGACACAGAGCCCAACCATATCACATGCAGTGCATGATTGTTCTTGGTGTTAGCTTACAAGATCCAAGCATTTCTCACAGGGTAACATGAAAATTGCATCAGCAGCTGCATTGGAAAAAAAAAAAAATCAATGGACACCAAGAACAATCATGCACCCCATGTGATGTGGTTTGGCTCTGTTCAAAGAAATCAGAGATGATACAAACAAATGGAAAAACATTCTGAGGCAGGAGAATAGGGTCTGGAGGCAGGGAACCTAAGGCTGATTCATGCTGATTGAATATCACAGGCTATTTCCCTTTCAATTCCTCCTTTCTCTTTGTGGCAGTTGCTGCGTGGCGGTTGGAAAATGAAAGTACCTCTGATTGGTCCCTTTCCACAACCAATCAGACTGGTCATGGCCCACTACTTTATTTGCATAGAGTGAACCAATGGGAAACCTCTAGAGGGCGTTTAAAACCCAAAATATTCTGTAACTAATGCTCTTGAGCTGCTTGCTTGAGCCTCCCCTGACTCTGTGGAGTGTAGTTTCATTTAAAATAAATCTCTGCTTTTGCTGCCTTGCTTTGTTTGTGTGTTTTGTCCAATTATTTGTTCAAAATGCCAAGAATCTGGACAACTACCCTCAACAGTAACAATTCCCTGCTCATGGATAGGAAGAATCAGTATCACTAAACTGGCCATATTGTCAAAAGCAATTTACAGGTTCACTGCTATTCTTATTAAACTAACAATGACATTCCCCACAGAACTAGAAAAAAAGCTATTTTAAAATTCATACAGAACCAGAAATGAACCGGAATAGCTAAGGCAATCTTAAGCAAAAAGAACGAAGCTGTAGTGATCAAACTACTCAACTTTAAACTATAGAAGAGGGCTACGTTAATCAAAACAGCATGGTACTGGTACAAAAACAGACACACATACCAGTGGAACTGAATAGAGAGCCCAGAAATAAGGCCACACACCTACAACCATCTGATCTTCAACAAAGCTGACAAAAACAAGCAATAAGGAAAGAATTCCCTATTGAATAAACTGTGCTTGAATAACTGGTAGCCACAAGCAGAAGACTGAAAATGGACCTCTTTTTTTTTTTACAAGATATACAAAAATTAACTCAAGATTGATTAAAAACTTAAATGTAAAACCCAAAACTATAAAATCCCTGGAAGACAACCTAGGCAATACTATTCTGGACATAAAAATGAGCAAAATTTTTATGATGAAGATGCCAAAAGCAATCACAACAAAAGCAAAGATTGACAAATGAGATCTAATTAAACTTATGAGCTTCTGCCTAGCAAAAGAAACTATCAACAGAGTGAACAGACAATCTACAGAATGGGAGGGAATATTTGTGAACTATGCATCTGACAAAAGTCTAATATTCATCATCTATAAGGAACTCAAATTTACAACAACAAGAAAACCCCTCAAAAACCTCATTTAAAAGTGGGCAAATGCTAGGTGTAGTGCCTCATGCCTGTAATCCCAGAACTTTGGGAGGCCAATGCAGGAGGATCACTTGAAAACCAAGAAAGACACTGCATAGCCAAAGCAAGATGAAGCAAAAAGAACAGATCTGGAAGCATCACATTACCCAACTTCAAACTATATTATAAGGCCATAGTCACCAAAACAGCATGGTACTGGTATAAAAATAGGCACACAGACAAATGGAACAGTATAGAGAACCCAGAAGTAAAGCCAAATACTTACAGCCAACTGATCTTCAAAAAACTGGACAAAAACATAAAGTGAGGAAAGGACACCCTATTCAACAAATGGTGTTGGGATAACTGGCAAGCCACATGTAGAAGAATGAAACTGGATCCTCACCTCTCCCCTTATACAAAAATCAATCCACGATGGATCAAAGACTTAAATCGAAGACCTGACACCATAAAGCTTCTACAAGATGACATCAGAAAAAACCCTTCTGTCATTGAACTCACCTGCAGCTCTCAGGGTTTCTGTGTCTTTCTTTGTAGCCAGAGCCAGGCCTACACACCAGCAACCATGTCAAAGGGAACTGCAGTTGATATTGATATTGGCACCACCTACTCTTGTGTGGGTGTTTTCCGGCATGGAAAAGTAGAGATAATTGCCAATGATCAGGGAAACCGAACCACTCCAAGCTATGTTGCCTTTACAGACATTGAATGATTGATTGGTGATGCCACAAAGAATCAAGTTGCAGTGAACCCCACCAACACGGTTTTTTGATGCCAAACATCTAATTGGACACAGATTTGATGATGCTGTTGTCCAGCCTGATATGAAGTATTGGCCCTTCCTGGTGATGAATGATGCTGGCGGGCCCAAGGTCCAAGTGGAATACAAGGGAGAGACCAAAAGCTTCTACCCAGAGGAGGTACCCTCTGTGGTTCTGACAAAGATGAAGGAAATTGCAGAAGCATACCTTGGGGATACTGTTACCCATGCTGTGGTCACAGTGCCAGCTTACTTTAATGACCCTCAGCATCAGGCTACCAAAGATGCTAGAACTATTGCTGGTCTCAATGTACTTAGAATTATCAGTGAGCCAACTGCTGCTGCTATTGCTTACAGCTTAGACAAAAAGGTTGGAGCTGAAAGCAATGTGCTGATCTTTGACCTGAGAGGTGGGACTTTTGATGTGTCAGTCTTCACTATTGAGGATGGAATCTTTGAGGTCAAATCTACAGCTGGAGACACCCGCTTGGGTGGAGAAGACTTTGACAACCGAATGTCAACCATTTTATTGCTGAGTTCAAGAGCAAGCATAAGAAGGACATCAGTGAGAACAAGAGAGCTGTAAGATGCCTCCATACTGCTTGTGAACATGCTAAGCATACTCTCTTTTCCAGCATCCAGGCCAGTATTGGGATCGATTCTCTCTATGAAGGAATTAACTTCTATATGTCCAGTGCCCATGCCCGATTTGAAGAATTGAATGCCGACCTGTTCCATAGCACCCTAGACCCCATAGAGAAAGCCCTTCAAGATGCCAAACTGGACAAGTCACAGATTCATGATATTGTCCTGTTTGGTGGTTCTACTCATATCCCCAAGATTCAGAAGCTTCTCCAAGACTTCATCAATGGAAAAGAACTGAATAAGAGCATCAATCCTGATGAAGCTCTTGCTTATGGTGCAGCTGTCCAGGCAGCCATCCTATCTGGAGACAAGTCTGAAATTGTTCAAGATTTGCTGCTCTTAGATGTCTCTCCTCTTTCCCTTGGTATTGAAACTGCTGGTGGAGTCATCACTGTCTTCATCAAGCGTAATCCTACCATTCCTACCAAGAAGACACAGACCTTCACTACCTATTCTGGCAACCAGCCTGGTGTGCTTATTCATATGTTTATGAAGGTGAGCGTGCCACGACCAAGGATAACAACCTGCTTGGCAAGTGTGAACTCACAGGCATACCTCCTGCACCCCGTGGTGTTCCTCAGATTGAAGTCACATTTGACATTGATGCCAATGGCATCCTCAATGTCTCTGCTGTGGACAGGAGTACAGGAAAAGAGAACAAGATTACTATCATAATGACAAGGGCCATTTGAGCAAGGAAGACATTGAATGTATGGTCCAGGAAGCTGAGAAGTACAAAGCTGAAGATGAGAAGCAGAGGGATGAAGTGTCATCTAAGAATTCACTTGAGTTGTATGCATTCAACAAGAAAGCAACTGTCAAAGATGAGAAACTTCAAGGCAAGATTAATGATGAAGACAAACAGAAGATTCTGGACAAGTGTAATAAAACTATCAACTGGCTCAATAAGAATCAGACTGCCGAGAAGGAAGAATTTGAGCATCAGCAGAAAGAGCTGGAGAAAGTCTGCAACTCCATCATTACCAAGTGTACCAGAGTGCAGGAGGCATGCCAGGAGGAATGCCTGGGGGATTCCCTGATGGTGGAGCTCTTCCGTCTGATGGTGCTTCCTCAGGGCCCACCATTGAAGAGGTTGATTAAGCCAACCCAAGTATAGATGAAGCATTGTTCCACACAGTTTGAAACATTGAAGGACCTAAATTTGTAGCAAATTCTGTGGCGGTTGAAAAAAGTTCAGCTACTGTAGTAAGTTACTGGGCAGTCTCAATACTTGAATATGGAACATATGCACAGGGGAAGGAAATAACATTGCACTTTATAAATACTGTATTTTAACTGGAAAATGTAGTGTCTTAAATAAAAACTGTTTTAAATTGGTGCCATAAAAAAACGTAAAACCCTTTTAGACATTGACTTAGGCAAAAACTTCATGACCAAGAACCCAAAAGCAAATGCAACAAAAACAAAGATAAATAAGTGGGACTTAATTAAACTAAAAAGCTTTGGCACAGCAAAAGAATCAGCAGAGTTAACAGACAACATACAGAGTGGGAGAAAATTTTCACAATCTCTACGTGTGACAAAAGACTAATATCCAGAATCTACAAAGAAATCAGCAAGAACAAAACAAATAATTCCATTAAAAAGTGGGCTAAGGACATGAATTCTCAAAAAAAGATATACAAATGGCCAACAAGCATATGGAAAAATGCTCAACATCACTAATTATTAGAGAAATGGGATCAAAACCGCAATGCAATACCACCCCACTCCTGCAAGAATGGCCATAATAAAAAAATATATATATGTTGGCGTGGATATAGTGAAATGGGAACACTTTTACACTGCTGGTCAGAATGTAAACTAGTACAACCAGGATGGAAAACAATGTGGAGATTCCTTAAAAACTAAAAAAGTAGATCTACCATTTGATCCAGCAATCCAACTACTGGGTATCTACCCAGAGGAAAAGAAGTCATTATACGAAAAAGATACTTGCTCATGCATGTTTATAGCAGCACAATTTGCAATTGCAGAAAAAAATGTCCCATCAACCAACACATGGATAAAGAAAATGTGGTACATATATACCATGGAATACTACCTCAGACATAACAAGGAATGAAATAATGGCATTTGCAGCAACCTGAATGGAATTGGAGACTATTATTCTAAGTAAAGTAACTCAGGAATGGACAACCAAACATCGTATGTTCTCACTCATAAGTGGGAGCTAAGCTATGAGAACACAAAGGCATAAGAATGATACAATGGACTTTGGGAACTTGAGGGAAAGGGTGGGAGGGGGGTGAGGGATAAATGACTACACATTGGGTACAGTGTACACTACTTGTGTGATGGGTGCACCAAAATCTCAGAAATCACCACTGAAGAATGTATTCACGTAACCAAACAGCATCTGTTCCCCAAAAATGTATTAAATAAAAAATACATCTTAAAAAAGATGGTACATATACACAATGGAGTATTATTAAGCAAAAAAAAAAAAAAAAAAAAAAAAGAATGAGATCCAGTCCTTTGCAACAACATGAATACATGAATGGAACTGGAGATCATTATGTTTAATGAAATAAGCCAGGCACAGAGAGATAAATGTCACATGTTCTCACTTACTTGTGAGATCTAAAAATCAAAATAATTGAATTCATGGAGATAGAGAGTAGAAGGATGGTTTCCGGAGACTGGAAGGGTCATTGAGGGATATGTGTTGGGGGGAGGTGAGGATTGTTAATGGATACAAAAAATAATTAGAAGCAATCAATAAGACCTACTATTTGATGCCATAACAGGGTGGCTATAGTCAATAATAATTTAATTGTACATTTTAAAATAATTTAAAGGGTGTAATTGGATTGTTTGTGATTCAAAGGATAAATGCTTGAGGGGATAGATGCCCCATTCTCTGTGCTGTGTTTATTTCACATTGCATGCCTGTATCAAACTCCATCTCATGTACCCCACAAATACGTATACCTACTATGTACCCACAAAAATTAAAACAAAAAGAAAGAAAAAGAGAAAAAGAAAAGTAAATAAAATATATTACAAGGCAAAAGTAACAACAATAGCATGGTATTGAGTTTAAAGAGACACACAGTCCAATGGAACAGAGTATAGAACTGAGAAATAAATCCATGTATTTACAGCCAACTGGTTTTCCAAAGGCTCCAAGAACATACACTGGGTATTGGACATTATTTTCAATTAATGGTGCTGGGAAAACTGGATATTTACATGCAAAAGTATGAAACTGGACCCCTATTTCTCACCATATACAAAAATCAACTGAAGATGAATTATGAACTTATACATAAGACCTGAAACTATAAAACTATTAGATAAAAACACACAGAAAACCCTTCAGAACATTAGTTTAGGCAAATATTTTATGGCTAAGACATCAAAAACACACAATGAAAATGAAAACAAAAACAAAAGCAGACAAATGGGAAAATATTGTTAAATAAAAAACCTTCTACATGGCAAAGGAAACAATCAATGGAGTAAAGAAACAACTTGTTGAATGGGAGAAAATATTTGCAAACTATTCATCTGATAAAGAACTAACATCCAAAATATACTCAGATAGTAAAAAGCAATCACATTAAAAAGTATGCAAAGGACATAAATAGACATTTCTCAAAAGAAGAAATGCAAATGGCTAACAGGTTTTTTTTTTTTTTAATGCTCAACATTACCACTCACAAGAGAAATATAAATCAAAACCAGAATGGGATATCATTTTACCCCAGTTAGAATGACTATTATTAAAAGGAAAACACAAGAGATGTTGGCAAGAATGTGGAGAAAAGAAAACTTATATACTGTTGGTGGCAATGTAAGTCAGTACAGCCACTATGGAAAACAGTATGGAGATGTCTCCAAAAAAAAAATAAATAAATAAACTAACTAAAAATAGGACTACCATACCATCTAGCAATCCCACTAACTGGGTATTTATCAAAAGAAAAGGAAATCCATATATCAAAGGGATGCCTACATTTGCATGTTTATTGCAACAGTATTTACAATAGCAAAGATATGAGATCAGCCAAATTGTCCATCAGTGAATGAAAACGTAGTGTATGTGCACAATAAAGTACTATTATGCCTTTAAAAAAACTGAAATTTTGTTATTTGCAGCAACATGGATGTAAATGAATGTCATTATGTTAAGTGATGTATGCCAGGCACAGAAGGACAAATATTGAATAGTTTCACTTACATAAGGGAGCAAAAATGTTGATCTCACGGAGATAGAGAGAAGAATGATAGCTACCAGAGACTGAGAAGTGTGTGTAGATGGGTGTTGATGGAAGAAGAGAGGTTGTTAATGGGTATAAGCATACAGTTAGATAAAAGAAATGTTTTAATATTTGATAGCAGAGTAACTGACTATATATAACAATGTATTGTATATTTCAAAATAGCTTCAAGAGAGAACTGAAAAGTTTCCAACACATAGAAATAATAAACAGGCTGGACACTCTAGCTCATTCCTGTAATCCCAGCACTTTGGGAGGTCAACGGAGTAGGATATTTGAGGCCAGGATTTTGAGACTAGCCTGAGCAAGAGTGATAACCCATCTCTACAAGAATAATAATAATAACTAGCCAGGTGTGGTGGTATGCGCCTACAGTCCCAGTTACTTAGCAGGCTGAGGTGGGAAAATTTCTTCAGCCCAGGAGGTTAAGACTGCAGTGAGCCATGATTACTCCACTGCACTCCAGCCTGGGTGATGGAGTGAAACCCTATCTCCAAAAATTTTTTTGTAAAATTACAAATAAAAATTTGAGTTGATGAATACCCTATACACCAACTTGATCATGACACATTGTATGCATATAACAAAATATTATACATATGCCATAAATATGTACACATATTATGTATCAACATAAAAAATATAAAAAATAAATAAACTGCCATCAAAGCTATGAAAATGAATTGTTAAATGGCAGTTGATACAGACTTCAGGTAAAATGATAACTAAGCTACTTGGCTGAATAAAATGTTCAGAACGCAACTGAGAAAACAGAGAGGTCTAAGGTATATGAAAGAGATTAGGAGATACAAATAATAAAATGGGCAGGTCTAATTTAAATCATGTTGAAAATTCTGAAGTAGAGAAGAGGGAAAACAAAGATACAATATTTGAAATAAAGACTTTGAATTTTATAGAAATGATAAAGTCAGATCAGGAGGGATGGCTCATACCTATAATCCAACACTTTGAGAGGCCAAGGCAGGAGGATTCCTTGAGCCCAAGGAGTTTGAGACCAGCCTCGGCAACATAGTGAGACCCTGTCTCTACAAAAAAATTTTTTTTGATTAGCCAGGTGTGGTGGCATGTGCCTGTAATCCCAGCTATTCAAAGGCTGAGGTGGGAGGATCATTTGAGCCCAGGAGGTCGAGGGAGCAGTGAGACATGATTGTGCCATTGCACCCAAGGCTGGGGGACAGAGAGAAACCCTGTCTCAAAAAAAATATATAGAAATAAGTAAAAATAAAAACATAACAAAGTTGGGAAATGGAGATACATGTGGGAGATCAAAAAAGTGTGATAAATAAAACGGGATATTTATATACAAACAAGAAGAGTGTGGCCGGGTGCGGTGGCTCACGCCGGTAATCCCAGCACTTTGGGAGGCTGAGGTGGGTGGATCATGAGGTCAGGAGATTGAGACCATCCTGGCTAACACAGTGAAACCCTGTCTCTACTAAAAATACAAAAAATTAGCCGAGTGTGGTGGCGGGCACCTGTAGTCCCAGCTACTCGGGAGGCTGAGGCAGGAAAATGGTGGGAACCCGGTGGGGCAGAGCTTGCAGTGAGCCGAGATGGTGCCACTGCACTCCAGCCTGGGTGACAGAGGGAGACTCTGTCTAAAAAAAAAAAAAGAAAGCAAAGAAACAAAAATCCTATAAACATATGACTGATGTGCACAATTTACTCAATTGCATTTGCTAATCATATTAATCATATTACAAAGATTGTTATAATTGATACAACACAGGGTTAGTAATAATCTTGAATGCATGTATTCAGAGAAATACCCTATGCAACATGTAAAACTATTTAGGGGACTATCAAATGCATTTCTACTTGTAAATTTTCATCACTTTTGATAAACCTTAATTATTCTCCTCCAAAGAGTCTGAACAATCTTGAATATTTGTTATCAGCATAGATTAAGACTAAAGGACTAATTATGGCATAGTTATTGACCACGGGCATATGGAACCATACCAATAGAGGGTTGTTTATCCATGTCACAACCACTGAAAATGAGAATATGAGGTCCACCCAATATAGGAAGGCAAAACAACTCACCAACAGTAGGATGGTCTGGGAGGCCCTTTTTGCTGGGGAGACTCTTGGGGAGAGGCTGGTGCTATGTAGGTGCTGGGACAGTCTCTTTTGTTTGTACAAAATAATCACCATGTAGCCCACTTGAGAGGACCATGAGTCCTATGAAGATGACATCCCTTAAAACCATTAGTATGAAAAACAGGCTCCTGTGGGTGTAGCTCATGGGCAAAACATAACAGTTCTCAGTGACAAAAGACTGGCCCCAATCCTATTTGGGGTAGGCACAATGAAAAGCAAAAGGTTACTAGTAATGAACATGTTGAGGACCCATGAGAAGAGGATGAAGCCTAGGGTGTGATTTGCAGAAATATGTTTAAACTTTTTCAAGAAGGAGGTGCTGGGGCTGATGGTGATGGCCTGGAGCATGCTTAGGAGGCAAGTAGTGCAGATGGAGATGCCCCTCATCACCCTGTTTAAAAATATGATGATCTTACACTTTAGATCATTGTTCTGAATATTCCATGATTCAAATAAGTCAGAGGACACCAGTATCGCCTGAGTGAAGAGCAGTAGTATGTGGATTAGGGACAAGTGACTAATGATCATGTCAATGGGCTTAGGCCTGTGAGTATAAGCAAAAGTGAAGATATGGAAAAGGAGGAAGGTGTTTGCTGAGATTCCAAAGCTCACTTGAGGGTAATAAACATTTTTAATGACAATATAGGTGAAAAGCTTGGTCATTTCCATGGAAAATTAAAACAAATAAAGGATATCTCTAGAGAAAAATAAGACGTCAAATGATAATTGCATTAGGAACATTTCTGCTATGTTGTTAATTAGTATCATTATGTTCAATAATCTCTGTGATCTGGAATAAAAAAATGTCGATTAAATCTGAGTAGTTTATTACTCTTTGCTAAACATTCAATGCAACCATGTAATTCTCCAGATACTTGCTGTCTGTCTCCCATTCGCATCCCTGTGGTTCTCCCTCTGTTCCCTTTCCTGGGCTCCCACAGAATCTATGCTTTCCTCCATAGCAACATTTGCCCTGTTGATGGAAAATTGATGGTTTCTCTTGTACATGTCCCCAAGTACCTCAAGGGCAGGAAGGAGCTTGGATTTCTGCTGTGCACAAACTTCTT
Source organism: Pongo abelii (assembly GCF_028885655.2). Taxonomy (NCBI): domain Eukaryota; kingdom Metazoa; phylum Chordata; class Mammalia; order Primates; family Hominidae; genus Pongo; species Pongo abelii. The sequence continues at coordinate 1,767,396 of NC_071985.2, read as the reverse complement.
CTACCTATAAATATTTGTCAAACAAAATCAAAGTATGTGTTGGGCAAGTGGAAAAAGTAAATTAACTCAACAGGACCATTTCCATCTTTATCTCATCTTCTCTGGGGCTCCTTTCCTGGTGCACTTGGGGATGGAGAAGTAAAATGACTCAATGATTTTCACTGAACAGTAACTATTATTGACAGCGGCAGAGCAGCTTCTTACATATATTTTGGTATGTAGCTTACATAGATTCTGCAGAAAAATAACAAAAACCTAAGGTCTATAAACAGTTAAAACTCTCACATTCAAACATGGGCACTTATTGTGGTAAATGCAGCTTTGACCCCATGCATGATGGTGAAAACCCTGGAAGCATGCCAGGAGAGTGGCAATGTGCACCAAGGGCCTTCCTTGACTGACTAGGCAGCTCTTGTTTCCACGGAAGACCATTCAGCCAGTGCTAGGCACCAAGCCTGGTCCTCAGTCATGCTCAATAATGGGATTCATAGCATCATCACAACTACCTGGGCTGTGCTCCTAGTCACAAGAAAAGGAAGGAGAATAAAGTAAGAGCAGCTGCTCAGCAGAATCAGACCAGGCTTGACAGAGTTGACTGTGGTGGGACATGGTGCAGAGTAAGGAAATGACGATGTGTGCTTCTATATCCTGGGTTGTTAAATCAGAACATAATGCACCTGTCTAGGAACCTTGTAAAGTGTAATACATAAAAACTGCATAAAGCACTTAAATAAGTGTCAGGCATATAAAGACCTAAAAGTGAATCTTGTCAATCATGAAATAATAGCTACTTTGTCATAATCATTTTGGCAAATATCATCATCATTTTTAAAATTTAGATTATCTCATGGAAAGAAAATGGATGTGTTTGGGTGATAAAATTATCACTGTGAGAAGGGGGCTTTGTTATGCCAAGAGGACAACTGGTGATAGTCATTTCAAAAGCAGGAAAACTGTGGAGAGAAACATAAGAAATGCATGAGCCACATATGGGAAATGCAAAGACTTGAAAATTTGCATATACAATATGCAACCACAATGAGACTACAAAAAATATCATTAAGAAACTGTGGTATAGGCACAAGACAGGGATGCCCTCTCTCACCACTCATATTCAACAGTGTTGGAAGTTCTGGCCAGCAATCAGTCAGGAGAAAGAAATAAAGGGTATCCAATTAGGAAAAGAGGAAGTCAAATTGTCCCTATTTGCAGATGACATGATTGTATATCTAGAAAACCCCATTGTCTCAGCCCAAAATCTCCTTAAGCTGATAAGCAACTTCAGCAAAGTCTCAGGATACAAAACCAATGTGCAAAAATCACAAGCATTCTTATACACCAATAACAGACAAACAGAGAGCCAAATCATGAGTGAACTCCCATTCACAATTGCTTCAAAGAGAATAAAATACCTAGGAATCCAACTTACAAGGGATGTGAAGGACCTCTTCAAGGAGAACTACAAACCACTGCTCAATGAAATAAAAGAGGACACAAGCAAATGGAAGAACATTCCATGCTCATGGATAGGAAGAATCAAGATCGTGAAAATGGCCATACTGCCCAAGGTAATTTATAGATTCAATGCCATCTCCATCAAGCTACCAATGACTTTCTTCACAGAATTGGAAAAAACTACTTTAAAGTTCATATGGAACCAAAAAAGAGCCCGCATTGCCAAGTCAATCCTAAGTCAAAAGAACAAAGCTGGAGGCATCATGCTACCTGACTTCAAACTATACTACAAGGCTACAGTAACCAAAACAGCATGGTACTGGTACCAAAACAGAGATATAGACCAATGGAACAGAACAGAGCCCTCAGAAATAATACCACATATCTACAACTATCTGATCTTTGACAAACCTGACAAAAACAAGAAATGGGGAAAGGATTCCCTATTTAACAAACGGTGCTGAGAAAACTGGCGAGCCATATGTAGAAAGCTGAAACTGGATCCCTTCCTTACACCTTATACAAAAATTAATTCAAGACGGATTAAAGACTTACATGTTAGACTTAAAACCATAAAAATCCTAGAAGAAAACCTAGGCAATACCATTCAGGACATAGGCATGGGCAAGGACTTCATGTCTAAAACACCAAAAGCAATGGCAACAAAAGCCAAAATAGATAAATGGGATCTAATTAAACTAAAGAGCTTCTGCATAGCAAAAGAAACTACCATTAGAGGAACAGGCAACCTACAGAATGGGAGAAAATTTTTGCAATCTACTCATCTGACAAAGGGCTAATATCCAGAATCTACAAAGAACTCAAACAAATTTACAAGAAAAAAACAACCCCATCAAAAAGTGTGTGAAGGATATGAACAGACACTTCTCAAAAGAAGACATTTATGCAGCCAACAGGCACATGAAAAAATGCTCATGATCACTGGCCATCAGAGAAATGCAAATCAAAACCACAATGAGATATCATCCTACACCAGTTAGAATGGCGATCATTAAAAAGTCAGGAAACAACAGGTGCTGGAGAGGATGTGGAGAAATAGGAACACTTTTACACTGTTGGTGGGACTGTAAACTAGTTCAATCATTGTGGAAGACAGTGTGGCGATTCCTCAGGGATCTAGAACTAGAAATACCATTTGACCCAGCCATCCCATTACTGGGTATATACCCAAAGGAATATAAATCATGCTGCTATAAAGACACATGCACACATATGTTTATTGTGGCACTACTCACAATAGCAAAGACTTGGAACCAACCCAAATGTCCAACAATGATAGACTGGATTAAGAAAATGTGGCACATATACACCATGGAATACTATGTAGCCATAAAAAATGATGAGTTCATGTCCTTTGTAGGGACATGGATGAAGCTGGAAACCATCATTCTCAGCAAACAATTGCAAGGACAAAAAGCCAAACACTGCATGTTCTCACTCATAGGTGGGAATTGAACAACGAGAACACTTGGACACAGGAAGGGGAACATCACACACTGGGGCCTGTTGTGGGGTGAGGGGAGGGGGGAGGGATAGCATTAGGAGATATACCTAACGTTAAATGACGAGTTAATGGGTGCAGCACACCGACATGGCACATGTATATGTATGTAACAAACCTGCACGTTGTGCACATGTACCCTAGGACTTAAAGTATAATAAAATATATATATATGTATAAAAAATAGAATTATGACTTCTAAAAAGAAAGAAATAAAAAAAAGAAACTGTGGTATAAATGAATGAGAACTGAGTCCCCAAACCATGGCCCAGACTATCACTTCTTGGCAATGGAATTAGATAGAAGTTTAGTTTGTAGTAATATCCTGTTACTAGTGTCTTTACAATCCCAAGGCATTTATTAATATGTTATTGTAGAGAAGAAGCAGGAAAACAGACATAGAATTGAAATAGTTCTCCCACAAATGGAATGTAACTCAAATGGGAAGCCCACGCTTCAATCTTGCCTATGTTTTCCTGATAGCTACAAAAATTACAATGAGAGCAAAGTGTGTGATTTTTTTTTGTCAGAAAGTTTGCAAAGTCTTACCTCCTCACTTTGCTTGTATCTCAAGTTGGCAAAAGGGAGTAGAATACGCTCACCTTCTGGAAGTCAGGACAAAGAGTCAGAAAGGAGTCAGTAGAAAAAAAAAACATTTTAAATCTGTAACGCAGGATGACTCAGAGTCAGACTGTCCTCCTTCCTTAATGAGAAAAGCTGGCACACGCCTGAGCATAAAAAGAGAAAGGGAGTTTTGACTTTGAATATGTTTAAGAATATCTGAAAAATTTCTCAGTAAAATCCTTAAATGTAGATTTTTCTCCAACTTAGGTTTTCTGTTTTTTTTTTTAAATTTGATTCTTGGGAGACATAAAAGAAAAATATCTGTAATTTTGACTTGGCCTTTTATTTACCTTATTGTTGGTCCTGCCCCAATTTTCTTCTTTTCTGAAGGCATATTACAGAGAGTATGGTGGAATTACCTAATCACAAACTACCAAGTTGACATTTGTGGTAAATCATTTAACTTTTTATAAAGAATATTTTTATTGATTAAATAAAAATTTGAGTTTTTAGAAGAAGATACATTATAATTCTATTACGATAAAATATTTTGAACAAAAGGAAATTTTAAAAATAATTTTAATTTACTCTTATCCATTTATTAAGAAAATAAAGTAAAACCAACAGTTTATCACTCATGTCTTGTGACTTTAGGTAATTAAAAGTAACACTAAAAATATTTCAATAAAATTTAGAGTTGAGATGTCACATTCTTTTCCAGCTAAATATGAATTACTTTTCTAACTGTAAAATCAATTAAGTCACTAGGGAGAAGATATCTCAAGTTATATGAAAGATACAGTAAGAGGCTGGTCACTAATTACAGTGATGAAAAAGGTAAAATATGGTTACTTGTTAAAATTATATTTCTCATGCAGTTTTTTTTTTTTTTTCTGAGACAGGATTGTGCTCTGTTGCTTGGGCTGGAGAATAGTGGCATGACCATGGTTCACTGCAGCCTTGACCACCTGGATTCCAGCAATCCTCCCGCCTTAGCTTCCTGAGTAGCTGGGACTATAGGTGTGCATCACCACACCCAACTAATTATTTAGCTTTTTATAGAGATGGGGGTCTCACTGTGTTGCCCAAGCTAGTCTTGAATTACTGGGCTCAGGCAATCCTCCCACTTTGGTCTCCCAAAGTGCTGGGATTACAGATGTGAGCCGCTATGCCGTACCATCCCATGCATTTTTGAAAATACTAATCACTGTTACATCACAAATGTAAAATAATTCTATCACTTTGTTTTCTTCTCACAACATCCTTAGAGCACTTTGAATTGAATAAAGTGCCCAATATTTCAAAGAATGTAGTGAGAAACAAATGAGAAGGAAGACATAGACCTTCATTTTGTGGAGAAATAAACATAAGAACCACTATGGGATTCATTTGGTATAAATTTATTACACAGAAGAAACTATAAATTGAGTATTCAAAAAGAATTGAATACATTCACATTTTTAGTCTGCCTCACATTCAGGTTTTAAAGTAACATAGTAAGAGTGTAAAAAGGTTTCAATAATATAAATAAATAAAAATCTAGAATCATTTCTAGAAAAATTATTGCTGAAGTGAGCTTTTGTCTAAAGTCTACTATTCTTTCCAAAAGCAGAGGGGGTTAAAATAACAAAAACCAAAAAACAAATAAAGCCTACTGAATCTAAATTAACTAAAGTATTAGATATTATTAGATTCTGAGCATTATTATAAGTTATTCTGCACCTTAAGAGAAAATCATGCCTCTTGCATATGCCTGGGTAGACCCTAAATAGTCAGTCACTGAAATTATTGTCCTAGACCTACATTTCTTTCCCACTGCCTCACTGTCGCTCTTTCTCAGACTGAAAAATTAAGCAACACTTACCAAGTAGGGCTTTGAGAGTGTATTTTTCCATGTGAGGACAGCCACGCTGTTGTTATATAAAAAGAACCTCATTACCTCATCTCTCCGCCTCTCCCCAGATGAGCAATTTTCCTATTACTTTTGAAATATGGCAATGTCTGGTTGTTTTGGTAGGAAGCAGTCTCAAAACGGAAAAAGAGGTACTTACTTTACTTACCAAGTAAAGCAAAGTGAATGGCGACACCTCTTCAGTTGAACACTTTTTAATGTCATAATCCACAATGTATAAACCTGGGGTGTTCATGTGATTATATCACACTAAGCCAAACTAAATCCCCACTTCCACTTGACCTAGCTTCTCTATCAATGTAATGCAGGATAAGCTCGAACACATTGAGAACTGAAAATTGGAATATAAACTAATTACTTTTTTTGTTTGTTCGTTTGGGTTTTTTTGAGATGGAGTTTCGCTCTTGTTGCCCAGGCTGGAGTGCAGTGGCGCGATCTCGGCTCACCACAACCTCCACTTCCCAGGTTCATGTGATTCTCCTGCCTCAGCCTTCCTGAGTAGCTGGGATTACAAGCATGCGCCACCATGCCCGGCTAATTTTGTATTTTTTTAGTAGAGGCGGGGTTTCTCCATGTTGGTCAGGCTGGTCTCAACTCCCAACCTCAGGTGATCCGCCTGCCTCGGCCTCCCAAAGTGCTGGGATTACAGGCGTGAGCCACCGGGCCCGGCCAACTTATTACTTTTAACTTGTCTTTCTTTACTGAAAGGGTGAAGGCAAGGAGAAACTAGTAGCAATGAGCGGGCCATATATTCAGATTTTTGAAAAACTATTTTATTAAGATTTGACTGACATATAAAAAGTTGTACATATTTGAGGGTAAGTATATGCTACAAAACCATAACCACCATCATGGCCATAAACATATACATCACTTCCCAAAGTTACCTTCTACATCCTTTATTATTGTTGTTCTTTTTGTTTGTTTGTTTGGTTTTGTGTTTTTTTAATGAACATTTAACATAAGATCTACCCTCTTAGCAAATTGAAGGTATACAATACAGTTTTGTTAACTATAGGCACTAAGCTATACATCTTGAGAATTTATTTATCTTGCATAACTATAACTCTGTACAATTTAACCATTACTTCTTCATTTCCTCCTCCATCCAGCCCTTGACAGCCATCATTCTATTCTCAACTTCTGTGAGTCCGTTTTAGATCCTTCACATATAGGTGAGATTATGCAGTATGTGTCTTTCCCTTACAGCCAGACTTTGATTTCTAAATACCTATTTCTATATAAGCCTAACCATGATTCTTTGGTCTTGAGTAGGAAATATATAAAATGGGCCTTTGTCAAAAAGCAAGAAAGCACTCCAAGATGAGTGAGATTTCATCAAAAAGATAGACAAGACAGAATTTAGAGGCTTCCAAGGGTAAATTGGGGATGACATTTTTGTTATTGTTTGTTTGTTTTTTTGAGAGAGAATCTCACTCTGTTGCCCTGGCTGGAGTGCAGTGGTGCCATCTCGGCTCACTGCAACCACCACCTCCCAGGTTTGGGTGATTCTCCTGCCTCAGTAGCTGGGATTACAGGTGCCTGCCACCACGCCCGGCTAATTTTTGTATTTATTTATTTATTTATTTGTAGAGATGGGGTTTCACCATGTTGTTCAGGCTGGTCTCAAACTCCTGGTCGCAAGTGATCTGCCCACCTTGGCCTCCCAAAGTGCTGGAATTACAGGCATAAACCATCGTGCCCAGCCCAAACTGGGGACATTTGGACATCAAAATAAATATTGACTAGAATTAATGCAGCTGAGTGCCATGGTGCATGCCTGTAGACCCAGGTACTTGGGAGGCTGAGGTAGGTGGATCACTTGAGCCCAAAAATTTGAGCCCAGCCTGTGCATCATAGCAAAGCCTAGTCTAAAAAAAGAACTAATGCTTTCTATATATAAATGTTCATTATCCCACTCTCAGTGTTACTTAAAAAAGAGTATGAATATTAATATTGTGTGTGTAATAACATAGATGAAAAGCGAATGTCAAACTCACCCTATCTACCAGTCAGTCTTAAAAATGTCCAATCAGTAATGCTACCCAGTCTCTGAATACACTGTAAAATTTCCCTGGGCAAGGAGGCAAGCCCAAGACCATTCTTATTTCTGGAGTACCTCATTGCCCATTTCTAGTGGCTGAGCAATTATTCCACCGAACTTCTGAGCCTTGCCCAACTGCAAGATCCAAAGAGTAATACCACTCAGCCTGGAGCCACAGCCTGAGACCCTCCTTTATAAAGGTGACAGCAGAGCCCAGTCCACAGCTCCTCCTGACTGAAGGGTCCAACTACTGATTTCACCAGACCTCATAGCCCAGCCAGAAGCTTTAGCTGATCTCAGAGCACAGGCCGCAACCCAGCCCAAAGAGAGAATGTGACAGCAACCTCCTCCTGTCCATGGTCACTGCCATTTGAGCCATCCAGAGCCCAGGTTAGAATAAATAGTAAAGGACTAGTCCCATGAAAGAACACATGTGAAGACTGGGAGATGCGGCATGGTTTTAAAATGACAGACACCAACACAAGGACACAAAGATTATGAAGAATCCGCAAAATATGACACTACCAAAAGAAACTAATAAAGCTCCAATAATAGATTGTTTAAAAATGAAGATCTATAGACTAAGAATGAATCCCTTAAAGAAGTTCACTGAGTGATTAAAAAAAAAAAGAAAACTAAATGGAATTAGGAAAATACGACACAAAGAAAAAGTGAAGATTGAAAAAATAAATAGAAACAATAAAACAAACAAATAGAAATCCTAGAAAGGAAGAATAAGATGACAGAAGTAAAAAACTCAATAGAAACCTTCAATAGCAGACTTGATTAAACAAAAGAAATAATCCATGAGCTTGAAGAAAGAACATTTGAATTTATCTAATGAGAGAATCAAATAGCAAAAAGAATAAAAATGAATGAAGAAAACCTACAGGATCTATAGTATATTATCAAGAGAGCTAATATTTGCATAATAGGAGTTCAGAAGGAAAAGAGAAAGAGAGAAATAAACAAAAAGCTTACTTTTAAAAATTATGGGCCAGACAGGGTGGCTCATGCCTATAATCCAAGCACTTTGGGATGCTGAGGTATGAGGACCATCCGAGATCAGTAGTTCCAGAGCAGCCTGGGCAAGTCCAAAAATATATTTTTATTTTAATAAAAATTTTGATAAATTTATATCATTATAATATATATTGTTTAGAATTTATTAAAATAATAACTATATATTATTATTTTATAATATAAATTTTAAATAAGATATTTTAATAAAATTAATAAATTTAATTTTTGTCACTACAAAAAATAAGTTAAAAAAATTTTTTTAAGATGGTTAAGGCCGGATGCAGAGGCTCATGCCTGTAATCTTAGCACTTTGGGACACCAAGGTGGGAGGAATGCTTGAGCCCAAAAGTTAGAGATTGGCATAGGCAACATAGTGAGAGCCATCTATTAAAAAATTTAAAACTTAGCCAGCCATAGTGATGCATGACTGTAGTCCCAGCTACTTGGGGGGCTGAGGTGGGAGAATTGCTTGAGCCCAGCTGGTCAAGGCAGCAGTGACCTATGATTGTGCCACCGTACTTCAGCCTGGGGGAAAAAGCAAGGCCCTTCCTTAAAAAAAAAGAAATGATGGTTAAAAATTTCTGAATGTGGGAAAAGATATGAGCATCTAGGTATAAGAATCTCAGTGATATTCAGTTAAACTTAAGCCAAAGAATAGCTCACCTAGAATTAAGAAAAACCTCTCAAAATCAAAGAAAAAAAGAAAACTCTGATATCACCATGATATAAAAAATATCACATACATGGGAGTCCCCAGTGTAGTTATCAATGAATTTTTTTAACATTTTTAATTTTTATTTTTAATTTTTGTGGGTACATAATAGGCATATATATTTATGGGGAACATAAGATGTTTTGTACAGGCATCCAATGCGTAATAATCATATCATGGAGAATGGAGTAGCCATCCTATCAAAAATTTATCTTTGTGTTACAAATAATCCAATTATACTATTTTAGTTAGTTTTAAATGCACATTTAAATTATTATTGCCTAGAGTCACCCTGTTGTGCCATATATGAGTAGGTCTTATTCATTCTTTCTAACTATTTTTTGTACCCATTATCCACCCCTACTTCCCTCCCAACCCCTCACTACCCTTCCCAGCTTCTGGTAACCATCCTTATACTCTCTATCTTCATTAGTTTAATTGTCTTGATTTTTAGGTCCCACAAATAAGTGAGAATGTACATTGTCTTTCTGTGCCTGGATTATTTCACTTAATATAATGATCTCCAGTTCCATCCATGTTGTTGCAAAGGACAGGATCTTATTCTTTTTGATGGCTGAATAGTGCTCCATTGTGTATATGTACCACATTTTCTTTATCCATTCATCTGTTGATGGACATTTAGGTTGCTTCCAAATCTTGACTATTGTTAAAGGGCTGCAACAAACATGGGACTGAAGATATCCCTTTGATTTCTGACTTCCTTTCAGTGGGACTGCTGGATCACATGTTAGCTCAATTTGTAGTTTTTTTTGAAGAACCTTCAAACCATTCTCCATAATGGTTGTACAAATTTATATTCCCACCAGAGTGTACAAAGGTTCCCTTTTCTCACACCCTTGCCAGCGTCTTGTATTGCCTGTCTTTTGGATATAAGCCATTTTAATGGGAGTGAGATGATATCTTACTGTAGTTTTGTCTTCCATTTCTCTGATAATCGATGACGTTGAGCACCTTTTCTTTTCTTTTTTTTTTGGAGACACAGTCTTGCTCTGTTGCCCAGGCTGGAGTGCAGTGGCGCAATCTCAGCTCACTGCAAGCTCCGCCTCCTGGGTTCACGCCTTTCTCCTGCCTCAGCCTCCCGAGTTGCTGGGACTAAGGTGCCCACCACCACGCCTGGCTAATTTTTTTTGTATTTTTAGTAGAGATGAGGTTTTACCATGTTAGCCAGGATGGTCTCGATCTCCTGACCTCATGATCTGCCCACCCTTGGCCTCTCAAAGTGCTAGGATTACAGGCGTGAGCCACCACGCCCAACCAAGTACCTTTTCATATGCTTATTTTCCATTTGTATGTCTTCTTTTGAGAAATGGCTATTCAAATCTTTTGCCCATCTTTTGATCAAATTATTAGTTTTTTTGTATATAGTTGTTTGAGCTCCTTATATATTCTGGTTACTAACCCCTTGACAGATAGGTGGTTTGCAAATATTTTTTCCTATTCTGTGGGTTGTCTCTTTGTTGATTGTGTTTGCTGTGCAGAAGCTTTTTAACTTGATGTGATCTCATTTGTCTATTTTTGCTTTGGTTACTTGTGCTAGTGGGGTATTGCTCAAAACATTTTTGCCCAGATCAATCTCCTGGAAATTTTCTCCAATATTTTCTGGTAGTAGTTTCATAGTTTAATGTCTTAGATTTAAGTCTTTAGTCCATTTTCATTTTATTTTTATATATGGTAAAGGAGAGGGGTCTAGTTCCATTCTTCTGCATATGGATATCCAGTTTTCTCAGCACCATTTATTGAAGAGACAGTCTTTTCCCCGAGTGTATATATATTCTTTGCACCTTTGTTGAAAATGAGTTTACTGTAGGTATGTGGAATTATTTCTGAGTTCTCTGTTCTGTTCTATTGGTCTATGTGTCTTCCTTTATGCCAGTGCCATGCTGTTTTTGGTTACTACAGCTCTGTAGTGTAACATGAAGTCAGGTAATGTTATTCCTTCAGTTTTGTTGTTGTTCAGATAGTTTTGGCTATTCTGGATCTTTTGTGGTTTCCTATAAATTTCAGGATTGTTTTTTCTATTTCTGTGAAGCATTTCATTGGTATTTTGACAGGGATTGCATTTTATTTGTAGATTGCTTTGGGTAGTATAAACATTTTAACAGTATTGTTTCTTCCAATACATGAACATGAAATATCTTTCCATTTTTTGATGTCCTCTTCAATTCCTTTCATCAGTGTTTTACAGTTTTTATTATACAGATCTTTCCCTTTTTTGGTTAATTCTAGGTATTTAACTTGATTTCTGGCTGCTGCATATGGGATTCCTATTTTTTATTTCTTTTTCAAATTGTTCACTGTTGGCATAAAGAAATCCTACTCTTTTTTTTGGGGGGGGGTGGGGGGCGGAGAGAGCCTTGCTCTGTCGCCCAGACTGGACTGCAGTGGCGTGATCTCAGCTCACCGCAAGCTCCACCTCCCAGATTGACGCCATTGTGCTGCCTCAGCCTCCCGAGTAGCTGGGACTGCAGGCACCCGCTACCACGCCCAGCTAATTTTTTTGTATTTTTAGTAGAGACGGGGTTTCACTGACCTTGTGATACACCCACCTTGGCCTCCCAAAGTGCTGGGATTACAGGCATGAGCCACCATGCCCAGCCATAGAAATGCTACTGATTTTTTGTATGTTGATTTTGTATTCTGCAACTTTACTGAATTTACCAGTTCTAATAATTTTTTGGTGAAGTCTTTATGTTTTGCCAAACATAAGATTATATCATCTGCAAAAAGGATAATTTGATTTCTTCCCTTACAATTTGGATGTCCTTTATTTCCTTCTTTTGTCTGATTGTTCTAGCTAGAGCTTCCAATACCATATTGAATAACAGTGGTGAAAGTGGGCATCCTTGTTGTGTTCCAGATCTTAAGAGGAAAAGCTTTCAGTTATTCCCCATTCAGTATATTAGCTGTGAGTCTGTCACATATGGCTTTTATTCTATTCTTCCTTCTATACCCAGTTTTTTTGAAAATTATGAAGGAATGTTAAATTTCTTCAAATGCTTTCTAGTCATCAATTGAAATAATTATATGGTTTTTATCCTTCATTGTGTTGATATGATGTATCACATTGATTGATTTGCATATATTGGACCATCCTGGCATCCTAGGGAATAATATCACTTGGTCATGATGAATTATCTTTCTAATGTATTGTTGTATTCAGTTTGCCAGCATTTTGTTGAAGGTTTTAGCATCAATAATCATCAGAGATATTGGCCTGCAGTTTTCCTTTTTGATGTGTCTTTGGTTTTTGTATCAGTGTCATACTGGCCTCGTAGAACGAGTTTGGGAGTATTCCCACCTGCTCTACTGTTTGAAATAGGATTCGGGTAGGACTGGTATTAGTTCTTTAAATGGTAGAATTCAGCAGTGAAGCCATTGGGTTCCAGGCTTTTCTTTACTGGGAGGCTTTTTGTTATGACTTTGATTTTGTTACTTGTTATTGGTTTGTTCAGGTTTTGGATTTCTTCATCATTCAATCTTGGTAGGCAGTATGTGTCTATGAATTTGTCAATTTCTCTAAATTTTCCAATTTATTGGCATATAGTTTCTCATAGTAGCCACTAATGATCCTTTGAATTTTGCTAATTATTTGTAATGTCTCCTTCTTCATGTCTCATTTTATTTATTTAAATAGTCTTTTTTTTCTTAGTTTGTCTGGCTAAATGTCTGTCATTTTGTTTGACTTTTCAAAAGACAACATTTTTGTTCATCTTTTGTAATGTATTAATTATTTCAATTTTAATTATTTCTGCTCTGATCTTTTTTTCTCTTTCACTAATTTGGGGTTTGGTTTGTTCCTGCTTTTCTAGTTCTTTAAGATCCATCATTAAATTTTTTATTAAAAGCTTTCCTTCTCTTTTCTTACAGGCACTTACAGCTATAAGCTTCCGTCTTAGCACTGCTTCTGTTGTATCCCATAGGTTTTGGTATGTTGTGTTTCCATTATCATTTGTCTCAAGAAATTTTCCAATATTCTTCACAATTTCTTTTTTGACCCACTGTCATTCCGGAGCATATTGTTCATTTTCCACATATTTGTATAGTTCTCAAAATTCTTCTTGTTTTATTCCACTGTGGTCAGAGAAGATGCTTAACATTATCTCTTTTGAATGTTTTAAGACTTGTTTTGTGACTTAACATATGGCCTATCCTTGAGAATGATCCACGTGCTGAGGAAAAGAATGTGTATTCTGCAGCCATTGGATAAAATGTTCTGTAAATATGTGTTAGGTCCTCTTGGTCTACAGTGCAAATTGAGTCTGATTTTTTGGTTGATTTCTGTCTGGAAGATCTGTCTAATACTGAAAGTGGGGTGTTGACATCTCTAACTATTATTGTAGTATTGTCTGTCTCTCTCTTTTGGTCTAATAACATTTGCTGTATATATCTGCGTGCTCCAGTGTTGGGTGCATATGTATTTAAAATTGTTACATCCTCTTGCTGAATTGATCTTTTTATCATAATACAGTGAACTTCTTTGTCTTTTATAGTTTTTGTTTTGAAGTTTGTTCTATCTTATATAAGAATAGCTGCTCCTGCTCTTCTTTGGTTTCAATTGTCATAGAATATCTTTTTCCATCTCTTTATTTTCAGTCTATGTGTATCTTTATAGGTGAAGTGTGTTTCTTGTAGACAACAGATGATTGAGTCTTTTTAAAAATATCAATTCAGCCACTCTGTGTCTTTTGTTTGGAGAGTTTAGTCCATTTATATTCAATATTATTATTCATAGGTAAGGACATCTCCTATTTTGTTGTTTTCTGCTTATTTGGTGGACTCCTTTCTTTTCTTTCTTGACTTCCTTTTAGTGAAGGTTTTTTTTATGGTGATATAGTTTCTTGCTTTTCATTTTTTTCTGTATTTGTTGTTTTTTGTTTTTGGATTTGAGATTACCGTGAGGCTTGCAAATACTATATTTTAACCTATTATTTTAAGCCAACAACAACTAACACTATTTGCATAGACAAGCAAAATAAAATTAATATAAACCCACACCTTAACTTCATATCCCTGCTCTTTAATCTTTTTGTTTCTATTTATATCTTATTGTACTATGTTTTATGTTGTTCTAGTTATTATTTTTGACCAGTTTATTGTTTAGCCTTTCTGCTTTGTATAAGAGTACTTTACACACCACAGTAACAGTGTTAACAATATTCTGTGTTTTTCTATGTACCTACTATTACCAGTGAGTTTTGGACCTTCAGGTGATTGCTTACTGTTCATTAACTTTCTTTTCTTTCTAGTTTAAGTACTCCCTTTAGCATTTCCTGTAGGAGAGGTCTTATGATAAAATTTCTCCCCCGCTGACCTCTGGTCCCTCTTTGGCAGGGTCCGGGCTCCGCTGGTGCGAGAAGCCGACTCCGACGCCACCGAGCCAGCCCAAGTCGCATCAGAGAAACCCTGTTCACCAAGGCCATGGAAGTGGAGGCTGCAGAGGCTGGGTCTCCAGCCCCCGGCTACAAGCGCTCTGGCCGCGCTACAAGTGGTGTCCTGTACCAAGACATTTCCAAACTCGCCCAGAGCAGCGCATCACGCTGCCACACATGGGCCGGCAGACTGCTCTGAGGAGGTGGACGAGGTGAAGCGAAAGCCGGAGACAGAAGCCAAGGCAGAGGAAGCCAGTGGGGACAAGCTGTCAGGCTCCTCGGGTAAGCCTAGGCCCTCTGCGTGCCCGCTGTGCCCCAAGGCCTAGAAGAGGGCACCCGAGCTGCGCAGCCACGGGCGCAGCCACACGGGGGAGAAGCCCTTTCCGTGCCCCGAGTGGGGCCGCCGCTTCCTGTAGCCCGTGTGCCTGCGCGTGCACCTGGCCTCGCACGCCGGTAAGCTGCCCTTACGCGCCTTCACTGCCCCAAGGCCTATGGCGCGCTCTCCAAGCTCAAGATCCACCAGCTCGGCCACACGGGCGAACGGGCCCTACGCCTGCGCCGACTGCGGCAAGTGCTTCGCCGACCCTTCAGTGTCCGCAAGCACCGGCGCACTCACGCTGGCCTGCGGCCCTACAGCGGCGAGCGCTGCGGCAAAGCCTACGCGGAGCTCGAGGACCTCCGTAGCCATGAGCGGTTCCACACCGGCGAGCGCCACTTCCTCTGCTCGGAGTGCGGGAAGACCTTCTTCCGCTCGTCCTAGTTCACGTGCCACCAGCGCATCCACGCGGCACAGACGCCCTATCGCTGCCCGGCCTGCGGCAAGGGCTTCAGGCAGCTCATCCTGCCAGAGCCACGAGTGCACGCACTCGGGGGTGAAGCCCTTCCTTTGCTCGCGGTGCGCCTACATGTTCTCCAACCCCTCGAGCTTCCGGCGCCACCAGCACGCGCACGACGGGGTGAAGCCCTACCCCTGTGAGAAAGGTGGCAGGACTTCCGGCAGCCGGCTGACCTGGCCAGGCACCGCCACGTGCACACAGGCGACCGGCCGTTCGAGTGTCTGCAGTGTGACGAGACGTTCCTGGCGTCCTGGGATCTCAAGCAGCCCTTCCGAGGCGAGGAGTGCGGGCGAGCCTTCCCCGAGCCTGCCAGCCTCACGAAGCACAGCTGGGTGCACTTGGGGGAGCGCCCCTTCCCCTGTAACGCGTGCAGGCAATCCTTTGTGGTGTCGTCCAGCCTGCCGAAGCAAGAGCGGACCCATCAAAAGCAGCGAGGCCCCGGGGGCGCCCCCTGCACAGGAGCTGGTGGTGGGGTTGGCGCTGCCTGTGGGCGTGGCAGGCGAGGGCTCAGCCGCCTCAGCAGCAGGGGCGGGGCTAGGGGACCCTCCAGCAGGACTGCTAGGGCTGCCCCCGGAGTCAGGTGGTGTGATGGCCAGACAATGGCAGGTGATGGGCATGACGGTGGAGCACGTGGAATGCCAAGATGCTGGCGTCCGAGAGGCTCCTGGTCCCTTGGAAGGGACAGGTGAGGTGGGGGGTAAGGAGGTTGACGAGAAAACCTCCCAGTTGGTGTGCTGAGAGTTCAAGGAGACTTTCACAATGACGCTGCTGCATCGGCATGAGCGCTCAACACCCGGAGCTCCGGTCCTTCCCCTGCACCCAGCGCGGCAAGAGCTTCTCTGACCGGGCTGCGCTGCACAAACACAGATGCACTCATATCTCATTGTGCACCTACACCTGCCCCAAGGCCTTCTTGAGTGCTAGCGACCTGCGGAAGCACGAACGCACCCACTCTGTGCCCATGGGGACCCCCACGCCCCTGGCGGCTTTGCTGGGAATGCCCGAAGAGGGGCCGGCCTGAAGCCCATGTCCCCCCAGGAGCACACTCCGGGAGCCCAGCCCCCATCAGGGGCTTCCAGTACTTCCTTTTGCCTGGCTCGCTCTTTAGACTCCAGATCACTACCCCTCACCAACTAGTTCACCTGTCGCCCAGCTAAGAGAGCTGGGACAGTGGAGGCTGGCAGCAGTTGAGATGTGACTGTCTAGGAGTAACATTCATTAAAGCTTTGATTTTGGCACCAAAAAAAAAAAGTAAATAAAATTTCTCAGTTTTTGTTTGTCTGGTAAAGTTTTTATTTCTCCTTTATGCTTAAATAATACTTTTGCTGGATATACTATTCCAGTGTAAAAGTTTTTTTCTTTCAGCACCCTAAATATATCATACCACTTTCTCCTGGCCTGTAAGGTTGCCACTGAAAAGTCTGCTGCCAGATGTATTAGAGCTCCATTGTATCTTACTTGTTTCTTTTCTCTTGCTGCTTTTAGGATTCTTTCTTTATCCCTGATCTTTGGGAATTTGATTATTAAATGCCTTGAGGTAGTCTTCTTTAGGTTAAATGTGCTTGATTTTTCTCTTTCTTATACTTGCATATTAATGTCTTTCTCTAGGTTTGGGAAGTTCTCTGATATTATCCCTTTTAATACACTTTCTACCCCTAACTCTTTGTCTACCTCCCTTTTAAGGCCAATAACTTTTAGAATTGCCCTTTGGAAGCTATTTTCTAGAATTTGTCAGTGTGCTTCACTGTTTTTATTCATTTTTCTTGTCTCCTCTGACTGTGTGTTTTCAAGTAGCCTTCTTCAAGCTCATTAACTTTTTTTCTGCTTAATGAATCCTGCTATTAACAGACTCTGATGTATTTTTCAGTATGGCAACTGCATTTTTCAGCTCCAGAATTTCTGCTTGATTCTTTTTAAATATTCCAATTTCTTTGTTATAATCATCTGATAAGATTCTGAATTTCTTCTCTGCATTATCTTTAATTTCTTCGACTTTCCTGAAAACAGCTATTTCAAATTCTCTGTCTAAAAGGTCACATATCTCCATTTCTCTAGGATTGGTCCTTGGTGCCTTATTTAGTTCATTTGATGAGGTTATGTTTTTATGGATCATCTTGTTACTTGTAGATTTTCATCTGTGTCTGAGAGTTGGGTCCAGTTTTTTTTTTTTCTGCTATAACAAGACAACAATTAGTTCATTTTTTCACAATTGCTGCACTCTCCCTCAGCACACAGAAATGCTTTTCACACCTTGCCATTGCTGTTCAGGGATGCAGCAGTGGTGGCATTGGTGATTCAAGGCTTTTTTTTTTAAAACTGTTTAATACCTCTTTCCATGATATAAAGTTTAAACCAGGTACTTTGAGTGCTAACTTTATTTTGGTTCCTTTGATGATGTATTTTTGGTGTAGACAGTTGTTAAATTGGTGTCTTTGTTGGGGGGATAATCCGTGGAACCTTCTATTCTGCCATCTTGCTCTGCCTCTTCCCCTATCAACATATTTTTAAACAGAAATCTTGAAGATCAGGAGAGGTGGAATGATATATTCAAAGCACTGAAAGAAAAAAAAAACCCTGTTAAACAAGAGTACCTTATACAGTCAGCCTGCTTTTCAGAAATGAGAGAAAAATAAAGACTTTCTCAGACAAACAAAAGCTGAGTAAATTCATTACCACTAGATGAGCCTTAAAAAAAATGAAAAAAGAATGTTCTTCAAGCTGAAAGAAAAGGATGCTTACTAGAAAAATGAAAACGGATGAAAGTATAAAACTCACTGGATAAGAAAGTACATAGACAAACCCAGAATATGCTAGCACTGCGATGATAGTGTATAAGTCAGTTATATAAATGTGTGAATGTTAAAGGAGAAAAATATTTAAAATAATGTAGTTATTCTTATAATAATTTTTAAAGAAAAAAATTACTTAAAATGCTATAAATTGCAGCATAAAAAACTGGGCATAATGTGTACAGTTTTTGTATGTGATGAAAGTTAGGTTGTTATCAAGTTATGTGTTATATTTTATTTGGTAACCACCAAATAAAAAACTATAGTAGATACACAAAAGACAAAAAGAAAGCATTCAAAGCATACCACTACAAAAAATCCTTAGGCTACAAAAAAAGGGAGTAAGAATAAAAAACAAAGAATCTACAAAACAACCAGAAAATAATTTAAAAATTGGCAGAAGTAAAACCATCCTATTAATGATTACTTTGAAATTAAGTGGAGTATATTGGTAGAAATGTAAATTAGTTCAGCCACTGTGAAAAGCCATTTAGACATTTCTCAAAGAACTTAAAACAGAACTACCATTCTACCCAGCAATCCTATTACTGGGTATATATACAAAGGAAAATAAGTCATTCAACCAAAAAGACAGACACAATGCTACGTTCCTCACAGCACTACTCACCATAGCAATGACATGGAATCAACCTAGATGTACATCAGTGGTGGACTGGATAAAGAAAATGTGGGACATACACACCATGGAATACTACACAGCCATAAAGAATGAAATGATGTCTTTTGCAGCAACATGGATGCATCTGGAGGCCATTATGCAGGAACAGAAAACCAAATATAGCATATTCTCACTTATAAGTGGGAGCTAAACATTGGGTACACATGACATAAAGATTGCAACAATAGACATCAGGGACTACTAGAGGCGGGAGAGAGAGGGAAGGACAACAGTTGAAAAACTGCTGAGTACTATGCTCATTACCTGGGTGATGGGATTAATTTTGCCCCAAACCTCAGCATCATGCAATATACCCCTACAACAAACCTGCACATGTACCTCCTGAATCTAAAATCAAAGTTGAAATTATTTTTTTAAAGATGGCAAAAAATAAATTCTAGAAGCCACTGCTGGTTAACTTGTGAGTACATAATACATGCCTGTTGCTGCTGGGAGTAAACTGTACCAAAGGGAAAACAAAATTAAGTAATTGGATAAAATTCTTCAATCAAGAGGCATAGAGTGGCTGAATAAATAACAAAACAATATCCAAATATATGGTACTTCAAAGAGACTCACTTCATCTTTAAGGGTACACATAGACTAAAAGTGAAGGAATGGAAAAAGATATTCCATGCAAATGGAAACCAAAAGAGAGTGGAGATGCTGTACTTATATCAGACAAAATAGACTTGATGTCAAAAACTGTAAAAAGAGACAAGATTATTATATAATAATACAAAGGTCAATTCATCAAGAGGATATAACAATTGAAAATATATGTGTACCCTATATCAGAACACATAAATATATAAAGGAAATATTAAGATCTAAGGGAAAGACAGACTGAAATTCAATAATAGTAGGGAACCTGAATACCCTACTTTCAACAATAAACAAATCATTCAGTGAGAAAATCTATAAGTAAACACTGGATTTGAACTATACTTTAGCAAAAAAAAAGGCCTAACAGACATATACAAAACATTCCATCCAACAGAAGCAAAATACACATTATTCTCAAGCACATGCAGAACATTCTCTAGGAAAAAATTTTATGTTAGACCACAAAAGAAGTCTCAACAAATTTAAGAAGATAAACATCATTATCATGTATCTTATTTTACCACAATGGTATGAAACTAGAAATCTATAACAGAAGGAATCCTGAAAAATTCACAAACTTGAAAAGTAAACAACACAGTTCTGAACAACCAATAGGTCAAATAATTAAAAGGGAAATTCAAAAACCTTATGAGACAAATGAAAATTGACACACAATATGCCAAAACTTATGGGATGCAACGAAAGCATTTCTACAAGGTTAGTTTATAGTAATAAACACCTTCATCAAAAAGGAAGAAATAGGCTGGGTATGGTGGCTTATGCCTGTAATCTTAACACTTTGGGAGGCTGAGGTGGGCAGATCACTTGAGGTCAGGAATTCGAGACCAGCCTGGCCAACATGGTAAAACCTGTCTCTACTAAAATTACAAAAAATTAGCTGGGTGTGGTGGTGGGCGCCTATAATCCCAGCGACTCGGGAGTCTGAGGCAGGAGAATCGCTGGAACCTGGGAGGCTGAGGTTGCAGTGAGCCAACATTGTGCCACTGCACTCCAGCCTGGGCAACAGAGAGAGACACGTCTCAAAAAAAAAAAAAAAAGAAAGAAAGAAATATCATAATAAACAACCTTACATTACACTTTAACATACTAGAAAAAGAACAAACAAAACCCAATGTTACGGATGAAAAAATAACAATAATTAGGGCATAAATAGACACAAAACAATAGAAAAAATTAAATAAACTGAATTGTTTCTTTGGAAAGATAAAATGGAAAGTTCTTGAGATAAACTAGGAAGAAATAGAAAAGCTCCAAAATGAATAAAATCAGAAATGAAGGCATAGACAGTACAACTAATACCACAAAAATACGAAGCAGTGTAAGAGACTGCTATGAGCGATTATACATCAATGAATTGGATAACCTAGAATAAATGAATAAATTTCTAGAAAGATTTAACCTATAAAGACTGACTCTTTTTTAAAATAATTTCAATTTTGATTTTAGATTTGGGGGTACATGTGCAAGTCTGTTACATGGGTATATTGCATGATGCTGCAGTTTGCAGTACAATCAATCCCATCATGGGTGATAAGCATAGTACCCCGTAGTTAGTTTTTCATTCCTTGTCCTTCTCTCTCTCCACTCCGCTTAAGTAGTTCCCAGTGTCTATTGTTACTGTCTTTATGCCCATGCATACCCAGTGTTTAGCTCCCACTTATAAGTGAGAATATGCAGTATTTGATGTTCTGCTCTGCATTCCCTTAGGATAATGACCTCCAGCTGCATCCATGTTGCTGCAAAGGACATAATTTTAATACTTTTATGGCTTTGTAGTATTCCATGGTATATATGTACCACATTTTCTTTATCCAATCCACCACTGATGTACATCTAGGTTGATTCCATGTCTTTGCTATGGTGAGTAGTGCAGTGAGGATTGTTCGTAGTTCGTATGTTTTTGGTCGAATGACTTATTTTCCTTTGGATATATAACCAGTAATAAGATTGCTGGGTTGAGTGGTAGTTATGTTTTAAGTTCTTTGAGAAATGTCTAAACTGCTTTTCACAGTGGCTGAACTGATTTACATTCCCACCACCAGCGTATAAACAGTGTCTTTCCTGTGCAGCCTCACCAGCCTCTGTTGTTTTTTGGCTTTTAAATAGTAGCCATTCTGACTGGTGCAAGATGGTATCTTATTGTAGCTTGGTTTGCATTTCTCTGATAATCAGTGATGCTGAGTATTTTTTATGTTTGTTGGTCGCTTGTATGTTTTCTTTTGAAAAGTGTGTGTTCATGTCTTTTGCCCAGTTTTTAATGAGGTCATTTGTTTTTTGCAAAGTGTGTGTTCATGTCTTTTGTCCAGTTTTTAATGAGGTCATTTGTTTTTTGCTTGTTGAATTAGGTTCTTTATAGATTCTGGATGTTAAACCTTTGTCAGATGCATAGTTTGCAAATATTTTCTCTTATTTTGTAGGTTGTCTGCTTACTCTGTTGATAGCTTCTTTCACTATGCAGAAAATCTTTGTTTAGTTATACCCCACTTGTCAATTTTTGCTTTTCTTGCAATTGTTTTTGAGAACTTAAGGACTGAATCTAGAAGAAAATCTGAACAAACTAATAATGAGTAAGGAGGTTAAATCGGTGCTAAAAAATCTCTCATCAAAAATGGCCAGAACGGGTGGCCTTACCACCAATTCTACCCAACTTTAAAGAACTAACATCAACTGTTCCCAAACTTTCCCAACAAGTTAAAGAGCAAAAAATGCTTGAAACTCATATTATGAGGCCAACATTACCTGGATATCAAAGCCCAAGACATTATAATAAATAAAATTAGAGTTCAATATCCCTGGTTGACATAAATTAAAAATTCCCAGCAATATACTAGCAAATCAAATTTGACAACACATTAGACTAATCATTCACCTTAATCAAGTGGGATACAGGGGTTGTTCAACAAACACATATCAATAGAAGTGACACATTCCATTAAAAGAATAAAGGGCAAAAATTATAGATCATCTCAGTAGCTTCTAAACTGCATTTGACAAAATTCAATATTCTTTTATGATTAAAAACTCTCAAGTTATAATTTCTCCTGTTACTGATTTCTAGTTTCATACCATTGTGGTTGGAAAAGATAGTTGATATAATTTTGATCTTCTTAAATTTGTGAGAACTTGTTTTGTGGCCTAGCATGTGAGCTATCCTGGACAATGTTTTATGTGCACTTAGAAAAGTTGTTTATTCTGTTACTATTGACAGAATATTCTATATATGTATGTTAGGTCCTTTTGGTCTAAAATGTAGTCCAAGTCCATTGTTTTCTTACTGATTTTCTGACTGGATGATCTGTGTATTATTGAAAGTGAGGTGTGGAGGTTCACTAATATTATTGTTTCACTCTGTCTCCCTTCATGTCTGTTAATGTTCACCTTATATATTTGTGTTCTAATATTGGGTGCATATATATTTACAACTGTATCCTGTTGATAAATGGACCCTTTTATCACTACATAATTATCTTTATTTTCTGTTTTTACAGTTTTTAACCTAAAGTCTATTTTGTCTAAAATAAGTATTTTCACTCTTTGGTTTCCATTTTATGACATATCTTTTCCATTCCTTCCCTTTCAGTTTCTGAGTGTCCTTTAAGGTGAATTGAGTCTCTTGTAAGCAGAATATAGTAAGATCTTGGTTTTAAAGTTGTTCATTTAGTTACTCTGTGCTTTTTGATTGATGAATTTAATTCATTTACTTTAACATGATTACTGGAAGATAAGGATTTCCTAGTGCAATTTGGTTAATCATTTTCTGAGCTTTTTGTAGCTCTTTATTTTTTCTCTTTCTCTTGCTTTCTTCTGTTCTGGTTTGATGGCTTTTGTATTGGTATGCTTTGGATCTTTTTCTTTTTCTTTTATTTATGTTCTTGGGTACATGTGCAGGTTTGTTACCTAGGTAAACTTGTGTCATGGGGGTTTGTTGTACAGATTATTTGAGCATGCAGGTATTAAACCTAATACTCATTAGTTATTTTTCCTGATCCTCCCACTTTCCACCATCCAAAAGGCCCCAGTGTGTGTTGTTCCCCTCCATGTGTCCATGTGTTCTCATCATTTACCTCCCACTTATAAGTGAAAATATACAGTATTTTGTTTTGTGTTCCTGTGTTAGTTTGCTAAGGATAATGGCCTCCAACTCCATCCATGTTCCTGCAAAGAGCATAATCTCATTCTTTTTTATGGCTGCATAGTATTCCATGGTGTACATGTACCACATTTTCTTTATCCAGTCTATCATTGATGAACATTTAGGTTGACTCCACATTTTTGCTATTGTGAATAGTGCTGCATTTGTCTCTATAATAGAATAATTTATATTCCTTTTGGTATATACCCAGTATTAGAATTGCAGGGTCAAATGGCATTTGTCTTTAGGTCTTTAGCTCTTTGAGGAATCACCACAATGTCTTCAGAAATGGGTGAACTAACTTACACTCCCACTAACAGTGTAAAAGCATTCCTTTTTCTCCACAACCTCACCAGAGTCTGTTATTTTTTGACTTTTTAATAGTAGACATTCTGAGTGGTGTTAGATGACATCCTATTCTGGTTTTCATTTGCATTTCTCTGATGATCAGTAATGTTGAGCTTTTTAAAATATATGCTTGTTGGCCACACGTATGTCTTCTTTTAAAAAGTGTCTGTTCATGTCCTTTGCCTACTTTTTAATAGGGTTGTTTTTCCTTGTAAATGTAATTACATTTTTTATAGATGCTGGATATTAGACCTTTGTTGGATGCATAGTTTGCAAAAATTTTCTTCTATTTTGTAGGTTGCCTGTTTACTATGTTGATAGTTTCTTTTGCTGTGCAGAAGCTTTTTAGTTTAATGAGATCCCATTTGTCAATTTTCACTTTTGTTGCTATTGCTTTTGGTGTTTTTCTCATGAAATCTTTGCCTGTACCTGTGTCCTGAATAGTATTGCCTAGGTTGTTGTCCACAGTTTTTATAGTTCTGGCTTTTACATTTAAGGCTTTAACCCATCTTAAGTTAATTTTTGTATATGGTTTAAGGTGAGGGTACAGGTTCAATCTTCTGCAGATGGCTACTCAGTTATCCCAGCACCATTTATTGAATAGGAAATCCTTTCCCTATTGCTTGTTTTTGTCAGGTTTGTCAAAGATCAGATTGCTGTAGGTGTGCGGCCACATTTCTGGGTTCTCTATTCTGTTCCATTGGTCTATGTGTCTGTTTTTGTACCAGTACCATGTTGTTTCAGTAACTGTAGCCCTGCAGTATAAAGTGGGATAGGATAATGCCTCCAGCTTTGTTCTTTTCGCTTAGGATTGCCTTGGCTATTTAGGCTATTTTGTGGTTTTATATAAATGGTAAAAACTGTTTTTTCTAGTTCTTTGAAGAATGTCATTAGTAGTTTAATAAAAGTAGCATTAAATCTATAAAGTGCTTTGGGGTGTATGGCCATCCATGCTCATAGATTCTGCCTGTTCATGAGCATGGAATGTTTTTTCACTTGTTTGTGTCATCTCTGATTTCTTTGAGCAGTGTTTTGTAGTTCTCTTCATAGAGATCTTTCACATTCCTGGTTAGCTGTATTTGTAGGTATTTTATTTTATTTTGGCAATTGTGAATTAGATTGTGTTCCTGATTTGGCTCTCAGTTTGACTGTTTTTGAAGTATAACAATGTTAGTGAATCTTGCACATTGATTTTGTTTTCTGAGACTTTGCTGAAGCTGTTTATCAGCTAAAGGAGGTTTGGAGCTGAGAATATGGGGTTTTCTAGATACAGGATTATGTCACCTGCAAAAAAGATAATTTGACTTTCTCTCTTCCTATTTAAACGCATTTTATTCCTTTCCTTTGCCTGATTGCACTGGCAGGGAATTTCTTACTATGTTGAATAGGAGTGGTGAGAGAGGGCATTCTTGTCTTGTGCTGGTTTTCTAAGGAAATGCTTCCAGCTTTTGCACATTTAGTATAATGTTGGCTGCGGGTTTTTCATAGATGGCTCTTATCATTTTGAGGTATGTTCCTTCAATACGTAGTTTATTGACAGTTTTTAACATGAAGGGTGTTGAATTTTATCAAAAGCCTTTTCTGCATCTATTGAGATAATCTTGAAGATTTTGTCCTTAGTCTTGTTTATGCAGTGAATCATATTTATTTGTTGACATATGTAGAACCAACCTTAAATCCCAGGAATAAAGCTGACTTGATCATGGTGAATAAGCTTTTTGATGTGCTGCTGGATTTGGTTTGCCAGTATTTTGTTGAGGATTTTTGCATTGATGTTCGTCAAAGATATTGGCCTGAAGTTTTCTTTTTTTGTTGTATCTCTGCCAGGTTTGGGTATCAGGATGATGCTGACCTCACAGAATGAGTTACAAAGGAGTCACTCTTTTTCAATTTTTAGTAATAGTTTCAGTAGGAATGGTATCAGTTCTTTGTACATCTGGTAACATTCAGCTGTGAATCCATCTGGTCCTGGGCTTTTATTGGTTGGTAGGCTATTTATTACTGATTCAATTTCAGAATTCATTATTGGTTTAGGGATTCAATTTCCTCTTGGTTCAGTCCTGGATGTATGTGTCTAAGAATTTATCCATTTCTTCTAAATTTTCTAGTATATGTGCAGAGAAGTGTTTTTAATATGGTTGTTTGTATTTCTGTAGGGTCAGTGGTAATATTCCCCTTATCATTTCTGATTCTGTTCATTGGAATTTTCTCTTTTTTATTCTTTATTATTCTAGCTAGTGGTCTATTTTTTTTCCAGAAAACCAGCTCCTGAATTTATTAATCTTTTGAATGGTTTTTCATGTCAAATCTCCTTCAGTTCAGCCCTGATTTCAGTTATTTCTTGTCCTCTGCTAGCTTTGGGGTTTGTTTGCTCTTGGTTCTCTAATTCTTTTAGTTGTGATGTTAGGCTGATAACTTGAGATAATTCCAGCTTTTTGATGACTTGTTTTGCAGCCTATCATGTGATCTATCTTGGAGAATGTTCTGTGTGCTGATTAATAGAATGTATATTTTACAGTTGTCGGGTAGAATGTTCTGTAAATATCTGTTAAGTCCATTTGTTGTAGAGTATAGTTTAAGTTGTTTCTTTGTTGACTTCCTGCCTTGATGATCTGTCTAGTGCTGTCAGTGAAGTATTGAAATGTCCCTCACTATTATCATGTTGCTGTTTATCTCATTTCTTAGGTCTAGTAGTAATTGTTTTATAAATTTGGGAGCTCCAGTGTTGGGTTCATATATATTTAGAATTGTAATATTTTCCTGTTGGACTAGTCCTTTTACCATTATATAATGTCTTTCTTTGTCTTTTTAAACTGTTGTTGCTTTAAAGACTGTTTTGTCTGATATGAGAATAACTACTCCTGCTCCCTTTTGGTGTCCATTTGCATGGGATATTTTTTTCACAACTAGACCTTAAGTTTATGTGAGTCCTTATGTGTTAGGTAAGTTTCTTGAAGACAGCAGATAGTTGGCTGGTGAATTCTTATCCATTCTGCCATTCTGTATCTTTTAGTGGAGCATCTAGGTCATTTACATTTAATGTTTGTATTGAGATGTGAGGTACTAAACTATTCATTGTGCAATTTCTTGCCTGAATACCTTGTGTTTATTTCATTGTGTTATTGTTTTATAGGCCCAGTGAGAATTATGCTTTAAGGTGGTTCTATTTTGGTGTATTTTAGGTTTTCTTTAAAGATTTAGAACCCCTTTTAGCAGTTCTTGTAGTGCTGACTTAGTAGTGGTGAATTCTGTCCGCATTTGTTTATCTGAAAGAGACTTTATCTTTTCTTCATTTTTAAAGCTTAGTTTCACTGGATACAAAATTTTTGGCTGGTATTTATTTTGTTTAAGGAGGCTAAAGATAAGACTCCTTTTTTTTCTAGCTCGTAGGGTTTCTGCTGAGAAATCTGCTATTAATCTGATAGGTTTTCCTTTATATATTACCTGATGCTTTTGCCTCACAGCTCTTAAGATTCTTTCCTTCATCTTGGCTTTAGATAAACCTCATGACTATGTGCCTAGGTGATGATCTTTTAGTGATGAATTTCCTAGATATTCTTTGAGGTTCTTGTATTAGGATGTGTAGATCTCTAGCAAGATCTGGGAAATATTTCTCAATTATTTCCACAAATAAGTTTTTAAAACTTTTAGATTTATCTTCTTCCTTAGGAACACCAATCATTCTTAGGTTTAGACATTTAACATAGTCTCAAATTTCTGGAGGCTTTGTTCATTTTTTCTTTGTTCTTTTTTCTTTGCCTTTGTCAGACTGGGTTAATTCAAAAGCCTTGTCTTTGAGCTCTGAAGTTCTTTCTTCTACTTGTTTCTTTCTTCTACTCTCTTTTTTAAATTTTTATTTATATATTTTTTATTTTATTCTTGAACCTTTAAATCTACTATTAAAACTTCTTGTTAAAGCGCCTGTGCCTTGCAGCTCTTTCTTCTGTTTTTATTTTACTAGAACCCTGTTTGTGTGATAGTAAGGTGTTGGAGAGGGGAAATGCATTCTACACAGGTTGAGTACCTTTAATCCAAACATTCAAAATACCCCAAAATTCAAAAATACTCCAAAATGCCCGAAGAAGCATTTTGGATTTCGTATTTCTGAATTATAAATGTTCAAACAGGCTAAATATCTAAAAATATTTGAAAATTTGAAAAAAATCTAAAATCTGAAACACTTCTCATCCCAAGCATTTTACATAAATTGACCTATAATATTATATTTAAGTCTGAGATTTGTATGCGACCTGTGTCCCAGCACTATGACATTCATGTGCGCGTCTTAGCTTTACTCTTACACCATGCTACATGGGCTGGAATTTTTTTCATCGGCCTTCTTCTCTTTCAGATAAGGCTTTAGTAAGTTCATCTTTTCTACACAGAAGGCTTTTGGTATAAAGAATATTCAGGGCTTATTTAAAAATGATTATATTTCACCTCCCTGTGCCAGAAATATCAGAATATTTTTCTTCACTCCTCACTATGAGAACATGGAAGGATTCCAAGAGGTAAAATTCACACATTCCCAAGACTGTGACTTCTACTAGTTTTTCACTGCCATCCTACCCCATACTCAACCTCCAAAATTTATTTAAATTGCCCTTGGGGTGTTTCACCAGTTTATGGCTCCAGTGACTTCTGTTTCAGTTAAGCATAACATCCCTCTCACTATCTGCATTCACCTCTCTCCAGATATTGGGTTGTTGAAATGCCCCACAATTTCAATTCTCTGATTGATCAAACAATTTATTAATTTTCTATTTGTCCTATTTTTCTTTTGATAACGTCCAAGTTTTTTACATGTTAAAGTTGAAACTGAAAGTTGCATCTACTTCACTTCTTAAATGCTCTGTGGTGCTTTAAAAATGTTGTGAATGTTATTTGCAATGTTTGTGCTTTTTAGGTTTTTAAAGTTTGGAAAGTATTATTTAATAAAACCTATCCACAAGTTTCTCACAGGGTTAGCTTAAAACTTTCAAAGATAATGATAGATTTATTTGTTTTTTCATTTTTATCTGTGATGATAAAATTTATTTTGAGATTGTATTGGCACATGTGTGAAGGTATGGAGGCCTTATCTTTATAATTCTCTCTCTTACTCTCTCTCTAAATATGTGTATGTTTTAATATATCTATATATTATATATATTTTGTATATATTTTATATACAAAAGAGAGAGGAAAATGGAATATCTTTTTCACTGTCATAATTTTATTTAAATTTTAATTACACCGACATCAAGACTGTTACCACAGGTTTTTAAGTCAATATTTGCATGGGATATAGTCTCATTATACTATTTCAAACCTTATGTGTCTTTTTTTATTTTCCACATATCTCTGATATATTTTCACAATTTTCTATCCAAAATATAAACTACTCTCTTTAATTCACAATTGTGAGATATTTTATTTACTGAAACATTATATTAAAACTAGTATCTGTCAATTGTTTTATAGTATCAATTTTGTGTACTTTCTTTTTATATTTTTAGCTTCTTTTTCTTAGGAGCTTAAAACAATAAACATTTATTATCTTAAACCTTCTAATGGTCAACAATTTAGAAGTTGCATAACAGGACTCTTCTGACTCAAAGAGTCTCATGAAGCTGTAGCCAATACTATTAAAGTTTAAATATTAACTTTGTATTACATGGTATTACAGATACTTAGATACTTTTGTTAGGTATAATAAGGTAATAATGTTTTGGTAGAAGAATGTGTTTATTCTGAATGGATATATGTTGAAGTTATTTTTTTGAGACAGGGCCTCACTCTGTCACCCAGGCTGAAGTGTGATCATGACTCACTGCAACCTTGACCTCCTGGGCTTAAGCAATTCTCCCACCTCAGTCTCCTATGTAGCCGAGACTATGGGCATGCACCACCATGCTTAGCTAATTTTTTTTTTTTTTGTAAAGATGGGGTCTTACTATGTTGCCCATGCTGCAAGGTGAAATACTTATATTAAAATATTATTATATCTGTACTTTAAAATCGCTTTTATTTACCTATTATTAATTTTCTATTATCCATATTCATCAATATCTATCTAGTTATCTGTGGATGAAAAATAAATGTAAATGCTATTACTTATTGAATCTAAGTTTGAGTTAATGAGTATTCAATATACATATTTTTTCAATTTTCTATGTTTGCAAATATTCATATTATAACAATCAATAGAGGCTCTTGAGAGGGAAGATGACAGAGTGGAATGCTCCAGGAACATCATTTATCTACCTAGACAACAATTGTCCCGGTAGAATTCATGTGAAGTAGCTATATTCAAATTTTGGCATCTATTTGATATTTTGGCATTGAAAGGAAAGTTTGGCTGGCAAATCATGAGTGGTTTTTGTCAAATTCTGCCTTTGGTGTCATGGTGGCTGTCCATCCCCTACTCCCCAGAAAAATAGTGATAAACTGTGCCCATATTCCTTGTGTGCCTTGCTGGAGCAAGCGAGGGCAACAGGGATCTTGTCTTCCAAGTATTGGGACTCTATGTTCTGATTGCTTATTGTTGCTTTTGACCACTGGGGTGCACATGTGTTTCAACTTTTGTTTCAACCACCACCAGATGAAATGACTTCCAGGGAATTTAAAGGAGCTCTCTCTATATATATTTTCTATTTTTCCCCTTTGGGTAGCCAGATTTTAAGAGTTAAGACAGTCAAAAGCAACCAAATATACAGAGAAATTAAGAAAACCACTGTGCATGACCAGGGAAGAAAATACTTAGAAAAGGCATGAGAATACTTTAAGCTTTTACCTCAAGCCAATCACTAGCAGACAGACACTCCCCAACAATCAAAACGCAAACAAAGAAAAAACTAGCAAATCCTGGAGAGGGGAAAGATGTGACTTCCAGAATTATTTCAATATAAGATTCAAATGTTCAGTTTTCAACAAAAAGACAGCAGAGTATGGCCCATTCAGAGGAACAAAATAAATCAATAAAGACCATCTCTGAGGAAGCCTATATGTCAAGCTTACTAGAAAATTGTCTTAAAGACACACAAAGAGCTAAAGAAAGACACATCACATACAAAATTAATGTATAAACAAAATGATAATATTAACAAAGATGTAGAGTAGAAATTATTTTAAAAGGAACTAAATATAAGTTCTGGTGCTGAAAAGCACAATAAGAAATGAGAGAGTCACTAGACCTGCACAAAATAAAATTTGAGAAGGCAGAAAAATTAACAAACTTGAGGAGAGAAAAATTAAAATTACCAAGTCTAAAGAAAAAAAAGAATAAGGAAGTGTGACAAAGCACAACAAACTGGTAAGACACAATCCAGCTGACCAACATATACATTTTTGGTCTCAGAAAGAAAATAAGCTGAGTGTGGTGCCCCATGCCTATAATCCCAACACTGAGAGACTGAGGCAGGAGGATTGCTAGAGTCCAGGAGTTCAAGACTAGCCTAGGTAACAAGATAAGACTTTGTCTCTATATGATAATTAATTAATTAAAGAAAATAGATAAAGGAGGAGAAAGAATATTTGAAGAAACAGTGACTGAAAATGATTTCAAGTTTAACAAAAGGCATAAATCTACATATCCAAGAAGTTCAACAATCTCTAAGTAGGATAAATTCAAGAACTGTTGAAAGACAAAGACAAAGACAGAATCTTGAAAGGAGAAAGACAAAAGTGACTCATCATGTACAAGGGATTCTCAATCAGACTATCAGTTGATTTCTTATAAGAAACCTTGGAAATAAGAAGGCAAAGGGTTGATATATCCCAAGTGTTGGGGAAAAAACTGTCAACTGAAAATTCTATATCTTTCAAAAATGAGGGAGAGGTTAAGATGTTACCAGATAGACAAAAGCTAATGAAGTTTAATGCAACTAGGTCTGCTATGCAACAAAATCTAAAGAGAGTCCTTCAGGAGGGTGGAGCAAGATGGTCAAATAGAAACCTACACAATTCATCCCACCACCCCCTCCGTAATATCAAATTTTAACAACTACTATACACAAAAAAGCACCACCATAAGAACCAAAAATAAGGTGAGCAATCACAGTACCCGGTTTTAACTTTATGTTCCTGAAAGAGGCATTCAAGAAGCTAGGAGAGACAGTCTTAAATCACCAATGCCACTTCTCCCCATCCCCTACCCATGCAGTGCACAGAGAGAAAGTCACTTGGCTGAGGGAGAATGCACTGACTAGGGACTTTACCTTAAACTTAGTGCTGCCCTGTCACAGCAGACAGTAAAGCCATGATGAGCTCAGCCAGTGCCCACCCACAGAGAGAGCATCTGGACTAAACCTACACAGAGGGGAATCACCCATCCCAGATGTCAGAACTTGAGTTTCTCTGCAGGCCTCACCACTGTAGGCCAAAGTGCTCTGGGGTTCTAGAAAAATCTTGAAAGGCAGTCTAGGACACAAGGACCACAATATGTGGGCAAGTCCTAGTGCTTGGCTGGGCTTAGAGCCAGTGCATGTGTCACCCCTCCCTCGGCCCAAGGCAGCACAGCTGGCAACAATAAAAGTGACTCCTTTCTTCTGTTTGAGTAGAGTGAGGAGTAAATAGAACTTTGTCTTGCATGCTGGATACCAGTTCAGCCACAGTAAGATAGGGCAGTGGGCAGGGTTGTAAGGCCCCCATTTCAGGCCCTAGTTCACAAACATTTCTGGACATGCCTTGGGTCAAAATGGAACCCACTGCTTTGAAGGGAAGGACCCAGTCCTGGCAGGACTTATCACTGGATGAATAAAGGGC
The DNA here is from genome assembly GCF_028885655.2 of Pongo abelii. Classification (NCBI taxonomy): domain Eukaryota; kingdom Metazoa; phylum Chordata; class Mammalia; order Primates; family Hominidae; genus Pongo; species Pongo abelii. The sequence goes on along the minus strand of NC_071985.2, from coordinate 1,734,618 downwards.
TCTTGGGCCCTGAATAACCAATATTGATACTCAGGTAGTACACCATGGGCCTTGGGATCTGAGACATGCTGTGTTCAGGTACAATCCAGCACATTTCAAGCTGTAGTGGTTATGGTGAAAGGTTCCTTCTGTTTGAGAAAAATCTGAGGAAAAAGTAAAGGAATTTTCTTGACATCTTTGATACCAGCTTGGCCGCAGTGAGGTAGAACGTCCAGCACACATGTGAGGTCCCTGAGTCCAGGCCTAGGCCCTTGAACAGCACTTTCCAAACCTAAAGAAAGACATCAATACTCAAGTGCAAGAATAACTATAACTAGAAGAGTATAACTGATTTTTTGTAACAGAAAGGATAAATGTTTGAGGGCATGGATGTCTTCTTTATCATGGTATGATTATTATGCATTGCATGCCTGTATCAGAGTATTGCATATACTCCATAAATATATACCCTCGTATGTATCCATAAAAGTTAAAAATTAAAAATTCTTTAAATAAAATAAAGGGAGTCCTTCAGGTTGAAATGAAGAGATAGTAGACAGTAACTCAAACCTGTATAAATAAAGATCTCTTATCAAGGTAAATACATGGACAATAACAAAAGATCATTTTGTTGTAATTTTGGTTTGTAACTCCACTGTTTATTTTCTACAATGATTTAAATGACAAATGCATAAAAAACTAATTATTAAGATGTCTATTATTTTAAAAAGTGCTTACTTATAAGGATGTGGAAAAATTGGAGTGCTTATGAACTGCTGATGAAAATGTAAAATAGTGCAGCCACTATGGAAAACAATATGACAGTTTCTCAAAAAAAAAAAAAAAACCAGAATTAGTTTATAATCCACAAATTTCACTTTTAGGTATATATCCAAAATAATTGAAAATGGGATTTGAACAGATATTTGTACATCAATCTCCATACTAGCATTATCCATAATAATCAAAAGGTACAAATGACCCAAATGTTCATCAATGGATAAATGGAAAATCAAAATGTAGTATGTACATGAAATGGAATATTACACAGCCATACAAATGAAATTTTGATATACGCTGAAACATGAACAGACCTTGAAAACATGTTAAGTGAAATAAATCAGACACAGAAGGATGAGTATTATATGATTTATATGATTCCACTTATGTGGGTATCTAGAATAGGCAAGTTCTTAGATACAGAAAGAATAGAGGTTACCAGGAGCTTAGGGAAAGATGAATGGGGAGCTGTTTTTTAATGAGCACAGAATTTATGTTGGGAATAATAAAACATTGTGAGTAGATAATCATAGTAGTTACATAACTATGAATTCATTTAATGTCACTGAATTATAGATTCACAAACGGGTAAAATTCTAAGCATTATGCTATATATTTTACACAATTAAAAATTAATGGAACCAACTTCAGATTTCACAAGATCTCTGTAATTCAAGGTCTCCTGGGGGCCTGCATGAGTGTTGAGAAATGACCACTCACTAGGTGTGGTGTCATACGCTCTCTTTCTCCAGCATGCTTCTTCCACTGCCATGAGACTCCCAGATGGCTATGGTGATGTACACTGCCACACTTAGGCTCTCACTTTTCTATTATAGTTTCAGGACTTACATACAGTTCCTTTCCCCTGACATTTTGTTTGAACACTGGAATCTAATTTTTAAAACTTACAATAGCCAGGAGAATGCTTTTTTTTTTTTTAATGTGAATTTTCAGTAAGAAAAAACTGGTGTTTAACATACTTGTCTATCAACTCCTTGCTTAGTGAAAGCTATAGCGACAGAGGCCCTCATCAATGGTGTGGCCTGCTTGTTCCAGAGAGTAATATGCACCTTGTCTCAATGAATTGTGGTTGTGTGTTTTGACCAATCTGACGTCTTCCAGAGGTATTGACACTGGGGCTTCCCTTTGTTTCACTTGCCCTGGAACTTCCTCAGGGATGGAAAGGCTTCCCAGGGGGGATTTGTTAAAAGCATTTAAGGCAAATATGCAGACTACAGCTGCCATAGGCAAGTGATAGTGGAGCAAGCAGCAGATAGAGAAAATACCTGAGAAGGAAAAGCCTACCGAAGAGACACATAAGGGAACACAAGCTTTGAAAATCTGTGAATCCTGGGGAATCTAGGCAGCTAGTTGCATCCCAGAGTTAAGTGCACGCTCAGGAGAGACTGAAAAGACCCTGAGCTTTAACCTCTGGCTGACCTTCAGGCTCCATGCATTGAGGAAGTGTAGGACAAGTCAGAGTTGTAAATGTTCTATCTAAGCATGAAAGTGAGAGACAGGACTAGCTGGATTTCCTAGGATGACTAAGAATCCCTAAGCCTAGCTGGGAAGGTGACCGCATCTACCTTTAAACACGGGGCTTGCAACTTAGCTCACACCGACCAATCAGGTAGTAAAGAGCGCTCACTAAAATGCTAATTAGGCAAAAACAGGAGGTAAAGAAATAGCCAATCATCTATCGCCTGAGAGCACAGCGGGAGGGACAATGATCAGGATATAAACCCAGGCATTCCGGCTGTCAATGGCTACCCTCTTTGGGTCCCCTCCCTTTGTATGGGAGCTCTGTTTTCGCTCTATTAAATCTTGCAACTGCACTGTCTTCTGGTCCATGTTGGTTATGGCTCCAGCTGAGCTTTCCCTCGCCATCCACCAGTGCTGTTGGCCGCTGTCGCAGACCCGCCACTGACTTCCATCCCTCCGGATCCAGCAGGGTGTCCACTGTGCTCCTGATCCAGTGAGGCGCCCATTGCAGCTCCCAGGGCTAAAGGCTTGCCACTGTTCCTGCACAGCTGAGTGCCCAGGTTCGTCCTAATCGAGCTGAACAATAGTCACTGGGTTCCATGGTTCTCTTCTGTGACCCACGGCTTCTAATGGAGCTATAATACTCACCGCATGGCTCAAGATTCCATTCCTTGGAATCTGTGAGGCCAAGAATCCCAGGTCAGAGAACACAAGGCTTGCCACCATCTTGGAAGCGGCCTGCCACCATCTTGGAAGCAGCCTGCCACCATCTTGGGAGTTCTGGGAGCAAGGACCACACCCCCCCCCAACAAAAGGAGTGCCCCAAAACAGAACCAGACTGCAAAGACTGGGAGAGAAAGTACTTATTGTTTTTCGTTGTTGTGATTTGTCATGATTTGGTGTGGTTTGTTTGGTTTTGGTTCAGACACTGAACAAAATATTTAGTCTTTCAAAAAATACTTTAGGCCAGGCATGGTGGTTCATGCCTGTAATCCCAACGTTTTGGGTGGCTGAGGCAGGAGGATCATTTAAGCCCAGAATTTCAAGACCAGCCTAGAAAACATAGTGAGACCTCATCTCTGCTAAAAATAAAAATAAAAATAAATTAGCTGGGTGTAGGGGCATGCTCCTGTAGTCCCAATTACATGGGAGGCTGAGGGAAGAGGACTGCCTGAGTCCAGGAGTTCAAGGCTGTAGCGAATTTTGATAGCACCACTGCATTGCAGCCTAGGTGACAAAGCAAGACCCTGTCTCAAAATAATAATAATAATAATAATAATAATAATAATAATAATAATAATGGGTTAGGAGAACAAAATAGCTACATTTCCCCAAAAACAAAGAGTAATCAAAGAGTAGGAATTAGTAAAATAGAAAACAAATAATGTTTTGAAGTCGTTTGAAATAATATTCTCAAGGAAGATGGAACAAATAAAATAAGACATAAATGAAATATAGTAAAACATCTATAAGTAACACAGATCTTCTGAAGCATTGAAGTAACTTACTATAAGGAAATATATGCTAATAAATATTAAAATGTAAAGGAAATTTATAAATTGCTAGAAAATACAAATGTCCATATTAATAAATGAAAGATTAGAAAATTTGAATATTTCAATAAATCCCCTTCTGGGTGCTCTGGTTTCAATGTCAATTCAGTCCACAAAGTCTTTGCTTTTAGAATATACACTGTGTGGCAGCTATCAGGGGCAGTACGACACCTTGTTTCCTCTATAACCACTACTTCCTGGACAGTAAAATTCATATCTGAAGGTCTGATTTAATTGAAGTTAAATGTCTTTGGAAGAATGACTTCATACTTGATGCCATATTCTTTATGTTGTTACAATACAGCAGCAAGCAAATGTGGTACCTAGGATTCTAAGGCGGACACCAAGATTCCTGCCCTGTTGTGTATACAGCTTGCATTATCCACTTTCTTGAATGTAGTGTTAACATGATGGAGTATCACTACATTGATTATATTATGTTATACGGCCAAAACAAAAAAGATTTTGAAGATGTAATTAAGGTCCTCAATCAGGTGATTTTGCATTCAGTGAAAGGTAGAGTATCTTGAGTGCACCTGTCATAATGAAGAAAGTTCTTGGCCTCTTGGAGCCAAGAGTAATCCCAGCCAACATCAAACAAGAAAATGGGGGGTTTCTGTCATACAGCCTACTAGGACATGAATGCTGCCAACAACCCATGGGAGCTTGGAAGGGGATCGTTCCCTAGTGGAGCCTCCTGACAACGGTCTAACTGGTCAACACCTTGATTTTAGCCTTGTGAAATGCTCAGCAGAGAACCCAGGTAAAATGTACCAGACTCCTGACCCACAGAAACTGTATCATAATAAATGTATGTTGTTTCAAGCTACTAAAACTTCATGTAGCACATAATGTCTGATTACTCACCATTAGCGATCCTAAGAGTAATAAATATGGGGATTAAATCGATCGTTAGTCTTTCATCTCTGCTGTGATACTTCTAGCATGCAAATATCTTTCTTTTTCTTTAGGTAACACTGAGAATGGACTCATGGATATTTATATGTGCAATGTCACTCAATCAGTTCCAGTTATTATTCATTTTTAAACAGCTTTATTGAGATTGAATTAATGTATCACAGTTTATATATTAAAATAAATGGAGTTTATTTTCTTAGATATGTGCAACCCTCACCACAGTTAATACAGAGCATTTTTACCACCATGAACAGAAGCCCTGTACTTATTAGAGCAATCCCTTCAATACTCCCATCTATCTCAGCTCTGAGCAACCACTGATCTAACTTCTGTCTCTACATTTTTTGGCATTCCTAGACATCTCACATAAACAAAAGCATATACTATGTAGTCTTCTGCGACTGGCTTTTCACAGTTAGCATAATATTCAACAGGTACATCCACATTGCATCATATGTTAGTACTTCATTTTCATTTTATAGATACATCACAAATTGTTTATCCATTCATCTGTGATGAACATTTGGATAATTTCCACTTTTTGGCTATTGTGACTAGGAATGGTACAAACATTCATGCAGAAACTTTTGTCTGAACACTGGTTTTCAGTTCTTTTGTGTATATACCTAGGAGTGGAATTGCTAGATCCTATGATAATTCCATGCTTAATGTATGAGGAAAACCAAACTGTTTTCCACATTGGCTGCACCATTTTACAATCTCACCAGCAATGTAAAAAGGAGTCCAATTTCTCCACATGCTTACCAACATTAGTCATTTCTGGTTTTTCTTATTATAGCAATCATAGTGGTTGTGAAGTGATATCTTGTGGTCTTGAGTTGCATTTCCCAACAGTTAATAATGTTAAGCACTTTTCCATGAGCTTGCTAGCCATTTGCATATTGTATTTGACTATTGCTTTCACATTAATATTTTTCCCAATCCAGGAGCATGAGATATTTTTCCTTTATTTAGATCTTATTTAATTTGTTTCAACAATGTCTTGTGGGTTTTGAACTTAATTTGTTAAATTTATTAGTTTTTTTTCTTTTTTATGCTATTGCAAATGTAATTATATTCCTAATTTCATTTTTGGATTGCTAACTACAAGTGTATAGAAATACAATTAATTTTATTCTATTGATATGGTATATTATATGTTGAATTGCATCCTCTAAAAATTTACATACTGAAGTTCTAACCCCAGTACCTTCGAATAAGTCCTTATTTGAAGATAGCATCTTTACAGAGGTAAGTGACAAACATGAGATCATTAGGAGTTCCCTAATTCAGTATGACTAGTGTCCTTATAAAAAAAAATTTGGACACAGAGATAGACATAAAAAGAAGACAGTGTGGAGACGATGGTCACCTAGAAGCCGGAAAGAAGGCCTAAAACAGATTCTTATTTCCCAGTGTTCAGAAAGACCAATGCTGTTGACACATTGGCCTCCAGAGTAAATTTCTACTGCTTAAGACATCCAGCATGTGGTAGTTTGGGTTTTTCTGTTTGTTTTTGTTTTATGAGACAGGGTCTTACTCTGTTGAGTAGGATGGAGTCTGGTGGCACGATCTCAACTCACTGCAACCTCCACCTCCTGGATTCAAGGGATTCTCCTGCCTCAGCCTCCTGAGTAGCTAGGGTTACAGGCATGCACAACCATGCCCAGCTAACTTTTTTTTTTTTTTTTGGTATTTTTAGTAGAGACGGGGTTTTGCCATGTTGGCCAGGCTGATCTCGAATTCCTGGCCTCAAGTGATCTGCCCGCCTCAGCCTCCCAAAGTGCTGGGATTCCAGGCGTGAGCCACCATTTCAAGCTGCATGTGGTAGTTTGTTAGAGAAGTCATGGAAAACTAACACATGGTATATTACATTAATTGATTTTTGGGTGTTAAAAATATCTTGCACACTTGGGAAATCCTATTTGGCTGGATTCTGTTTGCAAGTATTTTGTGGAAACTTTGTGTATCTATATTCATAAGAGACATTGGCCTGTAGTTTTATTTTACTGTGGTGTCTTTTGTTTGATTTTGGTATGGGTAAAACTGGCCTCATTGAATTAATTTGAAAGTGTGACCTCCTCTTTGATTTTGGGGGGAATATTTGTAAAAAATATTTGTATTAATTCATCTGTAAAGGTTTCTTGTAATTATTCATTTTGATAATAAAATCTCCCCAGATTCACCTTTGGAAGATCTTAATGCTATCTTCTCTGTCTTTTTTATATAATATATTAGTCTTAGAATGCTTTCTTGCTCTCTGACACAAAGTCGCTCTACACATTACCTTCTTAAAGTCAAGCAATCATGGTTAGCTTTAGAGGGGAAATCATATTTAGAAATCAAAATCTGGCTATAAGGCATGCTCATTATTACTGATGCTTTTAGCCATTTCAGAGACTAGAGCTAACATGTATATTTATAAAATTATGATTTTAGATTTCTATTTCTAAATCTGAATGTACCTGAGCTTATTGTCATATTGTCAGAATTTAGTTTTGCTTGTCATGACTGGAAACACATGAATACCCCAGACTTGAAAATTGAAGACTATGACATTCAAAAAGTTTTTCAAGTGAAATGTCCCTGCTTACTTTGCTTTACTCTGTAAGAAAAATAAATGCTTTTTTTTTTTACTTTCAGTACTCCCTCTTTCCCCAAACAACAGTGCATGATTATGCTTTCAGAAGTAACATGAAAATTGCATGTCTAGAGAGAGATAAGTTAATGATGTTCTTTCCATATAACTACAGGGTAGCCCTCCTTTCATGAGAAAAGAGTCACCTGCAAAGCCTTGTTAGGTAAGTGTCACTTTATTTCTCAGACTGAGAAGTTGTGAATAGGAGACAGGAGGAAATGAATTAGGTCTAAGGTCTGGACTTCAGTGATTCACCCTCCACAGCCCACTCAGGCAGACATGGGAGGCAGGATTTTATCTTTAAGGTGTAGAAGAACTTATGAGAATTCTCAGAGTCTAATAAATTAGTGAATTAATTTAAATTCAGTTAGATTAATTAATTCAGAAGATTAAGCCTTTTACATAAAAAGCTTACCTCAGCAAAAATCTTTCCAGAAACCATCAATTTCCATGTTTTTTATAACTTATTTGAGTGAGCATTTTTGTATTATTGTTTTGTGACTTTAAAAACTGAATGTCAGGCTGACTGCAAATTCAACTTGAATTATTTTTTGATACAAAATTTCTAAAATCAGGGTGGAATATGTTTACACTAAATAAATATTGTGTTTCTTTAAAATGTTTATGCATTTACTCCTTCTAAAGGCCTTTATCTTCCTTTATACTCCCTTCTCACTAAGTTCTTTGAAATTTAGGGAATTTTTATTTTATTTGAAATGTCCTAAAGATATCATGTAGAAAAAGAAAAGTAGCAGGATTATTTTAATTTTGTCACATAATAGTGCTTGGTTCTTTTTAATTGCATAGGGTAATACATTTTAACAGATGACTACCTTGTCATCTTTTTAATCACTGTAATTAGACAATGCCTTTTTAATATATCTGACATATATCTGGAACTGTCACCTTTTGCTTGGTGATTTAGTTGATTTTACACTTAGAAATGTGACATATTTTATTAGAAGACAATATAAAGCCTCATTTTTGTATCTTATTAAAAATTCTTTCAGTTTTACTGTTTTAAGTACCTAAAGTCTCAAGATGTGAGTGAGAACATATTTAATAGTAGTCTCAGTTAATTGTATTAATAGATAAGAGTAAATAGTTCAAATGTTTTCTACCTCTTGTTAAAAACACTTTATCAGTAAATTTATAATGCACTTTCTTTCAAAGTCTCAAATTATAATTCACTCATCAAAAATGCAGTTCACAAAAAAAGTCAGATAATTTGCCACAAATGACAATAAATGGTTTACAATATGTCCATCATATTCTGTATAATTAGTTGCTTTCAAAGGATAATAAAATTATAGTAGGACCATAAGTAAGATGAATAAAAGAACAAAGTCAATATGGCAAAGATTTTTCTTTCCTGGCTCCCAGGAAGTGAAGCATAAAATCTCAGGAAATCTGAATACGAGAAAATCTACATTTAAAGCCATGAGTGGATAAAATTTCAGAGCCTCCTTGTACCTGTTAAAAGTGGAAAAAGTCCTTCTTCTTTCCCTGAAAATGTGTGCCACCTGATCACATTAAGGATATAATTTGGATGTCTGTCCCCTCAATATCTCATGTTGAAATGTGATTCCTAGTGTTGGAGCTGGGGCTTGGTGAGAGGTGTTTTGATCATGGGGGCAGATTCCTCATGAATAGCTTGGTGCCCTTCCTATGGTAATCAGTTCATATGAGACCTGGTTGTTAGAGTCTGGGACCTCCTCCCTCACTTGTTTTCTCTCTCACTCATGTGGCATGCCCGCTCCCCTTCCCCTTTCAGCGTGATTGGAAGCTTCCTGAGGCCTCACCAGAAGCAGATGCTGGCACTATGCTTCTTGTACAGCCTGCATAACTGTGAGCCAAAATAAACCTCTTTCCTTTATAAATTACTCAGCCTCAGGTTTTCCTTTATAGTAACACAAAATGAACTAATGCAAGGACAGACTGAATTTAGAATGAAGCTGAGACCTGGACTGTAGATTTTAAATAGTTCGTTTTCCTTCAGCTGACAGTTTCAAGGCCTTGAATGTGAAAAGCGGAATGTATTCTACACCCTTTCACTAACCTGGGGTGCAAACAAAGTCAGGGCATAAACTTTGCAAATTGTTTAAACAACAGAAGTCTTACTTATTTAAAAAATGTAAATTGACAGTTTAAAATTCTATATGTTTATAGGGTCTAAAGTGATGTTATAATTTATTAAGACAATGTGGAATAATTAAATCAAGCTAATTAACATGTTCATCACCTCAAATATTTTCATTTTTATGGTAAGAGTATGTTAAATTTACTCAGCAATTTTGAATTTTACAATGCATTATTAACTATATTTACCACACTGTGCAATAAATCTCATTTTAAAAAAACCTTATTCCCCCAATCTAACTGAGATTTTGTGCCCTTTGACTGTCATCTTTCCTTTCCCCATGTTCCCCAGCTTCTATAGCCATGGTCCTACCACCTGTTTCTATGAGTTTAATTGTTCTAGATTCTACATTTTAGTGAGAACATAAAGTATTTGTCTTTCGTGCCTGGCTTATTTCACTTAGCACGATGTCCTCCAGGTTCATCCGTATTGTTACAAATGACAGAGTTTCCTTCTATTTTAAGGCTGAATAGTACTCCATTTTTTATGTATACCACATTTTCTTTATCCATTTGTCTGTTGATAGACACTTAGGTTGATTTCATAACTTGACTATGGTGAATAGTTCTGCAATGAACATGGGAGTGATTTCAAATCTTTTAGGTAAATGCTGAAATATATAGTAATTTTATTTTTAGATTTGTACGTATGGACATTTAAACCTCCATTCTATTTTCTGTAATTGTTGTACTGATCTACATTCCTACCAACAGTGTAACCTGTTCCTTTTCTTCACATCCTTCCTAACACTTGCTCTCATAATTTTTGTAGTGATCAGGAAAATAGAAAAGTTTGAAATGTGAGTTTCCCATTAGAATTACATTCTATTCATGGTAGAACTTCTCCAGTTTATTTTCCATCTCCTTCCTCCTACTTCATGTCTACAATGACATAGGTGCCTTGAATTATAAACATTCTAGTAGTAAGATAGAACTGTGAACTAAATCGTATATCCAATTCACTTGCCAAACAAGTGATAGCCTGCACCATGGTTTTGGAAATTAGTTCGCATTCATGAATTCCAAAGTTTCCTAATAACCTTTTTTTTTTTTTTTTTTTGAGATGGAGTCTTGCTCTGTCGCCCAGGCTTGAGTGCAGTGGCGCGATCTCAGCTCACTGCAAGCTCCACCTCCTGTGTTCACGCCATTCTCCTGCCTCAGCCTCCTGAGTAGCTGGGACTACAGGCGCCCGCCATGACGCCCGGCTAATTTTTTGTATTTTTAGTAGAGACGGGGTTTCACCGTGTTAGCCAGGATGGTCTCGATCTCCTGACTTTGTGATCTGCCCACCTCAGCCTCCCAAAGTGCTGGGATTACAGGTGTGAGCCACCGCACCCTGCCCCAATAACCTTTTTTAATCTTAGTGAAGTTGTATGTTTCATACACAAATTTTGTCACATGGCCTATGGTAACAGAGTTATAAATGAAGTATATGCAAAGTTATGCATTGTGTAGAAATAAAATAATAATGCAATATTCATTTATACTGATTTTGACTCCTCAAAATATTTATTATATATAATATTGATTTTGTAACTATAACATTAATATTCTATTGATGCAACTTGTTAATATAAATAAAATAATGTAAAAAATATACACACACACAAGCACATGTGTACACACACACATGAGGGGTAAATGGCTAAGTATTTTAATTTTACTTAGATGTGCTCATCCCTGTAATCCTAGCACTTTGGGAGACTGAGGCAGGAGGATCACTTGAGCTCAGGAGTTTGAGACCAGCCTGGATAACATAGTGAGACCTCATCTCTACTTAAAAAAATAACTAATAATAAATAAATAAAATAAGAATAAAGAATTATTACATGATTGAGTTGAATCTTGGATGGTGAGAAATAAATGATGCAGATTTAAGCTATAGGCCAGGTGCAGTGGCTCATGCCTGTAATCCCAGCACTTTGGGAGGCCAAGGCAGGTGGATCACCTGAGGTCAGGCGTTCAAGACCAGCCTGGCCAACATGGTGAAACCCCATCTCTACTAAAAATACAAAATTACCCGAGTGTGGCAGCACATGCTTGTAATCCCAGCTACTCAGAAGGCTGAGGCCAGAGAATCACTTGAACCCGGGAGGCAGAGGTTGCAGTGAGCCGAGCTTGCACCACTGCACTCCAGCCTGGGTGAAAAAGAGAGACTCCGTCTCAAAAACAAAACAAAATAAAGATTTAATCTATATTTGTAGTTTAGAAACTAATGATTCCAGATCATAGAAATTGTTGAAATTGGTTATTATTGATAACATGGCAGAAATTATGCTATTCTCATCAGATCTCTTGCTTTTCTCCACAGATATCCTTTGCTTTAATTTTCCTTCTAAGATGATCAAACTTCCTGGTTTTATTACCATACAAATCTTCTTTTATCCACAAGCCAGCTTTGGAAATTCAGCAAACACCATCCTTCTTCTTTTCCACATCTTCACCTTTGTTTTCAGTCACAGGTCTAAGTCCATTGACATGATAATTAGTCACCTGTCCCTCATCCACATACTGTTGCTCTTCACCCAAGCAATATTGGTGTCCTCAGACTTCTTTGGTTCACAGAATATTCAGAATGATCTTAGGTGTAAGGTAATTGTCTTTTTAAACAAGGTGATGAGGGGCCTCTCCATCTGCACCCCCTGCCTCCTGAGTGTGCTCCAGGCTATCATCAGCCCCAGCATCTCCTCCTTGGCAAAGCTCAGACATCCTTCTGCAAGTCACATCTTAGGATTCTTCCTCTTCTCATGGATCCTCAACATGTTCATTGGTAGTAATCTTCTGCTGTACACCGTGGCTACCGCCAGTGAAATGGGGCCAGTCTTCTGTTTGTCATGCAGCACTGTTCCTTTTTGCCCATGAGCTACACCTACAGGAGACTGTTTTTCACACTAATGACTTTGAGGGATGTCACCTTTATAGGGTTCATGGTCCTCTCAAAAGGCTACATGGTGATTATTTTATACAGACATAAGAGGCTATCTCAGTGCCTTCACACAGCCAGCCTGTCCCCCAGAGTCTCACCAGTGAAAAGAGCCTCCCAGACTATCTTACTGCTGGTGAGTTGTTTTGTCTTCATATATTGGGTGGACTTTATGTTCTCATTTTCAAAGGGTGTGACACGGATAAATGATTCTCTGCTAGTGTGGTTCCAGGTTATTGTGGCCAATAGCTATGCCACAATTAGTCCTTTGATGCTAATTTATGCTGATAAGCAAATATTCAAGACTCTGCAAATGTTATGGTTTAAATATTTGTCTCCTCCAAAACTCATGTTGAAATTTAATCGCCAATGTGGCAGTACTAAGAAGTGATGAGAGGTTAATTCATTCATGAACTCATGAATTAATGGGTTATCATGAGAATGGGACTGGTGGCTTTAGAAGAAGAGGAAGAGAGACCACTCAGCCTCCTTGCCATATGATGCCCTCTGCTGCCTCAGGACACTACAGAGTTCCCACCAGCAAGAAGGCTCTGATCATCTGGTGAGATATTGGACCTTCCATAACTGTAATAAGCAAATTCCTTTTCATTAGAAATTGCCCAGTTTCAGGCATTGTGTTATAAGCAATAGTAAATGGACTAAGATAACAAGTTGTCAGAAAATAAGAATAAATGTTTAAAAAGAAGTGATGAAAATTAAGACTTAAAAATGAAATTGGCCATCACCTAGGCTTTTTAAATGTCATATGATATTTTGTCTCTGTGTAAATTTTTAACGGGTATTACTAATCTCTGTTGCATCTGATTTAGGAATTTTTATAATATGGCAGAAAAGCCCTTGTCGATAATTGATCACATTTTATACATCAGTCATATATGTCCATAGGCTTTTTTTTTTTTTTTTTTTTTTTGAGATGGAATTTCACTCTTCTTGCCCAGGCTGGAGTGCAATGGCATGATTTTGGCTCACTGCAACCTCTGCCTTCAAGCGGAGGATCTGTTGGTTTTGAGTTATATTTACCCAGCATAGTCAAGGAAAACCTAAACCAAGACATTAATTTGAAAATGCCCCAGCTGTAGGGTATGGGGCTTTGGGGCTTTTGGAAGAAGCAAATACAAATTTTCTTTTTTTTTGAGATAGGGGTCTCTCTATGTTGCCCAGGTTAGTATTAAACTCCTGGACTCAAGCAATCTTTTCACCTTAGCCTCTCAAAGAGGTCCAGGTTCAAGCGATTCTCCTGCCTCAGCCTCTGGAGTAGCTGGAATTACAAGCGCCTGCCACCATGCCCAGCTAATTTTTTGTATTTTTAGTAGAGACGAGGTTTCATCATGTTGGCCAGGCTGGTCTCGAACTCCTGATCTCAGGTGATCCACCCGCCTTGGCCTCCCAAAGTGCAGGGCTTATAGGCGTGAGCCACCATGCCCGGCCTTCCATAGGCTTTTTATTTCTTGTGTTCTATTCTTTTTTTTCACATCTCAGGCCAGATTTCTGGAATCATTTTCTTTTTTCCTGAATTATATTATTTGAAAATTGTTTTATTGAAGATCAGTTTAGGCGAATTGTTGTCATATGATCCGAAATGTCTTTCATTCTCCTTTTTGTAAAAGTTAAAGTTTTATGTTGACAATCTCACATCACACTCTCAAGCAAATATTTCCGAGTCCCAACTTCCATTTTTGATTATGAAAATTACACAGACATTTACAATATTGTTGTGTGTGTGTGTGTGTGTATGTAACTTAAATTTCCCTCTCCTTCTAGCTAACTTTAACTTTTGTCGATTTATGGTTGATATTCCTATGACACTCTGGTGCATCTGTATACAGATATTTCTATTTTTTATATTACACTTATTTAATATTCTTCATCAATCTTCATTAATTCATTAATTTAATTAATTGGACCTTTTTCTTTTATTCCTTATATCACATAACCTCTTTTATATACTTTACATTTCTTTGTTTTCGAGTTCACATTCTAGGAAACTTATTCAGCCAAATAGCTTGGTTTTACTAAAAGTTTTTTTCAACTCTGTATCAACCGCAATCTAACCAGTCCATTGATTCTGGGTACACAATTTTTTAAAAAGAAACTTTATTTGCAGTTATTCTATTTAGTTATTTTTCAAATATGCCACATCATGCTTCTAGTCTCCTACTCTTTATTTACTCTTTAAAAATTTAAATTCATTTTTGTTTTCTCTTAATCTGATATTCATATCTCATATCTCGAGGTATAATTATAATAATTTCTGGTTTTGATAATTATTAATTCTTCTGGCGTGTTTGTTGCCTACTTTGTAATTTAATTGTCATAAGTGACATAATTTTGTTTCTTGAGAAGGCTGAGGGTCTTAGTGATAGATGACTGGAAAGAAAATTTGGAAGCTTGACACAGTGGCACACATTTGTAATTCTAGAAACTTGGGAGGCTAAGGTGAGAAGACTGCTTGAGCCCAGGAGTTTAATACTAGCCTGGGCAACATAGAGAGACCCCATCTCAAAAAAAAAAAGAAAGAAAGAAAGAAAATTTGTATTTGCTTCTTTTTTTTTTCATTTTTCTCTTTATTGTTCAGATTGAAAAATTTCTTTTTTTTCTTTTCCAGTTTTTTTTTAAATTTTATTATTATTATACTTTAAGTTTTAGGGTACATGTTGTACAACGTGCAGGTTTGTTACACATGTATAAAGCCCCATGCCCTACAGCTGGGGCATTTTCAAATTAATGTCTTGGTTTAGGTTTTCCTTGACTATTTATGCCAGATAAATATAACTCAAAACCAACAGGTCCTTTATTCCCTTCAGAGTTTAAGTATCAAGGTAGAAATAGTTCCATTGTGTAATCTGGCTTACCAACTTCTCTTTTGATTCAAAGTATAAAACCTTGAAAGTATTAGCATTGTGTACATGTCCCAGTTTCATTCAATGGGTTAAATAGATTGATGTTATTTTCCCTTTACCTATACAATTGACATAAATCAACATTTCACATTGGTAGTACCAGCCAATCCCTTCAGAGGAGACCGGGCGTCCCAGTTTGATTTCAGCCAAGCTTCAGAATTATCTTTATTTTATTCCCATGGGGGATTCCCTCTATTATCTTGTAGGCTCAGCTAGACATTTAAATATATGTTAATTTGTACATCATTTACAAACTAAAGAGTTTCTGCAAAGCAAAAGAAACTATCAACAGAATAAACAGATGACCTGCAGAATCAGAGGAAATAATTACAAACTGTACATCTGGCAAAGTTCCAGAATCCATAAGGAGTAGTCCATAATATCCAGAATCTATAAGGAACAAATCAATAAACCAAAAACAAATAGCTCTACTAAAAATGGGCAAAGGACATAAAACAAATGTTTCTGAAAATAAGACATTCAATAAGCCAAAAACATAAAAATGCTCATCATCACTACTTATCAGCAAAACGCAAATTAAAACCACAAACTATCTGACACTAGTCAGAATGGCTATTATTAAAAAGTCAAAAAATAGCAGATGCTGGAGAGTTTGCAGAGAAAAGGGGGTACCTGCACACCATTGGTAGAAATGTAAGTTCATTCAGCCACTGTGGAAAGCAGTCTGGTAATTTCTCGAAGAACTTAAAACAGAACTACTATTCAACCCAGCAATCCCACTACTAGGTATACAATCAAAGGAAAATATACCATTCTATAGAAAAGACACATGCACTTGTATGTTTGTCACCACACTATGCACAATAGCAAAGACATGGAATGAACCTAAATGTCCATCAATGGTGGATTGGATCAAGAAAATATGGTATATGTATGCCATTGAATACTATGCAAACATAAAAAAGAGTAAAATTATGCCCCTTGAAGTAACATGGTTGCAGCTGGAGGCCATCATCTTCAATGAATTAACTCAGAATCAGAAAACAAATACTGGCCAGGTGCAGTGACTCACGTCTGTAATCTCAGCACTTTGGGAGGCCGAGGGAGGCAGATCACGTGAGGTCAGGAGTTCAAGGCCAGCCTGGCCAACATGGTGAAACCCCATCTCTACTAAAAATACTAAAAATTAGCTGGACATGGTGGTGAGCACCTGTAATCCCAGCTACTTGGGAGGCTGAGGCAGGAGAATTGCTTGAACCTGGGAGGCAGAGGTAGCAGTGAGCTGAGATCCTCCATTGCACTCCAGCCTGGGCAACAAGAGTAAAACTCTGTCTCAAAAATAACATAATAAAATTAAAATAAAATATAAAAATAAATAAACCTATTCATCATTTGTATGTCTTTTTCTGTGAAATATCTATTCAAGTAATTTCCTTCTTTTTTTAATTGGGTTCTTTGTTTTCTTGCTGTTGAGTTGTTTGAATTTTTTTTTTTTTTTTTTTTTGAGATGGAGTCTCACTCTGTTGCCCAGGCTGGAGTGCAATGGTGCAATCTCGGCCCACTGCAACCTCCGCTTCCCAGGTTCAAGTGACTCTTGTGCCTCGGCCTCCCAAGTAGCTGGGATTACAGGTGTGCACCACCACACCAGGCTAATTTTTGTATTTTTAGTGGAGAGGGGGTTTCACCATGTTGCCCAGGCTGGTCTTGAATTCCTGACCTCAGGTGATCCACCCACCTTGGCCTCCCAAAGTGCTGGGATTACAGGCCTGAGCCAACGCACAAACCAAGTTGTTTGAATTCCTTACATATTTTGGACATTAGCCACTTATCTGATGTATGGTTCGTCAATATTTTCTATCACTCTGTGGATTATGTCTTCACTTTGTTAATGGTTTCATTTGCTGTACAGAAGCTTTTAAGTTTGATGCAATCTCATTTGTCTATTTTTGCCTTTGTTGTCTGTGCTTTTGGGGTTATACAAAAAAAAAAAAAAATTACCAAGCCTAGTGTTATGGGCCTTTTCCCCATGTTTTCTTATAGTGGTGTTTAAAATTTCAGTAAACTCTTAAAATTTTTAAACATTGTCTATTTGATACTTATTTTCTCCCCACATCATTTCTGTGTAAAAAATTTTCTTTCTCTGTTTTTTTTTGACTAGTTTATTTTGTAGTTATTCATCTTTTTCTACAAAAAAAGTTTGGAATTTTTAATGATTTCATTTTTTTCTGTGTCTAACTCATTGATTTCTTATTTTTAAATTAACACCTTTGTTTTTATTCATTTATAGTCCTTATTGTTCAGTTGAGGTGGTAATACATTAGTTGCATTATTTATATAGATTTAAATATTGTAAATATACATTCAATAACTGAACTTTCAGCTGTCTGAAAAATGCTGGGGGATAATTGGGTATGGATATTTCTAAGTATTGTGTATTCTCACCTTTTTGTGTTGTAATGTATCTTCCTCACTTTGTTTACTGTTTGTCATGTTACTATGTTAGATACTAAAAGGTAAATTTTTACTTACTTTCCTTTTGTTTTTTTTTTAGAGATGAGGTCTCACTCTGTCACCCAGGCTGGGGTACAGTGGTGTGATCATAGCTCACTGCAGCCTCGAACTCCTGGGCTCAAGCAATTCTCCTGCCTTAGCCTCCACAGTAGCTAGAAGTGCAGATACCTCTTTGATATACTGATTTCCTTTCTTTTCAGTATATACACAGCAGTGGGATTGCTGAATCATAGAATAGCTCCACTTTTAGTTTTCTGAGGAACATCCAAACTGCTGTCCATAGTGGTTGTACTAATTTAAATTCTTACCAACAGTGTACGAGGGGTTCTCTTTTCTCCACAACCTCGTCAGCATTTGTTATAGCCTGTATTTTAAATATAAGTAATTTTGGCCAGGCACGGTGGCTCACACCTGTAATCCCAGCACTTTGGGAGGCCAAGGTGGGCGGATCACAAGGTCAGGAGTTTGAGACAAGCCTGGCCAATATGGTGAAACCCTGTCTCTACTAAAAATACAAAAATTAGCCAGGCTTGGTGGCGGGCACCTTTAGTCCCAGCTACTCAGGAGGCTGAGGCAGGAGAATCACTTGAACCTGGGAGGTGGAGGTTGCAGTGAGCCGAGATCATGCCACTGCACTCCAGCCCTCCAGCCTGGGCAACAGAGCAAGACTCTGTCTCAAAAAAAAAAAAAAAAAAAAAAAAATATATATATATATATATATATATATAAGTAATTTTAACAGGGGTGAAAATATATCTCATTGTAGTTTTGATTTGCATTTCTCTAATGATCAATGATGTTGACCACCTTTTTATATACCTGTTGGCCATTTATCTGTCTTCTTTTAAGAAATGGTGATATGGTTTGGATCTGTGTCCCCACCCAAATTTCATGTGGAATTGTAATCCCCAATGTTGGAGGTGGGGCTTGGCAGGAGTTGACTGGATCATGGGGACAGAGTTCTCATTAATAGGTTTGCACCATCAACTCAGTGCTATTCTCATGATAGTGAGTGAGTGAGTTATCATTAATCTGGTTGTTTAAAAGTGTGTAGCACCTCCCCCATCTCTGTTGCTCCTGCTTCAGCCATGTAAGATGTGCCTGCTTCCCCTTTGTGCCTTCTGCCATGATTATAAGTTTCCTGAGGCCTCTCCAGAAGCAGAAGCCACTAGGCTTTCTATATATCATGCAGAACCATGAGCCAATTAAACCTCTTTTCTTTATAAATTACCCAGTCTCAGGTATTTTGTTATAGCAATGTGAGAACAGACTAATACACCTGGCTATTTAAATCCTTTGCCCATTTTTTAAATCAGATTTTGCATTTTTCCCTATAAAGTTGTTTGAATTCCTTATATATGCTGGTTATTAACCCCTTGTCATATGGGTAGGTTGCAAATATTTTCTCCCATTCTGTGATTTGTCTATTCACTTCGTTGACTGTTTTCATTACTGTGCAGATGCCTTTTAACTTGATGTGATACAACTTGTCCATTTTTGTTTTGGTTGCCTGTCTTTGTGGATATTACTCAAAAAATATTTTTGCCCAGACCAATGTCCGGCAAGTTCCCCAATGTTTTCTTATAGTAGTTCCATACTTTAAGGTCTTAGATTTAAGTCTTTAATCCATTTTGATTTGATTTTTACATGGCAAGAGATAGGCATCTAGTTTCATTCTTCTGCATATGAATATCCAGTTTTCCCAGCACCATTTATTGAAGAGACTCTTTTCTCCAGTGTATGTTATTGGCACCTTTGTTAAAAATGAGTTCACTGTAGGTGTGTGGATTCATTTCTCGGTTCTCTATTCTGTTCCACTGGTCTATGTGTCCGTTTTTATGCCAGTACCATGCTGTTCTGGTTATTACAGCTCTTTAGTATAATTTGAAGTCAGGTAATGTGATCCCTCCAGTTTTGTTGTTTTTGTTTAGGATGACTTTGGCTATCCTGCATCTTTAATTGTTCCATATAAGTTTTATGATTGATTTATCTATTTCTCTGAAGAATGTCTTTGGTTTTTTGATAGAGATTGTATTGAATCTGCAGATTGCTTTGGGTCGTATGGACATTTTAAAAACATTAATTCTTCTAATCCACGAACATGAAATATTTTTCCATTTTTTTGGTGTCCACTTCAATTTCTTTCATCAGTGTTTTATAGTTTTTATTGTAAAGAATTTTACCTTTCTGGTTAATTCCTAGGTATTTAATTTTATGTGTGGCTACTATAAATGGGATTACTTTCTTTATTTCTCTTTCAGAGTGTTCACTGTTGTCATATAGAAATGCTACTGATTTTTGTGTGTGGTTTTGTATTCTGCAACTTTACTTAATTTATCAGTTCTAACAGCTTTTGATGGAGTCTTTAGGTTTTTCTAAATATGAGATCATATTGTCTGCAAACAACAATAATTTGATTTTTTTTCCTTCCAATTTGAATCCCCTTTATTTCTTTCTCTTGTCTGATTGCTCTAGCTAGGACTCTCAGTATTAAGTTGAATAACAGTGATGAAAGTGGGCATTCTTCTCATCTTCTAGATCTTAGAGGAAAAGCTTTCAGTTTTTTCCCATTCAGTATGATACTAGCTGTGAGTCTGTCATGTATGCCTTTTATTACGTTGGGGTATGTTCCTTCCTTACCCAGTTTTTTTAGGGTTTTTTTTTCATGAAGGGCTGTTGAATTTTATCATATGCTTTTTCAGCATTAATTGCAATGATATCATTTTTGTCCTTCATTCTGTTGATATGATGTATCACATTGAGTGAGTTGCATATGCTGAACTACCCTTGCATCTTAGGGATAAATCTCACTTGGCCATGATGAATGATCTTTTTAATGTACTGTTGAATTCAGTGTGTTAGTATTTCATTGAGAATTTTTGCATCAATATTAATCAGAGATATTGGCCTGCAGTTTTTTAAAATATGTCTTTGATTTTGGTTTCAGGGTAATACTGGCCTCTTAGAATGAATTTGAAAGCATTCCATTCTCCTCTACTTTTCAGAATAGTTTGAGTATGAATGGTATTCGTTCTTTTTAAATGTTTGGTAGAATTTAGCAGTGATGCCATTGGGTACTGGGCTTTTCTTCACTGGAAGTCATTATTTGGGTACCAGGCTTTTCTTCATTATTGGGTACCAGGCTTTTCTTCACTGGAAGTCATTATTTGGGTACCAGGCTTTTCTTCATTATTGGGTATCAGGCTTTTCTTCACTGGAAGTCATTATTTGTTTTTGGTCTGAACAGGTTTTGGATTTCTTCATGGTTCAATTTGGTAGGTTGTGTCGGTGAATCCATTTCTTCTAGATTTTCCAATTTATTGGTGTATAGTTGCTCATAATGGTTATTAATAATCCTTTGAATTTTTGAATTTCTGCAGTATAAGCTATAATGCTTTCCTTTTTTATGTCTAATTTTATTTATTTGAGTCTTCCTTCTTTATTCCTTAGTCTGGTTGCAGGTATGTTAATTTTGTCTAACTTTTCAAAAAACCAACTTTTTGTTTATTGATCTTCTGTATTGGGTGTTTTCATTTCAATTTCATTTATTTCTGCTCTGATCATTATTATTTCTTTTCTTCTACTAATTTTGTGTTTGGTTTGTACTTGCTTTTCTAGTTCTTTAGATTATTTGAAGTTTTTCTTTTTTTCTGATGTAAGCACTTATTACTATTAGTACTGTTTTTAATGTGTCCCATAGGTTTTCATGTCTTCTATTTCCATTATAATTTGTTTCAGCAAATTTTTCAATTCCCTTCTTAATTTCTTCATTGACCCACTGGTCATTAAGGAGCATATATTTAATTTCCATGTTTTCAAATACTTTCCAAAATTCCTCTTATTTTATTTATTTATTTAGAGACAGAGTCTCATTCTGTTGCCCAGGCTGGAGTCCAGTAGCATGAGCTTGGCTCACTGCAACCTCTGCCTCCTGGGTTCAAGCGATTCTCCTGCCTCAGCCTCCCAGTGGCTGGGATTACAGGCTTGTGCCACCATGCCTGGCTAATTTTTGTATTTTTAGTAAAGACAGGGTTTCACCCTGTTGGCCAGTGTGGGAAAGAGTTTCTAGGGTGCCACTTGAGTTGGTCTCCCCTGTGTGAGACACCCATGGGAAGCCATGGGCGGCCTCTGAGGAGAAAAGTCTCCTTATTGCCTTCATGTCTTTATACCCCGAGAGCGTAACAGCTCAGCGGCATGCCACAGGTTGCTCAGGGAGATAACACTCCCTTGAAGCAGTGGAGTGTAATCAAACATCTTGACTTCTCCTGAAACCCACTCCCACCCATTTCAGTCCCGATAAGTTAAAGATCTTAAGTAGTTTAGACACATGCCTTTGCTCAAGGAAAATTCACAGAAACCGCCACTGCTATACATCTTATCGAATGACTCATGAATTCTCTTTCACTGATTAATCCTTTTCCTCATCCCTTTTTCCCCCTCCCATCTGCCCTAAGAGCAAAGAGCTTGTAAACCAATAAATTGGGCAGAGCCTGAGAGCTCTGGGCTGTGAGCAAACTTCCAACGCTCCGGCTCCCTGGACCCACCTTTTAAATGCTTATTCTGTCTAACTCCTTTGTCTCTGCCAGAATTGGGGTACCCACTGGGTGGTGTGGGGATGGTTTCCCGAACAGGCCAGGCTGGTCACAAACTCCTGACCTCAAGTGATCTGCCCGCTTCGGCCTCCCAAAGTGCTGGGAATACAGGCATAAGCCACCATGCGCAGTCCCTCTTGTTATTGATTTCTAGTTTTATTCCACTGTGGACACAGAAAATGATTGATATTACTTCAATTTTTTGAATATTTTAAGACTTGTTTTGTGATCTAACACACAGTCTATCCTTGAGAATAATTAATATTCTGAGGAAGAGTGTGTATTCTGCAGCTGTTGGATGAAATGTTCTGTAAATACCTATTAGGTCCATTTGGTCTATAGTGCAGATTAAGTTCAATGTTTCATATATATAAAAATATATATATAATACATATATTATATAAAATATATATATTTATATATAATATCTATATTATATATAAATATATATAAAATATATATTTATATATAATATCTATATTATATATATAAAAATATATATAAATATATATATTATATATAAATATATAAAAATATATATAAATATATATTATATATAAATATATAAAAATATATATAAATATATATATTATATATAAATATATAAAAATATATATAAATATATATATTATATATATAAATATATAAAAATATATATAAATATATATATTATATATATAAATATATAAAAATATATATAAATATATATATTATATATATAAATATATAAAAATATATATAAATATATATATTATATATATAAATATATAAAAATATATATAAATATATATATATTTGCTTTATGTATCTGGGTGCTCAAGTATTAGGTGTATATATATTTAACATTGTTATATTCTCTTGCTGAATTGACCCCTTTATCATTATATAGTGGCTTTCTTTGTCTCTTTGTATAGTTTTTCTTTAGAAATCTATTTTGCCTGATATAAATATGGCTACTCCTGCTGTTTTTGGTCTTCATTAGCAAGGAATATCTTTTTTCATCCCTTTATTTTTAGTTTATGTGTGTCTTTACAGGTTGTAGGCAACAGATGGTTGGGTCTTGTTTTTGTGTCCATTCAGAGTCAGTCTATGTCTTTGAATTAGAGGGTCTAGTCCATTTAAATTTGATGTTATTATTGTTAAGTAAGGACTTCCTCCTGCTATTTTGTTATTTGTTTTCTGGTTGATTTGTGGGCTTCTCTTCTTCTCTTCCTTCTTTCTTTTCTTTCTGTCTTCCTTTTAGTTATGGTGGTTTTCTCTGGTGATAAAATTTAGTTTCTTGCTTTTTATTTCTGGTGTATTCGTTGTATGTTTTTTGGTGTGAGGTTACCATAAGGCTTGCAAATACTATCTTATAACTCATTATTTTCAGCCGATAACAGCACTGTTTGCACAAAGAAACAAGCAAAAGGAAAACTAATAAAAACTCTGTCTTAACTTTGTCTCCAATTTTTAATTTTGTTATTTCTATTTATATCTTATTGTGCTGTATATGCCTCGAAAAGTTGTTGTAGTTATTGTTTCTGATTGGTTCATCATTTACTCTTTCTACTTAAGAGTAATTTACACATAGTCCTTGACTTTCTAGTATAAATAAATGTTTAAAAATAGTAATTTACATACCACAGTAACAGTGTTATAATATTCTGTGCTTCTCTGTGTACTTACTATTAAGTTTTGTGCCTTCAGATGATTTCTGATTGCCCCTTAACCAACAAGCCAACCTTCCTTCCTTCCTTCTCTTCCTTCCTTCCTTCCCTCCTTCCTTCTCCTTTTCTTTTCTCCTTCCTTCTTTCCTTTCTTTCTTTTCCTTCCTTCCTTTCTGTTTCTTTTCTTTCTTTCTTTCTTTCGCTGGAGTGCAGTGGTGCGATCTCTGCTCACTGCAACCTCCTCCACCTCCTGGGTTCAAGCAATTCTCCTGCCTCAGCCTCCAGAGTAGCTGGGATTACAGGTGCCTGCCACCACATCCAGCTGCTTTTTGTATTTTTAGTAGAGATGGTGTTTCACCATATTGGCCAGGCTGGTCTTGAACTCCTGACTTCAGGTGATCCGCTCACCTTGGCCTCCCAAAGTGCAAAGATTACAGGTGTGAGCCACTGTACCTGGCCACATTCTTTTCTTTCTGATTGAAGTAATCCCCTTAGCATTTCTTGGAGGAAAGCTCTGGTGTTGATGAAATCTCTCAGCTTTCATTTGTCTGGGAAAGTCATATTTCTCCCTCCCAAATATTCTTCAAAAATTTTTTGAAGAAAAATATGCTATTTTAAAATATGCATTCAGAGGAGACTAAAGAAAAAAAGAATAAAAAAGAATGAGGCACATCTATAAGATCTAGAAAATAGCTGAAAAAGGGAAAATCTGAGAATTTTTGGCTATGAAGAGGAGGTAGAAAAAGATAGAGGTAGAAAGATTATACAGAAAAACAACACAGAACTCCCCAAACCTAGAGAAACATACCAATATCCAACTAAAGAAGGTTACGTATTAGAACATCAAGCAGATTTAACCCAAAGAAGACTACCTCAAGGCATTTAATAACCAAACTCCCAAAGGTCAACAATAAAGAAAGGATCCTAAAAGAAGCAAGAGAAAAGAAACAACACACAATGGAGCTTCAATATGTCTGGCAGCAGACTTTTTAGTGGAAACCTTATAAGCCAGATAAGCCAGAAGAGAATGGCATGATATATTTAACATGCTGAAGAAGAAAAAAATAAAACTTTTATCCTAGAGTAGTATATCTGGCAAAAATATTCTTCAAATTCTCTGTCTGAATTTTGAATTCTCTGTCTGAAAGGCCACATATCTCTGTTTCTCCAGGATTGATCTCTGTTGCCTTATTTAGTTCACTTGGTGAGGTCATGTTTTCCTGGATGATCTTGATACTTGTACATGTGTGTCTGTGCCTGGGCATTAAATAATTAGGTATTTATTGTAGTCTTTACAGTCTGGGCTTGTTTGTTCCCATTCTTCTTGGGAAGGCTTTTCAGATATTCAAAAGGACTTGGGTATTATGTTCTAAGTTGTATCTGCTTTAGGGGGCACCGTAAGCCCACTAATGCTATGGTTCTTGCAGACTCACGGAAGTACTGCCTTGATGGTCTTGCACAAGATCTGGAAGAATTCTCTGATTTACAAGGCAAAGAGTCTTGTTATCTTTTCTTACTTTCTTTTAAACGGTCTCTCTTTCTGTTTTGAGCCACCTGGAGCTGGCAGTGGAGTGACACAAGTACTCCTATGGCCACCACTTCTAGAGCTGTGCTGGGTCAGTCCCAAAACAAGCACAGAACTGGGTCTCACCCAAGGCCTGCTGTAATCCCTTTCTTGCTACAGCCTTTGTTTGCTCAAAGCTCTGGGGCTCAACAATCAGCATGTGGCAAAATCAGCCAAGCCTGTGTTTGTTCCCTCAGCGTGGTGAGCTCCCCCAGGCCAGGGACATGTCCAGAGGTGCTATCTGGGAGGCAAGGACTAATGTCAAAAACCTTAGAAGACTACCTAGTGTAATATTGTTCTGCAGCTGAGCTAGCGCTCCAGCCACAAGATGTAGTCCTTCTCATTCTTCCTCTCTTTTCCAAAGGCAGAGGACCCTCACCCCATGGCCACCACCACAGGACCATTGGGAGTATTGCAAGACTGCTGCTGATGTTCCCTGAAGGCCCAAGGGCTCTCCATTCAGCTTGTGGTAAATTTTGCCTGACCTAGACTCACCCTTCAGGGCAGCAGGCTCCCCTCTGATCCAGGGCACATCCAGAAATGCCATCTGTGTTAATTTATTCTTACATTGCAAAACATAATCGTGCCTTCCCAACAGTGCCCCAAAGTCTAAAATCATCCCAGGATTAACTCAGAAGTCCAAAGTCCAAATTCTCATCTATGACAAAGCAAGTCTCTTCCACCTATGAACTTGTAAAATAAAAAACAAGTTAGTTACTCCCAAGATACAATGGGGGTATAGGTATTGGGTAAATACTCCTGTTCCAAAAGGGAGATATTGGCCAAAAGAAAGGGGCTCCTAGCCCCATGCAAGTTTGAAACCCAGCAGGGCAGTCATAAATCTTAAAGCTCCAAAATAATCTCTTTTGA
Organism: Pongo abelii; assembly: GCF_028885655.2. Lineage (NCBI taxonomy): Eukaryota > Metazoa > Chordata > Mammalia > Primates > Hominidae > Pongo > Pongo abelii. Next base: position 1,708,138 of record NC_071985.2, on the reverse strand, counting down.
CTTTATGTCTCAAATCCATAGCACACTGGTGCAAAGGATGGGCTCCCAAGACCCTGGGCAGCTCCACCCCTGTGACTTTGCAGGGTTTGCCCCAAGTGGCTGATCTCACGAACTGGTGTTGATTGCCTGCAGCATTTCCAGACACAGGGAGTAAGCTGCCAGTGGATCTACCATTCCAGGGTCTAGAGGATGGTGGCCCCCTTCTTACAGCTCCACTAGGCAGTCCCTGGGGGGGACTCTGTGTGGGGGCTACACATTTCCCCTCCACACTGCCCTAGTAGAGGTTCCCCATATGGGATCTGCCTCTGCAGCAGGCTTCCACCTGAATACCCAGGCTTTCCCATATATCCTCTGAAATCTAGGTGGAGGCTCCCAGGCCTCAACTCTTGTACTCTGTGTACCCACAGGCTTAACACCACGTGGAAGCCACCAGGCTTACAGCTTGCACCCTCTGAAGCAGTGGCCTGAACTGTGCCTGGGCCTTTTTGAGCCAAGGCTGGAACTGGAATGGGTGGGATGCGGGGAGTTGTGTCCCAAGGCTGTGCAGGGTGAGCCCTGGTCATGTTACATAAAACCATTTTTCCCTCCTAGGCCTTTGGGCCTGTGATGGGAGGGTCTCTTGCCAAGGTCTCTGAAATGCCTTTGAGGCCTGTTCCCTATTGTCTTAGCTATCAGCACTCGACTCATTTTTACTTATGCAAATTTCTATAACATGCTTGAATTCCTCCCCTGAAAATGGACTTTTCTTATTTCTTCTTAAAAAAAAAAAAAAGGGGGATTCCCATGCAGAATGTGCAGGTTTGTTACATAGGTATATGTGTGCCATGGTGGTTTGCTACACCTATTGACCCATCTTCTAAGTTCCCTCCCCTCACCCCACAGACCTCAGCAGGCCCTGGTGTGTGATGTTCCCCTCCCTGTGTCCATGTGTTCTCATTGTTCAACTCCCACTTATGAGTGAGAACATGCAGTGTTTGGTTTTCTCTTCCCGTGTGTCAGTTTGCTGGGGATGCTGGCTTCCAGCTTCATCCATGTCCCTGCAAAGGATATTATCTCATTCCTTTTTATGGCAGCATAGTATTCTATGGTGTATATGTACCACATTTTCCTTATCCAGTCTATCATTGATGGGCATTTGGGTTTGATCCATGTCTTTGCTATTGTAAATAGTGCTGCAATAAACATACGTGTGCATGTGTCTTTATAGTACAGTGATTTATATTCCTTTGGGTATATACCCAGTAATGGGATTGCTGGGTCAAATGGTATTTCTGGTTCTACATCCTTGAGGAATCACCATACTGTTTTTTGCAATGGTTGAACTAATTTACATTCCCACCAACAATGTAAAAGTGTTCTTATTTCTCCACAAGCTCTACAACATCTGTTGTTTCCTGACTTTTTAAAAATTGCCATTCTGACATGAGATGGTATCTCATTATGGTTTTGATATGCATTTCTCTGATGATCAGTGATGTTGACCTTTTCTTGTTTTTTGGCCACATAAATGTCTTCTTTTGAAAAGTGTCTGTTCATACGCTTTGCCCACTTTTTGATGGGGTTGTTTGTGTTTTTCTTGTAGATTTAAGTTCCTTGTAAATTCTGGATATTAAACCTTTGTAGGTTTAATTGCAAAACCTGGTGAGGGGGTAGATTGCAAAAATTTTCTCCCATTCTATAGGTTGCCTGTTCACCTGATGATAGTTTCTTTTGCTGTGCAGAAGCTGTTTAGTTTAATTAGATCCCATTTGTAAATTTTGGCTTTTGTTGCAATTGTTTTTGGTATTTTAGTCATGATGTCTTTGCCCATGCCTAATGTCCTAAATGGTATTGCCTAGGTTTTCTTCTAGGGTTTTTCTGGTTTTGGGTTTTACATTTAAGTCTTTAATCCATCTTGAGTTAATTTTTATATAAGGTGTAAGGAAGGGGTCCAGTTTCGGTTTTCTGCATATGGCTAGCCAGTTTTTGGGCTTTTCTTGTCTACCACATGGCCATGCTGCATATTTTCCAAACTGTTACGCTCTGCATCCCCTTATGCTCTGCATCCCCTTATGCTCTGCATCCCCTTATGCTCATATGCTCATATGCATATGAGCATAAGCTTTTGGAAGCAACCACTCTACTTCTTGAATGTTTTGTTGTTCAGAAATGTCTACCACCAGATACACGAAATCATCATTCTCAAGTTCAAAGCTTCACAAATTTCTAGGGCAGATACACAAAGCAGCCAAGTTCTTTGCTAAGGCATAACAAAAGTGACCTTTGCTCCATTTCTTAATAAGCTCCTCATTTCCATCTGACAGCCTGGACGTTCATGTCCCTATCACTATCAGCATTTTGGACACAACCGTTTAACCAATCTGTAGGATATTCCAAGCTTTCCATCATCTTCCTGTCTTCTTCTGAACCCTACAAACTCTTCCAACTTCTGCCTGTTACCCAGTTTCAAAGTCACTTCACATTTTCAGGTATCTTTATAGCAATGCCCCACTCCTCAGTACCAATTTTCTGTATTAGGCTGTTCTTGCATTGCCATAAACAAATATCTGAAACTGGTTAATGTATAATAAAAAGAGGCTCAATTGGCTCAGGATTCCACAGGCTGTACAGGAAGCATGATGCTGGCAACTGCTCAGCTTCTGGGGAGGCCTCTGGAAACTTACAGTCATGGTGGAAGATGAAGGGGGAGCAGGCATGTCACAGCAGCAAGAGAAAGATGGGGGAGGGGCTACATGCTTTTAAATAAACAGATCTCATGAGAACTCACTCGCTATTGTGATGACAGTACCAAGGGGGGATAGTGTTAAATTATTCATGAGAAACCACCCCCATGATCTAGTCACCTCTCACCAGGCCCTACCTCCAGCTTTAGGAATTACAGCTGAACATGGGATTTGGGTGAGGACACAGATCCAAGCCATATCACCATAAAAAAGCCAAGTCCTTGAATTGAGGACCCCAAGAGCCTGCTTGGTGCTCTACTCCCCTGTGGCCAAGCTGGTACCTAAGGTGCAAAATGAAGTCCCCTTTACTTTTCCCTCTGCTTTCCTCAAACAGAAGGAGTCTTGCCCCATAGCCACACAGATGGTAATGTGCTGAGTCTCACCTAAAACCGGAACATCTCAGAGTCTCACCAAGACATACTGCCTAGCTATCATGCTCCTTATTCAGGGCCCAAGGGCTCTTCAGTTAGCAGGTGATGATTCTTGGCAGGGCTGTGTTCTTCCTTTCAAGGTACTGGGTTCCCTTCTGAACCCATGTGTGTCTAGAAATGTTGCCCAGGAGCCAGGGCTTGGAAAAGGGGCCTCACAACTCTGACTGGTACCCTATTCTGCTGTGGCTGAGTTGGTATCCAAGGTGCAAGACAAAGTCCTCCCACTCTTCCCTTTCCTCTCCTCAAGTGGAAGTAAGTGTTCTCTTTCAGAACTACAAACTCTGCAGCCTGGGTGCAGGGAAGGGGTAATGCCAGCACTCCCTTAATCTCTTTTAGAACTACAAACTCTGCAGCCTGGGTGCAGGGAAGGGATAATGCCAGCACTCCCTTAATCTCTTTTAGAACTACAAACTCTGCAGCCTGGGTGTAGGGAAGGGGTAATGCCAGCACTCCCTTAATTGCTCCAGCTGGTGTCTCAGTAGGTCACGTGCGCCCACAGCCCACTGGCTATGAGCCCAGTTCAGCATTGGAACTTGCCTAGGAGTTGCAGCCCTTGTAGCCTAGACTGTCTTTCAAGTTTATTTAGGGCCCTGGAGCACTTTAGCCTGTGGCAGTGAGGCTTGCAGGTTCTGACTGCTGGAATTGGCGATTTCCCGATTTCCCTCTGGCTAGAGTTTGTTTATATGCTCCTTCCATTGATGGGCATCAGCTGAGTTTTGTTCCATTTTGTTTTCTGCTCTAACAGGGCAGCACTGAGTTCAACGCCTCACAATTGTTGCACTTTGCCTCTCTCCAGTGCACAGAATCACTCTCCGCACCATGCCGCAGCTGCTTGGGAATGGGGGAGGGATGGTGTTTGTGATTCAAGACTGTTTTTCCTATCTCTTCAATGCCTCTTTCAGCAATATGAAGTTAAAACCAGGTACTGTGAGTTCACACTTGATTTTTAGTTCTTATAAAGGTGCTTTTTTTGGTAGATGTTAAATTGGTGTCCTTGCAGGGAGAATGATTAGTGAAGCCTTCTGTTCTGCCATCTTGCTCTGCCCTTCCCTTAATTTTGCTTCATGCTTAATTTTTACTTACGTTTACTTACAGTTTTACTACACTTAAATGTGACTTATGCTTAATATTACTAAGCAGATTAGTTTTAAAACTCTATGTAGTCAAATATATTAATATTTTCCTTGTTTCAGGATTTGAGACATGGTGAGAAAGTTTTCCATGCTCCCATTTATACAATGATTCATCTATGCATTTTCTTCTGGTATTTTTTTTAAATTAGAATGGAATATATGGAACCTTTGCTATTTGCATGCATTTACTTTTATGGTTTATATGATTTAAGCTTTATTCTGATCCATATTACTATCTAGTTATTCCCACATGACTTGTCTTAATATGTCTTCCCCCACTGCTTTAGATATCACCATACATTTATTTGTTTTTCAAGTGGATCTATTTTCCTTTTTCTAGATTGGTTAATCTCTTTCACTGGAAAGTCTATTATTTTTAATAAGCTCATGGTTTACATTTATAATATTTTATAGGTTTTTCATTGATGTTAATAAATACGAATGATCTGCTGTTTTTTTCTTTTGATACCATCTTTGTTAGTATTTGGTACCAATGTTCTATTTACTTCATAAAACATATTTGGAATTTGATTATATAAATGTATCCAATTATCAGATGTACCCCCAAAATACATACATCTATTACATATCAATAAAAGGTAATTTTTTTTTAAGTTTGGAAGTTTTCCTTTTTTTCTTTTCTCAAAAAAACCAATTTTATAATATTGATATTTTTTAAACAATTAAGGATTTCTTTATGACTAATATTTACTCTACTTTAAAAGTATTTTGTGCTACATAAAAATGATTTTAGTTTTGTTTAGTTTATACTTATTCATTTGAGATTAATAATGATGCCTTTGAAAATGTTTAATGTCTAGGAAGTCTTATTTAGCTGAATATATCCATCAGTCCTTAGGGGTATGGGCTAAATTTTCTCCCATAGGCAAAAATGTGGATGATTCACATGGAGAAAAGCAGCTCATAACAGTTATCAAATAATAGTGACATGGAGGAGGACTCCTCCAAGGGAGGTGTGCAGTTGGCAGGCAAGCTTATGAGGATCACACTGAGAAGGGCTCAGCAGGCATGAAGGCCTGGAGTGCTTTTAGCACTGTTGCAATGGAAAGGAGGGGGTTGCTCTCAGATGTCTCATGGTTTCTTCAGCTAGTGGAAGCCCTCAGAGGAGAACAGAAGATGGTCCCCACATCGTAAGGTGTGTACGCCAAGTAATTATATGTCTCCTTTATGTTTTCTTGTCAGTATGTTGAACTAGTGTGGTAACCTGGTTAATTATTGCCGACTCAGGATATAGGGAGGTTTAAACATCTTTGATTTACATAGAATCAGGGCAAGGATGAATCATGACTGAAAAAGTGTTGGGTCCAGCGTAAATATGCCTTGTGACTACGCAGACTTCATGTGAGAAAGTCTCTAAATAGGAGAAGTCACTGCAATAGGAGTTGCCATGTTTCTTGTGAATGCCATAGGTTGCATATTGTTGGTTATGTACAATAGCTAATGGCTCTCCCCTATAGGACCATAGCTAGCTAAATCCTACTGTTCTGCAGTGACATGGTGGCCTGTGATGTAGGATGTCCATTATGGAGCTATTTCCATTCTATATGGGAGACTGAGGCGGGCAGATCACTTGAGGCCAGGACTTCAAGACCACTCTGGCCAACATGGTGAAACCCCATCTCTACAAAAAATACAAAAATTAGCCGGGCATGACGGCACATGCCTGTAATCCCAGCTATTCAGGAAGCTGAGGCAAGAGAATCCCTTGAACCTGGGGGGCAGAGGTCGCAGTGAGCTGAGATCATCCCACTGGATTCCAGCCTAGTGACAGAGCGAGACTCCATCTCAAAAAAAAAAAAAAAGAAAAAAGAAAAAGAAAAGGAAAAAAAGCGAGTGGAATAGAATAGGAGACAAGTAGAGAGAATGTAATGGAATAGAATAGAAAGAATATAATTGGGTTAAATTGAATTGAACAGAATGGTGTGAAGTGGAATAGAACAGAGTTGAATGAAATAGGAGTGGAGTGAAATGGAACAGAATGGAGTGGGATGGAATGGAGTAGGACAGGAGTGAAATGAAGCAGAATAGAGTTGACTAGACTGAAATATAATGGAATGGAGTGAAGTGGAATGGGGTGGAGTAGAATAGAGTGGGAAGGAATGGAATGCAATGAAGTCGAGGGAGTGGAGTGGAAATGAATGGAATGGAATACAGTGGAAAGAAATAGAATAGATTAGAATGAAGTGGAATGGAATATATTAGAATCAATTAGAGTGTAATGGAATAGAGTAAAATAGAATGAAATAGAATTGAATAGGATGGAATGGAGTGGAATGGAATAGACAGAATGGAATGGAATGAAGGCAAGTGAAGTATAGTGAAAGACAATTGAATTGAACAGAATGATGTTGAGTAGAGTGGAATACAATGGAGCATAATGAAATAGAATGGAATGGAATAAGAATGGAGTAGAGTGGAATGGAATATAATAGAGTAGAATAGAATAGAATGGAATGGAGTAAAATGAAATAGACTAGACTAGAATAAATTGAAATAAAATGGAGTGGTGTAAAACAGAATATAATTGAACATAATAAACTAGAATGCAAAGGAGTGGAGTAGAATAGAGTGGAGTGGAATGGCACAGAATATAACAGAATGCAGTGGAAGGGAATTGAAAAGAATGAAATTGGCCAGGCACAGTGGTTCACGCCTGTAATCCCAGCACTTTGGGAGGCTGAGGTGGGCGGATCACGAGGTCAGCAGTTCGAGACCAGCCTGACCAACATGGTGAAACCCCATCTCTACTAAAAATACAAAAATTAGCCGGGCGTGGTGGCAGGTGCCTGTAATCCCAGCTACTCGGGAGGCTGAGGCAGTAGAATCACTTGAACCCGGGAGGCAGAGGTTTCAGTGAGCCGAGATCACGCCACTGTACTCCAGCCTGGCACAGAGTGAGACTCCATCTCAAAAAAACAAAAAACAAACAAATAAAAAGAATGAAATTGAATAAAATAGAATAAATTGGAAAAAATGGGATGGATTGTAGTGAAACAGAATATAATTGAATAGAATATAATAGAATGGAATGGAGTGGTGTGGAATACAGTGGAGTAAAATGAAAAAGAATGGAAGAGAATAGAAAGAACAGAATAAAATGGGATGGAGTGAAATGAAGGGAGTGAAGTATAATGGAAGGGAGGGGAATAGAATAGAATGGAGTGGAGTGGAATAAAATGAAATGAAATAGTATAGAATGAAATGGAATAGAATAAGCAAAATGAAATAGAGTGTAGTAGAATGGGGTAGAATAGAATAAGAGAAAATGAAGTAGAGTGGTGTGTAATCGAATAGAACAGACTAGAGTAGACCAGAATAGAACAGAACGGAGTGCAGTGGGATGGAAACAAATGGAGTAGAACTAAATAAATGAAATGGAATGGAGAGGAGTTGAGTGAGCTGGAGTAGACTGAACTGAGAGGAGTGGAGGGCTGCATCTTGTAAGGACCTTCTTTCCAGTGGAGACTCTGCAGAGTTCCAAGGTAGGGCAGGGCATCACATAGCAAGGGGGTTGAGTGCGATAGCTCAGGTCTCTCTTCCTTTACTTATTAAGCTGCCAGCTCCATTCCTATGATAACCCATTAATCAGGTAATCCATGAATGAATAATTCATTCATGAGAGCAGAGCCCTCATGGTACAATCACCTCCTAAAGGTCCCATTTCTCAACACTGCCACATTGGGAATTAGGTTTCAACATGAGTTTTTGTGGGGACAAGCCATATTCAAACCACAGCACTGGGAGAGTACATTCTACCTTTAATGTTGAAGGGATAGAGATTGCCTGGGACATAAGCAGAAAAATCCACCAAGAAGAAAATGGTTTGTTTGTTTGTTTTGAAACAGGGTCTTGCTCTGTCACCCAGGCTGGAGAGTAGTGGCACGATCTCAGCTCACTACAGCCTCAGACTCCCAGGCTCAAGAGATCCTCCTGTGTCAGCCTGGGAGTCAGGCTGATTTCCATTCAGTCAGTAACTGGGATTACAGGTGCATGCCACCACGCCTGGCTAATTTTTATACAAAAAAGTTTTTAAGGCTGGGCATGGTGGCTCATGCCGGTAATCCCAGCACTTTGGGAGGCTGAGGTGGACGGATCACGAGGTCAGGAGTTTGAGACCAGCCTGGCCAGCATGATGAAACCGCATCTCTACTAAAAAAAAAAAAAAAAAAAAAAAAATAGCCAGGCGTGGTGGCATGCGCCTGTAGTCCCAGCTACTCAAGAGGCTGAGGCAGGAGAATTTCTTGAACCCCGGAGGTGGAGGTTTCAGTGAGCCGAGATCACACCACTGCACTCCGGCCTCGGTGACAGAGCAAGACTCCCGTCTCAACAACAACAACAACAAAAAAAAAAAAAAAAAGAAAAGAGAAGTTTTTAAATTTAATTAAATGTTTAAAAATGTACTCAGGGACCGGGCACTGTGGCTCATGCCTGTAATTCCAGCATTTTGGGAGGCTGAGGCAGGTAGATTACCTGAGGTCAGGAGTTCAAGTCCAGCCTGACTAACATGGTGAAACCCCATCTCTACTAAAAATACAAAAATTAGCAGGGTGTGGTGGCATGTGCCTGTAATCCCAGCTACTCGGGAGGCTGAGGCAGGGGAATCGCTTGAACCCAGGAGGTTGAGGCTGCAGTAAGCTGAGATGGCGCCACTGCACTCCAATCTGGATGACAGAGCAAGACTCCACCTCCAAAAAAAAAGAGTACTCAGGCATGAGTACACCAGGCATGGTGGCTCACGCTTGTAATCCCAATATTTTGGGAAGCCAAGGCAGGCAGATCACTTGAGGTCAGGAGTTCAAGACTAGCCTGGTCAACATGGTGAAACCCATCTCTACTAAAAATATAAAAATTAGCCAGACGTGATGTTGTGTGCCTGTAATACCAGCTGCTAGGGAGGCTGAGGCAGGAGAATCATTTGAACCCAGGAGGTGGAGGTTGCAGTGAGCCGAAATCATGTCATTGCACGAAATCACGTCATAGCACTCCAGCCTGGGCAACAGAGCAAGACTCTGTCTCAAAAAAAAAAAACAAAACCTTCAAAATTCAAAAGGACAAACCAAAATAACATGAAAAATCTCCCTGTGACCTTTTATCAACTAGACCTTCAGTTCCATTTTCCAAAGGAAATGATGTTAACATTGCTATGTAAATCTCTCAGAAATATTTTATACATACAATAGCAAGTATATATAGCATATATAACTATAGATGTGTGTTGTATTAATTTCCTATTGGTGCTATAAAAATTACCACAAATTTAATTGTTTAAAATAAAATATATTTAGGCTGAGCACGGCGGCTCACGCCTGTATTCCTAGCACTTTGGGAGGCCGAGGTAGGCAGATCACCTGAGGTCGGGAGTTCGAGACCAGCCTGACCAACATGGAGAAACCCCATCTCTACTAAAAATACAAAATTAGCCGGGTGTGGTGGCGCATGCCTGTAGTCCCAGCTACTCGGGAGGCTGAAGCAGGAGAATCCCTTTAACCTGGGAGGCGGAGGTTGCGGTGAGCTGAGATCGCGCCATTGCACTCCAGCCTGGGCATCAAGAATGAAACTCTGTCTCAAAATAAATAAATAAATAAATAAAATATATTTATTATCTTGCAATTCTGGAGTCAGACATCTCACATGGGCCATAGTGGGCTAAAAATCAAGATGTCGGCTGAGCCTGGTGGCTCATGCCTATAATGTCAGTGCTTTGAGAGGCCTAGGCAAGAGGATCACTTGAGCCCAGGAGTTCAAGGCCAGCCTGTGCAACATAGCGAGACCCCCATCTCTACAAAAAATTTTTTTTTAACTAGCCAGGTGTGGTGGCACACACCTGTAGTCAGAGGCTGAGATGGGAGGACTGCTTGAGTCCAGGAGTTCAAGGTTGCAGTAAGCCATGATCATGCCACTGCACTCCAGCCTGGGTGACAGAGGGAGAACCAGTATCAAAAAAAAAAAAAAAAAAAAAAAAAAGAAAGGAAAGAAAAGAAAAAAAGACATAAAGAAAAGTGCATATGCAATATATGCAATGTTAGTTAAATAGATGAGTTGATTAGACATGTTTGTTTATTTATTTTTATTTATTCATTTTTGTTTGAGACAGAATCTCATTCTCGTTGACCAGGCTGGAGTGCAGGGGCATGATCATGGCTCACTGCAGCCTCAACTCCCTGGGCTGAAGTGATCCTCCCACCTTAGCCTCCTGAGTAGCTGACTACAGGTGCTCACTACCACAGCCAGCTAATTTTTTGTATTTTTAGTAGAGACTGGGTTTCACCACATTATCCAGGTTGGTCTCGAACTCCTGGGCTCAAGTGATCTGCCCGCCTCGGCCTCCCAAAGTGCTGGGATTACAGGTATTTGCCATGGCACCTGGCCTGTTCAGTTTTGAGATGAGGTCTGGCAATGTGACCCAGGCTGGACTTGAACTCTGGGCTTAAACTATCCTCCTGCTTCAGCCTCCTGAGTAGTTGGGACTACGGGCTTGCACCACCACACCCAGAATATTATTAAACACCTCCCAAATCCAGGTGCTTTTTTTAGCCTGCGTGACAAAGACATGAGCTCATGATTATTACAGCATCCAGCCAAACAGCAAGGATTCAAAATGAATATGGGAAGATATATCCCCAAACCACTGTCTTGTTTTGTCTTACGACTACAGCATTTCTGATTCTTAATTTATTCACAGACCACTTTCATGACATCGCCACTGCGAATACCACCTGTACTGTGTCAAGTACAAAAAAAACTCCAGACTTGGTGAGGAGTCACTTTATAGAAAAGGATTATTACAAGAGGAAGTGGAAGGGGCTGTTGTAATAGGAAGTGGGGGACTATTTCAATACGGCGAATGCTCCTACCATGAAATCCGCCAGCATCTCAAAGGTTGGGTAGAAAGGGGTTTTTCTTCTAGAGGGAAGAGTGACTAAAGCTAAGAAGAATGAAGTGTGGGGAAATGGGAGGAACCTCATGAAGGGATGGGTGGGAGGTGGGGTGAATGGAGAGTAGAGAGAGAATGTTTTATCCAGTGTCCAGCCTGTTCTCTGGAGGGGTTGTCTGCTGCTCCAGGCTGAGGGTGGGTCCAGGATCAGGGGCTTGGGAGAAGGAGAGTTTGGCTAACAAGCACTCTGTTCTGATGGATCAGTGAGTACAGGCAGTCAGCCTAATCATTTGTGGGGCAATGAGTGGGAATTCGGAAGGTCTGTGTGTGGCCTTGTGCCAGGTCAACAAGGGGACATCTCTTAGAGAGATCTAAGTCATGTGAGGAACGGAAGTTCTTGGCTGTGTCAACTAAATTAAGGCTGTGGAGGCAGACATAATTTGATAAATGTTTTGTAAATCAAAGAGTATCTGAGACAAGTCTCAGTCAATTTAGGAAGTTTATTTTGCCAAGGTTGAGGACACACCTGTGACACAGCCTCAGGAGGTCCTGACGACATGTGCCAAGGTGGTCGGGGCACAGCTCAGTTTTATACATTTTAGGGAGGCATAGGACATCAATCAGCACATACAAAATGTCCATTGGTTCAGTCTGGAAAGGCAGGACAACTTGAAGTGAGGAGGGGGCTTCCAGGTAATAGGTAGATAAGAGACAAAGGGTTGCATTCTTTTGAGTTTCTGATTAGCCTTTCCAAAGGAAGTCATCAGATACGCATTTATCCCAGTGAGCAGAGGGATGACTTTGAGTTCTGTCTGTCCTCTGGTCCACAAATTGTGAGCAAGGTATGTCGTTTTCTTATGTTTTTTTTTTTTTTTTTTTTTTTTTTTTTTAAATCTTAGTAGCTATTTTTTTGGAATAGAAGGGGAGGCACGATGAGATTTGAGGAACTCAACGCAAAGATTTTTTACTCAGGGACAGGATGTAAGAAGCCACGAATCATAAAACCTTCTCCAGGTAGTTAATTTGGACCTGTAGGTTATCAGCTGGAAGCCATTTCCAGGACACAAAGGGCAGGAGGATTGTTTTGATTCACACTCATAGGGCTCAAGTAAAAGTCACCATTGTCAACCAGTTTACTTGATGTTCTTCCTTTTAATAACTGCAATCAAATTCATTAAAGAAAGCTTCAGATTGCTCATACAAAAGGACAACCGGTAGCATTTGCCATAAAGAAAGGGTGTCTAAGGGCCAGGCGCAGTGGCTCACGCCTGTAATCTCAATACTTTGGGAGGCTGAGGCGGGTGGATCACAAGGTCAGGAGATCAAGACCATCCTGGCTAACACGGTGAAACCCTGTCTCTACTAAAAATAAAAGAATAAAAACATTAGCCAGGCATGGTGGCGGGTGCCTGTAGTCCCAGCTACTTGGGAGGCTAAGGCAGGAGAATGGCACGAACCCAGGAGGCAGAGCTTGCAGTGAGCCGAGATCAAGCCACTGCACTCCAGCCTGGGCAACAGAGTGAGACTCCGTCTCAAAAAAAAAAAAAAAAAAAAGGGTGCCTGAAGATGAACTCAAAACAAAGCAATGCTATTGAAATGTAGGCACTGGAGTCCAGCTGGGTCTATGAGTTTGTCGTCATTAAATAATGGAGATTAGTAAGTGTCAAAGAAGCCATGAAGACATCCTAGCACTGAAGAAGACTCACTGTGTGATCTCACCAGAAGAGCTGAAGAAAAGAATAACTTTTCAGTATGTAACTTTATGTTTTTAATGCTATATCCATTTGCCAAACTAAAATTATCTCATTAATTCTCCACTTCGGATATCCCAAACAATACGTTAGGATGCCAGAGAAAAATTTCATATCAGTTTTTTAAAAAGTAAACTTTAGTTTTTAGACGAGAGCTTTAGACATTCAGAAAAATTGGTAAGATAATGCAGAGAGTTCCCATAAACTCTGCACTCAGTTTCTTCTATTATTAGTATTTTATTAATGCATTTGTTGGGTACACATTATAATTAATGAATCAATGTAGATACATTATTAACTAAAGTCCATGCTTTGTTCAGATTTCCTCAGTTTTCACCTTATGTCTCTTTACTGTTTCGGGACATCAATCTAGGATGCCTCGTTGCACCCAGCTGTCCTGCCTCCTTAGTCTCTCCTTGACTGACAGTTTCTCAGACTTTCTTGTTTTTGATGACCTTGATGGTTTTGAGGTATTGTGGTATTTTGTAAACTATCCCTCAATCAAGGTTTGTCTGATGATTTTCTTTTTTCTTTTTTTAAATAGAGACGAGATCTCACTATGTTGCCCAGGCTGGTCTGGAACTCGTGGGCTCAAGTGATCCTCTTGCCGCAGCCTCCCAAAGTGCTGGGATTACAGGCATGAGCCACTTTGCCCAGTCTGTCTGATGATTTTCTCATGGTTAGATGAGAGTTTTGGGGGAGGAAGGTTTGGGGTTGGAAGACCACAGAGGTAAAGTGCCCTTCTCAGTGCTTCATTCTCAAGGGTTCAAACTGACAACTTGACTTATCATTGTTGATGCTGGCCTTGGTCACCTGCCTCAGGTAATGATTGTCAGGTTTGTCCATTATACAGTGACTCTTTCCTCCTTTCCACACTGTATAGATGGAGAGGCAGTCACTATAAACAATCCACACCTAAGGGCTGCAGTGTTATGCTCCCACTCCTCGAGAGCAGAACATCTATGTAAATCATTTGGAGTTCTGTACAGATGATATCTACTCCCCATTTATTTATACAACCCTTTGTTTATAACAGTACAAACTCCCTCTTGACTTTTAAATACCCAGCCAGCCCTCTGCATCCAGCCTCCCTTGTCTGTTTTTGTTTGTTTGTTTTTGCTTTTTTTGCTACATGTATTAGTCCATTTTCACACTGCTATAAAGATACTACCTGAGACTGGGTAATTTTTAAATAGAAGAGGCTTAATTAACTCACAGATCCGCATGTCTGTGGAGGCCTCAAGAAACTTACAATCACGGCGGAAGGAGAAGCAGGCACCTTCTTCACAAGGCAGCGAGAGAGCGAGAGAGACAAACAAAGGAGGAACTTCCAAACACGTATAAAACCATCAGATCTCGCAAGAGCTCACTCACTATCACCAGAACAGCATGGGGGACACCCCCATGACCCAATCACCTGCCCCCCTCGACATATGGGGATTACAGGTTCCTCCCTCAACACACGAGGATTACAAATTGAGATGAGATTTGGGTAGGGACACAGAGCCAAACCATGTCAATATAGGTTTTTGCTCTGTCACCCAGGCTGGAGTACAGTGGCATGACCAAGGGCTCAGTGCATCCTCCGCCTCCTGGGCTCAAACAATCCTTCCACCTCACCCTCCAGAGTAGCTGGGACTACAGGCACATGCCACCATACCCAGCTAATTTTTGTATTTTTTATAGAGATGAGGTTTTTCCATGTTGCCTAGGCTGGTCTCGAACTCCGGGGCTCAAATGATCCACCACCTTGGCCTCCCAAAGTGCTGGGATTACAGACCTAAGCCACCGCGCCTGGCCACTTGTCTGTGGGTGCTTTCTTCCCACCTCATCTACTCTCACAGCTTCAATTACAGCAACAGGGCAAGACATTTCCCCAGCAGCCTAAAGCTCTCTCTGTTCTTTGGAATTGCATGTTCAGCTGCCTCCTGCCACGGCTACCCTTCCAGTCAGCATGTTCCACACTGAACTCTTGCTGCAATATTCCTTCCTCCCCAAGACATCGCCCCTGTGTTCACATAGAAACCTGGAAGTTTGCTTCCCAGCTTGCCACCCAAATACTTCTCAAATCTCTGTACCTCTCTTCACCCATATTGTTGCCTCCAAACTCCTCTATGCTGGAATCTCACCTGTCCTAGCTCAGTGGCCTTGAAACTCACCTGAAATCCCCCAGTGCTGCCCTCTCCCCAGCATCCCACCATCTTCTCCCTTGTTCCCCACTGTCCCCTCCCCCCTGTACCCCACTATCCTCCTATACCCCATTTTTCTCTCGTCTGCACCCCACTGCAGCAGAGCCACCTTTAAAAATACAAACCTCGGCCAGCAAGGTGGCTCACACTTGTAATCTCAGCACTTTGAGAGACTGAGGCCAGGAGTTCAAGACGAGCCTGGGCAACATGGTGAACCCTTGTCTCTGCAAAAAATAAATTAAAAAATTAGCCAGGCATGGTGGAGCATGCCTGTAGTCCCGGCTACTTGGGAGGCTGAGGTAGGAGGATAGCTTGAGCCCAGGAGTTCAAGGCTGCAATGAGCTATGATGGTGCCACTGCACTCCAGCCTGGATGAGAGAATGAGACTCTGTCTCAAAAAATAAATAAAGTGGCCGGGCGCGGTAGCTCATGCCTGTAATCCCAGCACTCTGAGAGGCCGAGGCGGGCAGATCATGAGGTCAGGAGATGGAGACCATCCTGGCTAACACAGTGAAATCCCGTCTCTACTAAAAATACAAAAAATTAGCCGGGCGTGGTGGTGGGCGCCTGTAGTCCCAGCTACTCGGAAGGCTGAGGCAGGAGAATGGAGTGAAGCCGGGAGGCGGAGCTTGCAGTGCGCCGAGATTGCACCACTGCACTCCAGCCTGGGCGAAGCAAGACTGCGCCTCAAAAAAAAAAAAAAAATTAAAAATAAATAAATAAAGTGAAAATGCAAACCTGGTTCTGCCACCTTCCTGCTGTGACAGGCTCTCAAGGTACATTCCAACAAGACCTGTTGCCACTCTGTCCCTTATTCCCAAAGCTACACGGGTCCTCCTGAAGTCCTGCCACCCATGGACAGCCCTGCCTCCTCCCTTTCCTGTGCTGCCTTTTCTTCCTCTTCCACATCTACCTTTCAAAGTTACTTCTCTTGGAAGGCTTCTCTGACCCTACAGACTAAGGGAAAATTCCCTGATACATTCTCTATGTATTCCTAATCTGTAGCCCTTATCACAGGGGTAATTTAAAAATCACTTATTAGTGTTCATTACTTTATGCCTGAAAGATTCTCCCCAGGGCCTGAAAGCTTGGGGGGATGAATAACTCCTCCCTCCTCAGGCCCAGTCCCGAAGCACAAGGCCACTTGCGCCAGCAGCGTGCGTCAGCGAGAAGCAGAAGCAGGAAGAGGGCTGGCCGGAAGACACTTACCCTGGCCAGAAGACACGTACCCCTGAGGATCGAGAGGCCATCCGGTTACTACGTAGCAGTCCCGTCAGACTGGGACACTTCCTGTTTACAGGACACTATAAAACCCCTGCCCCGTACTCATTTGGTGCTGACGCCATTTTAGGCCTCATACCGTCTGCACCCAGGCGTCCAATAAAACAGCATGTTGCTCCACACCACCTTGTGTTGTTTGTTGGCGCGCTCCCGGGGTTCAAACAGATACAAGAACCTTTAATCTGGTGCCGAAGCCCAGGAGGGGCTCAGGTCTGTGTCCCCGTGGGCATACCCCTGCACCCCGGAGAGGAGGCCACAGCCGCTGGACAAAGGAAGCTCCTCAGTCTCCAGTCGCCTCTCTGTGCATGCACATCAGTCACTGATCTTGCCTACTTGTAAGTTTCCCTGGAGCCACATTAACAGGGAAAAATCCACAGGTCTTCTCTTGGTTTCTCTGGCTCGAAAATCCAGCGTTGGTCCAAGAAGGCTCCGGCATGTGCCAGGCACTCGCTGATCATCTGGTCTTAGGGGGTCGCCTCTAAGCCATTTGATCCCGTTCCAGGAACGAAAAAGGCAGCGGTGATGACTGCTCCTTTTATCGTCTCCCTCTGGCCATCTAGGACGGTCTCCTTTTCCCTGTTCTCCTGAGCCTACCCTCTGTTATGGGAAATTCTCAGTCTTCCTTTCCAAAGGACAGCCCGCTAGGCTACCTCATAAAAACCTGCAAACCTTAGGCCTCAGGCAAGATATCCGCCCTAAGCGCCTTGTCTTTTTTTCAATTCAGTCTGGCCACAGTACAAATTAGATAACGGGTCCAAATGGCCCGCAAATGGAACATTAGACTTTACAGTTTTACCTGACTTAAGCAATTATTGCCGACGACTGGAGAAATGGGGAGAGATTCCTTATGTCCTTCTGTCCAGGCCTTTTTGCACTCAGATCACAGCCCGACCTCTGCAGTTCTTGCTTACCTGTTTCTTCTCCTCCATTCTCGCCACCTTGATCGCGTTTTTCCTCCCAACCCTACCTCTTCTTCCTCGTTTAATCCAGCAGGCTGCTGCCCACCCCTCCCAGCCCCTTCCTCTCCCTCTCAACCGTCTTCTTTAACCCCGAAGCCTCCTCTTTATCTTCTCAGCCGCCATCTTCCCAGTCAGCAGTATCCACTTCTCTTCCGACACCGTCCCCTCCTCAGGACAATTCTAGTGTTGCCTGTCCCCATTCTCCTTCATCACTGCCCTCTCTCCTGAGGCCTGTAAACCCATCCCGCCACCTTAGGCCCCTATCTATCCTCCGCTGCCTATTAACTCAACCCCCCTTCCCCCTTCAAACCCTCAGCAGGAACCACTTCCGGCTTTTCCTTCTCTCCCGCCCATACTCGCTTGGGCGCCATCTTCAGCCCATGCCCCGCCCTTACTTCAGCGCCCCCTTCGGGAAGTAGCAGGAACTGAAGGTATCGTTAGAGTTCATGTTCCCTTCTCCTTCACCAATCTCTCTCAAATTAACAGAAGACTTGATTCATTTCCAGAAGACCCCGCCTCTTATATTAGAGTTTCATACCTCACCCAGTCTTATGAACTAACCTGGCATGACCTCTACATTATCCTCTCTTCCACCCTCACCCCAGAAGACTGAGACCATATCTGGACCCTAACTCACGCACATGCTGATACAATTCATCACCAGGCTCCTGCCCAGCCCACTGGTGCAGAGGCAGTCCCCAAACAGGACCCCCTCTAGAATTATCAAGACAGGGCTTCTGGATGCTGCCATCGAGACCACATGATTGTGTGTCTCCTTGCAGGACTCAAAAAGGGTGCCCATAAAGCAGTCAACTATGAAAAACTTTCAGAAATCACCCAAGGTCCCCACGAAAACCCAGCCCTTTTTCTCTGTCGTTTAACTGAAGCCGTGAGAAAGTATACCAACCTAGACCCAGCCAGCCCAGAAGGAACCACTATTTTAAACCTTCGATTCATCTCCCAATCCACCCCGATACCTGGCACAAGCTTCATAAGGTTGACAACGACCCTCAAACCCCACAACTAGACTTTCTTAATTTAGCCTTCAAAGTCTTTAACAATCATGATAAGGAAAGTAAAAGGCAAAAACAGGGAGAGTTTCAAATGCTTGCCTCTGCCATCAGGGGCCCTGCAGGCCCACGGGGCTGTGGCTCCACACGGAAGCCTTCTGGTAATCCACCTCCACCTGGCACCTGTTTCAAGTGTGGCAATGTAGGCCACTGGTCCAGACAATGCCCAAACCCGGGTAAGCCCACCAGGCCATGCCCCCTCTGCAGAAAACCCCACTGGAAGTTGGACTGTTAACTGCCCCTGTAAGGACCGCCCCCATCCCTTCCTGAGCCAGCCAAAACTTCCTACTCTCATTGGCTTTGCTGCTGAAGACTGACGGTGCCCTGGAATGGACGCCCCAGCAACTACCGTCGCTTCATCCGAGCCAAGGGTAACCCTGATGGTGGCAGGTAGGTCAGTATGTTTTTTAAATTAATACCGGGCAACCTACTCTGCTTTACCTAATTTTTTCAGGACCCACCCAGTCCTCCCAAGTCTCTGTTGTGGGAATTGATGGACAAGTCTCCAAACCGTGAACCACCCTCCACTCTTCTGCTCCCTTCACGCCTTTTCCCTCACTCACTCTTAGTCCTGCCCTCATGCCCAACTCTGCTTCCAGGCAGAGACATCCTTTCAAAACTCTCCACTACTCTCCACTTCCACATTCCCCATGGTACCCAACGCATCCACCCAGACCCCTCCGGTACTTCTAGCTTTCTTCTACTCCTCCAACCTCCCACCCTAAAACATGCAACCTTTCCTTATCCCCCATCCGTAGCTAACCCCGCTGTTTGGGATACTTCCACACCCTCAGTTGCAAAACACCACACCCCTGTCTGCATTACCCTTAAAGAGCCCACCCAGTTCCTATCACAGAAGCAGTATCCCATCCCCCAAGCAGCTCTCATAGGCCTAAAGCCTATCGTTTCTCTCCTTCTCGTCAGTCACCTACTCCGCCCAATAGACTCCCCTTTTAACATATCAATTCTACCTGTTAAAAAACCAGATGGAACTTATCGTTTAGTCCAGGACCTCAGGCTCATTAACCAAGCTGTACTCCCAGTATGTCCAGTAGCTCCTAACCCATACACTTTACTTTCCACAATTCCCTCCAATACCACTCATTTTTCTGTTCTAAACCTAAGGGATGTTTTTTTCACAATTCCTTTACACCCTGATTCCCAAAACCTCTTTGCCTTTACGTGGGAAAACCCCGACACACTCGGAGTCCCTGCGTATGATAACCAGAGAAAAACGGTCCTTAAAGTTAGGAGGAAGCCAAAGACGGCGAGAGGACAAGTGGCCTCCACAACGGATCATCGAATATTACGGTCCTGCCACTTGGGCTGAGGATGGTTCACAGGGTTATTGCACTCCCATATATATGCTAAATAGAATAATTAGACTACAGGCTGCTCTAGAGATAATCACTAACCAAACCGCCTCAGCCTTGGAAACGCTCACGCAACAACAAAACCAAATGCATGTGGCAATTTATCAAAACAGGCTGGCACTAGACTACTTATTAGCAGAAGAGGGTACGGTCTGTGGTAAGTTTAATATCTCCAACTGCTGTCTTAACACAGACGGTAATGGAAAAGTGGTTCTAGAAATCACTTCAAACATCAGAAAAGTAGCCGTGTACCAGTCCAAACCTGGAAGGGATGGGACCCAACCAACCTTCTAGGAGGGTGGTTCTTTAACTTAGGAGGATTTAAAACGCTGGTAGGGCAGTAATCTTCATCATTGGGGTCCTCCTGTTTCTCCCCTGTCTTATCCCACTGATAATAAAAGCCATTAAAACTCTTGTTGAAACTACAGTTGGCTGGGCGCGGTGGCTCACGCCTGTAATCCCAGCACTTTGGGAGGCCAAGGTGGGCAGATCAAGAGGTCATGAGATCGAGACCATCCTGGCTAACACGGTGAAACCTCGTCTCTACTAAAAATACAAAAAATTAGCTGGGCATGGTGGCGGGCACCTGTAGTCCCAGCTAATTGGGAGGCTGAGACAGGAGAATGGCGTGAACCCGGGAGGCGGAGCTTGCACTGAGCCGAGACCGCACCACTGCCCTCCAGCCTGGGCGACAGAGCGAGACTCTGTCTCAAAAAAAAAAAAAAGAAGAGAAAAAAGAAATTACAGTTAACTGCCAGACAATCCAGACAATGCTCCTGCTACAACGACACTATGGATACCAACTCGTCTCTCAAGAATACCCCAAAAATTAAGTTTTTGTTTCCAAGGTACCCACGCCACCCCCCATGTCACGCTTGAAGTAGTTATTGAGAAAGTCGCCCCTTTTCCCTTTTTCTATAACCAAATAGACGGGAATGAAAGATTCTCCCCGGGGCCGAAAGCTTGGGGGGATGAATAACTCCTCCCTTCTCAGGCCCAGTCCCGAGGCACAAGGCCACTTGCACCAGCAGCGTGCGTCAGCGAGAAGCAGAAGCAGGAAGAGGGCTGGCCGGAAGACACCTACCCTGGCCAGAAGACACGTACCCCTGAAGATCGAGAAAGAGGCCGTTTGAGTACTACGTAGCAGTCACCTCAGACTGGGACACTTCCTGTTTGCAGAGGACTATAAAATCCCTGCCCTGTCCTCATTTGGTGCTGACACCATTTTAGGCCTCAGCCCGCCGGCACCCAGGTGCTCATTAAAACAGCATGTTGCTCCACACCGCCTTGTGTTGTCTGTTGGCGCGCTCTTGGGGTTCGAACCAATACAAAAACCTTTCAATGCCTTTAATTACTCGTTAGTATATAGCAGCTCCGCGCACTATGAAATGCCCACTCTGGACAGGCTGCCTGAATTGAAATCTTGGGTCTGCTGTGTGTCCCTCAGCAACTTCTTCTGTCACTGTGTGGCCCATCCGTAAAATGGGCATGATGATTGTGCCTCCTTTGCAGGGTGACTGTGAAGATTCAGTGAGCTGCTACGTGCCAAGCTCTTCCAAGAGGGCCTGGCGTTTCAGCAGGTGCCACGGGAGGTGAATAATGCAAGTCTCTTCTTCCCAGTCATAGGAAGGCTCCTGAGTCTTGTTCTGCTGGCCTGATCGTCATCTACCAGAGGGAGGGAGGGTTGAGGTACAGATAAAATCTTGAAGAAAAAGCGTCCCTCGCCACTCCCAGCCCTCACCCCTCCATCCCCCCAGCTCAGGTTAAGGGCTTGCAGGCACAGTTGCACCTCTGCCCAGGCAGCCCCAGGGCGGTGCCCTGGAGCCGCTTCTACAGACTCCTAGGAAATTGCTCAGAGCCACGCAGCAGTGTTGAGCCTGGAATCCGGGCAGGGCCCACCGCTGCGTCTCCCTAGAGAGCACTTGCAGACCTCTCTGGAAAACAGACAAGCAGATTGGAGAATGGAGTTGGGAGAACTGAATACCCCCAAGTCAGTGGCGCACAAATGGCGTTTCCATGACTTATGCCGGAAAGTCAATTCAGTTATGAAGACAACTATGGACTAGGATGCACCACCATACTCAGACCTGGACCCTGCCTGAGCCTCTGCTGCAGCACGGTTGGATTAAACCCATCCCAAAAGTGATGCTTTGGGATTGCAAAAATAGCTGCCCCTCTGAGGAGACAGGAGGGGGCTGTGAGGGTCACAGGGCAGCAGAGCCACGGTGTCCTGGATTTTCCTAAGCCCCTTTCTGATGGGGCTGGTGGCTGCGGTGGCTCTGACTGGGCAAAGGAGAGGGCATGGGTGGCAAGAGTGGCTCCTAGACATTTCCAGGCAAGGGAAGCCGTCCTCTCCCAAAGGCCCTTCTCCCCGACCCCATTTCAAAACAGACCAGGGTCTTCCTTTAAAAACCTTTGTTTTCTTCTCTGAATCTGTCTTCACTTCACTGTTACTGTCAGGCCTGAGGCTCAGCAGACGTCCTATCTTCAGCCACGCCCTGAGACTGAGCACAGCCTGAGGAAAGCCCAGCCTCTAGAGCAGCGCTCCAGGCTCCACCTGGAGCTGAGGGAGAGGCGCCCAGGCGGGTGGGGGGGGGGGGGGTGTAGAACTGCCCAGCTTCAGCCATGCCTCTGTCATAAACTTCTTCCCATCCAGCCATAAGATGCAGAAAAGTAATTTGCTTCTTCCTGCTTCTTAAAACCCAGCTCAGAAAAATTTCCCCCACCTCCATCCTGCCAAAAACAATGATAAAACCACTCACTCATTCAGTATTCTCAGACTGTCCCATTCTCTCAGAAAAGCGACCGCATCTATGAGGCTTACTCCTCCTCCAGCTTGAAGCCACTGTACGGTCTATGGTGAGCAGCGTGGCTTCACCGCCGCCCTGCTGAGGCAGTCTGAGGGCAAGGCACTTACAGTCTCTGCCTCTACATCCTCACCTGCCTTGGTGACCACGGGATCAGCCCCAGAACTGAATGAGGTTGCAGGAAACTTGGTTCAGCCCAAACTCTGTAACCTTAGATAAAACATTTAACTAAGTTGTCCCCCCCGGCCAAAGGAGGGCTCTGGACAACTTACTGTGTCTCTTTCAGCTTTAACACTCTAGATTCTTTTTTGTTGTTTTTTGTTTTTAGACAGGGTCTTACTGTCGCACAGGCTGGAGTGCAGTGGCATGATCAAGGTTCATTGCAGCCTCGACCTCCCAGGCTCAGGTGAACCTCCTGCCTAAGCCTCCTGAGTAGCTGGAACCACAGGTGCACACCACCACACCTGGTTAATTTTTGTATTTTTTTTTGGAGACAAGTTTTTGCCATGTTGCCCAGGCTGGTCTCAAATTCCTGTGCTCAAGCAATTAGCCTGCCTGAGCCTCCCAAAGTGCTGGGATTACAGGCATGAGCCACCACACCCAGTAACACTCTAGATTCTTGACTAAATGTGAATAGCTGAGTTTCAAAATGCATTTTAAAACTTATTTCTTTCTTCCTTTCTTTCCAGTCTCAAGATATAACCTTGAAACAAACTGTAAAAACCTTTTTTTCCTTTGTCTTAAAATATAGCCTTGAAATGTACTTTGAAACTGCAGTCCCTTCCCTTTTCCACTGCACACTTCCTTACCCCAAGCACCTTTATCTAACATATGCTTGTTAGGAAATTCCAGGGGTTGATTAAAAACACACCAGGCATGCAGGTCCAGCTGTGAAATTCGCCCCCACTTACAGATTGCCTCAAGATGGATAATCTACAGCCCGACTGTAACCAGCAAAAAAAGGCTCTGGCTGCTCGCTGCTTGTGGTAAGAAGTCAAAATAATAACATGTTGGCCAAGCGTCGTGGCTCACGCCTGTAATCTCAGCACTTTGGAAGGCTGAGGCAGGCGGGTCCCCTGAGGTTAGGAGTTCGAGACTAGCCTGGCCAGCATGGCGAAACCTCATCTCTACTAAAAAATACAAAAATTAACTGGGCATGGTGATACATGCCTGTAATCCCAGCTACCAGGGAGGCTGAGGTATGAGAATTGCTTGAACCCAGGAGGTGGAGGCTGCAGTGAGCCCAGATCATGCCACTGCACTCCAGCCTGGGGGGCACAGGGCAAGACTCTGTCTCAAAAATAAATAAATAAATAAATAAATAAATAAATAAATAAATAATGAAGTTATTACAGCTTGAGACTAGATGGTTCAAGGAGGAAAGGAGAAAGGAAAAAAAAAGTTTTAAAACGTGGTTTGAGGCTTAGCTGCCAAGCTGCTCAGTTACATAGCCATGGCCGCTGTGAAGATGGTGCCAGCCTGAGCTCCAGGTGGACCATAACTCAAGACAGGCATCAGGGCAGGACACAGTCCCTGCACCTGCACAACTCCAGCATGACTTTCACATCAGGCTTCCCTTTTTTCAGCCCCTGCCCTCAGCCCAAACTTTGGAAATGCTTTCTTTAAGGCCTTGGCATTTCCCATCTGCTAGTATTTCATTAGTAAAGCTGCTTTCCTTTGACCACACCTGGCTTCTTGTGAGCAGCTGAACTTGAGCTGGTTACATGAAGATAACTATTTCCTGAGGGAGAATCACTTTACTGTAGAAACAAGAACCTGGAGGGCAGCTTTAGTTTCCTGGAGTGGTAGAACACTATTGATTACCTAACTGGTTGTGAGATTTAAATCTCCCCTTAAAAGAACTGTAGTGGTTTGAATGGGGCCTCCATGAAGATCTTTCCCTGGGACCTGTGAATGTGACTGTATTTGGAAAGAGTGTTTGCAGGATATCTATTGCCAGAGAAAGAGTGTTTGCGGGATACCTAGTTGATACCACAGACTGGTGTCTGAGCAGTGGCAGCTCTCCCCAGCACCTGAACATGTTGGTTTCCAAGCACCTGCTTGGATGGGAGTTATGTTTCTTCTGGGAGGGCAGAAGTGATGGGGTGCAGCTCTGTCCAACACATACCAAGCTCTCATTTTGCAGGAGCATGTTGTCTTAGACCGCAAGCTGGATGATGCAAGCAGACACAGACAGAGGTCTCTGCCCTTCGTGAGTAACCGTGGAGAAAGTGGTGAGAAAGGAATGTATTGGATATCATCTGTCCTCTTCTTCTCAACTATAATGCAAGTCTGTACTTACCATCTTCGAGCCCCAACACTGCACACCTGGCCATTATTTAATCTAACTGGGATCCACTCGTCTAGTGCAATGAGGACAAACACCCGCCCTGAGGTTTGTGGCAGGAGAAAGGAAGGTGTTTATTTGCAGGATGCCAAGCAAGGAGAATGAGGCAGCTCACACTTCATATCTGACCTCCACAGTGGCTTGCAAGAAAGGGTTTTTAAAGGCAGGGCGGCTGGTGCAAAGGTAATGAGTTATCACAATTGTTCACAGTCAGTTACACATCAAACACCTTGTTCTGCTCTTCCCCCGATTCTCACTACTGCATCTGACTAGTCATTAAAAAAAGAAAAAAAAAAAAAAAAGAGAAAAAGAAAAGAAAGGAGAAGAGAAAAATAAAGGCAGGGGTAAATTTTAGGAAAGCAGAAATTACAAGCAAAATTGTAAATCAATACAATGAAATTACTCATCAGTTTAGCCTCAAACGGACAGGATACCTTGAAGCGGAGGCTTACAGGTTATAGGTAGAATTCAGACTTTCTGATTTGCAATAGGTTATAGAAGAGAATCTTTGTTTAAAATTTGGGGTCAGCAGAAAAGAATGTTAGGCCTGGCTCTTGGGAACGACTTCCTCCAGGCTCCTCAGGAGGAAATTTAAGACAATACCAGTTAGAGTTTAGTCCTTAGGCCCCCTTATCTGAGGTTTATGTGCCAGTGAATCCTTGCCCAGCAAGGAGCATGCTTTTGATACACAAACTAAACCATTCGGACCCATACCTCCAATATCTGACATGACACCCCAGGAGCCAACATTCCTCTGTCTTACGCATCCCAGAGCCTGGTGCCAGGCAATTAGGAACCATCCCTGTAACCCAAAGCCCACAGAAATTATTCAAACTAACCAATCCTAAACTGTTCACCTTGCCCTGCTTTGACTCTCTCAAAGGAAACCCCAATAAAGACGGTGGCCCAAACCTTCTCCTTGCTCCTGTCTTCTGCTTCCCATGTGGGAAAAACAGCCTGGCCTGCTGTGGCCTCCTGTCTCTAGGACCTGCGAGTAGAATAAACTTCATCTTTTCCTAAGACTCTCCTCCATCTTCTCTTGTGGCTATACGTAACTGATCATCACGTAAAAAGGTACAAAACAGCAGGTATCCAACGTCTTCGTATTTTGACAAGGTGTAGCAAGACCAATATAATGGGGCAGGACAGACACAACCATACCAGAGCAAATTTTTTTTTTTTTTAAAGCAGGTGATGGAAAAAGGGTGGTTCTCCTGCCATTTGGTTGTGTGATTAGAAGATAGCCCTTTGTCACACAGTTGTCAGCCTGCCTGTGATATTTTTGGCTATGGCCAAGATGTGTGAGGTAAGCCCCTGGTTCCTCCCACTTCTGTATATTCCTGAGGACTCTGCTTTCCCACACTTGGAGTTTTGCATCTTCTCACAGGGAATTTCTATGGCTTCTCTGTACTTCGGTGATTATATGCACATTAATCATGGTGACCTGGTTAAAGGCTGTGGTTTCAAGAGAAGATAAAGTTCCCAATTGGTATCTGGTGGGAAAAACAGGTACAGATGGACCCCCTGGGCTTTGCCCTTGATGAGCTCATGATCGCTACTAACCATCCCCCGGATGCTGGGCCACTGGCACTCTGCCAGCTGCCCTATATATGGGTCTGGGCTGCTGGAGGTACCTGGTCTTCCAGTGGTCCCCTCAACACTTCCTTTCCTGTGGCCAGTCTGCCCTAAGCAAGTTTTCTAACCTCTAGCCTTGTTGTACGGACTAGTAGTGGGCACTGACCATCACTTTTAAGACCAAACAGTATCAGTGTTTGTTGCTAATATTAAGTGTGTCTGGAGTCTGGGTGTGGTGGCTCACACTTGTAATCCCAGCACTTTGGGAGGCCATGGTGGGAGCTCAGGAGTCTGAGACCAGCCTGGGCAAAATAGTGACAGCCCATCTTTAGGAAAAAAAAAAGGGGGGGCTTATTTGATGGAATTGCTGAAGTACTATCATCATCGCTGAATCGTCTACGTAACTCTGCAAGCAGAATTACTTGTGTCTGATCCAAACTCTGCTTTTGGCAGAGGAAGGGAAACCATCTCACAGGAGAAGAGTGACTTGGACAAGATCTCCACAGGCTTCAACACTAGCCTTGTCTTCCCTTTGTGCCACAGTATGATTTAGGACTGATAGGGACCCTCCCACCAATGGCCTCATCTTTTTTATTTGTTTCTTCTTCTAGCTGAGGCAAGAGTTGGGGAGATACAGAAAACAGAAAAATGACTAAGGGTGGCTTAAAGCTGTGGTGTGACCAGGAGTACAATCTACTCCCAGTGTATGAAACACAGTTATTTCTTCTTCTTTCTTTTGGGGAGGGGCCAGATTAGGTGACCAGAACTATCTAAAGCCTACAGGTCTTAGAAAACATCTTTTGGCTGTGCTTCACATTTTACTTTTTGTTTTTTGAGATGAAGTCTTGCTCTGTCACCCAGGCTGGAGTGCAGTGGCGCTCCACCGTTCACAGCAACCTCTGCCTCCTGGGTTCAAGGGATCTTCCCCCACCTCAGCCCCCAAAATAGCTACAGGCATGTGCCACCACAGCAGGCCAATTGTTCTATTTTTTTCTTAGAGATGGGGTCTCACTATGTTGCTCAGGCTGGTCTCAAACTCCTGACCTCAAGCAATCCTTCTGCCTCGGCCTCCCATGAGCCGCCACGCCCAGCCACATTTTACTTTTTAAATGAAAATGAAAAGCCTAACAGGAATATTGACTCAGCGAGTTTCTATTATGCACCTGTGGGTTTGTGGCGATGCCAAAGGATCAGAAGAATGAAGAGGGAGGATGTTGCTCAGATGGGGGTCTCAACCTCCAGAGCAAGGTGGACACAAAGCTCCAGCCAGCTGCCCAGCCCCTGGGGTGGGAGGGAAGGACTGAGGGGTAGCTGTTGTCAGATAAGGCCAAAGGTATCAGTGGCCAAAAGGGAGACAAAGATCTCCTGGGTGCAGCCTCCTCCACCACTGTGGTGAAGGGTGTTGGGCTGGAGGGTTGGCAGACCTCTCCTGAGAGCAGGTTCCCCCTGCTGCTCCTGCTGCATGGCATCAACCTGGGTTTCAGTTATACTACCCAAGAGGATTTCCAAAGCCAGAGGCAACGTGGCCTTCCATTTCCTGAGGTGCCTTGGTTGGCTCTGGATCGGTGGTGGGGACTCGAGGGACAGCCTCCCTGTGGCTTCCAGTCCCCTCACATTCCCTTTGTCGCTTTCTCCTTCATGATGTGGTTTTACACAGAAAACACTCTGGTAAGTAGAACAATGTTCTTCTCTGAGTCAGACGTCTGAAGCAGGAAAGTGAATAACCTTCCCAAGGCCTCAGAGCTACGGAGAGAATCCTCAGGACAGGTAGGAGCACACAAGTAGGTGAGGTAAATGCACACAGAGAGCCTGGCTTCTACTTGGAATTTTCCCCTCCCTTGGCCTTAAAAATCGGATTTCTCCCTTTTCCAGATATGTTGATACAAGAGACAAACTATTTAGAAAGTAAAAGCCTCAACTGTTTATTTTGTGTTCAAAGTATAACCAAATGATTTTATTGCATTTACTGCTCCTGGCATGCAGATGCATCTTCACAGAAACAGTAGTTGTGGTTATAAAATCTTTTAAAGAGTTTGGGGCAGAGGCTTTTTAATTATTTTTGAGACAGAGTCTCATTCTGTCACCTAGCTTGTGCAGTGGCACGATCTCGGCTTACTGCAACTTCTGCCTCCCACACTCAAGCAATCCTCCCACCTCAGCCTCCAGAGTAGCTGGGACCGCAAACGTCAACACCACACCCAGCTAATTTTTTGTATTTTTGGTAGAGACGGGGGTTTTGCCATGTGGCCCAGGCTGGTGTCACTGAGCTGGGCGATCCACCCACCTCGGTTTCCCAAAGTGCTGGGATTACAAGTGTGAGCCACTGCACCCAGCCCAGAGTTTTCTTGATGTGAAAATTACATGAGTGACAAGGAGCACCAGGAGCCTTGCCTGGCTTACTGTCTGTTGGTAGGATGTGACATATGAATCATACAAAATACCCGTCTGGTTTGACTTGCAGATTAAGTCACTGCTAGACTACAGCCTTAATGCCCTCTCTTGCTGACCCTAGCCAACATAACCAGTCTTCCAGGAACAATACCATGTTTTAAATTGCTTGAGGTTTCACTACCTACTGTCACTCTCAGTCCAGAATCCCAGCAGGAGACACAGCTCCAGCTGGCCTGCCCAGCCCGCATCAGAAGGCAGGGAGGAAGGGGAATGTCAGCGTTTAGGGCTACTGAGTAAGATTCTTCCATGCAGAGGACACCTGCCCTGAATGCTGAAACTTGGGTCTGAACCCTGCCTTTGATGGAATTGTGAGCAAGCTCACTCAAGTTTGTATTGACTCATCTGTAAATTATGAATGATAGCATACCTGACGTTTATCTGGAGTTGTGGGCTGAATGCTATCCCTTTCAAATTCCAATGTTGAAGTCCCAACCTCTAGTACCTCAGAATGTGACCTTATTGGTAAACAATTGCTGCGGATACAGATGAGGTTATACTGGAGTCGGTGGGATGGGCTCTAATCCGATATGACTGTGTCCTTAAACAAAGGGAGGTTTGGAGACATGTGGAGATGAAGGCAGAGACTGGGTGACGCTTCCACACACCAAGGAATGGCAACTGCCAGCAAAGGCACGAAGCCGCTTCTCCCGCACAGCTCTCGGAAGGCACCAACTCGGAGGACACCCTGATCTTGGACGTGCAGCTCCCAGAACTGTCAGGGAATACACTCCTGTTGTTCTAAGCCAGCCAGTGTTTAGTACTTTGTTAACAACAGACCTAGAAAACGGACACACCAGCACTCCAAGCTAATGTATATATAAAGTGTGACGTTGGGCAAGGTTCTGTTCTGGAGCTTGGCTCACCCAGACAGGAGAACCCCTCACTGAGGGCAGAGCTCCACATTCCTAGACAGGACAGATTGGAAGAAGGGACTTAAGTGCCTTTTAAACGATGACAACTCAGCTTCCAACCCACAAGCATTTACCAAGGATCTTTGGGGTATAAAGACATTATGGGGTGGGTGTGCAACACAAATTAAAATGTAAGCTTTGTTTTTGGTGAGCTCCAGATCCCTAGTAACTGGCCCCCAGGAAAATCAACAGGTATGATGACTGTTTCCAAACCTCAAGAAGGAGCTCTGCAGACCCCTGCCACAGACACCAGCCCAAAAGGGCTGCCTGATCATCTTGGATCTGCGGGGCGCTCCTGCCTGCCTGATGGCCACGAATCTGGGGCTCAGACATGACATGTCGGGCTCAGTGTGCCTGGCCCTGATCCCCACTGAGCCCATCAGTCCCACCCTGCCTTCTTCCTTCCTCCAGTCCAACACCCACCAGCAGCTTCTCAGTGGAAGTGCAGGCACCCTGGAGCTTCAGGAGCGGATCCTAGCGTTCAGACAGGGAAGGAGGGGAGGGAGTATACTGAGGTTTGGCTGGTGACCAGGGTGCTGCCCTGACGGGGGATAGCCGTTTTACTCCCCGAGCTTGGGGAGCATGGGCCGAGGGTCTCTAAGACACAGAACGCCTGGCATGTCCAACCTGGTGGTGGCACATCTCCCCCGTTTTTTGGCACAGCAGAAACAGAACACTCACTTGGCCACTCGTTCATTACCTGGGGGAGGGAGAGTGCTCCCATGGCACCACCCGAACGCTCACTACCTGAGAGCAAGGACAGGAGGGAGGTGTGCTCTCTATCCTGGGGAAGGTGCGTCCTGGGTGGGGGCGCTGATCAGTACCAAGGTGAGGGGGCAGCACCAGCCAGGGTGAGGCCGCCCCAGGCGGGGAGGCTCAGTAGGAGTTCAGAGCCTGCTTGGAACGGCGCTTCATGTGCAGGCGCTCGTGGCGGAGGAGGTCATAGTTCTGCGGGAAGCTCTTGACGCAGTAGCGGCACTGGAAGGGCCGGGCTTTGTCGTTCAGGTGAAAGTGGCTGCGGTGCCGAGCCAGGTGGTCGTGCCGCTGGAAGGCCTTCCCACAGTCACAGCACTGGAAGCTCAGTTTGGCCTTGCCGTTTTCCAGCGGCTCTTTGGGACCCTTGTCCGCGTCCTCGGATGCCTCCTGCTCTCTCTTCTCCACCGGCTGGAGTCTGTCCGGCTGCAGGTGTATCCGCCGGTGGGAGAGCAGGTGGGAGTTGAGGCGGAAGCTCTTCCCGCAGGCACCACACCGGTAAGGCTTCTGGGCCTCATGGCTCTCTAGGTGCCCATCCAGGTCCTCGCTGTCACTGAACAGCTCCCCGCACACCGAGCACTCGTGCGGCTTCTCCTGCTCTCTGCGGCTCCGCAGGTGCCGGATGAAGTTGACCCTCCAGCGGAAGATTTTCCCACAGTTTGGACACACGTAGGACTTCTTGGAGGTCTGCACCTCGCCTCCGGCCTCGGCACTGCTCCGGTGGGAGGCGGGGAGGCTGCGCTGCTTCTCTGTGGGGCTCCCCAGCTCTTCTGTGCAGTACGGGCCGTGCTGGGAGTCCTCATCCCCAGAGCTGGACAGAACGATCTCGATGGTCACTTCTTCGTCCAGGCTGTTCTCTAGAGATCGCGGGTTGCCGCCAGCTACAGGAAGGCAACATGAAGGTCAGCGGTGCTGCACAGACCACATCCCAGCCCCTATGACCGCGGCGGAGGAAGACTCAGCT
The DNA here is from genome assembly GCF_028885655.2 of Pongo abelii. Taxonomy (NCBI): domain Eukaryota; kingdom Metazoa; phylum Chordata; class Mammalia; order Primates; family Hominidae; genus Pongo; species Pongo abelii. Next base: position 1,676,525 of record NC_071985.2, on the reverse strand, counting down.
TGGAGTTTACAAACCCATATTTTTACAATGTTCCTCGGTGACCGGGGCGGCCTGGCCAGCCCTGCAGGGGCCACTGGTGTAGCCTGTGAGGAAGAAATCTTCAGCATGGGCCACGCTGTGTCCAGAGCATGCTGGGCACCTTGCTCTCCCCCTTCCCAGCCATTTTCCCTTGTCTCCACCCCCAACCCATTTGTTCTCTACCCACGGAGACCACCTCATCCCCTCAAGCTCTAGGAGTCTGTATTTATCCGTGTAAAGACTTGACCATTTACAGATCACGCACTTAACGAGGCATGGGGGAAAGCTCTAACAGGATAGTGAGAGGACTTGGGAGAGGAAGACTCTACAACCTGCACATACCATGTGCTGGGCACCTGCATGCTCCAGGGACTGTGCTAGACTTGACACGCACATCCTATTTGCTCCTGGACGCAACCCGATGACCTATTGGTTGCCATGTTTACACATAAACTAAGGTGATCTGTGCCAGGAAGGAGGGCTGAAATGCTACTCAGCCTTGCTGGGCTGCTCAACAGTCCCAGACTGCCCAGAGTCCTGGGTCCCCCACAGTTCCCTGGCTCCCAGTAGTACCACATTTCTGAGGCCACAGGTGGTGATGGATAAAGCTGCTCTGGACTTCCTGCATCCTGAGTCTGTGATGTTGGGAAGGTGGAACCACCGGGAGGGGCTGGGTGGGCAGTGCAGAGCCCAGCCTGAGGTCCTGGCTTATGAAGCAGAGCCCATCACATAGGTGGCCTGTTTTCTCACTGCTGTGAAATGCAGAACTCAAATCTAGAACTTGGGGGGAGTGAACCAGGCCCTCCCAGATAAGAGCAGGAACATGGTTAGTCTGGGCTTCATGGCTGTGGGGAGGAGAGCCCTGACGGGTCAGAGCAGCTCAGGACAGGAGAAGCTGGACAAACAGAAGCAGGGCAGGAAGACACAGAGGCTATGGAGAGCAGAGAGACGAAGGGCAACGGTGGAAGCGGAGGGGGCATTTGTCCCTCAGTCACAAGGGGGTCGGGGGAACACGAGTCTGGGAGTGGGTACTGAGTCTGCCAAGAACCCATGTAGTATAGGAGGGAAATCATCAGATGAAGACAGAGATTTGTGTGTGTGTGCGTGTGTGTGTGTGTGTGTGTGTGTGTATGCATGTGTTTTTAATTTTTTGTAGAGATGGGGTCGCACTATGTTGCCCAGGCTGGTCTCAAACTCCTGGGCTCAAGCGATCCGCCCATCTCAGGCGATCCACCTGCCTCAGCCTCCCAAAGCGCTGGGATTACAGGTGTGAGCCACTGTGCCTGCCGAGAGGCTATGTTTGACGCTCATCTCGACTCTTGGTTTTCTAGCTGCAGGAAACTCGTTCCAGCCAGACAGCTTCTCTGAGCTTGGGTCACCTCGTCTACAAGGTGAGCATGACAGTGGCAGCCCGTCGTTCTAAGTTGCTGGTGGGGCAGGTGAGGTCATGTGTGTGATGTACTTTGTGGACCTCATGGGGTGGAGACAAGAGCAAGGTGTAACTTTTACCAGGCTGCTGATGACAAAGTACTTGATCAGCAGGTGACTTCTGTTAATGGACTTGGGTGGAAGAAGAAAACAAAGTGACAAGGGGGACCGCTAAGATCTCTTACTTGTTCACTGGGTGAGGAGATGGTTACACAGACAGTGCATGTTATGGGCGAAACTGTGTCCCCCTGAAAATTTACATGATGAAGCCCTAACCCATAGGGCCTCAGAATGTGATTACTTGGAGTAGGGTCTTTCAAGAAGTAATTAAGTCAAAATGAAGTCAGATGGTGGGGCCAATCCAAAATCACTGGTGTCCTTCTAAGAAGAGACTGGAGGCAGACTTCAACAGAGGGAAGGACCCTGTGAGGACACAGCAAGATGGGAGCCGTCTCCAAGACAAGGAGAAAGGCCTTGGAAGACACCAGCTCTGCTGAAGCCTTGATTCTGGACTTGTTGCTTCTGGAATTTTAAGAAAATAAGTTTCTATTGTTTAAGTCACCCAGCCTGTGGTACCTTGTTATGGTAGCCACAGTAAGCTAACAGACTTTGGCACCAGAAGTAGGGTACAGCTAAAACAAAGACCAAAAACTGTCGAAGTGATTTTAGAACTAGGTCATGGGTAGAGGCTAGGAGTTTTGAAGTGCATGTTTAAAAAACCTTGAGGAGGTGGCTGGTAGAAATATGGACATTACAGGAAATTGGCGAAAAGGAGATCCTCCAATTATAAAGCGGCAAAGAATTTGGCCAAACCATATTCAACTGTTCTGTGGAAACAGAAGTTGTAAGTGATGAACTTGGATACTGAGCTGAGGAGGTATCTAAGCAAAGTGTCAAAGGCAAAGACTAGTTTTTTGCTGCTTATAGTGAAACGTGAGATGAGAGAGATAAACTGAAGAAGGAATTGTTATAGCAAAAAGGAACCATGACTTCAAGATTTGGAAAATTTTGTCTATCCATACTGCAAAAAATCAGAAAGTGTGCACTGGAGAGACACCAAGAGTGTGGCTGGCTCATCATTTGTTGAAGAGATTCTGGGTATGATTCCTGGATCCAATCAACCATCTCAAGAGAAGCCAGGAACAGAGATGAGGCTGTCCAGGAAGGTCTATGGAGGACACCCTCGTCTGACAGCCTGCAACCCTTTGAACTGCATGGAAGGCAGGGTTTCTGAGTATTATGCACCAGCAGAAACACTGCCAGCTGGAACTGAAAGGAAAAGGGATGAGATGAAATTAAAGAAAGCTAGGACTTCTGGGATTCTACAAACTGGCCAATAGATCTATCTGGCTATGAATATGTACTATCCTTCAAGAAAAGGGAAGAATGACTCCAAAGGTGGCTCAGAAGTTACAGGACTGCCACTGTCATCATGGGACCAGAGAGTACAGGCTCAGGAGGTGAAGTCATTTCCTTCTGAGTTCCAAAGAGCAGGGCCAGTAGCCTGCTGGGCCTGGAGAACAGAGAATTCAGCCAAAGGTTATTGCTGAGCCTTAAAATCCCATGGAAACGACCTGCTAGGTTTGTTTTTTTTTTTTGAGATGGCGTCTCACTCTTGCTGCCCAGGCTGGAGTGCAATGGCATGATCTTGGCTCACTGCAACCTCTGCCTCCTGGGTTCAAGCAATTCTCCTGCCTCAGCCTCCCGAGTAGCTGGGATTACAGGTGTGTGCCATCACGTCTGGCTAATTTTTGTATTTTTAGTAGAGAGAGGGTTTCCCCATGTTGGCCAGGGTGGTCTCGAACTCCTGACCTCAGGTGATCCGTCTGCCTCGGCCTCCCAAAGTGCTGGGATTACAGGCACGAGCCACCACACCTAGCCCTGACCTGCTAGATTTAAGACTTGCTTGGGACCCACTTGCTTGGGACCCATTACCCTTTCTTCTCTTGGATTTCTCTCTTTTGGAATGAGAATGGTCTATGCTATGCTTTTCTCACAGTTGTATTTTGGAAGCAGAAAACATCTGGTTTCACAGTTCATAGCTGGAGAGGATTTTGCCTCAGGATGAATCATACTTCAAGTCTAACCCATACCCGATTGAGATGTTGATATTTAGATGAGATTTTGGACTTACAGTTGATGCTGAAATAGGTTGAGAATTTGGGGGCTGTTGGGATGAGGTGAATGGATTGTGCATGTGGGAGAGACATGAATTTTGAAGGTCCTGAGGGTGAGGTCTTACAGGGTATGAATTGTGTTGTCCCAAAATTTCATGTTGAAGTCCTAACCCTAAGGACCTCAGAATGTGACTGTATTTGAAGACAGGCTCTTCCAAGATGTAATTAAGTTAATATGAGGACATATGGGTGGGTAGGCTCCCACATATGGTGGGAGGCTGAGGCAGGAAAATTGTTGGAACATGGGAGGCAGAGGTTGCAGTAAGCCAAGATCACGCCACTGTACTCTAACCTGGGTGACAGAGCTAGACTCTGTCTGAAAAAAAAGAAAAGAGCTATTGGTCTAACTGCCAGTATATGCATTAAACCATTTAATCCTTAGCAATAACTCTACAAGGCAGCTTTAACTATTATTTCTGTTTTACAAATCAAAAATTTAAGGCAGAGAAGTGAAACTGCCCAAAGTTTCAGAGGGAATTGAGCCCACTGGAGATGGGGACCAGGGCTTGTGGCCACATAGCTAGCAAGCAGCCAGGCTGCTGCAACTGCTTGTTGCAGGCGGAGTGGCAAAGGCATGCAGCATGCAGGTAAGTCCATGACTATCACCTCAGGAAGGATGCTCTGGCCAGGAATGAATGACTTCCTGCGAGCTGAGGGGGTTAAAGGGAAAAGCAGGGGAGACTAGGAAGCTGGATGTGAAAAACCAAAATGATAAAGGCATTATTAAAAACTGTAAAATATTCTTGTAAAGTTAGAATGGGGAAGCTTTCTTAAGCAAGGCATAAAACCAAAAAGATGACGAATAAGTGTACCTACATTTAAAAACTGCAAGAAAACATTTAAGCCAGGCATGATGGCACACGCCTATAGTCTCCCCAGCTATTTGGGAAGCCAAAGCAGAAAGAATGCTTGAGCCCAAGACTTCAAGACCAGTTTAGGCAACATAAAGAGACCCCATCTTCAAAAAAAAAAAACAAAACATTTATATGCTGCAAGACACATAAACAAAGTTGAGGGAAATGGAAGAAACTACGTATAAATACAGCAGAGGCAAGGGATTCAGACCCAAAACCACAATGACACGGGGGTTCAGGTAAGAATCAGAGACTTGGATTTGGTATTTAGAAGAACTTATGAAAGATGGCAGTTTCCATGAATCCACAGAAAAAGCAAACTGTGGTTTGGTAATGTAGAGTAAAAGCCATGGGTCTGAAGCCTGACGGCCTGAGTTCAAATCTTTTTTTTTTTTTTTTAAGATGGAGTCTTGCTCTGTGTCCCAGGCTGGAGCGCAGTGGTGTGATCTCGGCTCACTGCAACCTCTGCCTCCTGGGTTCAAGCAATTCTCCCTGCCTCAGCCTCCCGAGCAGCTGGGATTATAGGTGCCCACCACCACGCCTGGTTAATTTTTATATTTTTTAGTGGAGATGGGGTTTCGCCATATTGGCCAGGCTGGTCTTGAACTCCTGACTTCAGGTGATCTGCCTGCCTCAGCCTCTCAATGTGCTGGGATTACAGGCGTGAGCCACTGCACCTGGCCGTTTTTTTTCTTTTCTTTTTTTTTTTTTTGAGACAGAGTCTCGCTCTGTCGTCCAGGCTGGAGTGCAGTGTCATGATTTCTGCAGCCTTGACCTCCCAGGTTCAAGCGATTCTCCTGCCTGAGCCTCCCCAGTAGCTGTGACTACAGGTGTCTGCCACTGTGCCTGGCTAATTTTTGTATTTTTAGTAGAGACAGGTTTCGCCATGTTGGCCAGGCTGGTCTCGAACTCCTAACCTCAGCTGATCTGCCCGCCTCGGCCTCCCAAAATGCTGGGATTACAGGCATGAACCACTGCGCCCAGCCTGAGTTCAAATCTTCTCTACCACCTACAGCTTGTGAGCACTGGACTCTGGGCAAGTGACTTCAGCTCTCGGGTGACCCAGCTCCAATACAGAGACATCACGCCACCCATCTCAGAAGGTGCCATGAAGATACAATGCACAGAATCATGTCATCATGTAAATCACTGAACCCTGGTGCAACGTTTAGGACATAAAGAAAACAAGTGTGAGTGCAAAAATAAATAAATAAGGATAAATGAATACTAACTAGGCAATTCATAGAACACAATAAACAAGAAAAGATATTCCACCTCAGTGGCGGATGCAGTAGCAGTATCTGATTGGCACAAACTGAACATCTGGGAGTGTCCTGCGTGGGCATGGATATAGAGAAGCAGACCTTATCACCAGCTATCCGGCATCAGCTGGCAGGAAAAGCCTTTTAGGAAGGCAAGCTGGCAGGAGCTACCAAAATAAAAACAGTGCCCACTCTTTGAAATCTATCATCTCTCCCTTTTCTCAGTAGCAACCCTTGGCTTCTGGCTGTTTCAGAGCAGTCTGTGTCAGAGTCCAGCAAGGGAAGAATGGAGTTGAAAACTCCTGTGTATAAATGAACATCCATCCACCTTCTAAAAGTATATTCCTGGGGCTGAGAGACATGCTATGGGCAGAAAGAAGCTAGAGAAGATTCAAAGTGCACCACAAACATCGAGCCTGCGCCTGAACTCCAAGTGGACCCCAAATGAATGCATCACCCTTGGCATGCAGAGGTGGGCTTCTTAGAAAACCAGGGGTGGGCATCCATGCTTGTGGAACAGGATCTCATCCTTTCAGATCTCCCACACTAGAAAAGCCCCTTTGTCCATGCATGAAAGGGGGCCAAGTACAAGATGCATGGAGCTGGGTCAAAATGGCACAAATCTTGCCTTCAAAAGCATCACAGGTAGAAGAGATAATATGTATGAGTTTGTCTCCATAGCTGCAGAAAACTACAATGACACGTGGGTTCAGGTAAGAATCAGAGGCTTGGGCTTGGTATTTAGAAGAGAAAGATGGCAGCATGGTAGCCTCTGCTTCTGGAGGTGGTGACTTTTACCAAGACGACTCAGAGTCTACACTGTGGCTATTTCTCTGAAAGCAGGAATGGAACATACACTTTCCAAGAGTCCTGTGCAGCTTCACTATGCCAGAAACCTGTTCTTTAATCCCAATTCCAACATTCTGTGCCAGGATGCTGGCCATCCATGCTGAGAGAAGAAAAACACTCACCGCATCACCAACAGCACTACAGCAGCACCCTGCTTTGACACACCCTCCCTGGCCTCCGGGAAAGGCAAGGAGGGTGAGCCTGGGATTGGGAGTGAGCTGGAGAATGACCCTAGCACAACGGAATTAGGGCAAGCAGCTAAGAACACCACAGCAGAGGTCAGCAGGGATCCTGAGGGGTTCAGTTCCTAACTGTCCCATGCTGTCACCACTGCACATTTACATCACACACCCACATGCCCCCAACACACAGGTGCACCCGTGAATGCACACACTCACACATGCAGCACACCACATATACCACCTATGTGTATGCACGCACACATGCATTCAACACAACCATCCCCCATGCCACACATGCACACATACATTCGTGCGACACACCACAGACACACATGTGCACACACAGACACACAAGCACAAACCCCACACCTCCCTGACCCTTCTTTACCTGGGTAGGTGTTTTGAGGCACCACCGTCTGTGTGCAGGCCTGGAACTCTGGCACCTGCAGCTCCTCACGTTTCCTTCTTTCTTCTACCTGGGATGGCTGGAGACTTGGAGAGTCTTTCCAGAGGAGGAAATGGAAAAATTGATTTGTCTTGCACCTACAGCACTACCTGGGAGGGTGCTATCCGAATAGATGCCAGGCTACGATGTGGGGGCGGCCTTGGGCTCCCTCCTGGGGACTGGCAGGGGGTGGCCACTCAGTAAGTGTCTGATGAGTCAATGAACCTGAAGGCAAAATGGGCCAACTCCACAAACATGAGCTCTGAAGCCAGACAGAATCGACGCAGATCCGGGTTCTACTCCACCTACTCTATGGCCAGAGACAAGCACCTCCCCCAGCCCTGCATTTATTCCCACTTTCTGTGGTGGGTTTTCTACAGTCATCACCACAGGCTCCTGCACACTCCACACATCCTGCACAAACAGCTTGTGCAGAGCCTACAGGGTAGAGACGGGACAGGAGCTACTGCGCCATGCCAAGTCTCTGAACGCTTGTTCCAGGTGGGGATGGTGCGTCAAAACCTTGTCTGCTTCATGCCAGCTCTAGGTCCCAAAGGGGAAGGAGGTGTGGAGCTGCTGATGATTCTGTACAAAGCTATTTCCTCCTGAAGGAGCAGATGCTTCGAAGCACCATGGCATGGAGATCATGGGTGCAAGTGCTGGTGACACAGCCTGAAGGAGGGCTGGAAACTGCTGCTGCTGAGCCTCAGCACCTCCCCACACCCCAGTGTCCTCACAGCACCCCTGTACCAGGCAGATGGGAAGACTAGACAGGTGAGACACCTTAAAGGGCTGTGCTCGGTGCCCAGTTAGGAGGAGACACTCCCTCTGCAACTAGGCTTCTTATGAGTATCTGACCTCACTCCTGGAGGGGCCGCTGCATTGTCAGCACAAACCAGATGTTACTTACAGGCAGAGGAGAAAGACATTCCTATTATTTCCCAGTCCTTGGCCAAGGGAGTACAATCCCAATGCCTGGCAAAATTAAGATCCCCCATTCTTTCTATGAAAAGTCAGGGACAAGACAAGACACGCAAGACCCACATAGAGTCTGGGGACATGAAGAAGGCAATTACGGGCCGCAGAGAGAAGCCAGCGAGTGGGCTCACCTCTGGCTGCCAGCAACCCTTCCCCCTACTCTGCCCACTCAGTTCTGGAATCATTACTCACCCAAGTAGGAGACCTGGGGCACTTCTTTGCCCTGGAGATCCTGCAACTCTGGAACGCGTGGCTCATTCTCCTCTCCCTGGGACAGATCTGGCTGGGCAGCTAGGTCGTCTGTTCAAAGAAAAAGGCAGGGTACATGTTTATTAGTATTCTGATCCTGCAGCAACCAGGGCTGGTCCAGAAGAGAGAAGGTGGAGGGATGCCCAGCGGGCATGGCACCATCAGGGCAAGAAGTGAAAAGGCCACAGCTGGCAGTGCAGGGGCAGTGGGGGCAGCACACGCAGGGAGAGCTATGGGCTTGGGGGTCTCTCTGAGGCTTTCGGGTGTAAAGCAGACATAAAGGGACAAAAGGGTAAGAACGATGGAAGAGAAATGGACATACAGCACATGTTCTATTTGGTTCTGATAAGCCTGATGTGGTGAGACAGCAGGTGATGGTCAATCAGACACACTGCCTGTAGGGCCGCTGTGTGCAAATGACCTCCTGTCCAGGTTGGGGGTGAACAAAGAGATCTGATGCAGGCCCCGCTTCCCTGATCTTATGGGACGAAGTTGACTCTTACTTCAAGAGAGAACTCCCCTGCCCAGTTCCCTGGCCTTGAGGTACGGGAGAAAGTTAAGTCTTACTTGGAGGCATTGAGACCCCGTAATCCTCCCCAATGATGAACTCTCCGTAGAAGCCAGTCTGGGCAGGATCTAGAAGGGACCAATCCTCTTCAGAGAAGCATAAAATCATGTCCTTGAATGGAGAAACCCGATTCTGAAAGCACAGGAGAACAGGGATGCCTCAGTCCAGGACAAGCTAGGTGTCTGTCTTAGTCCATTGAGGCTGTGACAACACAACGCTGTAGGACGGGCAGTTTCTACGCAACAGAAATCTGTTCCTCACAGTTCTGGAGGCTGGACGTCCAAGATCAAGGTGCCAACAGGCTGGGTGTCTGGTAAGGGCCCACTTCTTGGTTAAAAGACAGGCATCTTCTATGTCCTCACATGATGGAGAGGGCAAGGGAGTTCTCTGGGGCCTCTTTTAGGAGGGACTAATCCCACTCATGAGGGCTTTGCCCTTGTTACCAGATCATCTCCCCAAAAGGCTCCACTTCCTAATACCATCATCTTGGGGACTACAATTTCAACACAAATTTTGGGGAGATATAAACACGGAAACCATAGCATTCTGCCCCTGGTTCCCCCAAATTCATATCCTTTTCACATGCCAAACAAATTCATTCCATCCCAATAACCCCCAAAGTCTTAATTCATTCCAGCATCAACTCAAAAGTCCGGAGTCCAACATCTCATTTAAATATCATCTAAATCAATTACGGTTGAAACTCAAGGCACAATTCTACCTGAGACAAAATTCTCTCCAGCTGTGAACCTGTGAAATGAAACAAGTTATGTGCCTTCCAAATATAGTGGTGAGGCCGGCGCAGTGGCTCACACCTGTAATCCCAGCACCTTGGGAGGCCGAGGCAGGCAGATCACCTGAGGTCGGGAGTTTGAGACCAGCCTGGCCAACGTGGTGAAACCTCATCTCTACCAAAAATAAAAAAAGTAGCTGGGCGTGGTGGCGGGCGCCTGTAATCCCAGCTACTTGGGAGGCTGAGGCAGGAGAATCATTCGAACCCGGCAGGTGGAGTCTGCAGTGAGCTGAGATCATGCCACTGCACTCCACCCTGGGCAACAGGGTGAGACTCCGTCTTAAAAAAAACAAAACAAAACACACACACACACACACACACACAGACACACACACACACATATATACAGTGGTGAGGCGGGCACAGGATAAACATTCCAATTCCAAAAATGGGAAATAGAAAAAAAGAAAAGGAGTAACAGGTCCCAAGCAAGTCCTAAACCTACGAGTCACAGCACATTATGGTTTACAGCTTGAGAATAATCTGGAGAATAATCCTTTTTGTCTTGATGCTGTGCTCCCCAGGCCCACTGTGTTGGGAGGTGACCCTGCCTTCCAAACCCACAGGTGGCAGCTTCACTGGGCAGGAGTTGAGCCCCCAAGGCCCTGGGTGGCCCTGCCCCTGGCTTTTGGTGGTCTCGCCTCATGGCAGCCCCTGGTGAGGGCCTGCCCTCGAGGTGGTTCTCTGTGGTGGCCCCACCTCTGTCTCTTTCAGAGGCCCAAGGCTCTCTTGGGCTGGAACTTCGCTGATGGCCCCACCTTCTAGGGCTTCAGGGGTGACTGAAGCGGGGCTCTCTGCTGTGGTCCCCTGCTTGCTGTGGGTCTTGCGCTCTGGGCCTGTGATGGGCAGAAGAGCCCTGATGATTTCTGAATTGCCTTTGGGGTCATTTTTCCATTTTCTTGGACTAGCTCCTAGCCTCAGTTTCAATGGCAAAACCTTTATCTTCTCTCCTAAACAGGCTGGCCCACTCTTATCAACATAGGCTGACAAATATTCCCGATCTTTAAGTTCTGCTCCCCTTTTAATTAACAATCCCATCTTTAAATCACTTCTCTCTTTTCACATTTCACAAGCTGCACCTTCAAAACCTTGCTTAGATATTTCTGCAGCCAAATATCCAATTGCAGTGGCTCATAAGTTCTACCTTCCACAAAACACTAATACATAAGCACAGTTCAGCCAAGGGATTGGCCAGTATAAGGATGGCCTTTCCTCCATTGCCAACCACACGTTTCTCATTTCCATCTGGGATCTCATCAGAATAGCTTTACTGTTCACATTTTTACCAACATTCTGGTTGAGGATTTCAAATCTCCTCTTTTCTTTTGGAGCCTCACTAGAAATCACCCGTAATAGTCTGTTCACGGGCTGGGCATGGTGGCTCACACTTGTAATCCCAGCACTCTGGGAGGCTGAGGCTGGCAGATCACCTGACGTCAGGAGTTCCAGACCAGCCTAGCTAGCCAAAATGGCAAAACCCTGTCTCTACTAAAAATACAAAAATTAGCCAGGTGTGGTGGTGCACGTCTGTAATCTCCGCTACTCAGGAGGCTGAGGTTGCAGTGAGCAGAGATCGCGCCACTGCACTCCTGCCTGGGTGACAGAGCAGGACTCCATCTCAAAAAAAAAAAAAGAAAAAATTGTCTGTTCATGGCAACACAGGCTTTTTCTAGCCTGCACTTCAGAACTCTTCTAGCCTCTACCCATTACCCAGTTCCCAAGCTTCTTCCACGTTGTATTTGTTAGAGTAGCACCCAAAATGTTCGGTGCCAGTTTTCTGTCTTAATCCATTTGGGCTGCTCTAACAAAATACCGCAGATTGGGGACTCATAAACAACATAAATGTATGTCTTACAGTTCTGGAGGCTAGGAAGTCCCCAGCTGATACCAGCATAGTTGGGTTCTAGTGAGGGACCAGTTCCTTGCTCCATAGATGGTCATCATTTCATTGTGTTCTCACATGGTGGAAGGGGCAAGGCTGCTCTCTGAGGCCTCTTTTATAAGGGCACTAATCCATTTATGACGGATTTGCCCTTATAACCTGATCATCTCCCCAGTGCCCCACCTCTTAATGCCAGCAGCTTGGGGGCTAGCATTTCAACATGTCAAAGCTGTGGGGAGGGGAACACAAAAACATTCAGACCATAGCACTAGGGGAGGGGGGAGTGTGGAAGCTGGGGCTGAGGGAAGAGCCCAAAGCAACATATGCAGATAGAAGAGACAGAAAGGAGACCGACTATCCCAGGTCCAGGCTCCAGGGGACACACTGCTTTGTCATTTCTGCTCTTGGATCCACCTCATCCCTATCTTGTTTGGCAAAATCCACATGGCAGCTACCTGGCTGGGTGGCCAAGGATGTGGAGAAACAGGTCTTCCTCCTCAGTGCTGGGGAGGCTGCATATCCCCCACTACTATGGTGGGCTGCTGGGCAATGTCCAGAAGTCACCAGCGTGCTTGCCCCTCAATGCAGAGATCCCTCAAGTTGATGTTGCGCATGCGCAACGCGAAGTCTACAAAAGCTGCTTCACTGCAGCACTGACCTAATAAATACTGAAGACCTTGACACACATCAACAAGACAGTGGATTAAGTAAGCGACAGACACCTCGCAAGGGATGATCCTACATGCACAGAAAGAATGAAGGCCTCTCTGTACTGAGAGGGAATTCTCTTCAAAGCATGTTGTTGCAGGAAAACACCTGTGCATGATGGAATCCAGATAGCCACCAAGTGCAGGACGTCTAGGAGTTCTGAAGGTTAGCTGCTTCTCAAGAGGGACCTGGGACTCTGGGGTTAGGTGTAACAGGGAGATTTTTTTCATAAACTTTGAATCATGGACCATGGGAATGTGTCAAAAAACTGATTTTAATTTCTATTTTTATCTTTATATTGTTTTAGACAGGGTCTCACTCTGTCACCCAGGCTGGAGTGCAGTGGCACAATCACAGCTCACTGCAGCCTCAACCTCCGGGGCTCAAGCAATCCTCCTGCTCAGCCTCCCAAGTAGCTGGGACTACAGGAGTGAGCCACCACGCCTGGCTAATTTTTTATTTTTGTAAAGATGAGGTCTTGCTATGTTACCCAAGCTGGTCTCAAACTCTTGGGCTCAAGCAGTTCTCCCACCTCAGCCTCCTATAGGGCTGGGATTACCAATATGAGCCATGATGCCTGGCCTAATTTTCATTTTTAAAATGATGGTATATCCATATAATACTAGGAAACGAGGAAAATAAAGCAGTCCTTTATATAATTGGAAAGGACCACAAAATAAAATTTCTGTGGAAAAAAGAAAAGTAACTCATATGACTTTTATATTACTAGTATCTATGTGACAAGCAAAAAAGGAACAGAATAATTTTTAAAACATGCTTTGCATCTGCCTACCTCTCTGGAAAACTATCAGTTACTGTCAGATGGTTTCCCCGGGTGTTGGGGCCAGGCACCCAGGACACGGCTGGAAAGGAGTGATTTTCTTTCTTTCTCTTTTTTTTGAGATCGGTTTTTGCTCTGTCGCCCAGGCTGAAGTTCAGTGGTGCAATCTTGGCTCATGGCAACCACCGCTTCCCAGGTTCAAATGATTTTTGGCCTTAGCCCCCTAAGTAGCTGGGAGTACAGGCATTCACTACCATGACCAGCTACTTTTTTTTGTATTTTTAGTAGAGATGGAGTTTCACCATGTTGCCAGGCCGGTCTCAAGCTCCTGAGCTCAAGTGATTCAACTACCTTGGCCTCCCAAAGTGGTGGGATTATGGGTGTGAGCCACCAAGCCCAGCCTTGACTAGTCTTTTTTTTTTTTTTTTTTTTTTAAAAAAAGCAAAAATATAGAGGGCAGAGGGCATTTAAAGGAATCATTTTGGTGAAAAGTAAAAGAATGTTAATAAAAAAAAACACCTATGGAATAATTATGCATCAATTGTACATATGTATCCCAGTGATCAGAGCTGACGTGACCCATGCAGGACACCCCACCTTCAATGCCTCCAGATGTGCTGCATGGGGAGTGCACAGCCCAGTGTGGTTCTCCTGCAAAACGCGTGGCCTGAGTGCCACTGTGAGTCTAACCCCACCTGAAGGAAGGAAGCTGTATCACCTATCACGATATTCTACTCTTCAAAACTATCCACAGCATGACAAACATTGAGAACCCAAGGAGGAAGTGTTAGAGATGGGACAACTAAATGAGAAGCAACGATGCTGGATCATTATTGTTTTAATGTTAAACTTCCTCAACGTGATAACTGTATTGTGGTTAAGAGATTGTCCTTGTGTTTAGGAAATATGCTCCTTTGGCATGAATAAGGGGGCACAAACGTCTGCATCTAACTGAAGATTTGGGGAAAAATAGAATGAAGGGGTGGGGGTAGGTAAGGAAGAGAGAGAGAGAATGGGGGAAGTAAAGGAAAGGGTATTTGGAAGTCTCTGTACTGTTCTTGCAATCTTCCCTAACTTTAAAATTAATCCCAAAGAAAAAGTTTAAAATAAAAATAAAGAGAATACCTCAAAAATTCTAAATTTGAATCAGGGTTTTGGTACAAGGACTCTTGCCTGTACATATGAATCACAGGCATCTTAGTAAAAATTCTGACTCAGTAGGTCAGGGGTGGAGCCTCAGAGGCTGTATCTGAATGAGCCCCTAAGTGGATCTGCTGCTAGGAAGAGGTCAGTGTGGAAAAGCCTGTCTTCCCAGGCTGTTCCACAGAATCCAAAACAGGCCTCGGGAAGCCACTGGATTTCCTTACAAGGAGTTGTGGGAGACAACTCGATGTTGGTTTCTTAAATGGGGAAAAAAATGGTAATTGCCACGGTTGACAAAAAATACAAAAGAATCCATCACTCTGACAAGACTTCCTGGGAGGAAGTGTGTGTGTGTGTGTGTGTGAGACTTCCTGGGAGGGGTGTGTGTGTGTGTGTGTGCGCGTGCAGTGGGGGTCCTGAGGGAAAAATTGAGAGCATATATTAACAACAGATTTAGCTGCTTTTTCCTTTGAGCCTTGGTTAGGTGTTTGAGGATCTACTTGCTATAGTTTGAATATGTCCCTCAAATTTCAGGTGCTAGAAACTTGATCCCCCATGTGGCAGCATTGAAAGGGTGGCCTTTAAGAGGTAATGAACAGGTTGTCATGGGAGTGGAACTGGTGGCTTTGTAAGCGGAGGAAGAGAGACCTGAGCAAGCATGTCAGGACACTCAGCCCCTCGCCACATGATGCCCTGCACCCACGTCGGGACACCACAGAGCCCCCACCAGCACGAAGGCTCTCACCAGATGGAGCCCCTCAACCTGAATCTTCTCAGCCTCCATAAATATGAGAAGTCAATTTATTTTTTTATAAATTACAGTTTCAGGTATTCTGTTATAAGCGACAGAAAACTGACTAGACAGTCATGGCATCACAGAAGCAAACCCAAGTCCAAGGGCCAGGTGGGTGGACAGACAGTACTCCAGTCACCTACAGAATCTGACACGGCCACTTAGCAGGATCCCCAGGGAGCTTTTAGAACCATATGGACCAATGCTTACATGTTGGGGAGGAGCATAAAAACAGGACATTGATCTACAGCAGGATCCTTTTATTTGTGATCGATTTATTCGTGTGCCTCACAAATAAATCGGCAGAGAAAAGTCCAGAAGGAAGTTCACTAGACCATGCAGAATCGTCTCACGTGACTGGGAATAAGTGGTATCTTTTCACTTCCTACATTTTGTTAATTTTTCACGAGAAGGGATGGGGAAAATAGATAAACATGTCTATTTAAGATTAAATCTTCAGAGGAGATTTTTCTAATGCCTCCCACTAAGTACAATGAAAACCCTGGACATTGCACATAAAATGAGCACAGGAGACTCTGAAAGGTGGAGAGAGGGTGGCAGAATGGCCAGGGACCTTGGAACAACATGTGCTAAGTTCACTGGTTTTTCTTTCTATCACATATTCCCCTGACTTGAAGCCAAAGGAGCCAGCTACCAAGAAATACCCATGGGCATAGACCAAAAAAAAGCTCCAACAAAAGCCACAGGACCTGGACAGGGGCAGCCCAGCCAAACAGATAATAACTGCTCAACTCCACTTGATACCACATAAGAAAACTGTGGCCCCTTCTTACCAACACCAGCAGAGAATGAGTGGGGAGCCTAGACTTCCACCCTCACCAGGTGCAATGAGGTGCCCTAACACCCCTGCTGGGGTGGTCTCAGAGAAGGCCAAATGCGGAGCTGGGACCTCCATCCCTGCTAGCTAAGAACAAGCCCCCCCCGCCACCAGTGGAGACCATGTAGGGAGCTGGAACTCCACTCCCACTCAGGCATGTGAGGAGCATCCCCACTTTGATGCCCGTGGAGATCCAGGAGGAAACCTGATGTTCTTTCACTAGGTAATAACAAGTGGTGGCCCACCTGCCCTTCTCTTGCTGGAGCAATGTCAAAAACAACACAGCACAACCAAAAAAAACCAGCTACACTGAAGTTAAGGTCCAGAGTCGCATCATATAAAAATATGCAGGTAAAAATCACTCACTATACCAAGATCTGAAACTGAATGAAAAAAGATAACCATCAATAGATGCCAACCCTCAGGTGACAGATACGTTAGAACTATCTGACAAAGAAGCCGTCATAAAATGCTTCAATGAACAATTATAAGCATACTCCAAACAAAAGAAAAAATAGAAAGTGTCTGTAAAGACAAAGAAAGTCTCAGCAAAGAAACAGAAGATACAGAAAATAACTAACTGGAAATGTGAACAGTACAAACCACAATGTGAAATACGAAGCTCAGTGAATAGGCTCAGCTGAGGAGGGGACAGAAGACTCAGTCAACTTGAAGACGGAAAAATAAAGTTATTCAATCTGAACAACAAAGAGAATACAGGCTGAAAAAAAATGAACAGAGTCTCAGGTACCTTTATAAATTACACAGTTTCTAACAAGAGATCTAAAACCTGTATCCTTAGCACTCTGGAGAGGAGAAAGAGAGAGGGACTAAAAAAGTACTAGAAAAATCTAGCTCAAGAATTCCCAAGCTTGGAAAGAGACAATAAACCTAGAAATTCAAGAAGCTGAGCAAACTCTAAACAGGTTAATCTAAAGAAATCCACAACAAGACACAGCATAATTTAACTTCTGAAAACTGAAGGCAAAAGAAGAAAAAAATCTTAAAGGCAGCCAGAGTAAAACAATACCTTCCTTATAGGGAAAAAATTTTTGAATGACAGCAGATTTCTCATCAAAAGCCATGGAGGCCAGAAGGAAATAACATAATATTTTTCAAGTGCTGAAAGAAAACTGTCAACTGTGAATCTTTCATCTGGTGAAAACATCCTTCAGGAATGATGGGGAAATGAAGACCTACTAAGATGAGGAAAAAATATGTAAGTCTATCACCAGCAGATCTATCTTAAAAGAATGGCTAAAGAAATACTCTAAACAAAAAGAAGGAACCTTGGAACATAAGAAGAAAGAAAACAGTAAGCCAAAATATGGGTAATAAATAGGTTTTCTTTTTCCTTTTGAGTTTTCTGAATAATGTTTGACAGTTGAAGCACAAATTACAACACTCTATGATGCGGTTCTAAATGTATGTAGAGGAAATATTTAACACAACTGCATTACAATAGGGGAAGAAGGATGAGGGTATGTAAAAGGAGGTATATTATATTTCTTTCTTTTTCTTTTTTTTTCTGATGGGGTCTCACTCTGTCACCCAGGCTGGAGTGCAGTGATGCAATCACAGCTCACTATGCAGCCTCAACCCCCTGGGCTCAAGCAATCCTTCTGCCTCAGCTTCCCAAGTAGCTGGCACTATAGGAGCACACCACCATTCCCAGCTAATTTCTTTAGAATTCTTATTTGTAGAGACAAGGTCTTGCTATGTTGCCCAGGCTGGTCTCAAACTCCTGGGCTCAAGCACTCCTCCCACCTGGCCTCTCAAAGTGCTGGGATTGTAGGCGTGAGCCACGGTGCCCGAACAGAGGAAATAAGCTTCTACACTTCACTCAAACTGATAAAATGATACTCACTAGATAAGTTATGTATATATGATGTAATACTTAGAATAACCACTAAAAAAGCTATACAAAAATATACATATACTCAACACCACACTAGGTAAATCGAAATGGAATTCTACATGTTCAAGTAACGCACAGAAAAATAGGAAAAAGGAAACAGATAAACAAAAACAGAGCCAGAAAAATAGAAAGACAGACTTAAGCCCTAACATGTCAGTAATGACATTAAATACAAATGGTCTACATACATCAATCAAAACACAGTAACTGGCAGAGTAGATTAGAAAACATTATCCAAATATATACTATCTAGGCCGGGTGCAGTGGCTCACACCAGTAATCCCAGCACTTTTGGAGGATGAAGCAGGTGGATCACGTGAGGTCAGAAGTTCAAGACCAGACTGGCCAACATGGTGAAACCCTGTCTCTACTAAAAATACAAAAATGAGCCGGGCCTGGTGGTGCACACCTGTAGTCTCAGCTACTGGGGAGGCTGAGGCAAGAGAATTGCTTGAACCCAGGAGATGGGGGTTGCAGTGAGCTGAGATCGCACCACTGCACTCCAGCCTGGGTGACAGAGTGAGACTCTGCCTCAAACAAAATAAAACAACAAATATATACTATCTAAAAGTAACTCACTTCAAATATAATAATATAAGCAGGTTGACTGTAAAAGGATGGAATAAATATATTACGCAATTATTAATCAAAAGAAAGAAAAAAGCTATATCAACATCAGATAACAGTGCTTTCTTACAAAACTTACCAACTTTTGTACCTACCAACGATTGCATACCTGGGCATTTATCCCAGAGAAATGAAGAATGATGTGTACATAAAAACCTGCACACAAATATTTATAGCAGCTTTATATAATAATGACCCCCAAACAACCCGGATGTTCCTCAACCAGTGAATGGTTAAACGAACTGCTGGACTTCCATGTGATGGAATACTACTCAGCAATGAAAAGCAATGGACTAGTAACACACGCAACAACCTGAATGAAGCTCCACAGAATTACGCTGAATGAAAACAGCCAATCCCCAAAGGTTACATACTATATGAATCCATTTATATAACATTCTTGAAATGAAATGACATTACAGAGCTGAAAAACAGATCAGTGGTTGCCAGAGGTTGAAGAGAGGATGAGGGTAGGAAAGAAATGAATGTGGACATTAGGTAACAGGAGGTATCCTTCTGATGAAGCACCTGTTCTGTATCTTGCATGTATCAATGTCAATACCCTGGGTGTGACATTGTACTATATTTATAGAATATAGATTTTTACTCTATATTTTACCATTGAGTGTTTAAAAAGTTCACAGGATCTCTGTGTTATTTCTTACAATGGCATGTGAATCTACAATTACGTAAAAATAAGAAGGTTAATTTAAAAAGAAAAACAAAACTTCACGTGTACCATGTTCGTAGCAGCATTATTCACAAAAGCCAAAATGTGGAAGCAATGCAAATGTCCATCGACAGATGAATGGATAAACAATGTGTGGCTTTGGCCTCACCATTGGCCGAGCCCTCCTGGCCCCCGCCTTCCACGCCCTTCCGATTCCACCTCCACCTCCACCTCCCCCTGCCACAGAGGGGAGACCTGAGCCCCCCTCCCTTCCCTCCCCCCTCGGGGGTTGGGGGGACATCGGAAAGGAGGGACCCGCCACCCCCAGCAGCTGAGGAGGGGATTCTGGAACTGAATGGCGCTTTGGGATTCTGAGCAGCAGGGGCAGCGTGCCCAGTGGGCCTGGGGTCCCGGGAGGGATTCCGGAATTGAGGGGCACGCAGGATTCTGAGCACCGGGGCAGAGGCGGCCAGACAGCCTCAGGGAGGAGTATCCTGGCGTCCCCATCCTCCAAAGGGCCTGGGCCCGCCCCGAGGGGGCAGCGAGAGGAGCTTCCCCATCCCTGGTCAGTCCACCCTGCCCCGTCCACTTTCCCATCTCCTCGGTATAAATCATGTTTATAAGTTATGGCAGAACCGGGACATTTTACAGCAAAAAAACAAAAAACAAAAAATATACATGGGAAAACAAAAAAAAACAAACAAAAACAATGTGATATATACACACATGGGAGTATTATTCAACCTTAAAAAGGAAGGGAATTCATGGCCGGGCGCGGTGGCTCACGCCTGTAATCCCAGCACTTTGGGAGGCCGAGGCGGGTGGATCACGAGGTCAAGAGTTCGAGTTCAAGAGCCTGACTAACATGGTGAAACCCCATCTCTACTAAGAATACAAAAATTAGCCAAGCGTGGTTGCGGGTGCCTGTAATCCCAGCTACTCGGGAGGCTGAGGCAAGAGAATTGCTTGAACCCGGGATGCAGAGGTTGCAATGAGCCGAGATCGAGCCACTGCACTCCAGCCTGGGCAACAGAGCAAGACTCCATCTCAGGGGAAAAAAAAACACGGAAGGGAATTCTGACACATGCTACAACATAGACGAACCTTGAGGACATTATGCTGAATGAAATAAACCAGTCACAAAAAGGCAAATAGTGCATAATTCCAATTATATGAGGTATTTATAGTCAAATTAATAGGTACTAAAAGTAGAATGGAGGTTGCCAGGGGCTAAGGGAAAGGGTAAATGGGGAGTTATTATTTAATATATAAACAATTTCAGTTTGGGAAGACGAAAAAGTTCTATAGATTGGGTGTACAACAATGTAAATATACTTAACACCACTGAACTGCATACTTAAAGATGGAAAATTTTATGCTATGTGTATATTACCACAATTAAAAACAGAAATTAAAAAACACTTATAAACAAGATCTTCATGATGGTGACTTTTATTACACTGGGAAGAAACTATCAGAGTAATAAAACAGTACTGACTTATCAAAATCTCTGTACTGTACTTGCTATGGCATTTACTAGGGACTGCAGGAATTGAAAGATGAAGACCAAACCTCATTAGGTACTGAATTAACAGCATCCCCTTATGTGTTACACTGGTTAAAGGTCCAAATTTTAATAAGAAATACTGGTTTTACCTCCTTTGTGTTTGGGAATGGTCACAGTACACAGCAGATGCTGACATGTATGTGTTGAGCATCAGGGTAAACGGGCGTGTGCCACATTTTTGGTGGGGCAAAAGCAAGTTATGGAGATGCCCCCTAACTGGGTAACTTGGCTAACTCCTTCCCATCCCTAGCCCTCCCTTCTCCAAGTTTAAAGTCATGTTGGCTGGGCAGTGGCTTACGCCTATAATCCCAGCACTTTGGGAGGCTGAGACAGGAGAATCACTTGAGGTCAGGAGTTCGAGACCAGCCTGGGCAACATGGTGAGACCCTGTCTCTACAAGGAAATACAAAACTTAGCTGGGTGTAGTGGCATGCACCTGTAGTCCCAGCTGCTCAGGAGACCGAGGTGGGAGGATGGCTTGAGCTTAGGAGTTTGAGGCTGCAGTGAGCTACGACTGTGCCACTGCATTGAAGCCTGGGTGACAAGGCAAGACCCTGTCTCTAAAAATAAAAATAAAATAAAGTCATGTCAAATGAACTGTGCAGAAAGCAAACTGCTCAGCTTCCGACATTCTGCTGAGACATGATAATAGAGTGTCAACTGTTTTTCACAGTTTTCTGTTGGGTAAGGAGCAACTAAACAAAAGCAGGAGCCACACATCCTGTTCCCATGGGAAGGGATGATGCTGTCATAACTAAATCTCGTGCCAGCCAGTGGAAAGTGTTAGGAGGCAAAGTGAAGGAGATATGGCCAGAAAACATGGCCAAAGACAGCAACTGGGCTAGAGAGAGGCGAGTGAGATCACCTGCTGGACCAGCCCCCAGCCCTGACTGACTCCTCAGAGCGCCCGAGTAAGCAAGTCTTATACAAAAACATGAACGAGAACATTCGAGGAAATTCTGGAATGACTCACCACGTAGATCTGTGACAGGACTGAAATTATCTGTGCTTTCTTCCCTCCACTTCCTAACATTTCTAAAATATAACCATTGCTGCGATGATTATTAAATTGAAAAATTCTCTGTAAAATAAAAGAGCAGAGAGATCTCCTTTTTCACAAGAGGGGAACTTAGGCATGCTGGGAGGCCCATCAATGGGGACTCACGGGCCTTTGTTTCCTGCCATCGTCTGCACAAAGCTTCCTGAAGGTGGCCTGATGACAGTCAACCCAGTGGGCGGCGGGGACCATAGGGCAGGAGGAGAAATGGGGCGTCTCTTAAGCTCACGCTCTGCCTATTTTAGCTTTTCTGGGCTGGGACTGAACATCCTGTGTGGCAGTCAGAAAGCTGGCTGGGGTCCTAGGAAAGCTGCCCTGTAGCCTACAGAGGCAAACACGGGATTTTCAAGGACTCCTGTAGAAACCACTCACCGGGGGTAGCTGAAGGGTGGTCACCTGCTGTGTGTCCCGCACATTCTCTTCCTGAAGAAGGAAAGCATCTTGCAGAACTGAAAGAGATCAGAAAACGGTGTCCTAAAGTGGGCCAGGGCCAGGCCTGGTGCTGATACCTTCTGAGCTTCCCGCGGCTCTTCCATTTCCATTTTGGTAGCAAAGAAAATTACAAGAGAGGCACCAACAGGGAACTGTTTCATGATGCTTTTCATAAAACCCCAGTCTCTGTTCTTAACTGTAAAATGAGGATTACAAAATGATGCACATGAAAAGCACTCTGTAAACCACAAAGATTGCTGCAACTTTGTTTCCAGATATAACAAGGGGGGCTGTAACAGAGAGTGCCTGGGTTCATGATGGCACGGTCAATTAAATGAACTCTTTCACCTCAGGTAGGTTCCCGGACCTCAGCATTGTTATCCAAACTATGGGAAACTAAAGGTTAAAACTCTATGGAGTTCAGCCGTGTGTGGTGGTACATGCCTGTAATCTCAGCTATTCTTATTCTGGGGACTGAGGTGGGAGAATCACTTGAGCCCAGGAGTTCCAGACCAGCATGGACAACACAGAGTATTTGTTTCTTGAAAAGAAAAAGAAAAAAAAAAAAAAAAAGAAGAAGAAAAAGAAAAAGCCGTAGAGTTGAGGAATCTATAAGGACTCTTAGGGTCTGCATGTGGTGGCCCATGCCTGTAATCCTAGCTCCTTGGGAAGCCAAAGTGGGAGGATTGCTTAAGCTCAGGAGTTCAAGACCAGTCTCAGCAACATAGCGAGACCTCATCTCTACTAAAAATAAAAAAACTGGGAAGCTGAAATAGAAGGATTGCTTGAGCCTGAGAGATGGAGGCTGCAGTGAGCCACAGCTGCACCACTGCACTCCAGCCTGGGTGACAGAACATGGCTCTGTCGCAAATGGGAAAAAAAAAAAAAGGTAAGGGCTGTTGGCAATCAGAATTACTGTGGAACTCCATAAAAAAAGAAGGAAAATCCTGTCATTTGTGATGACATGGATGAACCTGAAAGACATGCTACGAGCAATAAGCCAGACACAAAAAGAGAAACACTGCATGTTCTCACTTAAACGTGGACTCCAAAAAAGCTGAACTCATAGAAGCAGAGATCAGAACGCTGGTTACCAGAGGCTAGGGAATGAGGGGACAGGGGAGACATTGGTCAAAGTGTACAAAATTTCAGTGACATGAGAGGAGTAAGCTCAGGAGTCCTATTGCACAACATGGTGACTATAGGCAGTAACAACGTACTGTGTACTTGAAAATTGCTAAGAGGGTAGATCTGAAGTATTTTCACCACACACAGAAAAAGGATAGGTATATGAGGTAATGCATTATATTAATTAGCTTGACTTTTTTTTTTTTTTTTAAGAGACTGGTCTCACTATGTTGCCTAGGCTGGAACAGAACTCCTGAGCTCAAGGGATCCTCCCACCTCAGCCTCCTGAGTAGCTGGGACTACAGGTGTGCCACCATGCCCAGCTAAGTAGCTTGGTTTAATCATTTCACAATGTGTACAGATATCAAAACATCACACTATACACCGTAAATACATACAATTTTTTGTCAATTTGAAAACAGAAATTAAACAAAAAACTGTTACCACTGTAGGTACTCCTGAAAGAGGATCTGACACAGTGTCCTAAAGACCCTCATACAAAATGTAAAGTGTGGCTTTGGGACCATCTCACCAGCCTTATTTTGGGCTACCAGGGACTCTGCCACTCTTCTCTCCTGGAATTGGAAACTACCCCTTGTTCAGGCTTCTGCCATCAGCCACATCCCCTGCCAACAGTGCAGCCATGTAAAAATGAGCTCTGTGTTTCAAAAGGTACTCCTTTCTCAGGTTAAGACTTGGAGAGCTGTGCTATAGTCTACCGGTTAACCCCAGGTCACATGTTAAGTCATTATCAAATCAAACCCCAGAGGCCAGTGTCCCTGGCCTTTCAGACCTGGGATACAAAGCCTGCAGGAAACAGCAGCTGCAGGAGTGGCTATATGGAACAAAGGATGGGGCCAGGAGCCCACACAGATGGCAGTGCCATTCTAGGGGTCTCAGTGGAAGGCAGCCTCTTCACTGTGTCTGAAGGGAAGCTCAGGCTGGATGGGCGTAGATTTGAGGAGGTGGCATTTTTCCGTGTGTATGTTCTATTTTAAGTTTCTATCTTCATCTTTATTTAACTTACTTTTACCTCCCAGTTTTATTAAGGTATAATTGACCAAAATTGTATGTATTTTGTGTACAAAAACTGTATAATATAACTATACATTGTGAAATGATTAAATTAAGCTAATTAACAAATCTACACCTCATATATTTTTGTGATGAGAACATTTCTTATTTACTTTCTTAGCAATTTTCAAGTATAAGACGCCTTATTTTTAATCAACATCACCATGCTGTACCACAGATCTCCAGAATTTACTCATCTTAACTAATGGAAACTTTGTACTCTTTGACCGACATCTCCCAGGGGGGAGTTTTATCTTTTAGAGGTGGGTTCTCGCTATGTTGCCCAGGCTGGTCTCAAACTCCTGGCCTCAAGCGATCCTCCTGCTTCAGCCCCCTGAGTAGCTGGAACTATAGGCATGAGCCACCATGCCTGGCTAGGAGGTGGTATTTTAGTTCTGCTTCCTCACACCTGCCACCTTCTGGGATATGTAGTTATCCCAAATATTCACATATATATATATATATATATATATATATACACGAATATGTAGTCATATATATATATATATATATATATATGACTATCTAGTCCCACCCTACCTTTGGCCGCGATAAATGAACACATGGACCCTCTCGAGAATCACTTCGGAGAGTTGCAGACCCTACACAAAATCTAGCTTTTGGGGAAGATCTTCAAGATGAGGAACTATACAGCTCTGACAGGTAGTGCATTCCAATGATTAATTGTCCTAATAGTTAAGGTTTTCCTGATTGCTAACTCTCATCATACCTACTTTGCCTATTGATTATTGCTCATGGAAATGGGAGAGCTGGCCCTGTTTTCCTAAAGCCCATCTGTGGTTGCTGGCTTATCTCAGAACTTTATCAAGAAGCAACTGCACAGCCTGCTGTAGTTCCTGAAACTTCTTCCCCTCCACCTGCACACCTTCCCAGACCCCACTACAAGGCCTCTCACAGCCCCCCACTTCCTGCATAACCCAGGCTACTTGCACGTGCATTATGTGGGCGACTGGCTGCTTCCCTTATGCCTGTTATTACAGGCTAAGTTACGCCCCTCTCAAATTCCCATGTTGAAGCCCTAACCCTTAGGTACCTCAGAATGCGACTGAGTATTTGGGGATAGGGTCTTTAAAGAGGTCATTAAGATAAAATCAGGTCATATGGGTGGGCCCTAATCCAATAGGACTGGTGTACTTATAAGAAGAGGAGATTAAGACACAGACACACACAAAGGAAAGACCATGTAAAGAGACCCAGAGAGAGAAGGTGTCTGTTACACCTGCTCTGCAAACTTCTCTTAGTGTAAACATCTTCCTCTTCCTTTCCCTGAAAGAAAACCGCCTGTCATCAAGAGTCCTGGTGCAAAGCTTGTTGTCAGCTTTCAGGGCCGGATATTCATAGGTTTTCACGGGTCCCAAAGAGAGCCAGTGGCATAAGAGACTTCCCCTCCTAGCTCCTTCTTTTTTTTTTTTTTTGTTTGTTTTGAGATGGAGTTTTACTGTTTTTACCCAGGCTGGAATGCAATGGCGTGATCTCAGCTCACTGCAATCTCCGCCTCCCAGGTTCAAGCGATTCTCCTGCCTCAGCCTCCTGAAACGCTGGAATTATAGACACCCACCACCACACACAACTAATTTTGTATTTTTAGTACAGATGGGGTTTCACCATCTTGGCCAGGCTGGTCTCAAACTTCTGACTTCAGGTGATCCGCCCGCCTCAGCCTCCCAGAGTGTTGGGATTACAGGTGTGAGCCACCATGCCCAGCCCCAGCTCCTTCTAAATGTCTATCTGCAAACTTCTCTTAGTGTTAACATTAGGCACGTCTACAGGCCAAGGAGAGAGGCTTCAGAAGAACCCAAGGCTGCTGATACTTTGACTTCAGACTTCCAGCCTCCTGAACTGTGAGAGAATACATTTCTGTTACATAAGCCATCCAGTCTGTGGTACTTTGTTATGGCAGCCAACAACACACTAATCTCGACTTATAAGCAAGAAAAGGCTGAAGAGTTTATGTGATTGGTACAGAAGTCACTATAGTTTTTCTACACACAGAAATTTAATAGGCATTTTGGTTTTATTACTGAAAAGCTTACCATAACGCCAAACACAACTTCTACAAGTCATAAGAGTCTCCCCTGGCCCCCTAGACACTCTCTTTCCATTGTACCTGTAGAGCACTGTTGCAAGTCCACCCAGAGTCATAAGAAAGTCCCCTTGGACCCCCAGACACTCTCTTTCCACTGTACCTATAAAGCACCATGGCAAGTCCACCCAGAGGAACCCACGTGCCAGACTTCCTTCAACCCAAGGGCGCTGGTTTCCCATGATATGTACTTAAAGTTTTGGGCACCTCAGGCCTTGTGCTCAATCATTTATAGGTTGTATCTCATTTAATTGTCCAAAAACCCCAAAAAAGGTAATTACTATCTCTGCTGGACAGAGGAAGAAACTGAGGCTTTCAGAGTTTAGAAGCATGCCCCAGGTCATACCCAGAAGATTCAAATCTAAGTTTACCTGACGAAAAAACTACTTTCCTGTAGCTACCATGTACTTCATATACATACTCAAACTATGCCTAGCTGATGTTCTGGCCCCACACACACTAGATACTACCCTGTGTCCTCCAAAATATTTCTATATCTCTTTGCAGCATCACAATGCTCCTGTAAACAGGAGGTAGCCAAGGAAACAGAGGTTCCAAGAGACAAGAAATGGCCATGCTCCAGTCATGCAGCAGGCCCTAGCTGTACACTGGCAGTCCCTAGCTGTCATCAAACTGACAAATCCCGCAGAGATGCATCCTCAAAGAGGTGAGAGGGCACCACCTCAATGACACCCACCTACAGAAGAGTTAGCTCTGAGAGGATCTAGAACCATGAAGAGGACAAACATCCTGATGAGGTTCTCATTTAATTGCTCTAGGAAGAGACTCAGACCCTGACAACAGCTCATAGCTCCTCGGGGACAGGAGAAAACTGCTGATGTAAAAGCCATCAGCTTAACAAAAACCGCACCCAGTGCACAGTACGGGGTGTGCGCTCCCCCAAATCACCCCGCTACACTCCCCTGGGCTGCATACCTGGGTCCCCGCTGAGCTGGCTTGGTGGTCTGCTTGGGAGCCCCAGGCACTGTGCCTGGGCTACGGGCTGGGCATCCTGGCTCTTTGCAAGGTCGCTGTGGGGCTCTACCGGCAGCTGCTCCTGCTCCTGGTCCAGAGGACTGTCCCCATCATCAATCACCACAGGGTCTTCACAGTGCTTGAGCTGCAATCCCAGAGACAGCTTTTCAGGGCTAGGTGAAGAGGTCCCATCTCTCCCTGGGCCTGGTGACCATCCACTCCACAGCTGACCATCAAAGGCTCAACTTAGGCCCTGGACTGGGCTATAAATGGGCACGACACTATCATGCCCAAATTAGAGCCTTCAGAGAGTAAAACTGGCTTTCTTAGGAAACTCTAGTCTGGGCCTAACCAAAGTACATGGCTCTGGATGGAATTCCTCATTCCCCAGCCAGCGCACGCATGGCCCCGCCAAAGTGTTTCTAAGTACCAGATCTCTACCCGTCCCAGCCCCACCCCTTCTACTCACCCACTGCCAGGGTCTCCCGGGCTCCCGTTCCAGTGCCTCCACCGCGGCCACAGCCTGCTCTCCGCTCTCAGGCTCCTGCGCCCGCACCCAGCTCTGGATCTCCCGGGGCAGGATGGCCAGGAACTGCTCCAGCACCAGCAGCTCCAGAATCTGCTCCTTGGTGTGCCTCTCAGGCCGCAGCCAGCCCCGGCACAGGTCCCAGAGGCGCTGCAGGGCCTCCCGGGGGCCCGCCGCCTCCTGGTAGCGGAAACGGCGGAAGAGGCGCCGAGAGGACTCAGGGCTGGGAAGCTCCCCCTGGGGGCTAGGGTTCTCTCCAGGTGGGCTCCTCATTTTCCTGGGCTCCTCACTTTCCTTCGGAGCCAAGACTCGGGGGCACAGGGCTGTGGGCATGATGGGATTTGATGGGGGTCAGCAGCAGAAGACGACCCTATTTCCAAACAGAAATCACTGGCTTCAGTGTTCTGGTCTCCTGTGGTCATTTCTGGGGGACAGTGACAAGGAAACTGTCAATGCCCTCAGAGACCAGCCCTTTGGAGAAGCCCTGGGAAAGGTAGGGAGTGTTGGTGTGGCTGGTCTTTACACACAGGATGAAACAGACAGAAAGATGTCCTCCCCTCACCAGTACCATTACGTGTGGATTCCCGTAAGTGGGTGACTGGATGAACAAGACAGGAAATCTGGGAGAAAGTGGTGGCATTTCAACGTGACACTGCTGTTTTGAGCCTCCCAGGAAACCAACAGCGCCACATGCAGATGTAATCAAGACGCTCTGGTACCTTGAGTGGCTGGGTCCTCCTGGAGAGACCCGAGATGGGCAGGCCAAGCAGGCCACTATCTTGAAGCTCTGGAGCCGAAGTCCCTGTTCTTGTTCTTAAGACCTTTACAAATGGTGCTGGAACGACAACGACAGACATGCATCGGATGAGCCTTCAAGCACATCCAGGAATGGAAAATCCACCCTTCTGGTGGCAGAGGGCTGATGGTGCTGCGTGCTAGATGGACAACCCAGCCAGAATCAGCTTTGCCCAGCAGAGTCTGCAATGGGAGGCAAGGGAAAACAGCCAGAGACAGGGAACATCACATGAGACAGCTACATGCAGTCTACCAGGGACAAATAACACTGCATTTGCAAGTATCAATGGTTTCCTATGAGCCTTCTGCCAACTCTGCCCTGACCTTCAACCTCGCCTCCACCCTATTTTCTATCCTTGCCCTCTTCAAACCACATCCAAGGCTATGGCACACCCACCAAAGCCCTTCCTCGGCCAGGACAGAAGAGTGGGTCCGTCACTGCACAGCTTAGCCCTCAAAGAACCCCTGGACACTGCAGCTGCCACACCCCCAAGGTGGGACTCAGGGGTCCTTACACCTCCCCGCTGGTGTGCAGACAACTAGCCGACACTTCTGCCACAACTAGAGTGGCAAAAGAGACCAGCAACCAGTATACCTGGCTGGTGTTCATGATTCCCACTTTAGAACACTGGGCCCGTGAAAGGGCACATGGGGACACTCACAGTCCCCTTCTCTGCCATCAAGTCTCTGTGATCCTTAGGACCGGCAGTGCCTGCCACTCCCCCATCTGCACGAGGTTGTCCAGCGTGGCCGCGTCTTAACCTCCAACAGCTCACAAGGTGGGAAGGGGGACTCGGGCCTCACTCCCATTTCACAGAAAGACAAGTGATGCCAGAAAAGCTACGAAAAAACGGAGTGGTTCCAGAAACACCCACTGCTCTCTTTGCTTTCCAAAGTAACAACATACACAGAAACGCATATGGGGGCCGTGGAGGCGTCGGGCTGGACGCATTACAGCGCTCCCCACCACCGGATTCCCTTCCAGGGCGGCTCCGGCATCTGGAGCCCGGGGTGGGCCCCACCCGCCCTGCTCGGCGGCCCCCCTGCGGCGCCCATCACACACCTGCAGCGCCCAGGACTACTCAGGTCCGCCCCCCCGGAGCACCGGCGCCCACCCGGGCTGCCACTCGGATCGTCTCCAACCAGACGGCCGCGTCTGTCTTTGTCACGGCGGCACCTGGCGCGTCGGAGGCTCGGAGGAGATGCCTGATGAATGAACTAACGTGAGTGAGGCGGAGGAGGGCCCCGCAGGGGCGGAGCGAGCTCCCAGCCTTTCGCGGAGGAGGGACGGAGCTGGATCGGCAGAAAGGGAAGGAGAAGGTCGCTGTGGGCCAGGGAAGGGGGAGCCCGCCCTCCGCGCCCTCGGTCTCCCTCACACGCGCATCTCCCGTCTCGCCGGCTCCGGGCTCCTCACCTCACAGCCTGGAGCTCCCTCCCGGCGTCCGGCCGAAAGCCCTCCTGTGGCGGCGGAAGTCCAGGGCAGCCGTCCTCATCCTCCCAGCCCGCCCGGCCGGGCGTACTCGCTGAGGCGGGGTCTCCGCAGGCGCCCGGCTCCTTTCCCGGCCCGTCCAGACCGCGTCTCCCGATCATCCGGAAAGCCACGGCTCGGCTCGGGGGCAAATGGAGGCGCCTGAAAAACAATGGTGTTGCTTTCTCCCCCGCCCGCACCTTCCTGAGCGCTGGGCTCTGGGCCGGGAGGCGGCGCCGCGGAGGCCGGGCGCGGGCCGAGGAAGGCGGGGCGGGGCCGGCCGCGGGAGCCGGGGTGCACTCACCGCCGCGGCGCGTCCCTGGTGGCGGGCGGCGCAGGCCTGGCCGCCGCGGGAGCCCGCCGGACGCCGAGGAAAGGAAAGGCCGGAGCCCTCCGGCTCCCTCCCCTGGGACACTTCCTGCTCCGCTCTAGGACCGGGGAGGTCTCCGCATCTCAGTGGTTCGCTCCCCCGCCCCGCGGCCGAGGTGTGCGCTGGGGGTGACATCCGACACCCCCGGCCCGCCCCGCTCCGCGCGCGCCTGGGCCTGGCCGCCGGGCCGGGGGCTTTGTGGGTCAGCCACGTCGCCGCGCCCGGGCCTCCCCACGGGCCCGCCGGTCCCGAAGGTCGGCCCAGGGCTCTTTTCTCCGCTGTTCTCCTTCTCTGGCGCCCCCAGGACACGCGCGCCAGTGGACGCCCGGAACGGCCGACCGGGAGTCGCGGCTGGGGATGGAAGCTGGAATTGGGGGTGCGGGATGGAGCGGAGAGGAGGCCCCGCGCGCCGTCGGCCGCCTCATTTCAGACTCCCCTGCGACCCCCCGGCCAGCCGAAGCCCGGGCCGCCCAGCCCCTCCTGCCGCTGCGGGACGCCGAAGGTAGCGCTCACATCCGCGCCTTCCGGGCCTGGCGCCCACGTGCGGAGTCCCCGGGTTAGGAAAGGCCACTCCGCATCCGGAGGCCACTCCCAGCCTCGAGACGACCCTGGGGTTGCGCAGAGGGGCTGCGGTGAGTCCTGGCCCTGAGTGGGGGTCACGGGGCTCGTTGCTCGCTGAAGTGAACACGGTTGCCGCTGTGCACAGTGGCCGAGGGAGAGGAGAGGATGAGGGACTCTGACCCAAGGTTATGTGGCAGTGAGGGGCAAGCAGAAATGAGGGCCTCCGGACCCCACCCCGACACAGGGCTGCTGGCCGCTGCACTATGCTGAATATAGCCCAAATTCTTACATGGGTCGTCCCCGGGGAATGCTCATTTTTCAGGCTCCAGAGCTTGAGAGAAAGTGCGAACCCGGTCCCTGAGCAGGGCTGATTCCCATGGCCCCTTTTCCATCTGCTCTGCACCGAAATTGGATTCTCCTACGCAGAGGAGAAGGTGAAGAAGATTCTCCATCTTCCGGAGGGTAGCTACTGCCGGTAGCTCCGATTTCCTTCGGATCCCCTTTCAAGGGCAAGCAGAAGGAAATCAGTTTCTCCAAAGAAAGTGGCCCGGCTGAGTAAGTGGGAACAAGGTGGTTGGACTGAGCAGGATCCTTTAGCTCCGTTGCTCTTCTAATCCCGTGGCCCTGGGCACCGCCACTTCCTCCTCTGAACTGCTGGAATAATCACTTCTGACTAGCAGAGTTACTGGGAGCCGCTGTTTGCCAGTGTTCACATTCTGACTTTAGCAGGAGATGGAGCAAGCGAAGAAGTGAAGCCCTTGTTTGTGAACAGTGATTGTTTCCCGGATGACAGCCAGATGCCGGGCAGGGCCACACAGATCTTAGCTGGAGCCTACAGGTACAAGTGGGAGCCACCCCCTTTGACTTAACTGGACTGGCATTTACAGAACTCATGTATAGCCCACTCTTCAGGAACACCAGCCAGGAACCGTGACATGGAGGAGGGGAATTGGGAGGAACCCAGGGGTCATCAAAGGCTGGTAGGGCTTAGGTTCTTTGGCAAACGTCCTAGTCTGTGGGGTTCCGGAACCCTGGTGCCACAGCTCCCAACCCTGTGATTGGCCCAGGAACTGGCTGTTGAGTGGGCATCCGTGTTCATAGCTCTGCCCCTTGCAACCCTAAAGCAGATAAAATGCAAGAGGCAGAAATTGCTGGCAGACAGCATCCAGTTAATCCCCACTACCCAGTTCAGTTTCTTCCCCTGACCTGACACGTCCCTGCCCAGCTGTGCCTCTCACTGTTCACCTTTTGAGGCACAAAACAGGCTGTTTATGCTGCTGCTGCATTTAGCTCAAAACAGGGCTTAAGAGTCAACGTTCTGGAGTCAGGCACCTGGATTAAATCCTGCCCCATCAATTCCTAGCCAGGTGACCTCAGGCCTACATAACCTTTCTGTACCTCAGTTTCCTCATCCAGAAAACAGGGATGATGCTGTCTACCTCGTTTGATGGTTGTGCGGGATCGAAGATTCAGTCATTCAGCAAACCTAGACCGAGTACCTACTGTGCATTCATGAGTGCTAGGCAGCCAGCCTTCCAGGTGCTCAGGTACATCTGTGAACACAACTGGCTATTGGAGGAAGCAAAATCAGTAACATGACCTGCTCTTTTTGGTCTGTGCTACAAAAGAAAAGGAAAGTGGAGAGGCATCAGGAAGTCAGGAGGGCTGGGGAGGGGCTGGTAACAGTCGTGGTATTAAAGAGGAGGGCAGGCAGGCCTTACTGTGAAGATGGTATTTGAGATGAAGTAGTTGATCAGAGTCCCTCTTTGACACATGGAGACCACCTTGACAGCAAAGGCCCTAAGGGGGAGCGGTGCAAAGCAAGGTGGCTGGTGAACGAGAGGAGAGGGATGGTATAGAGCTGGGTGGGGGCACAGGAGCCCATGGGGAAGGTGTTCGCCTCTGGATGAAGGGGGGTTGTGTCAGATACCACGGGTGAAGCATCGGGAAGAGGACCCTGCCTGTAAATCCTGCTCAAGGACTGCACCATCATCATGCCCAATGTGTGTGTGTATTAGGTTTGTATGAATATAATATTGCCAATTGTATCTGTTTTTATGAAATGTTTGCTATGCGCCAATGATTATTCCATCCATGGGGAGACCATAGAAGAACGATCCAAGGAGTTGGGAGGGGAATCAAATAATAAATCAGCGATTCTGCAGTATAATGCCATTGGTGATAGGTGTCATGAAAGAAATACAACATGGTGGGGAGGAGTGTGCTGGGGATGTTCAGGTAGGGCCTCTGTCAGGAGGTGACATTTGAGTGGAGAGCAGGTGGGGGGCCCCGAGCAGAGGTGTGTGGGAAGAGTATTCCAGCAGAGGAAACAGCGTGTGCTTGCTCAGCTGGGCAGAGGAGTAGTGAGAGAATGGTGAGGCTGGAACCAGGTCACCAGATTTTATAGTCATTAGGGGTTTCAAGTAGGAGTGTGGCCTAACGGAATCTTGATTTTATCAAGATCACTGTGCAGAACAGATGAAGCAGAGTCCCTGTTAGGAATTGCTGTAGAGATCCAGGCAGGAGATGCTCGGTTCCTGGAGTTGACTGGTGGAGGCACAGCTGGTGAACAGTAGGCCCAATCCAGGCTCTGTGTTGAAGGCATGCTGCCTGTGTTAGAGAAGTGAGGAACAGCTGTGACTGGGGCTGAAACTGGGTGACTGAACAGGCCCTCTAGAGATGGCAGATGCAAGGAAGCAGGTTTCCAGAAGGGGTTGGGTTTGGGGTTGAATTGGTGGATTTGGGATTTGCTGGTTTTCAGATGCCCAGGAGAGGAGTGGGGATGACCCTGTGGGATAGAAAGCTATGGCTGGAGGTGGAAATCTGGAGTCACCGTATGTAGCAGGAGTTGGGACTTGAGAGGGTTGAGTGTGTTTTGAGAAGCAGCCCCAGAGAGGGCAGACCCTGCGAAATGCCAGCCCTGGACTGTGGGAGCCCAAGGGTTAGTGGAGGAGGAAAGTGAGGGAGGACGAGGGCAAGAGAAGGGGGTAGGGAGAGCTGCTGCCGCCTTGAGATAAAAGGAAAATTGCAGGTGTGGAGCCCTGGAATCCAAGTGAGCACCTGTGTTTCAAGGAGAGAAAGAGGTCAGGGGGATAAATCCTGCCCCAAGATCAAATCCGATGAGCAAAGAACACTGCCCATTGAATCTGGTAGAGAGTCCCCTGAGCAAAGCAGACAGTGGAGCTCCTGGGCTAGGGCACTTTCTGGAGGAGAAGGGAGATAACAGAGTGGACACAGCCCTGTGGAGAAAAACGGTCTCATCTTAAAGATGGGAGAAATTGCAGTGCATCACCTGGAGGAGGGAGGGCTGGTGCCCGGGCCCACAGGGAGCCAGAGGGTAGGGAAGGCTGCCTCTGGACCCGAGGCAGGTCCACAGCATCTGGGCAGGCAGAGCCTGGGGCAGGCTTCTTCCAACTTTGCCTACACTCCAGTAAAATAAGGAGCGAGTGTGACGTTTTATTTTATGAGCCAACTTGGCTAGCTGTGGTACTCAGTTTTTGTTCAAACACCAGTCTGGCTGTTTCTGTGAGGCTGTTTTTTAGATGTGATTAATAGTTAAATTTGTAGACTTTGAATGCAGCAGGTTACCCTCCATAGCATGGGCAGGCTTCATCCAATCTGTCGAAGGCCGTAAGAGCAAAGACTGCAGTCTCCTGAGGAAGGAATTCCCCCTGCGGCGTGCCTTCCGACTTGCTGCAGCCTCGGCTTTCTGGATCTGCAGCCTGCCCTGCAGATTTTAGACTTGCAAGCCAATCAGTTCCTTAAAAGAAAACAGTCTCTCTCTCATCTCTCTCTATTGATCTCTAGCTCTATATCCCCCACCCCCTTCCCTTCCCCCACTCCACATGCTATTTGTTCCGTTTGTCTGGAGAACCCTGACTGCTACGCAGGGCCCTTAAGTGACAGAAAGGGGGTGAAATGTGAGAGCAGGGGGAAGAGGGCGTGAGACGGCCATCTTGCAGAGTGGAAAGGTGAATGAACGATAGCAAAGGAAACTGTGAATTATATATAACCTGGAAAGTGAAGTGTGCACAGGGAAATGTGATGTGTAACCTAAAGCCCAGGGCTTTGCAGGTGGGCAGCCATTCCACTGTGACATCGCCCCCTGTAGAGGAGGTCATCATTCCGCATAACATGCTTGTAGACTGATGACAAATACAGGTGTGCAAATATGTGAAGCCCCATCACTGGACCAACCGCACCTGCCTTCCCTGGGAGCTGTCACAACCCACAGGCCCCAACCACAGCTTGTGTGGCTAACCAGGCACCAGGGACTTGTATGCTTTTTGCAGTGTGAGAACCTCTGTTGTAAGCTGGGCATAGTAGATATTCAATAAACTGTGGCTTTGGGAACAGTCCTAGGAATAGTAGTGCTAGTTCTTACTGTGTTAGTCACAGACATCTAGGGGCATGGACAGCAAGGCATTAATCTGGTCCCTTATTGGGGCCTGTGGAAAGGGGTCAGCGAGAAGCTGTTCGGTGAAACAGCTTTGCATGATGACATTTTCTCACTATAGAGGCCTCCCAACTGTCACAGAGGCCTGTTCATCTATTTTATTTTTTCTTTTTTTGAAAGCAAAAACACTTTGAGATTTGCAGGTAGACTGACATAACCCACTCTCAGGGGCTCCAGTGAAAGTACCTCTAAAAATGGCCAAGTGGTCACTAAAGAGATGACATCTTTTTCCTTGAAATCAGCGTTGGATGCTACAATCAAGAAAATAAAACAAAGGCCCCAAACACTGGTATTTGGAGCTATTCTTGAGCATTGGGTTGTTCATGCTTATTCAGCCAGACCATCAGGGACAAGCTTGTGCCTTGACAAATTCAGATTTGCAGAAATGACCAGATTTATCGTCTTGATGCAGTGAGCGGGGGAGGGCACCCAGAGGAGGCTGGAACATGGCTTGATAATGGGAGAAGTATTTTTGCGAGGTTTGGCTCCAGATGGAGAAGGAGGAGGAGGAGGGGGAGGGGAGGAGGAGGATGATGTCAGGTGTGATATAAGTGTGGGAGTAAGTCTCCCTTGTGGGATCTTTAAGAATCACTCCCAAGTGGCTGCAGCAATTACAGTCCAAGAATGATATGAAATTACAGGATTTATGCTGCTCCAAGGTCCTGGAGAGGGAGGCACCGCATGCGTGCAGGGGCCATGTTAGAGCCCAGGCTCTGCAGTGCAGTGCAGGTGGGGGGTCGAGAAAGAGAGAACCCGTGGGCAAGTACCTGTGTCGGGGGGTCAGGGTGGGGCACACAAACAGAAGGTATGAGGGTATTTTACTGGTGCATTGGAATGTCGCTGGAGCACAGTCAGGGGAAGGCAAGAAGGGGACCTGGAGCCAGAGAGCAGGCTTATCACACCAGTGTGCCTAGTTGCTTGGGGGACTCACAGCCTGTGTGTGATGTTGAGGCCTCATGGAAGTATGAAGTTTTAATAATTGATAATGTATCAGGGAAGTGGGAGTCACATCTGCACTGGTTGTTGTTTAGAGGGGGGCTCAGGAGAAGCATTAGGGGTTCACTGAGGGTGATGGGCCGTCAGGAGGCAAGGATGCCTTAGTCATTGCATTCCCCCAGTTAAAATGAGTGTAGCAAGTGGGTCTAGGGCGTTCCTGGTTAGAAAGCAGGAGTCTGTCTGTCAAGCAGACGTTGTGGCATTTCGAAGCTTTGGCAAGACCTTGGGGAAAACCATGTGTCCTGTGAATGCACAGTGGGTTACTCGTCTGTCTCCTTAGCCTGATGAAAGGCAGGGCTGCCTGTTCTCCTTTCTCAGTCCTTGCAGATCTTTGCAGATTTTCTCACATTCACTCCTGGAGAGGTTTTTTTTTTCTTTTTTTGTTGCTGCTGTTGTTGTTTTGAGATGGAGTCTCGCTCTGTCACCAGGCTGGAGCGCAGTGGTGCCATCTAGGCTCACTGCAACCTCCGCCTCCTGGGTTCAAGTGATTCTCCTGCCTCAGCTTCCTGAGTAGCTGGGATTACAGGTGCGTGCCACCACGCCTGGCTAATTTTTGTATTTTTAGTAGAGACGGGGTATCACCATGTTGGTCAGGCCGGTCTTGAACTCCTGACCTCGTGATCTGCCTGTCTCGGCCTCCCAAAGTGCTGGGATTACAGGCGTGAGCCACCGCACCCGGCCTGGAGAGGTTTTGATGCTCTTAGGAGGGAAAAGCCCTGATCGTTACAGTTCTGCAGATGTTTCCATGAATGTGAGTTTGATCCTTTGTGATCGTCTTTGCTGTCTGCTCCTTAAATGCGTTGAATCCCAGCATCCTTGGAATTTCAGTCCTTAAATGCATTGAATCCCAGCATCCTTGGAATTTCAGGAGGGAAACTGATGTTCAGAGAAAGAGGATAGTGGTCAGGAACCCAGTGTTACAGGGGTATGTGTGTGTGTCTGAATGAGGGAGGGATGGGGAAGTAGACTTTGTCCAGAATATGTTCAGCATTTGCTAGGTATATTATCTGCATTGTATTGCCTAATTCTCACCACCATCCCAGCAAGTTGGAGCCCTGAGTAGAGTTTGGACTCTGCCTTCCAGAAAAGAAGGGTTTGCTGCAGGCCTCAAATGGGGTGATTGGTTCTTGGGCGAGTAAATGCAGACCCTCTGGTGTTGTAGGACAGTGTTTCGGTCGATCTAGTAAAGGGGGAAGACGTCCTTACTCACAGTTCTGGAATTTTATTTCCAGCTATTCCTTGTATGCCATGTCACTTAGGAAAATTTAAAAAGTATCTGGCTGGGTGTGGTGGCTCACACATGCCTGTAATCCCAGCACTTTGAGAGACCAAGGCAGGAGGATCACTTGAGTCCAGAAGTTTGAGACCAGCCTAGGCAACATAGCAAGAACCCATCCCCACAAAAAATTTAAAAATTGGCTGGGCAAGGTTGCACATACTTGTAGTCCCAACTGCCTGGGAGGCTGAAGCAGGAAGATCACTTGAGCCGAGGAGTTGAGCTATGATTGTGCCACTGCACTCCAGCCTGGGCAACAGAGCGAAACCCTGTCTCAAACAAAACAAGTAAATATCAGTTCTGTTCAGCTTCATGCCACCTTACTCTTTCCATAGCATTTTCTGAAATTCAAGTTACCTCTGACAACTCTGCATTTCTCTCCTCACATCTAGTATTTGCCAATTGATAAAAAGTCTGGGAGCGTTAATGTGTCTTAGATTTATTTTTTTCTGTGCAGTCTCACTTAGAAACCCTAACCTGTATCCTGATTTCACCTCATAGCATAGCACAGACCTCATCCTGGATCCCACACCCTGATGTGTGTCCTGATTCCAGCTCAGAGCACAGACCTCATCCTGGATCCCACACCCTGTTGTGTGTCCTGATTCCATCCCATAGCAGAGACCTCATCCTGGATCCCACACCCTGATGTGTGTCCTGATTCCAGCTCAGAGCCCAGACCTCATCCTGGATCCCACACCCTGTTATGTGTCCTGATTCCAGCTCAGAGCACAGACCTCATCCTGGATCCCACACCCTGATGTGTGTCCTGATTCCGTCTCATAGCAGAGACCTCATCCTGGATCCCAGACCCTGTTATGTGTCCTGATTCCAGCTCAGAGCACAGACCTCACCCTGGATCCCACACCCTGATGTGTGTCCTGATTCCATCCCATAGCAGAGACCTCATCCTGGATCCCACACACTGATGTGTGTCCTGATTCCAGCTCAGAGCCCAGACCTCATCCTGGATCCCACACCCTGTTATGTGTCCTGATTCCAGCTCAGAGCACAGACCTCATCCTGGATCCCACACCCTGATGTGTGTCCTGATTCCATCTCATAGCAGAGATCTCATCCTGGATCCCAGACCCTGTTGTGTGTCCTGATTTTACCTTATAGCACAGACCTCATCCTGGATCCCATACCCTGATGTGTGTCCTGATTCCAGCTCAGAGCACAGGCCTCATCCTGGATCCCACACCCTGTTATGTATCTTGATTCCATCTCAGCAGAGACCTCATCCTGGATCCCACACCCTGTTATGTGTCCTGATTCCAGCTCAGAGCACAGACCTCACCCTGGATTCCACACCCTGATGTGTGTCCTGATTCCATCTCATAGCAGAGACCTCATCCTGGATCCCAGACCCTGTTGTGTGTCCTGATTTCACCTTATAGCACAGACCTCATCCTGGATCCCACACCCTGTTATGTGTCCTGATTTTACCTTATAGCACAGACCTCGTCCTGGATCCCACACCCTGATGTGTGTCCTGATTCTAGCTCAGAGCACAGGCCTCATCCTGGATCCCACACCCTGATATGTGTTCTGATGATTCATCTCATAGCAGAGACCTCATCCTGGGTCCCAGACCCTGTTGTGTGTCCTGATTTCACCTTATAGCACAGACCTCATCCTGGATGCTACACCCTGTTATGTGTCCTGATTTTACCTTATAGCACAGACCTCATCCTGGATCCCACACCCTGATGTGTGTCCTGATTCCAGCTCAGAGCACAGACCTCATCCTGGATCTCACACCCTGACATGTGTCCTGATTCCAGCTCAGAGCACAGACTTCTTCCTGACCTCAGCATCTCTCTCCAGCCTGCTCACTAAGGTGCAGTTTAAGCCATGCTGTCCCTACCCTGGGTATTTTTCCCTCTGTCAGACCCACATACAGGGCAATTCTATTTCTGCCCTCTTGCTATGTGTATTGCTTAAGTGGTGGGAGATGATGGGTTAATTTTTCCATTCATAAACTCTTGACATAAACTGTTGATACACCTGGCCCAAATGGATAGAACAAAGTCTGGCACTTAAATACCCAGCGCAGAATTCGAGATACTTAGCAGGTGCTTCCTCTTCACAGTCCTTCTTCCTCCTCTATTAGCTGCATAAAAACTTTTAAACTTTATAGTGTTTGACATTTCTCATTTTAGTGTATCTTAATCTGCCCTTCTGCCCTTCTGCCATTGAACACTGTAATAATTAATTTTCGGTGTCAACTTGACTGGGCTAAGGGATGACCAGATAGCTGGTAAAACGGTAACTCCAGGTGTGTCTGTGAGGGTGTTTCCCAAAGAGACTGGCATTTGAATCAGACTGAGTAATGAAGATTTGCCCTCACTGATGTGGGCTGGCATTATCCAATCTGTTGAATGCCCAGAGAAAGTGAAAAGGCAGATGAAGGAGGAATTCTCTTTTCTTCTTGAGCTGGAGCACCCACCTTCTCCTGGCCTTAGACACTGGGGCTCCAGGTTCTTGCAGCTTCATACTCTGACAGTGGTCCCCCAGTTTCTTAGGCCTTCAGCCTCGGACTGAGAGTTACACCAATAAATAGCTTCCCTGTTTCTCCAGCCTGCAGATTGCATATCATGAGGCTTCTCAGTCTCTGTAATCATCCAAGCCAGTTTCCATAATGAATACCATCTTCATCTATCTGTTAAAATCTGTATCCTGCTGGTTCTGTTTCTCTGAAGAACCCTAATACAGACGCCACCTGCCAGTTATTTGTGCTCCCACATGAAGTATTCTGAATTCCTCTCTATCTCCAAACATTCCAAGTACTTTCTCTAAGTCTTTTATTTTATTTATTTCTCTGAGACAGGATCTCTGTTGCCTAGGCTGGAATACAGCGGCACAGTCACAGCTCACTGTAGCCTCTACATCCTGGACTCAAGCAATCCTCCCACCTCAGCCTCTCAAGTAGCTGGGACTACAGGCATGTGCCACCATGCCCTGCTAAGTTTTTAAATTTTTTGTAGAGGCGGGGTCTCACTATGTTGCTCAGGTTGGTCTCGAACTCTTGGGCTCAAGGCATCCTCTCACCTCGGCCTCTCAAAGTCTTGGGATTACAGGTGTGAGCCACCATGCCAGGCCACTAAATCTTATAAGCATAGCATGATCTGTTGCAGGAATTCCTTAGCACTCTGTAGCTACCGTTTTTTTAATTTTGCCAGTCTTCTTCCGTCCTCGTTCCTTCAGGCCCAGTTCACTGAATGTGCAAATAGGGGCAGCAGGGAGAGTCTTAGAATGGGTAAAATTGTGTCCCTAACAAGGTTTATGTCCTAACTTTTGGTTCCTGAAAATGTGAACTTAATTTGGAAATGGAATATTTGCAGACGTAATCGAGTTAAGATGATACTGAATAAGGGTCATCATGAGTTAGAGTAGGCCCAACATCCAATGACAGGTGTCCCTATAAGGCCATGTGAGATGACAGAGACAGAGACTGGAGGGATGTGTACAAGGTCAGGAACATCACGGATGGCTGTCACTCACCAGAGTCTAGGAGGAGGCAAGGAGGGATCCATTCTCAGAGCCTTCGGAGACAGCATGGCCCTGCAGATGCCTTGATTTCTGACCCTGTTGTTTCAGGCCACTCAGTTTATGGCAATCATGACACCAGCCCTAGGAAACAAACAGAGGCTTGTTTCCTCTGACACCCACTGACTTGACTGACAGTCTTAGGAAACTTGCTGCCATCCTACCTTTCTGCTTGTTTTATAGTGATTGTTGCCAGACTGTTCACATTAAATATCTTGTAAACAAATCTGAAACCCTGCACTGAGACTTGAAGCTTGTCACCTTCAGCTTTACCCACCAACACTTTTTTTTTTTGAGACGGAGTCTCGCTCTGTCTCCCAGGCTGGAGTGCACTGGCGCGATCTTGGCTCACTGCAACCTCCACCTCCTGGGTTCACGCCATTCTCCTGCCTCAGCCTCCCGAGTAGCTGGGACTACAGGCGCCCGCCACCACGCCCGGCTAATTTTTTGTATTTTTAGTGGAGACGGGGTTTCACCATGCTGGCCAGGCTGGTCTCGAACTCCTGACCTTGTGATCCGTCCACCTCAGCCTCCCAAAGTGCTGGGATTACAGGCGTGAGCCACCGCGCCTGGCCCACTTTTTTTTTTTTTTTTGAAACGAGGTCTTGCCACATTGCCCAGGCAATCTTGAACTCCTAGGCCCACGTGATTTTCCCAAGCAGCTGGGATTACAGGCACACACCCCCATGACCAGCTTTTCCCCTGCCTTTTAGTTCCCACACCTCACTGGTTAAAATTGACAATGTCCCCCAACTCCGATCCATCAGCTCTTTTGAATTCTGGTTGCCTTTTGTTGAGTTGTCTCATGGAATATCGAGATAATTGCCAACAGATCTCAGTGCCTTTCTTTCTTTCCCTCTGAGTTAATTCAACTTGGCATTTACTGGGTATCAAATCAGACAGCAGCCTCACTCAAGCGTGAGCAAGTGGGGCTTATTCTAGATGACCTGGAAACCCCATGGGTGCAATCGGAAGATGAAATAAGTGAGACTGACAGTAATGCAAAGAGGTGGGCGGCACCTCCCAGGGAGAGGAGCAAAATGCCTCCCTGGTGAGTCCCCCCTCCCAACAACAAGACAGCGTAGCAGCCAAGGGAATTGCCCTCTGAAGGTCTGCTGAAAAATCAACTGACAAAATTCAGATGAATAGGAGAAAAGGCATACAGATTTATTCGATCATAGTTCTAATGACTCATAGTTCTAAATGACTCAGAGGCCTTCAGAATGAAGACCCAGAGACACAGGGAAAACCGTCTATTTTTTTTTTTTTTTTTTTGAGATGGAGTCTCGCTCTGTCACCCAGGCTGGATTGCAATGGCACAATCTCAGCTCACTGCAACCTCCACGTCCCGGGTTCAAGCGATTCTCCTGCCTCAGCCTCCTGAGTAGCTGGGATTACAGGCACACGCCACCACACCCAGCTAATTTTTGTATTTTTAGTAGAGATGGGGGTTTCACCATGTTGGTCAGGCTGGTCTTGAACTCCTGACCTGGTGATGCGCCCACCTCAGCCTCCCAAAGTGCTGGGATTACAGGCGAGAGCCACCGCACCCAGGGGAAAACTGTCTATTTTTATGCTGAGGTTCAACAAAGTGTAGATAGCAACGCAGAGAAATGATTGGGGAAAAGGGCATGATCTAAGGCTAACAGGCTGAGTGGGGAAACCCAGCAGGGCATCTGCTTAGATTCTTCCTGGCTTTCCTGTGCAGCATGTCTTCTGGTTACGGGGCAGCCCCTCTATGGTATGGTGGTGGGGGGTCTTATGACCTACAATCAAAAAAGGTAGGTCAGATTATTTATTTATGGTCAGTTTTTATACAGAAGGTGGGGGGAAGTTAGATTAATATTTTTAGGTATAATGGCTGGCTTTAGGGAAAAGGGGGTTCTGGTTTCACTTTGGAGAAGAATTCTAGTTTCTATTGTTGGCCTCAGGGGAAAATGAGGGGCCAGAGACAGGAAGGCAGGAGAAGGTCAGAAAACTTGCTTCTGAGGCTGCTACTGCGGTCTTCATTTTG
Organism: Pongo abelii; assembly: GCF_028885655.2. Lineage (NCBI taxonomy): Eukaryota > Metazoa > Chordata > Mammalia > Primates > Hominidae > Pongo > Pongo abelii. The sequence continues at coordinate 1,633,011 of NC_071985.2, read as the reverse complement.
GGGTATGATCTTCTGAACCCCAAGAACAAGAAGCTTCATTCCCTACAGACGTGTTCACAGCCAGGAGGGGTGGCCTAAAGGTGACTAGGGCACAGTGCATTTGGAGAAGAACTAGCAGGACAATCAGCAGGTCCACATTAGCTCTGGACTTCCCTGCCCTGTCATCAGCCAGGGATGGCTCCAAGGGGGCATCTTTTAGGTTTTGTTTCAGGCTTATTGGGGATTCACCAGCTTAAAAGAAAGAGGCAAGGGCATCCAGGACACCTACACAAAGGTGGGGCCTCTTTTTTTTTTTTTTTTTTGAGACAGAGCCTCACTCTGTCGCCCAGGCTGGAGTGCAGTGGTGCGATCAGCTCATTGCAACCTCTGCCTCCCAGGTGCAAGCAATTCTCAAGCCCCCCAAGTAGATGGAATTACAGACATGCACCACCATGCCCGGCTAATTTTTGTAATTTTAGTAGAGATGGGGTTTTGCCATGTGGGCCAGGCTGGTCTCAAACTCCTGGCCTCAAGCAATCTGCCCACCTCGACCTCCCAAAGTGCTGAGATGACAGGCATCAGCCACCGCGCCCGGCCAAGCCTCTTGAAAACACTATTTGGAGGGAACTGTGTGACAGACTTGGCGATAAGACATGGAGGCCCCCTGGTACACCACGCTAAAGAATTTGGTTTTTACTCTGCAGGCTGGAGTTTATGATTTTTTGCCTGCATCCCCAAGAAAGGCACATGCTCTGATAATTCCTGCTCTATTCTGTTAGAAGAAGGCAGGACTAGGCCGGGTGTCGTGGCTCCCACCTGTAATCCCAGCACTTTGGGAGGCACATGGATCACCTGAGGTCAGGAGTTGGAAACCAGCCTGGCCAACATGGTGAAGCACGGTCTCTACTAAAAATACAGAAAATTAGTTGGGCATGGTGTCAGATGTCTGTAATCCCAGCGACTTGGGAGGCTGAGACAGGAGAATCCTTTGAACCTGGGAGACGGAGGTTGCAGTGAGCCGAGATTGCACCACTGTACTCCAGCCTGGGCAACAAGAGGGAAACTTCGTATCAAAAAAAAAAAGCAAAAAAAAAAAAAAGCAGGACTGCTATTGACAAAGATTTTCTCGACTAAACTCTTCTCAAGCCTTGATTTTTGGGCTTCTGTGTTTATCTCTGCATTGTCTAATCCTGCTAAGTCAGTTTAGCCAGAATCCTGCACCGTTGATACTGATCACCCCGATACCTGATTGAGTTCCTTATCCTCCATCATGGCTCTGGTGATGTGGTATCTGATCACCGTGATATCTGATCAGGTTCCTTGTCCTCCATCGTCCCCTAGGTAATGTCTGATCACCATGGCCTGCCTTCAGCAAGAGTCCCGTTAGGTCCGTTTAGCCAGAACATCCACACCCGTGGTGTTTCTTCTTATTAATTTTCTACTGACCCCCATCCTGCTCCCTGGCTATAAATTTCCACCTTTACCTGTGTTCAGAGTTGAGCCCAATCTCTGCTCCCCACTGTAAAACACTGCTGTGGTGGGTCCCTGTACTTATCTCCATTGGCCACCTGAATAAAGTCTGCCTAACTGTTCTTTAATCAGTAGTATCATAATTTTTTCATAAACACTGTCACATGTTATAATGGGTCTTTCAAGCAACAAAGTGGGCCAGGCATGGTGGCTTACACCTGTAATCCCAGCACTTTGGGAGGCTAAGGCGGGCAGATCATTTGAGCCCAGGAGTTAAAGACCAGCATAGGCACCGTCTCTACAAAAAAACAAATAATAAAACAATTAAGCAGGCATGGTGGCTCGCACCTAGATTCCCAGCTACTCCAGATGATTTTTTTTTTTCTTGAGACAGAGTCTTGCTCCATCACCCAGGCTGGAGTGTAGTGGCACCATCTCGGCTCACTGCAACCTCTGCTTCCCGAGCTCAAGCATTTCTCCTGCCTCAGCCTCCTGAGTAGCTGGGATTACAGGTGCGTGTCACTATGCCCGGCTAATTTTTGTATTTTTAGTAGAGACGAGATTTCACCATGTTGGCCAGGCTGGTTTCAAACTCCTGACCTCAAGTGATTCACCTGCCTCAGCCTCCCAAAGTGCTGGGATTACAGGTGTGAGCCACTGTGTCCGGCCTTGAAAGGATTGTTTAAACTCAGGAAGTCAAGGCTGCAGTGAGCTATGATTGCACCACTGCATCTAGCCTGGGCAATAGTGCAAAATCCTGTCTCTGAAAACAAACGAAAAAGACAACAAGGTGTTAGTGAAAGGTTCTCATCAGGCTAAGGGCATCTTAACAGGTAGCAGGGTTCAGTTAGCATATTTGAGAAGGACAAACTGTAGCCCCAAGGCCAGGAGAGAGAAGTGCAGGTGTCTGGTTCACTGGCCAAGCGACAAGAAAAGATGACGCCACAGGTGGAAAAGTGCACACTTGGCCTTGTGATGGTTATATCCTGTTCTTTAAAATATTGTACAAAAGTAGCTGTGGGTTATAACTACAAGATGTATCTAAAACATAAATGAGCCAGGTGTGGTGGCTCACGCCTATAATCCCAGCACTTTGGGAGGCTAAGGCAGGAGGATTGCTTGAGGCCAGGAGTTTGAGATCAGTCTGGGCAACATAGGGAGACTGTATCAATAAACATTAAAAAAAAGGGCGCAGTGGCACCTGGCTGAGCCCGAGTTTGAAACTGCAGCGAGCTATGACCCCACCACTGCACTCCAGCTGGGCCACAGAGCAAGACACTGGCTTTTTTTTTTTTTTTTTTTAAAGAAAGAAAAATGAATTTTATGTTTAGGCTTGGTTCCCATCTTCAAGATATCTCATTATGTATTTGTAAATATTCCAAAATTAAAAAAAATCCAAAATCCAAAACACCACTGCTTCCAAGCATTTCGGATAAGGGATACTCAACCTGTACCACAGACTGGGTGACATGAACAAACATTTATTTCTGGAGGCTTAGATGTCCAAAATCAAGGTGCTGGTATAATCAAATGGTGGAGATCCCCTCCCTGGTTCATAGAGGGCTATCTTTCTATGGCGGGGGTGAGTAGAGCTCTCTGGGGTTTCTTTTATAAGGGCACTAATTCCATTTATGAGTGCTCCATCTTCATGACCTAATCACCTCCCAAAGCCCCACCTCCTAATGCCATCACAATGGGGGTTAAGATCTCAACATAGGAATCTAGGGGGACATAAACATTCATTCCAGTTATGTCCCCCTAGATTCATATGTTTGGACCGGGCGTGGTGGCTCACACCTGTAATCCCAGCATTTTGGGAGGCCTGTGTGGGAGGATCACTTGAGCTCATGAGTTCCAGACTAGCCTGGGCAATATAGGGAGACCCCGTCTCTACAAAAAAAATAATAAAAAATATTACCCTGGCGTGGTGGTGTGGCTTATGGTCCCAGCTACTTGGGAGGCTGAGGCATGAGAATCACTTGAACCCGGGACGCAGAGGTTGCAGTGAGCCGAGACTGCACCACTCTATTCCAGCCTGGACAACAGAGCAAGACCCTGTCTCAAAAGACAAAAACAAAAAGTTACTTTGCATGCTCATTTATCGTGTGTTGAATTAGAATTTACTTCCATCCTTCGTGTCACTTTCAAAAATCTGTGTCTCACCATCATCAGTCTACTTGACATAATTTCTTTTAAAAGTTCCTCCCTTTGCCCACCCCCCCCATGTAACTGCTCCTATCAGCAAATTCTGAGAATTCTGGGGACTCTGATACATCCTCAGAAATTATCCAGCATCGTATTATCTAATTGAGTTGAAACCAAGGCCAGGAAAGGAAGGACCTAGAGTGCTGGAAGAATTTCTGGGCCACAACCCTTGGTTCTCCCAGTTTCAGGTCTCTTTCTACCAGGTACTGGTGCAAGACTGTCTAGAATTCCAGAGCCTTCTCGATGTCCGGGTCAGACCTCCATGCTCTCCAGCACCACTCCTCCCCAACCCTCTCCAGGGGTCCCCTGGCCTCGCACGGTTCCCCCTCCCCAGCCTCCACCTCCCCATCCCCAGTAAGTGCAAGCAGCTTTCCGGGGCAGGCAGCTGCCCTACACCTGGTGCTTACAGGGAAGTGGAGAGGAGGGGCAGGCGGCTGGAGCGGGGGTCTCCAAGGTGGGCCTGAAGCCCGGCGCTGAGCTCATTTCGCCTCGCCCTACGCGCACCGGCGCAGAAATTTCGGAGGTAGGGTTGAGTCTTGCAAGCTCCTCTCCGCCAGGCTGGGCCGCAGCTGGGCCGCAGCGGACGCCGGCTTCCCCATCACCGCTCAGCAGCTTTGGCCCAGGAAGACCTGCGGCCCTGGCTCCCTTGCAGGGGTGCAGCTGGGGTCTCACCCAATTCCCGGCATAAATGAATGGGAGAGGCCTAGGGGTGAACGTTTATCTCCACATTACTGTGCAGATCATTCAAATCGGGAATAACCAGAACCTCAGTCTTCCCATTTCTAGGGCGGAAAGTCTCTCTTAAACATTTTTGCAGTAAATAATTTTCCTAGAGGACCTCCTTTAAAGGGAAATTGGCGTATTCACCCCTCAATTGTTCCAGTGCTTTGTTTGTGTCAGAAATTAAATGAATAAGCCAGAGAGAACCTCTTGGACCTGCTGCACTAAATTCACAAATGAAAAGTTGATCACCGCTTGAGGGCGAGTGGCTTCTGGGGCTGAGCTCTCAGTGACATTTAACCACGGCTCCTCACCAGGTTCCAGTGAATTTGGAAGAGGAATCCCGTTTTCTCTTTTCCAGAAAAGTCGCTGATTCCCAGTGTTTTTCCTACTGAGGGCTTTTTGAAGCATTCGGAGTTCAGTTTCTCTGGATTGTTATGGGCCCAGCTTCTGGGGCCTGTCCAGTACCACTCCATTTGAGAAGAGAATGAATAGGCAGTTACCTCTCTTGGACAAAGACGTTCCGATCCATCCCCTCTGAACTTGGAAAGAAATCCCCCCCTTCTCAACAGGTCTTGCACCCTTGTTTTTCACCCTATGAGTTCTGCATGGTTTATTCAACATGGTGGGTCTCCACAGATATTTTTAATGAAAGAGGCTGGTGGAGATTAGATGTGAGAGTGTATTGCTTTTTTTTTTTTTTTTTTTTTTTTTTTTTGAGATGTAGTCTCACTCTGTCACCCAGGCTGGAGTGCAGTGGCATGATCTCGGCTCACTGCAATCTCCGCCTCCCGGGTTCAAGCGATTCTTCTGCCTTAGCCTCCCTAGTAGCTGGGACTACAGGCACCCACCACCGCGCCCAGCTAATTTTTGTATTTTTAGTAGAGATGAGGTTTCACCAGGTTTCACCAACCGCCAGGTTGGTCTCGAACTCCTGACCTTGTGATCCACCTGCCTCGGCCTCCCAAAGTGCTGGGATTACAGGCATGAGCCACTGCGCCCGGCCGAGTGTATTGCTCTTATCTGGGAAATAACCCATAGACGTATTTCTGAAGGAGGGCTTTTCACATCTGCCAGCAGGAAGCGTGAGGGGAGCATCCGCCCATCAGAAACTACTGCTTGCTTTAGCACAGCCCTTACCTCCAACAGTTTTATGGTCTCCCTTTTTTGAGGAAAGGAGACATCCTTCTCTAGGAATAGTTTTGGTTTGGGGATCCAGTAGGAGGTAGATCTGTTACAGGACAGGGGTCCCAATCCAGACTCCCAGAGAGGGTTCCTGGATCTCAGGCAAGAAAGAATTCAGGGCAAGTCCACAGTGCAAAGCCTTGTGTGTCCATAAAGCCTAAGCCCTGGCTGGTGTTAAACTCCCGGCCTCAAGATCTCATCAGATCTACCTCCTGCTGGATCCCCAAACTAAATCCAAGCCTCACCACGGCCACCTGTCTGGACCCCAGAATCTAAAGGCTCAACACCAGAGACATAAGCTCATGGACAAATCAAGCAAGTATTCAAAATGTCACAAAACAACTGTTTTATGACTTTGAAACATCTAGCAGAGGCTGGGTGTGGTGGCTCATACCTGTAATCCCAGCACTTTGAGAGGCCAAAGCTGGAGGATGACCTGAGCCCAGGAGTTCTAGACCAGCTTGGGCCACACAGTGAGACCCTGTCTCTACAAAAAAATTTAAGAATTAGCCAGGCATGGTGGCACCCACCTGTAGTCCCAGCTACTTGGGAGGATGAGGTGGGAGGATCACTTGAGCCCAGGAGGTTGAGGCTGCAGTGAGCCATGATTGCACCACTGCACTCCAGCCTGGGTGACAGAGTGAGACCCTGTCTCAAAAATAAAATAAAATTTTAGCCATGAGACTGAAAAAACTCACTAATTTAAAGGGAAATTTGGGGCCAGGAGTAGTGGCTCACACCTGTAATCCCAACTGATATGGTTTGGCTGTGTCCCCACCCAAATCTGATGTTGAATTGTAGCTCCCATAATTCCCACGTGTTGTGGGAGGGACCTGGTGGGAGATAACTGAATCATGGGGGCGTTTTCCCCCATACCATTCTCGTGGTAGTGAATAAGTCTCATGAGATCTGATGGTTTTGTAAAGGGAAACCCCTTCTACTTGGCTCTCTTTCTCTCTGTTGCCTGCTGCCATGTAAGATGTGCCTTTTGCCTTCCACCATGATTGTGAAGCCTCCTCAGACATGTGGAACTGTGAGTCCATTAAGCCTCTTTTTCTTTATAACTTACCCAGTTTTAGGTATGTCTTTATCAGCTATGTGAAAATGACTAATACATCAACTCTTGAAGAGGCCTAGACAGGAGGATTGCTTGTGGCCTGAAGTTTGAGACCAGCCTGGGTAAAATAGCCAAACCTCATCTCTACCAAAAAATTAAAAAAAAAAAAAAAGCTAGGTGTGATGGTGTGTGCCTGCGTTCCCAGTTGCTTGCGGGGCTGAGGTGGGTGGGGTCAGTTCAGCCCAGAAGTTGGAGGTTGCAGTGAGGTGTGATTGCACCACTGCACTCCAGTGTGGGTGACAGACTGAGACTCTGTTTCTAAAGAAAATAAATAAATAAATAAATGAAAGGACAGTTGGATTAAAACTGTGACTCTGTAAATGGAACAAGTTAATCTGTCCCACATAGCTGAGTTGTAGAGAATATAGGGCAGCAAATCTACACCTCAAAGCGCAGAGAGAAAATTTAAGCTTTTTTTTTTTTTTTTGGTGAGACAGACTCTTAGTCTGTCACCCAGGCTGAAGTGCAGTGGTGTGATCTCAGCTCACTGCAACTTCTGCCTCCCAGGTTCAAGTGATTCTCCTGCTTCAGCCTCCCAAGTAGCTGGGATTACAGGTGCCTGCCACCACACCTGGCTAATTTTTGTTTTCGTTTTTGTGTTTTTTTTGAGGCAGAATCTCACGCTGTTGCCCAGGTTGGAGTGCAGTGGCATGATCTCGGCTCACTGCAACCTCTGCCTCCTGGGTTCAAGCAATTCTTCTGCCTCAGCCTCCTGAGTAGCTGGGATTACAGGTGCGTGCCACCACACCCGGCTAATTTTTTTTTTTGTATTTTTAGTAGAGACAGGGTTTCACTGTGTTAGCCAGGATGGTCTCGATCTCCTGACCTTGTGATCTGCCCTCCTTAGCCTCCCAAAGTGCTGGGATTACAGGCGTGAGCCACCATGCCCGGCCTAATTTTTGTATTTCTAGTAGAGACAGGGTTTCGCCATGTTGGTCAGACTGGTCTTGAACTCCTGACCTTAAGTGATCCACCTGCGTTGGCCTCCCATAGTGCTGGGATTACAGATATGAGCCACTGCACCTGGCCAAATTTAAACATTTTTAAGAAGAAATTTGTGTATGTTAGGTAAAGGGAGATTAAAAATGGATGCCAAGGTAACACAGAATCATAGGAATTTACAAGAGCATATAAGGAGACCAATTTTAGGTAGTTTCCAATGTAATACCTATCAGAAATGGGTTCCCTTAATCATTGTATCCCTCCCCCAGTTCAGACGGAGCTGAACTCCCATTTCCAAATGGGTGGTTTCCAATTTGGTCTTCATTTTCCAGCTGGACCACTGAGCTCAGTGCAGAGCCCATTAATGAATAGGGCCAACAAAGCATTTGCAGTTTTCAGGGCCTAATACTTAGGTATTTGAGAAGCAAGCACAGCTGGAAGGCAGAACACCTAGATCCTCAGAAATCAAAGACCCTGTTTTTACATGGAGTCCTGGGTGTCTCAGAGCTGTATTAAAAGCCCAAGAGGGAAATGTCATGGGCCAGGCTGAGCAACATTTCCACAGTGTACCTTGCTGCAAAGGTATTCCCCCTGGGCTGGTGGATGGCCCAGTGCCAGTCAGCCCACTGTGTGATCAGCCCATCTCTCATGGGTATCTTTTTTTTCAGTATTAAGTGTTCCTACAGTCTCCAAGTTTCCAAACTTCACATTTCTTATCTAAATGTTCAAAGAAATGAGTAGTCCCCTATAGTAGTAACCATTTGCTACAACTGCAGTCAGCCACCTCCAAAATTACACTTGCCAGTGACTCACCAGCCATAACACCCAAAGGTAACGTGCTCTCTTACAATACAAAATACTCCTGGTACCCATAAAAGCCAAAAAATATCAGTAAACTCAGACCGGGTGCAGTGACTCATGCCTATAATCCCAGCACTTTGGGAGGCTGAGGCAGGAGGATCACTTGAGCCCAGGAGTTTAAGAACAGCCAGGGCAACATGGTGAAAACCCATGGGTACAAAAAAATTAGCCAGGCGTGTGGTGATGTGCGCCTGTTGTCCCAGCTAATTGGGAGGCTGAGGTGGGAGGATCACCTGAGCCTGGGAGTTTGAGGCTGTAGTCAGCCATGATTGTCATAGGAACAGAAGGCAGAGAAATTCTGGGAGGGCAGTTCCCCAGCCAAGGCCCCACCTTCAATCTGAAAAGCCTGATACTGCCGCCCAAAGTGAGAACTTACATCCCTGTTTTCCCATTCAAACGGTGCCTTTTCCAAAACCACCTGTGGCCTGCCCTACCCCCCATCCCGTGCCCATAAAAACCCCAGGCTCAACTGGCAGAGAGAGGGGAGGCAGCTGGACATCGCAGACTATGGTTGGATATCATTGAGAAGTGGCTTGACTTCAGAGGGACAGCTTGACAGCATAGCTTTTAGAGAGGAGTCCAGCTGGGGATGGCCAGACTTCAAGGGAAGATTACCTTCCTGCTCCATCCCCTTTTCAGCTCCCTTTGCCACTGAGAGCCACTTTCATTGGCAATAAAATCCCCCACATTTACCATCTTTTTATTCACGTGACCTGATTCCTCCTGGACACCAGGCAAGAACTCAGGTGCCATGAGTGTGAGTGCAAAAGGCTGTCACACTGACCCTCCACTGAGCTGTTAACACTGAAGCTGGCCATGGACGGCAAAGCTAAAAGGGCACTGTAACACTTCTGGGGCTTGAGGGATTGTGGGCACTCTCCCCTAAATGCTGCTGTGGGGCCGGTATGCAGTTCGCTTTTGCCAGCACCCAAAAGCGCTCACTCAGGCTTCTGCACCCACTCACTGGTGCTCCCTCTCCGAGCAGTGGAGCAGTGAGTGAATGGAGTTTGCCTCTGCTGGTGCCAAAGCAGCTGGCTGGTTCTAGCACCTGTGCACCCCAGTTTCTGCCCACAAAAGGGTCAAGGAAATATCCTGCTTCAATTGTGTGACAAAACATTTTCACTGGTCCATTTTCAAGGCCTGAAAAATCTAAGCACTGGCAGTCAGTCTGTAAATGTAACAAACCACATGGCTCATGCACCCAGAAGGTCACAATGAGCAAACAGAATGTAGAGGAGGGGTCAGTCCATAAAAGGGAAGAAAGTTTCGTTATAGGGAAATCGAAACTTAAGTGGGAGCTGGGCGCAGTGGCTCACGCCTGTAATCCCAGCATCTTGGGAGGCCGAGGCAGGTGGATCAGATGAGGTCAGGAGTTCGAGACTAGCCTGGCCAACATGGTGAAACCCCATCTCTACTAAAAATACAAAAATTAGCCAGGTGTAGTGGCAAGCGCCTGTAATTCCAGCTACTCAGGAGGCTGAGGCAGGAGAATTGCTTGAACCCAGGAGGCAGAGGTTGCAGTTTGCCAAGACTGTGCCATTGCACTCCAGCCGGGGTGACAGAGTGAGATTCTGTCTCAAAAAAAAAGAAAAGAAAAGAAAAGAAAAAGAAACTTAAGCAGGGAAGGAGACTGGGGTATAACCTTACAAGGAGGACAATGAAACTTAGATGACATCCGGGAAGATTGTAACCCCATAGTACTCGACCAATGAGGAACTAGTGGAGGGACTTGTGTGCTAGAAGATAAATTACCTGTTGTGACTGCCCTGGCTGTGCCTGCCCACCAGACACCCGATCTTGCAAGACCGTTACTAAATGTCTCCTTTTCACTGTTCTTCATGCCTCTAAGTCCATTCTTTGGATTTGGACAGGTGAGTGTGTTTCTCACAAAGCTGGGGGCCCATCTGGGATCCATGTGCCTGTGTGAAGTGGGACTTTGGCTGAGAGGGGAGATGTGTCCCACCCAATTTAGGTGGCCCGCTCTATCTGGGCATCCCAGCTTTCCATAAAAGGCATAAACAAACCCAAGACTATTATTCAGGAGGCAGCAAAAGCAACACAGGGAGAAAAGCAGGCACTGAGGGAACCAGGCCAAGGTAGGAAAATTGGACTATAAGTACTGCCTTGGTCGTGGGGCATTTTTGGAGGTCTCAGGGTATGCAAGAAACCTCCAGGAACGGGGGTTGAGTACACAGGGAAAAACTCAGATGCAGACTGGCAGAAAATGGGAGACAGGAATTCTAGGCCTGGGAGCCAAAGAGACTCCCTCTGACATCCCCTGGATAGTCCTTTGGGGAGATTGTTGCAGGTTTGGTGGAACAAGCCTCAAACCAGGGACAAGGAAAAGGAAAAGATGAAAAAGTATTGCTGTTTTGTCTGGCCCAAAGACCCCATTCGTAAGCCTTCTGTCTTTTGGCCTAAGTTTGGCTCAGATGAGTATTGGGTGTGCCAAGCTTTAATTCTTTATACGAATAATAAAACCCCATCCTCACAAGAAGAGATAGGTTACTCTCTGCTGAATCAAGGAATTAGCCCCCATGATCCCCCTCAAAAAAGAAGAAAAAGAGCCTGGTGAAGAGCCCTCACCCAGTGAAAAGCCCTGGGACCCCCTATCGTGCTTGCCCCTTCATATGTCTCACAAAAAAGGGGACAGAAAGATCAAGGGGCAGCAGGAGGGTTAGAGGAAGAAAGACCCAGAGACCATGGGGGAGCCAAACCAACTGCTCCTTTAAATCCTTATCCAAATTTAAGAAAAGAATTAGAAGAGTGTAAGAGGGATATTGAGAACTTCCCTATCCCTTCCACACAGCAGGCATCTAGCATGTTCCCTCTTAGGGAAGTTCCCATGGGACAGGGAGAGATTGGCTTTGTAAACACTCCTCTTGCAAGTACTGAAGTTAGAAATTTCAAGAAGGAAATGAAACCACTCCTAGAAGATCCCCTGGGTTTAGCAGACCAGCTGGACCAATTCCTAGGACCCAGCTTTTACGCTTGGGCTGAAATGATGTCTATCATGAATATCCTGTTCACAGGAGAAGAAAGGGGAATGATTAGGAGAGTGGCCGCGACCAGTGGGGAGAAGCAACACCCTCCTGGGCAGGGAGACTTGCCAGCCAAACAAAAGTTTCCAAATGTTGATCCCGAATGGGATAATAATGATCCCAGGGACCGGGCCCAAATGCAGGACCTCAGGAAACTAGTAATTCAAGGGATCAAAGAGTCCACTCGTAGGACACAAAATGTCTCAAAGGCATTTGAGATTCAACAAGAAAAAGAGAAAACTCCCTTCACATTCCTGCAGAGGCTCAGAGATGAGAAAATACTCCAGATTAGATCCGGAGGACCCAGTAGGGCAAGGCCTTTTGCAGATTAACTTTGTTACTAAGAGCTGGCCTGACATTACAAAAAAAAAAAAAAATTACAAAAGATTGATGGATGGAATGAGAAACCAATTGAGGAATTACTGAGTGAAGCTCAGAAGGTCTTTGTGAAAAGAGAGGAAGAGAAGCAGAAACAGAAAGTGAACATCATGATTTCCACTGTGGAAGAGGTAGCCAAAAAAAAGATTAGCTCAAGATCCCCCTCAAATGAGACAAGGGAATGATAGATTTCGACACAGAGAAAGAAGGGAAATGCAGGAGAAAGCTCCTAAGACTATGAGTGGCTAGATGTTACAAGTGTGGAAAGCCAGGGCATCTTAAGAGAGAATGTCCTAAATGGAAAAAAGAAGAAGAGATGATCCCCCTCATGACCGCTGATGAATACGATGGGGGTCAGGGCTTCCTTCTGAGTAGGTCCCACCAAGAACCCTTGATAAATTGGAAGGCGGGACCTGAGGGAGAAGAAGTGACATTTTTGGTTGACACCGGGGCGGCTCACTCCTCCCTAATCCACCAACCAAAGGGTACAGAACTCTCTAAGGAAAAACTGAAAGTATTAGGGGTAAAAGGGGAGGGATTACAGGTTCTGATATTCAAGAAAATGTTAATTAGACTGGGACCAGAACAAATTGAGGGGTCACTCTTATATATTCCTGAAGCAGGAACTAACCTACTGGGTAGAGACCTGATTGTGAGATTCAGTTTAGGATTAGGGATAGAGAAAGGACAAATAAAAGTAATGATGGGCCTCCTAACAGAGGACTAGGGAAGAAAAATTAGTCCCCTTTTGTGGTTTGGGAAAGGCAACAGGGGACAGTTAAAAATCACACCCTTACAGATTGAACTAAAACAACCAGGAGAAGTAGTTTGCAGAAAACAATATCCCATTTCTATTGAAGGGAGAAAAGATCTCCAACCAGTAATAGAGGGATTAATTAAAAATGGACTGTTAGAAGCCTGCATGTCACCATATAATACTCTAATTTTTTTTTGAGATGGAGTTTCACTCTTGTCATCCAGGCTGGAGTGCAATGGCATGATCTCAGCTCACTGCACCCTCCACCTCCCGGGTTCAAGCAGTTCTTCTGCCTCAGCCTCCTGAGTAGCTGGGTGTGTGCCACCACACCCAGCAAATTTCTTTTTGTAGTTTTAGTAGAGAAGGGCTTTCACCACATTGGCCAGGCTGGTCTGGAACTCCTGACCTCAGGTAATCCACCCGCCTCAGCCTCCCAAATTACTGGGATGACATGCTTGAGCCTGTGCCCGGCCAATACTCGAATTCTTTGTGTTGCTTATCTGGGAGGGAGAGATTCTGTGTCTGTTCCCAGCCATCTTTTTGCAGCTGCAGGCATCTCCCACCTCCCCTCCCCGCCCCCCACCCCAGTCAGCTTTAGCTTCCCTATCTTAATGTGCCTAAAGGGAAAAGAATGTGCTTATTAAGGCCCACTGTTTATACTGGGCCCGAATGTATGAGTGTGAAGTTTGGTGTTTACCCAGGAGACATCCCCCGCCTCCTTCTATGCTTAAGTTGTTTATCTGTAGTTTATAGCCTGAACTTTCAGGCTACCCTTTGTTAGAAGAGAAGTGATTTCTTTGAACTGCACGAAGTTAGAAAGGAAGCTATTTCAAGAGTGTTAAGGGGAATTATGGAAGGTTTGCAAATTTGATGGGATTATCATACCCCTTGGCATCCTGTGGAAAGGTTAAAAGAATAAACCAAACTCTCAAAAAGCATCTCACCAAACTAAACTTAGAAACTAAAGTGCCTTGGACCAAATGTCTCCCATGGCTTTAGGATTAGGATTCGGACAGTCCCCAGAAAAGACTTGGGATTGTCCCCTACAAGTTATTATATGGACTCCCATATTTGGGCAGGGCTAAAGATCCTCCCACTATGGAAACCGAAAACCAATTCTTAAGAAATTATATACTGGCCATATCCTCCACCCTGTCATCCCTCAGGTTAAAAGGTCTTCTGACTCAAGCTCCGCCTCTTGAGTTCATGGTTCACTACTTCCAGCCTGGCAACTTGGTCTGACTAAGATTTCGAAAGAAGACAAGCTCCACCCAAGCTGGGAAGGTCCCTATCAAGTGCCCCTGAGACAGCCCTGCGAACAACTGAATGGGGGTGGACTCACTACACTGGAATCAAGAGACTGGTGAAAGAGACCTGGAAAGGGAAGGAGAAAGAACAGTGGGAAGTGCATGGGTCACCTGACGAACCCTTAACGTTAACTCTGAGAAAAATTTAAAAAGAAAGCGTGGGCTGGCCGCATTTCTGAAAGGTAATAAGGCTGGGATGGGTTACTACACAAAGAGCAGAAGGTCAAAATGGAAACTGGCAGGGGACTCCCCACTACCCAATCAGGTTGGTGATTAATATGATTAAGACGGTAGCACCCCAAACTATAAGATTTGATGCCTGGCAGGTTTTACCTTTTGGGAATTTGGAAAATCAGAGACAGCTTTCGCAGGCAGACACATATCTTTGCCTTGAACCAGATGCAGGTTACAACAGGGCATCACCCTTCCCCAGCTGGGAGGATGTATGGTGCGCTACCCAATTTCAGGGTTGGACAGTAAACATGGCATGGGTAACTCCAAACTGGAAACCCTTGAAGCATAAACTACCTCTGTCCAAGCGCTCCCCACCAAATAACTGCCAGAATTTAGAATGCTGTCCTGTACTCATCACCCTTGACAATTCAGCCTTTCTAGACCAAGAACCAAAAGTAGCATCTCAGGTATATGGGTTAGGAGAAGACATCACAAGGAAAGACCCCCTAGGGCGATTTGTTCTCAGGCTAATCAAGAACTCAACCTCCGATTTGCCTGGAACTACTCCAACCCCAGACCCTAATAAACACTTTAGTCTACCAAATATTAACCCTAAAATGGTAACAATAATTGAGGTAAAGAATCTAAGACAAACCTTAGAAACTGAGACAGGGTATGGGAATGTGAATGCCTGGGTCAAATGGGTCGTGTTTTCAGTACAAGCCCTCAACAAGAGTAACTGCTACGCGTGTGCCGCAGGACCACCTCAGGCACAGGTGGTTCCGTTTCCCCTGGGATGGAATACTGATCCTAGAGGAATGTGTTGCATGTTGGCTCTATACCAGCACAAGGATGCACCGGGAAGTAAGACTTGTAAGAGTCTGTCATTGCTCTTTCCCGCATCGCGGAGCTCAGATCCCAGAGCAATCCCCTCGTTCTCTGCAGGGAATATGAACTACTCCTCTTGCCTCTCTAGGCAGGGGGCGGAGGTCCATAAGCCTATGGGAGAACTCTCAACTTGTACCCACATCCTAAACATCACTGGTGAGTCGAGGAATGGCAATTACTCAGCTCTCCATACACCCTGGGCTGATGTCTGGTAGTATTATGGGAAAAGGAACCTACTTAACCTGTTACTGTCCAATTGGACCAGGACTTGTGCTTTAGTCTCATTGGCCATTCCTTTCACCCTGGCATCCCATAAGATACTCCAAAATACACATGGCCACTGAAACCAGAGAGATTTCACAAATTCTTTTAATCCCAATGTGTATGTTGACTCAATAGGAGACCCTGGTGGGGGTGGGGGTTGCCTAATAAATTTAAGGCCCGAAACCTAATAGGTGCTGGGTTTAAAGTCAGCACATTTCTGCTGGTCAACTATTAATAAGAATGTGAATTAAATTAACTACATCTATTATAATCAACAGGAATTCATCAGTTATACTTGGGATGCCCTCAAAGGGTGGCTAGCCAGTTAGATGCCACCAGCTAAATGGCCTGGGAAAACAGGCTTGCACTAGACATGATACTAGAGAAAAAGGGAGCGTGTGTGTTACGCTGGGTGGGAAATTTTGTACTTTCATTCCCAGCAATACTGCCCCAAATGGGACCATCACAAAAGCTTTACAAGGACTAACAAGTCTAGCCAACGAACTGGCAGAAAATGCTCAGAATTAATGACCCATTTACGGGTTGGCTAGAAGGCTGATTTGGAAAATGGAAAGGAATGGTAGCTTCAATCCTTACATCTCCCATAATTGCGGCAGGATTCTTAATAGCAGTGGAATGTTGTATTATCCCTTGTGTGAGGGGACTAGCACAGAAATTAATTAAAACAGCTATTAATAAACAAATGCCCATGAGTTACCAGCAAAATAACCTGCCACTATTAGAAACCAAATTAAACTCACTCTCCTATGAGGAAGAAAGTAAACAACTTCTAGAGCGATTCAAGGACCAAAAGGGTTTAAATGAAAATGAGAACAAAATAAGTAAATAGAAAAGGGACGGAATTGGTGAGAAAAGCTTTTAAATGGTCCATTTTCAAGGCCTGATAAATCTAAGCACTGGCAGCCAGCCTGCAAATGTAAGAAACCACACGGCTCGTGCGCCCAGAAGGTCCTAGTAAGTGGACAGAATGTAGAGGAGTGGTCAGCTCATAAAAGGGAAGAAAGTTTTCTTATTGGGAAATCAAAACTTAAGTGGGGAAGAAGACAGGGTAAAACTTTATAACGGGGATAATGAAACTTAGGCGATGTCCGGGAAGATTGTAACCCCACAGTACTTGACCAGTGAGGAACTGGGGACATAAATTACCTGTTGTGACTGCCCTGGTTGTGCCTGCTCACCAGACACCCGATCTTGCAAGACCGTTATTAAAAGTCTCTGTTTCGCCGTTCTTTGTGCCTCTGAGTCCATTGTTTGGGTTTGGATGGGTGAGTGTGTTTCTCACAAATGCACCACTGCACCCCTGCCTAGGTGACAGAGACAGACTGTGTCTCAAAAAAATAAAAATATCAGGGAACTCAATGCAAAAGACTGCAGTGCTTTAGACTTGAGAGTAACCTGCCCATGACTCTTGGGGCTCCATGAGGAAGACAAAAGACCCCCAAAAGGAGGGTGTATGGCACCTTTTTCTGGTTTCTCAAGGGGTCTTGGGACTGCTAGAAGTCCCCTCTAGATTTCTTCATGTGTTATTGAAGGTGGCAGAAAGGAAGAAGGGCTAACAGTAAATGGGAAAACAATTCTTAGAGGGCTCAATTTGGGAAGATTTTAAACTTCCCAAAAAGGCCAAGGAAGTTTTACATTTTTCTCAGTAAAAATCATGCCGACAACAACAACAACAAAAAAAAAGTGAACAGATGGAAGGAACATAAAATTGTTTTTTAACAAAATTTCAGTTGACTGAAAAAAATTCCCAGGGTAGGAACAGGATCCAAAGAGAAAAAGCATTGCTCTATATATTTGCCAGAGAAAAATCCCCCAAAAACTAAAAGAAAAAAGAAAAAGCAGAAGGGCCTTTTGAAAATACACAAGCAGCAAGCTTTCTGTTTCATGAGCACGTGGCCTAACACTGGAGTGGAAAGAATTTCAGCTGTGGAGTGCTCCACCCGCTCTGCTCGTGGGAGGGGCCCTGCCTCTCTTCAGTTTCCCAGCAGTGGTGGGAGACACACGTTTCTTCTGCCCACGGGAGGAAGCAAGACAAAAGAAAAAAGTTGCTATCACACTCTAAATACAGACCAGTTTTCTATCGAAGGTATACCTGAACAAATGACTCAACGCCAAGTCAAATAAGCACCAAGGAGACCAGAACCAAGAAGCCCTTCATGGCTTCACCAAGGTCTCCAGAGAGGAGGCCAAAGTTGCAACCCTGCCCAGATCCAGACCACTCTAGGCAGCTCAAATAAAGGAGAGTTTTAGTAGCTGCAAATGGGGCTACTGTCTGGCCATATTATCTAGGGTTTCAGCCTCTCAGCTGACTATCTGCACACAAAGGCCTGACAACCCGTATCTTCCACAGACGGAAGATTGCACGGCAGTCTGTAAGATAGGAAGTCAAAAGCTGTCTATGGGAATAGACAGGATTGCAAAGTGAAAGGGTACCCCAAAAGGTTAGAATTATGCAAATACCAAACTAACTTTTTACAAATGTTTATTTTTATTTGTTTTGTCCTGAGTTAAAAGATTTGCGTTTCCAAGAGACTGGTTTCCTGACTGGGAATCAAATCTAGGCTGTGGTGGTGAAAGCATGGAACCCTAGGCATTAGATTAGGGTGGCCTATCTTCTTTGTAAATCCCAGGGGGATCCAAAACAGGTAGCTTGGGTGCACTCTCTCTCTATATATAACATATATATATATAATTATATATATATAATTATATATATGTTATATATATATTTTATATAATATATATATATTTGTTTGAGACAAAGTCTCATTCTGTCACCCAGGCTGGCGTGCGGTGTGGTGTGCTTATGGCTCACTGCAGCCTCAACCTCCCAGGCTCCAGCAGTCCTCCTGCCTACCTCCGGCTGAGTAGCTGGGACCACAGGCGTGTGTCACCATGCCTGGCTCATTTATTTATTTATTTATTTTGTAGAGATGGGATCTCCCTATGTTGCCCAGTCTGTTCTCAAACTCCTAGGCTCAAGCAAGCCTTGACCTCCCGAAGTGTTGGGATTACAGGCATAAACCACTGAACCCAGCTACACAAAGGATTTATAACTTAGTCATAAATCTGATTTCTGCCTTAAAAAAAGAAATCTTGCTAAGGGAGTTTCTAAGACTATATATTCCTTTTGTGTCTTTTCATAGGTACTGATAAGATAGCTGTTTAAGACAAGAGCCTTTAGTGGCCGGGCGTGGTGGCTCACATATGTAATCCCAGCACTTTGGGAGGCTGAGGTGGGTGGATCACCTGAGGTCAGGAGTTCGAGGCCAGCTACCCAAGATGGTGAAACCCTGTCTCCACTAAAAATACAAAAAAAAAAAAAAAAAAATTAGCCGGGCATAGTGGTGGGCGCCTGTAATCTCAGCTACTGGGGAGGCTGAGGCAGGAGAATCACTTGAACCCGGGAGGCAGAAGTTGCAGTGAGCAGAGAGATCGCACCACTGCAGTCCAGCCTGGGCGACATAGCGAGACCCTGTCTCAAAAAAAAAAAAAAAAAAAAAAGACAAGAACTCTCTAAAAAGTTTTCTTTTAAAATATAACTTTTTAATTCATTATGTTTTTTCAAAATTTCAACTTTTATTTTAGATTCGAGGGTACATGTGCGGATTTGTTACGTGGGTATATTGCATAATGCTGAGGTTTGGGGTGCAAAGCATCCTTTCACCCAGGTAGTGAGGATAGTACCCGATAGGTAGTTTTTCAACTCTTGTCCCCCTCTCCCCCTCTCCCCTTCTTTCACTCTCCTACTCTCCTACTCTCCCGCTCTAGCAGGCCCCAGTGACTATTGTTTCCATCTTTATGTCCATGTGTATCCAATGTTTAGCTTCCGCTTATAAGTGAGAACGTGGCCGGATGCGGTGACTCACGCCTGTAATCCCAGCACTTTGGGGAGCCAAAGCAGGTGGATCACCTGAGATCGGGAGTTCAAGACCAGCCTGACCAACATGGAGAAACCTCGTCTCTACTAAAAATACAAAACTAGCTAGGTGTGGTGGTGCATGCCTGTAATCCCAGCTAGTCGGGAGGCTGAGGCAGGAGAATCACTTGAACCTGGGAGGCTGAGGTTGCAGTGAGCC
The DNA here is from genome assembly GCF_028885655.2 of Pongo abelii. Taxonomy (NCBI): domain Eukaryota; kingdom Metazoa; phylum Chordata; class Mammalia; order Primates; family Hominidae; genus Pongo; species Pongo abelii. The sequence goes on along the minus strand of NC_071985.2, from coordinate 1,613,623 downwards.
AAGATTGCACTATTGTACTCTAGCCTGGTCAACAAGAGCGAAATTCCATCTCAAAAAAAAAGAAAAAAAAAAGTGAGAACATGCAGTATTTGATTTTCTGTTTCTGCATTAGTTCACTTAAGATAATGGCCTCCAGCTGCATCCACATTGCTGCGAAGAACACAGTTTTGTTGCTTTTTATGGCTGTGTAGTATTCCATAGTGTATATGTACCACATTTTATCCAATCCACTGTTGATGGGCACCTAGGTTGATTCCAGCCAATTTATTTATTCTAAAAGTGACTCAAACCAATAATCATTTTTTATGGAAAGTTCTAGAGGTAGCTTTCCAGGTTTAGAAGTGCATAGGTGTTTGTGGTGTATTTAAAATAAATGGGCTAGGTGCGGTGGCTCACACCTGTAATCCCAGCACTTTGGGAGGCCAAGGCGGGCAGATCACAAGGTCAGGAGATCAAGACCATCCTGGCTAACAAGGTGAAACCCCATCTCTACTAAAAGTACAAAAAATTAGCTGAGCATGGTGGTGGGCGCCCATTGTCCCAGCTACTCGGGAGGCTGAGGCAGAATGGCGTGAACCTGGGAGGTGGCGCTTACAGTGAGCTGAGATCACACCACTGCACTCCAGCCTGGGAGACAGAGCAAGACTCTGTCTCAAAAAAAAAAATAAATAAAAATAAAAAATAAATAAATAAAAATAAATAAAATAAAATGAATGCAGAAGATGCACCCCCTCCCATGATCCCTCCAAAAAAACGCATTCTCAGAAATAGGCTAAGATAGCTGGGCCTGGTGGCTCACACCTGTAATCCTAGCACTTTGGGAGGCTGAGGTGGGTAGATCACCTGAGGTCAGGAGTTCAAGACCAGCCTGGCCAACATGGTGAAACCCCATCTCTACTGAAAATAACAAAAAATTAGCCAGATGTGGTGGCACATGCCTGTAATCCCAGCTACTTAGGAGACTGAGGCAGGAGAATCACTTGAACCTGGGAGGCAGAGGTTGCAGTGAGTCGAGATCCTGCCACTGCACTCCAGCCTGGTGACAGAGCGAGACTCTGTCTCAAAAAAGAAATAGGCTAAGCTAGCAAGAGGCTTGCTGCCATAGAAAGCTAAGGATGGTGTTTACTCATGGCATGCCTTAAGTATCCCACAAATTTGTGAGAGGCTGCCAGCCACAGACCTGTTAATCTGTGATACCTCCTGTGATTGGACTTTCCCAGGACTAACAGGGACTAACAAGCATTGCCATGACAATAGTCCCTTATGTATGGGACTTAATACAAATGACCTTGAGCGCTTGGCACATTCAGAACAGAGTGTGCTGCTTAGTATCTTACTTGTCACAGGGTTCTCAGTCTTTTTAGACTGATGATGTGGTTTGATTGTGCCCCCACCCAAATCTCCACTTGAATTGTATCTCCCAGATTTCCCACATATTGTGGGAGGGACCCAGGGGGGAGGTAATTGAATCATAGGGGGCCGGTCTTTCCCGTGCTATTCTGATGATAGTAAATAAGTCTCATGGGATCTGATGGGTTTATCAGGGGTTTCTGGTTTTGCTTCTTCCTCATTTTGTCTTGCTGCCACCACATAAGTAGTGCCTTTCACCCTCCACCATGATTCTGAGGCCTCCCCAGCCATGTGGAACTGTAAGTCCTATTCAATCTCTTTTTCTTCTCAGTCTCGGGTATGTCTTTGTAAGCAGTGTGAAAACAGACTAATGTAGTAAATTGGTACCAGTAGAGTGGGGCATTGCTGAAAAGATACCCGAAAATGTGGAAGCAACTTTGGAACTGGGTAACAGGCAGAGGTTGGAGGGCTCAGAAGAAGACAGGAAAATGTGGGAAAGTTTGGAACTTCCTAGAGACTTGTTGAATGGCTTTGATGAAAGTGCTGATAGTGATATGAACAATAAGGTCTAGACTGAGGTGGTCTCAGATGCAGATGAGGAACTGGCTGTTGCCCAGGCTGTTGCCCAGGCTGGAGTGCAGTGGCACGATCTCGGCTCACGGCAACCTCCGCCTCCTGAGTTCAAGCAATTCTCCTGCCTCTGCCTCCCAGGTACCTGGGATTACAGGTGCGTGCCACCATTCCCTGCTAATTTTTCTATTTTTAGTAGAGACTGCATTTTGCCATGTTAGCCAGGCTGGTTTCAAACTCCTGACCTCAGGTGATCCACCCACGTCAGCCTCCCGAAGTGCGGGGATTACAGGCATGAGCCACCGAGTCTGGCTGACTCTTGCTATGTTTTAGCAAAGAGAATGAAGACATTTTGCCCCTGCCCTAGAGATTTGTGGAAATTTGAACTTGAGAGAGATGATTTAGGGTATCTGATGGAAAAAATTTCTAAGCAGCAAAGCATTCAAGAGGTGACTTGGGTGCTGTTAAAAGCCTTCAGTTTTAAAAGGGAAACAGAGCATGAAAGTTTGGAAAATTTGTGGCCTGACAATGTGATAGAAAGGAAAAACCCATTTTCTGGGGAGAAATTCAAGCTGGCTATAGAAATTCGCATAAGTAGCAAGGAGCCTAATGTTAATCCCCAAGACCATGGGGAAAGTGTCTCCAGGCCATGTCAGAGACTTTTATGGCAGCCCCTCCCATCACAGGCCTGGAGGCCCAGAGGAAAAAGTGGTTTTGTGGGCTAGGCCCAGTGTCTCCAGGCTGTATGCAGCCTGGGGACTTGGTGCCCTGTGTCCCAGCTGAAAGGGGCCATTGTACAGCTCAGGCTGTGGCTTCAGAGGGTAGAAGAGGGTAGAAGCCCCAAGCCTTGGCAGCTTCCATGTGGTGTTGAGCCTGCGGGTGCACAGAAGTCAAGAATTGAGGTTTGAGAACCTCTGCCTAGATTTCAGAGGGCATATGGAAATGCCTGGATGCCCAGGCAGAAGTTTGCTGCAGGGGCAGGGCCCCGATGGAGAACCTTTGCTAGGGCAATGCAGAAGGGAAATGTGGGGTGGGAGCCCCCACACAGAGTCCCTACTGGGGCACCACCTAGTGAAGCTGTGAGAAGAGGGCCACCATCCTCCAGACCTCAGAATGCTAGATCCACCAAAAGCTTCCACCATGCACCTGGAAAAGCTGCAGACACTCAACGCCATCCTATGAAAGCAGCTGGGAGGGAGGCTGTATCCTGCAAAGCCACAGGGGCAGAGCTGCCCAAGACCATGGGAACCCACCACTTGCAGCAGTGTGACCTGGATGTGAGACCTGGAGTCAAAGGAGATCATTTGGGAGCTTTAAAATTTGACTGCCTCACTGGATTTCAGACTTGCATGGGCCCTGTAACCCCTTTGTTTTGGCCAATTTCTCCCATTTGGAATGGCTGTATTCACCCAATACCTGTACCCCCATTGTATCTAGGAAGTAACCAGTTGGCTTTTGATTTTACAGGCTCATAAGTGGAAGGGACTTTCTTGTCTCAGATGAGACTTTGGACTGTGGACTTTTGGGTTAATGCTGAAATGAGTTAAGGCTTTGGGGGACTGTTGGGAAGGCATGATTGGTTTTGAAATGTGAGGACATGAGATTTGGAGCCACCAGGGGTGGAATGATGTGGTTTTGCCATCCTCTACCCAAATCTGAACTTGAATTGTACCTCTCAGATTTCCCACATGTTGTGGGAGGGACCCAAGGGGAAGTAATTGAATCACGGGGGCTGGTCTTTTCCATGCTATTCTTGTGATAGTGAATAAGTCTCACAAGATCTGATGGGTTTATCCGGGGTTCTACTTTTGCTTCTTCCTCCTTTTCTCTTGCTGCCGCCATGTAAGAAGTGGCTTTTGCCCTTTGCCATGATTCTGAGGCTTCCCCAGCCCATGTGGAACTGTAAGTCAAATTAAACCTCTTTTTCTTCCCAGTCTTGGGTATGTCTTTGTAAGCAGAGTGAAAATGGACTAATACAACTGACCAACACACATGACCCAAAAGTCATGCCATCTCCCCCAACCACTCCCCGGGTTGGCAGAGTCCAAGCAAGAATGCTCCCCACTTGGTCACAAGTCAGGCTCTTGAGAGCCTGACATAAAAGATATTAAACAAGATGAGAGGGAATCTTTATGACAGCAAGACAGAGACAAAGGAAAAAAAAGACTATTTTTGAAAGGAAAAAGATCAGACAACATGAAATAGTCATACCAAAAATAAACCAGCATTTGTGGGTCTAAAATTAGCCTGTATAAATGCTTTTCTTGGCTGGGTGCAGTGGCTCACCCTGTAATTCCAGTACTTTGGGAGGCCAAGGCAGGAGGATTCCTTGAGTCCAGATGTCAGATACATCTGGAACAAGAGGGACTGAACAAGAGGGACTCCATCTTGAAGATGGTTTGGGTGAAAAAAAGCTGAGAACTGCTGGGCCCCCAGGAGCTTAGGCATTCTTAGTCACAGGATGAGTTAGGAGGTCAGCACAAGACACAGGTCACAGCGACCCCACTAATAAAGCAGGATGTGGTAAAGATGCCCGCCAAAACCCACCAGAACCAGGATGGCGATGAAAGTGACCTCTGGTCACCCTCACTGCTCATTATGTGATAATTATTATAATGCATTAGCGTGTTAAAAGACACTCCCACCAGCACCATGACAGTTTACAAATACAATGGCAACATCCAGAAGTTACCCTATATGGTCTAAAAGTGGGGAGGAACCCTCAGCTCCTGGAAATTCCGTCCTCTTTCCCGGAAAACTCATGAATAATTCACCCCTTGTTTAGCACACAATCAAGAAATAACTGTAGGTATACTCAGTTGAGAAGCCCATACCACTACTCTGCCTGTGCAGTAGCCATTCTTTTGTTTCTTTACTTCCCTAATAAACTTGCTTTTACTTTACTCTATGGACTCACCCTGTATTCTTTCTTGTGGGAGGTGCAATAACCCTCTCTTGGGGTCTAGATTGGGACCCCTTTCCAGTAACACAGGAGTTTGAGGCCAGCCTCAACAACTGAGACTCCATCTCTACAAAAAAATAAAAAAGTTAGCAGGGAATGGTGGAGTGCACCTATGGTCCCAGCTACACAGGAAGCTGAGGCAGGAGGATCCCTGGAGTCCAGGAGGTTGAGGCTGCAGTGAGCCATACTGCGCCACTGCACTCCAGCTTGGGCAACAGAGCTGATTCTAAATAAATAAATAAATTCTTTCTTCCCATTTAGCTTAAATTTGGAAAACGAAAAGAAAACAGTTTTACTGTCTGCTTGATTGGATTGCACAGACAGATGCTGTTTGAAATGTTTCTTCCTTGGTGCGGTAAAGAAATAGCACTTGAACATGAATTTAATTTATTTAGTAAGGCCATTTTTACTTCTTGCAGAAAGGGTACACTCGTCAGCAGTTTTGCCACATGAGTACACTGAACAAAGGAGACAGGGTCATTTATAACCTGACGCGTCCACCCTGCTGCTGTATCCGGTTTCCATTGGCTGGAACGGGGCCTCACATTCTGTATTTGTCTCGATTGGCTAGCAACTTAGAACTTTTTAAAAGAGGCAAAGGTAGAGGGGAACAAAGGAAGGAGGAAGTAACTCGTGGAATACTGAGAAAGGTAAAAACACTTTTAAATAAGGAAGAGGAACAGGCTATGACCTAATGCTTGCTTGGACCAGTATAAGCATGCTAGGGCAAATATTTAGGCTAAATTGTGGGAGCTAAGAACATACAGAACATTGATTTCTTTATTACGGCTAGCAGATATTTAAGAATGCTAGCACAGGTCTTTGAATAAATTTTGCTTCTAAGAGAAGTTACTATTTATTCCTAATTAGATGAGGAGAAAAGTCTTTGAAGAGGAACCTCTACTTTACTTTTTACAGATGCCAAGAATCTAACTACTCCCAAATTCTTCCCCTTCTGCTGGTCTGTCAGGCCCCAGGTTCCTTGGACTCCTGGCTTCAGAAGAGCAAAACAGTTTTGGTGATCCTGCTCACAGCGCCAAATCTGTAGGGGCCAAGAGAAAGCTGCTTCACCCTCTGAAGTTTTGCTGCAAAATCAACTGACAAGAGGCAGATTAACAGGGAGATAAGCATACAAAATTTTATTTTAACTCACATAGCATGGGTAATTGTAGGAGAATGATTACTGTGCCACTGGCTTTTTTTTTTTTTTTTTTTTTGAAATGGAGTCTCTCTTTGTCGCCAGGCTGGAGTGCAGTGGCGCGATCTCCGCTCACTGCAACCTCCAACTCCCTGGTTCAAGCGATTCTCCTGCCTCAGCCTTCTGACTAGCTGGGACTACAGGCACGTGCCACTATGCCCAGCTAATTTTTGTATTTTTAGTAGAGACGGGGTTTCACCATGTTGGTCAGGCTGGTCTCCATCTCCTGACCTCGTGATCCTTCTGCCTGGACCTCCCAAAGTGCTGGGATTACAGGCGTGAGCCACCATACCTGCTCCAGCATCTTTTTTGTTACTTGGTTATTTCACTTGGCATAGTGTCCTAAAGATTTATCCCTATTGTCAATATAACAAAATTTCGGCCTTTTTTTTTTTTTGAGACAGAGTCTGGCTCTGTCGCCCAGGCTGGAGTGCAGTGGCGCGATCCTGGCTCACTGCAAGCTGCGCCTCCCGGGTTCATGCCATTCTCCTGCCTCAGCCTCCGAGTAGCTGGGACTACAGGCGCCTGCCACCATGCCCGGCTAATTTTTTGTATTTTTAGTAGAGATGGGGTTTCACCGTGTTAGCGAGGATGGCCTCGATCTCCTGACCTTGTGATCTGCCAGCCTCGGCCTCCCAAAGTGCTGGGATTAGAGGTGTGAGCCACCGAGCCCGGCCAATTTCGACTTTTAAAAGCTGAATAGTATTCAGTTATTTGTGTTTTCCAATTGTCCTTATCCATTTTTTCATCGAGGGAGTTTGGTTGCCCCCACTGTATTTTAATGCAAAACAAAAGGAAAATTTCCCAGGCTGAGAGGAGCAGTAAAGCCTGAAGCATCATTCTCTGCCCAGACCTCAGTGGTGGGCTTTGGGCATTGTTAGGTAGCCCCACTTCCCTTAGGCACTTCCCTTTCCTTTGTTGATTAAAGAAGAAACTGAGGCAAAATTAATATAAGTGGAGTTTATTTGGGCCAAGTTTGAGGACTGTAACCCGGCAGAGATAGAAACAAGTTGCTCTGAATATATCCTCCAATTAGCAGCAGTTGCAAGTGAGTTTTTAGTGGATGAAAGAGGCAGTTCCTCAGCTGTTTATCAAAAATTTACATTAAAATAACATAAGCTATTGGTTAGCTATACATTTTTCTTTGTATCACAAACGCTAGGAACATGAAGATAACAGGTGATGCAGCTAGTCAGGAACAAAATGCCTTTAAACAATTGCCCGCCCCCCGCCACCCCCCCCGCCCCCCGCCACCCCCCCCGCCCCATACTGCTGTCTCTCTGAGCCTGATGAATTTTGTATGCCTCCCCGGGAATTGTTTGAACCTGGGAGGCGGGGGCTGCAGAGAGCCTCGATTGCGTCACTGCACTCCAGCCTAGGCCACAGAGCAAGACTCTGTCTCAAAATAAATAAATAAATAAATAAATTTTGTATGCCTTACATAACTCAGAATGTTCTGGGCTACTTTCTCTTCTCACCTCCAGGAATGGGAAACTGAAGATGCACTCCCAGTGGAGGGGAGTTTACTATGGCTCCAAACACAGTGTCCGCTCTTATTACTCACTAGCAGTCGTGTAGCCTATTCTAAAATTAAAGTGTCTCGAGTGGGACAAATACTGAAAAAAATGTTTTTTACAAGTAATATGCTGCTACTGGGGATTCTGGGGTGATCTATCCTGGGACAGTCATCCTCTGCACCCTGTCTGGCCTAGGGCCAAAGAGTGATCTTGAGCAATCACTGCAGCGGCTAACCCTGGAATCTAAGGCCTGCTCAGAATGCACATCCAGAAGCCCTAGAATGCGGGTGACAAAGCCGTATTTGCACATCCGGAAGCCCTAGAATGCGGGCGACAAAGCCGTATTTGTGCTTCTGTTACTGGAAAGGGGTCCCAATCCAGACCCTAAGAGAGGGTTTTTGGATCTTGCACAAGAAAGAATTAGGGCGACCCTGTAAAGTGAAAGCAAGTTTATCAAGAAAATAAAGGAATAAAGAATGGCTACTCCACAGACAGAGCAGCCCCAAGGGCTGCTGGCTGCCCATTTTGATGATTATTTCTTGATGATATGCTAAACGAGGGGTGGATTAGTCATGTCTCCCCTTTTTGGACCATACCAGGTGACTTCCTGAGGTTGCCGTGGTGTTTGTAAACCGTCATGGCGCTGGCGGGAATGTAGCACGGAGGACAACCAGAGGTCACTCTCGTGGCCATCTTGGTTTTGGTAGGATTTGTCCGGCTTTTTTACTGCAACCTGTTTTATTAGCAAGGTCTTTATGACCTGTATCGTGTGCCTACCCCCATCTCATCCTGTGACTTAGAAAGCCTTAACTGTCTGGGAATGCAGCCTACCAGGTCTCAGCCTCAGTTTACCCAGCCCATGTTCAAGATAGAATTGCTCTGGTTTCAATGCCTCTCACAATTCTGCGGTATTCCAGCCGTGCAGGTGCTGTGGAGATGTGGCGTCCATTCCCGGGACCAGTGGGAACACGCACATGCACATTTGGTAAAGGGTGACCGTGGAGAGGCACAGGCCCTGTTTTTTTTTTTGTTTTGTTTTGTTTTTTTTTTTGAGACAGGGTCTCAGTTCCCAGGCTGGGGTGCAGTGGCACGATCTTGGCTCACTGTAACCCCCACCTCCTGGGTTCAAGTGATTTTCATGTTCCTGGCCTCGTGTGATCCACCCGCCTTGGCCTCCCAAAGTACTGAGATTACAGGCCTGAGCCACGGCGCCCGGCTGCTCTGGTCGTTTTTTTTTTTTTTTTTTTTTTGCTGTTGTTTGTTTTTGTCGCCCAGAGCTGGAGTGCAATGGCACAATCTCGGCTGACTGCAACCTCCGCCTCCCGGCTTCAAGCAATCCTCCTGCCTCAGCCTCCCAAGTAGCTGGAATTACAGGAGCGCGCCACCACCCGGCTAATTTTTGTATTTTTAGTAGAGACGGGGTATTTTTAGTAGAGACGAGGTTTCACCATGTTGGCCAGGCTGGTCTCAAACTCCTAATCTCGTGATCTGCCCGCCTCGGCCTCCCAAAGTGCTGGGATTACAGGCGTAAGCCGCTGCGCTCAGCCCACTATGGTCGTTTTTAAAACAAATTGCAAGGTCATGCGTTTTCCTCCCGAAGTGTTGTAAACCGATCCCTAGCACTGCCAAATTTAGCTGGAGCTGAATTTTTCCACAAGTTGTACTTGGTTGTGACCACCAGAGGGCGCGGAGGACAGTGCGGACGCCGTCAGCGTCTCGGTCACACCCTTCCGTGTCTAGCTAGAAAATGAATGGGAAACCCGGGCACTGAGGCTCACGCCTGTAATCCAGCACTGCAGGGGGCGAGGCGGGCGGATCACTCGAACTTAGGAGTTTGAGACCAGCCTGGGCAACATGGTGAAGCCCCATCTCTACTGAAAATACAAAAAAAAAAAAAAAAAAAAATATGCCTGGCGCGGTGGCTCACGCCTGTAATCCCAGCCTAGGTGGGCGAATCACCTGAGGTCAGGAGTTCGAGACCAGCCTGGCCAATATGGTGAAACCCTGTCTCTACTAAAAATACAAAAATTAGGCTGGGCGTGGTGGCTCATGCCTATAATCCCAGTACTTTTGGAGGCCGAGGTGGGCGGATCACGAGGTCAGGCGTTCAAGACCAGCCTGACCAACATGGTGAAACCCCATCTCTACTAAAAATACAAAAACAATTAGCTGGGCATGGTGGCATGTGCCTGTAATCGCAGCTACTCAGGAGGCTGAGGCAGGAGAATCGCTTGAACCCAGGAGGCGGAGGTTGCAGTGAGCTGAGATAGTGCCATTGCACTCCAGCCTGGGCGACAGAGCGAGACTCCATCTCAAAAAAAAAAAAAAAAAAAAAAAAATTAGCCGGGCGTGCTGGCGCGTGCCTGCAATCCCAGCTACTCCCGAAGCTGAGGCAGGATAATCGCTTGAGCCCGGGGGCGGAGGTTGCGGTGAGCCGAGATCGCGCCACTGCACTCCAGCCTGGGCAACCAGGTGAGACTCCGTCTCAAAGAAAAAAAAAAAAAGAAAAAATGAAACGAATGGGGCGTGTTACGTCACGAAGCCTGGCTTCTTTAACAGCTTCCCCAGCGCCCCAGTCTATATTACTGGGAGTGTAAGAGCGACCAGCCCTGCAGAGGCTTCCCCGTGCCCCGCGCTCCGCGCCCACCCCTCACTCCGCGCCCCTCGCCAACTCCCGGTGCGAGCCCAGGGCACCGAGCCCCGCAGCCGCTCAGGCCCACCCGCTGCCAGCCACCAGCGCACACTGGGTCCTGGGACCAGCACTGAGCGCCTTTTCTGTTTTTTCTTACAAGTACAAGGTTGGGTGTCAGCCGAGCAAGTCTGAGGCCCCTTTCCCGCGCCCTCTGGTGGAAAGTGTTCGCTTTTCTGTACACCCATGTGAAGGATTCACCCCGACCCTCCTCAGGTGGCCTTTACTTTGCAGGAGCAAAGCAAGGTACCGGACATTGTTCCCTCTTTTCTGTTTCTTCCTTTTCTTTCTCCTCTCCCCGCCTCCGTATTCCTCCCTCTTCCTCATTATTTCTTCTTCCTTCTTCCTATTGAATTTGGGATTGAAAAGTTTGAAGCTCCTGAAGGAGGCCAGCTGGTTGGCCTCCCTCTTGCTGACTTTGGGCAGTTTCATGGCTTTGTTTAGAGTTGGTTGTGAGAAGGAAATAAACCATAACACTTCGGTACATTTGTGTTAATTGTTGATACACACGCGCGCACACACAAATGTGAATGGGCGCTTATATATCATTATTTCCCTCTAGATATATCTTTATCTATATTTAGATATTTTGGAGGCATACCTTTTATCCAGGATGGCTCTGTTCACAGAGGGTTGAGCTGTGGACGAAGCATCTCCGTTTCTTGTTTTTGCAGTTTACATTGTGTGTGGTGGGGTACATGTCTGTATTATCTGCACAAAAATTAAAATAATTTTTAAAAAATTTCAGTTGATCAGGAGATACATGTATGCAGCACACAGCTTTCTTCACTTAGCAACACATCAGACGCAGTGTCGATGTGTGGATGAAACCACCATTGCAAAATTATCACTGAGACAGTCAGAGAAACCTGACATGGCTGACTCCATCTTGCTTTTAGCCTCGCAGGCTGGCTATCTTAGCTCATTCCTAAGCATGGGCCTGAAACTGCCATTGCAAAATTGTAACTAAGACAGCAAAAGAGATTGACCTAACCAACTCCATCTTGCTTCTAACCTCCAAGCTGTCCTTGTTCATTCCTGGATGTAGGCTGAACTAACTTTGGGAAGAACTTAATTTATAGTTTAAAACAAAGACGATAACAGCCCTTTCTCAAAACAAACATACTTCCTGCCTGGGGACTAGATTGCTTTTGTAGGATTAACAAATTAGCCACAAGATCAGAAATTATAGTTGAGGAGTCATGCAGCTGGAGGCTGTAAGATTCTGACCCTCCCTAAACTGCTCAGTGCTTGAGATATTTTGCAGACCCTGCACTTAATGGATCAGCTGGCACCACCCAGATGGATAAACTGGCTCATCTGATCTTGTGGCCCCCACCCAGGAACTGACACAGTGCAAGAAGACAGCTTCAATTCCCTATGATTTAATGTCCTACCTAATCAATCAGCACTCCTGGCACACTGGCTTCCCCTCACCCACCAAATTGCCCTTAAAACCTCTGATCTCCAAATGCTTGAGGAGACTGAGCTGAGTAATAATAAAACAAGGCTCCTGCACAGCCGGCTCTGCGCGAATTACTCTTTCTCTACTGCAATTCTCCTGTCGTGATAAATCGGCTCCATCTAGGCAGCCAGCAAGATGATACCACTGGGTGGTTACAGGCCACGCTAACTTTGGGAGAAATTTAGTTTATGGTTTAAATGATAACAGCCCTTCCCCAAAACTAAACTGCCCTGGTAAAACTAACGAAAGGCTACCAAGTTAGGAGGATGACAGGGGCCTGAATTCTACTGAGCTGTAAGCATAATTACCGGCCATTATTCCAGAGGACACAAGATTTGCAACTTGCCCAATTACTCCTGCAAAGAACATCGCTACTGTAGCACCTGAGAATGGGCTTCTGAGATGTCTTTTCAGGTTTTTGCACTTCTGACAACTGATGGCTGCACTTGGACTCACCAGCCGGTCCCGCGTCCCCACCAGAAGCAGAGTCAGCACAAGAGGACAGCTCCGACTCCCTAGGATTTCAGCTCTGACCAGTCAACACACCTGGCTCACTGGCTTCCCCACACCCACCAAGTTGTTCTTAAAAACTCTGCTGCCCGAATGCTCAGGGAGAGAGATTTGAGTAATAATGAAACTGTTGTCTCCTGCACAGTCGGCTCTGCATGAATTACTCTTTCTCCATTGCAATTCCGCAGTCTTGAGAAGTCGGCTCTGTCCAGGCAGTGGCAAGGTGAACCCACTGGGCGGTTACACTGATGTGATTCCCCCTTTGCAGTTTTTACTCTCTTGGTGCTGCAAACAGTTCCTCACTGAGGACCCTTGTATAGGTATCACTGTGAGCATGAATCAGAATTTCTTTAGGAGACATACATACTAGTGGGTATGTGCATGTTATGTAATTTCTCTTAGCACTGTTTCCTCACTCATCAAATAAGGATCAAGTAGTTCTTACCACACAGGGTTATTGTAGAAATAATTTAGTATACATAATATACAATGCAATAACAAGTACTGATGTCTACTTCTTTTAGGTTATATAATAATACCTTATACATAGTACATGTGTGATTATATATATTGCAGTATAGAGTACGATCTATAATTTACAGAACTGTTGTTTATATATAACAAATGCTGTCCTTGCGATAGTTTGCTCAGAATGATGGTTTATGTATACATATGTAACAAACCTGCACGTTGTGCACACGTACCCTAGAACTTAAAGTATAATTTTAAAAAATGCTATAATTCATGTGGTGATTATTGTCTATCAGTTACATCATCGATAGAATGAGGACGTTGTTAACAGTACACACCAGACAGGATGGCTGTGAGGATCTGTGATAGTAAGAATTAGATATTTGGTCTTTGTCCCTGTTTCCCGATGGAGGCTTCTAAACCCCTTGGAATTCCCTGACTGATAGGGGCAAGAGGAAATCTTTTGTTATTCCTAACTAGCCCCTTTCATCCACGCCTGTGTTTATGCTAATGAGGTGACTCCCGGAGGATGAGGGCCGGTTGCCAGGGGAACCAACTTTGCCTTGCAACTTTCAGCTCCAGTCGGTGACTTCCAGAGAAAGAGGAGGGGCTGGAGATAATCGCCAATGACCAGTGATTTAATCATTCATGCTTAAATAATGGAACCATAAGAAACCTAAAGAAAAGGTTTGGAGAGCTGCTGGGTTCAGGAGCACGTTCGTGTGCTGGGAGGGTGTTGTGCCTGGTGAAGGCATGGAGGTGCTGACTCTGCCTCGCATACCTTGTCCTGTCTGTCTCTTTCATCTGGCTGTTGCTGAGTTGTGCTGTTTATAATAATAAATTGGTAACAGTAAGTAAAGCACTTTCCTGAGTTTTGTGAGCCCATTCTCTTGATTTACCAAACCTGAGATAGAGGGATTGTGTGTGGGAACCCTTGAATTTATAGCTGGTCAGTCAAAAGTGCTGGTTAACAACTTGGAACTTCCATGAAGTGGGGGCAGTTTTGTGGGACGGAGCCCATAACCTGTGGGATTTCACTCTAGCTCCAGGTAGACATGTCAGAATTGAATTGTAGGATACCTAGTTGGTGCCTGCTGGGTAGAAGAAAAAAACCCACAGATTTGGTGTCAGATGCGTTGTGAGTAAAACTGTTACAGGAAAGAGGTCTCTATCCAGACCCCAAGTGAGGGTTATTGGATCTCGTGCAAGAAATAATTCAGGGTGAGTCCATACAGTAAAGTGAAAGCAAGTTTTTTAGGAAAGTAAAGGAACAAAAGAATGGCTACTCCATAGACAGAGCAGCCCTGAGGGCTGCGGGTTGCCCATTTTTACGGTTATTTCTTGATTATATGCTAAACAAGGGGTGAATTATTCATGCCTCCCCTTTTTAGACCATAGAGGGTAACTTCCCGACATTGCCATGGCATTTGTAAACTGTCATGGCGCTGGTGGGAGTGTAGCAGTGAGGACGACCAGAGGTCACTCTCGTAGCCATCTTGGGTTTAGTGGGATTTGTCTGGCTCCTTTACTGCAACCTGTTTTATCAGCAAGGTCTTTATGAGCTGTATCTTGTGCCGACCTCCTATCTCATCCTGTGACTTAGAATGCCTTAACCATCTAGGAATGCAGCCGAGTAGGTCTCAGCCTCATTTTACCCAGCCCCATTCAAGATGGAGTTGCTCTGGTTTGCATGCCTCTGACAAAGCCAGTTCAGAGAATTAAGTAGGGTGATGTTTACGAAGTGCCTTGCATAGCTCTTGGACATAATGTTTCATAAGGATTGCAATAACATTATCAAGAAAAATGAATCAAGTTCATTTTAACTAGTGCATATAAATCTGTTAGGCATTGATTGTGCACCTATTTGCAAAGCATGGTGCTGACCCCTGGAAGAGACGGGACAAGGAGGCAACTATATATAGGGTGCCCTGTGAGTGCACATAGAAGAGGCGTAGATTAGGACAGACACATATTGAGGGAAGAGCACGTGAGGACACAGAAGAGAGTGGCCATCTACGAGTAAAGGGGAGAGGCCTCAGAAAAAACCAAACTTCCAGTAACGTGATTATTTTAACAGGGACAACAGATGGCTCTGGGTGGTTCCAGGCACCATGACTGACAGATTTGGAGGTGGAGGGGTGTTTCCAGGAGAACAGAGGAGGCTGTCTATCATCCTGAGGCTCTTGGACAGGAGCTTAGAAGTACAAAAGCACCCTCTGTCAGGGAAGGGATGTGCGCAACTTGGCTGGAGCTGATGGGAGAACAACTTCGCATAAAGCAAACAGAACTCCTGCAATGTGAATGGAGAACCTTAGTGATATGAATAATTTCAACATTTGGAGGTATAACATAGACACCTGAAACCTGGAGAGTAAAGAGCACGCTAGCATCACGTGCGGCCAACTTGGCCGCAAGCTGCTCTGCCAGCCCTCCCCGCACACGTGTCCCTTCACGGAGGCAGAGGAAGGTCATGACCTGGCGGTACTGCTCTCCCTGCCCTCGCCGCACACGTGTCCCTTCACGGAGGCAGAGGAAGGTCATGACCTGGCGGTACTGCTCTCCCTGCCCTCGCCGCACACGTGTCCCTTCACGGAGGCAGAGGAAGGTCATGACCTGGCGGTACTGCTCTCCCTGCCCTCGCCGCACACGTGTCCCTTCACGGAGGCAGAGGAAGGTCATGACCTGGCCGCGCTGCTCTGCCCGCCCTCCCCGCACACGTGTCCCTTCACGGAGGCAGAGGAAGGTCATGCGATGCAGGTGTTGCTCCTTGGGTCATTCCCTGAGCTCCGTTTGTGTGTCAAGCAATCTGGGCACTGGGTATGCAGAGATGAATATACTGGGGCCCATGGACCCGAGGACATGGACTAGTTGGGGGCCAGACATAAACAAATACAATGTGGGACATAACCCCATCCAAAAGCGCCCAAAACACAGTGGCCACAGAGGAGCAAGCCCTTCTTGTCCTGCCTCCAAAAGCCAACTCTGGTTTCTTTCTTTTCTTTTTTTTTTTTGAGGCAGAGTCTCACCCTGTCCCCCAGACTGGAGTGCAGTGGCACGATCTTGGCTCACTGCAACCTCCTGGGTTCAAACAATTCTCCTGCCTCAGCCCCCTGAGTAGCTGGGATTACAGGCACGCACCACCACACCCAGCTAATTTTTGTTTTTAGTAGAGACAGGGTTTCGTCATTTTGGCCAGGCTGGTCTCGAACTCCTGACCTCAGGTGATCTGCCTGCCTTGGCCTCCATAGTGCTGGGATTACAGGCGTGAGCCACTGCACCCGGCCGCCAACTCTGGTTTCTAAAATATTTTAATAGCTGCAGGGATTAATTTTTCATCTTTACACTTCCTTTTCAGAGTTTTCTGGCTTTTCTCACATTATTCTGTGTGGTTCTCCCTTTTCTCCCCCAACTATGTTAACTATTTAGATTAACTGGGGGAGAAATGTCAGATTTATGGTACTGAGCTGATATGGTTTGGATCTGTATGCCTACCAAATCTCCTGTTGAATTGTAATCCCCGATGTTGGAGGTGGGGCCTGCTGAGAGATGATTAGATCATGGGGGAGGAGTTCTGATAAATGGTTTGGCACCATCCCCTTGGTACTGTCTTTGAGATCCTGAGTTTTCATGAGATCTGGTCATTTAAAAGTGTGTGGCACCTCCCCCTCACACTCTCTTGCTCCTGCTTTGGCCATATGGTGTGTGTGCTCCCCCTTTGCCTTCTGTCATGATTGTAAATTTTCTGAGGCTTCCCCAGAAGCTAAGCAGATGCCAGCGGTATGCCTCCTGTACAGCCTGCAGGACCATGAGCCAATTATACCTCTTTTCTTTATAAATTAGCCAGTCTCAGGTATTTCTTTAGAGCAAGGCAAGAACAGTCTAATACATGAGTCTTGTTAGCCAAGGGCATGGTTTATCTCGGCCTTTGTTCAAGCTTTCTTTGGTGACTCTCAATACTTAAAACATTTCTTCATATAGATCTTGCACATTTCTTGTTAAGTAAATGTCTAGGTGGCATTTCATATTTTTGTTCAATTTCATAAAAGCAGTTTTCCTCCTTTTAACCTTTAACTTTTTTTAGTTTTAAAATTTTATTTTTATTTTTTGACAAATTTTAACTATATACACATATAATTATGGGGTACACAGTGATGTTACTATATATATACAGTGTGGAATTATTGAATCAAGCTAATTACTATATTCATCACCTTAAATACTTATCATTTATCCTTCTTGTCTAACTGCAACTTTTTTTGAGTTAGAGGGTGGGGTCTTGCTTTGTTGCCATGCCTAGAGTGCAATGGTGGGTGCAATCATAGCTAGCGAACTGCAGCCCCAAACCCTGGGCTCAAGCAATCTTCCCACCTCAGTCTCTCAAGTAGCTAGGACTACAGGCATATGACACCACACCAGGTCCATTTTTAAAATTTTTTGTAGAGTGAAGTTCTCAATTGTTGCCCAGGCTCAAGTGATCCTCCTGCCTCCGTCCCCCACAGTGCTGGGATTACAGGAGTGAGCCACTGCACCTGGCCCAGCCACAATTTTTACTTCTCCTAATTTATTTATTTATTTATGTTTTATTTCTTTGAGATGGAGTTTCTCTCTTGTTGTCCAGGCTGGAGTGCAATGGCATGATCTTGGCTCACTGCAACCTCCATCTCTTGGGTTCAAGCGATTCTCCTGCCTCAGCCTCCTGAGTAGCTGGGATTACAGACGTGTGTCACCACACCTGGCTAATTTTTGTATTTTTAGTAGAGACGGGGTTTCACTATATTGGCTAGGGTAGTTTCGAACTCCTGACCTCGTGATCCTCCTGCCTCAGCCTCCCAAAGTGCTGGAATTACAGGCGTGAGCCACCACGCCTGGCCCTGGACAGAAGATTTAACACTTGTAAAATTTTCATTTGCCAGTTTCTTAATTGGATTACTGGCTTCAGGGGGAAGCCCTTGGAGGAACAGGGCCAGGAAAGCTTGCATATCTAGGGCCAAATAAGCAGCAAATAAGCAGCTGAAGGCAAAGACAGATCCCCAGAATTAAGGGTGCCATTTTATACTGGGTTCTCCATCCCCAAAAGGAGGGAAATACTACAGGAGAAGACAGTGCAGTGCTGCTACCCTGCGTTTCATTGCAAGGCAAACCAAAGCCAATCAGCCCATTTTGTAATTAGACCATTCCCTATAAGAGTCTTATCTCTCAGTGGGGCTGGGGGTGTTTCCACATTCTTCAGGTGGCCAAGAGCATGCTTCTCTAATCCAAGTGTGCGAACAATCAAGTATTCTTCCGTAACTACTATTAGCCATCCACTAAAGTATATTTCCTACCTAGTTATTAGACACCAAGCGTTTTTAAATAAAGGGAAGTAATTTCTGATACGCCTAAAACTCAAAACCATTAGATAACGCAATGCAAAACAGAACAGAGCCTTTGATTTTGAGAGGGATTTATCTGCTTTTAATTGCTAGGGTTCTACGTGGAAAACAGAGCTTTTTTTTTTTTTTTTTTTTTTCCAAAATGGGGTTTGTGGTGCTTCCTGTTTTTCCCAAGAAGTCCCAGGCTACCAGATGTCATCTCAGGGCCTCTCATGTGTGCATTAAGATTGGCAAGACAAAAAAAATGGAGGAAAATAATTCAGTCAGCTGAGAAGAAAAAAAAACTTTTTCCAGGAAAAACAAGATCCAAGAAGAGAAAAACATAAAGGGCTTTTAAATATATTTATAGCACCAGGCACGGGGCTCACACCTGTAATCCCAGCACTTTGGGAGGCCAAGGCGGGCGAATCACGAGGCCAGGAGTTCGAGACCAGCCTCCTCAACATGTTGAAATCCTGTCTCTACTAAAAATACAAAAATTAGCCAGGAGTGGTGGCGCACGCCTGTAATCGCAGCTACTCAGGAGGCTGACGCAGGGTAATCTGCTTGAGCCTGGGAGGCAGAGGTTGCAGTGAGCTTAAATCTCGCCGTTGCACTCCAGCCTGGGTGACAGAGTGAGACTCCATCTCAACAATAAAATAAATAAATAAATAAACTTCTAGCTTGTTTATCCACTTTTAATTAAGCTGACTTTTAACTATGGTGCTTTTTTAAAAAAAATTCTTTAAAATTTTTTATTACGCAACTTTAGCCATGCCAAGTGGCCAATATTTTTGGCTTTTGAATTCCATAGGTAACTTTCCATATGAAATTAATAAGTTTCAATTAAGGATATAACTTAACCATGGAAACGTAAGTGTCTGAAAGAGACGGTAAGCAGTTTCTTTTTTTTTTTTTTTTTTTTTTTTTTTTTTTACAAGATTTAGAATTTCCCCTAGGGTATTTTAGAGAAATAAAAATTTAAGACAGGAAATCAGAAGCTATCCATGGTGGGGGGAAACCTCAATAAATGGCAAAGTTACATAAGTAAAAAACCAGAAGGGACTCATTCCAGAAGCCGAGAATAGAACCCAGGCTCAGGCCGGGCACGGTGGCTCACGCCTGTAATCCCAGCACCTTGGGAGGCCGAGGTGGGTGAATCACCTGAGGTTGGGAGTTCGAGACCAGCCTGACCAACATGGAGAAACCCCCGTCTCTACTAAAAATATAAAAAAATTAGCCGGGCGTGGTGACGCATGCCTGTAATCTCAGCTACTCAGGTGGCTGAGGCAGGAGAGTTGCTTGAACCCAGGAGGCGGAGGTTGCGGTAAGCTGACATGATGCCATTGCACTCCAGCCTGGGCAACAAGAGTGAAACTCCGTCTCAAAAAAAAAAAAAAAAAAATTAGAACCCAGGCTGCCATTGTCAAAAGACAAAGCCCTAGCCACTGAGTTACAGCATTGAGCAGTTTCTATTGCTCTTCCCAGAAGGAGCTGAGAGAAGCCAGTTTAAAAGTTGCAAAGGCTTTTAGCTGCTCAAGAAAATGTTTAGGGCTGACTATGACATGAATCCCCAAGTTCCTGTCCTCTAGATGGCAGAAACCAGGAGAAAGTATCCCCACATGGTCACAAGGTTAAGCTCTTAAGGACACAAAACAAGACAGAGAAATTTCATCTGCTATTGGTTTCAAGGACCCGTAGCAGTTTGTAGCTGAACAGCCTGCCAGGCTGGCTTGAAACGTGAGCTTGAAAGTGGGTCCTAAACCCACATTCTATCCTGTGATACTCCTTTCTCCATTACAGAACACAGAAAGACAAATTCTTAGCACAAAGTACACCAGATTTGCTACCATCTAAGACTAATTTCACAAGTCCTTTTTCTATTAATCAAACCCTTGCAGAGAGACATATAGTGACGTTTACTGTTTACCCAGACAGAGAAAGAGAGAGAGAGAGGGAGACCAGAAACTTGGCTGGTAAGAATTTCTTACCCTTTTTGCCAGCAAGTATACTAGGCTTCCTGGCTCCCTTTCTCTGCAGCTTCCAGAACAGAGTGGTTTCTAATGACCCTGCTCACTGCAGCATGGCTGTGGGAATCAAGCCACTTTACAAGAGAAAATCACCCTTTCCTGAGCTTTATGGAACCATAGACAAGATTCTTAATTTGCAAGATGCTGCCCAGCTGGCTGCATGGGGAATCAAATTAACAGTTTCCATCCCAGCAAAACACACATAACAAAACACACATTAGTCACCTCGTTCATCACCCAATATCAGCCTGGCGAAGCTCAAAAACTTTTTCTCGTTGGTCCCTGTTGTCTTTGATCCACTCCAGGTGGGGAGGGATGACCTTAGAATGGTAATTCACAATAGGGTCTCTCGGCAAGGCGAAGAGCAGATAGTCACCCCAAGATAAGCCTGTTGAGCCTTCTCTAGGGCTCATCAAATGTGACCAGACAAATAAGGAGGGTTCTCAGTTAGGCCTGCTGGACTTCCATCAGCAACCTCTTCTGAGATCCCCTCCACATATACAAACACACACAAAGATGAGAGGACACAGGCCTTCCCAATTAGATCCCTAACCAAGACCTCCAGGGGTATCCCTTCCAAACTATCCTTCTATTCTCCTTCTGAGAAACCTCCTCGAAATCTTCCTAATTGAGGAGAAGTCTCCCAAACCAGAAGTCTTCCTACTAGTTAGAAGGAGCCAACCAAGACTCCCCAGGAGCTGAAAAGACACCCTGCAATGGGGCTACAGACACAGACATCCCATGGTGGAGCTACAAATAGACATCCCACCATAGGGCTACAGAACCAGTCAGGAGAAGGAAGGAGGCATTGGCAGTGCATAGGATACCAACCAATCTGGATTAGACAACCTGCAATGGGGTTACAGACAGACACCCCACCATGGGGCTACAGACAGACACCCCGTGATAGGGCTACAGTTAAGGGATGTCTCCCCATGACTATTTCTCCACTGCAATTAAATCCATGCACATTGGGTCAGCAGTGCCCCGCCAGCGGTGAGAGTATCAGGGTCAGTCTCCAGTCCAAAAGAACTAGGCAGCTGCTTGGGCAGGCTTCTGGATCTATTGCTGGAGGGGGGCCACTGAACCATGGGCAGGTAGCCACAAGGGCAATCCCGGACGAGCCACCAAATTTGTAACTGTCCAAGGGGTTCACCTTGCCCACTGCCTAGATAGAGTAGATTTATTAAAACGGGGATTGCAGTAGAGAAAGAGTAATTCACGTAGAGCCAGCTGTGTGGGAGACCAGAGTTTTATTATTACTCAAATAAGTCTCCCTGAGCATTCAGGGAGCAGAGTTTTTAAGGATAACTTGGTCGGTGGGGGGAAGCCAGTGAGCCAGGAGTGCTGATTGGTCAGAGGTAAAATCTTAGGGAGTCAGAGTTGTTTTCTTGAATTCAGTCAGTTCCTGAGTGGGGGCCACAAGATCAGATGAGCCAGTTTTTTTATCTGGGTGGTGCCATCAAGTGCAGGGTCTGCAAAATATCTCAAGCATTGATTTTGGAAGCAGTTTAGGGAGTGTCAGGATTCTGTAGCCTCCAGCTGCATGACTCCTAAACCATAATTTCTGATATTCTGGCTAATGTTAGTCCTACAATGTCAATTTATTCCCCAGGCAAGAAGGAAAAGGGCTGTTTGGAAAAGGGTTGTTACCATCTTTGTTTAAACTATAAACTATACACTAAGTTTTCCCCAAAGTTAGTTCAGCCTACATCCAGGAATGAACAAGGACCCCTTGGAGATTAGAAGCAAGATAAAGTCAATTAAGTTAAATCTCGTTCACTGTCTCAGTCATAATTTTGCAAATGTGATTTCATGTGTCCACTTGGGGCTTTGACTGGAAATTACTGTTGTTATTTTTTTTGCTGCTCATGACAACATTTGAATGAGTCTTTTATAATTCTAGTTCAATTTCTCTGAAGAGAAAAGTAACCATTGTTTTGAAGTGACTCATGCACTTCTCTTTTTAGTCTGACAGTCCTGACAGAATATGTTAGCTATTCTCCAGATTTTTTTTTAAAGTCCTAAAAAAAATTTGATTTTTGGGGGGTTACCTTTTACATATTGGTTTTCAAAATTAATATAATTTTTAATTGACAAATTGTAATTGTATACATGTATGGGATACATGATTTCAATACAGGTAAGAGACAGCATAATGTAGAATACTGCCATAAGATAGGAAGGCAGCAGACGGAGCCAAGTGTGTTGGCATGTACCTGTAATTGAAGCTACTCAGGAGGCTGAGGCAGCAGGATTTCTTGAGCCCAGGTATTTGAGTCTAGCCTGCACAATGTAGCAAGACCCATCTAAAAAAAAATTAAAAAAGAAAGATGGAAAAAAAAAACCAAACCCAGGGATTCTCCACAATTAGTATATAAAAATAAAAAGTAGGCCAGGCGTGATGGCCCACACCTGTAATCCCAGCACTTTGGGAGGCTGAGGCGGGTGGATCATTTGAGGTCAGGAGTTCGAGACCAGCCTAGCTAACATGGTGAAACCCTGTCTCTACTAAAAATACAAAAATTAGCCAGGTGTGGTGGTGCACACCTGTAATCCCAGCTACTCGGGAGGCTGAGGCACGAGAATTGCTTGAACCTGGGAGGTGGAGGTTGCAGTGAGCCGAGATGGCACCACTGTACTCCAGCCTGGTGACAGAGCAAGACTCCATCTCAAGACAAATAAACAAGTAAATAAAAATAAGTAAGAAATAAAATAAGAAATAAAGGTAGCAGATGGAGATTTAGGAGACAAGGACTCCAGACATGCTCTTGCTTATTCTATACCTATAGTTCTCAGTGTGTGGTCGGGGGATCCCCATGGAACTCCTGAGATCTTTCAGGGGATCTGCAAGGTCGAAACTATTCATAATCATACTGTGACACTGTTTTCACTCTCACAAGTGTAGACTAGAATTTTCTTTTTCCCTTCTTCCCTTCTTCTCTTTTTTTTTGACAGGGTCTCACTTCACTCCCCAGACTGAAGTTCCATGGCATGATCATGGCTCTCTGCAGCCTCAACTTCCAGCCTCAAGCAACCCTCCCATCTCAGCCTCGTGAGTTGCTGGAACCACAGGTGTGCATCAGCACGCCCAACTAATTTTTAAGTTTTTGTAGAAACAGGGTCTCTTTATGTTGCTGAGGCTGGTTTCGAACTCCTGAGCTCAAGTGATCTTCCCACTGCAGCCCTCCAAAGTGCTGGGACTACAGGCGTGAGCCACTGTGCCCGGCTTAGACTGGAATTTTCAACAGGCTAATGCTCTGTGATATTGCAATAGACTAAAGATGCAGAAGTATTAGAGACTCCAGCTGCTTTCTGCTGAGTCAGATGTGCAAACTGTAAGTCAGTGCTACTCTTCTCAGACTTTTAACAGTTTTTCTGTTTTGGCTTCTGATACAGTAAATATCAACAGATATAATCCCCACACAAAAGCCCCCTGGAGTCCTCATTTTCAAGAGTGTAATGGGGCCTTGAACCAAATCATTTGAGAACTCCTGCCCTAGAAGTAAGAGTGTTTTAAACCCACAGCAAGCCGGCCTCTCTGGGTCTCAGTGTATCCTTTCCTAAAGGAAGGATATGAGATAAGATGATTTCTAGTATCTCCAGATCTGGACAGGTGAAGATGGCCTAACTTGGCTGGTGGGTTTATAAGCGAGTCTGACTTGTGAGGGTGAAGGGAGGGGAGGGCCCCCCATACAGCTAATTGCTCCACAGCGTTGCGCTCTGGGTCTCAAGGAGAGGGATTCCTGCTTCCTTGTTTTGCTCAGTTTGGTGCTTCTGTGTTCTGCTATAAGCAACAGAGAACTTGGCCAAATTAAAATGTTGCTGGGGAGTGAGTGGTAGGTAGGAAAAATTAGGATTGTGTGCTATATTTTGCGGGGTTCTTCAGAGAAACAGAATCCATAGGATACATATAGTATATGAGATTGATTATGGGAATCAGCTCACATGATTCTGGAAACTGAGAAACTCCACCACCTGCTCTCCGCAGGCTAGAGAGCCAGGAAAGCCAGTCGGGGAATTGAGTCTGAGCTTGTAGGCTGGAGAAGTGTAACTGCCCAATGGGCTCACCTTGCCCAGTGCCTAGACAGCCGATTTAGCAAGATAGAGGAATTGTGATGGAGAAAGTGTAATTCACGCAGAGCCAGCTGTGCAGGGGAATGGAGTTTCGTTGTTACTCAAATCAGTCTCCCCGAACATTTGGGCAGCAGAGTTTTTAAGGACAGCTTGGTGGGTGTGAGGAAGCCAGTGAGCCAGGAGTGCTGATTGGTCAGAGATTAAATCAAAGGGAATTGAAGCTGTCCTCTTGCACTGAGTCAGTTCCTGGGTGGGGGCCACAAGATCAGGTGAGCCAGTTAATCAATCTGCATGATGCCAGCTGATCCATTAAGTGTAGGGTCTACAAAATATCTCAAGCCACTGATCTTAGGAGCAGTTTAGGGAGGGTCAGACTCTTGTAGCCTCCAGCTGCATGTCTCTTAAACTATAATTTCTAATCTTGTGGCTAATGTTAATCCTACAAAGACAACCTAGTCCCCAGGCAAGAAGGAGGTCTGCTTTGGGAACGGGCTTTGTTTTAAACTATGGTCTTTGTTTTAAACTATAGGCCGGGCACAGTGGCTCACGCCTGTAATCCCAGCACTTTGGGAGGTCGAGGTGGGTGGATCACGACGTCAGGAGATCAAGAACATCCTGGCTAACACGGTGAAACCCCATCTCTACTAAAAATACAAAAAATTAGCTGGGTGTGCTGGTGGGCACCTGTAGTCCCAGCTACTTGGAAGGCTGAGGCAGGAGAATGGTGTGAACCCGCGAGGTGGAGCTTGCAGGGAGCCGAGATCGCGCCACTGCACTCCAGCCTGGGCAACAGAGTTAGACTCTGTCTCAAAAAAAAAAAAAAGGTAAACTATAAACTAAGTTTCTCCCAGTTAGTTCAGCTTATGCCCAGGAATGAACAAGGGCAGCTTGGAGGTTAGAAGCAAGAAGGAGTCAGTGAAGTTAGATCTCTTTCACTGTTTCAGTCATTAATTTTGCTAAGGTGGTTTCAGAAGCAGGAGCACTGATGTCCGAGGACAGGAGAAGGTGAATGTCCCAGCTCCAAGAGAATTTGCCTTTCCTCCACTTTTCTGTTCGGCTCCTCAACAGATGGAAAGATGCCTGCCCGCGTGGGTGAGGGCGGATCTTCCTTACTTAGTCTGATACAAACGCTAACCTTTTCCAGACTCACCCTTACAGACACACCTAATAATAATGTTTTACCACTTCTCTTGACATCTCTTCCCAGTCAAGTTGACACATAAGATTAACTGTCACAGTTGCTCTATCCAAGTAAAGGGTTTTGCCAGGGCCCTTGACCTCAAGAGACAGAAGAACCTGAGAGCACACTGGGAGGCCATGTCACAACCCTGTGAAAGGGTGGGGAAGAACTCCCTGGATTTCTAGAAGTTCAGAGCTGGATGGGCCCATGAGGAGTCTTTGGTCCAACTTCCCAACAAAACAGTCTCGTTCTCCTAGCCTCCCAGGCAGGATTGCTGGGCCTTAATGTCAGGGAAGCTGATGAGCAGGAGTGTGGGAGCAAAGCCTTTCCTTCTTCCCTTCCTGGTCACAATGAGGAAAGGGAGTTCCTCCTGCTGACCTATAGAATCTCGATTTCAAGACTGACTGATTCTATAACCAAACGAGAAAACGAGAATTCTTATGTAAGTTCAGAGTAACAACTGTATGCAAGACTCACTCTCACCTGTGTCCGCCTCGACCCATTCTTCCCCACCTCCTGTGTTTCAGTGCGTAACAAACTGCCATGGACTGGGTGGCTTATAAACAACAGGATTTTTTTTTGTTTTTTGAGACAGGGTCTGATTCTGACACCCAGGTTGGACTGTAATATGATTGATCATAGCTCACCACAACCTCAAACTCCTGGGCTCAAGTAGTCCTCCTGCCTCAGCCTCCCAAGGAGCTGGGACTCCAAGCACATGCCACCATACCCAGCTAACTTTTAATTTTTTGTAGAGATGAGGTCTCTCTATTTTGCCAGGCTGGTCTCAAACTTCTGGCCTCAAGTGATCCTCCTGCCTTGGCCTCCCAAAGAGTTGGGATTACGGGAGTGAGGTACTACACCTGGCCCAACAGAAATCTATTTCTCACAGCTCTGAAGGCTGGGAACTCCAAGATCAAGACACTGGCAGGTCTGGTGTCTGGGCTGGTCTGGTGTCTGGGCTGGTCTGGTGTCTGGTGAGGACCCGTTTTCTGTGCTACTGATGGCCATATATGTTCCTTAGCTATAATCTCACATGGTGGAAGGGACAAGGGATTGCTCTGTGGCCCCTTTTATAAGGGCACTAATTCTCCCTTCAGGGAGCTCCACTCACATGACCTAATCACCTCTCCAAAGCCTCATCTCTTAATACCCTCATGTGGGGGGTTAAGATTTCAACATATGAATTTGGCAGAGACACGGACATTCCATTTATACCAGCACCTCTTTATATTAGGTTTCATGCAAGCAAGCCCCGTCTTTCCCCAATATCCCACCTTTCGCTTCTGTCCTGGAAACTTCGGTGACGCCAATCATGCACTCTTCTTTACAGCAATTAGCTTTCTCCATTCACTGGTGCTCCTCCGCAGTCCTCCGCTCTTCCTCCTTCCTCTTCTCAACCTGGGGAGGGCGGAGGGATGATTGTCACTAACACCCAGGACCAGCAGAGGGCAGAAGAGAGTAGCAGGAGCCTCCAGTGGAGCAAAATGAGGGACTCCCCTCTCAGTTAAGCAGGTGAGCCAAGGCCAGGCCTCTGGGCTACATATACAGTCTCAGAGGGGAGAGACAGAGGTCAGGTCTAAGGTGCGGGGATGCCCCAGCTCAAGATGTGCTGTAGCAGCAGCTGGAGTCGGGCTCTTGAAAAGAGTCGTGCTCAGAGTGTGGTTAGGAAAAACATTGCAACAGCAGTTTCAGGCTACTTCCGTTTTCTTTCTTTTTTCTTTTTTATTTTTAGAAGCTCAGCATGTTAAAAAAAAAAAAAAAAGAAATGACAAAGCAGAGTTATGAAACTCTGGTGTGTTTTAAATGTTTACATCGAATACACTTCCTTTTACAGAAAACTCAAGATTCCAGTACACTGAGCAATGATATGCTTATTTCTGTGAGCACAAAAAAGACAGTGATGAAAATATTTGACTAATAAAAAATTTGGAAGTTTGGGTTTTTTTTTTTTGCAAAATGATTTCACTCTGGGACTTTTGATGTTATACCATCAGAAGCTTGAGTGACAGCCATTGTTTTATTATTGTTATTATTTGAATTGTGGGTCTCGTTCTGTTACCCAGCCTGGAGGGTAGTGGCACAATTATAGCTTACTGCAGCCTCGAACTCCTGGGCTCAAGAGATCCTTCTGTCTCAGCCTCCTGAGTAGCTGGGACTACAGGTGCACACTACCATGCTTGGCTAAGTTTTTAAACATGTTTTTGTAGAGATACGGTCTTGCTATGTGTGGTGTGGCCAGCCTAATCTCAAACTCCTGGCCTCAAACAATCCTCCCTTCTCAGCCTCCCACAAGCACTAGAATTACAAGCATTAGCCACCACACCCAGCCACAGTCATCATTAAAGGAAAAAATACTCTGTCCAGGTGCATTGGTTCACACCTGTAATTCTAGCACTTTGGGAGGCCAAGGCGGGTATATCACTTGAGCCAAGGAGTTCAAGACCAGCCTGAGGCAACATGGCAAAACCCTGTCTCTACAAAAAGTACAAATATTAGCCAGGTGGGTTGTGATGTGCACCTGTAGTCCCAGCAGCCTGGGAGGTTGAGGTTGGAAGATCGCTTGAACCTGGAGAGGTCGAGGCTGTGAACCATAATCAATCACCACTGCATTCCAGCCTGGGTGGCAGAGTGAGACCCTTTTCAAAAAAATATTCCGATGCTTTTTGAAATGGTAACAGAGGCTTTATTTAGCACGATTCCAGCAGGGGTATTGTAATAGAGGAGAGAGAATGGACTCAACCCTGAATGCAACAAGGGCACGTTGGGATTTATGGCTAGGGAGCAGGGTGGGAGTCAGTGGACAGAGATTACTAAGAGGAGATAGTAAAGGTGAAAAAGATTGTTAGACTTTAATCAGACTCCTGAACCTGGCCTAACAGAACTTTAGTCAGACTCCTGAACCTTCTCCTAGACCCATCTGTGCTTTCCTTATAAAATCCGGCTTTAACAAGAATCCTGCTAAGTCAGTTTAACAAGAATATCCTCATCCTTAGTATCTGACCATCCTCAATGGCGGATCGGGTTCCTTATTTTTCATTATTCCCCAGGCAATGTTCAATCACCCTGGACTGCCTTCAGCAGGAGTATGTTAGGCCAATTCAGCCAGAACCACCTTACCCCTGATATTTCCTCTTCGTAATTTTTAATCTACTGACCCTCACCCTTCTTTTTGGTTATAAATACCCCCTCTTCCTTGTTGTATTTGGAGTCCGACCCAACCTCTCTCCCACTGCTAGATCCCACTGCCATGTTACCTACACCTATCACAAGGGTCCAGAACAAAGTCAGCCCTCCCATCCTTTAATAAGTACCATTGAATAATTTTTCCTTAACAAGGGTAGGGATATTCTTGCTAAAGTGATCTAACAAGATTCTTGCTGAAGACAGGCCAGGGTGATCAGATATCACCTGGGGGATTGTGAGGGATGAGCAACCCAATCAGATATGAGAATAGTCAGATATCAATGTGGGGAATGACTTAGCAGGATTCTTGCTAAAACTGGGCTAGGCAGGTTGATGAGAGGATGGGGGCCAAGGACAAGGCTTGGTTGAGGAGAAGATTCCGAGGAGTCTGACTGAAGTTTGGTAGAGGAGGGAATCTTTATCACAGTTCACTGTAACATTAAAGTCTGGACTTTTTTTTTTCTTTTTAACATTCTATCACACTTGGAAATATCTTGCAATAATATTGTACTTTGAACAAAATAGTTACAGGACTATGAAAGAGAATCTTAGACATGCTACACTGTAGGCAGCATGGCCTGGACATGGACCTGTGCTTACAGCTGTATGGTAGAAAGAACCTGTGTGAAGGTGAGTTTAAGTATCGGAGTGTGAGAGGCCTTCTGAGGACACAAAGCTTCTCTGTGCCTCACCCACAAGGGTGTCTTGGTGAATGACTTTGAGACTGAGTGAGCATTCATCTAGTCTGAGACTTCTTATCTACTGCATTTTTTTTTTTTTTTTTTGGAGAAACAGAGGTCCCACTATGTCGCCCTGGCTGGTCTTGAACTCTTGGCTTCAAGTTATCCTCCTGCCTCAGCCTCTCAAAGTGCTGGGATTACAGGCATGAGTCACCACGGCCTGGTCTGTCTACTACATGTTAAAGGAGCAGATGCTTCCTTTTTTTTTTTGAGACAGGGTCTCACACTGTTACCCAGGCTGGAGTACAGTGGCACAATCATGGCTCACTGTAACCTTGAACTCCTGGGCTCAAGAGATCCTTCTGCCTCAGCCTCCTGTGTATCTTGGGACTACAAATCCATGCCACCATGCCCAGCTAATTTGTTTTTTAAATATATATATATATTTTTGTAGAGACAGACTCTTCTTATGTTGCCCAGACTGGTCTCAAACTCCTGGCCTCAAGTGATCTTCCTGCCTCAGCCTCCCAGGGTGTTGGGATTACAGGTACGAGCCACCATGCCTGGCCTACATGTCTACTTTTGATCCTGGGAATAGGCGAGCATCTTCCCTTCCCTCCCTCTCTTTTATGATTGTTCCCTGTACATCCACCTCCAGCTCCAGGACTCTCTCTACCTCTCATCAAGGCTAACCAGAAGCAAGATGATGGAAGCCAAGAGAGCTCCTCTGCATGCTCCACTGTCTAAGCTCTGCTCTGCATCTGCCATGATTCTTCTTCCAAACACAAAACACCATCCTTCTTTTTGACTACATCTGTCCTCAGAGATGGTGCTGATGGATCCATTTATAATTTATGTGAGTTTAAACCTTTGCAATTTTTACATGGAATAAAAGGACTCATTTTTCTGGAAAGAAAATGCTGAACAAGAGCTGAGAACTTGGGGCAATCTAAGGCAGGGGTTCCTCCCTAATACCCCTACTGTCAGAAGCCAGCTGGTTGGCCATAGATCACTTCACCTAACACCCAGTGCCCAGTCACATTTGCCCCCAAACTGTACAACTCAAGCTTAACTTTCACATATTTTAAGATAGTGTCAGCCCCCTTTGCAATATGTAGATGATAACTTTTTTGTTTGTCATTTACCATTTCAAAAAAATTAAAGCACATTGAATATCACATTGAATATCTTACTTAAAGCATATTGAATATCTAGCTTGCTTTCTTCTCAGGTTACTAATAAGAATTGCATTTATTAATGCTTAATCACATATTAAGCTTTCCATTTGGGAGTTTTGCTCTTTTGCTCTTTAAATGGTGTCTCAGTCCATTTGGGCTGCCATAACAAGGTCCATAGACTGGGTAGCTTATCAACAATGGAAATTTATTTGTCACAGTTCTGGAGGCTGGAAAGCCAAGATCAGAGCACCAGCATGGTCAGGCTCTGGTGAGGGCTGTCTTCCAAGTTGCAGACTGCCAACTTTTTGTTGTATCCTCGTATGGCAGAAAGAGGCAAGAGAGCTCTCTGGCCTCTTCCTATAAGGACACTAATACCATTCAAGAAGGCTCCATTCTTGTGAGCTAATTACTTCCCAAAGTTCTCACCTCCTAATACCATCACGCTGGGGATTTCAACACATGGATTTTAGTGGGGCACAGTCAGTCCACTATAAATGGATATTACCAATATTTCCATTTGCCTTCTTGCATGGCCTGCATGAGGTCAGTGTTTTTTCTCCTCTAATGATACTAAGCTGCAGTTGGGCCCATAATGGTGAAAAGACTCGATGAAGGCCATCTCGTCCGTTCAGGCTACTGTAATGAAATACCATGAACTGAGGGGGCCAATAAACAATAGAAATGGATTTCCCACAGTTGTGGAGGCTGGAAGTTCAAGATCAAGGCACCAATAGACTCAGTGCCTGGTGAGAACCCATTTCCTGATTCATAGATGGTGTTTTCTTGCTGTGTTTCTATCCCCTAATGGAAGGGGCAAGGCAGCTCTTGGAGGTCTCTTTTATAGGCACTAATGCCATTTATGAGGGCTGCACACTTATGACCCAATCACCTTCCAAAGTTCCCACCTCCAAATATCATCACCTTGGTGACTAGATTTTTAACATGAATTTAGAGGAGACACAAATATTTAGACCACAGCAGGGGTCTGTCAGCTTCACAATAGTCATGGTTCTGGCTTTCAATTCACACATATTATGGGGTCATAAAATATGTATCACCACATAAATAAATTCCCTAATCTTAAATGATTATCATATGTAATATTATATGATGTGTTATTTGAAATAATGAAGCAAAAAGAAGACGCAATAACTTAAATGCGAAAATACAGAAATTTAGGAAAAAGAAAAGTCTGATCTATTGTTTTACTACACAACTAGAATTGTCCCCACTTCGGGGAACTTGCTTCTAGCTTTTTGAAAGCTTATATGTCAGCCAGGTGCTGTGGCTCATGCCTGTAATTCCAGCACTTTGGCAGGCCGAGGCCTGAAGATTGTTGAGCCCAGGAGTTCAAGACCAGCCCGGGCAACGTATGGAGACCTCATCTCCATTTTATTTCATTTTATTTATTTATTTATTTTTTTGAGATGGAGTCTTGCTCTGTCGCCAGGCTGGAGTGCAGTGGCGCGATCTCAGCTCACTGCAACCTCTGCCTCCTGGGTTCAAGCCATTCTCCTGCCTCAGCCTCCTGAGTGCTGGGACTACGTGTGTGTGCTACCACGCCCGGCTAATTTTTGTATTTTTTAGTAGAGGCGGGGTTTCACCATGTTGGCCAGGCTGGTCTCGAACTCCTGACCTGTGATCCGCCTGCCTCGGCCTCCCAAAGCGCTGGGATCACAGGCGTGAGCCACCACACCCAGCCAATAATTCTTTCTTTTAAGTGTTCCTACTATTTATTGTTTTTAATTATTAAAAATCTTATTTTTATTTGTACATGCACAGGGCCTACAAATTAAAATGCTATAAATGGAACACAATGAAAAACAATTTTTTTAAAAAAATTCAGATCTCTAGTTTCCCAATTTCTCAGTTCCTCTCTCCAGAGGCAAACACTGTTACCCAAATTCTTATAAATCTTTCCAGAAAGATGACTATGTTACTAAATACCCCTTTCCTTGTATTTGCACAAATAAAAGCACCTAAAAACTGAATTTTGGACACACAGACATATGCTCAATTTTTTTTAATATGTAAAACGAGATAACTTTTTCTCATGCTTTTTCAAAACCAAGTATTTTTTGGTTCTATCAAAATTGATTTATACACTCTCCTAAAAACCCATGTGACGGAAAGTACCAGCGCATGAAATAAGGAGGCTAATCAAGATATAAATGAACATATTGCTCTGTACTTTGAGACAGTCTAGAGCCTGGCGCAGTGGCTCATGCCTATAATCCCAGCACTTTGAGGGGCCCAGGCGAGATGATTGCTAGATCCCAGGAGTTTGAGACCAGGGCAACATAGTGAAACCTCATCTCTACAAAAAAATTAGCTGGGTGTGGTGGTGTGTGCCTGTAGTACCAGCTACTCAGGAGGCTGAGATGGGAGAATTGCTTGAGCCCGGGAGGTCGAGGTTGCAGCGAGCTGTGATCATGCCGCTACGCTCCAGCTTGGGCGACTGAGTGAGACCCTGCCTCAAAAAAAAGAAAGAAAGAAAGAGAGAGAGGGAGGGAGAGAGGCAGGGAGGGAGGGAAGCAGGGAAGGAAGGGAGGAAAGAAAGAAAGAAAGAAAAAGAAAGAAAGAAAAAAAGAAAGAAAAAAAGAAAGAAAGAAGGAAAGAAGGAAAGAAGGAAGGAAGGAAGGAGAAAGAAAGAAAGAAAGAAAGAAAGAAAGAGTCTTGTAATGTCCTTAGTAATGTAGTTGATAGAGATGCTGGCACGAGTTCTCATCTTGTCACAAATAGGTTAAAAAGCAGTTCCCAGACTGGCCCTTGCCTGGGAAACACACCAGATAGCAGATTGTCCCAGTTTTGAGATATCACAAACAGTATTTCAGTGAACATCTTTGTATACATACATATTTTCTGTATTTATTACAAATATATCTGTAGTATAAATTCTTAGACATAGAAATACTAGTTCAGTGGATATATTTATTAACAATACTGATGGCTCTTGGTCAAATGCAGAAAATAGTCATGGCAGCATACATTACATTCTAAATGTACAATGCTGCAAAATTTCCTCATCTTGCCAACATTGTGTTTTACCAAATCTCTCTTATTTATTTATTTATTTATTTTGAGATGGAGTCTCGCTCTGTCGCCCAGGCTGGAGTGCAGTGGCGCGATCTCGGCTCACTGCAAGCTCTGCCTCTTGGGTTCACGCCATTCTCCTGCCTCAGCCTCCCGAGTAGCTGGGACTACAGGTGCCCGCCACCACGCCCAGCTAATTTTTTTTTGTATTTTTAGTAGAGACGGGGTTTCACCGTGTTAGCCAGGATGGTCTTGATCTCCTGACCTCACGATCCGCCTGCCTCGGGCTCCCAAAGTGCTGGGATTACAGGCGTGAACCACTGCACCTGGCCCCAAATCTCTTAATCTTTATTTTTTGAAATGGTAATAGATGATTATTATTTTTTGGAGATGGGGCCTCACTGTGTTGCCCGGGCTGGCCTTGAACTGCCGGGTTCCAGTGATCCTCCTGCTTTAACCTCCTGAGTAGCTGAGATGACAGGCAGTCCCCACCATGCCTGGCTGATTTCTTGTTTTAATTTCTATGTATTTAATTATCAGTATATTAAGCATATTTTAAAGACATTTTATAAGTCCTTTGTGTATTTTTCTTTTCTGTGAACTGCAGGTTTACACTTTTTTTTTCTTTTTTGTGGAGAAAGGGGTCTCACTATATTGCCCAGGCAGGTCTCGAATTCCTGGGCTTAAGCTATTCCTTTGCCTCTGCCTCCCTAAGAGCTGGAATTCCAGGCTTAAGCCACCGCAGTCGGCGAACTGCGTGTTTTAGTCATTTGCCCATTTTGCTTTCTAACAGAATATTAATCTTTATTGAGTTGATCTGTAAAAATCCTTTTAGACATATATAACTGGCCATTGAGTTGATCTGTACGAACCTTTTAGGTATATAAAATTGGCCATTGAACTGATCTGTAAAAACCTTTTAGATATATAAAACTGGTCATTGAACCGATCTGTAAAAACCTTTTAGATATATAAAACTGTCCTGTTGCTGCTAATACCATGCTTCCAATTGGACTTTTTATTGCCTTGAAAAATGCCTAATTTTACGTAGGTACCAGTATCTTATGGATTCTGCATTTCATATCTTAATTTAATAGGCATTTACCAATCTGATATTATGAATATAATCCTCCATTGCTTACTTCCACTATCAGTATACAGTTTATTCTTAACAGTGTAGAGGTTAAGGGCATCGACAGCCCCAAACACACACACAGAGGTGAAAATCTACATATAAATTCTGACTCCCCCAAAACTTTACTAATACCCTATGGTTGACAGGAAGACTTACCAATGACACAAGCAGCTGATTAACACATATTTTGAATGTCGTACATATTATATACTATACTCTTACAATAAAGTAAGCTAGAGACTAGAAAATGTTATTAAGAAAATCATAAGGAAGATAAAATACATTTATTATGCATTAAATGGAAGTAGGTTGATCATCATAAAGGTCTTTATTCTCATCATCTTCACATTGAGTAAGCTGAGCAAGAGGAGGAGAGGTTGGTCTTGCTGTCTCAGGAATGGCAGAGGCAGAAGAAAATCCACATATAAGTGCACCTGCACAGTTCAAATCCGTGTTGTTCAAGGGTCCACCGTAGGTACTAAAATGTTCACTCTATATGACAACGAATTTTATGGAGTGGAAGAAATTACTCTACCTGTAATGTGTGCAGAGGGAGATGAGATTAAGATACTACCTGTAGTGTGTGCAGAGGGAGATGAGATTAAGATACCACCTGTAGTGTGTGCAGAGGGAGATGAGATTAAGATACCACCTGTAGTGTGTGCAGAGGGAGATGAGATTAAGATACTACCTGTAGTATGTGCAGAGGGAGATGAGATTAAGATACTACCTATAGAGTGTGCAGAGGGAGATGAGATTAAGATACTACCTGTTGTATGTGCAGAGGGAGATGAGATTAAGATACTACCTGTAGTGTGTGCAGAAGGAGATGAAATTAAGAAGCCAGCGTAGGTACAAAAGGGATTAGAAGTCAACCTGCCTGGCTTTGCCTGGTGGCTCACACCTGTAAGCCCAGCACTTTGGGATGCCAAAATGGGTGAATCTCTTGAGTCCAGGAGTTTAAGACCAGATTGGGCAACATGGTGAAACCGTCTCTACAAAACAAACAAAGAAACAAACAAAGAAACAACAACAAAAAAAAAACCACACAAAAAATTAGCCAGGTGTGGTGGTGCACGCTTGTAGTCTCAGCTACTCTGGAGGCTGGGGTGGGAGGATCACTTAAGTCTGGGAGGTCAAGGCTCCAGTGAGCTGTGATTACACCACTGCACTCCAACCTGGGTAACAGCAAGACTCAAAAAAAAAAAAAAAAAAGTCGACCTGCCTGACCATAGGACATCAGCAGCCAGAAGCCAATTGCTGAAGAAGGTTAGTAGCTTCCTCTCCAGAGAACCTGGGTGTATCCAGAGAAAATACCTCCTTATCCTGACATTTGGAGCATCCCCAATAAAATGGATAGTTTCATGCCCAGCTCTGAAAGAGAAGCTCCCCACTTCGGGTTGTAAGCTTCATCTATGTTCTCAGAGCTTTAATCTGTTATTTTAGTGCCTCACTGTTAAATTAATAGGTAAGGATCTAGAGATATTTAAGGAAAACGTGCAAGAGACGAGAAAATAAAGGTGAGAAAACATAATGCAATGCACAAATGAATCCAAAAGAAAAAAGCTAACAATATACTTAAAGAGACAGATAAGCAACAGCAGGATTCTATAAAGTAAGAGTAGTCTGAAAACTAGAACTCTTGGAAGTTGAAATTATGAACCAAAATTAATAAGAAAATAGTGCAGCTGGAAATTAAAGTAAATAGAATCTATCAGAAGATAGATCCAAATGATGAACAGACAAAAAAGCCTGGGTGGATCAAGGCAGGGAGATTTTTTATTTTATTTTATTATTATTTTTTGAGACGGAGTCTCGCTCTGTTGCCCAGGCTGGAGTGCAGTGGCGCGATCTCGACTCACTGCAACCTCCACCTCCCAGGTTCACGCCATTCTCCTGCCTCAGCCTCCTGAGTAGCTGGGACTACAGGCGCCCGCCACCACACCCAGCTAATTTTTTTTGTATTTTTAGTAGAGACGGGGTTTCACCGTGTTGGCCAGGATGGTCTTGATCTCCTGACCTCGTGATCCGCCCGCCTCAGCCTCCCAAAGTGCTGGGATTACAGGTGTCTCCGGCCAAGGCAGGGAGATTTTTAAAAGTCAGTTATTAGGATTTAAAAAAAGAGAGGGAGGAGAAAACAGAGGAGAGGAAATTATCAAAGAAATCATGCGAAAGACTTTCTTAGAACTGGTGATATTTGATCTCAGATTGAAATGCCTCCTTAAGTGTCAGTACATAAAAGACACACATGGCTCTGAAATTCTAGAACCAAGGAAGAAATGACCATGTAAGCATCCAGAGAAGAGAAGAAAACTAACACAGAAAAAAAATCACCAAAAACAACAAGAATAGGAATGGCATTGTGTTTCTCAAAAGTGACATTAGATGAAAGAAGAAAAAGGAGCAACGCTTTCAAAATTTTAAGAAAAAAGTATTGTTGTCAGGCATGGTGGCTCACACCTGTAATCCCAGCACTTTGGGAGGCCGAGGCGGGAGGATCTCTTGAGCCCAGGCATTTGAGGCCAGCCTGGGAAATATAGGGAGACCTCATCTCTACAAAAAAAAAAGAAAAAAAGAAAAAAAAGAAGTATGTCGACCTAAATTTTTCAACCTAGATAAACTATTATCAAGTGTGAGAACAAAGCATCAACACTGTCCAGCCTGAAGGGCTCAGAACATTTGCCTGATGATGCCTTTTTCAGGAAGCTCGTGGAAGATGTGCTCCAGCAAGACAAGAGAGCAAATGAAGGAGAAAGGTACAGAGTCCAGGAAATCTTGGCTCCAACTAAGGCGAGGGGCAAGGAGAAGCTTCAGAAGAGTGACCTCTAGAGGAACCAGTGCAGAATGTGTGGGGGGATTGAGTGCCCTGAGGGTGGTCTGGCACTCAATCCCCCCACACATTCTATGAGACCCTCATAGAATTGATGGCTTGATAGACTGTGTCATGGTGTATCCAGACATAACAAGAAAATGCGGCCGGGAGCGGTGGCTCACGCCTGTAATCCCAGCACTTTGGGAGGCCGAGGCAGGCGGATCACGAGGTCAGGAGATCAAGACCATCCTGGCTAACATGGTGAAACCCCGTCTCTACTAAAAATACAAAAAATAGCCGGGCGTGGTGGCGGGCGCCTGTAGTCCCAGCTACTCAGGAGGCTGAGGCAGGAGAATGGCGTGAACCTGGGAGGTGGAGGTTGCAGTGAGCCGAGATTGCGCCACTGCACTCCAGCCTGGGCGATAAGCGAGACTCCGTCTCAAAAAAAAAAAAAAAAAAAAAAAAAGAAAAGAAAAGAAAATGCAGACAATTATGACAAAGAAGGATTTATTAACTCATGAAAAAAGACAGTGGAAGAAAAAAATCTTAGTTCAATACTTGGCTTTGCAGTGAAGAACATTAACAATGATAAATTTGTAAACATTGAATGATTTAATGTAAAATAGTAATTACGTTGGGGAAATGGGTGGAAGGGAGTTGAAGGGTAGGTGTAAAATAACTGCATTTGCAATGGTCTTATCAGTCAGTAAATGATGTCTAAAATGGAAAAATCAAGAAATAGCAGTATAAGCCAATTTAAGTGTAAAGGGATAAGCAGCAACCCCTCCCACTGCTGCCAAAAGTGCTAAAAGCAGGTGCTTCTGAGCGTGGGATGGGGTGGAGAGGGCAAGTGTTCGTTTAGGATTTTCAGTTGGCTGCATATGACAAAAAAGCACACAGTACAGTGACTTATGCAAGACTATTGTTGTGCGCTATCAAGAGAAAGGGCATCAGCTCATGAGGTCACCGCAGTTCCAGACTCTTGCTGTTCTTGCGCAGTCGTTGATAGTGTGTGGCTTTTGTCCTCATAGGTTCAAGATGGCTTTTGTACCCCCAGGTTCTGCAGTAGATGAGGAAGGACAAAGTCTAAAAGGTACATTCCAAGGAAGTCTTCCTCTTTTATAGGACCTTTTAAAATTAATAGTTTTATTGATATGAGTCACTCTTCATTTCCTCCCAAATCCCCAGTCCTAGGTAAGCATTAACGTCCTTTCTTCTCTATAGATTTGTCTTTCATGGACATTTAATATAAATGGGACCATACAGTATGTGGTCTTTTGCAAGCACCTTCTTTCATGTCATATGTGTTTAAGGCTCATCCATGTAATTGGATATATCAGTAATTGTTTATTTTTTATTGCCAAGTAATATGCCACTGTATGGATATGCCACACAATGAATATGCCACATTTTATGTATCCCTTTGGATGTTTGGATTGTTTCCACTTTTTTGCTTTTATGAATAATGCTGATATTAGCATCCATGCGGAAGTTCCTGGCATGGAAGCTCCACCCAGGGGCTGGGGCAAAAGGCCCTTGGGGTTTGAATATCCTCAGCTTGCCATGCTTAGGGCAAAGCCAGGAATTTACCCTCTGTAACTCAGAGTTGGAGGGGATGAGGAATACTGGCAGCTTCTGATGAGATTGAGAGGTGAAGGTAGAGGGGCCCCAACTTCTTGGCCACACTCACCCAGAGTGGAGCTTCTGTCATGCTGAGAAGAGTGGGCGGGGTCAGGTTCAAGGGTAAGATTCTCACAGTTCTTACAGAGGAATTTCGTAGACTTTACGGAATAATGATTTCTTCATTTGTTGCCTGCCCTTTCGACAATTTTCAGGTAAATTGAATTGTTGTTATTTTTACAATTATCATGAGTTAGGATTTTTTTTGGTCTTGGAATGGATACACTGAGCTCCTCACACTGCCATTCTGGAAGTGGAACTCTGTCAGAGGTTCCTTAAAAAAGCGACTCAATGGCTTCTGCCAGTATCTCTCTGGCCAGCTTTTTGACAGATGGCCACTCCTGTCTGCAAAGAAGGCTTGGATATGAGCAGTTTAATTAGCCACATAAGCACCCCAAGTAGGGAGAGTGGAAAATGGAGTTTAACTAGCATATTGCCCACAGAAAGGCTGAGTGCTTAGTGGTTTTTAAAAATCATGTGCATCCATTAGTTTGATAAAAGTTAATTGTAAAATGTGAAAAAAAATCAGTGCCCACCAACATCATTTTTCAATATCTTCTCCTTTGATTACATAATTGGCTTAAGGTTATACTCTAATGGGGTTGTTTTTTATTTTTCTTTTCCAAAAAGTAGTCATGTGAATGGTATTTTAAAAGTTCTTATCTGTTTTAAAAATAGCTTTATCACGACCTTTGGCTTGAATGAATGTTGACTGCATGTTTAAGTCAAACTTTGCTTTAAGATTTCAAGCAGGCCTGGTGCAGTGGCTCACACTTGTAATCCCAGCGCTTTGGGAGATCAAGGCAGGTGGATCACTTGAGCCCAGGAGTTCAAAACCAGCCTGGCCACCATGGGGAAACCCCATCTCTACTAAAAATACAGAAAATAGCCAGGCATGGTGGTGCACACCTGTAGTCTCAGCTACTTGGGAGGCTGAGGCAGGAGAATTGCTTGAGCCAGGGTGGAGGTTGCAGTGAACCGAGATCATGCCATTGTACTCCAGCCTGGGCAACAGAGTGAGACTCTGTCTCAAAAAACAAACCAAAAAAAACATTTCTATCAAATGATGTTAAGTAGAAATCCGTAGG
The DNA here is from genome assembly GCF_028885655.2 of Pongo abelii. Taxonomy (NCBI): domain Eukaryota; kingdom Metazoa; phylum Chordata; class Mammalia; order Primates; family Hominidae; genus Pongo; species Pongo abelii. The sequence goes on along the minus strand of NC_071985.2, from coordinate 1,573,461 downwards.
TGGCTTGATTGTTCTCATTTATAGATGCCTTGATTTGCCGATTTTTGCCCACGGAATTATTTCTCAGTCTTTGAAATATATTCCCAAATGTTGCACATCCTGAATCAGTTCTTGAAACACATTGTGACTTTTAATTTATTTTTAATTTTATTTAAATTAAAAAAATCTATTTAGTGGGTACAAGTGCAGGTTTCTGAAAAGCATGTGTTGTGTAGTGGGGAAGTCAGTGTTCTTAGTGCACCTGTCACCCAATAGTGAACCTCGTACCCAACAGGTAATTCTTCAACCTCCACCTCCCCACCCTTCCACCTTTTGTGTCTCAATATCTATTCCTCCACTCTGTGTGTCCTTGTGTACACATGGTTTAGCCTCCACTTATACGTGGGAACACGCAGTATTTGACTGTCTAAGTTATTTCAGTCAGGATAATACCCATCAGTGCCATCCATGTTGCTGCAAAAGACATGATTTCATTCTTTTTTATGACATTATGCCATTTTATTTGGTAGATTGAAGCATACCTTAATTTAAGGAAGGGTTTTTGTCTTCTGCTTTGTTTGTTTGCTTGTTTTTTGAGACAGGGTCTCACTCTTGTTGCCCAGGGTGCAGTGGAGGTTGCTCACTGCAGCCTTGAGCTCCTGAACTCAAAGATCCTCCTGCCTCAAGCTCCCGAGTAGCTGGGACTATAGGCATGTGCCACCACACTTGGCTAAATGTAATTTTTTGTAGAGATGGGGTCTCACTATGTTACCCAGGCTAGTGTTGAACTCCTGGGCTCAAGTGATCCATCTGCCTTGGCTTCTCGAAATGTTGGGATTACAGGTGTGAGCCACTGTGTCTGGCTGGAGAGTTTTTTTCAAGTTCTTGACATTTATTCTCTTGCATTTATTCTTGTCTTTTTTGTTTGTTTGTTTTTTGAGACTGAGTCTCGCTCTGTCACCCAGGCTGGAGTCCAATGGCGCGATTTTGGCTCACTGCAAGCTCCGCCTCCTGTGTTCAAGTGCTTCTCCTGCCTCAAGCCTCCTGAGTAGCTGGGACCACATGCACATTCCACCATGCCTTGCTAACTTTTGTATTTTCAGTAGAGATGGGGGTTTTGCCATGTTGGCCAGGCCATGTTTGCCATGATTCCACTCCTGGCCTGAACTGTTCTGCCCGCCTTGGCCTCCTAAAGTGCTAGGATTACAGGCATCAGCCACCGCGCCCGGCCTATTCTTGTCTTTGACTTATACATCTTTCATTTGGCTTTAAAATGCTCTTAAACATTTTGTCCTTTGCTGTCTCTTTTGCTCTGTTTCTCAATCATGTTCTCCACCACACTGAATGATGACGGAGTGGAGTCTGTTTTTCCTTTGTGCTGCTTTTATTGTGATCTTCATTTCTGGAGACTCTCTCCCTTTCTTTTTATCTGAGTTTGTCGGTCCATCATTTCACCTCCTTTGCATCATGTTGCCCTTGTTGTCCAATGCTTATGTTTCTTTTTCAGACCCTTACATGTGATAGACAAGACATTCTGTAAATTCTTTCATCTCACAGAGAACTAGTTCTTCCCAATTGTATTAGTTTTCTATGTCTGCCATAAGAAATTTCTACAAACTTACTGTCTGAAAAACCACAAAAATTATGATCTTACAGTTCTGCAGTTCTCAAGTAAAATATGGGCCTCACTGGGCTAAAATCATGGCACTGCCAAGGCTGTGTTACTCTCTGGGTTTCAGGGGAGATTCTGTTCCCTTGTGTTTCTTGCTTCCAGAGGCTTCCCTTATTCCTTAGCTTGTGGCCCTTTTCATCTGAGTCCTTCACACGTCACATCCCTCTGATCCTCCTTTTACCTTCCTCTTTCCCTTGTAAAGACCCTTATATTCGGGTCCATAGATAAGGCTCAACTGGATGGTCCGGGATACTCTCCCTACCTTCAGGTCAGCTGATTAACAAACTTAATTTCATCTGCTGCCTTAACTCTCCTTAGCTGTGTGTCTTCATCTGTTTTATGTGGCTATCACAGAATGGCACAGCCAGGGTTATTTATAATGAACAGAAATGTATTTGGCTCATCACTCTGGAGGCCTGGGAGACTGAGTGCACAGTGATCACAGTGCAGGCATCTGGTGAGTGGCTTCATGCTGTGTCATCCCATGACAGAAGGCAGAAGGGGCAGAGAGGGCAAGAGTAAGAGCAAGAGAGGCTGAACTTGCTTGTTTTTGTTTTGGTTGTTGTTGTTTTAAGAGACAGGGTCTCTCTCTGTCATCCAGGCTGGAGTGCCGTGGCACAATCACAGATCACTGTAGCCTGGAACTCCCAGGCTCAAGTGATCCTCCCACTTCAGTCTCCCACATAGCTGGGATGATAGGTGTGCACCAGGCTGGTCTCGAACTCCTGGCCTTAAATGACCAGCTAATTTTCAAATTTTTTGTAGAGAGGAAGGCTCACTACATTGCCCAGGCTGGTCATGAACTCCTGGCCTCAAGTGATCCTCCTGCCTCAGCCTCCCAAAGTGGTAGGATTAGAGGCATGAGCCACTGCTTTTATAACAAAACTATTCTTGTAATAACGAACCGATTCCCTGGATAATGACATTAATTCATTAAGAAGTGCAGTGTCCTCGTGAACTAATCACCTCTTATGAGGCCCTTACCTTCCAACACCATTGCCTTGGTGATGAGGCTTCCAGCACATGACTTTGTGGGGGGCGCATTCAAACCAGAGCACCATGTCACATCATGAGAATGCCACGTCACATCATGAGAGTGGCACGTCACTTCATGGAGTGCCACACCACGTCATGAGAGCACCACGCCACGTCATGAGAGCGCCACACCACGTCATGAGAATGCCATGCCACGTCATGAGAGCACCACGCCACGTCATGAGAACACCACACCATGTCATGAGGGCACCACGCCACGTCATGAGAGCGCCGCATCACATCAAGTACTTACGGTTTACAGGGGTTAGGCTATGGGCATCTTTGGGAGCCGTTATTGTGCCTGCTTTGTGGTATACCGTCGTCTCTCAGTGTTCTCCATTATCTTTCTGTCTGCCATATGCCTCTCCTCTTTTTGTTTTCTCCTCTGACATTATCTTTAATAGTTTTCGTGATGGTTCTTTTAAAAAAATTGGTCACTGTTCTTGAAATAATGGAATTTTTCCTGGAGTAGCGCTGTTTTGGACAGTAGTTGGGAGAAGGCCTAGCAAATATCCCCAAGGAGTCTGTGGATATCATTCAGGGGAGATCTGTGAGTTTGGATAGGAAGAATATTCTGTTCTTTATTTTCTCTAATGAATGTGAGTGACACAGCCCATTAGCATCAGTAGGTCCTATACATTTTTCACATTAGAAATTAGATACTTTCATATTGTTATAGATTTGCTGAAATGTCAGTTACTGTCACCACTACTTTCAAATTATGCCAGTTATTAGGCCCACTGCTAGATATGATTAATTGGTGCATAAATATTACCAGCTGTAAAAATGTTTTACTATTCCGTTTGTCATCTCTGTGTTTTATTTCATGCACTTGAAGTCCTTGTTCTGATAAAGGATGTATCCACGTCATCAGTCATCAGACTGACAGCGAGTTTCGGGCACTGGAACAGTGCGAAGCCCAGGCCTGGGGACATGCTGGCAGGGCAGGCAGCGTGAGTCCTGCCTTCCTGCTCTCATCCTGTGCTCTCTGCTCCTCTTTGTGGGGTGTAGTCCTCTTCACACTAACAGGAAGTCTCCTTGACTCACACCAAAACCTACATGTCACAGATTTGGGGTGATTTAACTTGCACTTTTCAGCGACTGGTGTCAGCATGGCTGAGGCTGGTCTCGACCTGCAGTTTCTGTCACAGTGGGAATAGACAACCACTTGCTCTGGCAGATGCTTGTCCGTGTTTCTTCCCCACTTCCTGCTGTCACTCACAGTGTCCAAAGAGGTTTCAGGGTTTGCCCATGGACTTGACCTTGTGGTTCCAAAGAGAGCGGGGGTCAGGGTTGACGATTCCACTAGTTTGTGCTTCAGCCCTGGAAAAACCTTGATTCTCTTTGCCACCCCCAAGGTCTACAGAGGGTCTCCCTCATCCTGTCCCTCCTCTTCCCAGTCCCAGGTGCCAAGCACCTGGGGGTCAGTCCCCGACTAAGTGGTGGCTTCATAGAAGTGGAGATTCCTTTTCTGTTTCTCTTTCTTGTTGTTCTTAGTTGATTTTAGAAATGACACGGGGGCTAGAGCTTTCCCCCGCCCTCCTTATCAGGAACTCATTTTAGCTTTCTCTGTAACTTTCTAACAAATTGCTGATGTTATTTGCAACAAACAGATGATGCATAATTGTGTGAAGCAGAAACTTCTCCCAACTCAGTCACCTCTTTTCGGGATGACCTTGGAGGCAAAAGTGGTATGTATTTTCCATTCTTTTCTCTGTGCTTATAAATATATTTCAAGAATTCAGTCCATTTATTATTTATATTGGTATATCTGGTAAAGCAAAATACAGTTTCTTACTTTTAATAATCATATTGTTGCACAACCAATCTCCAGAATTCTTTCATCTTGCAAAAGTGAAACTCTGTACTCATGAAACACTCATTCCCCATTCCTCTCTCCCCAATACCTCCCCTCTGTTTTTTTTGTCCCTGGTTCTATTTTTTGTTTCTGTGAATTTGGTTACTGTAGAAACCTCCTATACGTGGAATCGTACAGTGTGTGTCCCTTGGTGACTGGCCTGTTGCACTCAGCAAATAAACCTCCTATACATAGAATCATACAGTATGTGTCCCTTGGTGACTGGCCTGTTGCACTCAGCAAATGTCCTCAAGGTTTGTCCATGTTGCAGTGTGTGTCAGAATTTCCTTTCTCTTTAAACTAGACTATTCCGTGGTGTGTGTATAGCCCTTGTTGTTTTTCCGTTCATCTGTTGAGGGAGGCTGGGGTTGTCTCTACCTTTTGGCTCTTGGGCATAGCCATCTGTTATGGTCAAGGGGCACTAAAATAACGGTTTTTTTTTGTTTTTTTTCCTGCAGATAACTGACTGCTCTCAAATGTCCCTTATCTCTGATGAAGGAACATGATTGTTTATTTTTTGATTATTTATTTATTTTTTCATTTTTTAATTGTATTTATTGATCATTCTTGGGTGTTTCTCAGAGAGGGGGATGTGGCAGGGTCATTGGATAATAGTGGAGAGAAGGTCAGCAGATAAACACGTGAACAAAGGTCTCTGGTTTTCCTAGGCAGAGGTCCCTGCAGCCTTCCGCAGTGTTTGTATCCCTGGGTACTTGAGATTAGGGAGTGGTGATGACTCTTAAAGAGCATGCTGCCTTCAAGCATCTGTTTAACAAAGCACATCTTGCACTGCCCTTAATCGGTTTAACCCTGAGTTGACACAGCACATGTTTCAGAGAGCACGGGGTTGGGGGTAAGGTTATAGATTAACAGCATCCCAAGGCAGAAGAATTTTTTGTTAGTACAGAACAAAATGGAGTCTCCTATGTCTACTTCTTTCTACGCAGACACAGTAACAATCTGATCTCTCTTTCTTTTCCCCACACTTCCCCCTTTTCTTTTTGACAAAACCGCCATCGTCATCATGGCCCGTTCTCAATGGTCGCTGTCTCTTCGGAGCTGTTGGGTACACCTCCCAGACGGGGTGGCCAGGCAGAGGCGCTCCCCACCTCCCAGACAATGGGCGGCCGGGCAGAGACGCTCCTCACCTCCCAGACGGGTTGGCGGCCGGGCAAAGGCTGTAATCTTAGCACTTTGGGAGGCCAAGGCAGGCGGCTGGGAGGTGGAGGTCGTAGCGAGCCGAGATCACGCCACTGCACTCCAGCCTGCAATCCCAGGCACTCGGCTGAGGCAGGAGAATAACAGGAGCCCAAGGCAGGGAGCAGAGATCACGGCAGTACAGTCCAGCCTCGGCAACAGAGGGAGAAGAAAAAGAAAGAAAGGAAGGAAGGAAGGTGATTATTTATTTGTTTAAAGATTGTTTATATTTTGATTATTTATTTGTTTAAAGATAAGGTTGACCCATCAAAAAGTGGGCAAAGGATATGAACAGACACTTCTCAAAAGAAGACATTTATGCAGCCAAAAGACACATGAAAAAATGCTCACCATCACTGGCCATCAGAGAAATGCAAATCAAAACCACAATGAGATACCATCTCACACCAGTTAGAATGGCAATCATTAAAAAGTCAGGAAACAACAGGTGCTGGAGAGGATGTGGAGAAATAGGAACACTTTTACACTGTTGGCAGGACTGTAAACTAGTTCAACCATTGTGGAAGTCAGTGTGGCGATTCCTTAGGGACCTAGAACTAGACATACCATTTGACCCAGGAATCCCATTACTGGGTATATACCCAAAGGACTATAAATCATGCTGCTATAAAGACACATGCACACGTATGTTTATTGCGGCACTATTCATGATAGCAAAGACTTGGAACCAACCCAAATGTCCAAGAATGATAGACTGGATTAAGAAAATGTGGCACATATACACCATGGAATACTATGCAGCCATAAAAAATGATGAGTTCATGTCCTTTGTAGGGACATGGATGAAATTGGAAATCATCATTCTCAGGAAACTATCGCAAGGACGAAAAACCAAACACCGCATGGTCTCACTCATAGATGGGAACTGAACAATGAGAACACATGGACACAGGAAGGGGAACATCACACTCTGGGGACTGTTGTGGGGTAGGGGGAGCGGGGAGGGATAGCATTAGGAGATATATCTAATGCTAAATGACGAGTTAATGGGTGCAGCACACCAGCATGGCACATGTATACATATGTAACTAACCTGCACATTGTGCACATGTACCCTAAAACTTCAAGTATAATAAAAAAAAATAAAAAAAAATAAAGATAAGGTTGAAAGTCAGGTGCTGTGAATTCCAATTCCTAGAGTTTCCAGTGGGCAATATAAATGAGAAGTGTGGACGGAAAGTAGGAGGTAGTAGAGAGTGGTGGGGACTGTGGAAAACTTGAGTCCATGCTCAGTGCGGCAGCCTGCACAAGTTGCTGGTGCCACGTTTGTTGAAGGGATGGTGGTTGACTTAGTTCTAGAATTCTAAGTTTTAAACAGAAACCTGAAATCTGACTACTTTATGTAAAAGCCCTGATTTTACATGTTGGCAACAAACTTAGAAATGTAAGTATACTGTGAGACTGAGATTTTGTGTCTACATCTCACAATAAAGATGAATCAACTAAAAATGTATTCAAAAGAAGACAATATTTTTTAAAAGCACCCAAAATTGTGAAAAAGAAAAAAAAATGTAGGTGGGATTGAATTTATTCCCTCATATATGAAACTGTTTATATTTCAGCAATAAAATAAAATATAAGTGACTCAGTCACTGGTTTTTAGTCAAGCCATGTACGGCTCACAAAAATCATAGTATTGGCTGGGTGAGGTAGCTCATGCCTGTAATCCCAGCACTTTGGGAGGCCAAGGTGGGTGGATCACCTGAGGTCAGGAGTTGGAGATCAGCCTGACCAATATGGTGAAACCCCATCTCTACTAAAAATACAAAAATTAGCCGGGCATGGTGGCGGGTGCCTGTAGTCCCAGCTACTCAGGAGGCTGAGGCAGGAGAATTGCTTGAACACGGGAGGCGGAGATTACAGTGAGCCGAGATTGCGCCACTGCACTCCGGCATGGGCAATAGAGTGGACTCCGTCTCAAGTAAACAAACAAACAAACAAATGAACAAAAAACAAAATCATACTATCTATTACTTTTGTAATGCAGAATACTTATCTGTTTTCCTTCTCTTTGTGAGTTTGCAATAAAGTCTTCTCAATTTGCTTTAACTTGGCATGTGTCTTTCAGAAATATTGGAGAGCATTGCGGGGCATTCCTTAAAGGTAGATGAGGCAAAGAACCAAGACAAGGGGCTCTGACTCTAACACTGTTGGTGGGTTCTAGAGATCAGATTATGAACACAGGAAAAGGAGAAGATAAATGGGATGAAGAAGCCAATTCCAAGCATATTACATAGCATGCTTATATGAAGGACTTGGCTTTCATAAAGTAAGAACTGAGAGCTTTTTTCTTGATGGCCATCCACTTTTTAGTCTGTGTCTCAGAAAGTGTAGAGGTCCAGGAATTGGGGGCCCCTGGGACTCTTGGGTCATAGACACATTAGGAAAACCCATCTCAGCTGGGGAAGCTGACTCAGTGCCGGCACTCCAGGCCCCAGAGAAGCAGTCACCCCTGGAAAGAGGGAAGAGCAGCAGTAGCAACAGAAGGTCGCTTCTCCTCCCAAGAACTCACAAAGTCTCAGTAATATTATGACTGTACTTTCTGAAACCCAGTTTGTCTTTGTTCATAAGTTTTCCCTTCCTGCTAGTCACATTTTTTCTGGTGAGAGAAAGTGAAATTGCCATTTTTAACATCAGCCAGTCACTTTCAGTTTGAAATGCAGTCTCTTTCTTGGTAACCTCAGATAATTTGGCACTCCCTACCTCCTATCTCTTCTGTTCTCTCTGGTAGGGGAGGATGTCTGGCTTCTGGGCTGATCTCTGCCTTTGCTGAGCACCCCTGAGATCAACCCACTTGGGCTTGTGTCTTAGTCCGTTTGCACTAACAAAACACCTGAGACTGGGTAATTTCTAAGGAACAGAAATTTATTTCTTAGAGCTCTGGAGGCCGTGAGGTCCAGGATCAAGGCGCTGGCCTTGGTGCCCGGTGAGAAGTGCTCTCTGCTTCCAAGATGGTGCCTTGTTGCCAAGTCCTCACATGGCCCATGGCAGATAGGCAAGAGAGAGCACCCCCTTGAACCTGGAGCCCTTTTACAAGGGTGTGAATCCCATTCATGAAGGCAAAGCCCTCATGACTCAATTACCCCACAAACACCGCACCCCTGAATACTGTTGTTTTGGGGGATTAAGTTCTTTTTAAATTTTTATTTATTTATGTATTTTTATTTATTTATTTATTTGGAGACAGAATTTGGCTCTGTCACCCAGGCTGGAGTGCAGTAACACAGTCTCAGTTCACTGCAAGACTTGACTTCCGGGGTTCAGAAGATCCTCCCACCTCAGCCTCCCCAGTAGCTGGGGACCACAGGTGCCCACCACCACACCTGGCTAATTGTTGTATTTTTTGTAGAGACAGGGTTTCACCATATTGCCCAGGCTGGTCTTGAACTCCTGGGCTCAAGAGATCCTCCTGCCTCGGCCTCCCAAAGTCATGGGATTACAGGTGCCCAGCTTGGGATTAATTTCTAACATGAATTTTGGAGGGACGCCATTATTCAAGCCATAGCAGCTTGGGTACTAGCCTCCTTCTCCGCTGCGTCTGGCACCACATCCTCACCCCAGCGTCAGGCCTCCTCGGATTCCCAGTCATCCCAAAAACTTCTGTTTCTTTCTTGGGTCTGAGCCATACAGCGTTTTGTGAGTATGTCCTGGCCTGCTCACCTGGCACCTGGGTGCCAGTTCCTTGTTTTAGAAGCGAGGTTTCTTTCTCGGGGAGGCATACACTTTCTCTGGGCCACATCGGGACCGCAAGGTGTGTTGTCCTCTGCTAGACCTAGTAGCTTCTGTGCCTAATGGTTGCTGGTCTGAGCACCTGTGGGATCTGCTGTACTCCTGTTAAAATACTATGCTGCCTCACAGGGCAGAGCACATGCCTAGCCTTAGGCAATTTATGCCCTGACTTTAGGAAGAATTGGCACCTATTGGGGAAGGAGGACATTTTAAAAAGAGAGCATTGCTACATGGAGAACTGGTGTGATGACAGCGGTTGAAGAGGCCAGAGAGACCCACTGTCAGTAGCATCTTATTCTGAGGCCACTAAAATCATACCAACTTGATATCTGCTCTAGGAAACACCTCCTTTTCTCTTTGTTTATTTATTTATTTATTTAATTTTATTTTTTTTGAGATGGAGTCTCGCTCTGTCGCCCAGGCTGGAGTGCAGTGGCATGATCTTGGCTCACTGCAAGCTGCGCCCCCCCAAGTTCAAGCAATTCTCCTGCCTCAGCCTCCCAAGTAGCTGGGACTATAGGCATGCGCCACCACGCCTGGCTAATTGTTGTATTTTTAGTAGAGACGGGGTTTCACCATCTTGGCCAGGCTGGTCTCTAACTCCTGACCTCAGGTGATCCACCCGCCTCTGCTTCCCAAAGTGCTGGGCTTACAGGCGTCAGCCACCACGCCCGGCCTCCTTTTCTCTTTTTTTAATCACAAAGTTATGTATGCTTGTTGGAAAAAAAGGCAATCAATACAGAAACGAATAAGGTCTAGAAAATATAAGTCCTCTCTGTTTTCCTATTTCCTGTGTCGAGTTTCAAATATAGATCTTCCTGATTTGTCTACACATGTACTAGTCAGTGCAAATATGTGTTTTATCTTTTCTCTTTTTATTATATTTATTTAAGGTGCACAACATGATGTTTTGGTACCCATATACATAGTGAAATGATTACTGCAGTCAGGCAAATTAACATATTCATCGCCTCACTGTTTTGTGTTTTTTTTTTGAGCATAGTAAGAACACCTAAAATCTCTCTTAGCAAATTTGTAATATACAATCCTATGAACTATGGTCCTCATGCTGCACATTGCATCTCTAGTCTTATTCATCCCTCCCATTTCCTCCTTCTGGTCGCTACCATTCTACTTTGTTTCTATGTATTTGACCTTTTAAAGATTGCACATGTAAGACTGATCATGCAGTATTTGTTTTTCTGTGCCTGGCTTATTTCACTTAGTATAGTGTCCTGCAGGTTCATCATGTGATATATTTAAAAAATCTCTCCCTCTCTATGTATAGACTTAGCCCAACTTGCCTGATATCTGATAGAATACTATTGTGCCCTTGCAGGTGACAGAGCTGTCAGACCAGGGCTGACAAGCAGAATCCCCTTTGCAGTAGCAACTCCTCACATGTGCTTACTAAGCCCTTATAAAATGCTACTGTGTGGGGCAGTGTGGTTTTGAGCAAATGAAAAGCAGCTCCCGCCTCTGCAGCCTAAGAGAATGTCTCCTTCAGGCAAGCAATGTGTCTTCTTGTTGCTCACTGAGAAGGATAACCACCTCCTCCCCCAGGCTGACAGTGGAGTGATCAGCACATCATTGGACAGAGAAAGGAGTGGTGAGCAGTGGGAGCTGAGCTGACGGTTATATGCAGGGTTAGCGCTGCACTGCAGTATTATTACTGCTCTGTTTTTTTCTCACTATGTTGCCTGGCCTGGACTCAAACTCCTGGGTTCAAACAATCCTCCTGCCTCAGCTTACTGCTCTGTTCTGGACTTTCCAGTGGAATCTTGACTTTCAGTGTTTTAGGTTTTGTTCCCTCACCTATACTTTCTTCTTCTTCTTCTTCTTCTTCTTTTTTTTTTTTTTTTTTGAGACAGGGTCTCGCTCTGTCACCGAGGCTGTAGTACAGTGGTGCATTCATAGCTCACTACAGCCTTGAACTCCTGGGCTTAAGCGATTCTCCTGTCTCAGCCTCCCAAGTAGCTGAGACTATAGACACACAACACCACACCTGGCTAATTTTGTTTGTATTTTCTCTTTTGTAGAGATGGAGGTCTCACTGTCTTTCCCAGGCTGGTCTTGAACTTCAGGGCTCAAGCAACACTCCCACCTTGGCCTCCCAAAATGATGGGATTACACGCATGAGCCACTGTGCCCAGCCCCACACGTATACTTCCATGTCTTGTGTCTGGATTTTGGGGTTCAGAAAGCTCATATGATATTTCCTCAACCTACTTCTACCCATGAAAACAGGGCTTTTCCCAGTCTCCCTACAGCTGACCCAGCCCTGTTTCTTTTCCCCTTACCCTCTGGATCTTACACAAGCTATTAATTGCTCAGTGTGTGTTTACATTTTTGCTTGTTTGTTTCCTCTGCTGTATTCAACTTGAAATCATTCATGCAATTTTAGTTTGGAATTCAGGGCTGTGAGTTCCAGTCCACTTAAGTGAGCTTTGGGTATTTAATGGAAGCAATTATTTTTCTTAAATGTACAAGAGTAAATTATTATTATTTATGTTTTTTTTGCATGAATGATGTATGGAAAATCACCGCGTTTTACTTTTGTGAGCTGACTTATTTATTTGTGTTGATTTTGATATTCCCAAATCTGAAACAAAATTTTTTCAGAATGCATAATAACACAGAGTATGGTGGTCTTTCACTGACAAGTTTTTATATATGATTAGAGTATCTTTTCAAGATTCTTAATCTGCATTTTTTTAGTGTAGAGTCTCACTCTGTCAGCCAGGCTGGAGTGCAGTGGCACAATCCTAGCTCACTGCAGCCTCAGTTTCCTGGGCTCAAGAGATCCTCCCACCTCGGCATCCTGAGTAGCTGGTACTACAGGCATGCACCACGACATCCATCTATTTTTTTATTTTTTGTGGAAATGGGGTCTCACTGTGTTGCCCAGGCTGCTCTTGGCCTCCTGGCTTCAAGTGATCCTCCTGCCTCAGGCCTCCCGACGCATTGGGATTACAGGTGTGAGCCACTGAAACTGGCCTGACCTACAATTTGAATCCTACTGTACACTTTACATTTTGCTGTCAGGATTATTTTATTGATTTTTTCCTCTCTACAGTAATGTATTGTAGATCAGGTATTATTTTATTTGAGCCTCACAGGAAAGCTGAAGTGAGGGTCGCAGGCAAGGAGTCGGAACACCGGAGCGGTCGCAGCATTCAGTGGAGAGTAAAGCAGCGAAGGCTGGAAACCTCATCTGCTTCCCATGAGCTTCCCACTGCCCCAAGTGACTGATGTCCTTACATAACTGCAGCCAGTTCACCAGCTGCATGACTGACAGTGGCATAATTGACAATTGCCAAAAACTGGAAACAGCCCAAATGTCCTTTGCCTAGGGAATAGAAAACCAAATTGTGGCCTATCCATCCCATGAAATACTTAACCGCAGTAAAAAGGAATGAGCTACTGATCTGAATCGCACATGCATCATATGAAGTGAGCGGACTCGCTCACCAAAGGCTGCACACTGTTTATGTGATGCTCTGGAAAAGGCAATGCTTTAGCAGGTGGAAGAAGCAGGGCTGCGGGTGGGGACAGAGGCTGACTATGTGGCAGCCCAGTGGGTGGGGACAGAGGCTGCACAGGGAACGTGTGCAGCTGATGCAGGTGCTCTGTGTCTTGGTTGTGGTGGTGGGTAGGTAGCTACACGCTTGTGAGCACTCACAGGCCTGTGCATGAAAAAGGTGCGAATATTTATTTTATTGTACATATTTAATGTGTATAACATGGCAGTTTGATATACATAGTGAAATGATTGCTGCAGTCAAGCAAATTAACATGAGTTAACATAGCCACCATCTCACATAATAATCTTTATTGTGTGTGGTAAAAACATCTAAAATCTCTCTTAGCAAATTTCAGGTTTATAATATTTTTAACTATCGTTCCCACACTGTTTGTTAGATCTCTCGGCTTATTTATCCTGCATAACCGAAATTTTGTACCCTTTGACCATCATTTTATTTCCTTTACCCCTGGTAACTCTCTGTTTCTATATATTCAACTATTTTTTTTTGAGACAGGGTCTCAGTCTGTCACTTAGGCTGGAGTGCAGTGGTGTGATCTCAGCTCACTGCAGCCTCAACCTCCCAGACTCAAGCAATCCTCCCACTTCAGCCTCCCAGCCTCCCAAGTACCTGGGGCGACAGGTGCACACCACTGCACCCGGCTTCCTTCCCTCCCTCCCTCCCTCTGTCCCTCCCTCCTTTCTTTTCTTTTCTTTTCTTTCATTTTTTTTGGTAGAGATGAAGCCTCACTATGTTGCCCAGGCTGGTCTCAAGCTCTTGGGCTCAAGTGATCCACTCACCTCAGCCTCCCAAAGTGCTGGGATTACAGGGGTGAGGCACCACTCCTGGCCTAACTTTTTTTTTTTTTTTTTAAGATTCCACATATAAGTGAGATCATGCAGTGTTTGTCTTCTGCGTCTGGCTTATTATGCTTTGTGTAATGTCCACCGGGTTCATCTATGTTGTGGCAAATGGCAGAGTCTCAATTTTTAATACTAACTAATATTGTATTGTGTATATATGCCCCAAACTCTTTATTTATTCATCTGTCAATAGACACTTGGGTTGTTTGCCTACCTGGACCATGGTGAATAATGCTGATATGAACATGAGTACACAGATGGCTTTGTGAGGTGGTGATTTTATTTCCTTTGGATATACATTCAGAAGAAGGATTGCTGGGTCATATGGTAGTTCTATTTTTAATTTCTTTAGGAACCTCCATATTGTTTTCTGCAGTGGCTGCACCAATCTGCATTCCCAGCAGCAATGTGCAAGGGTTCCCTGTTCTTCACGCCCTAGCCAATGTTTGTCTCTTGTTGTTTTGCTAATAGCCATCCTAACAGGTTTGAGGTGGTACCTCATTGTGGGTTTGGTTTGCATATCCCTGATGATTAGTGATGTTGAGCACTTTTTCGTATACATGTTGACCATTTTTGTTTTCTTTTTTAGAGAAATGTCTATTCAGTTCCTTTCTTCATTTTTAAAATCAGATTATTTGTTTTATGCTTTGACTTGTGTGAATTCCTTACATATTTTGGATATTAACTACTTATCTGATATATGGCTTAAAAATATTTTCTTCCAATTTTTTGGCTGCCTTTTCACTCTGTTGATTGTTTCTTTTGCTATACGGGAGCTTTTTAGTTTGATGTAGTCCCACTTATTTATCTTCACTTTTGTTCCTTTGCTTTTGTTGAGGCATTAAAAATATCCATGCCAAGGCTAATATCAAGAAGTTTTCTCCTCTGTTTTCTATTTTTTATATTTAGTTTTTTATTTGTTTAGAGATTGGGTCTCATTCTGTTACCCAGGCTGGAATGCAGTAGTGTCATTACAGCTCACTATAACCTCAAATTCCTGGGCTCAAGTGATCTTCTTGCCTCGGCCTCCTGAGTAGCTGGGCTACAGGTGCACACCACCATGCCTGGCTAATTTTTTTTTTTTTCATTTTGTAGAGACAAAGTCTCACTATGTTGCCCAGGCTGATTGTGAACTTCTGGCCTCAAGTGATCCTCCTGCCTCTGCCTCCCAGAGGGCTGGGATTACAGGCATGAGCCACCATGCCTGGCTTCTTCTCTATTTTCTTCTAGGAGTTTTACAGTTTTAGATCTTATGTTTAGATCTTTAATCCATTTTGAGTTGGTTTTTGTGTGTGTCAAGTTTTATTCTTTTGCGTGTAGAAATCCAGTTTTACCAAAAGCTTAATTTTTCAAAATCTTATGTTTTTCTTGATTTTTTTCTTGTTTTTTTTTTTTTCACACTTCTATAGCCAATATCTTTATTGAAGAGATTGTCCTTTCCCCATTGTGTCTTCCTGGTGACCTTGTCAAAGAATTAGTTGAGTTTATTTCTGCATATACTTGAGTTTATTTAGTTCCATTGGTCTATGGGTCTGTTTTTATAAAGGCATGAATTTTTACTGCATATGAATTATACCTAAATTAACTTGACTAAACAAACAAAAACAAAAAGATCCCAGGTTCAGCCGATGAGCTCCTTTTTTTTTTTTTTGAAATGGAGTCTTGCTCTTGTCACCCAGGCTGGAGTGCAGTGGCACAATCTCAGCTCACTGCAGCCTCCACCTCCCAGGTTCAAGTGATTCTCCTGCCTCAGCTTCCTGAGTAGCTGGGATTACAGGTGCCCGCCACCATGCCCAGCTATTTTTTTTGTATTTTTAGTAGAGACGGGGTTTCGTCATGTTGGCCATGCTGGTCTCAAACTCCTGACCTCGTGATCTGCCTGCCCTGGCCTCTCAAAGTGCTGGGATTACAAGCATGAGCCACTGCACCCAGCCTGAGCTCCTTTCTTTTGGAGCATATTTGGTCTGCTTTCTCTCTAGCTTCAGCACCTGAAGTTTTTGCTGCTCCTGCCTCGGTCCCAGCCCCGAAGGACACATTTCACCTGGTTCATGGAACTCAGGTCTGCTGCCATGCCCCTAAGCAGGACTAGATGCCTCTCTCATCTTGTAGAGCATTCCCTCTGCAATTCTGTAGAAAGGTGGTGGTCATCGGAACCAACTGCTTATTTTAGCTTCTCTGTGCCAGGCTCTATTTTAAAGGCCTCACGTTTAGCCATTCACTCAGTGTTTTCTGACAGCCTTCTAGGATAGGTACCATTATTTGGGTTGATGTAGTGCTTGGTCAAATGCGATATAATGAAGGGATCAAGGAGGGAGCAATTCCAAGCAAAGCCACTTGTTCATCCATCCTGAGTCTAGGAGATTTGGAAGATCTAAAGAAGTAGCAGGCAATTATTGTCACCATTTTATAGATATGAGGCACAGAGAGACCCAGTCATTTGCTGACATCCCTCCACTGAACTGGGTGCTCGTCCTTTTCACTCACCCAGAGGCTGAGCGAATGCCTCTCACCCACCAAGCTCTGTTGAACTTGTGGCTTTGCCAGGCTGTGGTCCTGTGGCTGTCTCATGAGCAGCAGAGTAGATCTGTGTGTGTCTCTCCTCAAGCTACTCAAGGTGAGGCTTTGTGTGCATGCCTGGCACATACCAGCCGTTCCATAAGTGTTAGTGGAACAGGTGAGTCAATAAGTCAGGGAGTAAAATTTGTGCTTTAAAAGTAGAACATGTCGGAGAGAACCTGTACTGCCTTCCAGCCATCTTGCTATGAGAGGACAGGGCATGGGCTCTGGAGTTTGAAGGCTGGGTCAGGTCATGCTCTGGATTCTGTACTCACTCGCATGGCATGTCCTTAGTTTCACTTCCCTCGCTGTCAGTGGAGTCGTTGCAGCGGGCAGTGTCAGAGGCAACATCCATTTAGCACTGCCAATTTGACCCCCAGCCCCGTCTTATACTGGCCTCCCACCCTGCTTCTGTGGGGTGCCTCAGAGGAGAGCAAGGTGAACCCCAGTATGGAACCCAGACACGGTTTTGACAACACTGTTGATCCCATTTGGAAAATCCAGCTGTGTGATTAACCATTAGTCTCTCTGCCTCTGCTCTGATGTAAGTGGAGACCACATCCTTCCTGCCCCTTCTGGGGCCGTGACTGCTATAAATTCATTGCATTTCCTCTCTAGCTGTTCCTGAGGCTGGCATCTGGGTAAGTCCAGCTCCACAGGGCAGGGTGGGCAACAGGACCAGGAGAGCAGTGGGGAAGGTTGTGTTCAGAGGGCAGAACTTGTCCTGGTTAATGCCCTAGGAATTTCTTCTGCTAGTCTCCAAGTTTGTGCTTCAACCACATTTCTGGAATGTTCTTTTATCATTATTTGGGCTCTATGTGTGCAAGTGCATGTGTGTGTATGTGGTGGGGGGAAGAGGGGAGGACAGGGGCAGCAACCATAGTTTACACCCACGACTTTAGCAGATTTGCCCAGTATCCCTCCCAGGGGAGAAGATGGATGGGATACATAGAAGGAAACGAACCTCCTTAAAAACCAAAGGGCAGAAGATTATTGTGCTGGTGTTAGGGTGGAAGGAGCACAGAAGAAAGGCAGAATCCTGATGCAGATGGAAGGACTGATGGGGCAGGAGCTGGGAGGGTATGCGGAGCTAATAGGACTGTCTGGAGAGCAGTCACCTCAGGATGCACAGGGCTGGGTTTGCGGGGCTCAGGAGGTGAGGAGTAGATAGGCAGGAATGGAGATGGGATGGGAAAGATGAGTGAGTCTGAGGCATCTTGACATTGAACTGCAGTCACAGAAATTCCAATTTGGAGAGCTCCACTGTTTTCCAGGCTCTCTCCTTCCCTTGAGTGTTATTTATGGCTTTAGGTTGAGGTGCTTTGCCAAATACAGTATAATCAAGGGATCAAGGAGGGAACAATTCCAAACAAAGCCAACTTGTTCGTCCATCCAGACTCTAGGAGATATGGAAGATCTAAAGATGCAGCAGGTGATTGCTAGTTTTTGTGGAACTCAAAGTCTAGTTGGGAAGACTATGTTGGTGAATGCTGCAGTGATATACCTGTGATAAATGCTGGGGAAGTGTGTCTTTTAGTCATCTATTTTGTTGTCTTTGTCTTTGTCTGACTGAAACAAGTGATGGAAGACATGGTCTCATATCTCTGGTCAAAATCCTGGCTCTGTTCTTTCCTGGTTCTAAACCCCTCGGCAGGCTTCTTAGTCCCCTAAGACTCAGTTTATGCATCTATAAAATGGGGCTAGGAATAGGTGCACCTCATAGAGCTCTGTGCATGTTAGATGGGGAAAAACATCAGTGAGTGCCTAGCCTGTGGAAAGCTCTAAATTAATGTGAATTATAATGATAACAATTGCAAATTTTGCAAGGAGACATTAAAGGATGTATGTTTTTATTTATTTTATTTTATTCTATTTTATTTTTTGAGATGGAGTTTTGCTCTTATTGCCCAGGCTGGTGTGCAGTGGCGTGATCTTGGCTTATCGCAACTTCTGCCTCCCGGGTTCAAGCGATTCTCCTGCCTCAGCCTCCCGAGTAACTGGGATTACAGGTGCCTGGTACTACACCCGGCTAATTTTTGTATTTTTAGTAGAGACGGGGTTTCTCCATGTTGTTTGGTCAGGCTGGTCTCCAACTCCTGACCTCAGGTGATCCGCCCACCTCGGCCTCCTGGAGTGCTGGGATTACAGGGATGTATGTTTTTCTTATTCTCCATTACGCACTCCCAGCTTCATTTCCCTTCAGTCCACTGGTTGATAGAAGTGCAGTCAAAGACTGTCCCCTCCTCCGCAAGCTTTTGTATTCTCTCTCCTCTCTCCCTAGCCACGTCCTGCTCTGTTATCAACACACTTACTCACCTCCTGGCCTTCTCCTTCTATTGTCTGTCATCCCTCTTCCCTCACGAACACAGAAGCAAAGAGCCAGAGCCTTCAGTCTGGAGGAACTGAAAACATTCTCTTCTGCTTTCTCATTTTGTAGATGAGGAAACTGAAGTTGAGGAATAGTGAAGAGTTTGTCCAACGTCATAGCCCCGTAATCAACGGGACAAAAATTTTCTTGCTGATGTGTCAAGATGGCATCATGAAGTGGTTGTTCACTGTAGACTGTAATACAATCCTGTTTATGGACTTGTTTACATATTTTTCCCTCCATAGGGAAACCTTTCTTCCATGGTTCAGGACACACTCCTGGATCGAGCCAACAGGAGAACTTTCTGGTAAGCATTTGGCAAACTTTTTTTTTTTTTTTTTGAGGTGGAGTCTCGCTGTGTCGCCTAGGCTGGAGTGCAGTGGCGTGATTTTGGCCCACTGCAACCTCCACCTCCCGGGTTCAATCAATTCTCCTACCTCAACTTCCTGAGTAGCTGGGATTACAGGCGCCCACCACCACACCCAGCTCATTTTTGTATTTTTAGTAGAGACACAGTTTTGCCATGTTGGCCAGGCTGGTTTTGAATTCCTCAGCTCAGGTGATCTGCCTGCCTTGGCCTCTCAAAGTGCAGGGATTACAGGTGTGAGCCACCGTGCCCGGCCTTGGCTAACTTTTCAGAATTAAAGATTATGACTGGTTACAGTCATGTGACATTTTTTTCTTTCTGTTTGCCGAGTTTTTGATAATTTATATCTCTCAAAGTGGAGACTTTAAAAAAGACTCATCCGTATGCTGTGTTCGCTGCCTGGTATCTTAGTGTGGACCGAAGCCTACGGACCCTGAAAACAGCTGCAGATGAAGATGGCAAGCACCCGCTGCAAGCTGGCCAGGTACCTGGAGGACCTGGAGGATGTGGACTTGAAGAAATTTAAGATGCACTTAGAGGACTATCCTCCTCAGAAGGGCTGCATCCCCCTCCCAAGGGGTCAGACAGAGAAGGCAGACCATGTGGATCTAGCCACGCTAATGATTGACTTCAATGGGGAGGAGAAGGCGTGGGCCATGGCCGTGTGGATCTTCGCTGCGATCAATAGGAGAGACCTTTATGAGAAAGCAAAAAGAGATGAGCCGAAGTGGGGTGAGTGGAAGGAAGACTTTTAAAAAAAATTGTGGCGAAATGCACATAATATACAATTTTCCATCTTAATATATATATATATTTTTTTGAGACGGAGTTGCTCTTGTTGCCCAGGCTGGAGTGCAATGGTGAGATCTCGGCTCACTGCAACCTCCACCTCCCGGGTTCAAGCGTTTCTCCTGCCTCAGCCTCCCAAGTAGCTGGGATTACAGGCATTGTGCCTCCACGCCCGGCTAATTTTGTATTTTTAGTAGAGATGGGGTTTCTCCATGTTGGTCAGGTTGGTCTCAAACTCCCGACCTCAGGTGATCCACCCGTCTCGGCCTCGCAAAGTGCTGGGATTCCAGGTGTGAGTCACCGCGCCCGGCCATAATCATTTTTAAATGTACAGTTCAGTACTGTTAGGTACACTCACATTGTGCAACCAATCTCCACAACTGTTTTCATCTTGCAAAACTGAAACTCCTCACCTGTTGAACAATAACTCCCCATTGCCTCATTCTCCCAGCCCCGGTAACCACCATTCTATTTGCGATCTCTGTGAATCTTACTACTCTGGGCACCTCATATAAGTGGAAACATACAGCATTTTTTCCTTTATGAGTAGTTTATTTCACTCAGCATAATGTCCTCAGGGTTCAGCTATGTTGTAGCATGTGTCAGAATTCCCTTCCTTTAAAAAAGACTGTAT
Source organism: Pongo abelii (assembly GCF_028885655.2). NCBI lineage: Eukaryota > Metazoa > Chordata > Mammalia > Primates > Hominidae > Pongo > Pongo abelii. Next base: position 1,552,869 of record NC_071985.2, on the reverse strand, counting down.
AAATACTCCATGGTACCGTATACCAAATTTTGTTTAGTTATCTGTTGGTGAACACCTGGATTACTTCTACCTTTTTGTTATGGTTAATGCTGTTATGAGTGTTGGTGCACAAATATCTCTTCAAGACCCTGCTTTAATTCTTTGGGGTATATACTCACAAGTGAAATTTCTGAATCATATTGTAATTCTGTTAAATATTTTGAAGAACTGCTCTACTGTTCCAGATACCATCTGTACCATTTCCCACCAACAGCACACAAGGGTTCCAATTTCTCCATATCCTCAGAACACGTTATTTTTATTTATTTTTTCTTTTTTATAGTAACCATTCTAATGAGTATGAGGTGGTATCTCACCATAGTTTTGATTTCCGTTTCCCTAATGATAAGTGATGCTGAGCACCTTTTCACGTGCTTGTTGGCCATTTATAGAGCCTCTTCAGAGAAAGTTCTGTTCAAATTCTTTTCTCATTTTCAGACCAGGTTTGGCTTTTGTTGTTGCCTTGTAGGAGTTCTTTATATATTCTAGATATTAACCCCATATCAGATATATGATTTACAAATATTTTCTCCCATTCTGTGGGTTGTCTTTTCATTCGGTTAACTGTGTCCTTTGATGCACAGAAGTTAGTATGATTTTTTTTTTTTTAAATCATTTCTTGGCCGGGCATGGTGGCTCATGCCTGTAATTCCAGCACTTTGTGAGGCTGAGGTGGGTGGATCACCCGAGGTCAGGAGTTCAACACCAGCCTGGCCAACATGGCAAAACCCCATCTCTACTGAAAATACAAAAAAAATTAACCGGGTGTGGTGGTGGGCGCCTGTAATCCCAGCTACTCAGGAGGCTGAGGTAGGAGAATCGCTTGAACCCAGGGAGTGGAGGTTGCAGTGAGCTGAGATTGCACCACTGCACTCCAGCCTGGGCTAAAGAGCAAGACTCTGTTTAAAAAAAAAAAAAAATTTCTTGTATTGTCTTGGTTTCTTCCTCTTTTCCCCTCTCACGGTAGTGCTATGAGAAGGTGGAGGCAAACTGTTTATTTTCTCTAACTCCTTTAAAAAGCTGAGGCAGATTGTACCGACCCCCTGGGCACCTGCAATGATTAGTCCCTCTTTATCTGAATCTCAGCAGTGCCTGCACCCACCTCCAGTTCTCCATCCAGCTTCTCAGATGTTTTGTCCAGTGTCTGCTGTGTGGTCAGCAGGCTCGGGCCTCTGCTTCCTATGGCCCAGAGGGCAGCCTCTCTCCTTGAAGAACCATGGAGTTTGTGGCAGAAGCCTTTCCTTTCACCACCACTTTGGGAATTGGAATGTAAAAGAAATTCTCTTAATCCCCATGCACACATTGGGGATAAGGTTCTTTCTTTTGTCTTGTGTTCTAGGCAAAGGTAGGGCTCAGAGAAGGGCAGAGTATTGCAGGATGATGATGTAGAGCTGGTGGTGATGGGAAGGAGGAGTACAAATGAGTCAGTGGATAGGGAAACACATGTTAAGGCAGGGCAGCAGTGTGCATGTAATGACACTGGGGAAACAGACAGCAGTGTGCAGCCAGGGGAGGTCAGAAACCAATTGCTGCAATGGCTCTCACCCGTAGTCCCAGCTACTCAGGAGGCTAAGGCAGGAGGATCCCTTGAGCCCAGGAATTCAAAACCAGCCTGAGCAACATGGTGAGACCTCATCTCTAAATAAATAAATAAAGCAATTATCATTGCGTCAGTACTTACATACTCACATACCCAAATTAAAGTGTCATAATCACGACTGTAGAAGTACTTTGCTAAGCAGTTTTTATGGCACATTCAAGAACCCCATGAAGTAGCTTCTGGTATTATCCCTCCTGCAAGTGAATGAAGTGAGCCTGGAAGAGATTCTAACTGGCCCATGGCTTATTTCCAGCCATAACCAGAGCTGGGGTAAAAAGCAGGGCATGTCTCTGAGTCTCTGGTCAAAGCCTGGCTCTTAACCACTCTACCATCTTTGCTTCCATATCTGGATTTTGAGGCAGAAAAGTTATAACTAGGGTTAGAAGTTTGTTTGTTTGTTTCCTGGGGTGGGGTGAGGTTTTAGGTAATAGACTTTGGCTAATTTACTGTGATAGCTCCTACCTGAGCCTCAGTTACTCAGGTGGCTGAAGTGGGTGCATCACTTGAGCTCAGGAGTTCCAGGCTGGAGTGAGCTATGACCATGCCATTGCCCTCCAGCTTTGGGAACAAAGCAAGACTCTGTCTCTTAAAAAAAAAGATTTAAGATTTTGGTTTTGGCTTAGATTTTTTGGATTTTGTTTTGTGGTATGGTTACCAAGTAGACAGCTGTCAGAGCTCTTTTATGGGCTGGGCGCAGTGGCTTATGCCTGTAATCCCAGCACTTCAGGAGGCCAAGATGGGAGGATTGCTTGAGCCCAGGAGTTTGAGACCAGCCTGGGTAACATAGTGAGAACCTGTCTCTACAAAAAATGCAAAAATTAGTTGGGTGTGGTGGCACGTGTCAATAGTCCCAGCTGTTCTGGAGGCTGTGGTGGGAGGATCACTTGAGCCCAGGAGGTTGAGGCTGCAGGGAGCCGTGATTGTGTCACTGCACTCCAGCCTGGGCAATAGAGTGAGGCCCTGTCTCAAAAAAAAAAAAAATCATTTATGTTACTCGTAGATTCCTGCCCACCTGAAGTTATCTGTCTTATATATTTCCCCTAGTGACTAACTCTTGTTTTACCTAACCTGAATTTCTCCTACAGAACGCCTTCTTAAGATATGTTATCTAGTGACTGTTTGGATTTGTGATTCTCAACACAGATGCATGTTGGAATCACCTGGGAGCTTTTAGTATGTGATGGTTCTTGGGTCTCACCTCAGAGGGACTGAAAAAGAACCTCTGGACGTGGAGTCCTGAAGTCCATATTTTTAAAGCTTCCTGGGTGATTTTAAAGTCAGCCAGGATTCCCAACCACCAGATTAGGCATGAAACAGACTGGTCATTCTCACTCTTGAAGAACCGGACATCTAGACTCGACAATAGAAGATGTGTGTGAAATGGATTGCAGGGAACTGCAGTCAGGGAAGGGTGACCTTTCTTAGCCCACAGCCGTGTTGGGGATATAGGAGAGCTTGGAGATGTCCTCACAATCAGGCTGCCAGGGGCAGGCAAAAGCAAATGAGGGTAAAAGAAACTTAGCCTGCTTCGCATGTTTGCTGATTGATTTCCAGACCTAAGGAAGAGATTCTGAGACTGGGGACAGTGGGAACACATGCTTGGCAGGTGGACAGCAGAAGTTGTTTTGAAACTAGGAGTGCAGAAATGCTCCCAACTAGACTTTTGACTGGATACCTGTCCTCCGCAACTCAGAGCCATGTTTTGATTTGGGGGATGTTTGGGGTCTCTTCTCTCATGCCAAATATTAGGCCAGGTTTCAATTGCATCCTCTGTGATAATAGTTCTGGGTTTTGACGCCTTTTTTTTCCCCTTTTAGGTTCAGATAATGCACGTGTCTCTAATCCCACTGTGATATGCCGGGAAGACAGCACTGAAGAGGAGTGGATGGGTTTACTGGAGTACCTTTCGAGAATCTCTATTTGTAAAATGAAGAAGGGTAAGCAACTGGGGTGGTGCTTCTAGTTGAGTTTTAAGACCTGGTTCAGGAGGCTCTGTGAAGCTGAGCAGCTGGGTAACTTGGCCATACTATAGGTTCCTGCTCTTTGGGATGCAAAGGCCTGTCTCAGGAAATCCATTGTCAGTTGAAGAAACAGATTCATGTTTGTGTGGCTTTTGCAGTCCCAGAGCCAGCGGGGGTGATTAAGCATTTCAAGTTTGATAAGGCATGGGATGCAGATTACTTAAAGGAATAAGATTGATTCAAAGGATCTTTGGGCTGGTGGCTACACATACAGACAGGCCTTCTGCTCAACTGTGTATCTTAAAAACTTGACACCAGAGATTCTCGGCACCTTTCCTACCCAGTGGAGAGGAGCTGCACCTTCCATTTCTCCATTTCGGTTACCACTCACTTCCGACGACAGGCCCCTGTTGAGAGCGCATCTCAGGTGGATGTGTGTGGGCTTTCCCCCTAACTTCCTGTCTTTGCCGTAGATTACCGTAAGAAGTACAGAAAGTACGTGAGAAGCAGATTCCAGTGCATCGAAGACAGGAATGCCCGTCTGGGTGAGAGTGTGAGCCTCAACAAACGCTACACAAGACTGCGCCTCATCAAGGAGCACCGGAGCCAGCAGGAGAGGGAGCAGGAGCTTCTGGCCATTGGCAAGACCAAGATGTGTGAGAGCCCCGTGAGTCCCATTAAGATGGAGTTGCTGTTTGACCCCGATGATGAGCACTCTGAGCCTGTGCACACCGTGGTGTTCCAGGGAGCGGCAGGGATTGGGAAAACAATCCTGGCCAGGAAGATTATGTTGGACTGGGCGTCGGGGACACTCTACCAAGACAGGTTTGACTATCTGTTCTATATCCACTGTCGGGAGGTGAGCCTTGTGACACAGAGGAGCCTGGGGGACCTGATCATGAGCTGCTGCCCCGACCCAAACCCACCCATCCACAAGATCGTGAGAAAACCCTCCAGAATCCTCTTCCTCATGGACGGCTTCGATGAGCTGCAAGGTGCCTTTGATGAGCACATAGGACCGCTCTGCACTGACTGGCAGAAGGCCGAGCGGGGAGACATTCTCCTGAGCAGCCTCATCAGAAAGAAGCTGCTTCCCGAGGCCTCTCTGCTCATCACCACAAGACCTGTGGCCCTGGAGAAACTGCAGCACTTGCTGGACCATCCTCGGCATGTGGAGATCCTGGGTTTCTCTGAGGCCAAAAGGAAAGAGTACTTCTTCAAGTACTTCTCTGATGAGGCCCAAGCCAAGGCAGCCTTCAGTCTGATTCAGGAGAATGAGGTCCTCTTCACCATGTGCTTCATCCCCCTGGTCTGCTGGATCGTGTGCACTGGACTGAAACAGCAGATGGAGAGTGGCAAGAGCCTTGCCCAGACATCCAAGACCACCACCGCGGTGTACGTCTTCTTCCTTTCCAGTTTGTTGCAGCCCCGGGGAGGGAGCCAGGAGCACCGCCTCTGCGCCCACCTGTGGGGGCTCTGCTCTTTGGCTGCAGATGGAATCTGGAACCAGAAAATCCTGTTTGAGGAGTCTGACCTCAGGAATCATGGGCTGCAGAAGGCGGATGTGTCTGCTTTCCTGAGGATGAACCTGTTCCAAAAGGAAGTGGACTGCGAGAAGTTCTACAGCTTCATCCACATGACTTTCCAGGAGTTCTTTGCCGCCATGTACTACCTGCTGGAAGAGGAAAAGGAAGGAAGGACGAACGTTCCAGGGAGTCTTTTGAAGCTTCCCAGCCGAGATGTGACAGTCCTTTTGGAAAACTATGGCAAATTCGAAAAGGGGTATTTGATTTTTGTTGTACGTTTCCTCTTTGGCCTGGTAAATCAGGAGAGGACCTCCTACTTGGAGAAGAAATTAAGTTGCAAGATCTCTCAGCAAATCAGGCTGGAGCTGCTGAAATGGATTGAAGTGAAAGCTAAAGCTAAGAAGCTGCAGATACAGCCCAGCCAGCTGGAATTGTTCTACTGTTTGTATGAGATGCAGGAGGAGGACTTCGTGCAAAGGGCCATGGACTATTTCCCCAAGATTGAGATCAATCTCTCCACCAGAATGGACCACGTAGTTTCTTCCTTTTGCATTGAGAACTGTCATCGGGTGGAGTCACTGTCCCTGGGGTTTCTCCATAACATGCCCAAGGAGGAAGAGGAGGAGGAAAAGGAAGGCCGACACCTTGATATGGTGCAGTGTGTCCTCCCAGGCTCCTCTCATGCTGCCTGTTCTCATGGGTAAGGAAACTCGGCTTCCAGGTGCTTCCTCCTGCTTCCTCGCCAGCTTCTTCTTGGCGCTTGCCTTCTCTCATCTCTTTTCAACTATCTTCCGAATACAGTTGCCACAGCTACATCATAATGCCACCACCATCTGTTTTAGACCCCTCCATGAACAAAGATTGACGTGTGGTAGGTGGATAAATGGGATGAGGAAAAAAAACAATAAAACAAGGAACAAATGTTTGGGGAATGCCAGTTTAGCACAAGGTATTAAGTAGGATGTAGGATTGCCTACAAATATTTGTCAACTGAAATTGCTTGTAAGCTACTTGGAGCACTAGTGCCTAAGAGTCAGTCAATGTCTGTGGGGCAGAACAATGCAAGAGAGTCTGTGTCCCAGGAGCGAGGGGACAGAGGACCTCAGAGCTGGAGGGATGTTTCTTAGAAACGTGCAATCTAAGCCTCCTTTAAGGAATAGCGGAAGCTGGGTGCATAGAGAAGAAATTAAAGGAATTCTGGCACTGAAGACTGGTATGAGCCAGTCATGAAAGCAGTCTGAGAAAAAGTGTGTGCAGGTGACAGTGGAGAGAAACACAGTTTCCTTGGAAAAAAACATGACAAAGGTAAATCAAGGGAAATAGAGCAGAAACGTGGAGACCCTCCTTCTAGGCTCTCATGTTGCTCTGCACTGGGCATTGCCAAAACCCCCTGTTTTCGGGTCTGTTCACACACTTGCTGGGTGGTTGGAAGCTAGTGGCCAAGTCTGTGCAATGACATGGTTGAGTCACCTGACTTTTGAGTCCCTTCTGGGTTTATCGTTCAGTGCCTCCTACAGAAGGACCACCCACAGTGGTTGTAGGAAGATGGCCACCCTGTGATGTGTGAGTTTAATCTGGATAGAAGACACTTGACATGGGGCAAAATTAAGGGAAACAGGAGGCTCGGCCCTTCCACGGGCAACAATGAGTTTCAGCTTTCTCGATCCCTTGACATTACCACGACCAGGACCACCTTACTAGTCATGGTTTGGCCATGAAGGACTGACTGCCCACAGGGCCGCAGTGATGGTGAAGACCCAGGTCCTGGTCACAGGGACTTGAGGTCTGGCTGTGGGACAGTCCGGAAACAAGTGCAGATGTCGGGAAGCGGGTTCACGGGCTCTGACAAGGAGACTTGCAGAGTATCCAAAGCACAAGGGGACGAACCTGTTGACCAGCGGGGTGCAGATGTCCCCGCTCAGCGAGCTTCCGGAGGATGGACAGTGAGAGAGTGAGAGAAGGCAAGGGGCAGCCCGGCTGGGGGTTTACAGTGTTGAGAGAGAGGGCAGGCGTGGGAAAGCAGGGTACGGTTTCTACAGCAGCAAACAGTTCCAAGTGACTGGGAAAAAGACAGTTGTCTTCATTCAACAGGCTGCCATAACAAAACACTACGGGGTGGCTTATAAGCCAAAGGAAAGTTCACCTTACAGTTCTGGAGGCTGGGAAGTCCATGATCCAGGCTCTGGCAGATCTGCTGTTTGGTGAGGGCCTGTTCCCTGGTCGATGGTGCCTTCTCACTGTGTCCTCACATGGTGAAGGGGCAAGGCAGCTCTCTGAGGTCCCTTTCCTAAGGGCAGCAGTCCCACTCCTGAGGGCTCCAGCCTCATAACTTAATCACACCTCAAAGGCCCCATCTCCTGATACGTCATGTTGAGGGTTAGGATTTCAGCATATGGATTTTGGGGCACACAAACATTCAGACCATAGAAATGGGAGAAGCAGCGTAAGACAGAGAGAAAAGTAGGCGGAGCTACTCATTAAGAGTGAGGTGGAAGGTGGAGAGGGTAGGGAGACCCTTGTGAAGATCACACACCTGTGAGGAAGGCTTGCACACTCTCACTGAAGCCCCGGTACGGGGCTCAGCACCCATCCCTCTAGATGGCACCTGCCTTCCTCTGAGGACAGACTCTCACTGAAGCCCCGGTACGGGGCTCAGCACCCATCCCTCTAGATGGCACCTGCCTTCCTCTGAGGACAGACTCTCACTGAAGCCCCGGTACGGGGCTCAGCACCCATCCCTCTAGATGGCACCTGCCTTCCTCTGAGGACAGACTCTCACTGAAGCCCCGGTATGGGGCTCAGCACCCATCCCTCTAGATGGCACCTGCCTTCCTCTGAGGACAGACTCTCACTGAAGCCCCGGTACGGGGCTTAGCACCCATCCCTCTAGATGGCACCTGCCTTCCTCTGAGGACAGACTCTCACTGAAGCCCCGGTACGGGGCTTAGCACCCATCCCTCTAGATGGCACCTGCCTTCCTCTGAGGACAGACTCTCACTGGAGCCCCGGTACGGGGCTCAGCACCCATCCCTCTAGATGGCACCTGCCTTCCTCTGAGGACAGACTCTCACTGGAGCCCCGGTACGGGGCTCAGCACCCATCCCTCTAGATGGCACCTGCCTTCCTCTGAGGACAGACTCTCACTGAAGCCCCGGTACGGGGCTCAGCACCCATCCTTCTAGATGGCACCTGCCTTCCTCTGAGGACAGACTCTGACTGGAGCCCTGGTAGGAGGCTCAGTACCTGTCTTTCTAGATGGCACCTGCCTTCCTCTGAGGACAGACTCTCACTGAAGCCCTGGTACGGGGCTCAGCACCCATCCCTCTAGATGGCACCTGCCTTCCTCTGAGGACAGACTCTCACTGAAGCCCCGGTAGGGGGCTCAGCACCCATCCCTCTAGATGGCACCTGCCTTCCTCTGAGGACAGACTCTGACTGGAGCCCTGGTAGGAGGCTCAGCACCCATCCCTCTAGATGGCAGCTGCCTTCCTCTGAGGACAGACTCTGACTGGAGCCCTGGTAGGGGGCTCAGCACCCATCCCTCTAGATGGCACCTGCCTTCCTCTGAAGACAGACTCTGACTGGACCCCTGGTAGGGGGCTCAGCACCCATTTCTCTAGATGGCACCTGCCTTCCTCTGAGGACAGACTCTGACTGGAGCCCCAGTAGGGGGCTCAGCACCCATCTTTCTAGATGGCAGCTGCTTTCCTCTGATGGCAGGAGCTTGCTTCGTATGTTCCAGTCCTTTCTGAGAACCAGAAGCCTGAGCATCTGTTAGAAATGCAGGATTGTGGACCCAATCTTAGACCTAGGGAGCTAGACTTTGCATTTGAATGAGAGCTACAGGTGATTCAAAGGTGACTGCATGTGTGGGTGCAGTGGCTCTTGCCTGTAATCCTAGGTTTTTGGGAGGCCAAGATGGGGGTATTGCTTGAAGCCAGGAATTCAAGTCCTTCCTGAGCAGCAAAGTGAGAGCACCTCTCTACAGAAAAACAAAAGCAAAAACGTGACTGCATGTTGGAGTCATCTGAACATTTAAAAAAGATCCATATAGCTGGACACAGTGACTCGTGTCTGTAACCTCAGCTACTTGGGAGGCTCAGGCAAGAGGATTGCTTGAGCCCAGGAGTTTGAGGCTGCAGTGAGCTATGATCATGGCACTGCATTCCAACTTGGGTTACACCTAAAAAAAGTTTCAAAAATTCATCTGGTTCTACCTCAGAGATTCTGATTTTATTTCTATGGATGTGGCCTGGGCTTGCGATTTTTTTTTTTTTTTTTTTGAGATGAAGTCTCGCTCTGTTGCCCAGGCTGGAGTGCAGTGGCACGGTCTTGGCTCACTGCAACTTCCACCTCCCAGGTTCAAGTGATTCTCCTGCCTCAACCTCCCTAATAGCTGGGATTATAGGCACCTGCCACCACACCCAATTGATTTTTGTATTTTTAGTAGAGACAGGGTTTCACCATGTTGGCCAGGCTGGTCTTGAACTCCTGACCTCAGGTGATCAACCTGCCTCGGCCTCCCAAAGTGCTAGGATTACAGGTGTGAGCCACCGTGCCCAGCCTGGCCTGAGGATTTTTGTGAGCACTCCTGATGCTATTGTGTAGCCAGGAGTGAGGACTGCCCTCTGATCACCCAGCACAGAATGTTCAGGGCCATGTTGGGACAGTGAACTGGTAAGGGCTAGAGGAGGACACTGGGGAGCGGGCTCTAGGGTGCCACAGTCAGCCACAGTCACAGGCTCATGCTTTCCGTCTGAGAGGAGGCAGAACTGGTTTTACCAAGGCTCATCCAGCCCTCTTCATTTCTCTGGGAACAATTTTTGTTTTGTGACCCATCTCTTAATCCCCGGAAGGCATTTCTCTGAACTGGTGCCAGGCACCCCGGCTCCCAGCTCCAGTTAGTTATTATTCGAGGCTGATTTCTTTTCTCTCTGTCTTCCTTCTAATTCCTAGATTGGTGAACAGCCATCTCACTTCCAGTTTTTGCCGGGGCCTCTTTTCAGTTCTCAGCACCAGCCAGAGTCTAACTGAATTGGACCTCAGTGACAATTCTCTGGGGGACCCAGGGATGAGAGTGTTGTGTGAAACGCTCCAGCATCCTGGCTGTAACATTCGGAGATTGTGGTGAGTCCCCGTTCATGCGATCTGTGTGAGTGAAAGTTCATATGAGAGAGAGAGAGAGAGAGAGGGAGAGAGAGAAACAGACTGGAGAAAGATCTTCAGGACCAGATTGCTGGTGTGGTTTCTTTCTTTTCTTTTTCTTTTTTTCTTTTTTTGAGGCAGAGTTTTGCTCTTATTGCCCAGGCTGGAGTGCAATGCCGTGACCTCGGCTCACTGCAATCTCCGTCTCCTGGGTTCAAGTGATTCTCCTGCCTCAGCCTCCTGAGTAGCTGGGATTACAGGCACCCACCACCATACCCAGCTAATTTTTTGTATTTTTAGTAGAGATGGGGTTTCATCATGTTGTCCAGGCTAGTCTTGAAGTCCTGACTTCAGGTGATCCGCCCGCCTCGGCCTCCCAAAATGCTGGGATTATAGGTGTGAGCCACCGCACCTGGCCGGTGGTGTGGTTTCTGCTGTAACAAAGTGCCACAGACTGAATGGCTTCAACAACAAAAATTTATTTTCTTGCAGTTCTGAGGCTGAAAGTCTAAGATCAAGGTGTCAGCAGGGTTGGTTTCTTCTGAGGCCGCCCTCCTTGGTTTGTAGATGCCCCCTTCTCCCTGTGTACTGACGTCATATTCCCTTGGGGGGAAGAGTGGCCTAGTCTCTTCTTCTTACAGAGACAGCAGTCTTGATGGATTAGGCACAGTCACGCATGACTACACAAGACCTAATGTTAACCTAGTCACTCCTTTAAAGACCCCATTTCCCAAAACAGCCACATTATGAGATCTTGAGGATTAGGGCTTCAACATGTAAATTTTTGGGGGGCACAGTTCAGCCCAGAACAAGTGAGAAGGTAGAATGGATTGGAGGCCAGCTGGGGAAGTTTTGTGTGGGGAAGAATGAACGAGGAACTGAAAAAAATGTCATTTCTTGAAAAGACCATGATGCTCCATATATTCCATTTCCTCATGGGCCATGTTCATAGATGAGAATTGGAGAATTTGCCATTTACAACAATGGCAACCTCAGCTAAAAACTATGAAAATACTTTTTTTTTTTTCTTTGAGACAGGACCTCTCTCTGTCACCCAGGCTGGAGTGGGGTGGTGTGATCACAGCTTACTGCAGCCTCGACCTCCCAGGCTCAAGCAATCCTCTCACCTCAGCTCCCCTGAGTAGCTGGGACTACAGGCATGCGCCACCATGCTGGCTAATTTTTGTATTTTTTTTGTAGAGATGTGGTCTCATCACGTTGCCCAGCCTGGTCAGAATGCTTTGTATGGGTTGAAATGTCGCAGGGAATCTCCTGTGACTTTATTAATAATGTGCTTGCTCACACCTGTAGTCCCAGCTACTCGGGAGGCTGAGGCAGGAGAATCGTGTGTACCCGGGAGGCGGAGATGGCAGTGAGCCGAGATAGTGCCATTGCACTCCAGCCTGGGTGACAGAGTGAGATTCCATTTCAAAATAATAATAATAATAATATGCTTGCTTTCTCCCACACCATGAATCAGATTCACACGTCCCACCGCGCTGGTGCCTGGGCCATCTCACTAGCTCTGTTTCATTCCCTGCTCTGTGGACGCATGCAGGCGTCTGCATTTTTGAGGAGCCGCACAGCAAGTGTTAAAGTTCGCAACTCTAGGACATTTTGCTACCTCCCTCTCCGGCTCAACACACCCACCTTGTCACCAGTCTTATCAATTTTTCCTCCTACCTGAGCTGTTTTCCACTTTTCCTCGTCCTCACCCCACCAGCCCAGGTCCAGCAACCATCACCACTTGCCTGGACACGCAGTGACCTCCTAGACCATCAGCTCCCCGGGGATAGGGTTTGCGTTTGTTTGTCTTGCCGTCATCTTTGCCACGCCTGGATAGACATCTTAGTACCTATCGGTGGTCAAAAGCACGCACTGAATGAATGTTGGCTCTTTGGTCTCCCTGTGTCTGCCTTTCTCCCTCACCCGACCATTCTCCGCACAAAAGTAAGATGGTCTTCAGAAAATTCTGATTTGATTGTGCTGTTCCGTGGCTTAAATGCTTTCTCTCTGCTCTGCTCTTTATTTTTTACTTTACGTATTTATTTTTGTAGATGTAGGGGGCGCAAGTGCAGCTTTGTTCCGTGGATATATTACTGCACAGTGGTAGTGTCTGGGCTTTTACTGTAACTACCCTTTTTTTTTTTGAGATGGAGTCTTGCCCTGTTGCCCAGGCTGGAGTACAGTGGAGCGATCTCGGCTCACTGCAACATCCACCTCCTGGGTTCAAGCGATTCTTCAAGTAGTTGGGATTACAGGCATGGGCCACCACGCCCAGCTAATTTTTGTATTTTTAGTAGGGACAAGGATTCACCGTATTGGCTAGGCTCGTCTCAAACTCCTGACCTCGTGATCCACCCGCCTTGGCCTCCCAAAGTGCTGGGATTACAGGCGTGAGCCACTGCGCCCGGCCTTAGTGTAACTGTTACCCAAATAGTGAACATTGTACCCAATAAATAATTTTCCAGCCCTCACCTGGCTCCCACCCTCCACCCTTCTGAGGCTCCAGTGTCTATCATTCCATGCTCTACGGATGTTACCCTTTAGCTCCCACTTGTAAGTGAGAACATGTGGTATTTGACTCTGTTTCTGAGTTGTTTCACTGAAGATAATGGCCTCCGGTTCCATCCATGTGGCTTCAAAGATGTGACTTCATCCTTTCCTGTGGCTGAGCAGTGTTCCCTTATGTATATGGATCACACTCTCTTTATCTTTGCTCTTTTGATAAATTTCAAATCGTAGTACCATGGAGACTGGTTGTTTGGGACACTTAACCTTATTTCTCCAACTTCATGCCCAAATTCTCTCTCCACTGCTATTGCCCCTGTATGATTCTGGAGAGGCAGACACAAACAGGGAAGGGTAGGGGACAATGAGATGTTTCGCAGATAAGTAGAGATCCATTTGTCCATTTGCTTGAAGTTGGTGTAAGGATAGGGACAGAAAGGAAGGTGGTCTAACAGGCTCCAGGACCTATGAACTATTGCCCTGGAAAGAAGCTAGAATGTTGTTCTTGCCCCCATGACAGGGATAAGTTATAGTTTTTGTTGCTGGTGTTGGTGGTGATGGTGGTAGTGATGTGTGTGTGTTTGTGTGCATGTGTGTGACGGCGAAACAAATCAAGAATCAGAGCTGCAGCAGGATGTGGAATCCCAGCACTTTGAGAGGCTGAGGTGGGCAGATCACTTGAGCCCAGGAGTTCAAAACCAGCCTGAGCAAGCTGGTGAGACCTTGTCTTTACAAAATAATAATAATAATAAAATATAAATAAAATAAAATAGCTAAGCATGGTAGCACATGCCTGTATTTGCAGCCACTTGGGAGGCTGAGGCAGGTGGATCCCTTGAGCCCGGGAGTTCGAGGTGGCAGTGAGCTATGATCTCATCATTGCACTCCAGCCTATGCAACAAAGTGAGACCCTGTCTCTAAAAAAAAAAAAAAAAAAAAGAGAAAAAGAATCAGAGTTGCTTTTCCTTTCAATATACATGGAGAGCTGGGATGAAATCATCGAACACAATGGGGTGACAATGTTGGTAAAGACAAGAAATAGCTGAGTGCAGCACTGGTGAGGGCAGTGCCAACTGCGGGCATATCAATGGCTAGGAACACGAGGGAAGGAGGTGGGGTGTACAGGCCCACACTGCCCACTTCACTTACAAACCAGGAGCGCACCATTCACATGGCTGGGGGGTGATCTCAATGCACCCGGCACTGTTTACGGCCAGAAGTTCACTGACGGGTGCTCCCTCTGCTGTGACTGGGGAGCCTTGGGGCTGACCTCCCAATGTGCCTTGTGCTGTACTCTGAAGCTCTCTGGTCAGGTGTGTCCTGATGCTTTCTCTATTCCGGAGCTCTCTGGTCAGGTGTGTCCTGATGCTTTCTCTATTCCGGAGCTCTCTGGTCAGATGTGTCCTGATGCTTTCTCTATTCCGGAGCTCTCTGGTCAGATGTGTTCTGATGCCTTCTGTATTCTGGAGCTCTCTGGTCAGATGTGTTCTGATGCTTCCTGTATTCTGGAGCTCTCTGGTCAGATGTGTTCTGATGCTTTCTCTATTCTGGAGCTCTCTGATCAGGTGTGTTCTGATGCTTTCTCTATTCCGGAGCTCTCTGGTCAGGTGTGTTCTGATGCCTTCTCTATTCCGGAGCTCTCTTGTCAGGTGTGTTCTGATGCTTTCTCTATTCCGGAGCTCTCTGGTCAGGTGTGTGCTGATGCTTCCTGTATTCTGGAGCTGTCTGGTCAGGTGTGTTCTGATGCTTTCTCTATTCTGGAGCTCTCTGATCAGGTGTGTTCTGATGCCTTCTGTATTCTGGAGCTCTCTGGTCAGATGTGTTCTGATGCTTCCTGTATTCTGGAGCTCTCTGGTCAGATGTGTTCTGATGCTTTCTCTATTCTGGAGCTCTCTGATCAGGTATGTTCTGATGCTTTCTCTATTCCGGAGCTCTCTGGTCAGATGTGTTCTGATGCTTCCTGTATTCCGGAGCTCTCTGGTCAGGTGTGTTCTGATGCCTTCTCTATTCCGGACCTCTCTGGTCAGATGTGTTCTGATGCCTTCTGTATTCTGGAGCTCTCTGGTCAGATGTGTTCTGATGCTTCCTGTATTCCAGAGCTCTCTGGTCAGGTGTGTTCTGATGCTTTCTCTATTCCGGAGCTCTCTGGTCAGATGTGTTCTGATGCTTTCTGTATTCCGGAGCTCTCTGGTCAGATGTGTTCTGATGCTTTCTGTATTCCGGAGCTCTCTGGTCAGGTGTGTTCTGATGCTTTCTCTATTCTGGAGCTCTCTGATCAGATGTGTTCTGATGCTTTCTGTATTCCGGAGCTCTCTGGTCAGATGTGTTCTGATGCTTTCTGTATTCCGGAGCTCTCTGGTCAGATGTGTTCTGATGCTTTCTCTATTCCGGAGCTCTCTGGTCAGGTGTGTTCTGATGCTTTCTGTATTCCGGAGCTCTCTGATCAAATGAGCTCTCTGGTCAGGTGTGTTCTGATGCTTTCTGTATTCCGGAGCTCTCTGATCAAATGTGTTCTGGTGCTTTCTGTATTCCGGAGCTCTCTGGTCAGGTGTGTTCTGATCCTTTCTGTATTCCAGAGCTCTCTGATCAGATGTGTTCTGACGCTTTCTGTATTCCGGAGCTCTCCGATCAGATGTGTTCTGATGCTTTCTGTATTCCTGAGCTCTCTGGTCATGTGTGTTCTGATGCTTTCTGTATTCCGGAGCTCTCTGATCAAATGTGTTTTGATGCTTTCTGCCTCTGTTCTTGGCATGAAGGTTGGGGCGCTGCGGCCTCTCGCATGAGTGCTGCTTCGACATCTCCTTGGTCCTCAGCAGCAACCAGAAGCTGGTGGAGCTGGACCTGAGCGACAATGCCCTTGGGGACTTCGGGATCAGACTTCTGTGTGTGGGACTGAAGCACCTGTTGTGCAATCTGAAGAAGCTCTGGTGAGTTGAGCCCGTTCCCCTGAGGAAGCTCTGCCAGTGAGGCATGCTGTGAACTCTGGCTTCAGTGAGGCCCGGTGGGCTGGGGTTTCAGTGAGAATGGCCTTGGCGGCTCAGGTGACTGCGTGTGCTTGTCTCTGGGTGTCTAGCATTTCGGTCAGTTAGTGTTTGTTGTGGGGAAAGCCACACACTCAACCCTGACAAGGAGCATAAATAATAACAAAAAGAAGATGTCTGCCTTTAGGGTGCCTACTGCCTAGCTGAGAAAAAGAAAAAACAAAGCAGTGTAATGCATTGCTTTAGAGGAGTTTTAGAACTTCATGACAAGCCCTGGGTCCTCATATTGTATAAGAAAAATGGTGCTAAAGCAATGCAGACCCTCGAAGTTGTATGCAGCCCTTCCCTGAATGCTTCTGGGAGACTTGCATTTTGAAGGAGAGAAAAAAACACTTAAGAATGGAAGGGCCAATTCTCATCCATTAGGATGGCTATTATCAAACAAAAGCAAGAAAACTAGAAAACAACAAGTATTGGCATGGATGCGGAGAAATGGAAGCCATTGTGTGTTGCTGGTGGGAATGTAAATGACGCAGCCACTATGGAAAACAGCATGGCAATTCCTAAAAAATAAATATAGAATTACTATTGGAGCCAGCGTTTCCACTCCTGGGTATATCCACAAAAGAGTTCAAAGCAGGAACTCAGCTGGGAGCGGTGGCTCACACCTGTAATCCCAGCATTTTGGGAGGCTGAGGCAGGTGGATCACTTGAGGTCAGGAGTTCAAGACTAGCCTGGCCATCACAGTAAAACCTTGTCTCTACCCAAAATACAAAAATTAGCCAGGCATGGTGGCGCATGCTGTAATCCCAGTTACTCAGGGTGGAGGCAAGAGAATCGTTTGAACCTGGGAGGCGGAGGTTGCAGTGAGTCAAGATCCCGTCACTGCACTCCCACCTGGGTGACAGAGGAAGAGTTAAAAAAAAAAAAAAAAAAAAGAAGGCACGAACTCAAACATATTATTTGTACACCCATGTCCATAGCAACACTATTAGCAATAGACAAAATGTGGAAATAACCAAACGTCCTTCAACGGATGAAGGGTGTTGAAAAGTGCTATATATGTGCATTTAGCTTTAAAAGGAATTCTAGTACACACTACAACATGGGTGAGCCTTGGGGACGTTATGCTAAGTAAGATAAGCTAGACTCGAAAGGGCAAATACTCTGTGATTGTCCTTATAGGAGGTGCCTAGAATAGTCAGATTCATAGACACAGAAAGAAAGGTGGTTGCAGGCAATGGGAGAGCGGGGAATGGGAAGACGTTGTTTAATGGTTATGGAGTTTCAGTTCTGCAAGATGAAAGGAGTTCTGGAGACAGTGGTAGTGATGGTTGCACAACAATGTGAATGTGCTTAAGGCCATTAATTGTGCACTTAAACATGGTTAAAATGGTAAATTTTATTTTACATGTATTTTACCACAATAAAGCTGAATGTAGGGAGCTGGGAAGATGTAGTATTGGTGCGAGCTTGGAGAATGCTTACTTGTTATTCCACCAAATGGAAAAGGAAATCAGAAGTGTACTTAGAGCTTGTGTCCACTCCCTTTCCATGTGTAAACTGGAGTAGAGGCAGTGACAGGTACGGGTGCCTCCTTGTCCATGGTGGAGCGTGGGTGAGAGACATGACTGACACTCTGCCATCTTTATGGAAGGTTGGTCAGCTGCTGCCTCACATCAGCATGTTGTCAGGATCTTGCATCAGTATTGAGCACCAGCCATTCCCTGACCAGACTCTACATGGGGGAAAATGCCCTGGGAGACTCAGGAGTCACAATTTTATGTGAAAAAGCCAAGAATCCACGATGTAACCTGCAGAAACTGGGGTAAGTCTTCATGGGTGTCTTAGCAGAAAAGTAACTTCTTTTCAGAGGTGAATTATTTGGAAAATGTGGATGGGGGTTACTTTGGTCAGGCGAGCTGAAGGTAGAATAAGGAGGTAAAAACATCAGAAATGGTTTGAAGGACTGGATGCATATAATGTATACTACTGCTAATAAGATAATTTGTGCTAATTTATGATTATAGAACTAGAGTTTCTTAGTGTTGGAAGAAACCTTAGAGATGGTGCAGCCCAATTGCCTGTTGAGGGAAAAACTTGCTTCCAAGACACTCACATGAATAGTCACCCATTTTATGCGTGCATGCTTGCAAGCATGCAAGTTATCGCACAGCGTGTGCAGCCTCTACACTAGGAAAGAGCTCTTACCCTGCAGCCTCTACACTAGGAGAGAGCTCTTACACTGCTGCCTCTACACTAGGAGAGGGCTCTTACCCTGCAGCCTCTACACTAGGAGAGGGCTCTTACCCTGCAGCTTCTACACTAGGAGAGAGCTCTTACCTTGCAGCCTCTATACTAGGAGAGAGCTCTTACCCTGCCGCATCTACACTAGGAGAGAGCTCTTACACTGCCACCTCTACACTAGGAGAGGGCTCTTACCCTGCAGCCTCTACACTAGGAGAGAGCTCTTACCCTGCAGCCTCTACACTAGGAGAGAGCTCTTACCCTGCAGCCTCTACACCAGGAGAGAGCTCTTACACTGCCGCCTCTACACCAGGAGAGGGCTCTTACCCTGCAGCCTCTACACCAGGAGAGGGCTCTTACCCTGCAGCCTCTACACCAGGAGAGGGCTCTTACCCTGCAGCCTCTACACCAGGAGAGGGCTCTTACCCTGCAGCCTCTACACCAGGAGAGGGCTCTTACCCTGCAGCCTCTACACCAGGAGAGGGCTCTTACCCTGCAGCCTCTACACCAGGAGAGGGCTCTTACCCTGCAGCCTCTACACCAGGAGAGGGCTCTTACCCTGCAGCCTCTACACCAGGAGAGGGCTCTTACCCTGCAGCCTCTACACCAGGAGAGGGCTCTTACCCTGCAGCCTCTACACCAGGAGAGGGCTCTTACCCTGCAGCCTCTACACCAGGAGAGGGCTCTTACCCTGCAGCCTCTACGCTAGGAGGGGGCTCTTACCCTGCAGCCTCTACACTAGGAGAGGGCTCTTACACTGCAGCCTCTACGCTAGGAGGGGCTCTTACACTGTAGCCTCTATATCCTCAACAGTGTCATGGCTCAGCACCTTCACCTATGTAGCCATGCTCTCCCAGGTACACAGGCTGGTTTGTTAGTGTCTGTCTTTGAAATGTGGTGTACAGACCTGATGATGCATGGTGGATGTTTTACCTCCTGTTGCAGAGAACTATGGTTTCACTGGTGGAACCTCTGATTTCCTTGTTTTTTGGCAGTCATATAAGCCTTTTGGTTCATGTTGGAATTCTGCAGTAAACAGTAGTAGAGAATACCCACTAATAATCATGCACTTTCCCTGTACCACTTTCCTGTATCGCTTTCCCTGTATCACCTGCTCTTTCATATTCTTACATGGATTTTCTCAGTTGGCTCCAGAAAGATGCTATAGGGTGCGGTATCTGTGTCTCCAATTTAAAGAGGAGAAAATAAAATTCAGGGAGCCTCGTACCCTTGTCCAAGGACACTCAGAGAGAAGGTAGTGGAACTCAGTGTAGACAAACATCTGTGACCCCCCAAGCCACTGCCTTAATTCCCAGTGCATTACCTTAAGAGATGTTGCTAATGGGCTCTCTACAGGGCTTCTTCATCTGGCTCTCAGCCTAAGGGTGGGACCTCCAATTTAGCTTTGCTAAACCTCATCTTACCTATCTTTTGACCCATTGACTAGGCAGTTTTGGATCTTCATTCTGTCAATAATATCTACAAATACAATAAGCAATTGTATAGGTCTTCATTCATTCACATTATTAATATATATACCAGCCAGATCAGCATTCAAGACAAAATATAGCAGGAAAGGTCTTCCAAGAGGAGTAATCCATTAATACATAATTAACAACCAATATCTGTTCACAAAGCTCTGTTACTTCCTTGGACCTCTCCCATCAGCCAGTCCTCAGATGTGACCATATCTCTTTCTGTGAAGTCTTCCTGCAGTGCCTTCATTTCCTTGCCATAGGGTATTACCCTTCCTTAGCAAATTGCCTTAGAATATTACTCTTCCTTGGCAATTTGACTTCTGCTTGTCTAGGTTTGTTCAACAGACATGATTTGGTCCCTTTATTTTGCAGGCCCTCTGGGGGCTTTGTGGTGGGCACTGACAGTAGCAGTGAGTAAAACAGACCAAAATCCTGTTTTCACAACCATTCTTTTAGGGAAATGATAACAGATAATAGACAAGCTAAACAATATTATACCATGTGTATAAGAGCTATAAGAAAAACTGGAGTGACAGCGAGGGGTGCTTCTCTGCTCAGATTTGGCGAGTGCCTCTCTGAGCGGGTGACATTGGAGCAGGTGCTAAGTGAAGTGTGGGATGGGCTGTGAAGGAGCCAGAAGAGCCCTCCAGGCAAAGCAGATGGAACCAAAGAGGCCCAGGCACAGGTGCTCAGGTGACTCTCAGTGATCCTGGTTCCAAATTCCAAATGACAAGCCAATTACAAATGTGCCTGATGCATCTGTAATACACTCTATGTAGTTACTATTGTCAATACCTAACCTGGTAGAACTGCTGTAATAAAGTGTCACAAACAGAGCGGCCTAAACAGCAAGAGTTTATTGCCTCTCAGTTCCAGAGGCCAGAGTCTGAGACTGAGGCATCAGCAGGCTGGGTCCTTACAGGTCATACAGGTCCTTCCCAGTCCTTACTTTAGTTGACATCTGCTGCCTTTAATTCATTTCTCTCTTCCTCTTTGGAAGCCTTCTTCTCTCTTATTTTTAGGTCATTGCTTAGTCTTTCCTGCTAATGTTATAGCTTCCCCCTCCCTGGATCCTGCATTGGCTTCTCTTCCTGTGGTCTGGGGATTTCACAACTGATTTAGTTGTTGTTTTTTTTTTTGAGATGGACTCTTACTCTGTCACCCAGGCTAAAATGCAGTGGTGCAATCTTGGCTCACTGCAACCTCCGCCTCCCGGGTTCCAACAATTCTCCCGCCTCAGCCTTCTGAGTAGCTGGGACTACAGGTGTGCACTGCCATGCCTGGCTAATTTTTGTAGTTTTAGTAGATAAGGGGTTTCACCATGTTTGCCAGGCTGGTCTCGAATTTCTGACCTCAGGTGATCTGCCTGCCTTGGCCTCCCAAAGTGCTGGGATTACATGCGTGAGCCACACACCCTGCCTAGTTTACCTTTTTTTTTGTTGTTGTTACTAAATGTTTCTAAACTCCCTGAGAATTCTCATATACCTCTCAATTTCAACAACAGTAGGTCTCAAGCCCAGATATCATTCACAAACTTTTTATTAGAAAAGTAACACATGCTTGGTGTAAACATATCATAGTACAGACAAAGTGGTAAGTGAAAGCTCCTTCTCAGCCCTCTTCTGAGAGAGCCATTTACAATAGTCTGATGAACAACCATCCAGACTTTTTTTTAATACAATAGATTGTTATATAATCCATTCATCTGTCCATCCATCCATCCATCCATCCATCCATCCATCCATCATCCATCCCTCTATTGTCCATCCGTCAATCCATCCATCCATCCAAGGGAGTATCAGAGCTTCGTGAACATATATTGGTTGCTAATTTTGGACAAATGGATTTCCTGTATATGCTGATCTGGGTGGTATTTATATCAGTAATGTGAATGAAGACCTATGTGATTTTCATGTTGCATTTGTAATACATTGTTACGTAGTGTTTTAAATGCCTAGTCTGTTAGAGCTGCTGTAATAAAGTATCACAAACAGAGCAGCTTAAACAACAGAAATTTATTGTCCCTCAGTTCTGGAGGCCAGAAGTGTGAGATTAAGATGCTAGCAGGCTGGGTCCTTCTGAGGGCTGTGGGGAATCTGTTCATGCTTCTCTTTGGCTTCTGGTGGAATGTCATCTTGCTGAACATATTTTGCCATTCCTTGGCCTGTAGATGCCTTTCCCACACCATTGCCTTTATCTCTATGTGGTGTCTTCCCTGTGTCTGTGTGCGTCTTTCTCCATGTCCCAAGTTTCCCTGTGAAAGAACACAACTCATGTTAGATTCATAACGACCTGATCTTAACTAATTACATTTTCAGTAACCGTATCACCAAATAAGGTCACAATCTGAAGTACTTGGGCCTAGGACTTCCACATATAAAGTCTTAGAGGAAACAATTCAATCCATAACACCCTATCTATTGAAACTAGAACCATAATATAAATATTTTTCTGTGATATCCTTTTTTCATTTATCATGGATAAATTTCCATGCTGATTTGTGTAGATCTATCGATTGGGGCATAATATCCCATAGTGTGCTTTACCATAATTTATTTCATCAAATCATGCATTTTGGGATAACTGTTCTTTTCCACTATTACAAACAACTCTGCAAAAAGCACATTTGTATATATAGTTTTATGCATGTGTATTTGCTTTGAGATAGATATCTATAAGTGGCATTAATCGGTCAAAACTTTTATGCATTTTATATGTTAGGTATAGCCACACATGTGGCTGTGTGTTAGGTATAGCCTATGTGTTAGGTATAGCCACATTTTTTTCTCTTGAACTTTAGGTCCTCATCTCTGGCTGCATATTGTGTACTGCCTGTCTCAATACTGCTCAAGGGTCACACATGCTGAGCATTTGCAACATTGGTTTAATTATCATACCCCACCTTCCACCCCCGTTCTCTGACCTGCTCCTGCCCTCTTCTTCCTGCCTCATTGAATAGTGGGGCTTTCCAGGAGGCTGCCGAGTGAGTAAACAGGGGACGGTCCTAAATGCTCTGCTTTCGGTTCCCTCTACCACTCATCACTACACCAGAGGGAACTTTTTAAAATGCAAATTTGAAAATATTGACCCTTTGTTCAAAAACCTTCAAAAGTTCTTCTCTGTAGTCAGAGTGACATCTTAGCTTGGCACACAAGGCTGTCCCTGATACTGCCCTCTCTCCTGCCATACCTTGCACCACATTTTGAGTCATATTGGATGAGTTTTATTTTGCTGTTTTAGAGATGGGGACTTGCTATGTTGCTCAGGCTGAATTTGAATTCCTGGGTTCATCTACAGCCATACTACCCACAGTGCCTGATCTCATCTGAACTCCTGGGGTCAAGCAATCCTCCTGTCTCAGCCGCCCAAGTAGCTGGGACTATAGGTGGACATCACTGTGCCCAGCTATGAATTAGTTTTGAAACATCTTGGTGGTTCTTTTAATCTTCCTTATTCTTGCTACTCTTTTCCTTTTGCCTGGAAGGTTACCCCCACTTTCCCACTTTCTACTATCCATCTAAGAAGCTCCTACTTATTTTTTAATTACTGTGATCCTCATTTTGTCCATTTAAAAGCAGGGATAAAAATAACATTCCCATCTTGAGGTTGTGATCATTCAATGAGATAATGCTATTTAAAGTCATCATCCATGTCAAGCACACAATAAATACTCAAAAAATGTTTGATCTTCTTCTTCAGATTCCTTCCTTCCTTCCTTCTTCCTCCTCCTCTTTGTTTCTTTTCCCTTTCTTTCTTTCTTTCTTTTCTTTCTCTCTCTTTCTTTCTCCCTTCCCTTCTTCTCCCCTCCCCTCCTTTCCCTTTCCCCTTTCCCATTTCCTTTCCTTTCCTTTATTTTCCTTTCTTTTCTTTTCTTTTTTTAAGACAGGGTTTTGTTCTGTGGCTCAGCCTGGAGTGCAGTGGTAGGATCATAGCTCACTGTAGCCTTGAACTCTCCTGGGCTCAAGCAATCTTCCTGCCTCAGCCTTCTGACTAGCTAGGACTACAGGTGTGTACCACCATGCCTGGGTAATGTTTAAAATTTTTTTGTAGAGACAGGGTCTTGCTATGTTGCCCAGGCTGGTCTCAAACTCCTGGCCTCAAGTGGTCCTCCCACCTTGGCCTCCCAAAGCACTGGGATTCAGTTTTCATTATGAGACATTTCTGTGACATAGGCAGGTAGTTAATAAATAAAAATCCCCAACCAATTAACTTAATACAGTACATGGCAAGATATCTGTGCTTGGTAAATGTAGAGCTCAGTTAGGTGGATTGGTTGAAATCAAGATGTTATGTCAATCACATTCCTCTAATCCAAGGATTGGTTCGTGGGACATGGTTGTTTGATTCTTTAAACATTTTATTATGTGTTCAGTGTAACTATTGCTTAATAGTTACCGCATTTTCACAATTTGGATATGATGTTTTCTTAACAAAACTACACCGTCTGTTGCAACTTCTGCTACTACTACTACTGTGTAGTGCTCCCCAAACATCTGTTGAATAATCCATTCTACTCCTTTTTGGAAATAGTGGTAAAGCCTGCATAACTTTAATTACATAATTTTAAAAATATTTTCTCTTTTCCTCTTTGAAGACCATCCCCATTCTACTAGAATGTCCCTGGCCTTTGCCAGGAATCCTACTAATCGCTTCTGCACGTTCATTAACAACAACCCTCTGATAGAATTCTTACCGGGGACAAGAGCTTAGTAGAAGCCACTCAAAACTTGCTTTGTTTTTGTCTGTCTCTCTTGGGCTTCATTTCCCTATTAGTCTTACTTACTGTGTCTTTTCAATTTGACTCTTCCTTAATTGGGAAGATAGAAACCAGTGGGTAGATAATCACTTTTTCCTGCTCGTCATTTGTTCATGCTTTACTGTCTGAATAAACTTTTTCTGTATTTCTATTTTTCCTGCCTCATAGACACCAAAGAGCTTAAAAAATATGCCATTACCAAGGACTCTGGCAGGAAGGAGGCAGTCACCTGAGCTATTCCTGGCTTCATGGAATAGAAGCATCTGTGCTCCTAGGAATTACACCACCAGTGATTTTAGAGCTCTTATGCTCTTCCTGGGTGATAGAATGGGCTTGATTTGACTCAAGAATAGTACATCAAAACTCTTAATTCCATTGAGATTGATGCATTTTTTGGGTTTTATGCTCTAAGAGGCCTTTTGCTGTGCAGAAGGAAGAGAGAGGTGGACAGAAAGGGCCGTGGGGAGAAGATGAGACTAAAAGGTGGAAAGTCCAGGTCTGGATCCCTCCCCACCACACACCTGCTCTGTGGCCTTGAGAGAAACATGTAATTTTTATAAGCCTTAGATTTCTAATTTGTAAAATGTATGTAATAGTTTTAGCTGCACTCCTTCCTTGCCAGGTTGATATACTAATCAAATAAGACTGGTCTCTGGGTCAGGCACAGTGGCTCATGCCTGTAATCCCAGCACTTTGGGAGGCCAAGGTGGGTGGATTGTCTGAGCCCAGGAGTTTTAAGACTGCAGTGAGCTGTGCACTCGGCCTGGGTGACAGAGCAAGAGCCTGGCTTTTTCTATTTATTTATTTGTTTTTGAGACAGAGTCTCACTTTGTTGCCCAGGCTGAAGGGCAGTGGCGTGATCTCGGCTCACTGCAACCTCTGCCTCCCGGGTTCAAGCAATTCTCCTGCCTCAGCCTCCCGAGTAGCTGGGATTACAGGTGCCCACCATCGCCCTGACTAATTTTTATATTTTTAGTAGGGATGGGTTTTCACCATGTTGGCCAGGCTGGTCTTGAACGCCTGACCTCGTGATCTACCCTCCCAAAGTGCTGGGATTACAGGCATAAGCCACTGCACCTGGCCTTATTTATTTATTTATTTAGGCAGGGTCTCACTCTGTCACCCAGGCTAGAGTGTGGCAGCGCAATCATGGCTCACTGCAGCCTCGACTTCCTGGACTCAAGTGATCCTCCCACCTCTCCAATGTGGGTGAGGGCTGCAGCGAGAAAGATGTGAAAGGGGCATTTGGGGGCGCAGGAAGGTGGGAGGCGGCAATTGCTAAGGGCCCTGCGGTATTCCTGTCACAGCCCTAGCTACAGCTTAGAAGGTCACAATGGACTTTCACCTGTTGTCTTTGATATTTAAATCAGCACCGACTTCCCATGAGGAGGATTTTTTTTTCCTGTCTCTCTTAAAAAAAAAGACCCCTGCAGTGTAGGTGTCTGCAGTGTTATGGGGATTATTAGTTGAGGATAACCACTGGGATGTCTTTCTGGAAGAAGTGGTGCTGAGGAGCACTCCTGGCCAGAGGAAAGCTGTGTGAGGAGGAGGAGGAGTATGGGGTAACTGGCTCAGTTTGCCTTGGCTCTTTCTGTCAGACTGATACAGCAAAGCATCTGCTGAGACATCATTTGTGTCTCCTGTGACAGCCAGAGACAGCAGGTCTTGCTCTCCCCAGATCATATCCCAGATGCTGGCTCCTGCTCTCTGAGCTGAAGGCTGCAGCTGAAGGCTACAGCTGCTGAGAGAGGACAAGGCACTGAGTCGAAGCAGCTGCACAGTGTTGGGGAAGAGCTGGGTACTGAGGACTCTTCTCCCTGTTCTTCTACAGGTTGGTGAATTCTGGCCTTACGTCAGTCTGTTGTTCAGCTTTGTCCTCGGTACTCAGCACTAATCAGAATCTCACGCACCTTTACCTGCGAGGCAACACTCTCGGAGACAAGGGGATCAAGCTACTCTGTGAGGGACTCTTGCACCCTGACTGCAAGCTTCAGGTGTTGGAGTAAGTCCTTTGGCTTATTACAGCGATGAGAACACATGGTGGCCAAGGGTGGAGGGACGTTTAGGCAGAGTGGCCACAAGATAATCTGTATCTTAGAAGTGAGGTGTCTTCTTAGTGTTTGCCTTGTTACAGGATCATGGGACTGGGAGGAGTCCTTCTAGATGATATAAAGGTAGGAATTTGAGTCCTTACCATCACAGTTTTCTGTACCACAAAACAAGGAGGGCAGTATGACACTTACATTTTATGGAAATGTAGGGAAAGGCACAGAATTTGGTAAATCAATGAACAAATCACTGTTACTAATTTGAAAAAGAGAGAGAAGAATAATTACTGGCATACAAGGCTACTTCAAGCTAGTTAGTCCTGTGCTCCTGGGCTTTTTTTTTTTTTTTCACCTGAAACAAGACAGGCTAAGATGCTAAGATCTTGGGGAGCTGGGGGGATGGTTAAGGGGACATTTTCTTTAAATCACCCCCCTTTTGCAGATTAGACAACTGCAACCTCACGTCACACTGCTGCTGGGATCTTTCCACGCTTCTGACCTCCAGCCAAAGCCTGCGAAAGCTGAGCCTGGGCAACAATGACCTGGGTGACCTGGGGGTCATGATGTTCTGTGAAGTGCTGAAACAGCAGAGCTGCCTCCTGCAGAACCTGGGGTGAGTGTGCTCTGCAGAGATGCCCGTGGTGGGACTCTGAGTTCTCAGGAAACGTTGACTGTTATCAAAATCCAGGATGGCTCTGGCTTCATTTGCAGCCACTCAAGATTAGGTTGGGCCTGGGTCAGTTGTGGTGGATTTTTAAAAATAGAGAATATGGGGTTAAACTACACATTCCACTTCATTGAGATGATTAGAATCACCAAGGCTAAGCTGGATTTCACCCATATTCCCCAAAGAAACACAAGCCCTCATGCGATCATGGCCAAGGAGGATTCTGTTCTACACAAGGAACCGAACTTCGTAGAACTCGTCTATGGGTCATCCAAATTGGAAGGGTCTTTACATAGTGGGGATCTTGTTGTTTTGTTTCTGAGGATTTCTTTTTTTTTTTTTTCTTGAGACAGAGTCTCGCTTTGTCGCCCAGGCTGGAGTGCAGTGGCGCATCTTGGCTCACTGTAAGCTCTGCCTCCCGGGTTCACCCCATTCTCCTGCCTCAGCCTCCCGAGTAGCTGGGACCACAGGCGCCTGCCACCACACCCGGCTAATTTTTTGTATTTCTAGTAGAGACGGGGTTTCACTGTGTTAGCCAGGATGGTCTCCATCTCATGACCTCGTGATCTGCCCGCCTCGGACTTCCCAAGTGATGGGATTACAGGTGTGAGCCTCCATGCCCGGCGGTTTCTGAGGATTTCTAAATGGGAAAAGAGTGCTCCAGGAACAGCAAGATGGGAAATTACATGAAATTCAACAGTGTGTCAGGACATTGCTGGCCCACCTCTGTGATACCACTGAGGTAGTCGTCTCCTCTTTAGCAAGAGCTTCCTGGCGAGTCCCACGGTTCTGTCAGCCGTGATGATCGCACTTTTCCCTGAAGACGTTTTCACTGCTTGGCTTTAAGGCCAACATGCTCTCCTGGGTTTTCTCCTATTTCATTAGCTCCTTCTACTCAGTCTCCTTTCTGGCCTTTTCTTCATCATCCTGACCCTTATGTGTTGAATCCTCAGAGCTTAGTCGCTGGGCTAATTTTTCTTCCCTACACTTTCTCCCTCATTTAAATTATCTGGTCTTCTGGCTTCATGATATGTGTGCTGTGGCCTCCAGATTATATGTCCATAAATTCTGTGTCTCCGTGCTTGGCTGATCTTTCTTCTTGAAGGTTTAATAAACCTCTCAAACATCACATCTAGATCCACACCCATGCTATTCTCTTCTACCAGAAACCTGATTCTTCCCCATTTCAGTCAATGGTCACTTCCTCCAAGTTGCTTGGGCCAAAACATGTCTGGTTCTGTCTGTCTGTGGTTTTTCCTTATAACCACGTCCAATGTGTCAGCACACCCTGTGAGCTCTGCCTTGCCAGCTTGGCCACTCCCTGACCACTTCAGCTCCACGGCGTCTTCCGTGGCTCAAGCCACCATCACCTGGTGTCTGGATTGTCATGGTGGCATTCTGACAGGTCACCCTGCATCTGTTATTCTGATTTTAGCAGACAAGGGATTCAGCTAAAACGTAACTCGCATCATATCACTCTTGCCAACATCGTCTTCTTATCACTTTCATAATCAGAGCAAGAAACTCATGATGGCTTCCATGCCCTGCATAATCCAGCCTCTCCTGCTTCTGAAGATTCTGCTTCTCCCAACCCTTGCTTATTCTGCCCCAGTACAGTGACCTCCTTGCTGTTTTGCAAGAACACTGTCATCTCTGGATTTTTGCACTTGCTTTTCTTCTGGCCTAGAACTCTCTCCCCTTCAATATCCCAGGCATTATTCTCTGTACCTTCCTAAATTCTCTGCTTAAAGGTCTTCTCTGTGAGGCTATCTTTGACTATTCTACTGAAAATAGAAGCGCTTTTTTCTTCTCTTCTCATTCTCCTCTGCAGTGTAGACATCTTATGTGCTATGTCATTTTCTTGTTTATTTATTATCTATCTCTGTTCCCAAAATACAAATTCCTTTAGTCCAGGGACTTCTGTCCATATTAATGATCTCAAGGCTGAGAACCTGTTGGAATGCAGGTTTGAATAAATACAAGTTTGAATCAGCCTTGCATCCTTGTGCCAACATAATGGAGCACGTTTGCTGCAGGACAAGCCAACGTTCCCAGAGCTAAGAGAGATGGGGGAACAAACGAAGGATTGGTCAGGTCAAAGCTGGGGACACTGCTACATGTAGCATCACTGACCTAGCCTTGAGGGACATTCCAGACCCAGGCTGAGGGACAGGCTCAAAATAGATTGAAGAATCCATGAATGCAATCAACCCATTTTCTCAGGCTGCGATAACAAGCTGCTCTAGACTGTGTGACTCAAACACAGATTTATTATCTCACAATACTGGAGGCTAGAAAGTCCAAAATCAAGTCTC
Source organism: Pongo abelii (assembly GCF_028885655.2). Taxonomy (NCBI): domain Eukaryota; kingdom Metazoa; phylum Chordata; class Mammalia; order Primates; family Hominidae; genus Pongo; species Pongo abelii. The sequence continues at coordinate 1,523,594 of NC_071985.2, read as the reverse complement.
TGATGAATTTGGTTTCTGGTGAGAGTCCTCTTCCTGACTTGCAGATGGCTACCTTCTTGCTATGTGATTGCATGGAGGGAGGGGAGGCAAGGGAGAGAAGACAAGGGAGAAAGAACAAACTCTCTGATATCTCTCCTGTAAGGGCACTCACCCCATCCTGAGGGCCCCACCCTCACAACTTCATCTAACTCTAACTACCTCTCAAGGGCCTCACCTTTAAGTACCGTCACGTTAGGGGTTCGGGCTTCATCATGGGAATTGTTAAGGAAGACAAACATTCAGTATATAACACCACCAAATTGAGATGGTTAGAAATGGTGCAGGACAAATGGGTGGATTTATTAGTTAAGTTGCAAGGGAAACTTTATTAAAGAGGAGGAAGAACTTACATCGAAGATGTGAGAGGCATCCTGGGCAAATGCAACGTGTAGAATTCATCAGGTTAGTGACTAAATGAACATAAGGTAAAAAAATTTACAAGACAGTTGAGGAAGTGTAAATGCTGACTGGACATACAGTGATACTAAGAAATTATTGTTAAACAATTTTGGTGTGATAGTGATATTGTAATTATATTTTAGTGTCACAAAGTGAATTATTGATAGATGCATTAAATGCAGTATTTAAAGTAATCCATGGGTGGGAGGAGTGGGTGGGCAAAAGAAGAAACAAGTTGACATGACCTGTTTAATTGTCGAACTTGGGTAATGGACACGGGGGTTCATTATACTATTTTCTATACTTTTATGTATGCTTACAATTTTCTCAACTAGATAGTTAAAAATATAACAGGAACCACATTGGGAACTTAGAGCTTTTTTTCTTTTTTTTCACATTTTATTGGGAGCCGTGGGAGGGGCCTCCTCTGTCATTGGAGGTGCTCACAGTTTCTTCAGCCACTCCAGGCTGGGGCCCTGGGGGTCTGGGGGTGGCTGGGCACGTCAGGCGTGTTCCCATCATCGCGGACGGGCACTGGATAGTTGTAGGGCGTGGCCTCGTTGATCGTGGAGTAGTTGGTGTAGGGGCTGAACGGGGGCAGAATTACAGCGAGGCTCCCGATGACTAAGGACACGACGAGCACTGGCTCCTTGGCCCAGACATTCTTGAAGAAGGCGCCGAGTCTCGCGGCCATCTTGGTCTCGGCGGCGGCGGCGACAGCGGCGAGGACGCGGAGCACTCTGGGAGTTGTGGTCCCTCTTTTTTTTTTTTTTTTTTTTTTTTTACATTTTAGAAGTGTGTGGAGTTTAGGGAAATGAAGAGATGAGACTTTTAAGGTTAACGATTCTGAAAGAGTTATCTGAAGAGTGCAACCCAGGCTTTCTATTTGCTTTTACAGGTTGTCTGAAATGTATTTCAATTATGAGACAAAAAGTGCGTTAGAAACACTTCAAGAAGAAAAGCCTGAGCTGACCATCATCTTTGAGCCTTCTTGGTAGGGGTGGAAACAGGGCTGCCAGACGCCAGTGTTCTCCGGTCCCTCCAGCTGGGGGCCCTCAGGTGGAGTGAGCTGCGATCCATCCAGGCCAGGATGATCCTTCCGGTGGAGTGTCGGAGAAGAGAGCTTGCCGACGATGCCTTCGTGTACAGAGCTTGGGCATCTCCTTTACGCCCGGGTGAGGAAGACACCAGGACAATGACAGCATCAGATGTTGTTCTCATCACAGCGCCTCATTAGAGGATGTTCCTCTTGGTGATCTCACGTAATTAGCTCATTCAATAAAGCACTTTCTTTGTCTTTATTTTTCTCTTCTCACTGTCTTTCTTTTTCCTATCTTTTTTCTTCTTTGTTCTGTTTACTTTTGCTCATATCATCATTCCTGCTATCTTTCTATTAACTGACCATAACACAGAACTAGTTGACTATATATTGTTGAAATTTTATGGCAGCTATTTATTTATTTAAAATTTTTGTAATAGTTTTGTTTTCTAATAAGAATAACCCATGCTTTTTGTAGCTAGTTGAAAAATCGGGAATATGTAAAACTTTTTTGTATTTATTTAATTAAATTGTTTCCTTTTCTTAATTTTAAAAAAGAGTACCTAGAAATTTTTCAAATTATTTCTCTAAACCAGTAAAGATAAATTAAATTGTTTGGTGCATTTTAAAAGTCACTTTGGCAAATGATTTCATTGTAGATAATTTTAAAAAAATTACCTCACTCTAACTGTAATGAGTGGAATTTCATCTTTGATAGGATAGGAGATTGAAAATCGTGGAGGGAAAGGTTTGAGAGTATCAGATCCTGCACTCCTAACTAGAAGTATTATGTAGAAGATGCATCTTGCTTTCAGTTGATAACAGCTTATTTTGGATTTATCCCATCCGAGGAACAGTTCATCTATTATACTTCACAGAGCATTAAGTTATAAGGAAATATTTACTAATTGCTTCTCTACACATGGACAACTCTTAAACCGCATGGAATTGCTCAGGATAGAAATACTATTTCTTCTATACAATTAGCCATCAAAGTAGCCACACTTTGCTACTCAAAGTGTAGTCTATGAACTGTCGATATAAGGAGCTTGCATAAGAATGTAAAACAATCACATTATTAAACATGCCTTTTAGATGAGCTGACACTTAAAAAACCCTTAAGACTATGTGTATAAGGGAAACAGTATGAGATTTACATTCTGTTGCAAACTCTGTCTTGTTAGCACTTCTGAGAAGCACCAACTGGAGATTGGGTTTCTGCATCTTGGTGAACTATCACCAACTGCCTTCCTGCTACAAACACTTTGATACCCTGTATAAATAATGTAATCAGAAACACATAGCTGGGCTTGAAAGAGAGAAAGAGAACCTTTGGGCATTAGGACGTTAAAACTGGCCAGGTTGCTGAGAATGCCATTATTTCATTCCTTTTTATGGCTGAATAGTATTTTTCCATGGTATATATCTCACATTTTCTTTTTCTTTTTTTTTGAGATGGAGTCTTGCTCTGTTGCCCAGTCTGGAGTGCAGTGGCGCCATCTCAGCTCACTGCAACCTCCGCCTCCCAGGTTCAAGCAATTCTCTGCCTCAGCCTCCTGAGTAGCTGGGATTACAGGCATGTGCCACCATGCCCAGCTAATTTTTGTATTTTTAGTAGAGACGGGGTTTCACCATCTTGGCCAGGCTAGTCTTGAACTCCTGACCTCGTGATTCACCCGCCTTGGCCTCCCAAAGTGCTGGGATTACAGGCATGAGCCACTGTGCCTGGCTGGTTCCATATTTTTCCAGTTGCAAATTGTGCGGCTATAAACACGCATGAGCAAGTATCTTTTTCGTATAATGACTTATTTTCCTCTGGGTAGATGACCCGTAGTGGGATTGCTGGATCAAATGGTAGATCTACTTTTAGTTGTTTAAGGAATCTCCACACTGTTTTCCGTAGTGGTTGTACTAGTGTTTGTACTAGTTTACATTTCATGGAAAAACTTTCTGTAGAAGAAAATGTGAACTACAGACAAAAAAAAAAAAAAATCAAAATCACAGGAAAGAGATAGCAATCTACTTCATTCCTGGAATTGAAAAAGTCGTGTAAAATTTGTGGAGATTTAAGTATATGGAGAAAAACATATTCATTATAAGTAAAATAAGATTGTATTTCAGCTTCATCTTGTGTATACTTAGGAGTAATAGAAAAGAGACAAATGGGGAGAGAATAAAAGAAATATAGGAAGAGGAAAAGAGAAAAGAATCAGGAAATTGGAAGTTAAGTAATTCCACACATACTTATTGAAGTCTATTTAAACAATGCTTAAAAACATATGGCCTCTTAGAATTACACTTTTAAAATGAACTTTGTCGCTGTGGGATTTGGGGCATCATGACAGGAAGTGAGATGTTTGAAGACAGGGTTTTTGAGCTCTCTGGGTATTAACTCCTTAAGTGAAAGATGCTCTGAGTGCACAATAGACTTGTGCAGTGTTCTTTGATTGATGGAGATGCTACATCTCATGTCCTCATCGACCACAGAGCCTCCAGATCCTGGCCAGGAGTCTCCTCAGAGCCCCCTTCATATCTTTATTTCTCAGGGTGTAGATGAAGGGATTGAGAGTGGGGGTGATTATGGAATAGAAGAGAGAAATAAATTTGCCCTGCTCTTGGGAGTAGCTGGAAGGGGGCTGCAGGTACATGTAAATGGCAGGCAGGTAGAAGAGGCAGAGGGAGACAATCATCAGGTGGGAGGAACACATCCCAAAGGACTTGTGTCGTCCCTTGGAGGACTGGATCCTGAGCACTGCTTGGGCAATAAAGCCATAGGAGAGAAGGATGAGAGCCAGGGGCACCAACATGAAGAAGGCCACCAGCACAGCCAGCGTGGCGTCATTCACAGCGGTGTCAGCACACGACAGCTTGATCATGGCTGGCACCTCACAGAAAAAGTTGTTCAGCACCTGCTGCCCGCAGAATGGCAATTGCACTGTCAGGACCACCTGCACGAAGGAGTTGCCGAAGTCACTGAGCCAGGCCAGAGCCACAAGCTGCTGACAGAGAGCATGGTGCATGAGAACGGTGTAGTGCAGGGGCTTGCAGATGGCCACGTAGTGGTCCAGGGCCGTGGCGGCCAGGATGATGCACTCCGTGCAACCCAGCCAGTGGAAGACTGCATACTGCACAGTGCAGCCTCCATAGCTGATGGTCTTCTGGGAACTGCCCATGTTGACCAGCATCTGAGGGACCGTCATAGAAGTGTAGCAGAGGTCTAGGAAGGACAGGTGACTGAGGAAGACGTACATGGGGCTGTGGAGTTGGGGATCCAGCCGGGATGCCAGGATGATGGCCACGTTCCCCAACATGGCCAGCACATAGGACAGCAGGAGGACCACAAAGAGAGGGAGTGCCAGCCATGGCCTGTCAGACACACCCAGAAGGATGAAGGCTTTAGGGGGGTCCCCTGAGAAGCTCTGGTTGTCACTTTTCATGTGGCAGCATTTTCTGGCACCTGTGGCAAATTGAGAAAACTGGAATGAATAATACCTGAGAAGAGGAATTGCTCACTTTCCTTCCTCTTGCATCCACTCTTCCTTCCCCAGGTGATAGCCTGTTTGATTCTCCTTACTGAGATGCTGGGATGTGGAAGGGTCAGAACCAGGAGCCCCAGCAGCAGCGTCTGTGTCTTTGCTTTCCTTTCTGCTCAGTGGCCTCAACTAAGCCATTTAATATTCTTGAACTTCTGCATCTGTAAAATGGGGAGAAATACCTGCTTCAATTGCCAAGACTTGGGGATGATAGAGACATTAAGTATGTGAGAAGAATACCTCACAAATGACAATTGTGTTCCAGGTAGAGCGAAGCCTGCCACAGCTCCCATCACAGTCAGAATGTTTGATTTCTCTCTACATCCACATTGACAGGGAATCGTCCACCTCTTTAGGCTTTCCCATTTTGGGAGGTAGTGGTAGGAGGGAAGTGGGCGGTGACATGAAGTAAGCAGAAGGGCTTTGTGAGCAGCTGGGGGCTGTATTGATAGGACCACCCTCTGTCACCGGCTCACGCTTGCATCTGGCTCCCCAGTTTATGCTGATCTCTGCTGTCATGACCGCACACGCACAGGCAGCCCTGTCACTCACACTGGAGGTAAAAGCAGCACGATTCTAGGTCCTGTGAGTCTCTGGAGTGGAAAAGCCAAGTCATATGTTACTTCAGCCCCTGAATAGGTCATGGCAGTTAATGAGACTCCAGAGCATGGAATTTTTAGCACAGGGAGAAAGCTCTTGATTGGCATGAGAAACGTAGCCCCTGGAATTGTCTACGGAAAGATCAGACTGCCGTCTAGGGCTAGGTTTTATCTGATGGCTTGAGTGACATTCCAATTTCCTGCACAATTTCTTTGCCGAGCAGCTGTCACCTCTCAGTGATAGAAAACAGCCAATTTGATTTCTGAAACCATTGCTGTTAGGAAGCAACTGGGTTGCCACCTGCTGATTCGTGGGTCCTTTCGACTGCACCATTGGCTTCTCACCTCCTACACTCGCTCAAGCATTGCACACCTTCTAGTTCCTGATGGGGATGATATGCTCCATGATAGGACTGAAAAATATTATTAATAAACAATAATTAATTAATCATTCATAATAAATCCTGTAAGCAGATAATTTATGAAGGATTTTTATTCTTGATTTGGTATCTTATGCATAGACTGTAAAACTAACAGAGATCTGTTCAGCTTAGATATTGCAACAGGTGTTCCCCGCTGCCCCAGTTGATATTCTGAAGAACTCTACTGTTACTGGAAAACAACTCAAACTCCAGGGTTTCGATGGAGGAATAAGTTCAAATTTTCCCTCCTGCTTCTCTAGTTTCAAAACTACACACGGTTTGTTAGAAGGTTCCCAATATTCTTGTGAAACACTCAATTATCATACCTCCTCCCAGGTTCTATCAACAATACTTATGGAATAAACTTCACAGAATGTGATCTTATCTCTAACGAGCTCAAGATGCCAGTCAAAACAGTGAGCTGTGGCCGAGCAAAGTCAAGCTAGCACATTTTCAAGTCTAATTATTAAGAAGTAAAGGAATTATGACATTTCTTTTTCTGAGATTTCTGATTCCAGAGTTTCTTTTCAGAGCCTAAACTGGGAGAAAAGGGAGAAGTTGTAGGGATAGTGAAGAAAGAAATGAGAGAATGAAGGAAGCAAGAAAGATAGAGGGGTAAATGTATGCGGCAATTTATAATAAAGACAAATTATTTACCACTCACTACGAGCCAGGTATGGTAATAATAACTTGGTGTTGCTTTAATATCTCAGCAAAGTCTGTGTTTTCACCCCTAATTCACTGAGCAACTCGGGAGAATAGCTGGTCTACCTTAGTTACACGGCAGCAAATGGTAAAGCCAGGACTGAAAGCCAAACTCCTGCTCTTCACTGCTATTCTCTCCAGAACTTTGCTTTAAAAAAAGAGCAGCTGGTGACATGGGGAGCAGCAAGGGCAGTTGCATAAACGACTGAGACAAAAGAAGTTCCTGGGAAGGGGAGGTGAGGGAGAGGAAGGTCACAGGACAGAAAGGAGCAGGGATTAGAGAGGAGAGGTTTTCTTGTAATTATAGTCCACTGTACATGTGCACACTTACATAGACACGTGCACACACATGCATGCGCGTGCACACACACACACACTCACACGCACACACACACACACACGGTTTCTCAACGGCAAAGCTGGATACTGCCCAGGCCTGCCCCTCATGCCCTGGATCTGATGTCCTTCTGTTCAGGTGTTTCCACACGGAGCTTTCGTAGGTGTCTGGCCTCTGCACTCCCTGACCTTCTTTCATCTTCCCACTACCGAAGTACAGGTGCCCCCCCAAGGCACAGCCTTGCTTCCCTGGATGGACACAGTCATTCCCACAAACGTCACCGTCGCATTCAAATGGAATCCCTCCAGGCTGTATCTACAGTTGTCAGTTCCTCACTCACCTCTAACCCCCTTTTTGACATTGTGAACTGAGGCATCCCAAATTTCACCTGGCAGCCATCCCCCCAGACTCAAACCAGCTCCTTCATCTTAATTCTGGCTGACTTCCCTTCAGTCACCGTGATGCCAAGTACTGAGGTTCTTTCTATTCATGTTCTACTCCTCATTCACTCTAGTTCAACACCGAAGTTAAATAATTCAACACCCACACAATGCTGTGATCCCACCACAATGTTGCATCGTTGCAGGCACGCACTGTCTGTATCCTCACCACTGCCATCCTGGGCAGAAACACCCACCAGGACCCCTCTTGGAACTTGCTACCTGCCTCTCTGCAGAAACGCCCACCAGGACCCCTCTTGGAACTTGCTACCTGCCTCTCTGCAGGCAGCTTCAACCCCTCACTCACCCTCACACAAAGTCATCTTTCTGAGACTCAGGCCTTAAGGCAAAAGATATCTTTAGGTGTTTCAATTACCAAAAATGTAAGAACCCATCACTCAAGAGTTACCTGCTGATTGTATCATGTTCACAGTGAACTCCTGCAGTTTCTTCTGGGACCCCTCACATCCCTCTGCTGTGGCAGCCACCACACGGTATTTTAACAGCAGCACTTAGGCCATGGCTGTTGACAGGCTAGGGTGTGAACATGCAGGCTGTGAGACACCCTTAGATATATATCATTCCCTGTAGGATATATAATCCTTATGGTTAATATTTATATCTCTATATCTATATCATCTACCTCTTATCCCTGACATTTGCTGCTGAAATCTCTGCTGAAGCTTGACGGAACACATTGTTACCTACTCCACCACACAAGATGGAAAATCAAATTTACAGCAGTGTGTGGAATTCCTAGAAAGCAGCTTATGAGATGGGCAAACAGAAACTGGGTCATAAGATTTTATTGGTTATTAGTCCAAAGGGTCTCTTTCTTCAGTCTAGAATGCAGCCTCCCATCACACAACCGGGATAGCCTGGTCCAGGCCCTGTTCAGCCGCGGAGGCCATCATTGGGATTACACTCAAGAGAGTCTTGGGGACAAGGCTTAATGATAGCAATATTTTCCTGAACTGATAGTAACAGCGACTGTTTCATCACAAAAAGAGAAAGAGCCCCTTTCTCCTTATTTAAGAGCCCCTTTCTCCTTATTTGTTTGCATTTGCAGTCCTGGTTCAATGGCATGCTTTTTCTTAGACAGGAGTCTGACAAGTACAGTTGAGACGTTAGCTGGCACAGGGGCTTGAGAGCACACAAGCCCAGCCTCATCTCCACCTCTTCATCTTTCTCAGTGTCACTCAGCAGCCTCTGCAATGTAGTTAGCGTCCCTGTGCATGCATGGTCCTTTCTTGTCCTGTGCCGGGACTGGGGAAGTGCACATCCTCCTGCTGGGAATAGCAGGAATGTCTTGGGGATCTTACCTCCTTCCCTTTCCTTCATGTCCCGCCTCTGGTTTCAGGACAGCCCGGTTTCTTTCCTTTAACTGCCCTCACTAATTTAACACTACTCATCATCTTCTGTAGCTCCCACAGTACAAGGGGGTTTGAGGACCATGAATATGTCTATTGCCACAGTGGACCTGAGGTCTAATTTTTCATAACACTTTAATTTGAAAGATTAAACAAATTCCTAGCATTGAGAGGAGAAGGGAAGTAAGTCCGCACTGAATGAGCACCCACCAGCTCCCTGTTTGTGCACCAGGCACCGCATATGTGCCGTCCCATATCCCATTTCAATAACTCTGGAAAACTGAGAGGTTCAGAAAGATTAAGAAATTCATCTCGTTGAGGGACTGGGGTACGAGTCCACGGGGTAAGCTATTTAAACACCCAATGCTGGTTCACACAGAGGGGAAGTTACTTCCTCATAAGCCTCTGGATGTCATAATCTGTCACTCTCAAAAGTAACAAACAGTTCCCCTTTAAAAAACTTTATTTTATATTTACTTAAAATAAATAGAGATGGGGTCTTGCTATTGCCCAGACTAGTCTCAAACTCCTAGGCTCAAGTGATCCTCCCACCTTGGCCTCCCAAAGTGCTAGGATTACGGGCGTGAGCACCTCACTCAGCCCAGTTTCCCTTTTACATGCACGACCTTGTTAAACACCCTGTAAACCTCAAAAATATTAAAGACCTCACCTAATGGAAAAATTGTAAATTTGCTGTATCGTTTGGTAATCATTTCCAATATGTTAATTTTTTACTTTTTAGGGAGATTGTAATTTCTTTTTTTCTTCTTAATTATACTTTAAGTTCTGGGATACATGTGCAGAACATGGAGGTTTGTTACACAGGTATACACGTGCCATGGTTGTTTGCTGCATCCATCAACTCGTCATCTACCTTAGGTATTTCTCATAATGCTCTCCCTCCCCTAGCCCCCACTCCCCTATGGGCCCGGGTGTGTGATGTTCCCTTCCCTGTGTCCATGTGTTCTCATTGTTCAACTCCCACTTATGAGTGAGAACATGAACATGTCTTACACATTATGTCATTCACAGCATGAGGAATGCAATTAATTCACAAAAATGATTATTGATTTTATTAGCAAATCTAAAAGCCTCATCCCTCAAAGGGCTCCTTATTCCGGAGGTAGGTAGAGTTCTCAGCCTCGTCAGTTATTCCTTCTAGTGCTGGGGAGGAAGGGAAGAGGAGGAGAAGGAGCTGGCACTCAGCAGTGATGGGCCTATGGGAGGGAGGATACGGCCCTCAGTGCGTGGCTCAGGCAGGGTCAGCCCCTCTGCACATGCCTCCCCTACCACCACCACCCTTCATTGCCTTTTTATGTGGTCTGACTTTTTCAGATTTTTCAACCCGAAGCTTGCTTTCTCGGGGACTGATACTATTCAGCTTTGCATTCTTTTTTTCTCTCTTTCCATGGCCCTGCTCAGCTCAATACTGCTCTTGTGACTGTGATTCAGCAGCCTCAAAAATAGGGGGAAGCGGAGGAAAGGGACTCAGGGTCCCCACACACTGTGTGCAACGTCCCCTGTGCAGATGAGTGTCAGACAGCATGCCTACCTACAGGCAGAGCATCCTGTTCTGCTCCTGGCTCTCTTTTCTAGATAAAACTACACAACACAATTTTACACTTGCTGCTTAATGCGTGGCCATTGTTCATTGACCCATCCATCCGCCACCTCATGTGCCCTTAGCCTCCAGCATAGGCCAGTGTTAATACTGCCGCATCCTGCACCTCCACTGCACTGTACAGATTTTAGTTTGACTAGAGTTGAGGATGAATCACTTACCTCCAGGGTTCCTGGCTCCTACAGAAGACTTGGTTTAGGACTGAAGGCTATATTGCAGCCTGTGTTGGCCTTAGTCGCGGAGGGACATTTAAGGATGGACTTACTAGAAATGCTCTTCGTATTCCAGGAAGACACAGCACATTTCCTCTGATGGGCTGCTGGGACCTTGCCGTTTACTGGAACCCAACCCTCTGAGCAAGTCTGAGAGATTATTCTCAGTCTAGAAGGAGTCTGCTGTCCGTTGCAACAGGCTTGCCGGGGAGACTCAGGGTTTTCTGGACTCTCCTTTGGCAGTGCGTGAGGTCCGTGGATCTGCCCTAACCTTGGTCCCCCAGAGTGCCTATAGACGCCTTGACATGGTGGAGGTTACTTCCTAGGATAAAGCTTTCAGGCAACACACCGTCCCCGTGTCACACTCCCTGTTCATTTCAAAATTATCCCTCAGATTTAACTAACCTCATCCTCTCCACTGTTTTCTGTAAGGGCCCTGCTCATTCTCCCCAGACGCTGAGAGTAAAAACTTGCTCGCCTCTGGCTGTGAAATTATCCCTGATGTTTTATTTAATTAGTGTCTAAGGGGTGAGCTGATAATTGAGGTGGTGTGACAGCTTGGAGTTCTTGCAATTAATGGCAAATCCCAGAAGACCAGAAGACCAGAGAAAATGGATCAATAATGGGGAATGAGAACTCTGTGTGTGTGTGTGTGTGTGTGTGTGTGTGTTGAACTCTTCAGGGCTGGTGCGTGGTGAGGTGATTACTGTAACATCAGAGTGGGGTAGTAACTAGAGTGTGTGATTCAAGTAAAGCATGAGACCTGAACTGGCTTCAACACCAGGCTCGGTCACTCATGCCATGTGTCTTTGAGCAGGTTACTTAACCTATCTGTGCCTCACTTGTGTTTTCTTAAAAATACAAGAAACGTTAGTATTGTTTTGCATAGTCTGTTACAAGGGTGGAATGACTTGGTTCTTGTAAAGCACTGAGAACAATGAGTGGCACAGAGGAATACATGTTGAGGGTTTTTTGTTGTTGCTGTTGTTGTTGATATATTGTCTCAGCACCCTATTATATTTTTCACGTGGAGGGGATAAAAAAGTCTTTCGTAAGAGAGCCCACAAGAAGTAGTGCACATTTTATTTTATTTATTCTTTTATTTTCTTGTTTGTATAAATTTAAGGGCTACTGGTGCAATTTTGTTACACGGATATATTGTGCAGTGGTGAAATCTGGGCATTTAGCGTAACTATCACCCGAGTAACATACATTTTACCCCACGTAATTTCTCCTCCCTCACCCCCTGACACGCTCCTACCCTCCCTCGTCTCCAGGATCTCTTACTCCATCCTCTGCATCCCTCTGGACACATCATTTAGCTCCCACTTGTAACTGAGAACATGTGGTATTTGACTTTCTGTTCCTCAGTTGTTTGGCTTAAGATAGTGGCCTCCAGTTCCATCCACATTGCAACAAAGATATGACTTCATTTTTTTATGGCCAAATAGAATTCTTGTAGTGCAAATTTTAATTCATGAGCTATAATTCATGTGATTAAATGCTGCTACGGGAACCACTGTGAATAGCAGCACCTTGGTGCAGTTACTCTCCCTCTTTAGGTTTTGACTCGATCATCTTTTTTCTCTAGCTTCAGATGTCTAAGTGGACACAGGGTGAGTCATGGCCGTGAGTTAGGGCTCTATTTTTACCTTCTGGGGATGGAGAGAGGAGAGAGAATGTGTCCCAGAGGAAGATGGGGCGACTGTGCTTTGGTGATGAAGTGGGAGCTCTCCCTGATTCTAAGCATGTTCTGTTGTACTCTCTCCCATGGAGAGCCAGATGAGGCACTAGGGACATCTTAGACACTTCTTTTTGTTTTTTTGAGACGGAGTTTCACTCTTGTCTCCCAGGCTGGAGTGCAGTGGTGCGATCTCGGTTCACTGCAACCTCTGCCTCCTGGGTTCAAGCGATTCTCCTGCCTCAGCCTCCCGAGTCTATGGGATTACAGGTGCCCACCACCACACCTGGCTAATTTCTTGTGTTTTTAGTAGAGATGGGGTTTCACTATGTTGGCCAGGCTGGTCTCGAACTCTTGGCCTCAGGTGATCCGCCTGCCTTGGCCTCCCAAAGTGCTGGGATTACAGGCGTGAGCCACCATGCCCAGCCTTAGACACTGTTTTGTTATCCAGCTGGGATAACTGTCTTGTTATCCAGCTGGGATAATTTCCAGAGGTGGAGAAGCTTCCATATCTGTGCTGTTGGAGGAAGAAAGGTGGAATAAACAGTTTTGTGCTGAGAAAACCCAGATGCAATTGTAGTTGGAAACTCTCACGACTGAGACTGACACTGGGTCCCACTGGAATTGTGCTAATTCTCATCTTGATCATCTTTCTTCAAATATCTGTTCTCCCACTCTTATTGTTGGCACCCCGTTTTACTCCATGCAGCAAGGTACTCTGTGATGTGATGATATTTTCCAGGCTTTCTAACAGATAGGGGAAGCTAATGAGATAAAATTACTGGGAAAGCTTGGAAAAATATTAGCCAATCCTCCATTCTCTATTTTTGTGCATGGAACATAGTCCTGATGGCTAGTGCCCTAGCAGTCATATTTGATCTTAAAGCAATCTTAAAGAAGAAAGTCACATATTAAGAATGGTGGAACAGCCTAGGCATGGTGGCTCACACCTGTAATCCCAGCACTTTGGGAGGCTGAGGTGGGCAGATCACCTAAGGTTGGGAGTTTGAGACCAGGCTGACCAACATGGAGAAACCATGTGTCTACTAAAAATACAAAAAATTAGCCAGGCGTGGTGGCGCATGCCTGTAACCCCAGCTACTTGGGAGGCTGAGGCAGGAGAATCACTTGAATCCAGGAGGTGGAGGTTGCAGTGAGCCGAAATTACGCCATTGCACTCCAGGCTGGGCAACAAGAGTGAAACGCCATCAAAAAAAAAAAAAAAAAAAGAAAAGAACAGTGGAACATTGAGAAGGAGCCAGGCTACTTGAATTTGATTGTCAAAGAGGTGCCGTGAACTGTTGACCTCCAGTTTCTTTGACATAAAATAATAAGCTTCCATCTTATTCACAGCACTGATCTGAGTTTTATGTCTTAGGAAACTGAACTCAATTCTGGCAGTGATTTCAGGAAGATTTTCTGAGATTTCTTTTGTAATATTATTGTGTTATAAGATATAATAAAGCATAGATATTAGTAATTCCAACCTCTAGAAGAATGTGACCTAAAGCAGTCTGTATTGACATCAATGTCACAGATTAACAATTGAAAAACAAACAAATGGATAAATTTAATGATCAAATAGATGATGATAAATACTTAATGCAGCTATAGTCAGTGGACATTGAAGATGAAGGCAGTCAGGAGTCAAAAAATGTTTTATATTTCCAGGCATTCTAGAATGAGAAAAGAGAAGACTTGTTCTGCTTGGTATGAACTGGGGGGTCCCCTGTGGAGAAGGCGGGAGTGATATGAATTGCCGGTATTTCTAGAATTACATGTTATTTCAGCTGTGGTTAGGATTTGAGTAAAGAAAAGAAAGAATTACACCGATATCCACAAGGAATATATTTAGGCTGATATTTATTTAACATGAGTCCAATAGATGGAAGTGGTGAAAAATGGGCGTTTGCAGCCAAATGAACTGGATTCAAATCCCAGGCCTCACGTATTAAGCTTGGGACCTTAAATGAGTTACATAAGTCTTCTGAGGCCCGGTTTCCTTACCAGTACAATAGAAATCATAATTTCTGACCACTGGATTGATATAAGAATAATTGAAATAATATATGCAAATATATTGGTACAGTTACTGGTGCAAAACTCAGTAAGTGGCAGTCCACACTTTCCTTCTTGCTTTCTTTCCTTCCATTCACCCATCGACAAATATTTAAGAATTTCTTTTTTTTTTTTGAAATGGAGTCTTGCTCTGTTTCCCAGGCTGGAGTGCAGTGGTATGATCTTGGCTCACTGTAACTTCCGCCTCCCAGGTTCAAGCGATTCTCCTGCCTCAGCCTCCTGAGTAGCTAGGATTACAGGCGCCTGCCACCACGCCCAGCTAATTTCTGTACTTTTAGTAGAGATGGGGTTTCACCATGTTGGTCAGGCTGGACTTGAACCCCTGACCTTATGATCCGCCCTCCTTGGCCTCCCAAAGTGCTGGGATTACAGGTGTGAGCCACCGTGCCTGGCCAAGAAATTCTTATGATGTGCCATGTGCTGTGACTAATGGTGAGATGTAGTGTAAATGGAATTATTTGTGCCCTCAAGGAAACTTTGGAGTGATAGAAGTGTTTTACTAATTGTTTGGAATGGTAGTTGCATGACTGCTTACACTTAGCAAAACCCATCAAACTGAGTATTAAAATGAATAAATTTTATTATATGCAAATTATACCTGAATAAAGCTCTAAGAAAGTATTTGGGCCCATGCGGAGCTACCAGAATGGTGTAGAAAAAGAGACAGTAAGCAAATCGTTGCATAACTATGAAGTATAGCTGTGAGAAAGATTAAGAAGGAAAAGAAAGGACAACAAAGAATGCTTTGAAAAGGACCTATTCCTGGCTGGGAGAGGTGGCGGGCAAAGAACAGTTCCTTCTGGATGGGACGTTCAACCTGATCATCATTATCCTCATCAAGTTTAATGACTTCCGAGATGTGCACTGGTGAATACTAATCAGGATGAAACACCGTCACACGTCTGAGCTGTATCTGTGCTAAACCCATGAAGATGTTAGAACTGACCCACCTGCAGTAATAGAGTTTTGTTGCCTTGCTGTATCCTCGGCCTGCTCTGATAGATGGCAATGTCCATAGTATCCATGCCACATAATTTACTGATTGATATAATAGTGTCTTCACTAGATTTATCGGCAAGACCTTTGTTCAGAAATAAATACAGAAGATCAGACCAGAATTAAGTATCATCTATGATTTTGCCTCTTTGGCATCTATTCTAATCAATTAAAATGAAAAATAACCAAGGCGTCTTTCGAAGATCACACAATTTGATTTTTGATTCAATAAAAGTCACATGAGTAATAAAGTCGTCAGATGTTGTAACTAGTTTCAGGCTATGTAATGGCAGTTACTCTGTGTGCAAATCAGTGCTTATGACTACATTTCTGCAAGGTATTGTAAATACAAACATGTGGTTAGCTACAAATGAAAGGAAAATGAAGGACTTCTTCAGTAGGAAAGCATTGCAAAAATCAGATTTAATGTATAAGGACTACATTTGCAGATTAACCAGACAGGAAAAACCATGTTGGAAAAAAATAAAGTCTTATAATGTAAGATCTGGGAATTAAGAAATATTAAGTAAAGTCAAATTTTAAAAACTCAATATTTTTTTTAAAAAGGAAAAGAAAATGAGAATAGGAAGATTGGTAAAGAAGGAACTAGAAAGATTAAATAGTACCCTTTGTGAGAGATGTAGTGCGACAGATAACTTACCACAACAAATTTTAATTTGTATTTATGAAACATTATACTTTAAAAAGCATTTCAAGGTTATGTGAGAGTATGGCTCTGAATTATAAACTTCAGTAACTCTTCGTATTTACTGACAGATTATAACTAGTGAGATTTTTCCAAAATAATTAATTTATAATTACTTCCAAATAGTTTCTATAATTATTAAATAAATCTGACAGAGTCCAGGTCTAATACATGATGTAGAAAGACAGTAAAATGCTTTATGTGAGTCTAGAAGAAAATGAAAATAACAATCTTCTTACTAGCTTTAGGATGCATTATCACTGTACCACAGTTTGTCACTTTTCCTACTTAAAATTGAGTTAAATAAGGTATTAAGTTAAAATAAAAAATTCTAGTTCGACAAATGGGTGGGAAGAGCTTTACATAAAAAGCTTTATTCTTTTTTAAAAATAAATTTTGTTGTGTATACTTAAGGCATACCACACGATACTATGAGATGCATATAGAGGTAGTAAAATGGTTATTATGATGAAACAATTACCATAGCCATCACCTCATAGTTATCTGTGCCAGCTGATGGCAAAAGGAGAAAAGCAACTATAATCTACTCAGCAAAAATTCTGAATACAATACACTGTTATTAACTCTAGTCCTTAAATTATGCTGTACATTAGATCTTTCAACTTGTTCATTCTGCATATGTGCTACTTTGTATCCTTTCATCTACCTTTCTCCATTACCTGAACCCCAACCACTGTTTTATTCTCTCGATCTGTATATTTGACCTTTTTTTCAGATTCCACATATAAGTGAGATCATGCAATATTTTTAGTTTTGTGTCTGGCTTATTTCACTTAGAATAATATCCTCCAGGTCTATTCAAATTATGGATAAATGGCAGCATTTCCTTCTTTTTCTTTTTTTTGGAGGGTGGTGAATACAGAGGAATTTATTGTTGATGAAAGTGGCATTCAGTGGGAAGGGGAGCTGGAAAGGGGATGGAGTGGGAAAGTGGTCATCCCCTGGAGTCGGGCTTTCCCCAGCCAGGCTCTTCTCTGAAGTCCCACTGTCAAGCTATCCCTCTGAAGTCAAGCTGCTTCTCTGACATCTGGCTGCTTCTTCTCTTCTCTTCTTTTCTGCCATTCACCTGCCAGTGGAACCTGGGGTTTTCATGGGTACAGAATGGGGGGCAGAGCGAGCCAGGGGGGTTTTGGAAAAGGCAACATTTGAGCAGAAAAATGGGGATGTTCTCACTTTGGGCTATGGTTCTAGGCTTGAGGGTGGGGCTTTGCCAGGGACCCCACCCTTTTCTGCCTAGAATTTCTCTGCCTCCTGTCCCTATCAAAACCATAGTGAAAGAGAGCATATTAGTGGTTAATATGAAGCCAGAAGTGTGGAGAGAGGCATTTCCTTCTTTTTAAGGCAGTGAGATGCTTATATCTATCTAGCTATGTAGCTGGCCAGCTCACAGTCTGTCTATTCATTCATAGACAGATGCCTAGGTTGTCTTCATTCCTTGGCTATTGTGAATAATGCTGCAATGAGCATGGGAGAGCAGAAATCTTTATGAGGTGGTGACTTCATTTTCTTTAGGTATACACCCACAAGAGGGATTGCTGGATCATATAGGAGTTTTGTTTTTAACTTCTCCAAACTGTGGTCCATAATGGCTGCACCAATCCACATTCCCACCCATGGTGTTCAGGCACCCCCCCTTTCCACATCCTCATCAACACTTCTTATCTCTTGACTTTTTGATAATAGCAATCCTAACAGATATGAAGTATTATCTCACAGTAGTTTTGATTTGCATTTCCCTGATGACTAGTGACATTGAGCAACTTTTCATATACCTATTGGTCATCTATATGTCTTCTTTGGTAAAGTATCTATTCAGGCCTTTTACCCATTTTTCATTGAGTTATATATTCTCTTAGTTTTGAGTTGTAAGAGTTCTTTATAAATGTTTAGTGTTTACCCCTTATCAGATATTTTTTCCCAATCCATAGGTTACCTTTTCATCTTGTTAATTGTATCCATTGCTGTGCAGAATCTTTGTCGTTTGAAGCTTTATTACTATTATACCTTGTTTTATGGTGTTTATGAACTAGGGCTTTGCAGAAATGGAAGAAGTGGTAAACCAGTGAAAAATGCTGCCCAAGTGTCAAAAGTCCTTTGAGAAAAATCGGGGGCTCTCTAGATTTCTAGACTTACCTTTCTCTCTCTTTGCTCAAGAACTGTTTCTCCGGAACACTCTGTTCTCCTCAGCCCTGAAAACAAACATATACTAGTGTTCTTCAATAGAGTTCTCCATGCTTATAGAATTATATACATATGTGCAAATAAAATATGTGCTCCTTTATATGACAAATTATATCATATAATATAAATGTAAATTATAAGCATAAAAGTTTAACTTTTCTCTATTTCTCATCTCTCTACAGTATTTACTTTAGAATTAGCATCCAGACTTTAGAAGGACATCACAGGGATGCATATTTAACACAGTGATTTATTCAAAAAGAAATTCAGTGGATTTTCAGATAAAAAGTAAATTTTATAATTAAATTATATGTTACAAATCAAGGGCCAATAGTAGCTGTGAATACATATTTCCTGTTTCACAAAAGAGCTATTTCTTGTGCTGAAAAGCTAGTCAAAGGTGAACATACTAATATATAAGTTTGGACCTTATTATTAATTCTTTGCCAATTAAGAATGAGGTTTACTTTTTTTGAGAAAGAGATTTCTTCCAGGATCCTCAGTACCAGGGTTTATTGAGAAGTATGCTATTGCACAGCAAGGTGTCTATAGTTAAGAATAACATATTGCATATTTCTGGTCAGGTGTGGTGGCTCACACCTGTAATCCCAGCACTTTGGGAGGCTGAGGCAGGTGGATCGCTGGAGCTCAGGAGTTTGACACTAGCCTGGGCAACATGGTGAGACCTCCCCCACAACTCCCATCTCTATTTAAGAGAGAGAGAAAAAAGAATAATATATTGCATGTTTCCAAAAAAAAAGCTAAAAGAGGGGATTTTAAATCTCAAGAAATAATAAATCTTTGCTGTGATGGATATGCTAATTGAATCATTCCACAATGTATACACATATATCAAAATATCGCATTGTAATTCATAAATATGTACAGTTATTTGTCATTTAAAAATAAAATGGAACTTTAAAAATGTTACAGTATTTAGCTTAAAAATAAGTGATATAAATTATATGCTACATTATGTATTAAATCAATCATGAATATGATATATTAATTATATATAATGTATATTATATTATGCATTATATATTATATGGCATATATTAGTATGCAAAGAAATGGGTAATATCATGTAATTTTCGCGTACCTTGCTTTATTACTGTGAGAAATAGAGGGAAATCCCTTTACGTGGGCTAAGATCATACTAATCTTTTTTTTTTTTTTTTTTCGGAGTCCCCCTCTGTTGCTCAGGCTGGAGTGCAGTGGCACGATCTCGGCTCACTGCAAGCTCCGCTCCCCGGGTTCAGGTGATTCTCCTGCCTCAGCCTCTGGAGTAGCTGGGATTACAGGCTACCGCAACCATGCCCAGCTAATTTTTGTATTTTTAGTAGAGACAGGGTTTTACCATGTTGGCCAGGCTGGTGGTCTTGAACTCCTGACCTCGTGACCCACCCACCTCGGCCTCCCAAAGTGCTGGGATTATGGGCGTGAACCACCGCGCCCGGGCTGTACTCACCTTTTATAGTGGCGGGACTCTTTCCTCCCCAAGCTATACAGTGGTGAAATCCTAGTGAATTTTCTTGACATGGCAGTGATTTCAGTGTGAAATGAGCTGCCATTTCACATCTTCATGGTTTACCGGTTTTACTCAGGGCTCTTTGGTTACTCTGCAATTTCAATTATCTGATTCTGTTGAAATCCCGTGTGTTGCTGCCTCTGCAGCCTCTTCTTCCTCATTCTGCCCTGGGGAATATGTCAGATATTCAGGGCACACAGTACTGGCAAGACTTGCTTAGTAAGAACCTATTTCCATTCCCCCCGCACCCGGCCAAGTTTTAAGATCAGAAACGAGTTGGCTACTATCCTCTGTCATCTTTCATCCTAAAGTAAAATAATTTCTGAAATTCCCAAATGCTGCAGGAAAAGTATTACAAGGAAACCGAAAAATCACGTTTGAGAGATACTATAGATGCTTTGCTTCAACTTTCGCGGGTTACTTCTCCTTCCCCACTCCCTCTTCACAATCACTTTTCTTCCACTTCACAGTAAAAAAGTGTTCCTTTAACCTTTCCTGAAGGTAACTAAGAAGCATTGCTCTATGGTCTTCTCTCCTTATACTTTTCCTTCTCTCTTCTGCATTTCATCTTCCCTTCCTTTCCTTCTCTTTTGTTTTTCTTTGTGTCCCTCCCCATTCTTTCCAAAATTGTGCTATTTCTTATTTGTAGGCTGGGGATATTTAAGATGTATAATTTTATTTCCATTCAAAATTTCTACCACTTAGAGGAGATTTCCTCTTGAATGACCTATCAATATCTCAAGAAGTAAGGAATTTCTTTTTTTTTTTGAGATGGAGTCTTGCTCTGTCACCCAGGCTGGAAGTGCAGTGGTGCAATCTTGGCTCACTGCAGCCTCTGCCTCCTAGGTTTAAATGATTCTCCTGCCTCAGCCTCCTGAGTAGCTGGGATTACAGGCACGCATCACCACGCCTGGCTAATTTTTGTATTTTTAGTAGAGATGGGGTTTCACCATGTTGGTCAGGCTGGTTTCGAACTCCTGACCTTGTGATCTGCCAGTCTCGGCCTCCCAAAGTGCTGGGATTACAGGCGTGAGCCACCGCACTCGGCTGTGAAATTTCTTTAATTCCTAAACTTCTGTGGAGACTAAATGTATTGTGGACCTTAATTAGCACGATTTCCTAAAGAAGTAATTTTTAAGTTCTATGTTTAGAAGCAAAGTGTGCATGAAAAAAGAACGCCTGCTGCCAGACATTTTATAACAATAATCTGTGCCACTACTTCACAGCAGCACTACCATTGTCATTATTGTGTGGTACTCCCCATGGTACCCTGGCTTTCCACCCATCCTCAGCCCACCACCACTTAATTGTGAAGACAGCTCATTTCCCCTGACTCATTTACTGTGCTTGGGGAAATCACCTTTGTTCCACCCTCCAAAGTTATGAAATTATCTCCCAACTAGGCCAGAGAGGCAGTTACTGTTGTGGTATAGTTTTAAAATGCTGAGTACCACACTGATCAGATACATTTCCATTATTAGTGTGCTCATATTTCTCATCTCATTTTATATTGCAAAATTTTACCAGGATGGGTCATGATGAGGAGTTGTCACATAATAACTCATAACAACTGAAGTATCAGTTTTATGGGTGTTTATCAAACTAATGTCTTTTAGAAAGACTCATGGCCTTTTTTTGTTTTTTTGAAATAGGATGAGTAAGATTGATTGTAAGAGAGAGAGATTCTGAGACAGATGGGCAGATTTTCTTTCTAGATTTCAAAATCAGAGTGATTGTCATTAGTTACAACTTGAAATAATCTTTTAATTGCAGTTTTAGGCTCAGTACTCCTACACAAGCTTGAGACTTCAATATTTTGAAGAATGTGAAAACTAGCAAAAGCCACTACATATTTCTTGTCCCAGTTCTTCATTCTTCTAGCCACAGGTTTTATTTGGATATAACAAATTTGCATTTTTGCCCTTATACTGTTAGGTCACACAGTTATGTGTGGATGCCAACCCCATTAAAAAAATGTAGAATCCACTCAGTTTTTATATACCTGCAGTATTAATTACAACAAGATTGATGAGACTATTACGAAGTTGTAAGCATTTTCAACTATGAAAAACATCATGTATAACTTTTAATGAGCAATTTTTCTCAGTGCTCTAACAAATACACCTTCACATTGCTAACACTCAGAGTCTAGTTTTAGGAAATATATATGAAATCCTCTGTATTGCATCAAAAAATATTCATAATTTATCATGTAGAGATTACTATAAGATATGAAATTAGAATAAATAGCTGAACAATTCAATAGTTTGATGTAGCCATTCTCTAAATATACCTTTTTTCTTTCTAAACAAAAGGAAATCATTCACCAAATCCTCTTCCTACTCGAAGGCTTTTGTGTTGACAGTTTTCTCAAGATTTGCCATTAAATGCGATTCAACTTTGTGGATATGGTTCCAAATAGAATTTTAACTGAGATGTATAATAATTTTATTCCATATAATTTCACCACCCTTTGGCTTTTAAATTATGTTTAAATAATATATATAAACACATATATATGCTTAAATATATATGTTTATATATTATTGTAACATAATTATATATTTAAACATATATATGTATATCTAAAAACTGGCTGATTAAGTAAATATAACCTTGACTTTGGGAATTTCCTTACATCTTAAACTTCTGTGGAGAATAAATGTATTGTGGACCTTAATTAGCACAATTTCCTGAAGAATTAACTTTTAAGTTCCATGCTTAGAAGCAAAGCTTGCATGAACAAAGAACATCTGTTCCTAGACATTTTATAACAATGCTCAGTGTCACTACTTGACAGCAGTACTACTATTGTCCTTATTGTATGGTACTCCCCATGGTACTCCGGCTTTCCACCCAGAAGTCAGTCTGACACAACTAGCAGGTTGATTTTATCTTCACACTCCATTGTCATCTACTATGGACTGAATTGTGGCTCCCAAAATTCATATGCTGAAGCGCTAACCCCCAGTGTGACTGCATCTGGAGACAGGATCTTTGGTAGGTAATTAATGTTGAATGAGAAAATGAAGGTGGCACCCTAATTCAATAGGACTGTGGCCTTATTAGAAGAGGAAGTGCTCTCTCTCACTTGCTCACACGCTCTGTGTTTCTGTCTCCCTCTCTCTCTTTCATATTCTTTCTCTCTCCCCACCACGTGAGGACACAGAGAAAAGGCAGTCTTTTGCAAGCCAGGAAGAGAGTCCTCACCAGAAACCAAATCCTGACAGAAACTTCATCCTGGACTTTTCGGCCTCCAGAACTGTGAGAAAATAAATGTCTATTTTTTACACCTTGGTGGTAATTTGTTACGGCAGCCCAACCAGGCGAATGCATCACCTTCATTATATTGTCTCTCTCTACCTCATTCATTCTTCTATCCTTTTCATTTCATTAAAAAACAAATCATTATGTAACATAAAGTCTGGATACACAGCAAATGTTTTCATTTGTTCCACATTTTGAAGAACTTTTAATCTCACCCATGGGAACATATGAACTAGTTTCAGAAAACAAACAGCATGAATTTGGAAACATAATTTCTTAAGGCTGAAAAAACTAAAACTATGAGTTAAGTTTTTAGAAAATGCTACAAAAATTATCATTTTTTTACTGGGGAAATAAAAACACACACGGAAGAAGTAGAATAATTGCTAACTATAATCTTATTTAGAAAAGTGAGTTCGGGCTGGGCGTGGTGGCTCATGCCTGTAATCCCAGCACTTTGGGAGGCCGAGGCGGGCGGATCAGGAGGTCAGGAGAAGGAGACCATCCTGGCTAACCCAGTGAAACCCGCCTCTACTAAAAAATACAAAAAAATTAGCCAGGCATGCTGGTGGGCACCTGTAGTCCCAGCTACTTGGGAGGCTGAGGCAGGAGAATGGCGTGAACCCGGGAAACAGAGCTTGCAGTGAGCCGAGATCGCGCCACTGCACTCCAGCCTGGGTGACAGAGCGAGACTCCGTCTCAAAAAAACAAAAACAAAAAACAAAAAACAAAAAAAAGAAAAATGAGTTCTACAAGAGCATTTCAGCACTATATTGTCAAGCAATTAGGAACAAGCACCTTGCATTGAACATGTGTTTAATTCTTTAGATTCATAGATATTACAGCACAATATCTTCAATTAACTTGTAAATGTTTATAGTCATGGAAAATTCCTATCAGAAAAAGTATCAGCCGGGTGCAATGGCTCACGCTTGTAATCCCAGCACTTTGGGAGGCTGAAGTGGGCGGATCACAAGAGGTCAGGAGTTCGAGACCAAACTGGCCAACATGGTGAAACCCCATCTCTACTAAAAATACAAAAACAAATAAACAAACAAACAAAACTAGCTGGGCGTGGTGGTGGGTGAAAGCAGAATCCTGGAATTAAACACTGACTAAGTTTGTGATAAACTCTGGGGAGACCTAGAGGAGAAACTAAATACATAATCTTGTAATTTTATAAGCATTTTGAGAAAGTGTGAGCAGTAATAGCAAATGTAGGTAACTCCAAACAAACATGAAAAACAGCATGATTTGCAGGATGTGGCTTTGGATGTTGTGGGCACCATGGACATGGTTGGGGCATCTGGTTTAGGGGGATGAGCACAGTGTTTGTATCCAGAGTATATATCTCTGGATCTGTGTCACAGACACACTACATACTTAGGGCAAGAAGTATCAGCACTTTGAGCCTCAGCCTTCTTGCTCAAAAATGCAAGAAATAACATTCACCTCCTAGGATTTGGAGACGATTGAATGCTTTAATATATGGGAATAGAAGGCATGCTGAAACTGATTATTTCTTCATTCTAAAAATGATTATTTTTTGTAAATAATAAACAGAAAACAAGCAAAACCATATCAGCATGCAAGAATCAGTGTGGGAAAAGCAGAAATTATGTTGCCATGTTCCAAATACTACCACCTACATTTTAACAGTTGTTGAGCCCTGTGCAATTTAGTTAGCTTCCAGCTGAGCCTCTATTTTCCCACTTCTAGAACAAGAATTATCACAGTTTATACATTATTTGCACTTTAACTTGGTGCTAAATAAATGGGAAATATACATAGTCGGTGTAGAGGAAACTGAAGCACAGAGAGATTAGGAAGTTTGCAAGAGAAAGCAGAGCTCCACCATGACACAGCTGGAGACGACACTCAGGCCAGAAGTCAGGGAGAAGCTCCCCCACGACACAGCTGGAGACAACACTCAGGCCAGAAGCCAGGACAGAGCTCCACCATGACACAGCTGGAGATGACACTCGGGCCAGAAGCCAGGGCGGAGCTCCACCATGACACAGCTGGAGATGACACTCGGGCCAGAAGCCAGGGCGGAGCTCCACCATGACATAGCTGGAGATGACACTCGGGCCAGAAGCCAGGGCGGAGCTCCACCATGACACAGCTGGAGATGACACTCGGGCCAGAAGCCAGGGCGGAGCTCCACCATGACACAGCTGGAGATGACACTCAGGCCAGAAGCCAGGGCGGAGCTCCACCATGACACAGCTGGAGATGACACTCGGGCCAGAAGCCAGGGCGGAGCTCCACCATGACGCAGCTGGAGATGACACTCAGGCCACAGGCCAGGCCCTTTCACTCCACTGCCTCATAAAAGAGATGCAAATCCATGATGACGCAAAGCTGGCAGGGACCACTCATGCACATCACCCCAACAATCAAGAAGCTGATTCTGAGTAAAAAAGATAAAACTTAAATAGGATGTTGCTTTAAAATTCAATTGCTCCATTACAGGATAGGGGAAAGCTGGTTGGGAAATTGCACGTGCAATACAATTCTGACAATCTCTCTCTCTCTCTCTCTCTTTTTCTGCATTCAGTTTAGAAGATTCTATGAAAAGTTTTCTTTGATTACACATTTTAAATAAATAAAGCAATAGAGAAATTATGAGAAAACCTAATGAATTGTTTTCAATAGTAAAAATACCATTCATATAAAAATCTAGTAAAGCTATGCATTCTATACCGTTAAACCACCTCTGGTTTTTTTTGTTGTTGTTTGCTTGTTTTTTGTTTGTTTACGTAACTTATTTTTTCCTTTCTTTTTATTTTTCAACTTTTATTTTAGGTTCACGGGAGGTAACCTTTTCAAATTGGATTTTAAATTGACACACTGGAGTGTTTGGGAAGGGAGTCTGGAGACTTGCTATAGAACGCTCTCTTTGAAGGATTTATTAGGATTTTCTCTGTGCAACACCATTGAAAGTAATTTGCTTTTGGCTGGGCCACCAACTTTTGGGAATAGCGCAAAAAGAAGAGCACTTCGTGAAATTCAAGAGCGAGGTAAACGGACGCCTGTTGCCATCCCCTTGTTGCCATCATGTTAGAATTCTCACCTATCACTGACATATCCTGTTTCCACAGACACCTAGTCTAATCCATTCTTCATGCTTACCTGCTTGAATAACCTTCAGAAATTGCAATCCTCATTTTATCATTCAATTATCTTAAAGCCCATACGGACCCTCCAAAGAGCAATATGTGATACCCGGAGCCATCTCTGACTTGTCCTCTATGTCACCCCATGCCTCCTCCTCACCAACCTCATTCTCTTCACCACTTGTTCCAACGTTTAAAAAGCACATGCTAGTTTTAGATAGAGAGGAGGAAGAGGCTTTGAGATCTACTGCACAGCAGAATGACTATAGTAAATAATAGTGTATCACGTATTTCAAAATGACTGAGGGTACATTTCAAATGTCGCACCATAAAAAATCATAGGTAGATGAGGTGATGGATATCTTATTAGCCTGACTTAATCATGCCACATTGTATAAATGTATCAAAACATCACATAATTATACCCCATAAATGTATATAATTATGATTTCTTAAACCAAACTAATAGTAATAATAAATTTTAAAAAAAATGAAAGAATGACCAAAAAAAAGGGGGGGTGGGGAGAAGCACACGCTCAAGGCTGGTTTCTTTGCACGTGCTTGTTTCTCTGTCTTTCTCTCACATTAACTGGCTAGAGTCCTACTTATCCTTTAATACTTGGATCAGTCTCATTTCCTTCTATGAAAGCTTCTGTGATGTCCCTGTCTTTGTTTCCGAATTCTGCTTTGCTTTCTTGCGTCATCACAGTCCCCTGCTGGTCCCGTTTTCTGCCATGGGAACATTTTACTCATTTGTTCTATGTTTAAATTCTCCTTGCCTCCTCAGGACCTAGTTTTGGTCTGTAGAAGCTATTTACTAAATGCATAAGTAAATAGATGGATTCCGGGGTTACTGATCAAAATATTGGCTTCTGTAATTCTATTGTCAACTATTGTCCCAAATAAATGCTCATGCTGGCCTGTTCTTGTCTACCTTTTTACAGCTCATTTACAGTCATTGCTGCCTCAATTCATTTGCAAATACATTATTTCACCTGCCATACAAACTTCTTCGCATTTTTTTCCCCCAATTCTAGTCAACACTCTAGACTTGGTTCAAATTTGACTTTTTCTTTAGCCATTTGTCTTTACTACTGTGTAATACAGGATGGCAGAAATTTTTTATTCTATTGCTTGATTTTTAAATATAATACCTGGTACAATGCTTCATGCCTATTAGAGGCTCAATATGGGCTTGGATAATTATCATTCTTTGTCTCTTTGGCTGTTGGCTTTTCCTATGCCACTGAGTTTTTTTTTTTTTTTTGAGATGGAGTCTCACACTGTCACCCAGGCTGGAGTGCAGTGGCGCGATCTCGGCTCACTGCCAGATCCACCTCCCAGGTTCATGCCATTCTCCTGCCTCAGCCTCCAGAGTAGCTGGGACTACAGGTGCCCGCCACCACGCCCAGCTAATTTTTTGTATTTTGAGTAGAGACGGGGTTTCTCCGTCTCAGCCAGGATGGTCTCGATCTCCTGACCTCCTGATCCACCTGCCTCTACCTCCCAAAGTGCTGAGATTACAGGCCTGAGCCACCATGCCCGGCCAGCCAGTGACTTTTAAAAAATATATACACTCAGTCTTAATCTGTTCCAGGACCTGAAAACTACTGTGGTGATTCTGGAAAGGGGGTCATAATTAGGTCTGAGAGGACTGTCTCCTTAATGCTTTTATTTGGGGTCCCACGTTTTTACCTCCCATTACCTAGAGTAGTCCATGCTCTTTGGGTAGGTGAGAGAATCTCCTTCATCATTCTGGGAATTCAGTAGAACAGAAATGAGTGTTAATTCCTGTGCTCAAACCCAACCTAAACCTAAGTGGCCCTTCCACTCATTTTACCTTGAGGTTGAAGAAGGAAGAGAGGTGAGGAGCCAGCAGTAGGAATGTTCAGACCTAGGTCAGGAGATGCCGATTCTCTTCAGGGGGTCTGGAATTTAATGGCCAGATGGGCGGGACTAACCCAAATTCAGCCAAGAGAGAAAAAACTTGCTGACATTGGAGGGGACCTCCTGAGGTTTATTCTTTTGATTCCTCTGAGACCTGAGCTACTACATGTAGATAATAGTTCAGGGGCTTAGTAGGTGAAAAGGAGCATTCTAGAGGGATTTCTGCTCCTTCTGATTTATTGTCTTTAAAATAATCTTTGTCTTAGGGAATATACCTGAGTGAGCTGAAGCCAAGACCCTGAAACAATAAAATTGTTGTACAACAGGATTAAAATAGACTCTTTGGCCACATCATGTTTTCATAGGCTTCCTATTAAAGAATGTGCAGAGGGACAGAATGATATCCATCACAGGGGAATTTTTGTTCAAAATTTTATAGTTAATTACATGTGAAGCAATAACCTAAAAAGAATAAAATATCTAGGAATATAGTTAACCAAAGAAGTGAAAGAGCTCTACAATGAGAATTACAAAACACCTCTCAAAGAAATCAGAGAAGACATAAACAAATGGAACAACATTCCATGCTCATTGGTAGGAAGAATTAAAACTGCTAAAATGACCACACTGTCCAAAGTAAGTTATAGATTTAATGCTAATCTTATCAAGCCACCAATGACATTCTTCATCGAATTAGAAGAAACTATTTTAAAATTCATATGAAATCAAAAAAGAACTTAAATAGTAAAGGCAATCCTAAGCAAAAAGTACAAAGCCATAGGCATCACAACTATATTGTAAGGCTACAATCATCAAAACAGCATGGTACTGGTTCAAAAACAGATACAAGAAACCAAAGGAACAAAATAGAGAGCCCAGAAATAACATTGCAAACCTACAACCATCTGATCTTTGACAATGCTGACAAAAACAAGCAATGGGGAAACGATTCCCTATTCAAAAATGGTGCTGGGATAACTGGCTAGCCATATGCAGAAGATTGAAACCAGACCCCTTCCTTACACCATATACAAAAATCAACTCAAGATGGATTAAAGATTTAAATGTAAAACCTAAAACTACAAAATCCCTGGAAGATAACCCAGAAAATACCATTCTGGACATAAACCCTGGCAAAAATTTCATGGCAAAGATGCCAAAAGACACCAAACAATTATTGCTCTTTTCGCAATAAGAGCAAAATTGACAAATGAGATCTAATTAAACATAAGAGCTTCTGCATAGCAAAAGACTCTACCAACAGAGTAAACAGACAGCCTACAGAATGCGAGAAAATATTTGCAAACTATGTATATGACAAAAGGTCTAATACACAGAATCCATAAGGACCTTAAACAAAGTTACAAGCCAAAAAAAAAAAAAACCCAAAAAACAAAAAACAACCCCATTAAAAAGTGGGTAAAAGACATGAACAGACACTTTTCAAAAGAAGACATACATGTGACCATTGAGTGTATGAAAAAGTGCTCAACATACATGGGGCACAGTGGCTCACATGTATAATCCTAGCACTTTGGAAGGCTGAGGAGGGAGGATCACTTGAGCCCAAAAGTTCAAGACCAGCCTGGGCAACACAGTGATGTAGCAGGACAAGCTGTGGACAAAACCTCTCAGACACCGAGTTGTAGAAGGAAGGGCTTTATTCAGCTGGGAGCATTGGCAAGCTACTGTCTTAAAATCTGAGCTCCCTGAGTGCACAATTTCTGTCCCTTTTAAGGGCTCACAACACTAAAGATTTTACATGAAAGGGTCGTAATTGATTTGAGCAAGCAGGGGGTACGTGACAGGGGCTGCATGCACTGGTGGTCAGAGTGAAACAGAACAGAATGGGAGGTTTCACAATGTCCTTCCATACAATGTCTGGGATCTACAGATAACATCATTTGCTAGGTCGGGGTGGAATTTTAACTACTAGGTTTAGGCCAGGCAGGCCCAGGCCTAGTTTCGGGTCTGATTTTGGGTCTGGTGCCTGGCGCCGGGTTGCCTGCCTTTGGTTTCACTTCTTTGTTTTTTTCTTAAAATAGGTACTGAGTATAAAACAATATAAAACAATATGAGAGGGTCTCTCTCTTCCCTCAGTGAGATTCCATCCCTACAAAAAATATAAAAATTATCCAGGCATGGTGGCTACTCAGGAAGTTGAGGTGGGAGGATCACCTGAGCCTGTGGAGGCAGAGGTTGCACTGATCAAACCAGTGCACTCCAGCCTGGGTGACAGAGTGAGACCCTATCTCAAAAAATAATAAAAAAAAAAAGCTCCAAATCAGACAAATGCAAATCAAAACCACAATTAGATACCATCTCACACCAGTCAAAATAGCTATTATTAAAATGTCAAAAAAATAACAGATGCCGGCAAAGTTGTGGAGAAAAGGGAACTCATATACATGACTGGTGGGAATATAAATTAGTTCACCTCTTGTGGAAAGCAGTTTGGTGACTTCTCAAAGAACTCAGAACTACCATCTGACCCAACAACTATTCACAATAGCAAAGACATGGAATCCATTCAAAAGCCCATCATCCATAGACTGGAGTTTTTAAATGTGGTACGTATAGACAATGGAACACTATATAGCCACAAAAAGAATGAGATCATGTCCTTTGCAATAACATGGATGGAGCTGGAGGTCATCATCCTAAGCAAACCAACACAGGAACAGGAAACCAAATACTGCATATTCTCACTTATAAGTGGAAGGTAACTTTGAGTACATGTGGCCACAAAGAAGGGAACAACGATCACCAGGGCCTACCTAAGGGTGAAGGGTAGGAAGAGGGTGAGGATCAAAAAACCTACCTATCAGGCACTACACTTAGTACCTGGATGACAAAATAATCTGTACACCAAACCCCTGTGACATGCAATTTACCTGTATAACAAAGCTGCACATGTACCACTGAACCTAAAAGTTTAAAAAAACCAAAAATACCTATAAATGTTGAGAGAACAAAAAAAGTTCAGAATGATAACATCAGTATTATACCATTTATGTAAAGTTTTAAAGTGTGCAAAAATACTATATTATTTTTGAATACATGAATTAAAATGAATTTGAATACATGTTTGAAAATGATAAACATAAAATTTATTTTACCTCTGTGGAAAGAGGGAAATAATATGTTCTCAGGATCTTTGAATATACCTATGTTTTATTTCATAAAAGATCTGGAACACGTAATGCAGATGTTAAAATTTCATAAAGCTGAGTGGTGGTTAGTCTATCCATTATTATCTTATTTTGTCTATGTATCTATAAATCCAAAATATTTTATAAGTTTAAAAAATCTACCAACATAATGTCAAATAATCAGTTTTACTGACATTTTATTGAATTGACTGAAATAAGCAGGCTTTTTGAAAAAAATTACATGTGAAGCAGTATACTTTAAACATTAAACACATCACTTCAGTAGAAAATTGAGAAGTTCTTTGGATGGATAGATATTTATTTTCTTGCCATGGGGGCAACTTTATGGTATCTTTGTGAAATACCGTATTTCACAGGACAGTTTTTCTTGAACCGTACTTTTTCTACAACGAAAACCATTGTTTTGTTCCAGTCTTCCAGTGTTAACTATTATCACCACCATTCAGAGAACTTCAGAGAGGATGAAACTGCTTAGTTTTACTTTATGAACAAGTTATTGGCTGCAACGACTTTTCCCCACCATGGGGGAGCTGATGATGAGCTTATGCACTGCCAGCTTGGAGAGACAACTGTCACAAATACATGTTTTTTATTTGTATAAATGTAAGGGGTACAAATGCGGTTTTGTTACATGGATATATCGCACAGTGGTAAAGTCTAGGTGTTGGCTGTAACCATCATGCAAATAGTGTACATTGTACCCATTAAGTAATTTCTCATCCCTTATCCCTGTTTCACCCTTCTGAGGCTTCACTGTCTATTATTTTATTTATTTATTTATTTATTTATTGAGACGGATTTTCACTCCTGTCCCCCAGACTGGAGTGCAGTGGCCTGATCCTGGCTCACCGCAACCTCTGCATTCTGGGTTCAAGCGATTCTCCTGCCTCAGCCTCCCGATGAGACTACAGGCGCTCACCACCACGCCTGGCTAATTTTTGTATTTTTAGTGAAGATGGGGTTTCATCATGTTGACCAGGCTGGTCTTGAACTCCTGACCTCGTGATCAGCCCACAAGGCCTTCCAAAGTGCTGGGATTACAGGCGTGAGCCACCGTGCCCGGCCATTCACTGTCTATTATTTCACACTCTTCCTCCATGTGTACACATTATTTAGCTCCACTTACAAGTGAGAACATGTGGTATTTGACTTTCTGATTCTGAGTTATTTCACTCCCACATCTAAAAACTCTCCACCAATCTCATTTTATACTCACCTGATTTGATTCACAAAAGAGGCCGTTCCGTTCCTCGGCCTGCAGGTCTCTACCACCTTTTTGGCATTTTGTGGTTCAAGTCGAGATGGTTGGTTGTAGAGATTGCAGAAGACTTACATTTTATATATAGAGGAGCCTGGGTTCCTATGGCAGTATCAATTATGACAACTTTAAGCAAGAAAAGGTGGGAAAAATAGCAGAGGTTACAAAGAGGTTGCTTGAGGGAGACAAAAGGAAAGAAAGCTGTTAATAAAATGTCATTTTGACAATGAAGTCAGAATCCTTGCAACAAAAGAATAATGTATTTACTTTTTTCTTTTCTTTTCTCTTTTTTTTATTTGAAGACAGAGTCTCCCTCTGTTGCCCAGGCTGGAGCGCAGTGGAATGATCTCAGCTCACTGCAGCCCCTGCCTCCCAGACTCATGCCATTCTCCTTCCGCAGCCTCCTCCCGAGTAGCTGGGATTCCAGGCATGCACCACCGTACTGGGCTACTTTTTGTACTTTTATTAGTGACGAGTTTCACTATGTTGGCCAGGCTGGTCTCAAACTCCTGGCCTCAAGTGATCCGACTGCCTTGAGCATGAGAACAGAGGTTGAGCCACAGCAGGGTGCAGCTGCTCCAGTTTAGACGGAGCTCAGCAGCGGCTCCCGCTCCCAGGTGGATGCAGCACTGTGGACTTTGGATCGCTCCGTCCGATAGTGTTAGCGGCAGCAAAGATGGCGGTGGTGCTCCGTGGTGAAGGGTGCATGTGTGCGGGCAGAAACGAGGACTGCTGAGGTCCTCCTGCCTCACTTTTTCCCTTTGGAGGGAGATTGCTGCCAAGGAGATCCCTCTTGGCCCTGAGCTGTGCTGGGCTGGGGAACAGGTTAACACAGGTCCAATGCTTCCAGCGCTTTCTATACGGCCATCCTCAGTTTTCCTGCTTCAGTGGGCTGCTGAATCTTGCTATTTGTACCCTGGAGCTCTCCCAGAGTTATTTTTATCTGGGAGTAGTTAAATCATTGTTCTTGTTGGGGAGCAAGGGCTGGGACCACGTAATCTGTTTTCTTACTGAAGACTTCCCTTTTTCTCCCAATCTCTTCTTATAAGAACACCAGTCATATTGGTGAATTTTAGGGTTTAGAGCCCTCCCTAATAGCCTCATTGTGACTTAATTTCTTCTTTAAAGACCCTATCTTCAAATATAGTCACATTCTCTGTTCCTGGAGGTTAGGATTTCAATATAAAAAATTGAGGGAGACACAATTCAACCCATTAGAAGGTGCATTTTTACATGTTTTTATGTAAGAACTCTTGTATCTTAGGGATGTTGATGCTGCAATGTTTGCTTATAGAATAGATATCTTTCTTATGGTGACACTATGGATTTATTTTTCTGCCTTTAAAGCACTGACACATTTAAGTTTTGTTGTAGTTTTAAGTGTAAAATGATAGGTTTGTTTTATTTCATGTGACTTGCCATTTTAAAAACATCATTTATTGAATTAATGTATTCTCCATCCTCATTTTATGCTAATCTCCCCACATATATTAGTTCTAGTTTTATATTCTCAATGATTTGTAATATTTTTTGGCAACTCAACATTATTTTAGTTTCCGTAAATTTATGCTGATATTTGAAAGGAAGGGTTTTTGTTTTTTTTAAGAGATTGCTAATACCAGTAGGAACGGATGATGGATATGAAATAGCAACAAGAAGGAATGTCCCATACAAGGGAGTCCTAGGCATGTGAGAGGAGGGAGGCCCATGGCACATAGCGTGGACTTCGACAGGAGGAGAGCCCCTCTTTCCACTGAGACAGGGCAAAGGAGCATAGCAACCGAGGCTGCAGAGAGCCTGCAGAGTTGGAATGGGAATGGAGAAATTCTCTGTCTTATGAATTCTGTTTTCTCTAATCAAGTATGAGGCTGGCTGTTTTACTGAGAAGTGATTGCTCCCTAAGTTGTATGTAAATGAGTTCCTCTAGATACTGCTATGCATCGACTCTATATTAATAAACTCTATATTAATATAAGTGAATATTTTGGTATGCACAATGGGCAATTAGAGTAAATCAATATTCCCTATGGCTTTCCACCTAATTATCTCAGGGAGTTCTGTTTGTTCATTCATTCAGCCATTCTCTTTCCATCTCTCCATCCATCTACCATCTACCATCTACTACCTATCTCCTATCTATCCATCATCTATCTATCTATTATCTATCAATCATCTATGTATCATCATCGTCATCTGTCAACTATTTATCTGCAACTCTACTCTAGGCAAGGATGATATAATGGAAAAGGTGATGGGTGAGGTGCCTGTTCTCACTTAGTTTATATCCTGGGTTGGGGAGACTTGTAACTAGTAAGCAAACAAGTAGGTTCAAAAGATAATTTCATACAATGGGAGGAGTTATGAGAAAAACAAGAGTATAGTATAAATGAATTATAATCTCTTACACTATTTTGAGACTCAAAATTTTTCCAATATTTTATTAGCAGAACTTGTTCAATCTGGTTCCTGTGTCCAGATGATGGACCTGTTATTCTTCCTTCATCACCTCTTGCTCCAGGCCTGAATCCACAACTGTTTCTCCCAAGAACTTCTTTTTATTGGAGAAGGGATTTAGCAACTAAATAATGGGTGTTGGGAATGCTCAGTGCTACTGCAGTGTTACCGTTTTTAGGTGTTCTCAGCTGAGAGCTAGGAAATATGCATGTATGAACACACACACACACACACACACACACACACACTTCTATATCTATATAAATCTCCATGTGTATTTTTTTTTTTGAGACGAAGTCTCGCTCTTGTACCCCAGGCTGGAGTGCAATGGCGTGATCTCAGCTCACTGCAACCTCCACCTCCTGGGTTCAAGCGATTCTCCTGCCTCAGCCTCCCAAGTAGCTAGGATTATAGGCGCCTGCCACCATGTCCAGCTAATTTTTGTATTTTTAGTACAGACGGGGTTTCAGCATGTTGGCCAGGCTGGTCTCAAACTTCTGACCCCAGGTGATCCGCCCGCCTTGGCCTCCCAAAATGCTGGGATTACAGGTGTGCACCACCACGCCCAGCCCTCTGTATTTTAAAATAATGAATATATACTGATATTTCCAATTACAATTCAATACCATAGGATGTATTGTAGTCTTCCTCTTTCCTTATATGGAATCTCCCTTTCCAATAGTGAAAAACTAGGCCTCCAGTAACCTCAATATATTTACCTATTTTCTCAATCTGTCAGTATATAACTTATCTTTGGCAACCTGTGCCATGTCTTTGGCACTGGTCATGTTGGCTGAGACCCTCCAGATGCTCCCTCATGTTCTGTTCTTGGAAACACACTGGCTGAGCCCCTAGCTATCCCCCAGCCCTAACCCTGGCAGGCATACCAAGTGAGGACCCAGTAAGCTGGGAGCCATATTTTTAAGAGACAATATGAAGCTAGAAAAGATGTAGAATAATTTGTGAAACAAAACACCAAAAGCAGTATTTATAAAGGAAACCATCAGTAAATAGGACTGCATTAAAATTAAGTACTGTATCAAAAGACAAGAGTAAGAGCAGGGAAAAGCAAGCCCATGATTTGAAAAAAAAGATATTTGTATTACACATAACTGATAAAGGTTTCATAGCCAAGATACATGAAAAATTTGTTTAAATACATAGGAAAAAAGGTAAGAATCCAATAGAAAAACACGCTACTTAAAAAGACATTTTTTAAAATAGGCTATCTAAATAGTCAATGAATTTATGAGAAGATTCCCAACTTATTATTAGTCAGTGAATTGCAAATGAAAACACATAGAAGGATTACTAACATGCCTGAGGCCTGAAATTTAAAACTTGACAATACCACATGATGGAGAAATGGAGCCAAGAACGCCATTCACTATTAGTGGGAGTATAATTGTTACCACATTTTAGAAAACTATTGGGCATTTTTTTTTCATTAAATGTGAACATGTGCATTTCCTAAGGTCATGATTTTACTTCTGGACAGACATTTAACAGGTATGAGTGCCTGTCTGCACAAAAAAACACCTACAATAATGCTCACAGCAGTCTTATTTGTATCAGCCCGAAACAGAAAATGATCCAATATCTGTCCACAGTAAAATGAACAAATAAGGTTGGATGTATTCATATCATGGATATTATCCACAATGAAATGAATAAGAGCAGCATTGAACAGAATAATCCAGAAATAAAAATATACCTGCCATTTGATTTCACTTATGTAAATTTCAACAGAAAAGAAAACTAATCTATAGTGTTATTGAGCAGATAGGGTTTGAGTAGGATGACCGAGAAAGGTTATGAGAGGACTTTGGGTGTTGTTTTCTTTTTTTTTAACCTGAATGGTGGTTAGATGGTTGTGCTCACTTTTTGATCTAAGCACATTTCTCTATGCATGATATACTGTAATGAAAATGTTAAAATAAATGCCTTCAAACACATACTAGCTCTGTTTCTTTACCCATTTTCTTCTGGAATACCTAAAATAGTGAATGAAAAAAGAATGGAGGAGCGGTTGGCAGATAGGCTTAGGAGAACATAGGAGGAGTGATATTACAAAGGCAAGAACATATAAAATATAATATGATAATCAGTCACTCCACAAAATCAGTGTTAATGATCTTCTTAAGAGTCAGAAAGGGAGGCCAAGCATGGTGGTGCACAACTGTAAGAACAGACAAGAACAGCACTTCGGGAGGCTGAGGTGGGTGGATCACCTGAGGTCAGGAGTTAGAGACCAGCCTGGCCAACATAGCGAAAACCCATCTCTACTAAAAATACAAAAAGTTAGCTGGGCGTGGTGGCACATGCCTGCAATCACAGCTAACTCAGGAGACTGAGGCAGGAGAATTGCTTGAACTTGGGAGGTGGAGGTTGCAGTGAGCTGAGATTGTGCCGCTGCACTCCAGCCTGGGCAACAGAGCAAAACTTCGTCTCAAAAAAAAAAAAAAAAAAGTGACAAAAGGGCTGGGCATGGTGGCTCATGCCTGTAATCCCAGAAGTTTGGGAGGCCGAGGCAGGAGGATTGCTTGAGCCCAGGAGTCCGAGACCAACCTGGGCAACATGGCGAGACCCTCTCTCTTAAAAAAAAGAGTCACAAAAGAAAACGATGTTCCAGTTTTGTTCCCAGGTACCACGGCTGATGACCTCTTCAAACTGGCTTTAAGACCAGGTTCTTTCCACTGACCACTGTACAGGAGAATCCACAGCTTAGCCCGTATCTGTCCCCTTTCATATTCTCAAGATTTTCTCAGACTTCACCACACAAGAATTTAGCTGTAATTTATAGCTATTAGCTATGGAATTCTCACTATGTGTGAACACTGTCAAATATTTTATATGCAGTTGTTTGTCATTTCATCATTACAACAATCCTTTAAATTAAGTTATATTGTGTTTCCACTTTATGGATAAAAAAACGGAAGCTTATGGAGGTTAGATAATTTGTCAAAATTATAAAGTTATTAAGATGCAAAATTTGGATTGAAGCCGAAGTTTGTTTCCAAGCCCTTTACACCAAAACAAACACAAATTATTGGACAATTTAGCTAAAGTGCTTCAGCATCTCCTGTCTCTGGCGATGTGGTGTCCTGTGGTTCCTGTTAGCTTACAATCACCCTCCCTCCCAACTAAGCAGGTTCTCCAGGAACAGGTATGAGGTGATGCAGGTGAGTTGCTTCAAAATCTTCCTTTCTTCAGGAACATCTCAAGATAAGAATATAGGTAGAAGAATTCATAGCTCAGTCTATTAAATGATATCATTAACATGCCCATTGAGACTTCTACAGGGGTTTTTGATTTTACAGTTGGCAATAAAATACACCTAATTCCTCATACAAAACCGCACAGAAATCCCATATGGAGAATAAAATTGTGCAACACCTGTCTAATGGTTCCATCTTAAACATTTCTTCATGTCATAGTACCACAAGAATATTACTGAAACATTACAGTCTACCTAAAGAGAACTTTTTTGAGTGTGAGGAGATGTGGGCCTATGTCAGTGGTTCTCAAACTTGCTGTGCCTGGGCGCCACTTAGAGGGTCCATGAAAACACAAATTGCTGGACCCCATCCCAGAGTGTCTGATTCAGCTGCTTTCGAGTGGGGTCCCAGAACATGAAACTCTAAGAAATTTTCAGGCAATGCTCATGGGGCTGGTCCTCAGACCACACTTTGAGACTTGCTGGCCTGGAGATTATAGGTAACTTGCCCATGTTTTGTGGCTACTGAGAGAGTTGGGGCCCAACCTCAGGGCCAGGTGTCAGCTAGCTCTCTAACTGCCTTTTCATCCGCCTCATTATTGCTGTTAATTACTGTTCAAGGACCAAACTATTTCTAGGACTTCTGGTAGGTTCTAAACATGTATATGGGATTTTGATCCTAAGGATTTTGTGTTACACAATGGGAATTTTTAATATTTCCTTTTCAAGCTCTCCCACAGATACCCAAACTCAAGCAAATGGGCACAGATGCAAATGCATGTATTCAAATACCGAGCCGCAGACCTCACACGAATTAGGAAAAGTCACTAATGATTACAATACTGCACTCATCCCTCAGTATCTACGGGGGATTGGTCCCAGGACTCCCTGCGATACCAAAGTCCGTGAATGCTCAAGTCCCTTATATAAAATGGTGTCGTCTTGTATATAATCTATGCACATCCTCACACAAAATTTAAATTATCTCTACATTACTTATAATACTTGATATAATGCCTCTCCACCACTTCATTTGTGTGGATTCAATGTAGCACTTGATGCACAGCAAATTCAAGTTTTGCTTTTGGAACTTGGTGGAATTTTTTTCCTGAATATTTTCCATTCAAGGTTGATTGAATCCACAGATGTGGAACCCATGGATAGGAGGGCTGACTTTATATTAAAATTGTTGATGCCGAATTTGAGTTATTTTCTGTGAATCTCAACCTGTTTATAAGCAGACACAAAGAAATGCACATACAAAGAGTTGTAGATACTTCCAGAAAAAAAGCTACGCAAACACATACACACAAATTCATGGTTAAAACACAAATGCCAGAGAGATGAAGAAGTTTAGCAATATTTGTTATCTGAGTAAAAATATGGCTTCATTATCATCATGCTTTAGTAAATTAAGTCAACTGGTCATGGTTCATTAATAAGAGACCTCCAATTATTTCCTTTTCCATTTATTTTTAATTTGTATTCATTAATGAAAGTGTTAAAGGAAATTTCAAAAGAAAATATATTCTCATTAATCTTGTTTGAACACTAACGATACTTTAGGTATGTATCTACAAGTTCAAATGATAATAAATTCATAGCTTACTATAATTGAAAACAAGCATGTATTACAAAAAAAATCCTACTGTGAAAAGTAGTTTCTTTACTTGGGAATAAATTTCACATGTATTTTTAAAAAATCATGAAAATAAGAGGGAATGTAAACACCACCACTTTTAGGGTGCTAAATTGTGTATTAAAAAGCTTCACGTAAGTCTTGAAGTAAGAAAAGATAATTCATATCCCTTTTCTGCCACAGATTGCCCTGTGAACCAAATGGACTTCATTCACTCCTCCAGGAAAGGGAAATACTGAATCAAGGAACACACTGTAAACATCAATACTATAGAAGGTGTTGTGTTAAACTCCAAATGCAAAAATTCTCTTTCATTTTAGCTAGAAATATCTGTTTTCAAAGTTCTAGAAATGACAGAATCCCATGCAGTAAAAACACAATTTTATTATTTAAAAAAAAAAACAAACTTAAAATGTTAACTTGGAGCCTGAAAAACCATAGTTTGAAACTCTTTACTAATTATCCTCCACCTCAATGGTATCAGTTCCATTTCATTTAATGTAATGGGAAGGGTAAGAGATAAGATGATTGGTGAGAGCTGGTTCCAGTTTGGGCAGCCAGTGGCTACTAGTTATTTGACCTTGAGTAAGTCAGTCACCACAGTGTGGTTGGAAATTAATTTTTTCGTATGTAAAATTAGAAACTAAGGTTTTTTTTCAAACTGTATGCAAGTTTTTTTTAATCAATAAAGGTTAACAGCTGATATTCAAGAAAATTGGAGATATTCTATTTTCTGCTACTTCTTAAGAGATTCCTATTTTGACTTACTACACCAATGCCAGTTTAAAATGCTAAATAAAACCTTCCAAACACATGATTTTTGGCAGCTGTATGGAAGGCTGACGTTGCCATCTAGTGTTGCTGTTTGAGAGGTCTCCTGTAGGAGGTGAGATGAGAGAGCCTTGGCTACTGGGAAGACACATGCACAGTGAACGCGGGGAGAGGTAGGACACAGTAACCTACACAGGACTTTCCTGGCTGAACACCAGCCTCCTGATGTAGCCCCATCCCAGTAGCAGGTAAAGATATATTGAGTGGAATGGAGGGAAGAATTGAAGTTTCCCGTGGCCTCTTAATGTGGCAATAACAGACCCAAGAGTTTCCTATATCAGTGTCCCCCTTACCTCATTCTTTCTTATATTGGAGGGTGTACATTCTTTGGGGATGCTTGTCTCCCCACATTTTCATGATTTTAATTTTGTGAGTCCAGGACCAAATGAAGAAATAGATCTACTTCTGTTTTGACATAGAACCCAGAAATTAATTCTCTTTTCAAGAATACCTGAGCCCCACATTTGGGAACTTTCTGTATTGCCTCCCTGGTGAGTTTTGTGTTTGTGTGTGTTGTGGGGGGCGGGGGGTGGGTGGCCAGGCCAATCTCTAGATGACACCAGTCCCTGAAGTCTTAGCTCTGTAAACAAGCTGATGTCACTTTTCCTCATGCTCCTAGATGATTCCAAATCCCCAAGGTGACATGGCATTAAAGTTGTCCTCCTATCCACTTAGTATGAACCAATAAAATGACATTGTCTATATTCTCAAAGCTCTTAGAACTAAGTGTGCTTTCCTTTATCCCTGGGGGTGGTCTGCCATCTCCTTGACCCTAGACTACCTGTATATATGGACATGAGATAAAACATGTTGACCTGAAATGTGGCACTATGCCACACCACTCACTTAGCTTGTCATTCCTGCCCACAGTTCATCATTTCTCTTCCAAGCTCTGCTACTTAAAGGCTTATTAACACTTAAATGGGACAGACATTACTTTTGTGCTCAATCTCCTTTCAGGGTTTTCACTGCAATTTCTTCTGGAAGATCCAGAAACTAAAAGGGACCAGAATTAGCTGCCTTATCCATGAGAAAACTCCTGGTTGGTCTCTGGAATTGAAGTAAGGAGGGTTGACAGAATCATAGGTCTTCTACTTTCTGGGAAGAACAAGGGTGAGATTTTAATACAAGCTTTGTTGTAGCAATGAGATTTACATCTGTATCTTCAGTCCTCTGTATGCAGATATAGAGTTATCTTTGTAATAGTTTTGATTAGAGTTTATATCTGTTAGAATACCAGTAACGGGTTTCTCAATGCCAACTCGCAATTTGGAACTCCATTTTGGAAAAGAGACATTGTATCCAACTCGGAAACAATCAAATGCACCAAATTCTAACAAAGCGAATCTAAAGTAGATTAGGAGTGATTAGGTGATTATCCATTATCCTTTTGTCCATTGCTAGCTGAGCCAATCCTAGGGCCTCTTCTGAGCCTACATGCACACACAATAAACCAATCTTTTCAGTCTCTTGATAAAATGATAGCTGATTTGAACAGAAAACCGTGTAATTCTGTTTTGGCACAAATCAAGCATTGCAAATCTCTGGCGATTTTGAGTGATCACAAGCTTCTCTCTGGAAACAGCTCATGATGATGGATTTTATTGTTAGGATTGTAATGTGTAGGTTAATGGGAGTGCTGTAATGAGTGATCGAATTTAAACAACTACAGCTTTAAGTGGGTGAGAAATAGATAGGAACAGGGAGGAAGGCAGAATGAATGGAAACTTGGGTTAATGTGCGGGGCTGGCACTATAAACTCTGCTCTGATACGAAGCTGTAGTGCAAGCATTGGCTATTCTTTCTTCTTCTCTGTTATTGAGGTTGGTCATCTCTAACATGGAGATTCTAATGCCTGGCCTGTCCACCTTGCAGGGCTGCTGTGACGATGGTCTGAAACTAGAGTGTGAAAGCTCTGTAAAAGTCTAATGTATACTAATATGAAAGGGTTGTGATTGTTTATGTTGTGCTCTATACCTAAGCCAGGCAAAAATAGCTCTACTGCTTGGCATTGTTAAACACTGTTCAGTAAGCACAGAGAACCATTTGGTGGATTCTCCTCTATATGGGTTGGTACACT
Organism: Pongo abelii; assembly: GCF_028885655.2. Lineage (NCBI taxonomy): Eukaryota > Metazoa > Chordata > Mammalia > Primates > Hominidae > Pongo > Pongo abelii. The sequence continues at coordinate 1,480,758 of NC_071985.2, read as the reverse complement.
TTTGGGCATAACCTTCAGCCAGAGAATTAACCTAATTCAGATCTTGGGGTCGCAGTTTTCAAAATTAGTAAGCATTTATAGTATTATGTGTCAACTAAACTATTAAAGGTATTTGGGCATTTCTAAGAGCTGTATTCCTTGCAATTTCATGGTTCTGAACTAAAGATAAGAGCTAAGAAACGTGAGAAGACAGGATGCATTAATTTATAGTTGAATACCTGTTAGGTGAAACAGAGAAGAGCCTCTGCAAATTTGTCATAAGGGTGAGCAGTGGGACATTTTGGATTGAAAGAATAAAGTATTGTGAAAAAAAGTAGTTTTGAACAGATGACTACAAGGTAAACTTGCAGTTTTGGCTAAGGAGTCAGACCCAAAGTGATAAACTTTGCTGTGATCACCCAAAGTGATCACAACTTTATCACCCAAAGTGATAAAGTTGCTGAGCAATTTGTGTAGCTTGTCATTGCCACTCTTGGGGTCTCCTGAACCTGGGAGAAAACTTATGATAGGTCTGAGGATACAGAAGTACAAGTTGTTCATAATAACCAACACCTGTAAAATGTGTGTCTGTGAAAGTCTCCTTTGTGAGTACTCACAAAGCTTCTGAAAGTCTCCCATTCTTTGATACTTGGCTGCCTACTTCTGATAGACCCTGCCCCCTTTTACCCTTTCATAGGGCTTTGCAGAGGGTCCGATGCCTGGACCAATGGATGGGAACTACAGAATTCCCAATTGCAGCTCCAACAGGATACAGCTCATAGCATGTCAGTTGTCAGGATGGACAGGTGGTGACAGCGGCTGCATAGACACGTCCTTCAATGTGTTTCTGTGCCCTCATTCCCACAGCTTCCTTATTGTGTGTTGCCCAGATGCTGTTTGCTATTATCATAGCAGATACAAGCCTGGGTGGACATTGGCTGTATAAGGCAGAGTCCCCATCAAAGCCCTTGGCTTAGACTGTGGAAATCATCAATAGCTGAAAGTGCTCAGGGTATATACTCAGTGTCACCAGTTACATAGACATGTGAGGTCTGAGTGGGGACTTAGAGAAGATCTGCCTCTTTCCCATGTTGCACAAGGAAAAGCCAAGTTAGAGAGAGATGAACTGAATAGCAGGCCATAAATTTGCAGACCTGTGTTTTACAGAGGCAGAATTAAACCTATCATCTCAGTCCTTTCTTGTAGGGTTAAAAATCACTGTGTTTCATCTTAATAAAATTACATGCCATTAAGGAGTTGCTTGGTACGTACATTCATGGCTTCCTTAAGCATCATCCATAAATGTGGTCCTTCATGACTTTGTATATACTACCTCCTCTTTGTGAAACGTATTTAGCTCAATCTGCCATATGTCAAATTCTTTTTTTTTTTTCTTCTTCTTCTTCTTCTTCTTCTTATTATACTTTAGGCTCTATGGTACATGTGCGCAACATGCAGGTAAGTTACATATGTATACATGTGCCATGCTGGTGCGCTGCACCCACCTACTCGTCATCTAGCATTAGGTATATCTCCCAATGCTATCCCTCCCCCCTCCCCCCACCCCACAACAGTCCCCAAAGTGTGATGTTCCCCTTCCTGTGTCCATGTGTTCTCATTGTTCAATTCCCACCTATGAGTGAGAATATGCGGTGTTTGGTTTTTTGTCCTTGCGATAGTTTACTGAGAATGATGATTTCCAATTTCATCCATGTCCCTACAAAGGACATGAACTCATCATTTTTTATGGCTGCATAGTATTCCATGGTGTATATGTGTCACATTTTCTTAATCCAGTCTATCATTGTTGGACATTTGGGTTGGTTCCAAGTCTTTGCTATTGTGAATAATGCTGCAATAAACATACGTGTGCATGTGTCTTTATAGCAGCATGATTTATAGTCCTTTGGGTATATACCCAGTAACGGGATGGCTGGGTCAAATGGAATTTCTAGTTCTAGATCCCTGAGGAATCGCCACACTGACTTCCACAATGGTTGAACTAGTTTACAGTCCCACCAACAGTGTAAAAGTGTTCCTATTTCTCCACATCCTCTCCAGCACCTGTTGTTTCCTGACTTTTTAATGATTGCCATTCTAACTGGTGTGAGATGGTATCTCATTGTGGTTTTGATTTGCATTTCTCTGATGGCCAGTGATGGTGAGCATTTTTTCATGTGTTTTTTGGCTGCATAAATGTCTTCTTTTGAGAAGTGTCTGTTCATGTCCTTCGCCCACTTTTTGATGGGGTTGTTTGTTTTTTTCTTGTAAATTTGTTGGAGTTCTTTGTAGATTCTGGATATTAGCCTTTGTCAGATGAGTAGGTTGCGAAAATTTTCTCCCATTTTGTAGGTTGCCTGTTCACTCTGATGGTAGTTTCTTTTGCTGTGCAGAAGCTCTTGAGTTTAATTAGATCCCATTTGTCAATTTTGGCTTTTGTTGCCATTGCTTTTGGTGTTTTAGACATGAAGTCCTTGCCCATGCCTATGTCCTGAATGGTAATGCCTAGGTTTTCTTCTAGGGTTTTTATGGTTTTAGGTCTAACATTTAAGTCTTTAATCCATCTTGAATTGATTTTTGTATAAGGTGTAAGGAAGGGATCCAGTTTCAGCTTTCTACATATGGCTAGCCAGTTTTCCCAGCACCATTTATTATTTGGAACAACCAAAAACAACTCTCAGACTCAGCAGTCTCCCTTAATACAAACTGTTCTACACAGGCCCCCCGATCACTTGGGAGTGATCTGCATAATACTCAGCCTTTTAACACATCTTCTTTTAGAGAACTTTCTCTTTCTCCCTTCTTTGTCATTATTCATACACATTATTCACCAAGGAGGGAAGCTCCAGAGTCAATTCATCCCGTCTTCCTGGGGCATCAGGCACACGACTTTGCATGTAACAGGTTTCAATAAGTCTATTCTAAAAAAGCAAAGAAAGGGCAAATGGCTCTCTTAACTTCACAGACCTGTAAATGGAAATTGGAGAGTGCCAGATCATCTGCATGTGCCCCCTTATCTAATTCTTTCGTTGTTTCTCTGTAATAGCTGGTGGATTATGGGAAAGGACAATGCCAGTTACCTACAGGCATTCATCCTGGTGGGCTTTTCTGATCGGCCTGGACTGGAGAAAATTCTCTTTGCTGTTATCTTGATCTTCTACATGCTGACCCTGGTGGGCAACACTGCCATCATCCTCTTGCTGGTCATGGATGTCAGGCTCCACACACCCATGTGCTTCTTTCTTGGGAACCTGTCTTTCTTAGATCTCTGCTTTACAACAAGCATTGCCCCTCAGCTGCTGTGGAACCTGTGGGGTCCAGAGAAGACCATCACCTACCACGGCTGTGTGGCCCAACTCTACATCTACATGATGCTGGGCTCCACTGAGTGCGTCCTCCTGGTTGTCATGTCCTATGAGCGCTATGTGGCCGTCTGCCGGTCCCTGCACTACATGGCAGTCATACGCCCACATCTCTGCCTGCAGCTGGTGACTGTGGCCTGGTGCTGTGGCTTCCTAAACTCCTTCATCATGTGTCCTCAGACGATGCAGCTCTCCCGGTGTGGACGTCGCAGGGTGGACCACTTCCTGTGTGAGATGCCTGCTCTTATTGCCATGTCCTGTGAGGAAACCATGCTGGTGGAAGCGTTCACCTTTGCCCTGGGGGTGGCTCTCCTCCTGGTGCCGCTCTCCCTCATCCTCATCTCCTATGGCGTGACTGCAGCCGCGGTGCTGAGGATGAAGTCAGTAGCAGGGCGAAAGAAAGCCTTCCACACCTGCTCTTCTCACTTCACAGTGGTCTCTCTCTTCTACGGAACTATCATCTACGTGTACCTGAAGCCGGCCAACAGCTACTCCCAAGATCAGGGGAAGTTCCTGACTCTCTTCTACACCATCGTCACTCCCAGCATCAACCCCCTCATCTACACTTTGAGGAACAAGGATGTGAAGGGGCCATGAAGAAACTTCTGGGGTGGGAGAAAGGGGCTGGGGAGCCTCAGTGAGGGGAACACTCTAGTAATGTAGACAGTTTGCTGGAGTTACTCTCTTAGATGTGTCTGTGGCCGTGTGGAGAACTAATATTCAAGGAGTAGAGTGAACCGGGTGGGAAAATGCTCTCGAGTTTGACCCCGTCCTCTGCCCTCTGGATGTGAAGTGGTTTCCTTCTGTTTGAAGTTGCCTGCTTCAGGAGATCTCTGCTGTATCTTGCACTTTCCTTGTCTTTTTGATTTATCCACAACTGCTGGGGACTTACAAAACTAATTCAATCACACAAAGGCACTGGGCAGTCTGCAGATTATGTCATGGATGTCAAATAAAAATTGAGACAACATAAGTGGCCTTTTCTTCAAGCCCTTTTATTTGCTTCTGTGGCAGTTTTTCAAAGAGAGAGGGGTCAACATCAGTAAAGTTATAGTGCCCTGTCCTGGATACAGGTTGGTTCTGTATGAGTGGGGAATGTCTTTTGAGTTGCTTTTTGAAAAAGAAGAATTTGCTCAGAGTTATTTGCATCTTCTCCTTCACCTTTTCGCATAGCCAAAGTACCTACAAAAGGGCTGACTGTAGTCAGGAATGCAAGCCTTTGGGAAGAACAGAGCAAATGATACACATCCAGATAGAATGGATTTGTTCTCCTTAGCAGATTACTTTAAACAGCTGTAAATATTCTACTTCAAAGAGAGCTGTCCTATATTCAAATTAATTACCACCCCCAACCTCCACAAATAACTCTGATGACCAATCTTATAAAATCAGTGCATATTGGAATTGGACATTACTAAAAGCAGTGTTTCCAAAACTTGATCGTGCATCAGAACGCTTAAGGCACAAATTTCCAAGAACTCTCCAACTTTCCTGAATCAACAACGCCAGGTGTGGGTCTAGGCATCTCTGTCTTTAAAAAGCTCCCTAGGTGTTACTGATGATAGATTTTGAAATCATTGTTTTAGAGATAATAAAAATCCAGCTCCTCACATTACCCAGGGCTCTTTCTGTAGCATTCTGAATCATGGCTGCCTTCACTGGGTATGAATGATCCTGTGCACCAGGCATGGGAAAGACAGTATCATCCATATCTGGATTTGGAACTGATTTATCTTCTTACCAGTTAGCTTTCGAAGCCTAGCCTTTTTCACCTATATTATGGAGGTCATACTCTTCACCTTAGAGGGTTGTAGTAGAGATTAAGCAAGACGAAGTGTGTTAAATATGAGGTGGGTGGTCTCTCAGTAATACTTTTTTTTCATGTACCACAGGCATTGGGCAATCTATTCTTTTGTAAGTCTTATGCAATTGTTATTTAGATCTTGTTTTTAGTAAAATTCTGCTTCAGTATTTTTCCATTTATTATCTGCAAGATGCAAAATGTTCTCTTCCAGGTGTAGAAAACACCCTTTGCTTGCTTCTTTCAGATTAGGTAGATAGGATCCCTCACAAACTCTCAGAGGACTTTGCTGCCTACTTTTGCACGCTAATAGAAATGTGGGTTGGGGGGTGAGGTGGTAATTCAGGGTAAGTGTGCAGATTTCACATTATTTGTAGATAATACCAGTTCAGGCTTTTTGAGTTATGGGGCCGAGTGTGTCCATAGACTATCACAGAGGCTAAATCTATGAGATAACAAAAATACCCAGATAGAAATGGAAAAAAATTTCAAAGTTGTTTAACCAGGTGTTTTGGAACTATTGCATAAAATATTTCAAAACCCATTGCTCCTGTCATCTTCCTGTATAATAAAGATGATCATAGGACATGTGAAAAATAGATATTCTTTACCCTATTTGCAAATAGTGTGACTAAAACACAGGGAGGCTAAGGGAGTTGCTTAAATTACAAGGCAAGTGAATACCTAAGATGGCATTCATTGTCAAATATTTCCCAGGGAGTTTTTCATTCCATTAACTGCTGCTTACACATTTAGGTCCTATGTGGTTAAATTTGGACTTTTGGACTGTTTAGCATCCAAATGCTATTTTTTATTGATAAAAAATTTAAGTTTTTCTTTTAAAATCTTTTCTTTTAAAGTTTTTCTTTTAAAATCATCCAAAGGCATAATCCTAGAGATAAAAGATTAAAAAAATTTGTCTGTTAATCCAAATACCAGTCCTTTTCTTTACTCCAATTCTCCTGGTTGAGTTTTTGTGGCACAAAAACTGCCAGGAAAGCACCCCCATATATGTAATGAGTATATTTTCAGCTGATGTGGAGGAGGCTACTGGCCACAGCTGTGAACATCATTTCCCACGTGGTTTTTTTCTTTATATTAATGCTATTTCTGTGATAAATTTTTCAACGGATCAAGTTAAGGAGTATTCATTAAATGCATATAATACCCTGGAAATTCTAAGGAAATCAAAGAAATTGACATGGCTATAGGGGCCTGTCCACTCACAGTTCCTAGGGTACACTACCACTCGGATCCCTGTCATTTGTCCTAGCATTGACACTGCAACAGTGGATGTTTTCATCCAATAACACCTTTTTCTTCGATACAGTTAGTGATGAGTTGGAGTTTCAGGGTATGGGGAGAGGAATCAATCAACCCATCTACAAATTGACCATTGACTTGTGTGCTTTAGTTTTGTCAACTTTAAAATAATCAGATTCAGAAAATATGATTAAATGTGGAGTTTATTTGAGGGAAAAGCTTGATAATTAGCCACCTGAATAACACAGACTCCAAAGAAATGGAGTCAGTACTCCAAAGTGGAAAAGTTAAAGTTTACTGATTTAGGCAGAAGCAGAGAAGTTTAGCAGAGTTACAGTAGTTTTCATATAAGGTCAGTAAATACATTATAGTGATTTGATTAGGTACAGCTGGCTACATGCCAAGGAAAATTGTTTAACATGAACATTCCACAAGAAGGAGTAATGGTCTCAAGGAGTCTTATCTCTGGTACGATTTAGTCTTTCCTAATCATTTACAGGAAAAAGCAGAAGTTGCAGCTGTATGCTACATGACTCAGTCCACGTAGTCATATTCCTCTTAAGGCTCAAAATAATTTAAATTTCCAACAGCTGAAATCTGAATTACTTATTTCACAGTTTGATAAACTTGGTTAATCTGATTTCTCTATAGGGACTTAAGAAACTAACTCAAAGGTACTCCCCCCAAATTCTCATCAACTGGAAAGAAAATAGAATAAAATACTACTATAATAAAATTGGACAAAGTAATGATATAACAAAGAGTAAGGTAGAGATGGAATAGTAAGAAAATATTTGACCAGAGAATTGAACTAGAACATAAAATTGTGAAATTTTGATGCTCTTTAAAAAGTATTTGGGAAGTACAGAAAGACAATAATGGTACATGAAAAAAAGTATTTCTGTCTGAAAAAAAGTTTGTGTATGGAAGGCAGGTAGAGTAAGATTGATTGTAAATGATGGTAAATCTGGCTGGATGCGGTGGCTCATGCCTGTAATCCCAGCACTTTGGGAAGCTGATCGCTTGAGGTCAGAAGTTTGAGACCAGGCTGACCAACATGGTGAAACCCCATTTCTATTAAAAATACAAAAATCAGCCGGTCATGGTGGTGGGCACCTGTAATCCCAGCTACTTGGGAGGCTGAGGCAGGGAGAATCCCCTGAACTGGGTAGGCAAAGGGTGGGTTCCTTCCTTCCTTCCTTTTTTTCTTCTTCTGTCAGCAAGTATACTATGCTAGGACAATGGAGATACATATATGAAAGACTTAAAGAGAAAATGCAACCTGATGCTCACAATGTGCCATGGAATGAATGAGATGCGTACTTGATCACTGAAGTTTGGGTGTTTCTATAGGAGATGAAGTCTGTTTTGAGTCTTAAAGAGTGAATAAGTTAGAAAGGAAAAGAATGGGAAGGAAACGCTATATGTAAAAAATAAAAAGACTGCTAGTCAAAGAGGAGACGAAAGGTATTTTGAGTTCAGTAGTCTGACATGTTTGTTTGTAGGGTTCTTATGGGGAATTGCCATGGGTAAATAATGGAGGCATAGGCAAGAACAAGGTTGTTGAGCACACTCTTCTAACCAAATACCAAGTTGAGGAACTTGGATTTTATTTTTCCTAACATGGAGAGAAAATGAATGCATTTAGGAAAGAGCGTGGCATAAGCAGGGTGTATTTTAGGCAGATCATTTGCTGCAATGTAAAATATATCTCAGAAAAGGGAAGAAGAAAAGCATTTTAATTAACTCAAGAGAGAAGTTGTAACAATTTAATTAAGAAAACTAGAGTGTGAGTGAAGAATGGGAATTGGATTTTGGAGATGTTAGGGAATAGAATTTTCAGGATTTAGGATTTGACTGGAAGTGAGAAATGAGTAAGAGAGAATAAACACGACTTAATCTCTGGTATGTGATTAGCTTTTCTGGATGTAGAAAGAGCAGGTTGGGGGGTGGCTGAAGACTTTAATTTTACATGAGTTGATAATTAACACAGTTTTCTCCCATATTAGAAGGAAGCATCTCAAGAATCAGTATTTTAAGACTAAGGGACCAAATCCTGTGAAAATAATGATCACAGATTCATCATGTCCTCTGAGCCATCCTGGCACAGAAGGACTTATTAAGCTTTTGCTAACACACTCCAAGCTCTGGAACTGAGCCATTAAAAACTGTGCTGTTCTTATGTGTGTGTTGGGCCTCTGAGGTGAAGGTTTCTTGGGGATTGTCTCTGTCGACCCTAATGGAATGAGCTCTGAGGCCTGGGTGGATGATGACAACCCCAGTGAGGGACGTGTCTAACAAGTCAATGTGTCTGGAATCTCACTGCCCTGGGCAAAGGCAGAGATAGTTTGATCCATTGGGTCTTTCCTGATCTGCCTGACTTAATTCTGTCTCTGAGCAGTGCATCTATAATGGATCAAACCATATAATTCCTTAAAAGTCCAACAGCTGGTGAATTAAGTCAGTAAATGGTCCAGTTTAGATTGACTTTATTTTTATTACCCAGGTTATTTGACTGAGCTGATCCACTCTTTTACTTTTGTCATTGTAGATATAATTACACTAACAATCAAAGCACTGTTTCTTCCGTCCCACCCAGTGAGAACATACGGTGTTTACCTTTCTGTGCCTGATGTATTTCACTTAATATAATGCCCTCTGATTTTATCTGTGTTGCCACAAATGACAGGATTTCGAATCTATATCAGTGAGGAATTTTGTTTGTAGTTTCGCTTTTGTTCTATGTATTATTATTATTATTTTTTCACACAGAGTTTCGCTCTTGTTGCCCAGGCTGGAGTGCAATGGCACGATCTCAGCTCACTGCAACCTTTGACTTTGGGTTCAAGCGATTCTCCAGTCTCAGCCTCCCAAGTAGCTGGTAGGTGACTGAGAAATGCTTCAAAATTAGCCAAAACTTAAAATTAAGTTAAAGTTTACCTTCAAGATTCAAACTGAATGAGTCACTCTGTATTGCTGGTAATAAAAAATAAGTTTTTAATGGTATAAAAGCAAACCCTAGAGAAGGTTTTTTCCCCAGTTGACATCTAAATTAAAAGCTGTAAAACATTTGTATGGCCTTATGCAGTTTTTACTTTAGAATTCCAACTTTTTCTAGTTAAAATTTTTCTAAACAGATTCCTGTGTATTTGAAAGACAAATTATTTTTTAATTGAAATGCTTAAGCAGTTTTTAAGAAGTTAAAAGTTGTTGTGCTTATTCTTTAAATATTATTTAATATAACTACATTTTAAGAGTTTGATTTAATGTTGTTCCTCTGAACTTTGTTTAAGAAGCAGAAAGCATTACATGAGATTCTTGACATATGCTTTCAAGGAATCTCTTTAAAAAATGTTAAAGGTAGAACTATTTAACATAAAACTGAATTTTTAATTGTTTGCATAATTTGAAAAATTATGTCTCGCAGCTTTTTAAATGCCCAACTATGATGCATATTTTCCCTTAGTAATATGAGGATAATAATTGTAGTTACCATGGGCTAACTATATGCTGCACGACATGCTAAATTCTTTATGTATATTTATCTTCTAATCTTTAGAATTGTCTAATAAGTTTGGCAGTTTTATTGTCTTTATTTTTATAACCATTATTCTTGATTCATTATATAGTCATTTTTTCTGTTCTTGATTCTTTATGTATGTTTATGTTTGTTCATATGCTTTTATTTCTAATAATGTAACAAACATTTAGAAATTAGAAACTGAGATTTAAAAGTGGAATAAATTGTCCATGGGACACCCAGCTATAAGACGCAGAGTCAGGGTTAAAACTGGCATCTGATTCTAAAACCTGTGATGCTAACTACCGTCACTGCAGAAAAACTTCCTTCTTTGTTCTACATGAATTGACTTATCTGTTGATTTCTCCTCTCAGTCTTATTTTTTTCTTATACTCATTACTATTTGACATGTGTGTGTAGATTTTTTTTATAGAGATGAGGTCTTGCTTTGATAATCATACATGTATATTTTTAATTTACTATCTGTCTCTCTTGCTTTTTTGTTCACTGTTCTCCTAAAACAATTGCAGGCATTTGTATGTGGTTTGTAGATATTGGTTGATACTTAAATGAATGAATGTAATTAGTGTATTCTGTACACCATCAGTGCATATATTATTAAAGATGTGATAGATTTCGTGTTTTCATCTCTTTATATTGTTATTCCTATATTGCAGCAGTCCCCAATCTTTTTGGTACCAGGGACTGGTTTCGTGGAAGACAGCTTTTCCATGGACTGGGCAGGGGGACGGTTTCAGGATGATTCAAGTACATTACATTTATTGCATACTTTATTTGTTATTATTGCATTGTAATACATAATGAAATATAAAACTCACCATAATGTAGAATTAGTGGGAGCCCTGAGCTTGTTTTCCTGCAACTAGACAGTCCCACCAGAGAGTGATGGGATACAGTGACACCTGAAATGTGGTGCTTATGTCGTCCAGTCTACTCCATAATCTTGGTTGCTGTCACTGCAAAAAACCACCCTTCACAAAGACAGGATGTTGGAAATGGAAGCAGGTGTTTCAGTGATACTATTGACAAGAAAATGTCAGTGCTCCTGTGGAGAACAGCAATGGTTTTGCTGTCCTTAAATTTTACATAACATTTGCTATTATTGGTCCTTCTCTGTGTTCTTATTTTTTTCTGATATTTCTCCTCTCTTCTTCCTCCTCTTAAATGGTACCTCTAATCCTGTTTTTTTATTCTAATTTTTTTTAATGCTTTTCAATGCCTGCAGGTCTTTACTGAATACCTCTATAATCATTTAACTTCAATTCTATTTCAATAGCTAAGCTGCCCATCTGGTATTTCCATTTTATTATACTTATCACAAACTTGATAAATCTGAAATTTGGTGCAATAGATAATTTTCTTGTGGTAGTTTAAAAATATGTTCAATAATTATTTGAAACTCTTCAAAAAGTATGAGGGATCTTCAAAAAGTTCATGGGAAATGCATATTATGAAGAAACTATGCATAGATTTCAGAAATATTTTGCACCTAAATAAACTTGTACTAACTTGTTATAATATGTCTGAACAAGATCTAATTTGAGGAATTATAATAAGAAAACTAAGACACCAATTTGAAAAGAGGTCCTATTAAAGCAACACGAATTCTGCTAAAATTAATGCAAGAACAAACATAAAATTTATGGCAATTTTGGGTGATAGAATAGTAAAATCACTGGTTCTTTATGACAAGTTTATGAGGACAATGCCCTCCAACATTTGCAAGTTTACAAATGAATAACTCATTTGAAGAAGGGATGATAAGATTGAAGATAAAGCCTGCAGTGGCAGACAATTCACAGTTCACCAGAAAAAAAAAAATAATCTTGTTCATGTCCTGCTTTAGGAATAACAATAGCATAAACAACAGCCAACACCATAGCCATCTCAACTGGTTAAATTTACACAATTTTGAAAAATTTTCCACTCAATAGTTTCAAAAACTCTTGTTCCCAGGTGAACTGCAGACAAGAGCAGAGCTTTCAATTGCTATTTTACATAAGTGGAATCAAGATCCTGAAGCATTTCTTCAAATAATTGTAAGAGAAGGTCAAACACAGCTGTTCCAGTGAAATCCCCAAGACTTTCTAGAGGGCCCAAAACAAAAAAACCCCAATAACACATGCTATTATGAGAGTATTTTGAGAAAGTTAGCCAAAGTTTTAAAAGAAAAACTTCCAGGAAATTTCACCAGAGAATTCTTCTCCACCATAACAATATTCCTCCTCATTCCTCTCATCAAAAAAAGACAATTTTGCCAGAGTTTCAATAGAAAATTATTAGGCATCCACCTTTTAGCCCTGATTTTGCTCCCGCTAACTTCTTCTTCTTTTCTGATTTAAAAAAAACTTGAAAGGACACCCATTTTTCTTCAGTTAATAATGTAAAAAAGACTGTCTTGACATGGTTAAATTCCCAGGACCTTAGTTTTTTTGTAGGGATAGACTAAAGGCCAGTATTATTGCTTATAAATGTGTCTTGAACTTGATGAAGCTTATGTTGAGAAATAAAGTTTCTATATTTTATTTTTGTGTTTTACTTTCATTTTTTCACAAACTTATTGAAGTCCTTTCATAGACCCTAATTCTCTTCTTCTTGAAGGTATGTGCAGCTTAATCATCCTTTCTTGTGAATAGAAAGTGACAGAGGTGACCATGTGTGACTTCTGAGTCTAGGTCATCAAAGATTTTGCCGCTTATGCTTTCCTTTTTCCTAAGCCACTCACGCTGGAAGAAACCAACAACTATTTGGTAAGAACAGTCAAGCAGCGCTACAAAAACATCCATGTGGAGAGAACCTGAGGCCTTCAATTACAAACCCCGCCAACTTGCGGGCCGTGAATGTGAGCAAACTTGAAAGTGGTCAAGCCTTTGAATGACAGCCCCAGTTGAAATCTGACTGTAACCACATGAGCTATCCTGAGGCACAACCACCATGATAAATTGTTCTTGAATTCCTCATTTACAGAAACTCAATTAGGTAATACATACTGTGAGTTTATGCCACAAACTTTTGGGGTTTTATGTTATGAAACAATAGATAGCAATTTCACTCTTTCAACATCCATTTTACTTTTGATACAATCATGCATTTTTAATAATGGGGATATATCTTGAGAAACGCACCATTGTGTAATATCATTGTTGTGTGAACATCATAGGATGTACTTACACAAACCTAGGTGGTAGAGCCTATCACACACCTAGACTATATGGTATAGCCTATTGCTCCTAAACTACAAACCTGTGCAGCATGTTGCTGTGCCGAATACTGTAGGCAACTGTAACACAATGGTCAGCATTTGTGTATATAAACATAGAAAAGGTACAGTAAAAATATGGTATAAAAGATTAAAAAATGGTACACTTGAGTAGAGCACTTACCTCAGGTGGTCTGCTAATTTTCATGGTCACATGAAGACTCCAGTGAGATATATTTTACCATAGGTGACAGCCTTGACTATGTGCACTACCCATGAAGGTCCCCTTTGCCTTGCTTTTCCTGACTTGTCAAGTGCATGATGATGTGGTAAACCAGCACAAGAATTGAACTCTGTTCTCTTTCTATTGAGTTCTGCAGCTATTTATTCTGAGTTTGGTACCAAGATTTTGTAGACCCCATTTCTTTGACATTCTTGGTAGCATCAGGCCATCTTCATCCCACTGTGCTATCCTTGTGTTACTGTTATGTTTTATGATGCCTAAAGTTATTTTATAGAAGAATAATCTGAGGGTAGACCATAGGCATAGAACCTTTGAGCCTATTGTTTGAACCAGCCTCACAGATAGGACAGGTAGTGGTTTTCCCTGGATCAGCATCAATTTGGATAAACATTGCTGTCAGTTACTATGAAACTGGTTACATTTTCTTTTCATTTTTTTTTGTCTTAAAAAAACATCTTTAATCCATAGAGCATGTTTTCTCTGGTTTTATACCCACTAGGGTCATAGGTTTTTTTCTGCTTTAAGATATGGCCAACCATTGCATTAGGGCTGAGATATTAGGTGCACAGGATTACACACAAACTGTACTCTAAATACTCTTCATTTTAGGATAAAACTATTGGTACGTATATACTTTTATTACAATTCTTACGCTTATTTCTCTGAATAGCATTACTTCATCAAGGATTATTTGAACCTTTAATGGCCACATTAATGAATGTTGACCACAGAAACATTGTTCCTTTGAGTGGCACTTTAGAAAAACAAAGATTCCTTGGGTCCAATGGGCAGTATTTTTAGTTGTTAGGCAGAGGACTCCACATGAAATCCTGAATTAAACATTGCTCCACTAAAATATTCTGAGGCTAAAGATGAAAATTTTTACAATCAGAAGCAACAAAAACTAGACACATTTTTTAGTAAATCCTTCCCCTCCTTGTCCTTCGGTTGCCTCCTGGCATGCAGCTCTCCCTCCTGTCCCTTATGATTCTGTTCTCTCTTCTTCTGCCCCACCATTGACTTTTCCTTCTTGCTCTTTGTTCTGAAATTATTTTCCCAACTGTCATAAATTCTCAAATTGTTTGTTCCATCTAAAGATCCACCCTTACCATGAGCCAGATATGTAAGCAACTGCAGAATTTAAATCTAGTGCATGAGTTCAGAGTCGTACATGAACTAAGAAGTTATAATGAACAATTTTTAAAACTAAACCAGAAAATCAAATATTCATCAAATAATTTAGAATTCTTTAGGGCACATATGGCCCAGGGTTACTTGACATATCAACTTGTACACCTGTTAATTTGAACATCAGATACTAAATCCTGCATGATAAAATGTGATTTGGTCTGACCTGGTAGGAAACTTGTAGAATTCCTCTTTCCAAAATAAGTATCAGGGTCAAAAATCATTCATAAAAACAATAAAATTATTAAACTATAGAAGAATTTGGAGATAGACTATAAAATTTATTGTCACAACTCAGAGTTAAATAAAACAGGTTTTCATTAAAATCAAATTATGTAAAAGTTATAAAACTCAAAATCTTAAAAACAGGGATAATTATATAAAAGAAGACATTTATGCAGCCAAAAAACACATGAAAAAATGCTCACCATCACTGGCCATCAGAGAAATGCAAATCAAAACCACAATGAGATACCATCTCACACCAGTTAGAATGGCAATCATTAAAAAGTCAGGAAACAACGGGTGCTGGAGAGGATGTGGAGAAATAGGAACACTTTTACACTGTTGATGGGACTGTAAACTAGTTCAACCATTGTGGAAGTCAGTGTGGCGATTCCTCAGGGATCTAGAACTAGAAATACCATTTGACCCGGCCATCCCATTACTGGGTATATACCCAAAGGACTATAAATCATGCTGCTATAAAGACACATGCACATGTATGTTTATTGCGGCACTATTCACAACAGCCCAAATGTCCAACAATGATAGACTGGATTAAGAAAATGTGGCACATATACACCATGGAATACTATGCAGCCATAAAAAATGATGAGTTCATGTCCTTTGTAGGGACATGGATGAAACTGGAAATCATCATTCTCAGTAAACTATCGCAAGAACAAAAAACCAAACACCGCATGTTCTTACTCATAGATGGGAATTGAACAATGAGAACACATGGACACAGGAAGGGGAACATCACACTCTGGGGACGGTTGTGGGGTGGGGGGAGGGGGGAGGGATAGCTTTAGGAGATATACCTAATGCTAAATGACGAGTTAATGGGTGCAGCACACCAGCATGGCACATGTATACATATGTAACTAACCTGCACATTGTGCACATGTACCCTAAAACTTAAAGTATAATAATAATAAAATTAAAAATAAATAAATAAATAAAAGCTATTATATATACTCAACAGGAAACCAGAAATTTTAATTATTTTGCCATTTGTTTTACTACCAACTCTGATTATTGTGTTTCTTAAAAGAAACAAATATATCATTATCAGGTGATCAGAAGCAGACGAGGAGGTTAGACATTCCCTCATTTATTCACTCAGCAACCCTGCCACAGAACTAAACCTATGCCAAGTGCCTGGTGGGCCCAGCGTGTGGTGCTGAGAAATAATTGAATGGCCCTTTCCCGCATTCAAGGAGCCCACAGTCTGAGGATATATGGACAAAAACACTAAAGCAAGTACATGTAAAAGAAGAGTAAATGCTATAATAAAAATAAAGTAAGATGTTGAGGGAGGGCAGGGGAGCCATGGCATTCGAGGGACCCAAATGCCTCACTGAGGTGACATTTATGCCATGACCAGGATGACAACAGAAGGCCAGCCCTGCACAAGTCTGGGAACAGTATTTCAGGGAGATGCCACTCCTGGTGCAGAGACATGCAGGCAGAGGTGACTTTGGCAGAGGATGTGAGAAAGAGGAGGTTGGGGCTAGAGGGAGCCTGGGGGAGAGAAGAGGAGAGGGAAGGATGACTCTGGGGCCTGAAGAAGATAGTGATCTGCTTCTCTCTGACAATATTGTCCCCAAATTTAGCAACTTTAAACAACAAATGCTTACTATCTCACGATTTATGTAGACCAGAATCTGGACACCGCTTTGCTGGCTGCCTCCACATGGGGCTCCATGAGGCTGGGGCTGTGTTCTCAGCTGAAGCTGGGCTGTGGGAGGATTGGCTTTCAAGCACACTCATGTGGGTATCGGTCAGGTTCAGTGTAGACTGAGAGCCTGAGTGTCTCCTGGGGCCTGGGCACTCTCTCATTCTCTGTTGTGTAGGCCTCCGCATAAGGCAGCTCATAACACTGGAGCTTGCTTTCTGAATTTGAGGAATATAGTAGAAAGACAGGGAGATAAATACATACTGACAGAGAAAGAGAAAGACATAGAGAATGAGGAGAAAACACTGGACAGAGTAAGTAGAAGAGATGAGAGAAATAGAGAGATTGAGGGAGGAAATACAGAAGAAAGTGACTAGGAGAAAATCACAGCTTTTTTGATAATAACATAATGAGAACTGCAATAGACTGAACATTTCCCCACCAAAAATTGTGTATGTTGAAATCCTAGCCCCCAGTGTAACAGTACTAGGAAGTGGAAGATAATCAGGTTCTGAAGGTGAAACCCTCATGAACGGGATTACTGGCTCTATAAAAGAAACCCCAGAGAGCTCCTTCCTCCACTATCTGTCAGGTAAAAATACAATGTAAAGTCCACAGTCTGCAACTCAGAAAGAGAGTTCTCACCAGAGCCCAACCATACTAGCGTCCTGATCTTCAACTTCTGTCCTCCAGAACTGTGAGAAAGAACACTCTTTTGTGGATAAGTGGCTCAGTCTATCTTTGCTATAACAGCCTGACCTAAGACAGAAGTGTTATCCCATCATTTCCATTGCATTCTGTTGGTCAAAAGTGTCATTAACTCCTTAGTGTTGTCAGCCTTTCTGTAAGCTGCCCAGCACATAGGCCAAAATGAAGGACATGGGTCTGATTCTGAATATAACAAGAAGGCACTGAAAGGAGTAATGTCAGAGGATGACACTATCTGAATTCCATTTCATCTCAAACTCTTACTGGTGCAGAATGAAAAATGAGGCTGAGAGGGGAAGCGACTTTCCAATATCACACGGCTGGACACAGGCCTGTTTGAGGTGTATTCTATGCTACCTCCCATTCCTTCTTATATTTCTTTTATCTCTAAGTGTGTGCATTATCTACATGGGATGCTATACCATGAGTTTTACAAGTTTTATCTCATACACACCTGATGAGTTCCCTAGGAAGGAGATGCTGGCATGTTACCCAATGTACATGTTGAAAGGCCCCCAAACCCAGAGTAACTTTTCTAGTGTGACAGAACTAGTAAGAAAAAGTAGGTTCTTACCCAGATCTGTGACCTCACACCTGAGGCCCTGGCTGTATTCAGGTCTTTCCAGGGAACTGAAGAGGGCTGTGTTTGCATAATTGTGCACAGGTAAAGAGTTGACATGCAGGGATAGTGAGCCCAGCAGGGCCTTGGGGTAGGTCTTATGGAAGCAAGGAGCCCAGAGAATGAAACTTTGAAAAAGTGATCTTACTTCCTTGGTGACAGACCCCAACAGAACTCAGAATTCTGGTAACCAAGCACTCACATCCTAGAGACAGCCTTGTATCCAGGTGGGAAATGCTTGGTGGGAAACGCTTAAGAGGGCACAGTGTGCTCCTGCTGGATCCCAACTCTCTTAGGCTCTTGCTTCAGGAAGGCCTAAAGTAAAAATCTTTTCGGAGATGCTGATATTGGCTTATTCCTCACCCCAGATGTCTCTGGAGATTTTGCAGGGGTCACCCAGAGGTAACATACATTAAGTCTAGGGCAGGCTCCTCCAGCCTAGGTCTCACCAGTGCTTTCATTGTCCTTTGCCTTAGAATGTAAGGAAAAATCGGGAATTTAAAATAGCAAAAATTGACCAAAACTACATTTTTGTGAGATTTCCTAAGGTTCTGTGTTGTTGTTGTTTTGTTTGTTTTAGACAGGACCTCACTCTGCCACTCAGGCTGGAGTTCAGTGGCACAATCACAGCTCACTGCAGCCTAGATCTGCTGAGATCAAGCAATTCTCTCACCTCTGCCTCCGAAGTAGCTGAGGGACTACAGGTGCACACCACCACACCTGGCTAATATATATATTTTTATTTTTGGCAGAGATGAGGTCTCATTATATTGCCCAGGCTTGTCTTGAACTCCCGAACTCAAGCAATCCTCAATTTTTGATACATAGCTTTGCTAGGTGTAGGATTCTTAGTTGACAGTTTTTTTTCTGTGAACACCGGCTAAAGAAAGTTTAAAAAGAAGAAATAGAGAAACTTCAAGTAAGGCAATTAAATGAACAAATTAAGAGCTAAGAAACAACAAAGATGGGGTATTGAGGTTGTAGTTATGGCAGCTAATGACAGAATGGATCCAGTCAGAGAGTTCAGGCAGAATTGTATTTGCAGAGAGTAGAAGTCTGAGGGTGAAGGTGTCCTAAATGAAGCCAATTTGGAAGACTTGACTTTATTATAGAACCAAAGACAACGCATGGGAACACACCATGCCAAACCCAAACAGGCTAAGCTGGTGCTCTGTGCAAAAGTATATAGGTTTATGGGAAGAAAAGCTACCATTATAACATGAAGTGTTTTTTTTTTTTTTAATTAAAAGAATCACAAATGTGGCAGTTATAATCAGGGTTAAGGTTAAAGTTAAAGTTTTATTTCAAGTTTGGTTGGTGGATGTCACAAAGCAAAAAGTTTGTTGCCAAGAAGTGGGTGCTCTAGTTTGTGAAATAAAACATCCCAATAACAGAAACAGTAGAGGAGAAAAAGGGATGGGATGGCAAACACAAGTTCCTGGAAATTTATATTAAAATAAGGTTTATAAAGAAGGACAGTGTGCATCTCAGTCATCAGTGCTGCCTGCAACGGAGGTATTTATTTCTGCCCAAGATAAATACACCAGGCCTACTATGTGGGAAGTGAAAAGGAGCCTACATTATGCTTCCCACGCCAGATGCCTTGACTTGGGGTTCTGTTCCCAGGGAAAAAGAGCACATCTTTGAAGTAGTTTTGGAGCAGGAGGTATCTTCCAAATTCCAACGAAGTATCTTATATTTCTAGGTGACCCTGAGACCACTGGAGAAGAAATAAATGAAGGCCATGAAACTTCCTTGAACTAATGGGACTCCATGAGAAAATCTGACATTATGTTCTCTTCTCTTGGAATAGAAATATTGTTTGACTTCTGTTTTGTTGACAAGAAACGAGGCCAGACCATCCACCTGAGCAAGGCTACCTGGGACAATGACCTCACACATGGAAAACATTGGAGCCCATCTGCTTCCAATCTGCTGTTTTCCAAAAATTAGGGAAATTGTTTTCCCTTTGATACCCTCTGTTTCTAACAATTCCAATGCCAACGCTGTCCTGCTTCTACAAGAGACAATGACAAATATGAGCCTGAAGGAAGATGAGCTGATGGCATTCCCAGCTTATTACCACTCCTTGGGGGCCTTATCTTACATACATGGATTCAATTCGTAGACTCAGCTGGGTGAGCATCTATTATTCAGCTGTGTTAGAAGTGACTGCTTAAGACTTAGGTGTGTGGTGAAATGAGGCAGGATTTTCTCCTCGTAATTACCATCTTACTAGTACTGAGTCATAGCTAAAATCAGGAAATTATTCAAGAAGAAATAGGAATGTAATGTTATGAGGACATAAATTTACAGATTTGTGGAAAGGCCTTCACAATTTTGTGGCATTTTCTTTGAGCTGGAATTATAGTTGACATTTCATTATAATATATTAGCTATACCAGACTTTATGCATTTACGTAAAATTTTATTTGCTTTTATTATACTGTAAGTTCTGGGATACACATGCAGAAAGTGCAGGTTTGTTACATATGTATATATGTGCCATGGTGGTTTGCTGCACCTATTAACCCATCATCTACATTAGGTATTTCTCCTAATGCTATCCCTCTCCTAGCACCCCACTCCCTGAAGGTCCCCGGTGTGTGATGTTCCCCTCCTTGTGTCCATGTGTTCTCAATGTTCACTTATGAGTGAGAACATGTGGTGTTTGGTTTTCTGTTCTTGTGTTAGTTTGCTGATAATGATGGTTTCCAGCTTCATCTATGTCCCTGCAAAGGACATGAACTCATCCTTTTTAATTGATGCATAGTATTCCATGGTGTATATGTGCCACATTTTCTTTATCCAGTCTATCATTGATGGGCATTTGGGTTGGTTCCAAGTCTTTGCTATTGTGAACACTGCTGCAATAAACATACGTGTGCATGTGTCTTTATAGTAGCATGATTTATCATCCTTTGGGTATATATCCAGTAATGGGATTGCTGGGTCAAACGGTATTTCTGGTTCTAGATCCTTGAGGAATTGCCACACTGTCTTCCACAATGGTTGAACTAATTTACACTCCCACCAACAGTGTAAAAGCATTCCTATTTCTCCACATCCTCTCCAGCATCTGTTGTTTCCTGACTTTTTAATGATTGCCATTCTAACTGGCATGAGATGGTATCTCATTGTGGTTTTGATTTGCATTTCTCTAATGACCAGTGATGATGAGCTTTTTTTCACATGTTTGATGGCCACATAAATGTCTTCTTTTAAGAAGTGTCTATTTATATCCTTTGCCTACTTTTTGATGGGTTTCTGTTTTTTTCTTGTAAATTTGTTTAAGTTCTTTGTAGATTCTGGATATTAGACCTTTGTCAGATGGATTGCAAAAATTTTCTCCCATTCTGTAGGTTGCCTGTTCACTCTGATGATAGTTTCTTCTGCTGTGCAGAAACTCTTAAGTTTAATTAGATCCCATTTGTCAATTTTGGCTTTTTTTGGCCATTGCTTTTGGTGTTTTAGTCATGAAGTCTTTGCCCATGCCTATGTCCTGAATGGTATTGCCTGGATCTTCTTCTAAGGTTTTTATGGTTTTAGGTCTTATGTTTTAAGTCTTTAATCCATCTTGAATTAATTTTTGTTTAAAGTGTAAGGAAGATGTCCCATTTCAGTTTTCCGCATATGGCTAGCCACTTTTTCCAACACCATTTATTAAAGAAGGAATTCTTTCCCCATTTCTTGTTTTTGTCAGGTTTGTCAAAGAACAGATGGTGGTATGTGTAAGGTCTAATTTCTGATTCTGTTCCATTGGTCTATGTGTCTGTTTTGGTACTGGTATCATGCTATTTTGGTTACTGTAACCTTATAATATAGTTTGAAGTTGGGTAGTGTGATACCTCCAGCTTTGTTCTTTTTGCTTAGAAATGTCTTGGCTATTTGGGCTCTTTTTTTGTTTCCATCTGAATTTTAAAATAGTTTCTTCTAATTCTGTGAAGAATGTCAGTTGTAGTTTAATGGGAATAGCATTGAATTCTTTCATAAATTACTTTGGGCAGTATGGCTATCTTCACGAATTAATTCTTCCTATCCATGAGCATGGGATGTTTCTCCATTTGTTTGTGTCCTTTCTGATTTCTCTGAGCAGTGGTTTGTAGTTCTCCTTGAAGAGGTCCTTCACATCTCTTGTAAGTTGTATTCCTACGTATTTTATTCTCTTTGTAGCAATTGTGAATGGGAGTTCACTCATGATTTGGCTGTTTGTCTATTATTGGTGTATAGAAATGCTTGTGAGTTTTGCCAATTGATTTTATAACCTGAGACTTTGCTAAGTTGCTTATCAGCTTAAGGAGATTTTGGGCTGAGACGATGGGGTTTTCTAAATATAATCATGTCATCTGCAAACAGAGACAATTTGACTTCCTCTCTTCCTATATGAATATGCTTTATTTCTTTCTCTTGCCTGATTATCCTGGCCAGAACTTCCAATACTATGTTGAATAGGAGTGGTGAGAGAGGGCATCCTTGTCTTGTGCTGGTTTTCAAAGAAAATGCTTCCAGCTTTTGCCCATTCAGTATGATAGTGGCTGTGGGACTGTCATAAATAGCTCTTACTATTTTGAGATGCATTCCATCAGTACTTAGTTTATTGAGAATTTTTTGCATAAAGTGGTGTTGAATTTTACTGAAGGCCTTTTCTGCATCTATTGAGATAATCATGTGGTTTTTGTCACTGGTTTTGTTTATGTGATTGATTATGTTTATTGATTTGTGTATGTTGAACCAGCCTTGCATCTCAGGGATGAAGCTAACTTGATATTAGTGGATAAGCTTTTTGATGTGCTGCTGGATTTGGTTTGCCAGTATTTTATTGAGGATTTTTGCTTTGATGTTCATCAGGGATATTGGCCTGAAATTTTCTTTTTTTGTTGTGTCTCTGTGAGGTTATGGTATCAGGATGATGCTGGCCTCATAAAATGAGTTAGGGAGGAGTCCCTTTTTTTCTACTGTTTGGAATAGTTTCAGAAGGAATGGTAGCAGCTCCTCTTTGTACCTCTGGCAGAATTCAGCTGTGAATCCATCTGGTCCTGGGCTTTTTTTGGTTGACAGGCCATTAATTACTGCCTCAATTTCAGAGCTTGTTATTGGTCTATTCAGGGATTCAACTTCTTCCTGGTTTAGTCTTGGGAAGATGTATGTGTCCAGGAATTTAACCATTTCTTCTAGATTTTCTAGTTTATTTGCATAGAGGTGTTTATACTATTCTCTGATGGTAGTTTGTGGGATTTCTGTGGGATCAATGGTGATACCTCCTTTATCATTTTTTATTGTGTCTGTTTGATTCTTCTCTCTTTCCTTCTTTATTAGTCTGGCTTGTGGTCTGTCTGTTTTGTAAATCTTTTCAAAAACCAGCTCCTGGATTCATTGATTTTTTGAAGGATTTTTCGTGTCTCTATCTCCTTTAGTTCTGCTCTGATCTTAGTTATTTCTTGTCTTCTGCTAGCTTTTGAATTTGTTTGCTGTTGCTTCTCTAGTTGTTTTAATTGTGATGTTAGGGTGTCGATTTTAGATGTTTCCTGCTTTCTCCTGTGGGCATTTAGTGCTATAAATTTCCCTCTAAATACTATTTTAGTTGTGTCCCAGAGATTCTGGTACATTGTCTTTGTTCTCCTTGGTTTCAAAGAACTTACTACTTCTGCCCTAATTTCATTATTTACCCAGTAGTCATTCAGGAGCAGGTTGTTCAGTTTTCATGTAGTTTTGTGGCTTTGAGTGAGTTTCTTAATCCTGAGTTCTAATTTGATTGCACTGTGGTCTGAGAGACTGTTTGTTATGATTTCTGTTCTTTTGCATTTGCTGAGGAGTGTTTTACTTCCAATTATGTGGTCAATTTTAGAATAAGTGCAATGTGGTCCTGAGAAAAATGTATATTCTGTTGATCTGGGGTGGAGAGTTCTGTAGATGTCTATCAGGTCCGCTTGGTCCAGAGCTGAGTTCAAGTCCTGAATATCCTTGTTAATTTTCTGTCTCATTGATCTAATATTGACGGTGAGGTGTTAAAGTCTCCCCAGTTTATTGTGTGGGAGTCTAAGTCTCTTATTATTGTGTGGGAGTCTAAGTCTCTTTGTAGGTCTCTAAGAACTTGCTTTATGAATCTGGGCACTCCTATACTAGGTGCATATATATTTAGGATACTTAGCTCTCCTTGTTGCATTGATCCTTTTACCATTATGTAATGCCCTTCTTTGTCTTTTTTGATCTTTGTTGGTTTAAAGTCTGTTTTATCAGAGACCAGGATTGCAACCTCTGCCTTTTTTTGCTTTCCATTTGCTTGGTAAATCTTCCTCCATCCCTTTATTTTGAGCATATGTGTGTCTTTGCACGTGAGATAGGTCTCCTGAATACAGCACACAGATGGGTCTTGACTCTTTATTCAACTTGCCAGTCTGTGTCTTTTAATTGGGGCACTCAGCTCATTCATATTTAAGGTTAATATTGTTATGTGTGAATTTGATCCTGTCATTACGATGCTAGCTGGTTATTTTGCCAGCTACTAGTTGAGCAGTTTCTTTATAGTGTCAATGGACTTTACAATTTGATATGCTTTTGCAGAGGCTGGTACTGGTTTTTCCTTTCCATGCTTCAGGAGCTCTTATAAGGCAGCTCTGGTGGTGACAAAATCTCTCAGCATTTGCTTGTCTGGAAAGGATTTTATTTCTCCTTCGCTTATGAAGCTTTGTTTGGCCGGATATGAAATTCTGGGTTGAAAACTCATTTCTTTAAGAATGTTGAATATTGGCCCCCACTCTCTTCTGGCTTGTAGGGTTTCTGCAGAGAGGTCCGCTGTTAGTCTGATGGGCTTCCCTTTGTTGGTAACCCGATTTTTCTCTCTCACTGCCCTTAACATTTTTTCCTCATTTCAACCTTGATGAATGGGATGACTATGTGTCTTGGGGTTGCTCTTCTCGAGGAGTATCTTAACGGTGTTCTCTGTATTTCCTGAATTTGAATGTTGGCCTGCCTTGCTAGGTTGGGGAAATTCTCCTGGATAATATTCTGAAGAGTGTTTTTCAACTTGGTTCCATTCTCCCTGTCACTTTCAGGTATACCAATCAAATGTAGGTTTGGTCTTTTTACGTAGTCCCATATTTCTTGGAGGCTTTGTTCATTCATTTTCATTCTTTTTTTCTATAATCTTTGTCTTCATGCTTTATTTCATTACGCTGATCTTCAATCTCTGATATCCTTTCTTCTGCTTGATCGATTCGGCTATTGATACTTCTGTATGCTTCAAGAAGTTCTCGTGCTGTGTTTTTCAGCTCCATCAGGTCATTTATGTTCTTCTCTAAACTGGTTATTCTAGTTAGCAATTCCTCTAACCTTTTTTCAAGGTTCTTAGCTTCCTTGCATTGGGTTAGAACATGCTCCTTTAGCTCAGAGGAGTTTGTTATTACCCACCTTCTGAAGCCTACTTCTGTCAATTCGTCAAACTCATTCTCTGTTCAGTTTTGTTCGCTTGCTGGTGAGGTGTTGTGATCCTTCGGAGGAGAAGAGGCGTTCTGGTTTGTGGAATATTGAGGCTTTTTGCACTGGTTTTTCCTCATCTTTGTGGATTTACCTACCTTTGGTCTTTGATGTTGGTGACCTTCAGATGGGGTTTCTGTGTGGACATCCTTCTTGTTGATGTTGATGCTATTCCTTTCTGTTTGTTAGTTCTCCTTCTAACAGTCAGGCTCCTCTGTTGCAGATCTGCTGGAGTTTGCTGGAGGTCCGCTTGAGATCCTGTTTGCCTGGTTATCACCAGCAGAGGCTGCAGAACAGCAAAGATTGCTGCCTGTTCATTCCTCTGGAAGCGTTGTCCCAGAGAAGCACCCACCAGATGCAGCTGGGGCTCTCCTGTATGAGGTGTCTGTCAAACCCTGCTGGGAGGTGTCTCCCAGTCAGGAGGCACGGGGGTCAGGGACCCACTTGAGGAGGCAGTCTGTCCCTTAGCAGAGCTTGAGCGCTGTGTTGGGAGATCCATTGCTCTCTTTGGAGCTGGCAGGCAGAAATGTTTAAGTCTGCTGAAGCTGTGCCCATAGCTGCCCCTTCCCCCAGGTGCTCTGTCCCAGGGAGAAGGGAGTTTTATCTATAAGTCCCTGACTGCGGCTGTTGCCTTTCTTTCAGAGATGCCCTGCCCAGAGGGGAGCAATCTAGAGAGGCAGTCTGGCTACAGCAGCTTTGCTGAGCTGTGATGGACTCAGACCAGTTCAAATTTCCTGGTGGCTTTGTTAACACAGTGAGAGGAAAGCCGCCTACTCAAGCCTCAGTAATGGCAGACACCCCTCCCCCCACCAAGCCTGAGTGTCCCAGGTCACCTTCAGACTGCTGTACTGGCAGTGAGAATTTCAAGCCAGTGGATCTTGGCTTGCTGGGTTCCATGGGAGTCAGATCTGCTGAGCTAGACCACTTGGCTTCCTGGCTTCAGCCCCCTTTCCAGGGCAGTGGATAGTTCTGTCTTGCTGGCATTCCAGGTGCCACTGTGGTATGGAAAAAAACTCCTGCAGCTAGCTCGGTGTCTGCCCAAACAGCCATCCAGTTTTGTGCCTGAAACCCAGGGCACTGGTGGCATAGGCACCTGAGGGAATCTCCTGGTCTGCAGGTTGCAGAGATGGTGGGAAAAGCATAGTATCTGGGGCTGCAGTGCACCACCCCTCAGGGCACAGTCTCTTGTGGCTTCCCTTGGCTAGGGGAGGGATTTCCCTGACCCTTTGCGCTTCCTGGGTGAGGCAATGCTCCACCCTCTTTCTGCTCACCCTCCGTGGGCTGCACCCACTTTCTAACCAGTCCCAATGAGATGAGCTGGGTACCTCAGTTGGAAATGCAGAAATCACCAGCCTTCTCCATTGATGTTGGTGGGAGCTGCAGACCAGAACTGTTCCTATTTGGCCATCTTGCCAGCCACATCCCCCTGCCGCCTTTTTTTTTTTTAGATGGAGTCTTGCTCTGTCGCCAGGTTGGAGTGCAGTGGTGTGATCTTGGCTCACTGCAACTTCCACCTCCCAGCTTCAAGCCATTTTCCTGCCTCAGCCTCCCGAGTAGCTGGGACTACAAGTATGCACCACCACGCCCAGCTAATTTTTGTATTTTTAGTAGGGATAGGGTTTCACCATGTTGGCAAGGATGGTCCGGATCTCTTGACCTCGTGATCCGCTCACCTTGGCCTCCCAAAGTGCTGGGATTACAGGCATGAGCCACCACTCCCAGCCTGGATATCTTCTTTTACGAAGTGTCTATTCGTGTCTTTAGCCCACTTTTTTTTCTCTCACACTGATTTGAGTTCTTTGTAGGTTTTAGATATTAGTCCTTTGTTGGATGTATAGATTGTGAAGATTTTCTCCTACTCTGTCAGTTGTCTGTTAACTCTGCTATTTCTTTTGCTGTGCAGAAGCTTTTTAGTTTACTTAAGTGCCATCTATTTGTTTTTGTTCCATTTGCTTTTAGGTTCTTGGTCATGAAGTCTTTGCCTAAGTCAATATCTAGAAGGGGTTTTCCAATGTTATCTTGTAGAATCTTTATGGTTTCAGGTCTTAGATTTAAGTCTTTGATACATCTTGAGTTTATTTTTGTATAAAGTGAGAGAGGAGGATCCAGTTTCATTCTACATGCGGCTTGCCAATTATCCCAGCACTATTTGTTGAACAGGGTGTCGTTTCCCACTTTATGTTTTGTTTGCTTTGTTGAAGATCAATCGACTGTATTTGGCTTTATTTATGGGTTCTCTATTCTGTTCCATTGGTCAATGTCTCTATTTTTTATACCAGCATCATGCTGTTTTGGTGACTATTGCCTTATATTATAGTTTCAAGTTGGGTAACAATGCCTCCAGATTTGTTCTTTTTGCTTAGTCTTGCTTTGGCTATGTGGGCTCTGTTTTGCTTCCATATAAATTTTAGGATTGTTTTTTCTAGTTCTGTGAAGAGTGATGGTGGTATTTTGATGGGAATTGCATTGAACTTGTAGACTGCTTTTGGCAGTATGGTCATTTTCATATTATTAATTGTACCCATCCATGAGCATGGGATGTGTTTCCATTTGTTTGTGTCAATGTCATTATTTTTAAAATGCTGCCATTTGACCATCATAGAACCAGACTATGTGGACTATGAACCACATGAAAGCTAAGGAGCCATTAGACAAGGCAGTCAGATAATGAGTTAAGTAATGACAGCATGGAAAATGAATAAAAGCCTTTCAAATCTATGACAAAGTAATTGAAGAAAAGGACTTTTCCCCTGTGTGAAGTTTGTGGTTGAGACATTGTTGCACTGCAACAGTAACTTTAATTTTTAATATGCAAGATTTAGAAATGCAGTTTAAAATGTTGTTTATGAAAAAGTAATGGTAAGTAATTAATATATAATAACTGTACCTTGATGAGGTCCTTGTAGATCCAACAGCTTCCTGTGTTAATAGATGTAGTGTATTATTCCGTTCTCGCACTGCTAGAAAGAACTATCTGAGACAGGGCAATTTATGAAGAAAAGAGGTTGACGACTCACAGTTCTGCAGGCTGTACAGGAATCAGGACTAGGAGGCCTCAGGAAACTTACAATCATGGCAGATGGCAAAGGGGAAGCAAGCACCTCTTACCATGGTGGAGCAGGAGCCCGGGGAGGTGCCACACACTTTTAAACAACCAGATCTTGTGAGAACTCATTCACTATCATGAGAACAGCAAGGATGCAATCTGCCCTCATGATCCAGTCACCTCCCACTAGGCCCTGCCTCCAATTCAACATGAGATTTGGGTGGGGACACAAATTCAAGCCGTATCACACAGTCTTTTCAGTAAACCCAGCAGTGATCAGACTCAGGAAGCACATTTATTATACTAACCACACCTACACATAGTTAGCTGATAAGACTGCTATCTGTTGGTTGAGCGGGGAGGAGACCCAGAGAAGGACCAGAATATTGTCATTTAGGGTATGATATTTAGGCTGTTAGGCGGACAGCAAAAATGGCAGAGGAAGGCAGGGTGGTGCAATGAGTGATAGATGATGCGATGTGAATCGAAGGCCTAAAACCTACAAGAACAGATGTGTTTTGCCACCTACAGTAAGAACACTCATGTCAATAAGGCAGGATCACTTCCTTCTTGTGTATTTCTGAAAACACATATGGGAACTCCTAATCTCTCATTCCCTCTTTTCTAAATGTTATAAGACAATTTGTAATACTGTGTTGACATTATGGATTTTGGTTTAGAGTTTAGGCATTTTAAAGATACCAGACCCTACGTCTGTGACAGAGCAATTAGCGAACACAGGTGATGAGTACTGAACAATTTGAGTAAATGATTCCTTGTGTCCATGTTACAATTTCCAAGCTCCAATTCATGCTGACCTAGTTTAGTTCTACATGTGTATTCTCATGATGAGATCTGCAGATACAACATGCTCATAATAGATTCAGTTTCTAAAGTGTCCCTTAAACTGGTTTGTCTACAACTTTCATGTGGACTGTTTTTTTTTTTTTTTTTTAACTCCAGATCTAACTGCACTTTATATATGGCTGGCGATCAGACAGTAACCCTTTTCTGAGTTTAGGGTCTACAATCCTTTCAGATTAGACCTCAAATGGACACATCCTGTACGTGGACAGCAGAGCTATGGAAAACAAGAGGGATGCATTTGTAACCCTCTGTTTACATTGCATCCTAACTTCTTCAGCAGCTGAGTCCTTGTCAAGCCAAAAGGAGTGATAGTAGAAAATTACATTCGTACAGCCAACATTTAATTGTTGACATATAGAAAATACGTTTTCAGTTAATTTCTTAATTATAGGTGAGATCTATGTTCCCAGCCCAAATACTTGATGGGTGTCTATTTAATAATGTGAATATTTAGTTTGCTTTCACTGAAGGAGTGCAGGTCATAAGACATACCACCAACATAACCCTCTACAACGATCCTGATTATTCTGCTTAACTGATCCCTGGGCACTGTATAATATTGACTGGAAAGGCACAAAAGAACATTCCTTGCTTTTCTGCTGTTTGTGAGTGGACATGGCAAGGAAGAAAATCCTTTCACCTTTGCACAATCAAAGCTGCTTTTGGTCTTTTGGATAATGTCAGACTAATCATTGAGTCAAGAGATTGGACCAAATCTTTAACAATTCAGAGTAAAATGAATTCAGGGCTCCCTTATTCTCAAGGGTCCCCAGGCTATTTTCTCCAAAATGTACAGGTATTGTGAGTAACTTATTACTAGGTGTC
Source organism: Pongo abelii (assembly GCF_028885655.2). Lineage (NCBI taxonomy): Eukaryota > Metazoa > Chordata > Mammalia > Primates > Hominidae > Pongo > Pongo abelii. The sequence goes on along the minus strand of NC_071985.2, from coordinate 1,450,740 downwards.
TTGTCTCTTTCCTGTCTAAACCTGCAGTTCACAGTGCAAGGCCGGCACAGAGTGTGAGACTGTACTCTTTATATACTGGATTTTAAATCACTGGAACAAAGAAATGTAAAATGTGGAAATGTGAGAGCTGATCATATTAACTGAAGCTATTGTTCCACAAATTTTAGGAGATTGTATCCAGTAGCAGAGAAATTGGTTCATGGTTAGTAGATTCTGACAAAAGATTGTTTTTTTATATTATTTACTTATTTCTGAAAATAACAAAAAGCTTGTTTAAAAAATTTTTATTTTTAAAAGTCTACCCAGTTAACTCGCTTGACTAGATCAGAGTGCTACTGAGAAAAAAGTTTTAGCTTCCTTCTCTTCACAAATACCTTTACTTAACGTCTTGCCTTTCAGTGCTAGTTAATCAGCAGGCAAGTGAGACTCGCTAAAAACTGTGGGTGGTGGAATGGATCCTCCGCACTGAGAGGACAGAACAACACGTGCCATTTTCTAATCATTGCAGCCTGTGAACCTCTCTAAATAGGCAAATGAGGCCAAGGGCGATGGAGGGTCAATGAGAGCTCGCGGGGTGACGCCATTCTGCTGGGGTTCTGGAGAGGCCAAAGCTGGAGACGGTCCCGTTTGTGGTCAGCACGGCCTTTTAGTACGGCCTTTTACTTTGTGGCCGTGACTGGCAACTGCACCAACGTCCTCCTCTCCCTCCCACTGCACACTCCCACTTCCTCAGCGACCGGGCCCTTCCCCACCTCCTGCCACAGCACTCGCAGCTTCTCCCAAGTGCTAGTTAACCTCGGGGGCTCATGCAAATCCATGGCCCGCGTGGGTGTGTGTGCGGCGCGGCCCTCTGAAGCCTCTGGCTCCTGGTCTGGTCTGGCCGCGCCGGCTCCGGGGGCTGCCATTCCGCCCTGACGTCGCCGCGTACACGTACCTGGGGCGAGTGCGGTCACCGCTGCCTCTGCCAGTTCGTGTGCGGGACGCCGGCCATCACCGCATTTCCCAGTGGACGCCGGCAGGGTGGAAGGCCTGGCTGTCCCCGGCCACTCCAGCCCCTGGCGTCTCCCGCGCGACTTGGCGTCGGCGCCTCGGGGGCGGTGCACTGCTGCTCATGCGGTCTCAGCGCCCGGCCTTCCCGCGCGGCTGCCGCCCTTTCCACAGCGCCGCCGTCTGCACTGGCGCCGCACCCGCTTCAACCGCCTGCAACCGCCGCTGAATTCCCTCATCCACACGCTGAGAGGACGAGAAAGGCGCCCTGGGGAAGGCTCTTGGGAAAGCCCGCAGCCGCTGGACGCGGGAGGACATGGAGGTAGGCGGGAGCACTCACCCCGCCATTTCCTGTGGTCCGCGAAGCTTTTTCTCTTCAGGACAACACTGCACAATGGCGTCCATTAACAATACGGTGGGGAACGGGTGCTGCGGCGCTCACCTGCAGTCCCAGCGCTTTGGCAGGCCAAGGCGGGCAGATCGCTTGAGCTCAACAGTTCCAGATCAGCCTGGGCAATACCGCGAGAACCCATCGCTACGAGAAATGTAAAAAATTAGCCGGGCTGGTGGCGCCTGCCTTTAGTCCTAGTTACTTGGGAGGCTGAAGCGGGAGGATCGCTTGAGCCCAGGAGTTTGAGGCTTCAGTGAGCGCTAATCACACCACTGCACTCCAGCCTGGGCAACTGAGCAAAACCCTATCTCTAAAAAAAGAAAAAAGCGCCGAGATTGTGCCACTGCACTCCAGCCTGGGCGACAGAGCAAGACTCAGTCTCAAAACAAAAACAAACAAACGAACAAACCAAAAAAAAAAAAAAGAAAAAAGCGGCAGGGATGTGAATGTGAATGGAGCAAGGCGTTCTCTCTCTCAGGGGTCTCAGACTTTGTATCTTTGCTTGCAGGTGGACTGACTGCCCCATGTCCTTCAAAGTTAATTGCAAAAGAGTTCATTGCAAGAGATGATGTGCTGGTGGAAAGAGAGATGCTGCTGCTTATTTCCTCAGTGGGGTTTTACAGGCAGATAATGACTGCTTTGCAGCTCATTTGTGATTCTGATTCCACTGAGCGGTAATGTCAATGTTAGATCAGATACAAGAGTAAGGAGACAGCATGGCAGAAACGCACGTGTGTGTCTGTGGTGAGTGTTTTCTGGGATACACTTGTTCCTTTCCACGGGCCCTTTTGTTCTGAATTTTCCAGACCCCTGTGCAGATGACACTGTTACTTTCTCATGCTGTTACCTGCCCCCTCAGGCCCTAAGCAGGTAACATGTACCTGCCTAAGAGCAGTGTTTCCTTTACATTTCAAGTTATATACCACTTACAACATCAATTTAAATGCGGCAAACATTCGTTATTCTAGGTTAGCATAAAATGGATTAGAAAATTTCACAGAGGACTATGCATGGTAGTGAGTCAGTTGTGTGTGTGTGTGTGTGAAATGTGTTTCTTACACCAATATAAAAGTTTGAAAGTCACTGCTTTAGAGAGTTGCTGTTGGAACAAGCTTCCAAGCAACCCATACGTCTGTACTAGAGGAAAATCTAGGAATATCACTTTAAGGAAACATAGGGTCGTGTGTGGGAAGATATGGACTCAAAGAGTTTGTAGAGCAAGGAAATCACAACTGCTTAGCGTGGGAGAGTTTGCCAGGATAAACGATGATGATATGTTGACAGTGATAATGTTAATCATGCTAATTATGATAAAAATGAAACTTTTTTCAACTCATGCATTTTCACCTTTTGACATTTCTTAAGTAGGAATATTTTAAGATTTAGTGGCAAGTCATAGTTTTTACTTCATATTTTCCTTTAAAATTTACACTAAAAGATAAAGGTGAGCTTCTCTGATTACTCTAAAAATAAATGAAATTGCATCTATTTCCACGAACTACTTAGTTCCTGTAATGGCTAGTTTTGTGTCAATGTGACTAGGCTGTAGTACTCAGATATTTGGTCAAATACCAGTCTGAGTGTTGCTGTGAAAGTATTTTTTTCAGATGACATTAACATTTAGATCGGTAGACTTTGAATAAAGTAGATTACCCTCCATGATGTGCATGGGCCTGATCCAATTCAGATGAAGGCCTTAAGAGAAAACAGACTCAGGTCCTACAAGGAAGGAAGAGTTCTTACATCTGCTTTCAAGCTACAGCTGTAACATCAACTTTTCTCAGAGTCTCCAGCCTGCCCTGAAGAGTTCTGATTTGCCAACCCCCATAAGTGAGTTAGCCAGTTTCTTCAAATAATTACCCCCACCTCTACACACACACACACACACACACACACACACACACACACACACACACACACACACACTTCTGTTGATTCTGTTTCTCTGGAGACCCCTAGTACAGTTGTACTACAAACTTCCCAGAAGTTATAGAAAATAAAGCACATCTTGATCAAATTTGGATACGTTTTTTGCCTTTTTTTAAAGCCTTAAACTCTTTAGGTTAATGCGTAGTTTTCAAGTTTCTTTTCTCATGTTCAAATAGCTGTTTCTTCAAGCAGGACAATCTTTCCTTATATTTTCAGTTCAGATTTCCTCATTGGATTATTAGAGGTTAAAAAAATTATGGACATTGCAAAAAGGGAAATCAACTTACGTCTATACTACTTTATCTTCTGATTTCTGAAAGGGAAAAGAAGTTTGTTGCAATCTTCTGTGTTTATTAAGCCTCTGAATTTTTTCACTGCTCTGTCTTATAGTTTTAGTATGCTTAGCCTGGTGTGTACTAGACATTGCGTCTGGCACTACACCACATGCATTTAGTGTGGGCCTATATAAACTTAGTCAAGCAACTGTGTTAGAAAAAAAATTTTATTCTGTGATGAAATAAATCTTTTAGAATTTGAATTTACATTCTTGCATTTTTTTTTTTTTTTTGTAAGGAGAAAATCCTATAGGCACCTTTCTAACCATCCACCAACTAGGAATTGGGAATCCAAAAAAATTGAGAATCCACTCAATTTTTATATACCTGCAGTATTAATTATAACAGGATTGATGAGACTATTACAAGGTTGTAAGCATTTTCAACCGTTTATGAAAAACATAATGTGTAACTTTTAATGAGAAATTTTTCTGAGTGCTCTAACAAATACAGCTTCACATTGCTAACACTTTGTCTAGTTTTAGAAAATATATATGAAATCCTCTGTATTGTATCAAAAATGTTTATCGTTTTTAGTAAATAAATGAATCTCCATCTACTGTTTGTCAGTAGCTCTTGCTCTGCAGTTTGGGGTTGGCAACCTCCTACAGAACAGATGCCCCTTCAACCTATATACACTTTATCTCCTTTGAACCACTGTAGTTTTGGTCTCTGTTACAGCAGTGTAATAATCAAGTAATAATCAAGACCTATATGAAGAAAACTGGAAATCTTTCCTGAAGGAATAAAAGATCTACATGCATATATAGACAGGAATAATTCCTAACATTCATTGAGGTTTTACTGTGCTAGTCACTATATTGAGTACCAATTTCTCATTACTTAATTGTCTGCAGAAACCTTTCAAGACTGGTGTTTTTGCCACCCTTTACAGATAAAGACAACAGGGTTCAGAGAGGTGGGTTTATTGACCAAGGATTCATAGTCAAATGAGGCATCAGGACCCATAGCAAGTACTTAATGACATGATCCCACCCCTGTGCTTCAGTTCCTTTGTTCATTATCCACATGGAAGTCTTGGTCCTGCAAACATGGTAAATTTTCCAGACATTAATTTAAAAATGTGGTTCAATACCAACGACAGTCCCAATAAGATACCGTTTTGGGTTAGGAGGAAACTAGCTGTGACTTTAACTTGGTAGAGCAGAACATAGTGACAACCATGAAAAGTCTAAATTAGAAAAATAGATGATTGATGCCTTGTTCTACTAGGTGACAAAATATACTATACATCAACAGCTATTAAAAGTATGTTACAAATGTGAATGAAATAAAATAAATGAATAAATATTAATAGAATTGGTATTCCTGAAATAAATTCGCACATATATGAAATTTTGAATATGGTAAAGGTATAATTTGAAGCGAATAATGAAAATACAGCTAGTGAAATAAGTTGTTTTGGGACAATTGACTGAACATTTGGAAAACAACATCTGCCTTACACACACACACACACACACACACACACACACACACACACACACTCTGCAGATGCAGTGAATTGAAAACCTAAACATAAAATAGAAAACCATAAAACGAGAAGATAAATACAATCTGGAAGATCGGAGGCCATTTCTAAGCATAACTCCAAGCGTGAAGGCTTATCATGCCCTTTTCTTCTTCCAAATAGTCTGAAAATATGAAATTCCGTGCATCTAGGGTCTCTAAGACATTTATTACCTGGGCCTGAGGGATCTCTCAGACCTCACTTCCCATCACTCTTTCCCTTACTCTCTTTCAGCCACACCAGTCTTTCTACACATGAGGCCCTTCCTCTTCCAAAGCCTTGATACTGGCTACTCCCTCCCCTTGGGATGCCCTCCATACCCATGCTGTGTGACTTCCTCCTTTGTTTCAGGGGAGAGCGCAAGTGGCAGCGCCTAGACCTCATGTCACTTTCTCCAGGCTCACCCTGCATGGCAGTTGATTGTATCTCTTAACCGACATTCTCATTTGCTTGCTTTGTTGGTGAGTATTCTCTCTTACCAGAACTTTTGCATCCCATGAAAGCAGGGATATCAGTTATTTATTCCTGCATCGTCAGCCTCCAGTACAGGCTGCATACATAAACCATGTTTAAATAATAATTCATTTCTTTGAATGAAATAATGAACAGTTCCACAACTAGAAGGCATAAAGGCATGATTGATAGAGTTTAATACATATAACATTTAAAACTTTTGTACCACAAAGGAAACAAACAAAACATAGCAAAAGGATAAAACGTCCCACTAGAAAAACGATTCAACACTTATATGATGACAAAGATGTGTAGAATCATATGTCAACTACCGCTACAAATCAGTAAGCAAAAAGGTAAAACAATGAAAATTTAAGAAAAAAACAATTTATTGAAGAAACACAAATAGCCCCAAAACATACCAGAAGATGTTAAACCTCACTAATGATTAAATCAATGCCAAATAAAATGATACTGAGGTAAGATTTACAAGTAAAACTAAAGTTACTGACAAAATCAAATGTTAGTGAAATTGTGAGAATATATGCCTTTGTACACATTATTGGAAAAAGTACGAATTTGGTCTCTAAAGGGAAATTTAAATATGTCCACATAATGTCAACATGTTCTATAAGGAAAAACAAACTAAAACGCTTTTTCTATTCTCTCAACAATCAACACAGAAGACTTCGGGGACTAAAGATGATGGGGTTAAGCCCATAGACCAAGCAAACAATCAATCCTGTGGCAGACACCAGCTGGGTGTCCTTCAATTCCGTTTTGACACTATCTACCTGGAAATAACGCCAGGTCTGCTGGGTGAGGGCTAAGTCTCATAAGACATCCCTGTTTCCAATACCAATTACAAGCCTCAAGTTCTTTTTACCTGTGCGTCTGACCAGTCAATCAGCTGTAAGTCTGGGTTACCACAGCCCCCTTCTTGGGTTTGATTGATTTGCTAGAGCAGCCCACAGAACTCATGGAGGCATCTACATTTAGCAGTTTATTGTAAAGGATATTGCAAGAGATGCAGATGAAGAGATGCATAGGGTGAGGTATAGGGAAAGGCTGTGGAGCTTGCATGCTCTCTCCAGGGTCACCACCTTCCAGGAACCTCCACGTCTTCAGCTATCTGGAAGCCCTCTGAACCCAGTCCTTGGGGGTTTTTATGGAGGCATCATTCTGTAGGCATGACTGATTAAATCACTGGCCATTGGTGTTCTGCTTAACATTCATCCCTTCTTCCCTCCATGGAGGTTGGGGGCTGGGTCTGACTATCTTAATTCTCTAATTCTGCCTTGGTTTTTCAGGTGCCCAGCTCCCATCCTGAAGCTACCTAGGGACTACTAGCCATTTGTCAACTCATTAACATACAAGTACCACTTTAAGGAATTCAAGGATTTTAGTAGTTGTATGCCTGGAAACCTGTTGAAGACCAAGTATATGCTTCAGAGTATATACATGTGAATACCATTTGATTTTTTATTCTAAAATTTATCTTGAGCTACTAGTCAAGTTTGCAAGGATTTCAATACACACGAACTTATTGTAGCTTTGTTTGTAATAATGAAAATGAGAAATTCCATGGTCATTAGGTTTGAAATATACCTGTGCACAGCATGTGTTGAGATGAGAAAATATCTGTGATCTATTAAGTGAATGTATTCGCCAAGAAATCTTGAGCCTGCCATTCTCCGGGTTGGTTTCTGAATTCTTGCATTCCTTTCTTACCATGAGAAGCTTGCCATGTTGAGGGTGATTATAATTTTTAAAGTTTATATTTTTTACTCTATCTGGCTCGCAACACTTGACCTAAAGTTCTGACAGAAGCTGGAAGATAAACTGGCATGTGAGAAATTATCTTAGTCTGGGTGTTTCCAAGGCAGAAGCTGTGTCCAGTGCACATGTTCTGTGATCCCAGAGAGCAGGAAAGGGCAAGGACAAAGAGGGTTTGGCCATGACCAAGGGTGACTGGTACTCCATCCTTCTGGAATCTGGGAGCTTTGTGAAATGCAAGTGTGTCTCCACTGGCTTACATCCCCACAGCCAACGTGGCCTGTGTCCTTCACTCTCCACATGCACATCAGCTGTGCCTGCTGTGGTGATGCATGACCCTCACAGTGTGCAGCATCAGAGGAAACCCATACATGAAGTAGAGGGTTCACAGAGCAGGTTTGGGATGATCCAGGTTTTCTGTCCTGTGAGAAGCCATCAAAGCCTATGGTTGCTGCAAGAGGAATAAAAGAAAAGATGGAACCTAGAAAATTCTGACATATTAGGCTGAAAAGGGACCTGGCATCGAAAGACAAGTGGTGTCCAATATGGCATGTTAGCATTTTCCTCTTCATTTACTAAAACTTAAATCCAAGTAGAATGAGACTTCCCTCTATTTAGAAAGGTCTTCTTTCACTTTCTTTCAGGATTTACTGCCTCAAGATGGGCATTTTGGAAGATTCCAATAGTTCTACTGGATGTGGAGCCAGAAATTGTGTGGAATGCCTGGTGTTTCTTTCAGTTCTTCTTGGATGCCAATCTGAGGCACAAATCACATTTCAAGTGTATTTCCTTGGGTTCTGGAGAGGATGTCTTCATTTTCTGTTAAGCATTTAGGGAGCAGTTGGGTGAGCACGTGACCAATCAGCCTGAGCATTTAAGGCAGTTGGAGGAAAGTGTGAGTTATGGTCATCATTCTCCTCTGTGCCAAACAGGGGCTGATGGATGGTCAGGGCAAAGCCCAGTGCTCTCCTCATGGTTCTGGGAGGGTCTGCGCTGTCTGCTATCCCCACATAAACTGATGAGGACCTGCACTCCTGTCCTGAGTTGACACCCAGCCTTGAGGTCAAGAAGATGATAGATATTTGGGGTAACGGGTCCCAGAGGGTCCTACTGCCACTTCTTCATTGCTTTCTCTGGAGGTTCTACAAACTTGACTACTGAGCTTAAACAAAGCCATGAACTGGCAGAGGAAAATCACAGTGCATCCAAACTCCAGAGATTTTTAATTAATCTTTTCAAGAGGTTAGGGAAAGTTTTTACTATTCAGATTGAAGTTTTTCTTCAGATCTTGAATGTTTGAAAATTTTTTTATTTTAGCTTTTAGTGGACCTATAATAATTGTACATATTTCTGGGGTAAACAGTGATGTTTGGATACACATAGTGTATAGTGATCAGATAAGTGTAATTAGAATATCCATCATCTCAAACATTTATCGTTTCTTCGTGCTGGGAACATTCAATATCCTCCTTCTAGCTGTTTGAAAATACAGAATATATTATTGTTATGGTCATCCCACAGTGGTATAAAACACTAGAACTTACTCCTCCAATGGAGCTGTAATTTTGTATCCTTTAACAAATCTCTTCTCATTCTCCTGCTATCCATCCTCAGCCTCAAGTATCCTCTGTTCTACTTATTTCTATGAGATCAGCTCTTTTTTAGTTTTCACATATGAGTGAGAACATGCAGTATTTAACTTTCTTAAAAATTTTATCTAATACTTTAAAAGTTATGATTTCCCCCATTTGTTTCCGTTTCTTCAGTCTTTGGGTTCTAAACTGATTAAAAAATGTCAATAACTTGATTTCCTACCTTCCTGACTCATACTAATGTTATCATGTGTCTCTGACTCCTAGAGTACCTGCTGTCTGCTTTTTTACTTCCCCTTCCCCCACCCCCAAGCCCCTAAAATTGTATAATTATTTTTAAAATTTCATTTTAGTTTGTTTTAATTCACAAATAACAATTGTACATACTTATGGGGTTCAGTATGATGTTTTGATACATGTATACTTGTGTAATGATCAAATCAAGGTAATTAACATATCCATTACCTCAAACACTTGTCATTTCTTTGTGGTGAGAGCATTCAAAATCTTCTCTTCACAACATGAATGAACCTAGAAGACATTGTGTTAAGTGAAATAAGCCAAACACAAAGGGACAAATCCTGCATGATCTCACTCATATTTCATGTTTAGCCAACTATTAAAGAAGGAAAAAGCATGGACCAGTTTACAGATGAATCTGCATTATACACCAGCAAAAGAAAGAAGCAAATGACATTATACCACGGTACCCCTCCAGGTGGTGCTGAAAGATGATGAGGAAGGGAAACTTCCCAGTGGTCAAACTACAGGCAGTTTAGCTGGTTGTTACTTTTTTATAGAAGGAGACAGAAGTTTGGATATGCACTGATTTAGAAGCATTGGATAACAGGTTGTTATTTTGCTGAGAGATTTGTGAAGAACAAGGCTGGAAAATTAATGGCAGGCAAATCTGGAGAAGAGCACATTGAAGAATTTATTGAAAATTGCACAGATAATGAAGATATCTGTTTTACATGAATGACCATGAGAGGGCATCCACTGCAGAGATGGATCTTGATGGTATGGTAGATAAGATGACTCATCTAGTAGATAATCAGTCAATCTCTTTTGCCAGCAGGCTTGCTCATTGGGCCTATGAGAAATTTAACATGGAAGCAGGGATGGAAACTATGAATGGGCTCAGCATTATGACATTTCTCTCACCAAGGTTAGCATGTGATTTGGCACTATTTCCAGGCATCTGGCTGGACTAGTAGCATAGTGATTACTTTGGACTCCTTTGAGCATAGAGTAAGCAATGTTAGTCTTTATAGGGACAGAATAATATTCTGGGGACAGTTTTGTCTTCCATACCCCAACCATTTACGTAGTGAACAAAGCCTTAACCATCGCCATGGCATCCCCTGCAATATCACCTGTAACCAGGAAACATATTTCACAGCAAAAGGGGTGTGGCAATAGAATCGCCCTCGGAATTCATGATTCTTACTTCATACCTCAATATTCAGAAGCAGTAGCCTTGACTGAATGATAGAATGGGCTTTATTGAATGATGGAATGGCCTGCTGAAGGTTAAGTTATTGAAGCTGAGAAACAATACTGTGTAAATAAGCACTGCTTTCCTACAGGCTGCAGTGTATGCTCTAAACCTGCAGTCACTGTAACCTGATACATGAGTCCAAAAACCAACAAGACATGAGAGTGTCTTGTACATGATGCATAATAATCCAATTGAAGAATTTTGCTTCACTGAAAGTTTGGGTTTGGTGTGATGGTTAATTTTATGTATCAACTTGGTTGGACTATGGTGCCCAGTTTTTGTTCAAACATAAGCCTAGGTGTTACTGTGAAGGTGTTTTTTTTTTTTTTTGATGCAATTAACATTTAAATCAGTAGACTTTTAGTAAAGCAGATTACCCTTTATAATGTGAGTGGGCCTCATCCGATCAGTTGAAAGCCTTAAGAGAAAAGACTGACCTGCTTCCAGAAAGACGGAATTTTGCCTCCAGACTTTGAACTCAAGCTGCAACATCAACCACTGTCAAAATTTACAGCCTGCTGGCTTGCCCTGCAAATTTCAGACTTGCCAGTTCCCTAAATTGTGTGAGCCTGTTTCTTAACTCTCAATCTCTCTCACTCTTTTATCTCTCTCTCTCCCTCAGGGTGTGTGTATGTGTGTGTGTGTGTGTGTATTTGTGTATATATTCTCTTTTACACATATTTTTGGTTCTGTTTCTCTGGAGAACCCTGACTAATACAGTGAATTGGAAGATCCTAGTACAAAAGGAAAGACTACTTTCATATTATATACATATATATAATAAAATCAAAAACAGGAACTGCCACATGGTTTTGGTCTTCCCATGCCTTTGAATCATCAGGCAGAGAATGAGGTTACTCTATTGATAGAGGTGAACTCTAGTGATAGGTTACTCTATTGATAAAAGTTCTTTAACATCTAGAAAGACTAGCTGTTGTAAATAGGACTCGTTTGTCCTTTAGATACACTGTATACACAGATAAGTAAAACAAAATGCACAATCATAAGAAACAATGGTGAATCTCGCCTCACTGTAAGCACACTGGCTTAGAGCTCTCTGCACCTCCCTTTACCCGTCCTTCCCCGAACCAGTCCACAAACACCATGCCATCCCCCCTCACAAAATAACATTTCCTATGAATTTTAACAAAAAGTTATTTACAAAATGTGTCATTTTACTACCTCTAATTTTAACATGTATCGGGTACTTCAGAACATCTAGAAGGAACAGACATTTCAAAAAAGCTTAGCGTTGTCACCTCTATATAAAGAAGTAATAAAATGCACACAAACAATGGATAGAATCTGAAAATGTCTTGGAAATACGACCCGTCAGGACTAGGTAGGTCTCGCCCAGCTGCGACAGAGCGGTCGCCCGGGACGTGGACCTGCCGGCTCCGTGGCCTAAACGGGCAGCCGAGCCCGCGCCTCTGGACCGCCTTCCTCGCCCTCCACAGCCTAACGGCCGGGCGCATTTGGGCGGCGCCATGTTTCCTCCCCCCTTACCGCCGCCACCCAAAAGCGCTGAGTCCCGGCGGCTCGGCGCGGTCTTGGTCTGGGTCGGTAGGGTTGGGCCGGGAGACCCGCGGTCGGCGGGGTCCGGGCTTGGGGAGGCCGCCGCTGCCATCAGGTCCCCGAGGTAGGGTAGGAAGAGGTTCGCCGCGGCTTCAAGGCCTGGGCCCAGCGGGGGAGCCACAGCGAGGGTTCCGGAGCCTGCAAGGCGGAGGCCGCGGCCTGGCCCGGGCCTAGCTCACCCCAGGCGCAGGGCTGAGGGCTGGGAGGGCTCCGGGGGCTCTGGGGAGCAGGCCGGCTCCGGTGTCCCCGCGCGCTCTCAGCATCGTCAAAGTTTATTATCCACGGAGCGTCCTGGAATGCACCCGCTTCGGATACTGAGGAACAGCTGTGTAACAACGCAAGGAGTTTACAAAACAGGATGACAGTCACCGTGTATATATAGCAAAACCCAACAATGCAATTTAACAAAATATGAAAATTAGCAAACAATAAATGTATTTTCTTGGTCTGGAAATGGCATGAGCACACTCCTTTCAGATTTCCATCTACCTTGAGCTCAAACAATATTAGAAGAAAAACGACATCCCAAGTGCCCTGTCCTCCAAGGTCAGTTTGCTCTTTGTAAACTTGATCTTCCTTCTCAGAAGGGACTGGAGTCTCTAAATTTGCGCCAGCTCGCCTGCAGAGCCACAGTAGTTCTCTAATATAGTGTGCCGGAGGGCGCTCTTCACCTCCGTGTTCCTCAGGGTGTAAATAAGTGGGTTCAGCGCAGGAGTGACTACGGTGTAGAAGAGAGCTATGAACTTGCCCTGCTCATGGGAGGTGCTCTTGGCTGGCCGGAGATACATGAAGATGATGCTCCCGTAAAACAGAGACACCACGGCCACGTGGGAAGAACAGGTGTTGAATGCCTTTCTCTGCCCTTCTGCTGACCTGATCTTCAACACGGCCCGGGCAATATGGCCGTAAGAGACCAGGATGAGCCCCAGAGGCAGGACAACAAAGACAAAGCTGGCCAGGTACATCTCCATCTCATTGAGGCTGGTATCCACACAAGCCAGTTGCATAATGAGGGGCATCTCGCAAAAGAAGTGGTCGATGCGATTGTTCCCACACAGCGGTAGGAGCATGGTGAGCGTGGAGCCCACCATGCTGGTGGTCAGACCCCCCAGCCAGGAGGCCAAAGCTAGCCCAAGGCAAAGCTGTGAATGCATAATGACAGTGTAATGGAGTGGCCTGCAGATGGCAGCGTAGCGGTCATAGGACATGGTGGCCAGCAGGACACACTCAGTTGCCCCCAGCCAATGGGAGATATAGAACTGGACCACACACCCTCCGTAGCTTATGGTTTTCTGTGGTCCCCAGAGGTTGGCCAGGAGCTGTGGGACAATGCTCGTGGTGAAGCTCATGTCCAGGAAGGAGAGGTTGGCAAGAAAGAAGTACATAGGCGTGTGGAGGTGCACATCCATACGGGAGACCAGAATGATGATGCCATTGCCCAAGATCGATACCACGTAAAAACCCAAGACAGCTATGAAGAGGACAGTTTCTAGTGAGGGTCGTGCAGAGAAGCCCAGGAGGACAAAGACTTCTGGAGAACTCACATTGGCTATTTCCATCATTGTATGCTGGGGGTGGGGCAAAAGGCCACCTGTGGGAAGAGCACAGGGCATACAGGGCATGAGACATGAAGCAATTACATCAGTTAGCAAACATTAAAAGTAAATTTTATTTCATTTTATCTTATTCTTTTTTAGAGACACAATCTCACTGTGTTGCCCAGGCTAACTTCAAATTCTTGGGATCAAGCAATCCTCCCACCTCAGCTTCCTTAGTAGGTTGAGAATACAGGCATGCACTACCATGCCTGGCTAAAAGTAAATTTTATACCCATTGTTTTCAAAAGTAGCCACTCAACAGCCCTGTGGATAGCATTGCATTACCTTCCTCATGGCCAACTTGGACTGTATAATAAAAGACTGGGGGGTGTGGTGTTCAGTGTCTGGGGAAAATAGACATTCATACAAAATCCTTAGCACTGTTTTTTAAAAATCGAAATATTATAGTAACAACATCTATATGCAACCTAAATGTTTAGCGATAAAGGGTTAGTCAGGTAGAGGGTGGTCTTTCATGTGATGAACCACTGTACAGGCATTAAAATTGTGCCCTCTCAAATTCCACAATCATCTGCAAATTTTTGCTGTCATTAAATATATCCAGTTTTTTATCCCTTCTCACCACCCCTGCTCCTACCACTCTGGCCCATCTTGCCATCATTTATCATCTGAATTTTGATCTAATACTCTAACTCATTTCTCTGCTTCTCCGTTGCTCCCCTTCCAAATACTCTCAAAAAAGTGTTGGGGCTCAGAAAATGATACCCCAACATGAAGGCCTCAGAAGCAAAAGTTTCTCTTTCTCCTGCCTTCTTGTCCCTGGCCCCTCATTCTTCCCCTTGGTTAGTCATAGAAATTAGAATCCCTCTTCCCCAAGGTGACACATAGAAACCAGAGCCCCTTTTCCTCAAAGCCAGCCATAAAACCTAAAAATGTTACTCTAACTTTCCTCCACCTTTCTGTGTTAAAACTAGCCATAAATAAATTATCTGACCTACCTTACTGGATTGTAGATCATAAGACCTCCATTCCAGGGAGGTCTTACTCCATACCAAGAAAAAAAGAACACTGCTCAGAGAGGCCAAAAAGAATCTCACAGATGGGTCTTGCTGGGCTTCGTTGCTCAGTCCATCAGTATTAGATCATGCCCTTCATGTTCAATCATATTTCTACATGGCTGTCCATATGTCTTTGAAACTATGCATAAAAATGGGAAGTTTCTCCTGTATCTTTGGATCCTCATCTGAAGGCTCCTCTGTCATGTAAAACTATGATCAAATAAATATGTATGTCTTTTCTCCTATGACTCTGCCATTTGTCAGTTGATTTCTGTGAAATTTCAGAGGACAAAGGTGAAATTTTCCCTCACTCCTACGAAAGCAATCAGAGGATTACATTAAGACATATGATCACGTCAGTCTGCTGCTCAACACCCTCATTGTCTTGGTACAAGGCTTGCAGTTGCAGTTTGCTATACTTACAGTGCTTTCTCCCCAAGACATCCACACACCCCCTTTCTCACCTTCTTCAGGTCATTTTTGAAAAGTCACCTTCTAACTGAGGCCCTCCCTCACTGTATTGTATAATATTGAAAACCCTCGCAACTCCCTTCTCTCTCTTTCCTGAATTATTTTTATGTAAGGCGATAATCTTATAACAAATAAACTACTCTTATTTCTTTTGTTTGCTACCTGTCTCACTCCACTAGATCATAAATTCCATGGAGCCACAGTTTTGTCTTTTGTTTACCTCTGGGTCCCTAGTATCTAACCTAGTGTCTGATACACAGTAGTCCCTTAATCAATATTCATGTACCTGTATCGTGAAATAGGTTGCTAGAAAGGTTCTGTGGGGTGGAAGAGGCAGGACTAGAGTAATATGAAGGCAGAGTGGAAGGACTCAGCATAAACTTTCAGTAGTGTTGTCAGGAAAGAGCTCTTGGAACTGCCAGAGTCATGCAGAAAGGTCTGGACTATCCTCTGCTTTTGTACAGTTGGAATAAAACAAACACGATTTAGGAGGGGCAGTGCATAAAGTCAGAAACTGGAAAATTTCAGTGTGCTTCAGATGTCCCTGAAGACCTCTGGGGCCCTTCTTTGCAAAAACATTAATTCTAGCCTGTATTTTAAAAAGAAGAATCAATTTATTATAGTTAAGATTCACCCAAATTTGGGGAACAGAGCAGCTGTGAGCTTAACTATCAGCCTTCTTAAAATCCCAGAGAGTAGAATTTACCTATCCCTGTAACTGGAAGTCAATGAAACAAAATAGACATGAACAGACATGTGCATTCAGTTTTAAAAATACAGGTAGGTTTTCCATTGTGCATGTATAGAAATGAGGCTCAGAAAACTCCAGGCATTTGTTAAAATTCACATGTGGAAGCTGTCCCGTTGTGGACTTGCTGTGTCAGAAATACTGAGACAATCGTCTGGCCTGTATATAGCAGGCCAGGGAAGCATCAATACTGTGGGAGAAGGCATCCTGGAGAATACACTCCAACCTCCTCCAAATCAGGGAGGCAAGCCGGGGGCGGTGGCTCATGCCTGTATTCCTAGCACTTTGGGAGGCTGAAGTGGGGGGAATCGCTTGAGCTCAGGAGTTTGAGACCAGCTTGGGCGACATAGTGAGAGACAGTCTTTACAAAAAAATAAAATAAAATGACCGAGTGTGGCTATGTGTGCCTGTAGTCTCAGCTACTTGGGAGGCTGAGGCCAGAGGATGCCTTCAGCCCACGAGATCAAGGCTGTAATGAGGCATGATTGTGCCACTGCACTCTAGCCTGGGCAACAGAGCAAGACCCTGTCTCAAAACAACAACAAACAAACAAACAAATCAGGGAGGTAGTTGAGACCTGTCAGAATGTGGATGTTTTCATCATGCGAATGTGAGAGAGAAAAGATGAACTGGGATTGGGAGAGTTAGGTACAACTGAGTCATGACACAGTCAAAGTGGGTGTACTATATATAGAGTTACCGCAGCTGAGCTGAAAAACAACAGGTTAAACTGACAACTGCATTATGACCCGTGGGTGTAAGTATATCCCATCTGTGGAAAGATAAAAATTTTGTTGACTCACAGTTTATAACATGCAGAAAATGTATAAATGATGCTGAGAGAGGAACCACAAGGTCACTCATGAGGTAATAGTTTAGTAGAATTTTTGAGGAAAAAGAGATCTTTGTGGTGATCTGATCTACTACTAGAAATGTTTAGTAACTTATCCAAAGCCCCTGGGCTGCTTAGTCATACTGGAGCTATACCCAAGATACTCAGATTCTTAGTACACAAATAGCATTTTCAGTAAAAGAAGAGGTTTGCTTACCTACAGAGATTCACCGAAATTGTCACAATTAAAAACTCACTTTTCAAAATGCAACCCTATCCCAAACACTGTGCCATTAAGACAAAGACAGCATACTGAAAGTTAAGGAAACATCTTGAGTTCAAATTTTGTCTAACTAGGCAGTCACAAACTGTATCGCAGAACATAGGCAACCTGCTAAAATATAAAAGGCCACATGAGAAAATCAGATCATTTAAACGGATCAGTGCTCATTGATTTTAATTGGAATTACCAGAAAGTCTGAGATCCTAGTTTATCTTAAATACCATGAACAACAACAACAACAACAACCGACAAAATTCAAGATGTCACTTACTAATGGTGAACTAGCAACATCATCTCCATTTATGCAGGGTGGAAATGTTGTAAAATGGGCAATATTTTATTAAAAAGACTGATAACATTCATGAATTCAATGCATGGGGCATTAAAAAAATAGGAGATTAGCCAAGGGATTTTAAAGCCCTGCAAATAGTGGAAATCTCTATGTCGGAGGTAGCAGATGTGTTAGATTCTGTTCAAATTCATGTCTAAGGGACACATTATTAAGTATTTAAATCACAATGGGACTGAGCTAGCAGAAAGCACTTAAAATATTTTGTAAGAAAATTGATAATCAAAGGAGTGAGAATGGCTCATGGTGTTTTCAGAATGAGAAATTATATGCAGACCCCAAAGGGCGAAGTGTGACATAAAGTCCTTATAATTCTAAGACATTGATTGTAACCCCTGGAGCCTTCAGGAGGGAGCCTGAGGGTGATGGTATATATCAGGGGAGTAAAAGTGGAGAGAAAAAAGCTTTTGGGATTTCTTTCTCTATTGGATAATTATAACTTCATTGTATTACACACACAGAATTGTTTCTTTTTTATGACTAGAATATTATTTTAGTTTTGTATACTGCCAAACTGCTTATGGAGCGTAAGAATCAAGTCTCTCTATCATGTAGTGGGGGAGATAGTCTGAGACATTTGCTCATTCTGTTAATTTTGATACATGCTGCTATAGACTCTTTTTAAAAAAAACCCATTGATTTTTTTTGTGAATATTTTTTTGTGAATATTGATTTATTCACAATAGCAAAGACTTGGAACCAACCCAAATGTCCAACAATGATAGACTGGATTAAGAAAATGTGGCACATCTACACCATGGAATACTATGCAGCCATAAGAAATGATGAGTTCATGTCCTTTGTAGGGACATGGATGAAATTGGAAATCATCATTCTCAGTAAACTATCGCAAGAACAAAAAACCAAACACCGCATATTCTCACTCATAGGTGGGAATTGAACAATGAGAACACATAGACACAGGAAGGGGAACATCACACTTCAGGGACTGTTGTGGGTTGGGGGGAGGGGGGAGGGATAACATTGGGAGATATACCTAATGCTAGATGACGAGTTGGTGGGTGCAGTGCACCAGCATGGCACATGTATACATATGTAACTTACCTGCACATTGGGCACATGTACCATAAAACCTAAAGTATAATAATAATAATAATAATAATAATAATAATTACGATAAAAGAAAAAAAAAACCCATTGATTTTATTTTTGGTGTATACATCAGTGAGGAGATAATGTTTTTCTTAATAAGTTAAATGTATCAATTTATTTTGATTTTGGTAAAATACAGATAACATATAAATTTATCATTGTAACTATTTTAAGGGTGCAAGTCAGTGGAATTAAGTTCTTTCACAAGACTGTACCATCACCTCCATCAAGCGTCAGAACTTTTTCATCCCCTCAAATGGAAAACCTGTAGCCATCAAGCAGTCAGTCTTTATTTGCCAGCTCTCCCTAGCCCTGCCAGCCACTAATCTGCTTTCTCTCTGTATGGATTTGCCGCCTATTTTGGATGATACATATAAATGGACTTATATGAAACATGTTATTGTGTCTGGTTTCTTTCATTTAACATGATATTTTCAAGGTTCATCTATGTGGTAGCGTGTATCAGTACTTCATTCTCTTTTAAAGAGGAATAATATTCCATTCTATGACTCTACCACCTTTTGTTTACTCATCTGTTGACAGACATTTGGGTTTGTTTGTTGATGAACATTTGAGTTGTTTCTACCTTTTGGCTATTGTGAATAGAGCTGCTATGAACATTCACATACAAGTTTTTGTTTGAACTCCGTTTCTGATTCTATTGGGTTTACCTGGGAGTGGAATTGCTAGGTCTTATGGAAATTCTATGAACAACTTACTATTGAACCAGCAAACTTTTCTGCTGCAGCTAAACCGTCTTTACATTTCTGCAAGCAATTTGTGTTCCAGTTTCTCCACATAATCACCAGCACTAGTTATTTTCCACTTTTTACGATCTTTTTTTCCTTTATGGCCATCGTAGTGGATACAAAGTGGCATCTCATTGTGGTTTTGATTTGTGTTTCCCTAGCAGCTAATAATGTGCATTTTTTAATGTGCTTTTTGGCCACTTACTTGTCTTCTTTGGAAAAATGTCTATTCAGGTCTTTTGCCCATTTTTTGATTGGGTTGTTTGTCTTTTTGTAAGTGTTCCTTATACACTCTGAATATTATACCCTTATGAAATACATGATTTGCAAATATTTTCTCTCGTTCTGTATATTGTCTTTTAACTCTTTTGACAATGTCTTTTTGATGAACAAAAATTTCTAATTTTGATGAAGACTAATTTATCTATTTATTTGTTGTTGTTTTTGGTTTTCATGTCATATTTAACAAAACAGTGAGACTTCCAAGGTCATGAAAATGTACTTCTATGGTTACTTCTAAGAGTTTTATAATTTTTTGCTCTTTCATTTAGGCTTTTGATGTATTTTGAGTTACTTTTTGTATATGCTGTAAGGTAGGGTCCAACTTCATTCTTTAGCAGGTGTCTATCCAGTTGTGTTGAACTGGGTATATGTGTTGAAAGGATTACACTTTCTCTATTGACACCTTTGTCAAAAATCAAGTGACATAAACCCATAGATGTATGTTAGCTAGTATCTAGTCTAATGGGTCCAAATGCGAACCGTATTCTGAAGGCTCTCTGAATTATATTCCTGGCCAGCACTTCTATGCCAAACTTCAGATTCACATATCTAACTGCCTGTACTACAGCTTCATTTGGATGGTGTTATGAACCGAATTGTGCCCTAGACCCATTCATATGTTGAAACCATAACCCCCAATGTGACTATATTTGGAGATAGAGCCCTTAAGAAGATAATTATGAGTAAATGAGTTTATAAGAGTGGCAGCCTAATGTCATAAGATTGGAATACTTATAAAAAGAGTAAGAAATACTAGCTGTCTTCCCTCCCTCCCTACCCCCCTCTCTTTCTTTCCACACATGCACAGAGGAAAGGCCAGATGAGGACACAGCAAGCAGGCAGATGGCTGCGAGCTGGAAGGGAAGCGTCATCAGAAACCAACCCTGAGGGTACCTTGATCTTGGACTTCCAGTCTCCAGAGCTGTGAGAAAATACATTTCTGTTGTTTGCCACCACCCGGTTTGTGGTGTTTTGTTATGATATCCCGACCTGCCTAATACAGATGGCTAATGCAAAGCTCCAGTGCAACACTTTAGAAAATGAACCCTGTTGTACACCTGACCTTCTCCAGCTGCAGTCTCCTCTTCTCAGATGATGACAACTGAGAACTCTATTCTTCCATTTGCTTAGTCCAGAAGCTTGGAGTCCACGTGGTTCCAAACCCATGGCACAGTATGCCAATCACTGAAATGATGAGTTTTGTGGCAGAGAATGAGTTTATTTATGAGGGAGTCAAGTGAGAAAGCAGGAGAACAGGTCTCAAATCAGTCTCCCTGAAAACGGGATTTTAGGGATATTTATGGGATAGAGGAGTGAGGTGGTCCAAGGTGTAGGAAAATGTGATTGGGGTAGGAAAAAATGAGGTAATCAGTAATCTGCTCAAACATAGTCAAACTTCATGGCTCTTCATAGCACACATGTTCACAAAATGGTGTCGTTAACATGATCTGAGGGTGGAGTTTTGGGCACTGTGACATCCAAAGGTCGCCCATTGGATATTCACGCAGGTCCAGTTGGGGGGCCAGTGGTTTCAGCTAACTTGAACTGGGCAAGAGTTGACCCTCGTTCCTGAAAAAGAACTTAAGCAATCGTTACCACAGTGATCTATATGTGAGAGATGTTATCTCTAAGAAAACTGGTGGAAGTTTTATTATATATTTTTTATTATATATTGCTTAGCTATGTGACCTTTAGCTATGAAAATCTTAAATAAACTAGAAGCAAGTGACCAGCTAAAAGTAAGCGACTAAAGCCAGTGAGGCAAGTTAAGTCTGGGCCTAATCAGGGGAGCCCTCGGCCTCAAACATTGACCCCTCTCATTTCCACGACCTCTGTTGCTCACATATAATCTGTCAGCAAATCCTTTTGACTCTACTTTTAAAGATATCCAGATTACAATCATTTTTACAATGAATCACCCTGTCTCAGCTAGATTACTTGTATTAAAATCATAACGATTTTACTTGAAAACGCTTCACTGACTTCCTACCTGACTCTGTAAATATCCCATGTTGTTTCATAATCCATGAGTATCTACTGTCTGCGCCTTCCCCCTCCACACACATTACCTCTCTGATCCCACTTCCCACCACTTCTCCCATTCCTCCCTCAACTGCAGCCTTACCAGCCTCCTTGCTCCTCAAACACGCCAGGCTCTCACTTGCCATGCTGCTTTTAGCTCTGCCGGTTCCTCTGTCTAGAATAGTCTCTCTCTCTTTCTCTTTCTCTCTCTCTCTCTTTTTTTGATACAGAGTCTCGCACTGTTGCCTGCGCTGGAGTGCAGTGGCCCGATCTCAGCTTACTGCAACCTCTGCCACCCGGGATTACAGGCATGCGCTACCACGCCTGGGTAATTTTTTGTATTTTTAGTAGAGACGGGGTTTCACCATGTTGGCCAGGCTGGTCTCGAACTCCTGACCTCGTCATCCACCCGCCTCAACCTCCCAAAGTGCTGGGATTAAAGGCTTGAGCCACCACGCCCAGTCAGTTTCCATCTCTTAACAAGTGCTTGGCTGAGGCCTCACATCTGTCCTTAACCTTCACCTCAGAGGCATTTTCCCTGATGGTGTTACTTCGAATTGTCAAACTTATCCTTTTCCCACTTCTGCTCTATTTCTCTCCGGAGCACTGTTCAGCAAGTATTAAAGCACTCTACATGCTTATTTTTACTTATGTATCTTGTTCTGTCAGAATAGAAGCTCATGAAGGCAGTGGTGTCTACTTTGTTTCTTCTGCATCCCCAGTTTCCGAGCATGGGCACGAAGATGCAGCTTAATAAAGGAGTGCTGATGAGTGAGCAGATGTGTGAACTGAAGGTGGGGGCAGTGACCACTGTGGGGATGCAAGAGCAAGTGGAGGAAGGAGGCCTCACTTTATTGCAAACGAGCAATCTTTCTGCAACCCGTCAGAAGGATTAGAAAGGATAAGACTGCACTCTGAGTTTTGCAGTTTCTCTTTTCTTTTCAATTCACGTAGAATACAATCACTCCACTACCAAATATTTGTCATTCATGCATTTCCTAAACTGTAACCACCTGCAAGGAAAAAACTCAAGAGCCTTTGAGAAAGTTGTAATGTCTTGCATATCCTCATTTTTATATGTTCTCTATTTCTGTTTAGAAGGCATTGAGTTACTGAGGATTAAAAATAAAAGAAACTGCTGAAAATAATTTTTTTCAAAAATGACACAAATATTCTTTTAAGTGACAATTACACTACTCAAGCCTTTTATTTTTTCACTCAGACATTTCTTTACCTATTTTGTCATAGTTTTGTCTAAACATATGCTGGTTTAAATTAAAATACTGTGACTATTTTCTTGCAAAAGATTTTCAATTTTTTTTTCCTATTGAAGCTATTAAAACAAGAAGGAAATGCCTCTTGCTAGTTAGAGCAATGCATTGCTTATAATTAATGTCTTTTGGCAATTTCCCAGCAATTGCGCTTCTCAGAACTCCCGTTTCCATGGTATATCCTTGAGCAAAGCAGTAGGTTTGGCCTCCCGTGCCGTATGGATCACAACTGGCGGGTAGAATATTGAGAACTAGTTCAGCTATTCATTATGTGTCAGTATTTTCCGCACGGTCTCATCATGGCCTATATGGAGTACTCAGTCTCATCCAAAGATGGCTGAAACTGGGGCGCAGACGGAACCCAGGTGGAGCCCAAAGAAAAAATCAGGTCTCCTGCACACAGAAAATGAATGGTGTTTTCAAATCAAACTACAAGTCAAAAAACTCACAGACAGAGACTCCAAATTTGAGATGTTGGCCTGAAACCCGGCTGCTTCTTGAAATAGAAAACCCTTAGGTGAGTAGTAATAGGGATTTCTATTTTTAAGAATGGCAGAGGACTCCTAGAAAAGATGGATAGAAAAACTTGGCTGAGCACAGTGGCTCACATCTGTAATCCCAGCACTTTGGGAGGCTAAGGTGGGCGGATCACTTGAGGTCAGGAGTTTGAGACTAGCCTGCCCAACATGATGAAAACCTGTCTCTACAAAAAATACAAAAATTAGCCAGGCATGGTGTTGTGTGCCTGTAGTCCCAGCTACTCAGGAGGCTGAGGAGGGAGAATCGCTTGAACCCAGGAGGCAGAGGTTACAGTGAGCCGAGATTGTTCCACTGCAGTCCAGCCTGGGCAACAGAGTGAGACTCTGTCTCAAAAAAAAGAAAAAAAAAAAAAAAAAGGAAAAAGAAAAAGAAAAGATGAATAGACAGACTAATAACTAATAAATATGCTTTTTGTGTTTTCATACCGCAACTAATTTATTTTAGAAAAAATGCATGCCAAGCTGGGCATAGTGGTGCATACCTGTAGTCCCAGCTACTGGGGAGGCTGAGGCAGGAGGATCATTTGAGCCCAGGAGTTCTAAACTTTAGCATGCTCTGATCATGCCTGGGAATAGCCAGTTCATCTCAGCCAGGGCTACACAGTGAGACCTTGTCTTTTAAAAAAAGGAAGAAAGAAGTAAAAAGCAAAGAAAATGAAAGAAAATGTATGCCAGTATGATATTTTCAATGCAAAGTAACTCCTTGTAGAAAACTGGTGGTCCAAGGAGCAGCATATGGAAAAGGTGGAAGGGAATAATTGCACAGAAAATCCCAAAGTGGATCATTCAGTTCTTGTAGGTATACTTTGTTCTAGACTTTGCATTTTTAAATGTACTTTGAGTGTCCAAATACCTCAAATAGAAGAGCGAATTGCTCTCTAGGTTTTGGGTTTATGCAAACCTGAGATTTTCAGTGTCAATAAAATCTTTAAATTTTACTTGCTACATACTTCATGAAGGGAGACGTTGCTTGACATTTTAATTTTACCTAAACTAAGCCTGAAACAGGTTATTTTTTAAACTACAGTATCTAGTCACCCTTGTGATGTGAAAGCTCCTCTTCTACAAAGAATGGCATGAATTTAGCAAACAAGGCCTTCTAATTTAATAACTATTTGACTAGAATTATTAAAATTCTACTTAGTCCAAAATAAAATTACCAAGAAGAATATGTAAAATACATAGGAAATTAAAAATAGAATTTGCCCCAGATAATCAGTGGAGGAGTAATTGTCTATAATTAGTTGGCAGCAAGCTGCATGAGACCTGGTAGAAGACAGAGGATCTGTGTAGAGCTGTAGACCAGAATAATATGAGGAAGCACATATTCTGCAACCAAATATCTGTCCTTAGCTTCCCTAACTGCAGACTCTAATCAACAGTGGAGCCAGCAGGGAGCACCAAGCTGGCCTTACTCAGTCTCATGGCTAGAATCAGTGCCCTTGAAAACAAGGTAAAAGAAATGCCCATAATTTGGGTATAATATAAGTAATTGTCTCTAGTACAGTATGTCTTTCAATTGGAAGCATAAGAACAAGATGTTCAAGGTTGTTATTAAGCATGTGTCAAAGCATTAGTTATTGATATATTAGTATTTATTGTTACAGTAGTCCCCCCTTATCAGTTACCCATGGTGTACTACAATAAGGTATTTTGAGAGAGACAGAACACACATTCACATAGCTTTTATTACAGTATATTGTTATAATTGTTCTATTTTTTATTATTAAGCTCTTGCTGTGCCTAATTTATGAATTAAACTTTATCGTAAGTATGTATAGGAGAAACATAGTATATACAGGGTTCCGTAGTATCCATGGTTTCAGGCATCCACTGAACTGGGAGGGTCTTGGAAATTATCCCCCATAGATAAGGCAGAACACTGTATTATAGTAATTATCGCAGACAAAGCAGAAAGACAAAAGAGCTTGTTCTAAAAGCATTTGAATAATAGGGACTTACATAGAGTTACTCCAGAAACAAATACCCAAACTAAGATTACTAAACTATATATGAATTTATTTAACTTTCTACTTAAAATAAATAAAAACTACTTGCTTCTCTACCAGCCATAAGTTATTGGTAATAACTTATCAATTTCTGCAGCTTAACCTCTAATCTTATTAAAAAAATTTTTTTAGAGACGGTCTCACTCTGTCACCCAGGCTGGAGTACAGTGGCATGATCATAGCTCACTGCAGCTTCAGACTCCTGGGCTCAAGGGATCCTCTAATATCAGTCTCTGGAGTAGCTGAGACTGACTACAAGTGTGTGTCACCCTGGTTTAACTTCTAATTTTATGTGAACAAGAGAACCTTTATAAGTTGCTAATTCTTAGTGTCAAACAATTAAAACAATGGGCACCAGAGCATTGAAAAACAAGCTGAGTTGATCACTGATAAAGGATAGGACCACATGTCACTAAAAGAAACACACCAAGCAGGCTGCTGAATGAAAACTTCATGTGAGGTTGTAGAGAGAGAGCTCATGATGGCTGTGCTGATGAAAGGTCGAAATTTTGCATACTTGGAAGGACAGAATTAGGCCATAGATCTGTAGACAGTTTGTTAAACCGAATTGTATCATTCATCAGTCAGGAAAACATTTTTAGTTAGGTCCTGATGCTAAAAGAGTTGGTAAATAAGACCTCTCCAAGTTTTTCAACACTATTAGCTTTGGGTTTTATATCCTTCGAAGTTTCTGTTCATATAACAGCTTCTGCCAGGCAGCTGCACGTAGGGAAACACAAGTCTCAGCTGTGATATATTCAGGCAAGTGGTGTCATAAAGAGAAACCTTCCATTTATATTTGCAAATATATCATGACCACAAAGGTACATTCCCCACAAGTTCCACATGAGGATCAATTAGGCTAATGAGAAAATTCTTGTCTGGGCAGGGTGGCTCACACGTATAATCCCAGCACTTTGAGAGGTGGGTGGATCGCTTGAGCCCAGGAGTCCAAGACAACATGGCAAACATGGACAACAGGGCAAAATGCTGTCTCTACCAAAAAAACAAAAACAAAAATTATCTGGGCATGGTGGCATGCTCTGTAGTCCCAGCTACTCGGGAGCCCAAGGCAGGAGAATCACCTGAGCCTGGGAGGTTGAGGCTGCGGTGAGCAAAGATCACACACTGCACTCCAGCCTGGGCGACAGAGCAGGACCTGTCTTAAAACAAAAAGCAAAACAAAACAAAAACAAAAAAGACCTTTTTTTAGTATGAAATAATAATAAATAACCAAGCAATCTTCATTTTGCCTTTACCAAATTTGAGGTAATTTTTTTCTATCATACAACAAATATAACAAGATTTAAATGTAGTCAAGCAATGACATTGAAACCATTTGAAGCCAAATATCCCATTTGGTGAAATGTTAGCTTTTTCAATGGTTAATTCTCATCTTATTGGTCATTCCTTAAAAATGAAATAATTGAGTAAGATTTGAGAGTTTGTTTCTCTACCCTGTACTTAGGTAAGGAATTGGTTTTGGTTCCAATATTATCTGCAAATGAGCAGGGACTGGCTGTCAACAGGTATGCACTGTTTCAGCACACATGCTTGGTCTGGCTCCATGCCTTGCAGGAGTGACTGAGGCAAGATCTCCTACTCCTCTGGTGTGCAACTCCTGCTGTAGATTTAATGTTACAAATATGTACAATTTTTTATATAGGCAAATTTGCCAGCTAGTATTAACAATTATAAGCATTGTCAATAATACTGTCAGGATTTATTTGTAAGAATATTAACTGTAGCATTACTGCAACAGAAAAACTGGACATAACAACAAAAAAAGAACTGGTTGAAAACAATCATTATGATGATTATGCAGAGGGGTACTTTGCACCCATTAGTAATGATGTTAAGAAAATGTATTTAATCATAGTCATCCTAACAGGTATGAGAGCTCTCATCGTGGTTTTGATTTGTATTTCCCTAACAATTAGTGATGTTGAATATCTTTTCATAGACCTGTTGGCCATTTGTATGTCTTCTTTGGAGAGGTGTCTATTCAATACCTTTGCCCATTTTCAAAATTGGATTGTATTTATTTATTTAGTTATTTTTGCTATTGAGTTGTGTGAGTTCCTTAAATTTTTTGGTAATTAACCTCTTATTAAATATATGGTTTGCAAATATTTTCTCCCACTCCATAGGTTGTCTTTTCACTCTGATTGTTACAGCATAGTATCTCTAGTTAAAAATAAGGTATATCTTTATTACGTTGACTGTGGGGATGGTAGCATAAATGTACACATATGTCCAAACTCATCCAATTATGTACATTAATTATATTCACGTTCTTATATATCAATATATCAACAAAGCTAGGAAAGAAAGAAAATAAATTTTTGTTTGTTCGTTTTGTTTTGTTTTGTCTAATGATGGGAGGGTTTCACTCTGTTGCTCAGGCTGATGTGCAATAGCTATTCACGGGCATGATCATTGCACACTACAGCTTCGAACTCCTGGGCTCAAGCAATCCTCCTGCTTCAGCCTCCCAAGTGGATGGGACTACAGGCACATGCTACCACACCTGGCTGAGAAAATGGTCTTTATTTATTTATTTATTTATTTATTTGAGACTGAGTCTCGCTCTGTCGCCCAGGCTGGAGTGCAGTGGCGCGATCTCGGCTCACTGTAAGCTCCACCTCCCGGGTTCACGCCATTCTCCTGCCTCAGCCTCCCGAGTAGCTGGGACTACAGGCGCCGCCACCAGGCCCGGCTAATTTTTTGTATTTTTTTAGTGGAGACCGGGTTTCACGGTGTTAGCCAGGATGGTCTCAATTTCCTGACCTCGTGATCCGCCCGCCTCGGCCTCCCAGAGTGCTGGGATTATAGGCGTGAACCACCGCGCCCGGCTGAAAATGGTCTTTAAAACTGTATTTAATGGCATGATAACACTTATGTGCAAAGGATGATCCTATCTTTGGAAACTTTTAAATCAATGGGTGCATGTTTATTTTCACAAAGCAAGGATGATAAATGTGTGCATTAGAATTCACAAGGGGGCTGGATGTGGTGGCTCAAGCCTGTAATCCCAGCACTTTGGGAGGGCAAGGCAGGAGGATCGCTTCAGCTCAGGAGTTTGAGACCAGCCTGGGCAACGTAACAAGACCTTGTCTTTACTAAAATTAAAAAAAAAAAAAAAAAGATTAGCCTAGTGTGATGGCACGAACCTGTGGTCCCAGCTACTTGGGGGATGAGGAGGGAGGATCGCTTGAGTCTGGGAGGTACAGGCTGCAGCTGAGCCCTGATCATGCCATTGTACTCCAGCCTGGGCAACAGAACAAGACCCTGTCTCAAAGACAAAAACAAACAAAAAAGCACAAGAAGGTAGTTGAGGGTAGTAGGATTCTTGGTTATTTAAATATTTTGTTTTTTCTTATTTGTACTTAATTTTCTACATGGCACTGAGAACCTAAATCAAGTTGAATATTGAGCATGTCTTTGTTCTCAAACAGCAGCCATGGCCATAATAATGGCAGGATACCTACGGCTTACTGAGACTCCCTTTCACGTAGCTCGTATCCATTCTACAGATGGAGAACGTGAGTTCCAGGAGATTTGTTTACCAGACCAATTTATGCTAGGATGGGACAGAATGGGAGTTAGAGGTGCTGAAAAAATGGAAACCTTTCGTGTTACCACATTTCTGTCATTCAGTGACTAAAAACTAACATGGACCTACTTACTTGAGCATTTGAGGATTAGTGAGCTTATTTGTGAGTAATCAGATAAGAGAAACAAAGATTTATTTCAGTAGCTCTCAAATTTTAGTAGGGAACAGGAGGACTCCATCCCCAAGAGTTTCTGATTCAGCAGGTTTTAGGTGGATTTTGAGAATTTGCATTTTTAATAAGTTCTCAGTGATGCCCGTGTTTCTGGTCAAGGACAGCAATGGTGGAACACGCTTCTTAGTGCCTTTACTGCTCCATGGATTGGCATGGATTGCATCACCTGGGAACTTGTTAGAGAGGCAGAATATTGATCCCAGTTTGAAAGCGTCAGAATCTGCATTTTAACAGGATCCTCGGGTGATTTGCTTACATGAGAAAGTTTGGGAAGCAGCACTTTGGTACATAGGTTGTCAAATACGAATTAGATAAATCATAAATCTGAAATGGGGTGTGTGACATTCCTGCTTGTAATATATTTTTCTCATGTTTATGATCGATAAATAAATAATACAAAACTTATAAATAATGATAAAGCACTCCAGACTCCTGAGTTCTGCTGCTGGTTAACAGTCAATTAAACTTCCTCAGTCCTGATTTCCTCATTGGGAGAAAAAAAGAGTTGGAATAGGTGAGCATATAGTTTCTGATTTCAGCAAATAGATTTCGTGTTGGTTGGAAGCTGAAGAAAATCAACCACCTGTGGTGTAAATCCTTCGGCAGGAGACATCATGAATAAGCGATTTCAGTCTCCTGACAGCCACAGCTCAGAGTCAGCTGTTAGCTAATCTCCTGCTGCTGATACTGTGGCCTTGAAATTATCACTAGAACCAGCTTGTGCTTTGTGGCTCTGGTGGGCAGCGTAGGGGAGGAAGTGGGGGACCAGATGCTGGCAACAGGTCTTCCAGGCCCTGCATTTTCCCCATTCTCATGTTAGTCTTTGAGCTGACAACCAGAACAATGGCTTCTTAACCTACCCCAAATAATTTTGATAACCTTCTATTCTCATCGTTTTTTTTCCTTTTTCTTTCCCATCTTGTCTTTGGAAGTATCAGGCCTCTGAGGAAAGGCTATTGACATTTGATCTGATTATCATTGCTAGAGCCACAAACAGAAATTTTATTTCTAACGTTGTTTTTTTCTTTTCCCCAAGAAGAGGCTTTCTCTTTGTATGTTTGGAAGAGGACAACCTATTTGGAATCCTGAGATCTCAGATCTCTGTAATGAACAGTTTGCCTAAGAAATCATGAATCCAGATTAATCACTTTTATTCCAGCAAAAATGCAACTCTCTTATTGCCATTCTTGTGTAATCTTATTATTATGCTCATTTCGGAGGAATAGGGAAGTCCTTACCTTGTTTCGTCTTGCAATACTAGAAGTTCCTTGAAAGCAAAGTGAACCTGGAGTGATAGATTCACTCTCATGTTTCAGCCTGATTTTTTCCCACTGTATGCCCATGTGTGTGTGTATGAGTGTGTGTGTGTGCGTGCAGGCACACACACACACGCACACTCACATTTTCCTTTCCGCCTCCCCTTTCGAGCTCTTCCTGCCTTCTCTATCGTGCGCAGGCCCCTGGCAGCTCGTGGTTGGCAGGAGCACGAACCCGTGGTCAGATGCAACGTCCTGCCTCATGCATTTTCCTCTTGGTGCTTTGGTCAGAACTTCCCCAAGTGGAGTGAAACTCAGGAGCTGAGAAACCGAGTCGCTGTGAAAAGATGGGAAATTATCTCCTGCGAAAACTCAGGTGAGTCTTGACTCTTGGTGCTGCCTTTCTCGGGAGAAAGAGAACAGAGATAAGGAGGCTGGACATACGCATTTGTAATGGTGAGGTACATTGTGCTTCTAGAAGGTTGAGCCTGAAGACAGCATCCTCTAGGAGCACACAGTGACGCCCAGTTGACTCCTTCTCTTGCCTCACTCTGGAACCATGATAGGTTGCCAGATGTAGAAAACAAAAATACTGGATGCTAAGTCACATTCAAATTCCAGAAAAACATTTTTTTTTTTTAGTATGAATGTGCCTCATATAATATTTTGGGCATTATAACATGGGTTGTACTTTACTAAAAAGTTATTCATTGTTTATCTGAAATTCAAATTTAGCAGTGCATCTTGTATTTCATCTGGCAACCCTACACAATTGTCACCTGAATTTTTCTGCTTCTCTTTTTCTTCTTGTGGGTGTAGAGCTTAACTTTCCATCCATCAATTTTGTGGGTTGGTATGAGCATGAACAGTCAGGTCCTTGCAAATTATGGATGCAGGATATGCATTTGAATGGTTTTGTCTTTAGTCACACCTTTTTTGGTAATGTTTAGCCTTACACTCTTCCAATACTTCATAATTTGTAGAATGTATACAGATAACAGGCATTATTGTTCTTACATCTTGCTTAATTTTAAGTGGTGGGTTCTACAGCATCCCACTCCTCTGTCCGCTCTCCCAGTCCCCTTTCAGACAATCTCGCATATGACGTGACTACATTGATAGACCCGAGGCAAAACTCTCATCGTATCGCTCCTGTGCTCCAGTGGGTACCACGTAGAAATATGACTGGACAAAAAGGATATGACCTAACACTAATAGACTGAGTGGAAAATCCCAGCAAGTCTTGTTGTGTCTGTTTAGATTCTTCTTGATCTCTCTGTGCAGCATTCCTTACTTATGGGTATGGGGCAGAACACTCTCTGGAATGGGGGCTTGTGACCTACAGTCAAACAAAATAGGTCAGAGAAGCTGTCTTTATGAGGCAGCAGATTGTCTTCGCCACACCTGATGGTTCATGCCGTCTCCTTTCACCAGGTTAAATAGTTCAGCTGTCCCTTGACTTCTTCATTTAGTCTTTCAGTAAATTCCTGTTTGTTAAAGAGCTTAAGGGTGGCCGGGTGCGGTGGCTCATGTCTGTAATCCCAGCACTTTGGGAGGCCAAGGTGGGTGGATCACGAGGTCAGGAGATCGAGACCATCCTGGCTAACACGGTGAAACCCCGTCTCTACTAAAAATACAAAAAATTAGCTGGGCGTGGTGGCGGGTGCCTGTAATCCCAGCTACTTGGGAGGCTGAGGCAGGAGAATGGAGTGAACCTGGGAGGCAGAGCTTGCAGTGAGCTGAGATCGCGCCACTGCACTCCAGCCTGGGCGACAGAGCAAGACTCTGTCTCAAAAAAAGAAAAGAAAAAAAAAAAGCTTAAGGGTTCATGGATGGAGAAGGGCCATCAAAGTTCAGGATGAGCATGAGTCTGGGCAGTAGATAGAGGAAAAATGACAGAATTGTGCTGACAGGTAAATTCAATTATTTACCCTAAAGAAAAAATGCTTCCCTTCTTTTAAAGTTAACCAATATTTATGGAAAGCCTAGGTAAGACAATGGTCTTGGTCGCAAGAAAAAATTAAACATGGAAGGAAAATGGATATGGGAGCAAATTTTAAAAATGGATAGGCCCCTTCAAAGAACATCGTACTTAATCACTCCGACTCAGCTTTAAAAAAATAGACATTACATGGCTCAGATAATTAAAATTGAGAGAGAATTAAAACTTGTCAAGGTTGCCTTTGCTATAAAAATTTGAATCTAACATGTAATTAATGATGTCAAGTCATCCGTCATTTCCATTACACCACAATGGCTTCTTTTTAAGTTAAGGCAGGTGCTAATGTGCTCTAGGTAGAAGCACAAACAGCGCACTGTAGAAATAAAATGAAGGAAGGAATGGAATTCTGGTTTGGGATAGCAGGAAGGAAGGACATGCTTGAGGAATTGCCATTTGGATTGTGCTGTAAATGTTAGGCAGACTTACAAAGCAGGAAAAGACGGTCCAAGCTGAAGGGACAACCTGTGAAAATGTATGAGTTTCAAGTATATGGTATTACTGTCAATAATTGGAGCATATTGTTCAGAGATGACTCCAGTAGCAGAAGAAGTTGAGAATGAAGTTGGGGGTCTGATAATGAAGGGCCTTCAAAGGCAGTAGAAAGTGGTAAAGCAGTGAACATTTATAAGCTGGAGAAAAATGCAATGTGGCATGTATTTTAGGAAGAAATGTCTATGCTCAGTGAGTATGGAGGAATGACACAGAGAGAAATAGACAACAAGCTCTTAAAATATACCAAAGAAGATGCAGGGGCAAAAGGAAAACTTCCCCTTTGCTCCCTGAAGGTTCTCTGAAATCAGCTGAGAAAAGGCAGATTAATAGGACAAAAGGCATACAAATTTATTGATCATTGTTTTATGTGACACAGGAACCTCAGAATGAAGACCCAAAGATGCAAAGGAAACTGTCCATTTCTATTCTTAGGTTCAACAAATTTTGGATAGCCATGTAGAAATATGATTAGACAAAAAGGATATGACCTAACACTAATAGACAGAGTGGAAAATCCCAGCAAGTCTTGTTCTGTTTAGATTCTTCTTGACCTCTCTGTGCAGCAATCTTTACTTACGGGTATGGGGCAGAACACTCTCTGGAATGGGGGCTTATGACCTACAGTCAAACAAAGTAGGTCAGATAATGTCTTTATGGCCGGTTCTTACACAGAAAGATAGAGGGAAAGTTAGACTCATCTTACTAATTTTATGGCTGGCTTTGGGGAAAAGAGGTTCTGGTTTCTATCAATCACCTTGGGGAAGAGGGATTCTAATTTCTATGGCTAGCCCTGGGTAGGAAAGAGTTGTCACAGAGAGGACGGCAGGAGAAAGAGAGCTGCTTCTGAGGCTTTCATTTTGGAGTATCATTTTCTGAGCCCCAACAAAGAGATGGTAAAGAGCTGAAATTCATCAGGAACAACCAAAATGAAGAGGAAATTCAGTGAAAGTAAATGCATTCCCAAGGAGTCACCTTGGTGTGTGTCAGTCATTGGGATCACAGATGTGGTGTGAGAGAAGGCTGGAGAATGGCCTCTAGAACACGGATGCAGAGAGGCTCCTGTTGCTCTGACCCTGCTTGTCAGAGGCCTGTTACCTTGGGCAGTACCTAATTTGCAGCCTGATAATTGGCTGCAGAAGAGTCTGGGGAAGGTAGCTGCTGCTTTCTAGCCCCTGACTAGCAAGAGGTGAAATAAATGTTGACATCGCCCATGGGCAGTGTCCACCACATACCCTCTTTAGTCTTTATTTCAAAATTGATTTAGTTCTTTGAAGACTTTATCCTCCCATATAAATTTATACACAAATTCTGAATTTGTGTATTGTATAAAAAGAGCCAGCTTGAATTTGGATTCGGACAACATTGTGAATATAGAGATCTATTTGCAAATTCTTCTATGTTTATGCAGATGTACTATATATATATATATATATAGAGAGAGAGAGAGAGAGAGAGAGAGAGAGAGATGGAGTCTTGCTCTGTCACCCAGGCTGGAGGGCAGTGGCGCGATCTCGGCTCACTGCAACCTCCACCTCCCGGGTTCAAGCGATTCTTCTGCCTCAGCCTACTGAGTAGCTGGGACTATAGGCACGCACCACCATGCCCATCTAACTTTTGTATTTTTAGTGGAGACGGGGCTTCACCATATTGGCCAGGCTGGTCTTGAACTCCTGACCTTGTGATCTACCTGCCTCGGCCTCCCAAAGTGTTGGGATTACAGGCGTGAGCCACTGTACCTGGTCTATGCAGATATACTATTAATACACCAATCAAAACAATTATTTATAACTACCTTTATTCAAATCTTCTTTAATGCATTCTAATGGAGCTTTAATTTTTTGTTTTTATTCTATTCTTTGTTAGATAGATTTCTAGATACCATATGCAACAGTAATAAATCTATGAATGACATTTTTTCCTAGCCTGTTATTGCTGGAATGCTATTGAATTTTGCAAGATGACTTTGTATCCACTAGCCTTGTTGAATTTCTCATTTTTTTTCATGGCTTTTTAATCCCACTGAGTTTACATAGTTAATATATCATCTGTAAAGTTAAAGATTTTTCTATTCTTTTCTTGTTTCTTACAAGTCTTATAGGTACCTTTATCATGTTTTATAGCATAGTTACGTCAGAATTCTTAGGCATCATTGTCTTGTAACTGATCCTAATAATTTTTTTCTAAATTGTTTTCATTAAGGTTGCTGTATATTTTTGACATTTATATTTGGCATTTATGTTTTTGGCATATTGCCTCTATCAAAGTAAGGAGATTCTACTTTTTAAAAAAATATGTAGAGATGAGATTTCACTATGTTGCTCAGTCTGGAGTGCAGTGGCTATTCACAGATGCAATCAGAGTGCACTACAGCTTTGAACTCCTGGCTTCAAGTGAACTTCCTGCCTCAGCCTCCCAAGGAGCTGGGATTACAGGCATGCACCACTGCACCCAGCTCTTCTGAGGGATATTATTGTTAATAAGGACCAAACATTATCAAATGCAGTTTTAAACTATTGAGATAACCTCATGATTCTTCTCTTAGACTTCTGAAGTGGTTAATCATGTTAATAAATATTTTTGCTAATTACCTATCTTTTAATTTCTGGGATAAATCCCATTTGATTGTGATATGTGCAATTTTACTATAGTTTTAGATTTAGGTAACTTACATTTTATCTAGGATTATTGCATCTATTTTCATGATTGGTTTGGACCTGTGATTTTTTAAAATTTGATTTATTTAATTTGAAATGAAAGTTTACCAATCTCATTAAATGGGTTGGCATCATTTTACATTTTTCTACTTTCTGGAACATCTGATATATGAGAGAGTATATTTGTCACTTGAAGTTTGGTAAATTGTGTATGCAGCTGTGTAAGCTGGAATTCTTTGTTATTGATCGTATTTATGTGTCAGTTTTTGTATTTCATTTTTCCAAGATATTATTTATTTTAAGCTATCATGTTTATTATACATAATTCTTCATCATGCTTGTTTTATGTCTGTAATACTTATTCTGAACTTTCTGTTTTCATTATATTTTTGTCTCCATTCCTTATTTCTTTAGTTGGTCTTTCCAGACTTTTGCTATCTTACTGATATTATTCTTTTCTAAGATTTGTTTCCCTATCATATTTATTTTTACCCACAACTTTCTTGTTTCCTTTCTCTTCTCCCAACTTCTTAAGATAAATGCTTACTTTGTCATTATTAGTGCTTTATGTTTTCTTATGAATGTATTTTAGCAAGCTATTTTCTTCACACTTCACTTTATCCTTCAAATAGTCTTGTGTAGCTTGCATTATTATTTTATTCTGTGTTTTTAGAAAGTTCCTTTATGATTCCCTCTTTAACACAAGGATTATTTAGAATATTACTTATGCCTAGACATGTACACTTTTGGTTATAGCTTATTGGGTTTTAATTTTACTGCTTGATAGTTGGAGAAATCGTGTGCAAATTGTTGATTTTGGGGGATGTTTATTAAGACTTTCTTTGTGGAGTTATGAAGTCATAAGTCAACATCCAACATTTAGAAAGTTTAAAAATAAGAAGCAAAAACACAGAAGGTATAAAAAATTATTCATAATCTTAATTCTTTGGCCAAGATACATTTAAAGCTTAATAAAATACCTATTTTAAAAAACAATAGAGTATTAGTTGATTTATTAATTTGGTCAACAAATTTTTGTACATCACCTATGGCCTGATATTATCTGAATTCCTCTGGATTAAGAAAAACACTTTTTACTTTATTCACAGTAGAATTTATTATCCAGTTATGTTCAGTAATATTAATGGTGTGGAATTCCAATTAGGTCCCTACTGATGTTAAGTGCTTTCCTGTCTTGTTTTCAACTTTAAAATACAAACATCCTTTAGATGTGTAAGTCAATGAATCACTAATCACCCCAAGGACAATTATTTTACCGAATTCTTTCTTTATTGACCAGTTTAGGAAGATGGAATCATGAGAAAACTGGACTCCAGGAAAAGGGGAAAAAAGGAGACACTTAAATTACTTTTCACCTGATTTACAATCTACATTATTAAATAAACATTACATCCAGATTTGACTGTGATTGTGACTATTATACAAAATCTCTACATCAGCAACTGATTCTGTAAAAAGCCCCCACCTCTGTAAATTGATATTCCTTTATATTTAACAAATATATTCTTTGCTTAGTGACCTTGTGTGTTGATATCTAGCAATGTTTCTTGAACATATACATATGAGCTCTATTCAGGGAAGGCACTTTCTCAGCGTTGGTTCGAAATGCTTTCCCTAAATACTGCTGGTAAGCAGAGGTGAGGCTCTTACCTGCAAAGCTACCTAGAAGCAGAAGGATAGACCAGTGCTGCAGATGTGATAATAGAGGAAAAGAAAACCATCAAAGAATGCTATGTTTGAACAACTGGTGGAGTAGAAAGTTTGATTAACCAAGTCACAAACACAAGCTGCTAACTATTGTGTTAACCATGCAAATCACCTGATTTCTCTAACTTCATCATTTAGTGTTTGCCTGATTATCAATAAAGATGATGATAATTGATGGCAAAACACCAAGAGTAATATGAAAAAGTCAGCTTTCCTGAATGTATGTAAAGATCCCTATGTCTTATCTGCACTTGGATGCCCACATTGCAGCAGGGCCCAGAGAAGCTTGCTCTGGTTCAGTGGGCCAAGACTGAGAGTCCTCATAGTCCACAAAGGTGTGTACAAGCAGATCATCTTGCCTCAGGTTGTTGCAGAAGTGACACTTCCCTGTTGTTAAGGTCTTTATAGCTTCTTGGGAGCTCTCATCTCTTTTGGAGATTCAGGAAGTTTGCATGTTGGGTCACAATAAATCCTAAGACTGACAGAATCAAAAGTCAGACTATGGGCATTTTGTCCCATCAGAGGCCTGGTCTCTGTGGTTAATTTCTGAAATGCATTCTATCTGTGACTGCTTATTGATTTTGAAGGAAAGAGAAGTTTGTCAAAAAGAAAAGGCAGGTTTGGTTTTAATGGTACAGAAAATTAGAGAAGAAGGTGAAAAAATGTGAGGGCAGTAACAATCTCTCTTTTTTCTTATGTGTTTCCGTATAGTTGCCTGGGAGAGAATCAAAAGAAGCCCAAGAAAGGAAACCCAGATGAGGAAAGAAAACGGTAAGAACAGAGCATATCAGAGTTTTTTGTTTGTTTTTTTTTTGTTTAGTTTTTTCTGTGAGATTACTTCCAGAGTCTCCGCCCCACTAGAACTAACACCTTCTTAGGGCCACTATAGTAGAGTTCTTTGGTGATTACCTGCATGACTTGGCAGCAGGTTAGACATTGACTCTGTCTAAATAAGAAAGACAGGGTATTAGCCACATGTTTTGTTTCTATTGATTATATAATGTGAGTGTAGAAACATAAAGATAGAATAAAAGATGTTTGGTTTTGGTTGGTTATATGTGGTGGCCATATTTCCCACCTTTTCCTCACAAGTAACCAGAATAATCTTTGGAAAACATGTCTCATTATGCCTTTTCCTTGCCTGGGACCATTCAATGGTTCTTCATTGCATTCAGAATAGAATGCAAACTCTTCACCAGGGCCTACAATTCCATAAGGATTGGATTCTGCATCTCTCCCATCTGGTTCCTCACCCTCTACCTTCATTCACTATCTTACATGCATTCTCTTTTTATTTGATGTTCTTCAAGCCACCAAACTCAGCCTCACTTTAGGGCATTTCTACAAGCTGGTCTTTTACTGCACAATTAAAAAAAAATTCCATATTTGCACTTGGACTGATTGATAACGTCTCCTCCTGGAGATGCTGGCCCTCATGCCCTTCTCTGAAAGATTATGGAGGAACTTTGCTTCTGCACCCCATGGTTTTATGGCACTAGAACCTACCTATATTTGTTGTGGCCTTTATCTGAACTTGTAACTCTATATGTTGTTTGAACTCTTTATAGTCCACTTCCTTCATAGACCATACGCACTTTAAAGTCATGTCTGTTTCACTTGCTAGCGTGTATCTGTTGCTCAACCCTTGCAAGACACTCAGTGGAAAAAAGAAAAAAAATGGAGTGGAAAAATGGTAGATATCTAGATGTTGATGTCTTGCCTCAGCTTAGATGAACAGAAACACCCTGCCTTGTTGGTTAACTGTAGGCTTTTCATATTTTTGCACTAAGCTCTTTTTCAATCATTTCATCTCAGTGTCTTGGTTTCTGTCTCTGAGATAGCTTCTCCTCTTCCATGGTATGAAGGGGCAGAGGATTGAGGAGATGAGTCGGGTATCTGTTGGTGATGGGAAATGATGTTTGCAGGCATCGGCCCCCTCCTAAATGTTTGAACAACACTTTCCTGAACAAAGGAGAAAGTTGGCTTCATGAGTCAGCCCTCAGGGACAGTGGAGTTGGCTATGCCTATCTTGTGACCCTTTCTCACGCTCCCCCCACTCCCCCCACTGTCCTTATGGTTTATAGCTGGAGAGGAGATAGCAATGATTTGGTGATATTATTGAACCAAGGTTCTTTTATCAGCTGCTGTGAATCAGTTCTGTATAGCGTCTTTTAAACTAGACTTTTAATTTAGGCATTCACATTAGGCATTTAATTTAGGCATAAACTAGTCATTTAAAGTAGGCTTTTGTTTCATCATGTCTAAAGTGAGATCTGCACTAGATGTCATTCTCTAATATTTTTCTGTTAAAGGAACTGAAGTGTTAACATTTTCAAATACCAGCAAGTCTTTATTACAAGCAGACAATAACTAAATGTAGATAAATTAAATGTCATTAGGGTTTTCTCATGCAAGGAAATTTTAGGAGCACGACTCATGGAATTTTCACTAGTCAGCATGGTGAGGAAGATCTGAACCATTTTACCATTCTAGTCAATTGCAGTCAAATATGTGTTTCACGTGGGCTAAGAAGTCAGTTTCCTTTTTGGCTAATTTCACAGGATGATGTCTATTGAATAAAGTTGGATTTTCTACATCTTCCTGAGTCAATTTTGATTATTAGATTCTTACCAGAATATTATTCATTTAAACATATTTACAGAAAGGACAGTATGAGCTTTTTCAAGTCACTTAACTTTTAAAATGTAGGCTTATATAGGTATAGTACAGTAAAATTCACCCTTCTTATATATACAGTTTGACAAGTTTAGGAAAAACATACACATCATGTAATCACCACAATCAAGATACAGAATATTTCCACCACCCCTCCCTCTCCCTTCAACCCCTGGCAACCACTGATCTGATTTCTGTTTTGCATTTTTTCCAGGATGTCATAGTATCGTTGCTTTTATCTTTATTGCATTCTTATTTTTGCCTTCCTTAGTTTTTAAAATTGTTGCTATTCTAATTGTTTTAAATTCAAAATTTAATAATTTTGTTCTCAATTTTTCTTGTTTAGGAATGGAAGAATGTATGAATATAAACTTTCCCTCTAAATAATATTTTACCTGTATCCTACGTGTAATTAAAGGAAATACTATTATTGTCTAATATTTTGCAACTTTTGATTTATTCTTGGACCTCAGTAGTTTTTAAATTTCAAATATTGTTTTATAGTCTTAAATATAATTTCAATTTTATTTCATTGTTACCAGTATCTATGTGGTCTGTGTTACTTCTGCTTTATAGATTTTATTAAAGTCTTCTTTGTCTTATATGTTAACTTTGAGACAAGTTACTTACATTCTCTAAATTTTGGGTTCTTCATATGCAAAATAGCCTTAAAATACTACAGTTTTAGCTTGCGTTTATGGAAAAAGAAATCACTGCCTATTTCATCAGCACGATGGCTGTCTGGCACCAACACTCAATACATACTAGCTGGTATCTGTGCACATCATTATGTGCCTAGATTTTGAAAATATATTATGTAATCTTTTGTTCAGAGATCATAATTTTGAAATTTGTCTGATAGAGAAACATTATTGTGTATTTCAGATATTCACTGTCGTTATTTTTCCTACTTGTTATCAGCTGAGAGAAATTAATCTACTGGTTTATTTGAGTTACCTTTCATGTTTTCTTTTTCTTTCTTTCATATGGATTCTAAATAGTTTGGTGTGTAGCAATTCATGGCAGTATTATGTGTTTGTTGGTTTTAATCTTTATCATGCCATCTCCTGTCCGGCTCTTTTTCTGAAATGACGGTCTTGCTAAAGTCTTCATCTCCCGGAGTGTGAGAATGTCCCTGTGACAGGGGATCAAGGACACCAGGGGACATTGCAGGCAGCTTCCTCTCGGATAGGGAGGATAGAGAGAGGTCCTGTTTCATTAGTATTGCCTAGTCCAGTTCCCACATATCAATCTGTACTCATTTACTAAGGCTCTCATAGCGAAGTACCATAGACTGGGTGGCTTAAAGAACCAAAATTTTCTTTCTCACAATTATGGAGACTGGAAGTCTGAGATCAACATGTTGGCAGAGGTGGGCTGTTTTGTGGAGTCTGTCTTTGGCTTGTAGATGACTGTCTTTTCCCTGAGTCTTCGTATTGTCTCCTTCTGTGTTATGACTGTGTTCAAATTTTCTGTTCTTATAAAGACACCAGTCATACTGAAATAGGGCCCAATCTTATGACCTTGTTTTAATTTAATTACCTCTGTTAAGATCCTATCTCCAAATACAGTCACATTCCGAGGTTCTGGGGATTAGGACTTCAACATGTGGATTTTAAGGGGACACAATTTAGTTCATGAGAGATGTCAAGAAAATCTAAGAGGATTCCTAGAAATCCAGGAATTCCTGCCACTGTCCGGAAGTTTCCAGTGGCCACAGCATGCAGAATTGTTCCACTGTATTTAAGACAGAATGGACAACCAGTAGGTGCTGATAATCCACAGCCTGGACTTAGACAGGTTTGGATTTTGTGGTTAGAGCCTCAGAACGACAGATAACTGAGTGGCCAAATTCTTCATTCACCAACTGCCTAGTTACATAACTTCACATTTTACAAAGTCGAAATGTGGTTGTGCAGTAATGTTTGCTTTATTTCTTTCCTAAAGACCTCATAGGTTTTAGATTATCTCAGTACTAAGACATTTGACAATACATTTTCTTTCCTTGGAGAGTAATACAGTTCTTGGATCCTATCTTTCTCCTCACAACTTAGTAAGCGTAATTCCACTCTGCAGCTATGGAGCTGGGCCACCTTAAGCTGCCTTCCTGATGACTTGGTTTTACATACATTTTCCCATGAAAGTTCGAAAACTCATTATTTGTTCCCTACCCCCACCCCCAATCATGTATTATTTTCTTTTATACATATATCTTTATTTTAAATTTTTTTCTCACCTTTCTTGAGCTATGATTGAAAAACAAAAATTATACATATTGAAGGTATACAATATGATGTTTTGATATGTACATACGGTGAAGTGATTACCACTATAAAGTACACTAACAACTTAATATATATATTATCTCACACAGTTACCATTATTTTTGTGTGTGTTGAGAATGCTTGAGATCCACTCTCTTAGCGAATTTCAAGCACACGTTGTCACTGACTATAGTCACCATATCTCAGTGTTCCATGCCATTTGTTTTTTCCCCTGTGAAGTCAGTTTTCAAATTTAAGTATTTATTTTATGACTTTTCTCTCATTATACTTGTTTCATTTGATTAGTTTTTTTTTTT
The DNA here is from genome assembly GCF_028885655.2 of Pongo abelii. Classification (NCBI taxonomy): domain Eukaryota; kingdom Metazoa; phylum Chordata; class Mammalia; order Primates; family Hominidae; genus Pongo; species Pongo abelii. The sequence continues at coordinate 1,408,208 of NC_071985.2, read as the reverse complement.
TTTTGAGACTGAGTCTCGCTGTTGTCACCAGGGCTGGAGCGCAATGCTGCGATCTCAGCTCACTGCAACCTCTGCCTCCTGGGTTCCAGCAATTCTCCCACCTCAGCCTCTCAAGTAGCTGAGACTACAGGTGCACACCATCATGCCTGGCTAATATACACCTTTTTTGTACAGACGGGGTTTTGCCGTGTTGCCCAGTCTGGTCTCAAACTTCTGGGCTCAAGGGATCCGCCTGCCTTGGCCTCCCAAAGTGCTGGGATTACAGGCATGAGCCACCATACCTGGCCTATTTTTAAAACTAATATAGCGTACTCGTACATATTTGGGGGGTACATGTGATATTTTGATACATGTATACAATGTGTAATGATTAAATCAGAGTACTTGTGATATCCATCTACTCAAACACCAATCTTTTCTTTGTCTTGGGAACATTACAATACTTTTCTTCCAGCTATTTTGAAATATACAATAAATTATTGTTAACTATAATTTTCCCCACTGTGCTATCAAATACTAGGACTTATTTGTTCTAGCTAACTATATTTTTGTACCCATTAGCTAACTTCTCTTGATTATTTCCTCTCCCATTAATGTTGTTTTAATTTAATATAAAAATGTTATTCTCTACAATTGTTTTCCTGGTTTAGGCCAGTCCATTTTCCTTCTCCATTGATTATTGTTAATAATTATTAACCATAATTGTTAATAATTATTCCAATAATTGTGCCTTCTCCATTTATTATTTTTAATAGTTATTAACAGATATTATTTTTCTGCTTCTAAAATATTGTTCCTGCTTTTTTTGTTTTGCTTTTGTTATGCAGTTCATCTTTGTAACTTTGTGCTTAGTACTCTGAGTGAAAGTAGGTCATTTGTGAGATAAAATTGTGTGTATGCGTGTGTGTTTAAGGAGGGTGCAGAAGAGAAACAAGCTATGGCTGTGACTGAACCAAACTGAGGGCAGCTCACGCGGTGCTGTAAAGCCAAAAACATCCACACGGAGGGTTGCAGCAGGACCAAGGAGGCATCTATTTGCAGGTCACCAAAGCAAGGAGAATCGATCTCTCAGGCTTAAGACCTGTCCTCTTCAATGGCTTCCAATCAAGGGTTTCTAAAGGCAGGGGTAAATTTCAGGAAAGCGGAATTTACAGGCAAAATTGTAAATCAATACATGGAGATTATAGTTGGTTTGGCCTAAAAAGCTGAGATACCTTGAAGCTGAGGGGGAAGGGTGCCTTATGGGTCACAGGTGGAATGAAAGATTCTTTGATGTGCAATTGTTTAAGGAAGCAAAGCTTCGTCTAAAAATATGGAGCCATAAGAAAGGAACGCTAAGGTCTGGCTCCTGGGCATGACTTTCTCAGGCTCCTCAGGAAGAAATTTAGACGAAGCATGGTGGTGGGAGTTCAGTCCTCAGCGCCCCCGTGCCTGGGGTCCGTGTGCCAGAAGATGCATGTGGTGGAGGACCAGGTTTCCTCCTGCTTCTCAGGCTGCTCATTTACTTCTCAGGGCTGGCTGGGTGCGTGGAATTTCCCTCGAAGAAACTCACGACTTCCCTTTATTTCCTTGCTTGTGGGTGCCCGACAGGCTTCCAAGAGGGGTCTCTGTTCTGTTGCAAAATCCAGGCAGTGACTGTGGCATGTCATTTTAGAATACTTCCTCACAAAATATTTTTCCCTCAGCCCAGGCACATCTCTCTACTGTGTAACTGGCTGGTCCTTGAGGCGGGCAGCTCATTACAAGTTATATCCTTTTTTCATATTTCCCCTTAAATTTAGGAGTCTGACTGACAGAGAAATAAAAGGTAATATGCTGGCAACCCCATCTCCTCCCTACCGCCTTTGAATCCTCTATTGTGTAAATTGTGTCCCTTTAAAAATAATCTCTATTTCTTTCATCACTGGCCCACACTTATTTTTTTTTTTTTAATTTTATTTTTATTTTTGAGATGGAGTCTTGCTCTGTCACCAGGCTGGAGTGCAGTGAAACGATCTTGGCTCACTGCAACCTCCGCCTCCCGGGTTCAAGCAATTCCCCTGCCACAGCCTCCCGAGTAGTTGGGACTACAAGTGCATGCCACCGTACTCAGCTAATTTTTTTTTTTTTTTTTGTATTTTAGTAGAGACGGGGTCTCACCGTGTTGGCCAGGATGGTCTCGATCTCCTAACCTCGTGATCTACCCACCTTGGCCTCCCAAAGTGCTGGGATCACAGGCATGAGCCATCCCACCTGGCCACCACACTTATTAATGTCTATTACTGTAAGGTTTTAGTTAGAATTTGTAAGACCCTCTCATTTGCCTTTAAGGATTTATACACCCTCATCAAGAATAGCAGAAAAATAAATTTCAAAACTTTCAATTTTCTCTCTTGAATTGTCCTAAATTTCATTATATTATACGTATGTTTTCCATGTGTGTAATAATATATGTAGTCTGATAAGCTAATAATGCCCTTAGCTTCATGCTATATGGAGCTTTGTTTTCATTGTCTAGATTTTTGTGGTTTTTCAAAAAAGGCTGGAGTAAGGAGCCTTTTAATTGTATTTAATATTTGCATGGAAAATCTAACAATGGCCTTAGGTTAAGGGCAACCAAATGCTTTGAAAGGCATTTTCAGCTTTAGAGAACCTGGAGTATCTCATGTTACGATCTCTTTCCTTGTAGGCAGGAAATGACTAAATTTGAAAGAAAACTTCAAGATCAAGATAAGAAAAGTAAGTCATGGCTGTATAATATTTTTCATAGTAGGGTAGTGCAAATTTAAGCATCCAATCAGCAGACACTCTTGAGCCTATTGTAATAACACATTGGAGAAGAGGCTGCTTGGAGTTCTTACTCTTTCATAAAACTGATCACATCATTCTTGGTATTAAAGTAATATTTGTATATTATTTTTTGAGTGACATTTAAGAAACTTCTGTGGAAAGAAGTTAACCAAAATTCTAGTGTTTTTAATTTGTATATTGGTGTTCTAAAATAGGGCTTTTGAATATTAGCAGGTGATAAACAGTGTATTTTTTTTTTTTTGAGACAGAGTCCCACCCTATCACCCAGGCTGGAGTGCAGTGTCGCGATCTTGGCTCACTGTAATCCCCCGCCTTCCGGGTTCAAGCGATTTTCCTGCCTCAGCCTGCTGAGTAGCGGGGATTACAGGGAGACACCACCACACCCGGCTAATCTTTGTATTTTTAGTAGAGACAGGGTTTCACCATGTTGGCCAGGCTGGTCTCAAACTCCTGACCTCGTGATCCACCTGCCTTGACCTCCCAAAGTGCTGGGATTACAGGCGTGAGCCACCATGCCCGGCCCCTAAAAAGTGTATTATTTTGTTCTCAAGAAGTTGAAAGAAGCTGGTGGTGCACTCCTGTAGTCCCAGCTACTTGGGAGGTTGAAGTAGAAGGATTCCTTGAGGCCAGAAATTAGAGTCCAGTCTGAGCAATGTAGCAAGAGCCTGTCTTTAAAAAAAAAAAAAAAAAAAAAAAAGAATTTGCTCTGTTTGCCATAGTATCTAGGTGTAGTAATCATGTAATTACTCAAAATCGACAGTTATGTGTAACAGGGCTCAGCCCCTGTGGACAAGTATATCTAAAGGAAACTCTCTGTTTATTTTTACCCCCAACTTTATTGAGGTATAACTGACAAATAAAAATGGCCTATATTCAAGGTGTGCAATGTGATGATTTGATATATGTATACATTGTGTAATGATTACTACATCAAATTAATATATCCATCACTATACATAGCTGCCATCTTGTATGAATATGGGGACATAAGGGCACTTGAGATCTATTCCCTCAGCAAATTTCAAATAAAGAATACTACGTTGCTAACTAACAAGCAATGGGGATGGATTTCCTATTCAATCCGTGGTGCTGGGTTAACTGGCTAGCCATATGGAGAGGACAGAAACTGGACCCCTTCCTTATGCCACATACAAAAATTAACTCAAGATGGATTAAAGACCCAAACGTAAAACCCAAAACTATGAAAACCCTGTAAAACAACCTAGGCAATACCATTCAGAACATAGGAATGAGCAAATATTTCATGATGTAGACATCAAAAGCAATTGTAAGAAAAGCAGAAATGGACAAATGAGATCTAATTAAACTAAAGTATTTCTGCACAGCAAAAATAACTAAGAGTGAACAGACGGCTGGGCCCAGTGGCTCATGCCTGTAATCCCAGCACTTTGGGAGGCCGAGGTGGGCACATCCCAAGGTCAGGAGATTGAGACCATCCTGGCTAACATGGTGAAACCCCATCTCTACTAAAAATGCAAAAATTAGCTGGGCATGGTGGCATGTGCCTGTAGTCCCAGCTACTTAGGAGGCAGAGGCAGGAGAATCGCTTGAACCCAGGAGGCGGAGTTTGCAGTGAGCCGAGATAGCGCCATTGCACTCCAGTCTGGGCGACAGAGTAAGACTCTGTCTCAAAAAAAAAAAAAAAATTGGTAGTGGATTTCAGATTCACACATATGTAAATTGCTTCAGCATTCACAGATGGAATCAACATGAATCTGCATATTTGTATGTAACTTGAAATCGTTACTCGTGTTATTTCTGTACCTATCTCTATAGCAAGTGTTCATTTTAAAGAATTGTGTGATTTTCCTGTGATATTTACATAAAATTTATATCTTAAATTTGCGACTATAATCATTCTTTCTTTATGCTTATCATATTGCATTGACATAGCACATTTATGAACATTTTATTACCAAATTTTGAAATCTATTTTATTCAGTACATTAATGTGCTTTATTTACAGAAAGAACATACTATTGATGCTATCTCAGAACACATGTTCTTTCTTGATTTTGTCACTCAGTCTTGAGAATTTCAATTATAAGATGGGGTAATGTCATGTCAGATGTTTAGATAACAGGCCTCTGCAGTTTTATTACTTCTACATTCTGTTTTTTTCACCTTTTCCTTCAATCTGTGATGGGGCAAAAGTCTCACAATGCTTTCCTTTCTTTCTTTTTTTTTTTTAATCCTCCAGGCCAAGAAGTTTCATCCACTTCTAATCAGGTAAGTAGAAAACAAAAAGCAAGACAAAAGAAAAACACAAACTTTTATTATGTTTGTTGGATAAATGCCAAAATACAGATGATTTATTCAAGAGTAGCATGTCTTCCTTTATTTGTAATTTTTAAATGTACTTTTAGAAATCGTTCATATTTTAAATAATTTATATGGCAATTGTAATGCAGAAATGAAAAGAAATAAAAAACCAAAAAGTATTTCAACTGATCTAGATGAGTAGCAAGTTCTTACTGTTTTGGTCTCAATTCTGCTGAAGTCTAATTTTATTTATTTGTTTATTTATTTATTTTTTGAGACAGAGTCACACTCTGTCATCCAGGCTGGAGTGCAGTGGCACAATCTCGGCTCACTGAAACTTCCACCACCTGGGTTCAAGTGATTCTGGTGCCTCAGCCTCCCAGGTAGCTGGCTTTACAGGTGTGCACCACTACACCTGTCTAATTTTTTATTTTTGGTAGAGACAGGGTTTTGCTATGTTGGCCAGGCTAGTCTCGAACTCCTGGCCTCAAGTGAATCCACTGGCCTCAGCCTCCCAAAGTGCAGGGGTAACAGGCATTAGTCACTGTGTCCAGCCTATTATTTTAATTTTCAAAGCTATTATAACAAAAACAGATGAAATTAAGTAAATTTATACTTATAAACTGACCACCATAAAAGATTAATTATTTTTAGCTTTCCACATTCCCTTTCAATCCTTATATCCAGGAATTAGCATTTGCATTGACAAGTATGATGGAACCTATAACATATGGAAAACAGTTTATTCCTTTTGATACTACATCATAATAATTTTGTTGATTTAATTAGTATATATTAATGTTTTTACTTTTCCTCTCCTTCACTGTCTATGCAATTGAAAATGTGCAAAAACTCAAATTTTTTCTTAGTATTTTATCTTGTAAAAATTATAATGAATAATTACTTATTCATTACTTACTGAGGTCTGATTGTTGCATACATTGCATCTCAGTATGTGTGAACTAAAGTATAGAAGTGCTTTTTCCTAGATATTTAGAGGCATAATAGCATCCTTCTTTCCTCTTTTATTATTCAAGTAAAATTAAAGCATAATTAGTAGAAGCTTGGAGTGCAGTTTATGCTGCTATAATGAGGTCTCTAAGACACCAAGGCTTGGAGCAAGGGCTTTTTTTTTTTGGAAACATTTCTTATATTTTATATATATATATATATTTATTTATTTATTTACTTTTACTTTAAGTTTTGGGATACATGTGCTGAACAGGCAGGTCTGTTACATAGGAATACATGTGCCATGGTGCTTTGCTGCACCTATCAGTCCTTCATCTAGGTTTTAAACCCCCCATGCATTAGGTATTTGTTCTAATGCTCTCCCTCCCCTTGCCCCCCACACCCCAACAGGCCTGGGTGTGTGATGTTCCCCTCCCTGTGCCCATGTGTTCTCATTGTTCAACTTCCACTTATGAGTGGGAACATGCAGTGTTTGGTTTTCTGTTCGTGTGTTAGTTTGCTGAGAATGATGGTTTCCAGCTTCATCCATGTCCCTGCAAAGACCATAAACTTACTCTTTTTTTATGGCTGCATAGTATTCCATGGTGTATTTGTGGCACATTTTCTTTATCCAGTCTAACATTGATGGGCAGTTGAGTTGGTTCCAAGTCTTTGCTATTGTGAATAGGGCTGCAGTAAAAATACGTGTCCATGTGTCTTTATAGCAGAACGATTTATAATCCTTTGGGTATACACCCAGTAATGGGATTGCTACGTCAAGTGGTGTTTCTAGTTCTAGATCCTTGAGGAATCGCCACACTGTCTTCCACAATGGTTGAACTAATTTACACTCCCACCAACAGTGTAAAAGCATTCCTATTTCTCCACATCCTCTCCAGCATCTGTTGTTTCCTGATTTTTAATGATCACCATTCTAACTGGCATGAGATGGTATCTCATTGTGGTTTTGATTTGCATTTCTCTAATGACCGGTGATGATTAGCATTTTTTTCATATGTTTTTTGGCTGCATAAATGCCTTCTTTTGAGAAGTGTCTGTTCATATCCTTCACCCACTTTATGATGGGGTTGTCTTTTTCTTGTAAATTTGTTTAAGTTCTTTGTAGATTCTGGATATTAGCTCTTTGTCAGATGGATACATTGCAAAATTTTTCTCCCATTCTGTAGATTGCCTGTTCACTCTGATGATAGTTTCTTTTGCCATGCAGAAGCCCTTTAGTTTAATTTGATCCCATTTGCCAATTTTGGCTTCTGTTGCAATTGCTTTTGGTGTTTTAGTCATGAAGTCTTTGCCCATGCCTGTGTCCTGAATGGTATTGCCCAAGTTTTCTTCTAGGGTTTTTATGGTTTTAAATCTTTAATCCTACATTTAAATCTTTAATCCAACTTGAGTTAATTTTTGTATAAGGTGTAAGGAAGGGGTCCAGTTTCAGTTTTCTGCATATAGCTAGCCAGTTTTCCTAACATCATTTATTAAATAGTGAATCATTTCCCCATTGCTTGCTTTTCTCAGGTTTGTCAAAGATCAGATGGTTGTAGCTGTGTGGTGTTATTTCTGAGGCCTCTGTTCTGTTCCATTGGTCTATATATCTGTTTCGGTAGCAGTACCATGCTGTTTTGGTTACTGTAGCCTTGTATTATAGTTTGAAGTCAGGTAGCGTGATGCCTCCAGCTTTGTTCTTTTTGCTTAGGATTGTCTTGGCTATATGGGCACTTTTTTGGTTCCATATGAAATTTAAAGAAGCTTTTTTTCTAATTATGTGAAGAAAGTCAATGGTAGCTTGATGGGAATAGCATTGAATCTATAAATTACTTTGGGCATTGTGGCCATTTTCACAATATTGATTCTTCCTATCCATGAGCATGGAGTGTTTTTCCATTTGTTTGTGTCCTCTCTTATTTCCTTGAGCAGTGGTTTTTAGTTCTCCTTGAAGAGGTCCTTTACGTCCCTTGTAAGTTGTATTCCTAGGTATTTTATTCTCTTTGTAGCAATTGTGAATGAGAGTCCACTCATGGTTTGGCTCTCTGTTTGTCTGTTATTTGTGTAGAGGAATGCTTGTGAATTTTGCACATTGATTTTGTATCCTGAGACTTTGCTGAAGTTGCTTATTAGGTTAAGGAGTTTTTGGGCTGAGACGATAAGATTTTCTAAATATACAATCATGTCATCTGCAAACAGAGACAATGTGACTTTTTCTTTTCCTATTTGAATATGCTTTGTTTCTTTCTCTTGCCTGATTGCCCTGGTCAGAACTCCCAATACTATGTTGAATAGGAGTGGAGAGAGAGGGCATACTTTTCTTGTGCTGATTTTCAAAGGGAATGCTTCCAACTTTTGCCCATTCAGTATGATGTTGACTGTAGGTTTGCCATAAATAGCTCTTATTATTTTGAGATAGGTTTGATCAGTATCTAGTTTATTGAGGGTTCTTAGCATGAAGTGGTGTTAAATTTTATCGAAGACATTTTCTGCATCTATTGAGATATTCATGTGGTTTTTGTCATTGGTTCTTTCTATGTAATGGATTACGTTTATTGATTTGTGTATGTTGAACCAGTCTTGCATCCCAGGGATGGAGCCGACTTGATCATGGTGGATACGCTTTTTAATGTGCTGCTGGATTTGGTTTTCCGGTATTTTATTGAAGATGTTTGCATTGATGTTCATCAGGGATATCGGCCTGAAATTTTCTATTTTTGTTTTGTCTCTGGCAAGTTTTCATATCAGGATGATGCTGGCCTCATAAAATGAGTTAGGGAGGAGTCCCTATTCTTCTATTGTTTGGAATAGTTTGAGAAGGAATGGTACCAGCTCCTCTTTGTACCTCTGGTAGAATTCAGCTGTGAATCCATCTAGTCACGGGCTTTTTTTGGTTGGTAGGCTAATTAATTACTGCTTCAATTTCAGAACTTGTTATTGGTCCATTCAGGGATTCAACTTCTTCCTGGTTTAGTCTTGGAAGGTGTATGTGTCCAGGAATTTATCCATTTCTTCTAGATTTTCTAGTTTATTTGTGTAGAAGTGTTTTTAGTATTCTCTGACGGTAGTTTGTATTTCTGTGGGATCAGTGGTAATCTCCCCTCTATTATTTTTTAGCGTGTCTATTTGATTCTTCTGTCTTTCTTCATTGTTAGTCTGGCTAGTGGTCTATTTTGTTAATCTTTTCAAAAAAATCAGCTCCTGGATTCATTGGTTTTTTGAAGGGTTTTTCATGTCTCTATCTCCTTCAGTTCTGCTCTGATCTTAGTTATTTCTTGTCTTCTGCTAGCTTTTGAATTTGTTTGCTGTTGCTTCTCTAGTTGTTTTAATTGTGATGTTAGGGTGTTGATTTTAGATCTTTCCCACTTTCTTCTGTTTGCATTTAGTGCTATAAATTTCCCTCTAAACACTGCTTTAGCTGTGTCCCAGACATTCTGGTACATTGTGTCTTTGTTCTCATTGGTTTCAAAGAACATCTTTATTTCTGCCTTCATTTTATTATTTACCCAATAGTCATTCAGGAGCAGGTTGTTCAGTTTCCATGTAGTTTTGTGGTTTTGAGTGAGTTTCTTAATCCTGAGTTCTAATTTGATTTTCACTGTGGTCTGAGAGACTTTTTGTTATGATTTCTGTTCTTTTGCATTTGCTGAGGAGTGTTTTACTTCCAAATATGTGGTTGATTTTAGGATAAGTGCTATTTCATGCTGAGAAGAATATATATTTTGTTGATTTGGGGTGGAGAGATCTGTAGATGTCTATTTGGTCCACTTGGTCCAGAGCTGAGTTCAAGCCCTGAATATCCTTGTTAATCTTCTGTCTTGTTGATCTGTCTAATATTGACAGTGGGGTGTTAAAGTCTCCCACTATTGTTGTGTTGGAGTCTGAGTCTCTTTGTAGGTCTCTAAAGACTTGCTTTGTGAATCTGGGTGCTCCTGTATTCTGTGCATATATATTTAGGACAGTTAGCTCTTCTTGTCGCATTAATCCCTTTACCATCATGTAATGGCCTTCTTTGTCTCTTTTGATCTTTGTTGGTTTAAAGTCTGTTTTATCAGATTGCAACACCTGCTCTTTTTTGCTTTCCATTTGCTTGGTAAATCTTCCTCCATCCCTTTATTTTGAGCGTATCTGTGTCTCTGCATGTGAGATGGGTCTCCTGAATACAGCACACTAATGGATCTTGACTCTTTATCCAATTTGCCAGTCTGTGTCTTTTAACTGGGCCATTTAGCCCATTTACATTTAAGTTTAATATTGTTATGTGTGAATTTGATCCTGTCATTATGATGCTAGCTGGTTATTTTGCTTGTTAGTTGAGCAGTTTCTTCATAGTGTCAATGGACTTTACATTTTGGTTTGTTTTTGCAGTGGGTGCTACTGGTTTTTCCTTTGTATATTTAGTGCTTCCTTCAGGAGTTTTTGTAAGGCAGGCCTCGTGGTGACAAAATCCCTCAGTATTTCCTTCTCTGTAAAGGATTTTATTTCTCCTCCACTTATGAAACTTAGTTTAGCTAGATATGAAATTCTGGGTTGAAAATTCTTGTCTTTAAGAATGTTGAATATTGGCCCCTACTCTCTTCTGGCTTGTAGGGTTTCTGCAGAGAGATCCGCCATTAGTCTGAAGGGCTTCCCTTTGTGGGTAACCCAACTTTTCTTTCTGGTTGTCCTTAACATTTTTTCCTTCATTTCAGCCTCGGTGAATGTGATGATTATGTGTCTTGGGGTTGCTCTCCTCAGGAGTATCTTTGTGATGTTCTCTGTACTTCCTTAATTACAATGTTGGCCTGTCTTGCCAGGTTGGGGAAATTCTCCTGGATAATATCCTGAAGTGTGTTTTCCAACTTGGTTCTATTCTCCCTGTCACTTTCAGGTACACCAATCAAATGTAGGTTTGATCTTTGTTCACATAGACCCATATTTCTTGGAGGCCTTGTTTGTTCCTTTTCATTCTTTTTTCTCTAACCTTGTCTTCATGCTTTATTTCATTAAGTTGATCTCGTATGTCTGACATCCTTTCTTCCGCCTGACCAATTTGGCTATTGATACTTGTGTATGCTTCACGAAGTTCTCGTGCTATGTTTTTCAGCTCCATCAGGTCATTTATGTTTTTCTCTAATCTGGTTATTCTAGTTAGCAATTCCTGTAACCTTTTTTCAAGGTTCTTAGCTTCCTTGCATTAGGTTGGAACATGCTCCTTTAGATTGGAAGAGTTTATTACCCACCTTCTGAAGCCCACCTCTGTCAATTTGACATACTCATTTTCCGTCCTGTTTTGTTCCCTTGCTGGTGAGGAGTTGTGATCCTTTGGAGGAGAAGAGGCATTCTGGTATTTGGAATTTTCAGCCTTTTTGAGCTGCTTTTTCTTCATCTTTGTGGATTTATCTACCTTTGGTCTTTGCTCTTGGTGACCTTTGTATGGAGTTTTTGCGTGGTTGTCCTTTTTGTTGATGTTGATGCTATTGCTTTCTGTTTGTTAGTTTTCCTTCCAACAATCAGGCCCGTATTCTGCAGGTCTGCTGGAGTTTGCTGGGGGTCCACTCCAGATTCTGTTTGCATGTGTATCACCAGTGGAGACTGCAGAACAGCAAAGATTGCTGCCTATTCCTTCCTCTGGAAGCTTTGTCCCAGCGGGGCACCTGCCAGATGCCAGCTGGAGCTCTCCTGTATGAGGTGTCTGTCGATCCCTGTTGGGAGGTGTTTCCCTGTCGGGAGGCATGAGGGTCAGTGACCCACTTGAGGAGGCCGTCTGTCCCTTAGCAATGCCTGAGCACTGTGCTGGGAGATCTGCTGCTCTCTTCAGAGCCAACAGGCAGGCAGGAATATTTAAGTCTGTTGAAGCTGCGCCCACAGCCTTCCCTTCTGTAAGCCCCTGACTGGGGCTGCTGCCTTTCTTTCAGAGATGCCCTGCACAGAGAGGAGAAATACAGAGAGGCATCTGGCCACAGTGGCTTTGTGGTGTTGGGGTGGGCTCAGTCCAGCCCGAATTCCCCTGTGGCTTTGTTTACACTGTGAGGGGAAAACTGCCTACTCAAGCCTCAGTAATGGCAGACGCCCCTTCCCCCACCAAGCTCGAATGTCCCAGGTCGACTTCAGACTGCTCTGCTGGCAGCAAGAATTTCAAGCCAGAGGATCATAGCTTGCTGGGCTCCATGGTGGTGGGACCCACTGAGCAAGACCACTTGACTCCCTGGCTTCAGCCCCTTTTCCAGGGGAGTTAACAGTTCTCTCTCATTGGTGTTCCAGGCACCACTGGGGTATGAAAAAAACTCCTGCAGCTAGCTCGGTGTCTGCTCAAATGGCCACTCAGTTTTGTGCTTGAAACCCAGTTTTATGCTCGAAACCCAGGGCCCTTGTGGTGTAGGCACCCAAAGGAATCTCCTGGTCTGTGGGTTGCAAAGACCATGGAAAAAGCGTAGTATCTTGGCTGGATAGCACTGTCCCTCAAGGTATGGTCCCTCATGGCTTCCCTTGGCTAGAGGAGGGAGTTCTCCGATCCCTTGTGCTTCCTGTGTGAGGTGACGCCCCACCCTGCTTCTGCTCACCCTCTGTGGGCTACACTCACTGTCTAACCAGTCCCAATGAGATGAACTGGGTACCTCAGTTGGAAATGCAGAAATCACCTGCCTTCTGTATTGGTCTTGCTGGGAGCTGCAGACTGAAGATGTTCCTATGCAGCTTTGTTCTTTTTGCTTAGGATTGTCTTGGCCAAACAGGCTCTTTTTTGTTCTATATGGAATTTAAAGTAGTTTTTTCTAGTTCTGTGAAGAAAGTCAATGGGAGCTTGATGGAAATAGCATTGAATATATAAATTACTTTGGGCAGTATTTCCATGTTTATGATATTGATTCTTCCTATCCTTGAACATGGAATATTTTTCCATTTGTTTGTTTCCTCTCTTATTTCCTTGAGCAGTAGTTTTTAGTTCTCCTTGAAGAGGTTGTTCACTTCCCTTGTAAGTTGCATTCCTAGGTATTTTATTCTCTTTGTAGCAATTGTAAATGGGAGTTCACTCATGATTTGGCTCTCTGTGTGTCTATTATTGGTGTACAGGAATGTTTGGGTTTTGGATACCTTAGGTGTAAGAGCACCATCAGGTGTACAAAGAAGAAGGGAAGGTAGTACACTGAGTTCAATTTTTGAATGACCCTGGGTCCTTGATTTCTTTTCTCTTTTTGCTTGGCAGGAAAACGAGAATGGCAGTGGTTCTGAAGAAGTGTGCTACACCGTCATTAATCACATCCCCCATTGGAGATCCTCCCTGAGCTCCAATGATGATGGCTATGAGAACATTGACTCCCTCACAAGGAAAGTGAGACAGTTTAGAGAAAGGTCAGAGACAGAATATGCCCTTCTTAGGACTTCTGTTAGTAGGCCTTTTTCCTACACCCATGAGCATGATTATGAAGTTGTGCTTCCACACTAAAACCCTCAAGCTGCTTTATCACCTTCCAGCAATGAAGACAATGCAGAATAGCAGACTCTGGAGAAGTTCTTCACCCTGAGCAGTGCATGAAACATTCCTTTCTGGCTAAAGTTTAGAAATATTATCTTATTATATATCCTTAGGCAACTCTGAAATGTGGCATCTCTGTGGTTTAGGTGAAATCATAGAAATTGACACAATGACCTAAAATATTCTATGTGTTTTTGCTTGTAAAGTTTGAGGACATGGAGGTGATAAAAAAACTTTCTTAGGAAGTAATGTAAAACGAAAATAAATTCCTAATCCCCCTGACTAACTGAATGGACCCCCTTCTGGGCCAAGGAGACCTCAGATGAACCTGAAAGACTGAATTCTGGCCATGATAGGAAGGAAGGTGAGACACACCTTGTTATACCCCTTCCCTTTTGGAGTTTAGGCACAAGTGACCAGGATGAGTCGTAAGACTGATGAAATAGACTGATTGTGGCAGTAAGAGTCCCAATTCCAACCTGATTCTGGTGTAGATCACACACTGTCTGAGGGATTCCATCTATGAGACTTTGTCTACGTAATAAAGACCTTGGTTTCCACAACTCCTTTATTTTAGCTAAAGCATTCTTTTCTACTGATGACTTCTTAAGTCTTTAGACAAAGCTTAACTCTTTCAACCAATTGCCAATCAGATAATCTTTGAATCTACCTATGACCTGTAAGCTCTCTCCTGCTTCAAGATCTTGCCTCTTTAAGCTGAACCAATGTGCACTTTCCATGTATTGATTTATGTCTTTGCTTGTAATTCCTGTCTCCCTAAAATGTATAAAACTAAACGGTGACCTGACCACCTCAGGCACACTTTCTCAGGACCTCCTGAGAGTGTACCCCAGGCCATGGTAACTAATATTGGCTCAGAATCAACCTCTTTAAATATTTTACAGAATTTGGCTTTTGGTTACCAATAAGTCCCCACAAATATATGTCCAAGAAGCTTCAATTCCAACACTGCTCACCAAATTCCAAATGCCAATATCTCCCCATCCAATTACCTATTTCATCTTTGAGGTGTAATCTACTCAATAAACTGTATAAGACCAGTGACCAGACCCTTTGCTAACCTGATATTTACTTCAATTTTTCTTTTTCTATGTACTGGAGATTTTTGCTTATAAACTTGCAGTAATAGTTCAAAAATTAATAGTTTTTGACATTGGCTTTTCTGAGAAGAGAAATTGAAAGTGTCACAAAATAAAAAAAAAGATTAAATGAATCATATATAATTGTCCATTTTTTCAATTTTCTAGCAAATAGAGAATCGAAGGATTATGTTCAAAGATTAGTAAAAATTGAAAATAAACTTGTGCTTATACTTTGTTTGCAACATACTAGTTAATTTAACCTGTGACTAGTTATCTCTACTGAAGGTGGATGTATAGTTTCTGGTTTTAAAATTCAAGCAAACTGGAAAATAATCCATCTAATTATACTTTCTTTCCCAAGAAATTTTTAAATGATATGCCAGCTTCCTAATTTGGAGACAAAAGCCTTAATTGACAACGCATTCATTATATATTTTTTTGTATAGTTACAGTATACAAGTTGAGTATCCGTTAGATGAGATGCTTGAGACCAGAAGTGTTTTGGAGTTCAGATTTATTTTTGGATTTTGGAATGTTTCCATACACATAATGAGAGAGTTGGAAAATGGGATTCAAGTCTAATCATAAAATTCACTAATGTTTGATATACACCTTATCTGAATAGCCTGAAGGTAATTTTATACAATATTTTAAATAATTTTATGCCTGAAACAGAGTTTGTGTACACTGGACCATCAGAAAGCAGAAGTGTCACTATTTCAAGTCAGTGCTCAAAAAGTTTCAGATGTTAAGCTGGTGATGCAGTTCCTGCCGGTGATCCGAGTACTTTGGGAAGCCGAGACAGGTGGATCTCTTGAGCCCAGGAGTTTGAGGCCAGCCCACACAACACAGTGAGACCTCGTTTCTACTAATAATTAAAAAATTAGCCAGGTGTGGTGGCGCACACCTGTAGACCCAGGTACTCAGGAGGCTGAGGTAGTAGGATTGTTTGAGACTGGGAGGTTGAGGCTGAACTGAGCCAGGATCTTGCCACCACATTCCAACTTGGGCAACAGAGTGAGACCCTGTCTCAGAAAAAAAGAGTTTCAGATTTTGGAGCATTTCAGATCTTCAGATTAGGGATTTTCAACCTGTACTTACCTTTTAGTCATTGACAAGCATTAATCAATAGGTGGACTCCAGCTAACTCATTTGTTGTATACACATTTTGCCTCTCTACTCAACGAATTCTTGTGCCCTCTTGTGGTGATTTTAATGTGCGGAAGGGAAACAATAGAAATTTTGCAATTCTAGAAAAGTCATTCTGTCAAAAATATGTCAGTCCTGTAGAAATTAGCCAATTTTAGGAAAATGACAAAATTTTTTACTTTTTGTCTGCCTTTGTAGCTATTTTTATGATATAAATACCATATTTGTAATAAGATTAATCTTAATTTGAATAACAATCTGGAATTATCAGAGAAGGGGCGGGCAATAAGTTAATAAACAGTATTGATTGGTAGAAGGAACATTGAAATCCAAGAGCATCAATGTCATCTGGTGGTTCACCATAAGCCATGGAAGACGTCTTAATCTTTCTGAGATCTGGTTTTTCAGCAAAGTAGAATTTAAAAAATATAACTATCTTATGTGGTTATGAAGAACAATAAAATCATTGCTGTATAAGTGCTTTTTAACCTGTAAATTGTTTTGTGAAGCTTATCTTTTATGCATATAAATATTTGAACATTTTAAATTGTTTATATTTTTAATCAATTTTACTCGTGTGATTATATACCAGAAAATGTAACCACTGTAAGGGTAGAGTTATAAGAATTTTGTCAAATATATTCACCCATGTAATCACCTCCTTATGAAGAGACAGAACACATACATCCTCCCAGAAAGTTCCACAGTGCTCCTTTTCCCTCAGTTTCACCAGTCCTGGCAACCAATGATCTGCTCTGTATAATTATAACTGTTCTAGATATTTGTAGCAATATACCCTTTCCATATTTATTTTTTATATGTAAGGCTTCTTTTACTCATTATGATATTTTTGAGATTCATCTATGTTTAACGTTCTATCAGTAGTTGTACATCTTACTTGTCTCAGCATATCACCATATAGATAGACTATAATTTGTTAATCTAATCACTGATGGATATGTAGGATATTTAAGTTTTTGACATTATGAATAAAGTGGCTGTAAATGAATAAAGCGACTATAAATTTGAATATCTAGGTGTGTTAGTTTACTGGTGCTACCGTAACGAAGGACCACAGAGTGAGTGGCTTAAATAATAAACATTGATTTTCTCACGATTCTGAAGGTTAGAAGTACAAGGCCAAGGTGTTGGCGGAGTGGGTCTCTTAAGGAAAAAAGCCTAAAAACTTTGAGTTGGTTTCTCTATGGGAAAATCTTTTCAAGCATCTCTCCTAGCTTCTGGGGGTATGCTGACAATCTCTGGCATTTCCACATTTATTGATAAAATGGATACATGCCAAGGGATGAGAAATACATGTGACAATAATCAGGGGTCTTCTACCTCAGTGAAATTTCTAGGGTCAAGTGGCGTAAAGCATGTTGAGATTTCCTTCTGTGGTGAAGAATAAATTGTTGTACCTTGTTTCCTCTATGCCCAGAAAAGCAGCACAATGTCTAGTGGCCCCTTTGGATCTTGGCAGCAGCGTATTCTTCATTTGGGTGTGTTACTCTAGCCCATTGACTAAGCAACTTGCTAGCTTTGAGTGGGGACTCAGAATAAGAGCAGGCTCTGCAACAGGTCCAGGCTGCTGTGCAAGCTGTTTTGCTACTTGGGCCATAGGATCCAGCAGCTCTAATGGTTCTTGAGGTGTCAGTGGCAGACAGGGATTCTGTTTAGGGCCTTTACCAGGCCCCTCTAGGTGAATCACAGCGGAGATTCTTAGAATTTTGGAGCAAAGTCCTGCCATTTCCTCAGACACCTAAGCTTCTTTTGAAAACTGCACTGGGCTTGCTCCTGGGCCTTATTAAAGATTGAATGCTTAACCATGGGCCACCAAGTTACCACGTGACCTGAGCTGCCCCTCAAAGGGGATGTTGTCTGACCTGTTAAGCTATGAAATGGGGTATGTGCCGAGCACTTCATCGTAAAATGGAAAGCGTACATATGAGATCAGGCTCAGGCAGGTCCTGAAAACACTAGTAAATTACACAGAGAAGTGATCCAAATGTCCGTGGTCCCCACTCATGCTACACTGCCTTACATTGATGGCCTCATGGTGAGTTTCCTATGGTCAATCAACAGGCCCTACAGAAACCTTGGGCCTGGTTCATAGATGGTTTTGCACAATATTCGGGCACTGCCAAAAAATGAACAGCTGCAGCACCATGGCCCTTTCTGGGACATCCATGAATAATAGTGGTGAAGAGAAATCCTCCCTGAGAGTGGAACTTCAAATAGTACATCTGGTTCCTTGCTTTGCCTGGAAACAGAAATGGCCAGATGTGTGATTTTTTTAAATCAATTCATGGGCTGTGGCCAGTGGTTTGGTGGATGGTGAGAGACTTGGAATGAATATGATTGGACAATTGGTGACAAGGAGGTCTGGGAACAAATTATGTGGATGGACCTCTCTTGACAGGCTAAAAATCTGAAGATATTGTGTTATGTGAATGCTCATCAAAGAGTGACGTCAGCAGAGAAACTTTAATAGTCAACAGTGTGTGGATACCAGTCAGCCTCTTTCCCCAGCCACCCCGTCATCACACAGTGGGCTCCTGAACAGTTATGGTGGCAGGGATGGAGATTATGCATAATTTCCATGCTTCAAGGCTGACCTGACTACGGTCACTGTTGATTGCCCAATCTGCCAGCAGCAGAGACAAACATTGAGCCCCTTATATGGCAGCATTCCCCAGGGCAATCAGACAGCTACCAGGTGGCAGGTTGATTACACTGGAACACTTCTGTCATGGAAGGTAGTTCTTACTGAAATAGACACTCTGGATGTGAATTTGCCTTCTCTGCACATTATGGTTCTGCAAAAGTACCATCTGTGGACTTATAGAGTGCCTTATCCACCATGATGTTATTTTACACAGCTTTGCTTCTGATTAAGGAACTCACTTCACAGCAAACAGAATGTGCCGATGAGTTCATGCTCATGAATTATGAATTCACTGGCCTTACCATGTTCCCCATGATCCTGAAGCAGCTGGCTTGTAAGAATAGTGGAATAGCCTTTGGAAGACTCAGTAGCAGTATCAGTTTGGTGGTAAAACCTGAAGGATTGAGACAGGTTCTCTATGATGCTATATAG
Organism: Pongo abelii; assembly: GCF_028885655.2. Taxonomy (NCBI): domain Eukaryota; kingdom Metazoa; phylum Chordata; class Mammalia; order Primates; family Hominidae; genus Pongo; species Pongo abelii. The sequence continues at coordinate 1,389,382 of NC_071985.2, read as the reverse complement.
GCTCTGAATCCATGTCCAATATATGGTGTTTCCAACATAGTGAGGATTCACGGGTCCAGGAACCAAAGAATGGAAATGGGATTTGCATCATTCATTATTACTCTTAGTGATCCACTGACAAACAATTTTTGTCCTCACGATCTTAAGCTCTGCTTGCCTAGGGGTCTTGGTTCCAGAGGGAGGAATGCTTAGGTCAGGAGACAAAACAACATTTCTCTTAAACTGGAAATTAAGATGGCCACCTGGCCATTTTGAGCTCTTTGTTCCTCTGGATCAAAAGGTAAAAAGGGAAATTACTATAGTGGTTGGGGTAATTGATACTGACTAAAAAGGACAAATTGGACTCCTACTCCAATATTACACACAGTACTGTCATGCTCTGTGATTAAAGTCAGGGGAAAACTACAACAACCCAATTCAGACAGGACTATTAATGGCCCAGACCCTTCAAGAATAAAGGTCTGGGTTGACCCACGAGGTGAAGAACTACACCCAGGATGCTTGCAAAGGCAAAGAGAACATAGAATATAAAAGAAGGCAGCTACAACCATGTGACTAGTTACAGAAATGAGGACTGTATTGTTATATTTCTTTTTTGTTTTGTTATGAGTATGTTTGTATAAATGCATATATGTATAGACATATATAAACACTTATATATATATTACATAAGTATTTTATGTATTACATATACATATATGCATATGTATACACACAGTAAGCAAATATCTTTGCTTTCTTTCCTCTCTTATCCTCTTATGATGTAAGATAAGATGTATTACTTTTACATCACAGTATGTAAGTTATGGGATATCAAAGAGAAAATAGCACTTGTTAGTTTCCTTATATGAAGATTCAGTGTGGTTTGAGGAGTTGTGTATGAGTGTCAAGGCTGAACTATAAGAGTTAATTTTATGTGTCAACTTTTCTAGGCTATAGTACCCAGCTAGGTCAAACATCAGTCTAGATGTTGCTGTGAAAGTATATTTTAGATGTGATTAACATTTAAATCTGTAGACCTTGAGTAAAGCAGATTATATCTCCTTCATAAAATATGTAGGCCTCATCCAAACTGTTGAAGACATTAAACAAAGCAATTATCAGTCAAGAATTTTGTATCCAGTGAAACTAAGCATCATAAATGAAGGAAAGATGCAATTTTTTCCAGACAAACAGATGCTGAAAGAATTTGCACTACCAAGCCAGCACTACAAGAACTGCTAAAAGGAACTCTAAATCTTGACACAAATCCTCAAAATACAACAAAATAGAATCTCCTTAAAACATAAATCTCACAGGATCTATAAAACAACTACACAATGGAAAAAAAAGGTATTCAGGCAACAAATAGCACAACGAATAGACTAGTACCTCATATCTCAATAGTAACGTTGAATGTAAATGGCCTAAACGCTCCACTTAAAAGATACAGAATGGTAGAGTGGATAAGAATTCACCAACCAAGTTTCTGCTGTCTTCAGGAGACTCATCTAACACTTAAAAACCCACATAAACTTAAGGTAAAGGAGTGGAAAAAGACATTTCACACAAATGTATACCAAAAGCAAGCAGGAGTAGTTATTCTTATATCATACAAAACAAATTTTAAAGCAACATAATGAAACCCTGTCTCTACCAAAAATACAAAAAAAAAAAAATTAGCTGGGTGTGGTGGTGGGCACCTGTAATCCCAGCTACTCGGGAGGCCAAGGCAGAAGAATCACTTGAACCCAGGAGGTGGAGGTTGCAGTGAGCCAAGATTGCACCATTACCCTCCAGCCTTGGCAACAGAGTGAGACTCTGTCAAAAAAAAAAAAAAAAAAAAAAAAGAAAAGACAAAGAAGGACATTATATAATGATAAAAGGACTTGTCCAACAGGAAAATTTCACAATTCTAAATATATATGCCCCTAACAGTGGAACTCCCAAATTTATAAAACAATTACTAGACCTAAGAAATGAGATACACAGCAACACAATAATAGTGGGGGACCTTAATACTCCACTGACAGCAATAGACAGATCATCAGGATAGAAAGTCAACAAAGAAGCAATGGACTTAAACTATACCCTACGACAAATGGAGTTAACAGATATTTGCAGAACATTCTACCCAACAACCGTAGAATATGCATTCTATTCATCAGCACATGGAACATTCTCCAAGATATACAATATGATAGGCCACAAAACAAGCCTCAGCAAATTTAAGAAATTCAAAATTATGTCAAGTATTCTCTTAGACCACAGTGGAATAAAGCTGGAATTTAACTGTGGGGAAAAGAGAGATCAGATTGTTACTGTGTCTATGTAGAAAAGGAAGACATAAGAAACCCCATTTTGATCTGTACTAAGAAAAATTGTTCTGCTTTGAGATGCTGTTAATCTGTAACTTTAGCCCCAACCCTGTGCTCACAGAAACATGTGCTGTTTTGAATCAAGGTTTAATGGATTTAGGGCTGTGCAGGATGTGCCTTGTTAGCAATATGTTTGCAGGCAGTATGTCTGGTAAAAGTCATCGCCATTCTCCATTCTCGATTAACCAGGGACACAATGCACTGTGGAAAGCCACAGGGACCTCTGCCCAAAAAAGCCTGGGTATTGTCCAAGATTTCCCCCCAGCTGAGACAGCCTGAGATATGGCCTTTTGGGAAAGGAAAGACCTTACATCCCCCAGCCCCACACCTGTGAAGGGTCTGTGCTGAGGAGGAGTAGTGAAAGAGGGAGGCCTTTGTGCAGTTGAGACAAGAGGAAGGTTTCTGTCTCCTGCTCATCCCTAGGAATGGAATGTCTCGGTGTAAAGCCGACCATTTGTTCTATTCTGAGATAGGAGAAAACCGCCCTGTGGCTGGAGGCGAGATATGCTGACAGCAATACTGCTCTGTTACTCTTTGCTACACTGAAATATTTATGTAAAGTGAAACATAATTCTAGCCTACGTGCACATCCAGACACAGTACCTTTCCTTGAACTTATTCATGATACAGATTCCTTTGCTCACATGTTTGCCTGCTGAACTTCTCCCCACCATCACCCTGTTGCCCTGCCACACTCCCCTCACCAAGATAGTAAAAATAGTGATCAATAAATACTGAGGGAACTCAGAGACCAGTGCTGGTGCAGGTCCTCGCACATTGAGCGCCGGTCCCCTGGGCTCACTGTTCTTTCTCTATACTTTGTCTCTGTGTCTTATCTCTTCTCTCAGTCTCTTGTCTCCGCCTGATGAGAAATACCCACAGATGTGGAGGGCCAGGCCCCCTTCATTAACTCCTAAAGGAGCTCTCAAAACCATGAAAATATATAAAAATTAAATAACCTGCTCCTGAATGATTGTTGGGTCAACAATGCAGTCAAGACGGAAATTTAAAAAGTTCTTTGAACTGAAAGATAATAGTGACACAACCTATCAAAACCTCTGGGACACAGCAAAAGCAGTGCTAAGAGGAAAGTTCAGAGCATTAAATGCCTACATTAAAAAGTCTGAGAGAGCACATACAGATAATCTAAGGTCACACCTCACAGAACTGGAGAAACAAAAACAATCCAAACTCAAACTCAGCAGAATAAAAGAAAATAGAAGATGAGAGCAGAACTAAATGAAATTGAAACAAAAAAAAAAAGAAAAATACAAAGATAAATGAGACAAAAATCTGGTTCTTTGAAAAGATAAATAAAATCGATAGACCATTAGTAAGATTAACCAAGAAAAGAAGAGAAAATATCCAATTTAGTTCAATTAGAAATGAAATGGGAGATACTACAACTGATACCACAGAAATACAAAAGACTTTTCAAGGCTACTATGAGCACCTTTACTCATATAAACTAGAAAACCTAGAGGAGATGAGTAAATTCCTGGAAATATACAACCCTCCCAGATTAAACCAGGGAGAAATAGAATCTTGGAACAGACCAATAACAAGCAGTAAGATTGAAATGGTAATTTAAAAATTGTCGAAAAAAGAGTCCAAGACCAGACGAATTCACAGCTGAATTCTATCACACATTCAAAGAAGAATTGGTACCAATCCTATGACACTATTCCACAAGATAAAGAGGGAATCCTCCCTAAGTCATTCTATAAAGACAGTATCACCCTAATAGTAAAACCAGGGAAGGACATAACAAAAAAAGAAAGCTACAGACCAATATCCCTGAAGAACGTAGCTGCAAAAATCCTGAAAAAAAAAAATACTAACAAACTGAATTCAACAACATATCAAAAAGATAATCCACCACGATCAAGTGGGTTTCATACCAGGGAAGCAGGAATGGTTTAACATATGTAAGTCAGTAAATGTGATATGCTACATAAACAGAATTAAAAACAAAAATCACATGATTATCTCAATAGACACAGAAAAAGCATTTGACAAAATCCAGCATCCTTTTATGATTAAAACCCCCAGCAAAATTGGCCTAGAAGGGACATACTTAGTTGTCTAAAAATTGCTTGCCTTGTCATATTTTTGACCTATTTGTATTCTTCCTTTTCCTTTTTCCTATATCTGTCACATATATATTTACAATACAGGTTTTTATTTGTCTCTTACTGATATTTTAAAATGCCATGGTTATTAAATCTTTGCTTTTTGTCTCATAAATATTTCCCACATTTAAAAATTTGTGTTTAATATTTGAAATACAGTTGAAAATTTGCTTTTGTAGGGGAGGAGAAGTTATTTTTATCTACCTTTCTTAGGTTTATTGGTGGGGCTGACTCCGGTAACAAAAGAAAGATTCACAAGACAAACATGAACAAGTTTATTAAAATGTATACTGCATTATACACGAGAGATGCTCAGGGAATGAGTAATTCCCAAAGAGGTGACCTAGGCCTCCAGCTTATGGAGCAGCTTCAAAGAAGAATGGTAAATTTTTAGAGGATAATAAGACAAAGGAAAAGTTTCTGGGGACAGCAAATTTTGGGAAGGCTAATAAACGGCAGATAAAGGCTAGTTGGGAGGGGTTGTTTCATAGATTCCTCTGATGCCATCTCCTGGCTGTTAACTTTTGTCTTTCTTGGTGTGGGGAGGAGGACACAATTGTCTTTTGTACATCTATCTCCTGCTTTTACGCAAACTGAGGAAAGGCAGGTAATGTTTTATTTATCTGCCTCCTCCCAGTTGCACTCAGTTCAAAACAATTTTTATGTTAAAGCAATATATTTTTGTAAGCAATGAGAAAAGGACTCCTTGTTTTATAAATGGTGCTGGGATAGCTGACTAGCCATGTGTAGAAGAATAAAACTGGACTCCTACATTTCACCATACACAAGAAATTAATTCAAGATGAATTATTTACATGAAAGATGCCAAACTGTAAGAATCCTACAAGAAAACCTGGGGAATATTATTCTGGACATCTGCCTTGGGAAGGAATGGATGACTCAGTCCTCCAAAGCAATTGCAACAAAAACAAAAATTACCTAATTAAATTAAAGAGCTTTTGTAAAGCAAAAGGAACAATCAACAGAGAAAACAGACAACCTACAAAATGGGAGAAAACGTTCACAAACTATGCATCTGACAAAGGTCTAATATCCAGAATCTATAAGAAATTTAACTCAATAAGCAAAAAACAAATAACCCCATATAAAAATGTGCAAACGACATGAGCAGACACTTCTCAAAAGAAAACACACAAGTAGCCAACAAATGTGAAAAAACGCTCATCATCACTAATCATCAGAGAAATGCAAATCAAAACCACAGTGAAATACCACAATGGCTATTATTAAAAAGTGAAAAAAAAAAACCAACAAAAAACCAGATGCTGGCAAGGCTTGTGGATAAAACGGAATGCTGTTGGTGGGAATGTCAATTAGTTCTGCCACTGTGAAAAGCAGTTTAGAGATTTCTCAAAGAACTTGAACAGAGCTACCATTTGACACAGCAATCCCATTACTGGGTATATATCCAGAGGAAAAGAAATCGTTCTACCAAAAAGACATATGCACTCATATATTCATTGCAGGACTATTCACCATAACAAAGACATGGAATGGTAGACTGGATAAAGAAACTGTGGTTCCTATATGCCATGGAATACTATGCAGCCATAAAAAATAATGAAGTCATGTTCCTTTGCAGCAAGATGGATGCAACTAGAGGCCTTTAATTAATGCAGGCACAGAAAACTAAACACTGCATGTTCTTACTTATAAGTGGGAGCTAAACAATATGTACACATGAACATAAAGATGGGAACAATAGATGCAGGGACTGCTAGAGGGTAGAGAAAGAGAGAAGGGAAAGGACTGAAAAAGTAACTGCTGGGTATTATGCTCAGTGTCTGGGTGACAGGATCAATCATACACCAAACCTCAGCATCACGAAATATACCCAGGTAAGAAACCTGCACATGCACCCCCTGAAACTAAAATTAATGTTTAAACTATTTTTAAAAAGGGACTTCTTTTTGGATGGCATATTTTGATTTTCTCCACTTTCAGTTTCTTTTTAAAAAAACACGTTTTAATATTTATGCAATTGGTCCTAACAGTTTTTGATTTACATAATTTGATGCTTGCTTGGGACATAACATTTTAGTACATCCATATGTTTATTGTAGATTCAATCTTTAATCAATAAAATTGCCCTGTTTTGTCAGTTTTGTCGTTATCTCAAAATTAAATTATATTGAATTTTTCTAATTTAATTTTTAAAAATGTTTTCTTTTCTTTCTTTAATTGACTGTATTGTTTGTTTCAAACAGGCTGTATAAATTTGAGTTTCGTTTTTTTTTAACCTAGCCTATGACATGCCTTTTTCTGTTAATTGGAGCACTCATCCTTTAAGTGATTAATGTATTTATTTCACTCGTATTTATAATCACCCATGAGCAATCATTGTGTGCCTATACTGACATGATGTTGTCTTACTTCTTTAACCTTATTTTCATTATTTTACTATTTATTCCTTTATTTGTTACTTTAATTTACTTTTTTTTTAGAGACAGAGTCTCACTCTGTTGCCCAGGCTGAAATGCAGTGGCATGATCATAGCTCACTGCAACCTCGAACTCCTGTGAAGTGACACTTCTGCATCAGCCTCTTGAGTAGCTGGGACTACAGGTGCATGGGACCATGGCCAGCTAATTTTTAAATTTTTTTTGTAGAGTCAGTGTCTTGCTATGTTGCGAGGGCTGGTCTTGAACTCCTGGCCTCAAGCTGTCCTCTCACCTTGGCCTCCCAAGTCGCTGGGATTTCTTTTATTATTTAATGTGCCATTGTTGTTCTTTCTTCTTTGCCCTTTTCTTCATAAACTATTTTCTTTTAGCCTTTTAGGGATCCAGTATTTGAGAAGTAATTTAGGCTGGACATTAGTTCTAAATTAAAAAAAATTAACTAAAATGATTAATTCTGAGGCATTGGCCAGAAATTAAAATATTCAACTTTTGAGAAATGATGCAATTAATACTCTTTTCTTTCCTTCCCTCACTCTGTCCTGGGTTTGATGATGAGCTAACTGTTATGCTTTTGACTATTCTAGTATTATTATTTTATTATATCATGCATTCTTAAGGGAAATTTAATCAGTCAAAAGAAAACTCTGAGGCATGCCTACAACTCCATGTGTCTTCCTGTCAGTGTCTGCAGACACACACTTCTGGGTTCCACCTGCTTTGATGGATGCATTTCTCATACTCCTATGGACAGCCAATTCTCCCACTTCTGGCCTACATACATCTCTCTTGCGACTTCAAGGGAATTTTTCCAGGATTGCAATCTCTCTCCGGAATCATTGATTTTTTTCTGTTATAAATAAATTTTCGATGTCGCAGGGAAATAGCACTCAAACATAAATTTAATTTTCTCAGCAAGGCAATTTTACTTCTATAGAATGCATCTCTTGGATGGAGCAATGTCGAGAGTGCACCTGAACAAGGGACGGGAAGGGGTTCTTATCCTTGACGCAGGTAGCCCCTACTGCTGTGTTGTTCCCTTATTGGCTAGGGTTGGACCACACAGTCTAAGCTAACTCAGATTGGCTATTTTAAAGCGAGCAGGGGTATGAGACAGAGTGGCGGGGTGAGCAGTTTGGTGGGAAAGATGGTTACAGAACAGGTAACTAAAGGTGACTTAGGTCAGAGCAGGTGTTCGGGGTGACTCAGGTCAAAGCAGCTAACCAGGATAAGTCAGGATGGAGCAGGTGACCGGGGAACAGATGTGAACTATGGATTAAAACTGGTGGAAAATGTTGTTAATGTTGTTTACTGAAACTATGAGGAAGTTAACCTTTAAAATGGAGGACAAAGACTGAACATACTGACATATTGATTGTTTGAAGAGAAATTTAGAGCTCATCGTATCCAACATTTCTCCTTACTGGATTATTCAATCAATAATTAAAAATCGCCATTTTTATTCTAATGAAGAAACATCCTTATCTACCAGAACTCTCTCCCTAGAGCTCTTCATTTCTGTCCCCCTTTTGTAGCAAAACTCTTCAAGAGTCATGTTTAGTTGCTACTGGAATTCATCTCCTACTAATAACTTTTTTTATTCATATACATTATGGGGTATAAGTGTAATTTTGTTACATGTGTAGATTGCATAGTGGTGAATTCTAGGCTTTTAGAGTATCCATCACCAGAATAATGTACATTGTACTCATTAAGTAATTTCTCATTATCTACCCACTTTCCATCCCACTATTCTTCCCAGTCTCCATTGTTTATCATTCCACACTGTAAATACACATGATGTAGCTCCCATCTATAAGTGAATCTACCATTAACTATTAAACCCGCTTCACCCACACTTCCACCTAAATCCAATGCCCTCATAAGCATTTCCTTTGGCATTGTTGGCTCATGGCTCCTTCCACTTGGAAACTCTTTGCTGAGTTTCTGGGAAACCACATTTGCTTTTAGTGGGTGGGGCAGATGTTTGACTAAAGAATCCACCTTAATTGTTGTCCTCAGGCTCTCTATTCCTCAATTAACTTTGGAAGTTTTAATTTTTCCTAGACAATTGTCCATGTTGATTTAGGTTTAAATATATGGATGTAGAATTATACACACTTATGTTGCTAGAAATAGGTAATAATATTAAAAATACACTTTTATAACCATGAGGGGTTACTCTGTGCCAGTTGTATCGTCACAATGTAACAAAATTTGAAACTAAAGGTAAAAATAATTCAAAAACTCTAGATTTGGAAAATTAGACACACTTGCATATCTGTGGCTTTGAAGGAGTTTATTATGTGTAGATAAGATAATCTGCAGTCAAATGATTACTGCTAAAATCAGAGCAAGGGAGGTCCCAGAAGACAGGAACACATAGGTTAGGATGTGATTTATAATAATGTTTTGTGATCATAAATGCCATAAATGGTGTCACTTACGCAAGTGACTCAGCTTACAATGAAATTGCTGACCCCTCCGAATGATAAGTATGTGTGGTGAACTGAGGTGATGGGATGACACCTGCTGTGGCCACGGACCCCTCAGACCTGACAAGAAAGCGAAGCCAGAAGGCATCTGAGATAATGATCACGGACTCTCCTGCAGGGGGCCATCAAAACTGCCAGGAAAGTGGGCATGGCCGAGACCCTAGACACCTGCAGAGTTTCTGCCCAGGAGAACTCCGAGACCTTCTTCTGCTGCAGTTGTTGGAAGCCCTGTGGGGGGAAAAGAGCATCGAGCGACACCCCCCACCCGCCATGGGTTGATGAAAACCAGACCTGTCCGTTTGTCAGTGGGAGTGCTGGGCTCTGAGCTATGGTGTGGTTCCTTCCTCCTCCCTGTTATCACTGCCTCTGTGTGTTGAATATACCAATATTTGCATGATTGTTGATGTGTGAATATGTAAGCATTTAATTGGACACTAAGTCATCATGAAACCTCAGGCCACCAGTCAGAGTTAGCACAATTAGGCTGATTAGAACTTGTCGAGAGAATATGTCTCCAAGCACACGGAGGGTGTCTATGATTAGGAGGCTCAGGAGGGTCTCCTAGGAAACTGATAGCTGAGCAACGCTGTGTTTGTGTGTGTGTGTGTGTGTGTGTGTGTGCGCGCGCGCAGGTGGGGGCGTGGATTAGGGGAGGATGTGCAGATGGTCTTAGAATTTCTTCTATATGGTTCTTCTAAATGTATAGTTATTTAGACTATACTTGATTTCTCTCAAAGAGAGGGAAATCACATGGCCCCCATCATCTTCTGATCTGGCTTTTGTCTAAAATTATATATCAATATTGTTAGAGGTTATTTTTCTTTATTAGAGTCCGTGTTGTAACTAAGCTTAATTTGCCTATTAATTCAGTGGACTATTATCTTCCTTTTTGATGTGTCGGGACTCATATCTCATATCATAACTCAGAGTTGATATAAAGATTATTTTATGTTGAAGACATTTGAGAATCAGTGGATACTAAAGAAGCCTTCTCAGGCCTGTCTTGTCTGATGCAAAGCAACACATTTTGGGAAATGAGGCTGCCATAAATTTCCTCTTCAGGGAGGGGCTGCTCCTAGGAGGGAGACCAAAGAAAACCTATTGTAAGTTTCCTCTCAGGGGTTGTCTCACGGCCATAAAGACGGGAAGACAGAAAGGCCACTTACACCTACGTGAATAAACATCATCACAAATTTTCTCATCTTTCTTTTGTTCTTCTAAAAACCCATTTGTCTTTGCTAAAGAAACCTGTCATTTACACAGAGATCTTTTCTACCCACCCCAACTTTTCCTTACTAAAATAGGCATATAAGCCCTAGCTAACCATTTAGCAAGCTGGCTACTTCTTGTGTTCTCATACGTATACAAACAAATGTTTTCCTGCTGCTGATCTGTCATTTGTTAAAGGAGAAGAAAGGTTTTTTCTCCCTGAGAAATGCCTTTGATCGGCCTATTTAAATAAGTATATGACTAATAATATGGACCTACTCAAGGCCTCCTAGTATGACTTTTACATTTTCCATACTTTAGTTAGAGTGACTGGGGTTATTGAAGCAGACAGGAGAGTATCTGGAGAAGATGAATCCTGAGCTGAGGTCTGAAAAGTTTTATTGCAAGTGCAGTGATGCCAGGTTCCATTTGATAATCTTATTTGCATGCTGGAAACGTCAATAATGTCTTACTAAATAAAAATGTCAGCCGGGTGCAGTGGCTCATGCCTGTAATCTCAGCACTATGGGAGGCTGAGGCAGGCAGATCACCTGAGGTCAGGAGTTTGAGACCAGCCTGGCCAACATGGTGAAACCCTGTCTCTACTAAAAATACAAAAAAAAAAAAAAAAAAAGCAAAAACTGGGCATGGTGGTGGGCGCCTGTAATCCCAGCTACTTGGGAGGCTGAGGCAGGAGAATCGTTTGAACCCGAGAGGTGGAGGTTGCAGTGAGCCAAGAATGTGCCACTGCACTCCAGCGACACTAATGAAACTCCATCTCAAAAAAAAAAAAAAAAAGAAAAAAGTCAATGAAAAGAATCAAACTCTGTAATATATTTAAAGAGATTTATTCTGAGCCAAATATGAGTGACCATGTCCCATGACACAGCCCTAAGGAGGTCCTGAGAAACATGTCCCCAGGGTGGTCAGGGTATAGCTTGGTTTTATATATTTTAGGGAGGCATAAGACATCAATCAAATACATTTAAGAAATACATTGGTTTAGTTCAGAAAGCGGGACAAGTCAAAGCAAGGGCTTCCAGGCTATAGGTAAATTTAAACATTTTCTGCTTGACAATTGTTTGAGTTGGTCTAAAGACCTGGGATCCATAGAGAGGGAATGTTCAGGTTAAGATAAAAGATTGTGGAGACCAAGGTTCTTTTGAAGTCTCATAGTGGCTGCCCTTAAGAGATAGTAGATGACAAATATTTCCTATTCAGATCTTTAAAAGGTGCTATACTTCAGTTAATCTCTTCAGGATTGGGAGGGCCTGGAAGAAAAAGATCTATCTAGCTATTAACAGATATTCTTTACAGATGCAGATTTTCTCCCACAAAGGACGGCTTTCCAAGGCCATCTCAAGATATGGCACAGAAACATGTTTTTGGGGTAAAATATTTTGATTTTTTTCCTTGTCTCATATTTTTACACCAGAGTCAGACTGGAAAGTAAGCCATGATGTATAGGGTTAAATAAAACCCATCTGATGAGATTTATGGTTTGTAGCACATGACTCCCCAGACCCCTTAAATAAGAATTTGGGTAAGATTAAAAAATAGACTTGAGTCCTCAAAAAGCAGAGTGACAAAAATATCTGCCTTAAAAGCGTCCTTTTCCCTGAGTGATTTCTGACAAACTGTACACAAGATTTAATTGCTTCCTTGGTATCCTTTGCCCCAGTGACCTCTCAGCCAAGTTAATATTCTCTATATTTCTCTTTGTGACTTCCCCACTGTCTGTCTCATTATTTTAGAGAAAAATAAGTTTTTTTTCTTTTTTTTAATAAGCATGTGCATTTGATCTCTCCTGGTGTCTGCTGTTTGACCTCAGGTAAAAGATGCTACCCATTGTATCAATAATGCTCATATGTCTTTCCATGATGATGAGTTTATAAATCTTGTGGTAAAATGCTCTATGGGGAGTAAGGCAATTGCTTGTTTATGGTTCATTTTTAATCAATAAATACTTCTAAAATGAAATGAAATATTCTGTTATTAATCAGATTAAAGTGAAATAAATATGATTGTTTCTTAGTATTTCACCAAATATGTGTCTCTTATGCAAATTGACTAAATAAATAATTTTCATGGATATTAAAAACAGCTATTTCACTTGCTCTTATGTCATGAAAAAAGGGCTAACTTGAAAAGAATTATTTGGATATGATACAAACATTATAAATCACTGTATCCTCTTTCAACATATGAATGTGCTGTTTTGTAAAAAAAAGGAATTCCCTCCTGGCTAACACGGTGAAACACCGTCTCTACTAAAAAAACACAAAAAATTGGCCAGGCATGGTGGCTGGCGCCTGTAGTCCCAGCTACTCGGGAGGCTGAGGCAGGAGAATGGCGTGAACCCAGGAGGCGTAGCTTGTAGTGAGCCGAGGTCGCACCACTGCACTCCAGCCTGGGCGACAGAGCCAGACTCGTCTCAAAAAAAAAACCAAAAGGAATTCCCTTGGCAATAAGGAGCTGGCAGGTGGAACCTTCTGATAAAGCTGCAAGCATGGTGTAACATCTTCAGTTTTCTTAACTAGGTTCAGAATGAAAATCTCTGTAGGTAAATATCTAGGTTAACATGAGACGTTCACTAAGACCTGTTTTAATGTTAACATGAGATTGAGTCAGAACAATGGAAAGACAAGTCTTTTTTAATTTTAATTTTAGTTTTAGAATTAATTAAGTGTAGGGAAATGTGAGGTTTGAGGGTAAGGGCAAGCGGGGTGGTGTGTGTACGTGTGTGTGTGCGAATTTTCTGATTACAGATGATGGTTGATGCTGCTATGGAGATGAGACTGATAGGAAGAATTTTGTAGAGAAGCAAAGGGGGTGAGAATTGGAAAGATGCATAGTTAGGTAAAGGAAGAAAGAGCAGGCATCGATACTCAGTTTTGTCATAGTTAACTCTTCAGTCAGCTCACATTTTAATATAATTTCTTTTTCATATGCAGGACTTGTCTATGGGGCACTTGAAACACATTTATTGTTCTTTTCTTCCAGATGCTTGTAATACGTATGGTAAAGCTAACATAAATATATGTAAATATTCGATATACAAGCCCATATGAGAGAAACGCGAAACAACTGCGTAAAGACAAAATCAAAACAAAACAAAAACTTACAAGCTCACAGAGCAAGCCATACATTGCAACAGTTTTTATCTAAATCTTTTGAGAACTAAGAAGCTTCTGCAGGCTTTGATCTGGGAAGAATCACAATAAGAGCATTTTTAAGATCTTAGTTGCAGTGATAGTCCTGGGACAGGATTATTAGAGACAGGATCAATGAGAAGCAAGATCAAATATGATGGTAAATTTTAAATCAAGGTGTGTGAAAAAGTGGGACTCTCTACGGTTAAGGTGGTCATCACAAAGTGTTACGTGGTTGGCGCCTGGGCTCACCGTGAGACATGTTGAATCCAAGATGGTATTATGATAGACATAGATACAGGCACACTGGAGTGTAGTTTTAAAGTCAAAGCTAACAAAATAAATTGAAGATGTAACCATGGTATCATGGCAAGTAGCAAATTGATGTGATCTGATTGGATGAAAAAGTTGAGAATTATTAACAGAAAATACCCGAAAACGAGTATAAAAAATTGGGCATAGTGGCTCATGCCTGTAATCCCAACACTTTGGGAGGCCAAGGTGGGAGAATTACCTGAGCTCAGGAGTTCAAGATTAGCCTGGGCAACATAGTGAACCCTGCCTCCTCACAAAAAAGAAGAAGAAAGAAGAAAGAAGAAAGAAGAAAGAAGAAAGAAGAAAGAAGAAGCAGCAGCAGCAGCAGCAGCAGCCAGGCATGGTGGTGTGCACCTGTGGTCCCAGATGCCCAGGAGGCTGAGGTGAGAGGATCTCTTAAGCCTGGGAAGTTGAGGCTTCAGTGAGCCATGATCATGCCACTGCACTCTAGCCTGGGTGACAGAGTGAGATTCTGTCAAAAATAATTGAGAAGTGACCCCAGTGGGGAGGAGGAGAAAGAAAAAGCTCAGTATAGAAAAAATAAAATCTTCTAGAGTGAAGGAAGAGCAAAGCATACTTAGAATTCCATAATGGATAGAGTTTAAAGAATAAAATATGGCAATTATCATACTTCCATTACCAAAGTAATGAGGCAGAATGTAAGTGCATCAAGCTAATTGGATTAACTGTTGAGGGATTATTTCTAAGCTTTATGAATTCTGTTTCAGCAAGCCAAAGCACAGAAAACAGATTTGGGATATTGAGCAAAGAAAAAAGTGGTGTACATACATACATTAATGAAGAAATGTAGAGCTGTGGGAAGAAGTGTATCGTAAGCTGCAATTCCATACAACGATGAAATCAGAGAGAGATACTTCAGATTTTATGTGATATTAGAACCATATAACTTTACAGTGTCATTTAGGACATGATAGCAGGAGGTACAGAGAACAACAAGGACAAATAAATTTTAAGAGCATCGTTAATTTTCAAAATAAGGGAAATAATATGCATGTTTGAAGGCAGAGACAAAGAAATGGAAGAGAAGTAAAGATTCCAGATATTGTAAATACACAAAATAAGTGAATGATAAGAGTCCCAGGGAACGTGGAGAAAAGATATTAATGTGGGCATAATAGAAGAACGAGAGCTTAGTTTGAAGTGATGATTCACAGTTTAGAGAGAGAAATGTGCTCTCATTGCATCCTTCAAGGTGGCACCCAAGAAAGATAACGAAGGTATAGATTTTTGTTCAACCTCACATATCTACTCATTCAAACATAGTTATCCATTTCAGAAGCAATGCAATGAAAGGTAATGGCCATTTCCAACATCAGCTCATTCAGTGGGTTTTTCCTGCTGGGTTTCTCCAAGCAGCCTCTGCTAGAGATGGTGCTCTTCATTATCATTGTGATTTTCTACTTGCTGACTTTGCTTGGCAATATGGCCATTATTGTTTTGGCTTGTCTGGATCCCAGGCTCCATACCCCAATGTACCTCTTCCTTAGCCATTTGTCATTGATGGACCTCTGCTACTCTGCCAGCACAGTCCCCCAGCTGCTCTTCAACCTGCAGGGCCCAAGGAAGACTATAACTTATGGTGGCTGTGTTGGTCAACTCTATGTGTCTTTGGCAATGGGTTCCACAGAATGCATCCTTCTTGCAGTCATGGCCTTTGACCGTTATGTTGCTGTATGCTGGCCTTTGCACTATACTATTCTCATGCATCCTTGCATCTGTTTGCAACTGGTGGTTATGATATGGCTGACTGGCTTGTCCAGTTCATTGCTGCAGACTGTGCTCATCACACAGGTTCCCCTTTGTGGAAGAAACATCATAGACCATGTCTTCTGTGAAGTGCCAGTTCTCCTCAGACTGGCTTGTGTGGATACCACCTTCAATCAGATGGAACTCTTCCTGGTGAGTGCATTTTTACTCCTCGTGCCCCTTACTCTCATTCTTATTTCCTATACCTGCATTGCTCAGGCTGTGTGGAAGGTCATCTGAAGGACGTCGAAAAGCCCTGGAGACTTGCTCTTCCCACTTGGTGGTGGTATTTCTCTTGTATGGCACTGCTATGGCCACGTATCTGCAGCCCGGTTCAGCCATCTCCCGGGACCAGAACAAGTTTATGGCTTTATTCTATGGAATTGTTACTCCAACTCTAAATCCTTTCATATATACATTACGTAATAAAGATATGAAAGGGGTACTGTGGAAGATAATGGGGAAAAAGTAAAGAAAAAGAAAGAGTTTGAAAAGATGGTAGAAATGGAAGAATGGAAAATTGCTTAATGGAAATAAACCATGAAATGCTTTTAATTCTGAAAAAAAGGTAATATCCCTTTTATTTTGGAGTCGCATTACTCATATATGAAAATATATTTACCATGTTAACATATTTTTATGTTTTATTTACAATGGCTAGATAATAGAATAGCTAAAGGTTACCTATCTTGATTCTGACAATGCCTAGCTACACAACCATGGCCAACTCACGTAATTTCTATTATTGTCATTATATTAACGAAAATGGGAATGAAAACACCTACCCTGCATTGTGTAGAGGTTATTGTGGAGACAGAGCTAGATAAAGCAATGTTTTGTAGTCTCCAAATGTAAAATTCTGTATAACAATTTCACATACAACTTTTGGGAGTATTCTCCAAATTTTGAGGGACTTCAGAGGCCATCTGGCCTAATACATCCAGTATGAGAATCCCCAGAAAATATTTTTGAATAGTAGTCATTCAAATGTGTTTGAACATGTCCATGACAGAGCAATCTGTTTTTCCCAAATGTTACACATTTGGACAGTTATGTTCATTAAAGTCTTTTTTCTTAGATTAAGCTGGGAATCTGCCTATTTATTATTTTGACCTTGTTGATTTTGGCTTTGGCCTTCAGAGCCAAACAAAATAATATTCCATTTGCCTAAATATTTTGAACATATGAAATAGATTACCATGCAGAACTTCTCTGAATTAGTGCATAATACTTTAAACTATTTTTTAGGTAACATGATGTCAACTATCAACAAAACCTTGACATTTTTCTAAATTAAATTTAACAATTTTAACCTACTTTTACCAATAAATTTTGTTGATCAAGTTGATTTATATAGATATAGTGAGGTGGGCTAGATTTGTCTTTTAAGCTCCATGAATATCTTTTGCTAAAAGTCAACCCAATTTTAAAATGGGGAGGTTATTTTTAAATTAATTCCTTTAGACATTCCTGTCTGATTGTGCAGGAAGGAAAATGTCCATTCTCTTCTTGATAGGCAATAAGATTCTGCATCTTAGTGAACAAGCAGTGGTCACTGTGAATTACATTCCCATCGCACTGGAGTAGCATCATCAAAACCATTCATAGCTCAGAAGACCACCAATGCTACTAAAGGCATGTTCATCATTTCTCCACACAGTATTCTTTGCTTAGCATAGAAATTATTATACCATGTTCACTGAAAATTGACAATAAAATAAGAAAAAGTAATAAATATATAAAGGTTGGTGTTTCCTTCTGCTTGGTTGTTGGAAATGGAAATGAATAATGAGACATCTTTGGTCCCTTTTCTTTCTCAAGTTTCATCTCAAAATTGGTCACTAAGTCCCATGGACATTCCCTCCTAATATCTCTCAGATTAGTTTATCATCATTTCTAATCAAACTTAAGAGATAACGTTATTTGCTTTTATGAATATTTGTTGAATAATTGAATGGTTCAAATTAACAACGATTAGAATTCAGTAAATTGGTTAGGAAGCAATACTTACTACACATATGTAAATACTTATATGGCAACCTGTCTAAAACAGACTCCTTATATACCAGCAATAATGACTTAAAGGCATAACTCATTCAATTAATTATTTTATGATTTTGAATTGTGCATTAATTATTTTTCTCCTTATCTTATAATAATGACTCAGGTTATTGGAAGTGTCATAGTAGCAATGATGGTATGCACACTTCTTATTTTTAGTACTAAGGAATGTGTTCAAGTTTTTCAACTAAATATGGTATTAGAAGTAAATTTTGGCATGTAACTTTTAACAGAAAAAATAACTTCTCTTTCATTTCTGGTTTTCTGAGATTAATGCATCACAAATTGTTACTAAATTCTACCAAATGCTTTGTATTTACTTTGAAAATCATGTGAATTTTTTCTTTTAGGCCATTTTTTCTGATAAATTAATATTTATACTATTGACTCATCTTTGGAAAACTGGAATGGGGCCTATTAGATAATGTTTTAAAAGTAAATGTTTCATTTATAACTTTCAGTTGAGTTAATAAGTGCTCATAATTCTTCTGAACTAGTACTTTTCTCAAAATATAATCCTGATGATAATGAAGTATATCATAGAGGGTTACAGTCTATTGATGAAGATAATCGAAAAGCAATTACAAAGCAAAAGAAAGAGGGGATAGTCTAATGGGGGAATTGCAGGCAATATAGAAAACTGGTAGTATTGAGAAGTTTTCACTAATTCCCAGAGAGCATTTCCTTTTACATAACACCTGAAGGAAGATGGAATAAAATTTTGTGTAAGCAAGAGAAAATCTGAACAACAGTGGTTTAAATATTCATGAGTTAGGTTTCTTAGGCAACAAGCAGGCCAGCAGTGTGGTAGCTCAATGATACCATTAGAAATCATCTAGGTATTTGTCAGATACTTTACATAGATATTTCTCTTAAGTATTAATAGCTGTTTTAGGAATAATATATGATATATTAAAAAAAGAAATAATGTAAGTAAATGGGAAAGTTTTGGCAGATAAAATAAACCATCCTTGTTTATATGAAGTAGGTTCTAATGAAGGTATACCTACCCTTTTGAGTATGAGTGTGGGAATAAAGAAGGGATGATGAGGCACCCAGAGATTAGTCACAGGGGAAAGCATGCTCCCCTTTGATCTGGAAAAAGGAGGGAAGAAAAAATTGTCATCAAAGTTGACATAAATTGAGAGCTGTGAATGGAGATGCCTTGCATGTGTGGTAGAGATGCAGCTGCTGTCAAAGGTGCAGCTGAAGCAAGGAGAAAGCAGTGGGGAAGTATCCTGATGGCTCTTTTACCCCACGTTTTCTGATCTTGTTCTGGTGCCTTGAATCACCTTGAGTTTGGAACTCCAGTTAGAATCCAGCAAGCAATTGCACTGGGGGCGTGCAGTCCACAGGGAGCAGCTTCCCCAACACAGAGCAGAATAAAGAAGAGCAGAGAATAGGTCTGAGGCCAGATGGAATAAAAGAGTTCCCAGGAACCTCCTCTTTCTTTCACCGCCCTCCTGTCACCCCCCTGTCTTTGGCATAAGTCTTCATTTGCAAATGTTTTGCTTTATAATTGGTAAAGACATTTGCATTTGGATGGCCTCTGCTCATGTAGAGGTGAGTACTTTCACCTCTCAAAGTACTGGGACTACAGGTGTGAACCACCACATCCAGCCTGCATTTTCATATGAATTGTAAAATCAACTTTTCAATTTTTAGAAAACAGTCTGCTGTGTTTTGGTTGAGATTGCATTGAATCTATAGAATAATATGAGAAAAATTGACATCTTAACTATATTGAGTTTTCTGGCATATGATCATGGTTTATCTTTCCATTTATATAGGTCTTCTTTAATTTCTCTCCATGTTTCAGTTTTCAAAGCACAGATCTCACACATCTATTTTCGATTTATCTTTATGTATTTTGTACTTAATTTTTGTTTTACTTTTATTATTATTTTTTGAGACGGGGTCTCCCTCTTTGGCCCAGGTTGTAGCGCAGTGGCACAAACACAGCTCACTGCAGCCTCAACCTCCTGGGCTCAAGCAGTCCTCCTGCCTTACCCTCCCAAGTGGCTGGGACCACAGTCGCTTGCCACCACGCCTGGCTAATTTTTTAATAGAGATGAGGGTCTCGCCATGTTGCCCAGGCTCGTCCTTAACTCCTGGCCTCCAGCAATCCTCCTGCCTCAGCCTCTCAAAATGCTGAGATTACGGGCATGAGCCATTGCACCCAACCTATTTTATACTTTTGATGCTATGTTGAATAATATTATTCTTTAATTTCTGAGTGTTTATTGTTAGTATATAGAAATACAATTGATTTTTGTATATTTGAGCCATGAATTATTTAGATATCTGTTATTTAATTCCAAATATTTGGAGATTTTCTAGAGGTCTTTCTGTTGCTGATTGAAAAATAATTAATAGATAATTTTCATTACAGTTTTAGATGTTCTGACTAATTGGGCAAATAGTATGTAATGTTGCATATATCTACACCATACCCATGCATATACCAGCACACATAATTTCCCCTATTATTAACATCTTGCATTAATCTGGTACACTTATTATAATTAATGACCAAATATCAATACTACATTATTAACTATTCTCCATAGTTTTCATTAAGGTTCACATTGAGTTATACAGTTATGTAGGTTTCAACAAATGCATAATGGCATGTGTCCACCATTAAAGTTTCATACAGAATCATTTCCCCACCCTAAAAATCCCCTGTGTTTCACTTCTTCATGCCTCCCCACCCTCTCCATTGATCCCTGGTAACCATTGACCATTTTTTTACTATCTCTTCAGATTGACCTTTTCTGAAATGTTATATGGTTGGAACCATATGGTGTGTAGCCTTTTCAAACTGACCTTCTTCATTTAACAACGTGCGTTTAGGATTCCTCCATGCCTTCTCATGGCTTCATAGCACATTTCTTTCCATTGCTGAATAAAATTTTGTTGTGTGGATGTAGACAGTGTGCTTGTCCATTAAACTGTTGAAGGACATCTAGGTTGTTTCCAGTTTGGGGTAATTATGAATAAAGCTTCTATTAGTATTCGTGGGTAGGCTTTTGTGTGGACTTGTTTTCAGCTCATTTGGATAACTATCTAGGAGTGCAAATGCTGTGTTGTATGGTAAAACTATATTTGGCCAAACTATCTTCAAAAGTGATTGAACTATTTTGCATTTTCACCAACAATGAGTGATAGTTCATTTTGCTTCACAGCCTCCCTGGAATTTTGTCTTTTTTGAAGAACGTTAGCCATTCTAATACATGTATCGTGGTATATCATTGCAATTACTTAATGGCATACAATGTTGAGCATCTTTTCATAAGTTCTTTTCCATCTGTATATCATCTTTGGTGAAGTGTTCAGAACTTTGGATTATTTATTAATTGGGTTGTTTGTTTTCTTGTCACCCCCCCTTTTTAGGGCACAGATATATTTTATCACATTTGTGATTATAAAAAGCTGGGAGAAGCAATGAGGCTTTGCTTGTTGGTACAGAAAGATAAATAACTCTATGACAATTATGGTGATAACAGTTGTATAGTTACAAGGAGAAAAGTCAAGTATTTAGTGTCCTTGGCTAAGAAGTGACTAAAACAAAACCACAAGCTTATACTATATTAAAAGGAATATGGTCTTTAGATGAGATTAGTCCTGAATTCTTCCTCCACTGTTTATTAGCTATGTGAACTTCAGAATGTTGGTAACATTTCTGAGCTTCAGTGTCACATCTGTATAGCAGGGGTATCTATTTCACAAGATTGTTTTAAAAATTAAATGAGATTTTAAAAGGTGAAAAGATTTTAAAGAATCACCTGAGGTCAGGACCTCGAGACCAGCCTGGCCAACACAGTGAAAGCTTGTCTCTACTAAAAATACAAAAATTAGCCAGGCGTGGTCGTATGCGCCTGTAATCCCAGCTACTCGGAAGGCTGAGGCAGAAGAATAGCTTGAACCCAGGAGGCGGAGGTTTCAGCGAGCCGAGGTCGTGCCACTGCACTCCAGACTGGGTGACAGAGCAAGACTCCATCTCAAAAAAAAAAAAGACAAACAAAGAGAAATTGACACTGCATGACTCCTATAAGAGAGAAAGTAAATTTTACCCTCAGTACACTTAAAAACTCCTTATGCAACTATTGTTTGTATAATGCAGTATACATTTGCTTGTATAATTTTTGTATTATACAATATAAATTTGCATATATATTGGTGTTTGTATGTATAACATATATACTTATATATAGTACATGTACATTTATATATACGTAAATTTATTTTACATAATCAAAAAGCAATTATAAAACCATAAAAACTGTTAAAAATAGATGTTAATGCATATTTTTAGAGCTAGATATAAAAACTTTTATTCTAGCTTTGTCCCCAGTGTGCATATGGGAAAATGATTTTCTAGACCATTCTCTAATTAAAACGAAATGGAAATAGTACAAAAACAACAAAAAACCACTATAAAATACATCATAGCTACCATTCAAAAAGAATGAGTAAAAGAAATAATTATTTTACTCAAGCCAAGCTTTTGGTCAAATGATTAACTGTGGCCAATTTATTTATATCTCTATCTCCTTTATTTATGAAAATGATAAAATGACAAAACTTTTGACATTTTCTCAATGTTGTGGTAATATTTTATAAACCAATTGCTTTTCTCCTTTGATTATTGAAATATTAACTATGAATCAGACAAACAACAAAAACTCTTCAGAGGAACTGGGAAGATCTATTAAACATTCTACCCAGAGCACTCTTAATCGCCCTGTTTCTGAGGCTAAAGATGATCGGGTTAGTGAAGGGGGGCACCATGGTGTAAAACATGGCTGTGAGGAGGCTTTGAAGGGTGGATGCATGTGAAACGGGGCTCAAACAAGCAAACAATGAAGAAAGTACAAATAGAATAAAAGTAGCTATCTGTGGGGAACAGGTTGACAGGGCTTTGTTCCTGGCTTCCAAAGAACACATCTGGAGCACAGCTGAAAAAATATTAACATATGAGATGAATAACATGACAGAAAAAAGTAGAACAATGCAAGCACTCACAGAAAGGGCCACAGATTCAGAAAACTGCACATACTGGGATGAGATGCTCATGACTTGAGGTACATCACAGAAATATTGATGGATCACATTAGACTCTATGAAGGGAAGTCTGAATATGGTTCCTGTGTGGATAGCAGAATAGACCAATCCACTGACCCACGAGCCACCTGCTGCCTGAATGCATAGACGCTGAGTCATGGTGAGCCCATAGTGTAGAGGATGGCAAATGGCAACATAGCGGTCATAGGACATGACCACAAGGAAAAAAAACTCAGTGAATCCAAAGAAGATAAACAGAAAAGTTTGAGTGGCACAGGCTGGAAGAGAAATCCATTTTCTGCCTGTCAGAGAATTCACTATTGATTTGGGAATAGTAACTGAAATGTAACCAAAATCTATGAGGGATAAATTGCCTATAAAGAAATACATTGGGAATTGAAGTCGTGGGTCTATCACAATGACAGCAATGGTCAAAAGATTTCCAGCCAGGGCTCCCACATAAATCACTAGGAACAACAGACCTTGCAAGACTTGCAGCTCCTGGGAGCTTGAGATATCCATGAGAATAAATTCTGTGAAGATGGTGAGGTTTCCCATGCCTGCTAAAACGCTGTGGTAATCTGTAGTCAATGGATAAAGTGATAAGAGGAAGTTACAAACAAAATGGAGACAGAGCAGAGCTATCCTCATATGATACACAAATTGTGATCATTGTTTATTGAATTTAAAAACATATACCTCAAATAAAGTCATTATTTAATTTCGTGTTTTTATGGAGTGATAAAAGCATTGAGATATAGGAAAACACAAAAATGCTAACAACATTAAGTAATGTCACTATATCTTAGAAAATTTAGAGTTTTGTCCAATGGGATATTGAAAATACAACTATATCATAAAGTAATGAGCACCAACATAAACAAGACATACCTGAGGACGTGAGGTCTCTGTGAACATCAGTATCTCTCACAAAGACACACGTATAAAGCCCAATACCATTACTCTTCAGTTCTCTTCACTGAGCAGAGAGTTCTTTCTCACTGGTGCATTTTGATTTTAAGCCGCATGAAGAATTGTGCTTTGGGCTTCCATGATTTGCTTTATGATCTCTTCTTGAGGACACTGTTGAACTGATACCTCTGATAAGCTTCACAGGAACTAGTAATTATAGTCTCCTGAAAAGCTGAAGTCCCGTCAATGACTTTTTTCCATAGGTTTTTTTTTTTTTTGGCCAATCCATTGAGATTAATTAGATTAATAATAGTCTGTCTTAAGCTTAGGATAGAAATTTGTTAAATTTGAGAGAGCACAGGTTTTCCGTAATGGTTTCTAGGTCACAGGTGATTCAATGATTAAATAAATTTATCTAAAAATGTGTGCAAATAAACTAAAATAAGAAATAAGTAAAACTGAATCAATGTGCTTAACTCTCATATCTAAACTAAATTAACCAATAGTGTCTGAAACAGTCTCAAAGACACCAACATAAATGCTAACTTATACCATAACTTTGAAGAATGCTAGCCAAAAATGAAACAGGAAAATGACTATTAGGTCATAACTTAAGCTCCTAGTCAAAAGCTTAGAGAAGTCCCTGACCTTTAGCTACTGCTGAAATGCTTTAAGGGAAAGTAGTTAGACAAAATTCTGAGATGATCCTGATGATTCTCACAAATAAATAAAAATAAAATCTTTATGATAAATTCAGGAATAATAAATCTTAAAGTCCTACATCCCAGTGCCTTGTTGGGCAAATATATAAATCAATATGGGGCTGTAGTTTTCTTTTTTTGTGTGCCTTTGTCTGGTTTTGGTACCAGGGTGATGCTGGCTTTGCAGAGTGAGACTGGAAAAATTTTCTCCTTTCCAATTTTTTTAGAATTAATTTGAAAGGGAATGATATTAGTTCTTCTTTAAACATTTTGTAGAATTCAGCAGTAAAACCATTACGTCCTAGGCTTTTCTTTGATGGGAGACTTTTTACTACTAATTCAAACTTCTTACTTATTATTGGTCTGTTCAGATTTCCTAGAGGCCTGATGAACATAGTGCTGAAGTCCTCAGCAAGCTACTAGCAAACCCAATTCAACAGTACCTTAAAAAGTTCATTCTCCATGACCAAATGGGATTTATCCCAGGGATGGAAGGCTGGTTCAACATATGCAAATCAATAAACATGCTATATCACATTAACAGAATCAAGGGGAAAATATATAATTATTTCAATAGACACAGAAAAAGCATTTGATAAAATTCAACATCCTTTGATGATAAAAACTCTCAACAAATTAGATATAGAAGGAACACACCTCAACACACTAAGGCCATATACACGTATACAGGGAAAACTTGAAAGCTTTTTCTCTAAGATCTGGAACAAAACAGGGATGCTCACATTTACCACTTCTGTTTAACATAATGCTGGAAGTCCTAGCCAGAGGAATTAGGCAAAATAAAGAATTAAAGGGCATGCAAACTGGAAAGGAGGAAGTCAAATTGTCCCTGGTTGCATTTCACATGATTATATACATAAAAAACCCTAAAGACTCCACCAAAAAGCTGTTATAACTAATAAAGAAATTTAGTAAAGTTGCAGAATACAAAATCAACATACGAAAATTAGCATTTCTATATGCTAATAGTGAACTATCCAAAAAAGAAATAAAAAAAGCAATCTCATTTACAATAGCTACCAAAAAAAAAAAAAAAGAAAAACCCTTAGGAATAAAGTTAACCAAGGAGGTGAAATATCCCTAAATTAAAAACTAAAACATTGATGAAAGAAATTGAAGAGGACGCAGATAAATAGGAAGACATTTTGTGTTCATGAATTGGAAGAATTAATCTTGTTAAAATGTCCACACTACCCAAGGTAATCTACACATTCAGTGCAATCCCTATTAAAATGCCAATGACATTCTTCACAGAAATAGACAAAAGTCCTAAAATTTATATGGAACCACAAAAGACCCCAGATAGCCAAATCAATCTTGAGCAAAAAGAACAAAACTGGAAGCATCACACTATTTGACTTCAAAATGTGCTAAAAAGCTGTAGGAACCAAAAAAGCATGATATTGGCACAAAATTAAAGACATAAATCAATGAAACAGAGTAGACAATAGAACAATAAAATCGCACACTTACAATGAACTGACTTTTGACAAAGGCACTGAGGATGCATATTGGGAAATGGACAATCTCTTTAACCAATGATGTTGGAGAAACTGGATATCCGAATGCAGAAAAATGAAACTAGACCCCTGTTTTCTCAACATATACAAAAACCAACTCAAAATGAATAAAAAGATTTAAATGTAAGACCTGAAATTCTAAAACTACTAAAAGAAAACATAGGGAAATACTTTAGGACATTGATCTGGACAAGGAATTTTTGGTTAGGAACTAAGAAAGCACAAATAATGAAAGCAAATATAGACAAATGGGATTACATCACACTAAAAAGCATCTGTACAACAACAGAAATAATAAAGAGACAATCTCCAGAATGGGAAAAATATTTGCAAAACTATGCATCTCATAAAGAATATCTAGGATGTATAAGGAATTCAAATAGCTCAATATCAAAGAAGCAAATAATATTAAAAATGAGCAAAGAACTTGAATTGACATTTCTCAAAAGAAGACATACAAATGCCAACAGGTGTATAAAAAATGTTGAAATTATTTTCCTATTTGATACTGATTATAATTAAAATTCCTTGTATATTTCAAGTGATAAGAAAGATTTCAATATATAATGCCTATAAGTTGGTTTTCAATCCAGATTTTTATAGGCTACTTCACAATATTTGAAAGAGAAAATTCTGATTTTAGCAGTGTATTTGAATTGCATGTGAATTGCTTATGTTACTGTGAATGCCAGGCTTCTTAAATCCTATAGATGCCAAGGTGACTATACGATCACTGGTCATGTACAAGGTCAATGATGTTACAAATGAGTGAAAAGCAAACTGTAGGTTCTTAATTTCTCCCAGGCAAACACTAACATGTAGCCAACATGTGGCCAAGAAACCACTAAACACTAAAGCCCATGCTCAATTAGGGTGTATTCCTTCCTAAAAGCTATCTAGCCATCAATCTAGATATCACAACAACTTTTGAATTATTTACTCATTTAAATATTTTACAGGTTTTTTTCTTACATTATATTTGTACCTCATCAAGCTCAATATCACTTCATTCTGAATGAACAGCTGTCAAAAAGTTACATAATTTCCTTAGGTGTCATGACATCCTACTTTTGGTAAGAGCATACCACTATGAGCAAGACTGAATACCCTTGATCTTGGTGTTAAACGCTAGAGGACCAAAATGTATCAAGAAGGAAGAAGGAACGGTTGGTCAAATATAAAACAAATTGCAAGATAATAGAAATAGACTTAACTTTAACCATATCAGCAATCATAAATGTAATTGGTCTGAAGAACTCAAAAGGCAGAGATCGTTAGATTAGATAAAAGATTAAAGACATAAATCAATGAAACAAAGTAGACAATAGAACAATAAAATCGCACACTTACAATGAACTGATTTTTGACGAAGGCACCGAGGATGCATACTGGGAAATAGACAATCTCTTTAACCAATGGTGCTGGAGAAACTGGATATCCGCATACAGAAAAATGAAACTAGCTATATGCTGCCTACCACGAACATACTTTAAATATAAAAATGCAAATCACTTAAAAGGAGCAGGATGAAATAATACATATTATACTAGCATTATGAGAAAAGGTAGAGTTTAGAGAAAATTATGCTAACAGTTAAAGAAGGACATTTTACAATTACAGAAAGTCAACATTGAAAAGGTATCATAACCCCCCCTTGATAATACCTCTAATAATAGAGAGCTTGAATATATACAAATAAAAGACTCATAGAAGTTTAAAGGTAAAGTATAATGAGTAAAGAGGTATGCTAAAAGACAGAAAGTTCTACAATTACAGCCTAAAATTTCAATTACCTCTCTCAATAATTGATACAACAGGTAGACAGTAAGGATGAAATAGACTGCAACAAAACTATCAAGCAACTTATCTTTCATTTATAAAACATTTTGTCCCCAAACAGCAGATTGCATCTTCATTTCAAGTGTACATGGAAGATTTACCTAGATAGATCATGTCCTGGGACATAAAATTGGTCTCAATTAATTTTTAAAAGATTCAAGACATATGAAGCATGTTCTTTCTCAAAACTGGAAATAATCAAGGAACATAAACAAATTTACAAGGAAAAAAACAATCCCATTAAAAAGTGGGCAAAGGACATGAACAGACACTTCTCAAAAGAAGATATTCATGCAGCCAACAAACATGAAAAAAAGCTCAACATCACTGATCATTGGTGAAATGCATATCAAAACCACAATGATATACCATCTCACACCAGTCAGAATGGCGATTATTAAAGTCAAGAAGCAACACATGCTGGGTAGATGGCGGAGAAATGGATGAACACCACATGTTCTCACTTATAAGTGGGAAGTGAGCAAGGAGAACACATGGACACAGGGAGAGGAACAACACAAACTGGGGCTTGTCAGGGGGTTGGGTGGGGGGATGGAGAGCATTAGGAAAAATAGTTAATGCATGCTAGGCTTAATACCTAGGTGATGGGTTGATAGGTGCAGCAAACCACCATGGCACACGTTTACCTATGTAACGAACCTGTGTATCCTGCACAAAACACACACACACAAACACCACCACCACCTTATTTTATATATAATAATTAAACATGGATAATACACCTATATATAAGTAAAAACTAAGTACTCTGGAACTTAAAATTAAAATTAAAATTAAAAAAAACAAAAAACAAAAACAATGCATCTAATTTTTAAAATTTATGTTAAATTGATAAATTTTTTTAGGAGACAAATGAACAAGACTCACTGAAGAAGGCATAGATAATTTAAATACCCCTAATTATAATGAAGATATTGAATTTGTAGTTAATTTAAAAAATTCCCCAAAAGAAAACTCAGTGTGAACATGGTTTCAATGGTGAATTCTATCAAACATTTAAGTATGAAATAGTTCCAATTCCACACAGCCTATTCCAGAAAATTGATGACAAAGGCATACATCCCAACTTGTTTTATGAGGACAGAATTTTCCTGATATTTAGACCAAAGATACTGCTAGAAAAAAAATCTATAGACTCATTGATACCAATAAAAAAATTCTATAAAATATATAAATGAATTCCAAGAAAGGAAACTCTAGAATTTAGGAATAAATAATTGAAACTAAAAACTTAATGAATGAGATTTGTTTCCATCTAAATCAAATTGCAACATGTCTGTTTTGAAGAAATTGGCAAGCTAATTATAAAGTGTATATAAAAAAACCAAAGAAATAAGAATAGTCAAAACAATCTCCAAAAAAATTTTGAAAGCATTCTGTTAGAAGATTGCTACTAATTGCTGTTAATGTTTACTCTAAAGCTATAGTCATTGAGACAGTGTGAACTTTTTATGAAGATAAATGGATACATGCAACAGAAGAAAGAGTGAAGAAATAGGGCTACATATTCATGGACAGTGATGCTTAACAAAGCTTTGAAGAAAATTCAAGGCCAGAAAGGGCAATCTATATATCACACTGGAATAACTATATAAGCAAGCACACACACAGAAACACCACCACCACCTCATTTTATATGAAATAAGTAAACATGGACAATACACCCATATATAAAATTAAAAACTATGAATATTATAGAAGGAAGCATATAGAAATATTTTTATGGGTTAGGCAAAGATGCCAAAACATAAAACTAAGCATTAAACAAAAACTGGACTTCTTTAAAAAAATCTGCTTATGGCAAATTAACCTACAATCAAATGCAAATCAATCAAATTTGCATTTGATTGATAACTAATGATGTATATATTCAGCATCATTAGTAATCAATCAAATATAAATGAAAACCATAATGTTATACTGCTTTGCACACCCCCAAATGGCAAAAAGGAAAACTAAAAACAAAAAAATGCAAAAAACCACACACACAGACACACACACACAAAACAGAGACTGACAACAGCAAACACAGTCAAGGATGTGAAATAGCTATAAATTATTCATCACTTGTTGCAGGATAAAACGATACAAACTTGACAATAGTGTTTATCAGTTTCTTATGAAATCAGACAGATATTGACCTCATGAATCAACAATTGCATCTCAGACATTTAGCAACTTTAGTAGAAATATTTGTTTCCAAAATAATTTTTACATGAATATTTATAGTTTTTTTCTTAGTACCCACGGTGCAAAACCAGTGAAAATGGTAATGAGGAAAAGAACGGAAAACAGATTGCAAAAGATCCACACAATGAAATATTACCCAACAATAAAAAATAAATGATATACCTGCACTCTGATGTTCCTTGCAGCATTATTTACAATAGAAAGTATGTGGAAGCAAACTGTCTATCAAAGGATGAATGAGTAAATAAAATATGATAAATATATACAGTGGAATGCTTTTAAAAAGAAGGAAATTCTCTCATTTGTAGCAGCAGGCCAAACCTGGAAGACACTATGCTAAGAGAAATAAGCCAGGCATAGAAAGACAAATATTGCATGATGTCATTTAAATGTGGAATCTAAAAAAGTTAAATTAATGGAAGTAGAGAATAGAATGATGGTTATCAGAGGCTCAGGGGCAATAGAGGGTGGATGAGAAAAGGGAAGATGTTGGTTAAATGTTGTAAAGTTTCAGTTAGGGGAAAAACGTTTCAGTTAGGGAAAAAACATTTTAGTAATCTCTTGCACAGCAGAGTCACTATAGTTAATAATAATATATTGCATATTTCAAAATTGCAAAGAGTAGATTTTAAATATTCTCACTGCAAAGAAACGATAAGTATATGAGGTGATGGATATGTTAATAAACTTGATGTAAGCATTGTACAATGAATATATATATTATGACATCCCATTGTACCCTATAAATATATACAATGATTATTCGGCAGTTAAAAATGAAATATAATAATAAACTATAGACATTTACAACCATGTGAATGAATCTCTTTTAAAAATTACTTTGAAAGGAAGAAGCCAGACAGAGCAGTTTACATTATATATGTATGCAATTTTATGAAGCCCAAAAATGTGCAAAAATCATCTATGGTGATAGGGAAAAATGTCAGTTGCCTACAGAGTGAAGATTAACTAGAAGAGGAATGTGAGTGAACTTTCTAGAGGATGGAAAAATTTAATGTTTCAATTGGAGTTCTGGTCACATAGGAGTATATATTTTTCAAAACTTGTCAAAATGTACAATGAAAATCCATGCATTTTACCCTTAGGAAACAAACAAGCATGTTCAACCACGCTGAGTTCAGCGCATGGAAACATCGCATGAAGTGAGGCCTCCCATTCTAGATGCTGACCTTGTGAATGAGATGGCTCAGCCAAGGTCTAACTCTAGCTGCGTGAGAGGCGCTGCGGGAGAGCACCTCAAGGCTGCAGTCAACGATGTGCAGAATAAGGAATAGCTGTTATTTTTAGCCACTGTTTGAGGATACTCAGTTACATTTTAATTTGTGTTTGGACCTAAAGTATTTCTGTCTTATCTTACCCTTAGTATATGTAGAATCTATAATGATATTTCTATTTTATTCTTTTTATTGATAATTTCTGAATTGTCTCTTTTTTCTTTCGATATAGTCTTGCTAGAGACATACATTTTAATTTTTTCAAAGAAGCAACTTTCAGTTTCATTAGATTCCTCTGTAGTGTGTACGTCTTCCATTTCATTTTGATTTCTGCTCTTTTCTTTCTTATTGTTCTCTTTTAAAACGACTTTTGCTTTGGTATGTACTTCTTTTCTAGTTTCCTTAGGCAGAAATATGCATAATAGATTTTAAGTCTTTTTTCCCTAATGCAAACATTTTAATCTGCAATCTCACCTCTAAGGACTGCTTTTTGATGCATCCCACAAATTATGTGTTGTACTTTTATCAATAATAAAATATATTCATTGCATTGTGTAATTTTCCTGTGTATTTGTTCCTAGTCTCAAGGTCGATTTAGAAGTGTATTGTCAACTTCTCAAATATTTCGGGATTTTTATACATACCATTTTAAAATATTGATTTGTAATTTAATTTCATTGGGGTCACAGAAGACGCCCTGGATCATTTCAGTCTTCATATGTGTGTATATAAATATGTATATATATATATATATCTTTTTTTTTTTTTTTTTTTTTTGAGACGGAGTCTCGCTCTGTGGCCCAGGCTGGAGTGCAGTGGCGCGATCTCGGCTCACTGCAAGCTGCGCCTCCCGGGTTCACGCCATTCTCCTGCCTCAGCCTCCCAAGTAGCTGGGACTACAGGTGCCCACCACCACGCCCGGCTAATTTTTTTTTGTATTTTTAGTAGAGACGGGGTTTCACAGTGTGAGCCAGGATGGTCTCGATCTCCTGACCTCGTGATCCGCCCGCCTCGGCCTCCCAAACTGCTGGGATTACAGGCGTGAGCCACCGCGCCCGGCCTCAAAATATATTAAAACATTTTATGGGTAAGCCTGTGATCATTCTTGATGAATTTTCTATTTTTACTTTTAAAAACATATATTATGACAATAGTGCATAGTTTTAATGTTTAATTAGGCCAACTTGATTGCCAGTATCTATAATTCCTATATATTTAATGATATTTGTACTGATAATTACTGAAAGAGAGGATGTGAAAATCTCTTTCAGTGTGGATTCATTCGTTTTCCTTGTAGTTTTAGTAGCCTTGTCTTCATAAAGTTTGATGCTCTGTTACATATGTACATAATTTGAAATGTTGTGCCTTCCTTGTGAATGTCTAGTTTCTTGACAATTATCTTGACTATTTTTGTAATGAAATTAATCTTGAAACATATTTGGTCAAAACATTGGCTAGCCCAGCAACTTTTTGCTTCCTATGTGCATAGCATATATTTTTCCATAATTTTTACTTTTTACCTGTGTGTCGATAATGAATCCTTTGAATATACAATAAATTAGGTCTCCTTTTTTTAAAAATCCAGCTTGACTATCTCTGCCTTTATTTGATGCTGTTTAGTCTATTCATACTTAATGAAATTCTTGATTTTGTAGGCTTTAAATGTACTTTTTTTTGCATTTAGTCTGATTCCTTTTGTTCCTCATTTTCTCCTTTTCTATACTCTGTTAATTAGATTGAAAGTCTAATTCCTTTCAATTCCTCTTTATTCCTCTGGTAGTTAATGCATAACACATTTTTAACACCTCCCCACATAACCTATTTTTTTTTTTTGAGACGGAGTCTCACTCTGTCACCCAGGCTGGAGTGCAGTGGCGCAATCTCGGCTCACTGCAAGCTCCGCCTCCCGGGTTCACGCCATTCTCCTGCCTCAGCCTCCCAAGTAGCTGGGACCACAGGCGCCCGCCACCACGCCGGGCTAATTTTTTGTATTTTTAGTAGAGACAGGGTTTCACCATGTTAGCCAGGATGGTCTTGATCTCCTGACCTCCTGATCTTCCTGCCTCTGCCTCCCAAAGTGCTGGGATTACAGGCGTGAGCCACTGCGCTTGGCCCACATAACCTATTTTCTACTTGTTTTTATGCCTCTCAAATACTTAATCAGCGAAATTATTAGGAAGAAATACCTTATTTATTTTATGCATTTTAGCACCTAGCATATCAGTATATAGTATGTGGTTGAAAATATCTGGTAAATGTTTGAATGAATGAATAAATGAATAAATGAGCGGATGAATGATTTCTTAAAAAAACAGGGGAATTTGAAATTTAGTATTGCCACATTTTTACAGAGTAGCAAAACCTCTGAGACTCATACTTTGTAAAGGAGAGTGTTATAAGTGAAACATTCATACTCTGGATTAGAGACTAATGAAGACCTCACCCACAAAGACTTCAGAATTTGGGAGATGGCAAACTATTGGAGGGTATATGGATAAGCGATTCAATGGTAGCTTATTCTGAAAACGATATTGTAAACAAATATTAGGAGCTTACAATTGTCTCCCAGTGAGGGATATTTGAGAAGAACAATCACATACTGTACATTAAATGAAGATAAATTGTAACAGGAAAAGGTGCTCTGGGGGATTTTGATTTTTTATAGCGTCTTTTGGGGTAGAGTCATGTAGCAGTGGCTCCCTCCATCCTAATCAATTCCCCTCATGAAAACGAAAATCATTCTAATTTTTAGCAGCCATTTTATAACATATGAATTATGAAAATTTATAATTATATCTTTACTGGGAGACACTTGTCTTCATGACTTCTTCCATGTTTTCTTCCTCTACAAAGTGTAACTTAATACAATCTTTTTGAAAGGGAGTTCCCTGGTTGTCTTACTTCACACAAACTCACTCTATCTTTATAGCCCCAAGGTTAGAACCTCATCATGCAACCACTAAGATTGGTTGTCATGTGGATTTCACTTTCCACATATTCTACTTTTACGTGTCCAAACAAAAT
Organism: Pongo abelii; assembly: GCF_028885655.2. NCBI lineage: Eukaryota > Metazoa > Chordata > Mammalia > Primates > Hominidae > Pongo > Pongo abelii. Next base: position 1,354,947 of record NC_071985.2, on the reverse strand, counting down.
ATGCTATCTTTAATGGCAGGGACCATGTTTAAAATTCCACTGTGCTATGTGGAATGTCCAGTCCAGTGTTCATTCAAAGATTACTGTGATGATTCCAAGGATCAGTTCTTACAAAATTCCCACACGAACCTCATACTATTTGAAAGTAATGAATTGCTTCAAATGGTTAATTTGAAAAAGCAACAAAGATGCATGAAATATAACGCTGAGAGATAAAGATTTCCTCATAACTTAAAAATACAAACTTCATTTTTATGATAATTATATCAGTATTTCTATTTGTATACATGTTATTTTAGCATTAATAATTATTTTTTATTTTTTTAGCATTAATAATTATTAATCATTAAAATTTTATTATTTTGTGATCTTACAATTACAAATGTATATTTCATACGACTGATCACATTTTAATGTTTATTTGTTTGTTTGTTAATTATGATGATTGTATAGAGATGAATCTTACTGTTCAGGATTGCTTAATGCATTTACCATGCAAGAACTAAAAAAATGTAATCTACCAAACAGACTCAAAGAACTGTGGGAAACCAGACACAGGAAGGAATACTAATAAACAAATGTTGGAGAGAACCATATTTGGAAGTGAGACAGTATGGTAATTTAGAAGCATGATGAAAAGTTAGCTTGTGAAGGTACTGGGAAAAAAGAATTCTGGAGAAGGAAAGCAGCATAAGAATAGAGCAGAGGTGGTGACATGTATTCTGAGCAGCAAACAACACATGTGTGCACATGTATGCACAGATGAGTAAGCATGTGTGCATGCTATGTTGTTGGTGGGACAATAAAAATTCTCAGGATTCTTTGTAGAAAACTACTCCTGGTGTTCTTCTAAACCCTTACACACAGTTTTTGATGAGTAATACATTGAGCCTCACAGGAACCAACTCTTGCACTCCATTCAAACCTTACCCCATTATCAGTATTTGCTCCCAGAGGAGAACTTGCTTGCTAAAAGTCAGAGCTCTAGTAATGAATTCCCAGAAGTTTCCCAAAGTGGAAGAGATGGGCCATAGAAGTGTAGCTCATTCCCAGGTCTTCAGCTGTTTAGCTGCTGGCCTATGTTCCGTGAAGTCAGATTCTGCACTAGAAAGAGATAACGCCATCACCCTAAAACTACCAGTTAAGCATTGCAAAACAAACACAACCACATGGAGATAAGCACACTTCAATAGCCTTAGAGTAAGGAAAACTGACAGTGATACTGCAGATGATTACAAAAAAAAATGTAGTACGTTGTTTTAAAATAAATGCGACCTGGGTATGGTGGCCCACGCCTGTAATCCCAGCACTTTGGGAGACCGAGGCGGGCAGATCACCTGAGGTTGGGAGTTCGAGATCAGCCTGGCTAACAAGGTGAAACCCTATCTCTACTAAATATACAAAATTAGCTGGGTGTGGTGGGGCATGCCTGTAATTCCAGCTACTTGTGGGGCTGGGGCAGGAGAATCGCTTGAACCTGGGAGGCGGAGGTTGCAGTGAGCTGTGGGCTGGGATCGTGCCACTGCACTCCAGCCTGGGGCAACAGAGTGAGGCTCCATCTCCAAAAAAAAAAAAAAAAAAAAAAAAAAACAAAACAAACAAAAAAAACAAACAAAACAAACAAACAAAAAAAACTCCACCGGAATAAATGCCTTAAAATTCAGTGTCTTGAGAACTAGAATTTGATTTTCTAAAGACATATTACAAATTTTTGCAAGGAAAATCTTCCTCGTAACCCTGCTGATAACAGTGTGTTAAGTGTTTTCTTTTTTTAAAAAAATTACATATTCAGAAAATGAAGCTTAAGTGAATTTCATATGTGGTATCAGGGCTCTAACCCTGAACTATGTTGTTTATAAAAAATCCTCATATTCTCTATACTGATAAAAAATGAAAGTCATACCATTTTGAGTAATGGCGAGTACACATTATAGGAAATGATGAAATGTATCATTTAAAAATAGACAAAAATTATGTATAATTAAATTAGGCAGGAAATAATCCAATTCAATTTAAAAAACAAAGGGTGCATGAGGAACTGGGCATCAGGGAAAACTAAAGAAAAGTACCAAGACCCTGCTCCACTTATGAAGAGCAAAAAGAAAAATGCATGCAAACCTTGAGAAGAGTGTGGAGTTCAGCCAAGACTCACGGAATAATTTTCATTGAATTGTTGGTGTTTTTTTCCCACTCTGCCACCTCCATTTGAATTTTCTCTTTTGACATGTACACCTGGTGGATTTTTCTCATTCTTTATGACTCGAATAATCTTCAGGGAGAGGGCTTTCCTGATGGCCCTGCATGTTGCTGGGCTTTTACTCGCCTGCACCGCAGGTAAAGTCAGCATGCACACTTTCTCCTGTGTTAAACTGTGAGGATTCTGGAGGGTGTCACTAGTCCATGCATGGTCCTTGTAGATTTCATGGCTGTCAAAAACACGTGGGAAGTAAAACATGCCATGAGAGAGGATGAAGTTTAAAGTCCTCCATCAAGAAAGGAGAATTCACAGGAAGGTAAAAAGGGTGGGCTTTTCAGACAAAGATTTAAGGCAGAAGGTTACAATTGAGTGGAGAGTTGCAATACATATACCAATTACATGCCTGAGGAATGCATCAGCATTAGTTGAACAATTGCCCAGACTGAATGAAGTGCAGTCACATTTTGGAGACACTGTGTTTGACCAGCTTAGAGATGGATTTACCAGCTTAGACATGGAAAGCTAATTCATGTTCCATAGTACCCATAAAACATCCAGAATTTGAGAGTCATAAAGCCTTTTCCTCTGAAATGGAATTATTTGTTGAATTTGATTATATTTACTAAGCTATAGAAAGAATCTCTGCCATTAGTGAAACACATGTTTCAAAGTAGACATATATTGAGTATGGGTAACTAAAGAGGATGCTATGACATATGGTTAATAAAAAAAAATAAGAACCTGAATAGTATAGGGGCAAGAAATAATGAAATGTGGAGGCCAAGCAAAGTTACAAAGTTGAAAGCCTGCCTGGAAATGTCAATTCCACTTTTATCATTAAATGAAACTTGCTTGTTGTTCGAATTAAATTTCTGAAGTGTAGAAATTTTCAATACCTGTGGTGTAATCCAGTAAAAGTCATGAAGGGCACAGTCACAGTAGAGTGCTGTCAGAGAAGATGACCTAATATATTTGTAGTGATTTTGACATAGAGTTACATGTATTTGTAGCTAATTAAGTTAAATATATGCCATACATATGTCACTAGCCTTAAAGAGAGCATTAGGAGGAGTAAGTTCTAACTACTGGCATCTTAAGATGGTGTCTTCTGCCTTTGGTGCATGATCCATCTCTCCCAGACTCTCCTTATGGCTCTTTTCACCTCCTTGTTTCTCAGGCTGTAAATCAAAGGATTTAGAGCAGGATTGATGATGGCATAGAACAAGGAAATCAGTTTGTCACCCTCAGCTGAGTATAGAGAGTTGGGCCTCATGTACATGAACATTCCTGTCCCATAATAAATGGTCACCACAGTCAGGTGAGAGCTGCAGTTAGAGAAAGCTTTTTTCCTGCCCTCAGCTGAGTTCATCCTCATCACGGCAACCACGATGTGTAGGTAGGAGAGGATAATGAGGAGGAAGGGCAGTAAGAGGATACCAGATGCACCTGTCACCATCATGGTCTCCTGCAGGGATGTGTCACCACAGACCATATGAAGAAGAACAGGTACTTCACAAAATATATGATCGATGACATAAGGGCCACAGAAGGGAGGTGTGGTGATGTAAAGAGGCACCACGGAGGCAAGGAAGCTAATGGTCCAGGCCCCCATAGCCAGCTGCACACAGGCAGACTGGTTCATGATGAGCATGTACCGCAGAGGGTAACAAATGGCCACATAACGGTCTAGAGCCATGACTGCCAAAATCATGCACTCAGCTGCTCCCATGAACAGGGAGATGTAGGTCTGGGCAAGGCAGAATTTGTAAGAGATAATTTTCTTGGAGGCGAGGAGGTTGAAAAACATCTTGGGGACCACAGCTGTGGTGTAAAATATATTGAGAAAGGCCAAGTGACACAGGAAAAAACACATGGGTGTTTGGAGACAGGCATCAATTACCACCAAAATGATAACTGCTGTGTTTCCAAAGAGATTCACCAGGTAAACCAGACAGAAGAGGAAGAAGCGGGGGATCTCAGCCTGGGGGTGACTGGAAAATCCAAGAAGGACTAGCTCTGCGATGGTGCTGGCATTCTCCTGAGCCATCCTGGGGGTCAGCATTAAACCACTGATGTGCACAGAAGAAGAAATGTACTTTGAGGACATAGAATCATGATGATGCCACAAAGACACACTAATTCTTTAACATCACCAAATGCCATTCAGGAGATATATTCAGTCATTCTTTGGACAGAATTACCTCTTTTTGCAAGCCTTCTTCACATTCATACTGAAGATTGGAAAACGCTTCTACATATTGTGATTTAGAAGTTCCTATTCAAATTCTGAAAGTGACCATAAATACAAAAACACAAATATGCACACACAGATTCACATACATGCAATTAAAGGATAAATTATTTTATGTTGCTCTTATACAACATAAAGAGCTAACACGTGCAGTGCGAAATTTTAGTGAGTCATTGGTTTTTATTTTAACAACCTCTTTCTTTATTCATATTATGAGAGTTCATAATAGAATCCTCCAGAATGTGCTAATATTATGATGACTGTAAAATATGAAATAGTCATTTAAAGAAGTCTTACAGGGAGTCAGCGTCTTTAGTGAGTTTGTCAAAGTCATGAGAGGAGTAAGTGGCAGCGATGGATGAGAACCCAGATCCTCTGATCTGCTTCTCCACAGGCTTGCCATCCCTGTGCTTCCACTGCAGAGATGAGAAGCTCATTTTAACGCACACATTTGTTGACTTACAGGGATATGTTATATATGCTTTGGAATTTGGAGAAAAATGAAGGCACCTATTAATTTAAACTCATTTCTGACCTAATTTACACAAAACAGGCAAACACAATATGCAATTTGTATAAGGAATAAGTGAGTCCATTCACTTACTTTTAATCTTCATTTCTTCACTTTTCTTTTTTTTTTTTAAGATGGAGTGTCACTCTGTTGCCCAGGCTGGAGGGCAGTGGCGTGATCTTGGCTCACTGATACCTCCACTTCCTGGGTTCAAGCGACTCTCCTGCCTTAGCCTCCCAAGTAGCTGGAATTACAGGCACCCGCCACCAGGCCCGGCTAATTTTTTTGTATTTTTAGTAGATATGGGGTTTCACCATGTTGGCCAGGCTGGTCACAAACTCCTGACCTTAGGTGATGTGCCCACCTCGGCCTCCCAAAGTGCTGGGATTACAAGCATGAGCCACTGTGCTCAGCCCTTTCATTGCTTCACAATTAAAAAAAAACACATCTTAGGCAGAAATATAGACTCATGTTCTTCCAAATACTGTCTAAGAATTTTTTTTTTTAATTTAACTGTCCATTGTCCTCTCCCCTCAGATATGTGTACATTTCAACCAGGTTTTGCATGACCACACACTCAAACCCCACCATGTACGCCCTCTGGATCCCTCCAAATTATGTGACTTTATGGAAAAGTTATAGCCGGATAACTAATGATAGTAGAACAAGGTAAATGAAGTCTTGGGAATCATTTAATCTAAAATATAATATCAAGAGTCCTGATGATTTATCAGCACATCTAAGAGTTATTGCAAATTTGCTATGTCTGACACTGTTATAAATGTCTTTTTGGATTAATTCTTTCCATTTACACAATAAGCATATGAAATGGGTTCTACTTTTATCCCCACTCTCCTATAAAAAAGTGTGATATAAAGAGTATTCACAGTTCTCAAATACATATCACCAGTTAGTGATGGGGGCCAGAATCCAAATCAAGACAGTATGGTTTTGATTTGTACTCTTAACCCATAGGTTTTCCTGATTATGAGAAACTCAAACCAATCAGCTTAACCCTGAGGACCACAGCAAAATAACCATAACATCAGTTTACTCCTCTGTAACATCATTCTTTAATACTTCCAGGCACTTAGTCACAAATAAAGGCAGATAAATTTCCAGAAATAGCAATATCACATATATTTTTATCCAGCCACATGTCTAAGCATTCCTTTCTCAGAAACCATAAAATATTAATAATAAGTGTTCTCACCTTAACAAAGGAGGAAAACTCAGAAGAACTTGTCCAAGTGAAAGGAAATTACCATTAAGAGATTGCAGTTTTTCCTGAGTGTTGATAAAAGACATTTTTCCGAAGATAAAAAAAAAAAAAAAACTTTAGTCTTCAAGAGAAGGAACCAAAAGAAGACATCAAGATTTATTTTTAATCAGCCAAATTCACCATATTTTATTATTCCAAATTGTCTTGATGTCGTGATTTCACTAATCTCTACAGAAACTACACGGAAAAGGAATCTTCCTGGGCTCTCATCAGAGGAGGAGATGCCTGGGCTCCATTTCTTCTGCCTGGCACTTGAAATGCCTTAATTGTTTCCTCCTTAGAGAACAGGTCAGAGGCTGAGACAAGATTATGCTGAAATAAGTATAAGTCTTTATGTGTTATACAGAGTTCATAGCAGGTTAACATATCTCCATATCCCAAGACATTAACAAACATGAGGTCCCAATCCCTGGAGAATCTTGTTAAGTTTGCATAGATGTTCTGTGTAGGGGATGGAGAGAAAGGAAGACACAAAACACTTAGGTATCACTCAAATGAGAAAAAGCTAACTTTCTAATCCCAGTGAGTGTGTGCTTGCGACTTCTGAATTCCTCCCCTTTGTCTAAACATAGTTATCACAAGGGTGTGAAAGAAAGCTTTCTTTTCACAAACTTTTATCATAAACTTGACTTTCTTCCTATGGCTTACAAATTTTGTACCTTTATTGCATTTGAAATGATGGCAGGCACTGGCATTTTCTTTTCCTTTTAAAAATTATAATAAAAGTAATATGTAATGAATCTCAATTTTATATTTTTATTATTTAAAATATGTAAATGGCAAAGATTGTATATATTCCAGGCATACATAAAATGATTTGATATCATCCATCACCACCCATGCTGTACATTAGATAATAGACACAGTCCTGGCCAACCTTCAGGAAACTTCAGGAAACTTCAGAAAGTTGGTATTTTATATTTATGAGTGGAAATTACATAAACCTTTTTGAAGATGAAATGTTTGAGTAAGAAAAAACTAGATTAAGAAATTAGAGAACTCAAATGTTTGAGTAAGAAAAATCTAGATTAAGAAATTGGAGAACTCATTGACATGCACAGTGCTTATATAATGCAAGGTCCTACGTTAATGTATGGAGAATCATGATGTCTGTCCATAAATACCTGTATATCACAGGATTATGAGCAGAACTTATAAAAATCAATTGATGCATATGAATAAGCCTGAAATAGAACAGAAGAAACTTTGGTTGTATTGGTAGGATGATTCTATTTTGAGGGTGTCTTTTTACTTCTATAACAAAATGCCATAGACTGGGTGATTACAAACCACATGGTACTGGTAAAAGAACAGACATATAGACAAAAGGAACAGGATAGAGAACTCAGAAATAAGGTTGCACATATCAACCATCTGATCTTTGACAAACCTGACAAAAACAAGCAATGGGGAAAGGATTCCCTATTTAATAAATGATGCTGGGAGAACTGGCCAGCCATACGCAGAAAATTGAAACTGGACCCCTTCCTTAAACCATATACAAAAACCAACTAAAGATGGATTAAAGACTTAAATGTAAAACCCAAAACTTTAAAAACCCTAGAAGAAAACCTACACAATACCATTCAGTACATAGGCACGGGCAAATATTTCATGACAAAAATGCCAAAACGAACAGCAACAAAAGCAAAAATTGACAAATGGGATCTAATTAAACTAAATAGCATCTGCACAGCAAAAAAAACTAGCAACAGAGTAAACATACAACTTACAAAAATGGCAGAAAATTTTTGCAATCCATGCATCTGAAAAAGGTCTAATATCCAGCATCTATAAGGAATTTAAACAAATTTACAAGAAAAAGACAACTACATTAAAAAGTGGGCAAAGGACATGAACAGACACTTCTGAAAAGAAGACATTCATGTGGCCAATAATCATGTGAAAACGGTTCAGCATCACTGATCATTAGAGAAATGCAAACCAAAACTGCAATGAGATAACATCTCAAACTAGTCACAATGGCTGTTATTAAAAAGTCAAAAAATAACAGATGCTGGTGAGGTTGTGGAGAAAAAGGAGCAGTTATACACTGTTGGTGGGAGTGTAAATTAGTTCAACCATTGTGGAAGACAGTGCGGTAATTCCTCAAAGACCTAGAGACAGAAATACCATTGGACCCAGAAATCTCGTTACTGGGTATATACCCAAAGGAATATAAATCTTTCTATTATAAAGACACATGCACATGTATGTTTATTGCAGCACCATTTACAATAGCAAAGACATGGAATCAACCCAATGCCCATCAATGGAGAAATTTGATGAATACACTACCACAATTTTTATAGATATATGCTTCCTAATAGGACAATTTTTCATATTTTTAACAAACTCAAATACATTTAGCCTGTTTAGACTCTATAAAAATAAGAAGTCAAAATTACACAAACTTAAACTAGAACTTAGTAATTAATGTTTCAGTACTTTATCATACTTTTAAATCACTAATGAATATCACTGTAATAACATAAGTCTAAATTGCAAGTTATCAAAAATAGGCAGAGAAGTTGGGTTAGAATCTCTAAGTTAATAAAATAACTCTAAGACTGCAAGTTATCAAAAATATTTTGGAAGCTGTTTTCAGCAGACATAACATTAAACAAAACTAGCTATCATCTCAAGCTACCTTTTGCTAATTTTAATTAACATGCATATTAGACATGTATCACAAAAGCAAAAAAAACCTTAAAAGTTTTTGTTTGTTTCTTTTACTGCTGTGCTTGATATACATTATTTCATGGAGATCAAACAATTCACTGTTACTGCATTTTTACTTATTCATCTGTTCTTAGGTTGAATTTATAATTTTAAAAATAATCTTAAATATCTAGTAGTTACAATCTTACCTTAATTGACTAGTAAATCCAAGAGTAATGCTTGTATTATAATTAATGCTGATAACTCAGAACATGTACCCATTTTTATGAAACCAATAATACCAAACTGCTTTATTTATGAAGGATTTACTAAAATCATGTGAATTTGAAAGATATTTGCGTAAGTTTCTATATTCTAGGATATTTAAGAATACTGAATTTATAGAAGTACTGACTTTTCTCTAAGCCAATTTGAACAGAACTTTAAGAGATTTTATAAATTTATTTGGCAATATTATCCAGGTGGAAAAGTATCACACACACATAACATACATACATACACACAGGCATAGAGACCTTGTAGGTTTCCTTCTCGCATTTTAGCCAGGAGACAGGTAAACACAGTAATACAAAACTCACTGGTTTATACGAAGTAGTTGTCTCTTGTCTTTGCCCTTTTCCTATTTTTATGCGAAGTGTGTTTCTAACAGATGGAATAAGTTTAGGTTCCTGCTTTATATGAGGGCTAATGCTTTCCACCAGTATTTATGGAGGAGACATTTCAGATTTTCATTTTCCCTGATATCTGAATGCTGTAGGGATTCCCTGAGTCCTCTGAGAGCTCCTGATAGGAGTAAAGGCCTAGAATTTCAGTTGTCACAGGGAGTTGGGAGGCTGGAGTAGGAAGAGAGAGGTCTGGCAGGGATGGACAGAGGGATGGAAGAGGTCGAGGTGTGAAGGATTCTACATATCAAAGGATTCTAACGAACTGAAGGGAAAATCAATGTGGGTAAAAGGAGGAAGAAGGAGCAGAGGTGATGGAAGGGAGAGGTCTCAGGAGCCAGTATGGGGAAGCCATCAAAGTTCCAAATTATCCTTAGTAAAAATCATGCCACAAGAAACAAAGTGGATGGAGTGCATGCCCTAGTGGTGGGACATATAGTCATCAAGGGTTTGAGAAGAGGAGTTTTTGGTCGACTGAGAAGCCCCCATATTCTTAACTAATGGTACCTCGCAAGCAAAGAAGCCTAGGATTCTAACCCAATTTCTCTGCCTACTCAACAGAGAATCAAAGGACTCTGCCCCAGCATCTGTTTACCTAGGACTCTACCCCAACCTCTAGAGCATGCTCAGAATCTTAAGAGGCTAAATCTGTCCTGACCATGCTTCTACACAGTCACCCAGAGCCCTGACTCAGGAGCCACCCTCACCAAGGGATCCTTGCTCAATCAGTCAGGACCGAAGACAAAGGTTTCAAAGCTGTGTGTCTGGGGTCCTGGAGGAGAGCAGTCCAGGGATCCAGTGATGAATCTGAACCTACATAAGTCATGGCACCATAAGTGTTAAAGCACAAATTTCTCTGACAGGGGTTAAGATGGTAAGGAAGACTTTGTTTACAGCTATTGCAATAGGTATCAAGACCACCACAACAGGGGAGAGATTGGACTCAATTCTAGTACAGCAAAGACAGCTGGGGATGTCCAGACCATGAACAGAGTGAAGGAGTCAATGGATGGAAAATTGCTAAGAGGAGACATCAAGGATAGGGGATCTTGCTAAATCGACCTGATGGGATAGTTGCTGAAGGCAGGCCAGAGTGATCAGATAGCAAAGGTGGGGTACTCTCCCTAAACTGACTTAGCAAAGTTCTTGCAATAACTGGATAGACAGGCAAAAGACAGGGCACCAGGATGAGTAGAAAAAAGGAGTAGAAAAGAGGGCTTGGAGGAGTCTGTTTAAAGTTTGGTCAAGGAGAGAGTCTTTGTCAGGTTCAAGCCCAGTCATTCCTGGACCCACCTCTCCTGTCTTCCTCCAAGCCCGCTGTATGTCTGGCTGTCCATCTAACTTGGGGACTGCAATGCACTACTTTCAGTTAAAATGCTCCAAACACTTGGAACACTCTCTTCTTAAAATCATACATTCAACTCTCAGGTGTTGAGCATTTATTATGTGCCAGGGACTTAGACTTAACCAAGGAATGGAATTAATATAGATACCAACTTTGGTGAGTTTTACATTCTAGCAAGGGAAAACAGAAAGGAGGCAATCACTCTAAAAAATAATTAAACTGTGTGGTATACTATAGGACAAACAAAAGGAAAGATAGGCAAGGACAAGGAGATGGAGTCTGATAGTTATGTGGGAACAGGTGCCACAGTCTTCTTTTTTATTATACTTTAAGTTCTGGGGTACGTGTGCAGAACGTGTAGGTTTGTTACATAGGTATACAGGTGTCATGGTGGTTTGCTGCATCCATCAGCTTGTCATCTACATTAGGTATTTCTCCTAATACTATCCCTCCCTCAGCCCCCCAAACCTGACAGGCCCCAGGGTGTGATGCTTCCCCCACCCCCGTGTCCATGTGTTCTCATTGTTCAACTCCCGCTTAGGAGTGAGAAGATGCAGTGTTTGGTTTTCTGTTCATGTGTTAGTTTGCTGAGAATGATGGTTTCCAGCTTCAACCATGTCCCTGCAAAGGACATGACTTCATCCCTTTTTTATGGCTGCATAGTATTCCATGGTGTATATGTCCCACATTTTCTTTCTCCAGTCTATCATTGATGGGAATTAGGGTTGGTTCCAAGTCTTTGTTATCGTGAACAGTGCTGCAATAAACATATGTGTGCATGTGTCTTTATAGTAGAATAAAGAATATAAATCCTTTGGGTATGTACCCAGTAATGGGAATGCTGGGTCAAATGGTATTTCTGGTTCTAGATCCTTGAGGAATCACACACTGTCTTCCATAATGGTTGAATTAATTTACACTCCCACTAACAGTGTAAAGGCATTCCTATTTCTCCACATCCTCTCCAGCATCTATTGTTTCCTCACTTTTTAATTATCACCATTCTAACTGGCACGAGATGGTATCTCATTGTGGTTTTGATTTGCATTTCTCTAATGACCAGTGATGATGAGCTTTTTTTTCATATGTTTGTTGGCTGCATAAATGTCTTCTTTTGAGGAGTGTCTGTTCATATCCTTGGCACACTTTTTGATGGGGCTGCTTTTTTTCTTGTGAATTTGTTTAAGTTCTTTGTAGATTTGAGATATTTGCCCTTGGTCAGATGGATAGATTGCAAAAGTTTTCTCTCATTCTGTAGGTTGCCTGTTCATTTTTGTTTGCTGTGCAGAAACTCTTTAGTTTAATTAGATCCCATTTGTCAATTTTGGTTTTGTTGCCATTGCTTTTGGTGTATTAGTCATGAAGTCTTTGCCCATGCCTATGTCCTGAATGGTATTGCCTAGGTTTTCTTCTAGGGTTTTTATGATTTTAGGTCTTATGTTTAAGTCTTTAATCCATCTAGAGTTATTTTTTTGTATAAGGTGTAAGGAAGGAATCCAGTTTCAGCTTTCTGCATATATCTAGCCAGTTGTCCCAACACCATTTATTAAATATGGAATCCTTTCCTCATTGCTTGTTCTTGTCAGGTTTGTCAAAGATCGGGTAGTTGTTGATGTGTGGTGTTATTTCTGAGGGGGTCTGTTTTGTTCCATTGGTCTGTATACCTGTTTTGGTACCGGTACCAATACCATGCCGTTTTGGTTACTGTAGCCTTGTAGTATAGTTTGAAGTCAGGTAGCATGATGCCTCCAGCTTTGTTCTTTTTGCTTAGGATTGTCTTGGCTATGTGGGCCCTTTTTTGGTTCCATATGAAATTTAAGGTAGTTTTTTCCCCCAATTCTGTGAAGAAAGTCAGTGGTAGCTTGATGGGGATAGCATTGGATCTATAAATTACTTTGGGCAGTGTGGCCATTTTCATGATCTTGATTTTTCCTATCCATGAGCATGGAATGTTTTTCCATTTGTTTGTGTCCTCTCTTATTTCCTTGAGCAGTGGTTTGTAGTTCTCCTTGAAGAGGTCCTTCACATCCCTCATAAGTTGTGTTCCTAGGTATTTTATTCTCTTTGTAGCAGTTGTAAATGGGAGTTCATTCATGATTTGGCTCTCTGTTTGTCTGTTATTGGTGTATAAGAATGCTTGTAATTTTTGCACATTGATTTTGCATCCTGAGATTTTGCTGAAGTTGCTTATCAAACTTAAGGAGATTTTGGGCTGAGACGATGGGATTTTCTAAACATACAATCATATCAACTGCAAACAGAGACAATTTAAATTCCTCTTTTCCTAATTGAATACCTTTTATTTATTTTTCTTGCCTGATTGCCCTGGCCAGAACTTCCAATACTATGTTGAATAGGAGTGGAGAGAGAGGGCATCCTTGCCTTGTGCCTGTTTTCAAAGGGAATGCTTCCAGTTTTTGCCCATTCAGTATGATATTGGCTGTGAGTTTTTCATTAATAGCTCTTATTATTTTGAGATATGTTCCATCGATATGTCGTTTATTGAGAGTTTTCAGCATGAAGTGTTGTTGAATTTTGTTGAAGGTCTTTTCTCCATCTATTGAGATAATCAGGTGGTTTTTGTCATTGGTTCTGTTGATGTGATGGATTACGTTTATTGATTTGTGTATGTTGAACCAGCCTTGCATCCTAGGGATGAAGCCAACTTGATAATGGTGGATACGCTTTTTGATGTGCTGCTGGATTCGGTTTGCCAGTATTTTATTGAGGATTTTCACATCGATGTTCATCAGGGATATTGGCCTGAAATTTTCTTTTTTTGTTGTGTCTCTGCCAGGTTTACGTATCAGGATGATGCTGACCTCATAAAATGAGTTAGGGAGGATTCCCTCTTTTTCTATTGTTTGCAATAGTTTCAGAAGGAATGGTACCACCTCCTCTTTGTACCTCTGGTAGAATTCAGCTGTGCATCCATCTGGTCCTGGACTTCTTTTGGTTAGTAGGCTATTAATTACTGCCTCAATTTCGGAACTTGTTATTGGTCTATTCAGGGATTTGACTTCTTCCTGGTTTAGTCTTGGGAGGGTGTATGTGTCCAGAAATTTATCCATTTCTTCTAGATTTTCTAGTGTATTTGCATAGAGATGTTTACAGTATTCTCTGATGGTAGTTTGTATTTCTGTGGGATCAGTGGTGATAACACTTTTATCATTTTTTGTGTGTATTTGATTCTTCTCTTTTTTCTTATTAGTCTGGCTAGTGGTCTATCTATGTTGTTGATCTTTTCAAAAACCCAGCTCCTGGATTCATTGATTTTTTTGAAGGCTTTTTCATGTCTCTATCTCCTTCAGTTCTGCTCTGACTTTAGTTATTTCTTTTCTTCTGCTAGCTTTTGAATTTCTTTGCTCTTGCTTCTCTTGCTCTTTTAATTGTGATGTTAGGGTGTCGATTTTAGATCTTTCCTGCTTCTCTTGTGGGCATTTAGTGCTATCAATTTTCCTCTACACACTGCTTTAAATTTGTCCCAGATATTCTGGTACATTGTGTCTTTGTTCTCATTGGTCTCAAAGAACATCTGCCTTCATTTCATTATTTACCCAGTAGTCATTCCGGCATAGGTTGTTCAGTTTCCAGGTAGTTATGTGGTTTTGAGTCAATTTCTTAATATCGAGTTCTAATTTGATTGCACTGTGGTCTGAGAGACTGTTTGTTATGATTTTCATTCTTTTTCATTTGCTGAGGAGTGTTTTACTTCCAATTATGTGGTCGATTTTAGAATAAGTGCTATGTGGTGCTGAGAAGAATGTATATTGTGTTGATTTGGGGTGTAGAGTTCTGTAGATGTCTATTAAGTCTGCTTGGTCCAGTGCTGAGATCAAGTTCTGGATATCCTTGTTAATTTTCTGACTCACTGATCTGTCTAATATTAACAGTGGGGTACTAAACTCTCCCACTATTACAGTGTGGGAGTCTAAGTCTTTTTGTAGGTCTCTAAGAACTTGCTTTATGAATCTGGGTGCTCCTATATTGGGTGCATATATATTTAGGATAGTTAGTTCTTCTTGTTGCATTGATCCCTTTACCATTACGTGATGCCCTTCTTTGTCTCTTTTGATCTTTGTTGGTTTAAAGTCTGTTTTATTAGAGATTAGGATTTCAATTCCTGTTTTTTTTTTTTTGTTTTTTTTTTTTTTGCTTTCCATTTGCTTGGTAAACATTCCTCCATCCCTTTATTTTGAGCCTATGTGTGTCTTTGCACATGAGATGGGTCTCCTGAATACAGCACACTGATGGGTCTTGGTTCTTTATCCAATTTGCCAGTCTGTGTCTTTTAATTGGGGCATTTAGCCCATTTACATTTAAGGTTAATATTGTTATGTGTGAATTTGATCTGCCATTATGATGCTAGCTGGTTATTTTGCCTGTTAGTTGATGCAGTTTTTTCATAGTGTTGATGGTCTTTACAATTTGGTATGTTTTTGCAGTGGCTGGTACCGGTTGTTCCTTTTGATGTTTAGTGCTTCCTTCAGGAGCTCTTGTAAGGCAGGCCTGGCAATGACAAAACCTCTCAGCATTTGCTTGTCTGTAAAGGATTTTATTTCTCCTTCGCTTATGAAGCTTAGTTTGGCTGGATATGAAATTCTGGGTAGAAAATTCTTTTCTTTAAGAATGTTGAATATTGGCCCCTACTCTCTTCTGGCTTGTTTCTGCAGAGAGATATGCTGTTAGTCTAATGGGCTTCCCTTTTTAGGTAACTTGACCTTTCTCTCTGGCTGCCCTTAACATGTTTTCCTTCATTTCAACCTTGGTGAATATAATGATTATGTGTCTTGGAGTTGCTCTTCTCGAGGAGTATCTTTGTGGTGTTCTCTGTATTTCCTGAATTTGAATGTTGGCCTGTCTTGCTAGGTTGGGGAAGTTGTCCTGGATAACATCCTGAAGAGTGTTTTCCAACTGGGTTCCATTCTCCTCATCACTTTCTGCAACACCAATCAAACATGGATTTGGTCTTTTCACATAGTCCCATATTTCTTGGAGGCTTTGTGCATTTCTTTTCACTCTTTTTTCTCTAATGTTGTCTTTTTGCTTTATTTCATTGAGTTCATCTTCAATCTCTGATATTCTTTCTTCTGCTTGATCGATTTGGCTATTGATACTTGTGTATGCTTCACGAAGTTCTCATGCTGTGTTTTTCAGCTCCATCGGGTCATTTATGTTCTTTCCTAAACTGGTTATTCTAGTTAACAATTCGTCTTACCTTTTTTCAAGGTTCTTAGCTTCCTTGAATTGGGTTAGAACATGCTCCTTTAGCTTGGGGGAGTTTGTTATTACCTACTTCTGAAGACTACTTCTGTCAATTCATCACTCATTCTCCATCCAGTTTTGTTCCCTTGCTGGCAAAGAGTTGTGATCCTTTGCAGGAGAAGAGGTTTTCTGGTTTTTAGAATTTTCAGTCTTTTTGTGCTGGTTTATCCCCATCTTCATGGATTTATCTACCATTGGTCTTTGATGTTGGTAACCTTCAGATGGGGTCTCTGAGTGGATGCTCTTTTTGTTGATGTTGATACACTTCCTTTCTGTTTGTTAGTTTTCCTTCTAACAGTCAGACCCCTCTGTTGCAGGTCTGTTGGAGCTTGCTGAGGTCCACTCCAGACGCTGTTTGCCTGGGTATCACCAGCAGAGGCTGAAGAACAGCAAAGACTGCTACCTGTTCCTTCCTCTGGAAGCTTTGTCCCAGAGGGGCATCCACCAGATGGCAGCCGGAGCTCTCCTGTATGAGGTGTCTGTCAGCCCCTACAGGGAGGTGTCTCCCAGTCAGAATGCAGGGGGGTCAGGGACCCACTTGAGGAGGCATTGTGTCCCTTATCAGAGCTTGAAGGCTGTGCTGGGAGATCTGCTGCTCTCTTCAGAGCTGTCAGGCAGGGACGTTTAAGTCTGCTGAAGCTGCGCCCACAGCCGCCCCTTCGCCCAAGTGTCTGTCCCAAGGAGATGGGGGTTTCATCTATAAGTCCCTGACTGGGGCTACTGCCTTTTTTTTTTCAGAGATGTCCAAAGAGGAGGAATCTAGAGAACGCCATAGTCTTAAATAGCATTTTCAGGGTTGACATTGTGCAGTAGGTGAATTTAGGCAAAAGCTTAAAGGAGGTAAGGGAATTGGTCCTAAGCTATTTAGTGGAAGAATGTTCCAGACAGAGAAACATGTGCAAAGTCCCTAGGTAAAAGCTGCCTGGCATGTTCCAAGAACAAGGAAGAGACTGGCATGGCTGGAGGGGAGTGAGTGAGGGCCAGGGAAGTGGAACACGCAGGTGAAGAGGAAGCTGAGTAGCAGATCACCATGGAGGAAACAGGGGCCCACTGCAGGGCTGTCAGGAGTGATGTGATCTGACTGATTATTTTACAGTGCCCTAGCTGCCCTGTAGAAGGTCAAAGGAAGAACTGGGAAGGACCATTGTGGGCTGTTGGAACAATCCTGGCAACAGACAGTGGTGGCTCTGGCTGGCATGGGAGGGTGTGGGAGGGGCTTACCTGAGGCTCTGTGACGGTTTATGTCTCTCTCATGAGGGTGTGTGCATTTCCTCAACACCTGGCAGCAGCAGAATGTTGGATCTATTTAAGATAAATATTAACAGCCTGATTATTATAGCTGTTATGTTATTATTCCAACAATAACCAGTACCCTAATTCTCTTATGCCAGCTCAGTGTCCGACAATTCTGTCCAGTTCTGACACTAGCCGGAGTTAGCACTTACCCCAGGGGTTAAGGGCTCAGTTCCTCAAGACCACCTCCACTTCAGGTGCAGGCCAGAAATGGGGTCCTCAGGCTATTTACACTTCTGCCTAGCTCACTAAAAATGTGAGGGTAGGCAGTTTGTTTCAAACTATGACTCCACCACTCCTGTCCCCAGGTTTGAGAATTTTCTAGAATGGCTCATTCCTCAGGAAAGCGCTTTAGTTACAGTCACAGTTTATCTTAAAGGATACAGTTTAAGAGCAGCCAAATGGAAGAGATGTACAGGTTAAGGGGTGGGTTGGGGATGGAGATTCCCTGCCCTCTCTGGGGGCACCAGCACCTCAATGTATTCCATCCTGGAAGCTCAGCCTCATTGTTTCAGGGGTTTTACTGAAGTTTCATTACATAGGCACGATTGATGGCAATTGGTGATGATTGGACTCAATCTCCAGCCCCAGTCCCCTCCCTGAAGATCAGGGGGTAGGGCTGAGAGTTCAGCCCTCTATTCATGTGGTTGGTTGCCCTGGCCACCAGCTCCCATCTAAAAGCTATGTAAGGGCCATCTAGAGTCACCTCTTAGCATTAACTCAGGTAAGATCAAAAGGGGCTCTTTATGAATAATGAAAGAAACTCCTATCACTCAGGAAATTCCAAGAATTTCAGGTGCCTTTTTGCCAGGAATCAAGGGCAAAGACCAAATAGATAAACATTTTGACCCTAACTTTTGAGACAGGGTCATGCCAGAGCTCAAGCGATCCTCTTGCTTCAGCCTTCCAAGTAGCTGGGACTAAGGTGCATGCACTCATACCTGGGTAATTTTTTTTTTGCATTTTTTGTACAGATGGGGTCTCCCTTTGTTGTCCAGGCTGGTCTTAAATTCCTGGCATCAAGGGTTCCTCCCGCATCAGCTTCCCAAACTGTTGCAATTACAGGTGTGAGCCACTGCATCTGGCCCAAATACATATTTTTGATGATAACACAATGGGAGTATCAAAAATTCAGATGGGAGAGCAGAGTCCAGTGTTCAGAAGAAAAGGCAGATCACTGAAGTCCAAGTGTCTGAAAACCAATCCAGGCAGGGAGGAGTAGGTGGGCAGTTGGAGGGCCAAGAAAACTAGCAGCCTGATGTGGCTGATGAAGGATGAAAGTGGATGTGGGCTTTCAGCCATGAGCAGTTGGCAGTAACTTAGAAGCGGAGCCTGGGTGCGGAGAAGGAGCAAGTGGATTTGCAATTTTTCAACCTCTCCTAGGTTTCAGGAGTTCATAAGTGTAAATAAGTTCATGAATGTCAATGCATAGCTCCATGTCTCCAAATCTTCACTTGCTTGACAAGATCTTAACCCCATGTTTCTCTTGTCTTCTTAAATTCCTCCCCAGCTATTTCTGGGTGTCCTTGGAATGGTGATGTCTCAACATGGGCTTGGGAACACGTTTGCTCCTCTTCTTTCCACTTGAGTCCGGGGGCCTTGCCATGGCTTCTGCACCTGGTGCTCTTTGAAAGACATGATTCCTGTGCACCCAACAGACCCCTGTGAAACAGGAATAAACATGTCTCATAGGATGTCAGTGAAGATTCAATAAGATAGTGTTTATAAAGCACTGAAGATTAAATAAGAATGTTTGATCCCTATTAAAAGCTCAGTTAATGGCTGGTGTTATTATTATTACTGTTCTTATTGTTAGGCACGGTTTTGAATTCCTCACCATCCTAATTGCCACTTAAAATGAACAACTGTCTTTGTGGATATAATTTCAGAGACAGCATGAGGACTAACTTTTTCAAAATATGAACCTAGTGCCTCCCACAGTGGTAGAAATTAAAATCCTGTGTGAAAACACAAATATGCTTGGGAGAGTTACTAGTTGTCAAGAAAGCTCTTTAGTTTCCTTTCTGTGTGAAGAAGCAAGCAGGGCTCAAGGGGCCCTACCAAGGCCATGGAGAATGGTAAGTGCTGCTCACAGCCACCCAGTCTGCGTTTTCCTTTCTAAGAGGTCTAAAGAGGTAGGAGTAAATCAGTTCAGTTTGTAAACACTCACACACACACACACACACACATGAAAATACGCAAGAGGGAGTCCCAGGGCCACTTTGGAGTGAGACCTTCCCCATGAGCAGGAAGGATGTTGAGGAACTAGAGCAGGGCTCAGGCGGGAAGAAGAACCAACAAGGTCATGTGGCAGCTCGATCTGGCGGGGAACTGAGCTCTGCAGTGTGCTTGGGAATATAAACAATGGGGATAGAAAAGAAAAAGAAGATTTCATTAAAAATGTAAAATCAACCAGGAGGGCAGCTCTGTCCTGCTGGGGCATAAAGCCATGGTGGAGGCCCAGGAAAGTCTTGGTGATGGAAAACAGTATCTGGGCATTTGGCAGCAACAGATGACTTAGATAGGTTCCCTTGATTTCAATACTCTCACTTTTATATTGAAATTATGTTATTTGATTTCTCAGCACAAGGACTGTGCAGTTAGCATTTGCTGAACTCCACAGAATTGGGGATGGGGTGGAGAAAAGAGCAGTGCCCATCAGGAGAGGGAGGTAAAGTTGAGATAAAGAAGTTTGAGATGCTCTAGACACCCTTTGCCTACTTCACCTTTTTTTTCTGGCATTAGCCTTGAGCATTAAGACGCAAAGGAAAAGAGAAGGAAAAGGAAGAGGCCTGGAGTGAGGGTAGTGCATGGAGCTCATCCTCATGAAATTCTTCTCTGGTTGCTGCTCCCATGAGGTTATGCGATCCCTGAGCACAGGAACTGTGCTCCTGGGTCCTGATACCAGTGCCCAGCCCATAGTGGGGGCTTCCCATTTTATGATAAGAATAAATGAGCAACTCCCAGATCGGTGACTTGCTCCACCCCACAATAACCCTGGGAGGAGGGTGTGGTCAGTCCAGCTGTGCAGGTGAGAAAGTGAGCCGGGAGCTGTGATTTATCCACACCCTCCCAGCAGCAGTTGTGAGAGCTGGGGTCACACAGTTGATAGGGGAAAAGTGGAGGAGGGAGAGTGGTAGAGAGTGAAGAACAACTTAGGAAAATGAAGGAAAAGCAGAGGAGAAATTAACTGACTGGAAAAATGACAACAGTTGGAAGACACAGGAAAAAGCGACAAGTGCATCAGAGTGTATTTTGGCACTTATTACTCTATCTCATTTTTATACTACTTCCCTTTTTCAACTTAATCAGTTAAGGCACGTCGGTCTGAGGATCTAGTCTTCCCTGAAGAGAACTTGCCAGGCTCTGCGACAGGCTTGGAAGTTGGAGCTCGAGCCCTGGGTTCTCGCAGCTTAGGAGGCGGAGTGGGAGGAGCCGGCCTGGCGGCCGTGGGGGCGGGGCTTCTCCACTAAAGGTTACTGGTCGCTGCTGCCGCCGCGCTCCTCCCCTGGCTACGGCAGAGGCGCGCGCCTGCGTTCTGAGGATCCCGCTGTTGGGCCGCCGGGAACCTCTCAGACTCGCGGAGTGGCCCTGGCGAGGCGCGGGTGTTGGGGGTTCACGAGAGCCTCACGACGCCCGCGACTGGGGACAGAGAACCTGGGCCGGGCTGGGACGAGGCGGCGCGGGAGGGCGCGCTGGGCGGACGCTGGGGCCGCAGAGCCCAACCGCCCTTGTCCTGGATGCCCCTTCGCGGTCCGCGCTGGCGGGCGCCCTCTCCTGAGGGGAACTGAGGCGGGGCGCCTGCCACCATTCGTGATTTTCCGTGACTCACCCTCTCAACAGTGTGTCCCGTCAGCCCCCACTTTCTGGAATTAAGATGATTTTCCATGGGCATTATAGTCAGAGGAGGTTTTCTCTGACACATCTGGAAAAGGCGACTCAATGATTACTCATATTGTTCTATTATGTTATACATTTAACTGGAATACTGGTGAATATCTTTATCTTTTATATCTTGGAAATTTTTCCCATTTTTGAATCAGAAATTTAGGACCAAGAATCTTCTGTCATAGAATCTATTACTTTGAGGAGTGAACTTAAATTAACAGTGCTAAACCGTACATGAACGACTTGGTAGATGAAAACTTTGGAAAATAGGAACATTTCATGTCGTCACATGTATCCTCCAACATTGGGGAAAGTTCAACAGTTGCCTTAAGGCGGGAGTTTAATTGAAGACATTTACTGAAAAGTTACTTATTCTTTTTGAAATTCTCTTCTGATAAACATCCTCCCGGGATAATGAACATCTCCAGGATGTGACAGCCGAGCGTGTGTCCGCGGAGTGCTTGAGCAACGCAGAATGGCTTCGGCGCTGGGTTCCTTAGACCCCGTGCAGACCCTGCTGAGCCCTCAGCATCTGTGAGTGAGTCCCTCAGCGTCACCTTGGCCTCCCGTGTAGCTAGATCAGTCTTCCGACCCCTTGTTCTACTTGCACAGATTTCTGATTAACCTCTTCTGCTCCTCCAGAGATGAGTCAGGGCTCCGTATCAGCTCCCCAGGGCATTTGCTGGCTTCTGACATTTACTTGGAGGACTTTAGGCTGCGAAAGGGCAAAGTTTGCCGTTCTCATCTCTTTTTTGGTGCCTGCCCCCGGGTCTTGACCTTTCTCTGGAGTCTCCTCTCCTGGTTCTTTACCCACCTCTTTGGTTTCTCCTGTGGTTGTCAACGTGTCCCCTAGATGTCACACTCTGAGGCTCAGTTGTGGCTGAGTCTTGCATTGGAAGTGTTTTTGCAGGTGTCTCTGCGAAGTGTGGATATGGGATGGTGAAAGTGGCAGTGTGCATAGAGTGTTTGGGATTAGATGGGCAAGTGGAAGGGCGTCTAGGTAGGACCCCTTTGTCCTGGTGTGAGGTGATGAGGTTCTAGAATGTGCTGTCAAGGTGAAACTAAAAGGAAAGGATAGACAGGAGACTTTGTAAAAGATGAAATTATGGTAGTTTGGTAACAAATGGATGCAGGGACTGGTGGATGGGTGTAGAAGAAGGCAGAAAATCTTGCCAAGGACATTGCAAGTCCTGAATCAGACCAGGAAAATTAAGGTTCAATTAACAGAAATAAGTCCAGAGGGGGAGCTAATTTTGGAGGAAGTGTGGTGATAAATTTGCTTTTCTATATGGTTCAGCTGGTGGAGAGACATCAAGAAGCACTTAGAGAAATACAGGAAATAGAGAGGTGGGTGACCTAAGTCCTACTTCCTATCCTGTCTGTGCATATATAACAAAGGCCAAATGAATTCATGTGTTGAGGTCTGCTTTCCTATTTCTAATAGCAATGGCGTAAAATGAATTCTAGCCAATTCTAAAGTTGCTAGTAGATAGTAATATTCACTAAGTAGCCACAAATCCAGGGCTGTAACTCAAGGGAGAGAGATCAGGACTGGAGATAGAATTTTCACAAGTAACTGATGCATAGCACGTTTCTGTATTTTGGTAAATGTGTTGAGAAGATGATTGCAGTTAAGCAGCTAACTGTTCCAGCTACTATCCAAGGCGTGAATGATTTGTTCTGGAGTAGGTGTGCTGTGTCACTGTAGCATATCTACTACAACAGACATGATATGTTTCCATACATTATCTCATTTAACACTCAGAAGAACTTCAGGAGTAGTTATTACTAGTCCATTTTGCAGAAGCTTACAGATAAGATTCAGAGATGAAGAATCAGGTCTATCTGATTTAAACCCAGGTCTATCTGATTTCAAAGTCTATGGACTTTTTGTTATTTCATACCATAATCTGTCAGGGTGTGAATGGGGGATAAAAGAAAGTTAAACAAAACTCTTGGAAACAGAGAGGAAGGGCTTAAACCATTAAAATTAACTTCAGAAGTCAAGAATGAAGCTTGGGCAGAAAACAAGTAGAGGGCACGGTTCTGTCCCGATTTACAGAGGATGCGTTTGTGACCTTTCTGATGCATTAACTTAGTAATGCTAAGGTGAGCCATCCAAAACGATCACCTGTATATAAGCCACTCTTTCACAGAGGTAGGTTTTTCTTTTCTTTTTTAATTCCCATGCTGCTCAAAACCTTTTAGATTTGAATTATTGGGAAGAATATCTCAGGGTAGGCAGGAAGCCAAAGGGATTGACAGCTGCTTGTCACTTGCTGGTTTTGCTTGGTATGGACTCGGTCAGCAGTAGGGACTTCCTTAGTCCTCAGTCTTTCTAGGTTAACTACCACCCTCTTGGTCCTTGTTTCTGTTTTGCTTTTCCTGGCCTGGACGTGGAATTTTGTAAGTGCCACACATTATTTCCTGTCCCATGACCATACTGAAGCTATAAATTATAGTTTTGTTCCTTCCTGATCCTTTTCCTTCCACACCAAATGTGTTTGTGCCTCAAACCAGGAAGTTGGAAATGTTATTTAACTTTCCTGCATTTTAATTGGTCACAAATCTCTCCCCTTACACACACGTCCCCAACTTTTGAGGAGTCTTGAGAATCTCCTTAATGTCCTTGACAGTTGGTCAATGAAAGACATGTTGGGAGATCCAGATTGCAATTAATATTGTATTGTTTGCTTAAGAATTTGAAGAGTTATTGCTTCATAGTAAATGAAGATGAGCATATTGAGGTTTATAAGGGAGATTGAGGTTCACTTGGCCAGAGATCCAGATGTTCACTTTATTTTATAATCATCCTTTTTAAAAAACAAAATAGACTGACATGGGCAACTTTCAAGATTTCATATGGCACATTGCATGTAGGGATAAACAGTACCAACATTACTTTGCTTGGAGTGCTTCGGGATCCAGGAATGGGGAAGCCTAAGCAAAACCCCCAAATCTTGGCAAGCTCAGGAGGAGGGAGCAGATAGCGCTGCTGGGGTGATCTGTGCTGCTTGAATGCTCTTTTGGAGAATCACTTCCCTGTAGATAGGCCACAGATTACAGTTTACCAAAAGCATTGACTGTGAGACCCACATAGCTGGTTTCCATTAATATGGTTTTGCTCTGGGTCTTCTTCAAGTCCTCTTTGTTTGTTTGTTTGTTTTTTCTTTTTTCTTTTTTTTTTTTTTGAGACAGAGTTTTGCTCTTGTTGCTCAGGCTGGAGTGCAATGGCATGATCTTGGTTCACTGCAACCTCTGCCTCCAGGGTTCAAGCGATTCTCCTGCCTCCGCCTCCCGAGTACCTGGGATTACAGGCGCCTGCCAGCACGCTTGGCCAATTTTGTATTTTTAGTAGAGACGGGATTTCACCATGTTGGCCAGGCTGGTCTCGAACTCCTGACCACAGGTCATCCACCTGCCTTGGCCTCCCAAAGTGCTGGGATTACAGGCATGAACCACCGTGCCCAGCCTCAAGTCCTCTTTTAAATGTGGAAACTTCTTCCTGCATTACACAGTTCTTTGCTCACTCTCTTCCTGCCTCCCTTCCTTTCACTATACCTTAGCTATACTGAATTGGACATATAATTCTTAGCTCATGCATGGCTTTCTTTTAATAATTAAATAGCTAAACAATAGCATGATCATATATGATGATATCACCCAACCAGAGAATAACAACATGGTCCGTATTTACCTCTGTACATTTTCTCTGCAGCCTGTATGCCTGTCTTACCTCTTTATGCTGATTGTTCTGTTGCCTTTTTTGTAGTTTTCATAGTTTTGTCAGTGTGCATGTATTTATATGTTTATGTATATATGTGTTTATATGTGTTTATATGTATATATGTGTTTATGTATATATGTGTTGTTTGTGTATATATGTTCACATGTATGTGTAGCCTAAATATAGCACCTAAACAATAGTCTATTTACTTTTAGTCATTTATGAACTTCATAAGAAGCTTATTATTCTGTATAGAGCAACTTGGAGCTAGCTTATTTCACTCAGTATGTTATTAATATCTAACTGTGTGTACAGTTTAATTTGTTTTTCCTTGCTGCCTATTATTCCACTTGATTATGTCACATAATTTGGGTCGTTTGTAAATTTTTGTTGTGAGCAACAGTCCTCATATGAATCTTCTTATCCATGTTTGTGAAGCACCTGTGCAAGGCATCAACTAGTTCTAAGAGGTTTGCTTTAAAGTTTAGTGGGAATATGTACATGAAAGTGAGAACTGGCCGGGAGCGGTGGCTTATGCCTGTAATCCCAGCACTTTGGGAGGCCAAGGCAGGTGGATCATGAGGTCAGGAGATCAAGACAATCCTGGCCAACATGGTGAAACCCTGTCTGTACTAAAAATACAAAAATTAGCTGGGCGTGGTAGCAGACACCTGTAATCCCAGCCACTTGGGAGGCTGAGGCAGGAGAATTGCTTGAACCCGGGAAATGGAGGTTGCAGTGAGCCGAGATTGCACCACTGCACTCCAGCCTGGCGATAGAGCAAGACTCCGTCTCAAAAAAAAAAAAAAAAGTGAGAACTGTAGCAGCGTGCTCAGATGTGTGATTCAGAAGTGAAGCTAGAATGAAGATGATGTAGAGAAAGCAAGGAGGCCAGATGGGAGATTGTTACAAAGCCAGGAGATGTTGAGAGTTAGTATGATTGGAAATGGAGAAGAGCAAGTTAGATTTGAGGGAGATTGGAGGATGGACATGCTGGGGGCTAGAGGTTAATGGCATATGTGACTGAGAGAGAGAGATTTTCCTCATGCTTTCCAGCTGAAGTGCCTAGGTAGATGGTGATACTATTACATGAGGTACAGAATAGAGATGAGAGATAAGTATGGGAAGGGAAGCCAACCTTGGAGAGGATTAGTGTGAGTTGGGTGGTAGTTGGAAATGTAGAATTTTTGGAATGGTGAAGGATGTCCTTTACACCCTGTCAAGGAAGTGTAGGTTAGAAAGGTGGTCCTTCAGGTGAGATTTTGAGTCATGTTCTGCAGACTGTTGACTTGTAAGAGGTCAGTCCATAGGAACACACAGGAATGGACACTGATGGGGAGAAGGTTGATCTGGCTTATTGACCATAGTTTTCAAAAAAGGCACTCGATTGCACTGCTCCTGTGGATCACAGTAACACATGTGGTACCCTGCCTTTATGTGAAACAGAAGAATCTCCAAAGGAAAGCAGACATCAAGGTCTTTTTCTGGAAAGTCATTTCAGGGAAGTTATAGACCAAAGCAGCTCAGAGATGGGAAGCCTCACTTGTCCCTTTCTTCTACATTACTCCCCTTTTTAAATAGCCACCTCTGTGGCAGTGTGTTCCAAAGTATACATCTAGTAATGCCTTCCTACAGGATGATCTTTGAAAATAAATGAAAAAAATGCTGCTAAAATGTGGGAAATACTATTTAGTATAATCCTTTCTAAGAAAGTTGCTATACATATTAATATGTTAAATGTCCTAAAAACTAAATTATTCCACCACTTTTTTTGTTCTCTAATATCTGTAGAGGTCTCAGAGAAAGCTCTGTTATGAGTGATATACTTTAGAAATGGAAAGAATGTTTTGTTTATGTTAATTATCCTGATTCATCATTAAAATTTAAATTATGTTAAAAATGTGTATTTTTATCTATTTGTAATTATTTAAGAAAAAAATCTTTGATCTTTCAATTAAAAAATATTTTTGGACTGGCCGGGCGCGGTGACTCACGCCTGTAATCCCAGCACTTTGGGAGGCCGAGGTGGGTGGATCACAAGGTCAGGAGATTGAGACCATCCTGGCTAACATGGTGAAATCCCGTCTCTACTAAAAATACAAAAAAATTAGCCGGGTGTGGTGGCGGGCGCCTGTAGTCCCAGCTACTCAGGAGGCTGAGGCAGGAGGATGGCATGAATCCAGGAGGTGGAGCTTGCAATGAGCCGATATCGCGCCACTGCACTCCAGCCTGGGTGACAGAGGGAGACTCCGTCTCAAAAAAAAAAAAAAAAAAATCTGGACTAAATTTCTGTTCTCTGGAATATTTGCTTCTCCTGAGCAAGTTTCTTCCCAGTAAGAACAGTTAATAAGCATTACTTCTTGAGTGAAAAGAATTTTGAGGTAAAGTTTTGAATTGACAGTATTAGAGACAATATTATTTTTTATACATTTTCCTTTCTTTTTCTTTCAGTTATCTGGATTAGAGATCTGATTTCCAAAAGTTGTCATGTTTTTGTAAACCTTCAATCAAAAGGCTTAAAAGGAGAAGGTATAATTTTAACTTTACCAGGAGTATATGCTGTATTTACTTGCATAAAGACAGAAAAGAGCCCTGGTTTCTCTGTGTCACTTGCTGTCGTTTATAAGCTTTGGCTGGAGGGGAGCAATGTCAAGGTGCATGGCAGCTGGTGTTAGAGCCTCTGTTCAGTGAGCTATCCCAGAATGCAGGGATGTATTTAGTTTGTCATGATTGGGTCAGGTGGAGCAGGCATGCTTCTCAGAACTTGATGAAAGTTTGGAATACACAGAAACTGAGCTCACCATCTGCCAGGGATATGTCTACCTTATCTCTGATTTTTATGCCCCTTCAACATGTCTAAAACTGTTTGATATCAGAGAGGCCAATGGAATCAATGTGTAATTCCTCACTGTTATTTGTGGACTACTGAGGACAGCCACAAGCTTTTCTAGGATCCTGGTGCTCTGCTTAAAAATAAAAAAATTTAATATGATTTAAAATAAAGACAACAACAACAGTGGCCTTTGGGCCCTCCCATAAGTACAGATAACAAGTAGTTGGGTAGAGTGACCATAATAAATACCCATCTCACTAAGCCTTAGTATTCATCTTGCTACACTTTGACACAGAAGTTCTGGCATCTCATACTCATTTACTATAGGCCTCCTTTAAGTCCAGATTTCAATTAGTCAACATAGAAGACTATGAATGCTCTTTCCAGACACTTAAACCAACATATTAAGTTATAAATCCTTCAGGGGTATACCCATGGTAATGAATATTACCATATTTAGTCTTATATTACATCCTCTTTTGTCTAAAAGCCATAGAATGTACATTCATAGTTGTTCCTCAGACTTCTGCCAAGAAAAATGTCAAGACCTACAGCTCTCTTAGTACATGAGCCATATTCCTCGGTGCATGTTCTCTACTTCTCCTTCTCTGCGAAGCTGGATCTCAATCTCCTATGCTTTAGAGGAAGTGAAAGATGCTGGCAAACTTACCCAGTTGAAGCCATTGAAAAGACTTATGTATAGATTTGCTGATTGTCTCAAATCAGGATGGGGGGTATGAAATTCTTACACCCAAAAGTAGTGTTCAGTGTTTTCAGTTTCAAAGTTGTCACTCTTGTCTTTGTTTATACAACTGTCTGCAACCCATTTCTCAGGATCACACTACTCCCAATCCATGTCTTTCCTGTAGCACAAGAGAACTTGGATGGTCACATATTCAATTGGTAATGTAACTCTGTATCCTTCCAAATTAATCTAGGCTTATCAGTCTAAAGTTATTATAAAGTTATAAAGGCAAGCAAACCAATTCAAGAACCATTTTGATGTGTTGTTTTGTGAGGTTCTTAGGGTCTCTATTGGAGAATTAATTGGGAGCTGGTAGAAAACAGATGGCCTGCTCAAAGGAGTTGAGAAGAGATTTTAGTGAAAGAACTATTTACACATTGTTATTAAGGTTAAGAGATCCAACAAGCAATAATGTCACATAATAGAATTAACAAGATGAAATCTGAATGGGTAAGAAGAAAGAGTGGTTTTATTGACTGACAATGGTAGCTGTGAACTTAGGCAAAGGAGGAGGGCAATTGCCAGACCATAGGCTGGCAGGAAGAAGTAGAGTTAAGTACTCTGACCTCTCCTTCCACCCTCCAATATTCTGATGATATATGAAAAACAGCAACAACAAGACAGCTTTGTGATGGGGGGACAAAGAAAAAGCATCGGTTATTACCCAACAACTTTAACTCAAAATGTGATTGCTTTATTCTGACAGATACAGTTCCCAGAGATATTCTCTTGAGGTAGTCTAGTTTCTCTCATTTGACAATCACTTGGCCTCCCAATGAGAGTTCTTAAAAATTATAATAGGGCTATGTGAAAGGCACAGGGGCTGAGCAGTTGTGTAAATAGTCTCTCACAGAATACAAAAGACCGGGGAAGAGGGATTTGAAAGCAGCTTTGTTTTCTTTACTTGGCAACTTCCTGGAGCTTGGATCCCTGCCAGTTAAACCTCTGCTCTGGGTGTGCCAGGGGACTTGTTAGAGTGCTACAATATACCAGTTAAAAAGTTTTAATTAAATAGAGGAAATGACAAGCACTGGCACCTGCAGTTGGGATCCCAGGAGGAGAAGAACTTGTTATAATATCCTTTGGGTTTCTAACTTAGCTCTCCCTGGCATTCTGGACAGTAATGAAGCCCTAAGTTCATTCAAAGGCATCTTGGCAACAGTGAAATCAGACAAATTTTGACAAAAAGTTTAAGGTTTCACCTGGGACCAGATGCAATTCTCATACAAAGTGCTGGACTATCTGCTTATTATTAAACACACTGTGTCTGTATTTGTGAGTAGGAAGACAATAGTGTGTTCCATTAATTTGAGGTAGAACAGCAAAATGAGTCCCCCTTGATAGCTTTGGGCTCATTTAACAACTATGCTTATGTTCCATGACGTTTATCTGCATATGATTATTATTCACTGGAATAAACTGATCATTCCGAGGATAGTCCTAGTACCCTCATTTGACTACCAATTTCAGTATTTGGAAAACAATCCAGATTCATAACTGGAATCTTTCTTTTAGTATTGTGACTGTGTCACAGCATTTATAATAAAATTGTCACTGCACTAAAAATACCATTAATAATAAATTAAAGTGTGGAAAGACATGATATTCAGCTCTCTTCAAAAGTAGCTGTTTGGTTATTTAAAGTTAGCTCATACGTTTTATGTATTTATAAAGCTCAAGAACTTGGGCTAGATTCTTAACAAAAAAGTTTTCAATTTGTTAAAAGGTTCAGTCAAGTCAGTGAAAAACATAAAAATCCTAGGATAGATCGAATTGACTTAAGTTATTTTAATCTATGAAATTCTTTTTATCAGTTAAAGTGTTTTAATTTCTGCCCTTGTGTAGAGAAAAGTATTGATTAAAGAAGAAAAATTCTTGAGTAACACAAACTCCATTGGTTTTGTTGATGCAGAAAGCTAAACTGTAAAATATTTGAAGAGGTTTATTTTGAGCCAAATGTGAATCACCATGGCCCGTGACACAGCCTCAGGAGGTCCTGAGAACACGTGCTCAGGTAGCTGGGTTACAGCTCGCTTTTACACATTTTAGGGAGACAGGTTCCCAAGGTAGCTGGGTTACAGCTCGCTTTTACACATTTTAGGGAGACAGGTTCCCAGGTAGCTGGGTTACAGCTCGCTTTTACACATTTTAGGGAGACAGGTGCCCAGGTAGCTGGGTTACAGCTCACTTTTACACATTTTAGGGAGACAGGTTCCCAAGGTAGCTGGGTTACAGCTCGCTTTTACACATTTTAGGGAGACAGGTGCCCAGGTAGCTGGGTTACAGCTTTTACACATTTTAGAGAGACAGGTTCCCAAGGTAGCTGGGTTACAGCTTTTACACATTTTAGGGAGACAGGTGCCCAGGTAGCTGGGTTACAGCTTTTACACATTTTAGGGAGACAGGTGCCCAGGTAGCTGGGTTACAGCTTTTACACATTTTAGGGAGACAGGTGCCCAGGTAGCTGGGTTACAGCTCGCTTTTACACATTTTAGGGAGACAGGTGCCCAGGTAGCTGGGTTACAGCTCGCTTTTACACATTTTAGGGAGACAGGTTCCCAAGGTAGCTGGGTTACAGCTTGCTTCTATACGCTTTAGGGCGACGAAGTTACAGGCAGACATAAATCAATACATGTAAAGTGTACACTGGTTCGGCCCTGAAAGGTGAGACATCTAGAAGGTAGGGTGTGGGAGAGGGCTTTTCAGGTCCTGGGTGAATTCAAAGATTTCCTGATTGGCAATGGGTTGAAAAAGTTAAGTTTTGCCTGAGAAGGGTTGAAGTCAGCATAAAGAAATGCTTGAGTTAAGATGAGGGGGGTTGCGGAAGCTAAGTTCTTGTTATGTCTGTGAAGCCTCTAAGTAACAGGCTTCAGAGAGAATGGATGGTAAATGTATCTTATCAGATCTTGAAAAAATCTGGAAAAGACCTGGTAAGGGAAGGAGATTCTCTGCAGAATACAAATTCCTTTTACAAGAGAGGGCTTTGCAGGGACATTTCAAAATATGTCAAAGAGAATATATTTTGGGACAAAATACTTTGATTTCCTTCAAGGCCTGCTCTCTATCATGTGATCTGATACCAGAGTCAGGTTGGAGTTGGGTATCTCATTGCTGCAAAGAATCTGTTTTGTCAGCCTTATGATCTCTATTTTAATGTTAATGCTGGTCCCTTGTAATATTATATTGCTGTTTTAGATAGCTATCTATGGATTTGATATTGTTTGGACCTGTGTCCCCACCCAAATTTCATTTCAAATTGTAATCCCCTGTGTTGGAGGTGGTGCCTGGAGGGAGGTGATTGGATTATGGGGTTAGATTTCTCATGAATAGTTTACCATCATCCTCTTGGGCCTGTTCTTGTGATACTGAGTGAGTTCTCTTGAGATCTGGTTGTTTAAAAGTGTATAGCCCCTCCCTGCTCTCTCTCTGTTGCTCCTGCTCCCAACATGTGAGATGCCTCGCTCCCCCTTTGATTTCTGCCCTGATTGGAAGCTTCCTGAGGCCTCCCCAGGAGCCTGGAAGATGCCAGAATCACACTTCCTGCACAGCCCATAGAACCTTAGGACAATTAAACTTCTTTTCTTTATAAATTACACTGTCCAGGTTTTTTTTATAGTAATGTAAGAATGGACTAATACAGGATTCATTATGGAAGCGATCACCTCTTTATATAGTCATTGGACTGCTGTGATTAGAAAATTCACAGCAATGAGTTGGTCTCATTTTGTATATATTTTATTGAGTGTTCGCCATATTTAGGTTACCTCTGGGATAGGGTGCAATTCTCATACACAATATACAGACTATTTACTTATTAGAAGGATGTCTGTGTTTGTAACTGTATCAGGAGTGAGAGGACAGTGGTGAACTCAATGTGATTCAGTAGAACATCAAAATGAGATCTTCATTGTGGCTTTGGAATAAATTTTTGACACTTTTAAAATTAAAATTATTTTAATTCATATTATGAAATATATTGTACACAATAAAATGCATCTAATTAATATTTACATATTTAAAATAAAATAACCTGTAATTACTACACATAGAAGGAATATACATCAACAATTTATTTGAGCTCCTAGTGGTCTCCTCCCATCTCTGGAGAGCCACAACATTCTTAATTTTGTTTTGTAAATCATTTGTTTATCTTTGCACTTTTATCATAAATGCCTATATCTTCAAATATATGTGTGCGTGTCTCTTTTGAGCTTTATATTGACAGAATCATATCAAAAGCATTTTCTTTGTTTGCACTTAACATTTTGCTTGGGAGATTCATTCATGCAAGTACTAATGGTTAAGACATTTTTAAAATACATAACTGTTACGCAGTGTTTCATTGTTTAAAAATAACTATTTGTATTTTCTTTTGTCCAGTTTTCTGCTATCTAGAAAATCTTTGTTAAGACTTTTATTCTAAGGCAGATGGGAAGTCAATATAGGGTCTTGTGCAGAGAAGTACACATATTATTTTTGCTACTCTGTAGGGAGTAGGTTGCTGAGGGGCAAGGGTAGAAGCAGCAAGATTACATAAACATTTCATAAGTCCATGAAGAATAAGTGGCCCGGAGCAGGTAGGTAGCGGTGAAGATGGTGAGAAGCGGCCGGGATTCTGGATGTCTTTGGAGGTAGAGCCAACAGAAATATTGTAGACTGGCTGTGGCGTGTGTACAGAAGACAGCACTCATGGGTGACCCCAAAGCTTTGGGCCAGAGATACTAAGGGGTACCATTGTGATCAGAAGTGGTAGGCAAAGATGTGCCTGGAACAGATATGGGATAGGAAAATATCAGAAGACAGTACATCTGAGATGTCTAAAAGCCATTCAAGTGGGAAGGTCATGTGGGTAATTGGATGTGGAGTTGAATCAGTAAGTAAATTATATACACAATCTTTAGGAATCATTAAGACGAAGGAAAATAACCCAACAGAAAAAAAAGTCTGCAAAAGGCCTAAACAGATAGTTAACAGAGTAGAAAGTATGGATGATCAATAAACATATCAAATGATACTGCATATGGATAATAATCATGGAAATTAAAATAAAACCATTAGGTTGTACTCCATACTTGCTATTTTTCAGCAAATATTTAAATGAGTGAACATACTATGTTTGAATGAGGATATGGAGTGAAACGAACTCTGATGCATTAGCAATGGAAATGTGAATTTGTGTATCTCTTTGAAAAACAACCCACATTTACCTAGTAAATATTCTAAGATCCATTTTTTTCTGTCCTAGACAGAAAGTCAAGGGCCTCAAAAAGGCTGCTCCAGGACCCTTTTAAGTCTAGTTTCCAGTTATATTTTGCTGTTATCGCTCACTGATCTCATCTTCCCATTCTCCATTCCAACCACACAGACATCTATGCTGTTCTAGAATATATGCTCCACAGTTCTGCTTCAGAGTTGGCATGCTAGGAATTTTCTTTTATTAGACTCTCTTCTCCAAAGTATCTATGAGACTCACTCTCTTATTGTTTTACCAATCTGTGCTCAAAAGTTACTTACTCAAGGCCCAGCCTGAGCTCTCTACTGTTACCCACCAGTATTATTGATCTGCCCGAGTTCACTCTTTTTCCTCTTTACTATGATGCTGATGACCTTCCATCATGCTATGTAATTTACTTATTTATTATGATTATTTTCAGTATCTGCCCTCTCCCCACCCCTTCCCCGCACACATACACTCTTATCCTAAAGTATAATTTGCTCATAAGCAGGGATTTTTTTTTTATTATTATACTTTAAGTTCTAGGGTACATGTTCACAACATGCAGGTTTGTTACATATGTATACATGTGCCATGTTGGTGTGCTGCACCCATTAATTCGTCATTTACATTAGGTATATCTCCTAATGCTATCCCTGCCCCCTCCCCCCACCCCACAACAGTCCCCAGAGTGTGATGTTCCCCTTTCTGTGTCCAAGTGATCTCATTGTTCAGTTCCCACCTATGAGTGAAAACATGCGGTGTATGGTTTTCTGTCCTTGTGATAGTTTGCTGAGAATGATGGTTTCCAGCTTCATCCATGTCCCTACAAAGGACATGAACTCATCATTTTTTATGGCTGCATAGTATTCCATGGTGTATAAGTGCCACATTTTCTTAATCCAGCCTGTCACTGATGGACATTTGGGTTGGTTCCAAGTCTTTGCTATTGTGAATAGTGCCACAATAAACATACATGTGCATGTGTCTTTATAGCAGCATGATTTATAATCCTTTGGGTATATACCCAGTAATGGGATGGCTGGGTCAAATGGTATTTCTAGTTCTGGATCCCATAAGCAGGGAATTTTTTTTTTTGTTGTTATTCCTGATGTATCTCAAGAGCCTAGAGCATTGTCTGGCACATGGCACATAAAGTTAGCTAGATAGATGCTAGCTGAAGGATGAGTGATAACCAGTTACACGCAGCAGCATGCACCAATGTGTGTGGTGATGAATATCAGAGCCTCTCAACATTTAATGACTCTCTTATTAATTTTTTTGAGCAAATAATTTGAGCTTTCCTTACCTTAAAAAATGAAGATAGAATAAATCATCCCAGTGTTGCCCTTTAGTAGATGAAAATATAATATTTTTGATTTTGTAAGAGACCTTTTTTATTATTTGGGGAAGGTTTTAGAATTTTCTCTGTCTTTGATATTAAACTTCACAAATATGCCTATGTTTAGATTTTTCCTAATATTATCATGTTACATTTTTAAGGGGGGACTATAATCCTGCTTCACATAAGGAAAACACTTGTTTCTTCAAATATATACTCTCATATGTATACTTATTTATTTCATTCTGATGATGCTATTATGTTGAAGTCTTATCTGGATTTTCTCTGAGACAATTCTTCTACATTCATCAGAGTAATCAATAACTAGTTATGTCAGATCTGTTAATTAAAACATTTTTTAGTGTTTTTTCTAGATATTTATATTTGTACTTATTATTCCTACTTGCTTCTCTTTATATTTTTCTCCTTTATGTTAACTATGAAATCCTCATTTGGGGGTTATATATTTATTTTAAATTTTGCTGTATGAGAAATTAGTAATTTTTTTTACCTGACAACATACTTTCATTTTGCTTGTTTCATTTTACTTTGTTTAAGGAGTTTGTTTTTCTCAGACAGCTCATATTTCCCTAGACATATTACCTACCTTTTCTTTAAATGTATTTGTGTGAGAAGTATCGACTCCAGGCCCCAGTTTTTGCCCCTTCTATAAATATACCTGAGGCTATCTCCTACAATTTTGAAAAGTAGTTTCCTCTTATTAAACAATTTTTATTTCCTGATCTCGCTATTTCTTTCATCAATGGAGTGACATCACAGTCTCTCTTTTATATTGTCCTAATACCACAGCAAATTAGAAAGCCATTTTACAGTTTCTAAATACATAATTCTCGTTTAGGTTGTTTTTCTTTTGGTAAATAGTCTATTTAATTTATTTATGGTGCCCTAATGGAAAGTCACTTAATAAATTGTGCATTTGAAAAGAATATGAGTGCATGAATGTAGTTGAATGACTCAAATCTTTACACCCCTCATTTTGTTTACTTGACATGTTGAATTTCCCATAACATTGTATTGTGAATGTTGTAATATAAAGAGAAAGTTGAGAGACTTCTTCATATACATGTTCAGTAAACACTCATATACCTATGGTCTCTGTTGTATCTTCCTTATAGCATATCTATCCTATTTGACTTTGATTTTTAAAGACTTTTAAAGACTTTTTAACATTTTTAAGTTTCTTTTTAAGAGATGGAGTCTTGCTCTGTTGCCCAGGCCGAATTGCAGTGTTTATTCACAGGTACCATGATAGTGTACTACAGCCTCAAACTCCTGGCCTCAAGCAATCTTCCTGACTCTGCCTCCTGCGTAGCTGTGACTACAGGCACACACCACCCCACCCAGAAGACACTTTATTTTTTCACATCAGTTTTAGGTTCACAGCAAAACAGGAAGTTAAGGAGCTTTCCCATATGCCTCCTGCCTGTACACATACACAGCCTCCCCTTTATCAACATCCCACACCACCATGGTACATTTTGTACAACTAATGAACCTACACTGATGCATCATCATCACCCAAAGTCCATAGTTTATCTCAGTGTTCACTCTTGGTGATGTACATTCTGTGAGTTTGGACAAATGTATAATAACTGTATCCATCATTATAGCGTCTTACAGAGTATTTTCACTTCCCTAAAAATTCGTTATTGCTCTGCATCGTCTCCAGAAACTGGTGATGTCAGTGTTTCATATTTCAGTCATACAAATAGGTGTGTAGGGGTAACTTATTATTTTAATTTATATTTCCCTAACAACATATGATATGGAGCATCTTCTCATATGCTTATTTGCCCTCTATATTTCTTCTTTGGTGAGGTGTCACTTGAGGTACTTGGCCCATTTTTAATTATGTTGTTAGTTTTCTTATTGTTGAGTTTTAAGGGTTCCTTTTTTCTTTTCTTTCTTTCTTTTTTTTTTTTTTTTTTTTGAGACGAAGTTTTACTCTTGTTGCCCAGGCTGGAGTGCAATGGCATGATCTCGGCCCACCGCAACCTCCACCTCCCAGATTTAAGTGATTCTCCTGCCTCAGCCTCCCAGGTAGCTGGGATTACAGACATGTGCCACCATGCCCGGCTAATTTTGTATTTTTAGTAGAGACGGGGTTTCTCCATGTTGGTCAGACTGGTCTCAAACTCTGGACCTGAGGTGATCTGCCCACCTCCGCCTCCCAAAGTGCTGGGATTGCAGACATGAGCCACCATGCCCAGCCCTTAAGGGTTCTTTGCATATTTTAAATAAGTTTTTTTTTTTTCTTTTTAATTTAGTGATGGAATCTTGCTGTGTTGCCCAAGCTAGTCTTGAACTTCTGGCCTAAAACAATCCTCCCACATCAGCCTCCCTAAGTGCTAGGATTATAGGTGGGAGTTACTGGACCTAGCAATGGATAAGTTCTTTGTCAGATGTATTTTTGTCAAATATTTTCTTCCAGTGTGTGGTTCGTCTTCTCATCCTCTTGACATTGTACAAGCAGATTTATTTAAGATAAAGTTTGACTTTTCAATGATTTATGAATTGTGGCTTTTGTGTTTTATCTAAAAAGTTATCTCCATACCCAACGTCATCTAGGTTTTCCCCTATGCCATCTTAGGGTTTTATAGTTTTGCATTTTATATTTAAGTCTGTGATTCATTTTAAGTTAATTTTTGTGAAGGACTTAAGGTTTATGTCTATTTTTTGCACGTGGATATGCAGTTGTTTCAGCACCATTTGTTGAAGACTATTATTGCTCTGTTTTACTGCCTTTGCTTCTTTGTCAAACCTTTGTTGACTATATGTACGTGGGACTATTTCTGGGCTCTAGCCTGTCCTGTTGATCTGTTTGTCTATTCTTTTACCAATACCACACTGTCTTCATCACTGTAACTTTATAATAAGCGTCAAAGTCAGGTAGTATAAGTCCTCCAACTTTGTTATTCTCTTTCACTGTTGCTCTAGCTGTTCTGGGTCTTTTGTTTCTTCCCTTAGCTTTTAGGAAAAGTTTCTTAATAAATACAGTTACTTGCTGGGATTTTGAGTGGGATTACATTGAATCTATAGATCAAATTGGAAGAACCAACATCTTGACAATATCAGGCCTTTTAATGCATGAACGTGGAATATGTCTCCACTTATTAATTTCTTCCTTGATTTTATTAGCGTTTTATAGTTTTTCTCATATATGTCTTGTTCATATTTCGTTAGATCTGTACCTAAGTATTTTAATTTTGGGTGCTAATGTAAATGGTGTTGTGTTTCAAATTTCTTCTTTTTATAATGTTTAGAAATTATTATTTTATTTTTAAAATTTTACAGATAGCATTGTATATTTTTATCGTGTGCCCATAATATTTTGAAGTATATATACATTGTGGGATTATGATGTCTAGCTAATTAACAATTGCATTAGCTCACCCAGTTACCATTTTAGTGAGAAAAGCACTTAACATCTATTCTCTTTGCATTTTTTAAGAATCGAATCATCATTAATTATAGTCACTTTACTGTACAATAGGTCTCTTGAATTTATTTCTCCTAACTGTAATTTAGTATCCTTTGACAAACCTTTTCCTATTCTCTGCTTTCCCCTACTCTCCTTTCCTTCTGGAAACCACTTTTCTACTCTCTACTTCTATGAGATCAATTTTTAGAAATTCCGTGTATTAATGAGATCATTCAGTATTTGTGTTTTGTGCCTGGCTTATTTCACTGAACATAATGTCTTCTGTAGCACATTCATGTAGTTCCTAATGAAATAATTTTATTCTTTTTATGGCTAAAGAGTATTCTATTGTGTATATATTATCACATTTTCTTTATCAGTTCATCTGCTGGTGGACACTGAGGTTGATTCCATATCTTGACTATTGTGAATATGGTTCCCATAAACATGGGAGTGCAGATAGCTCTTCAACATACCAATTTCATTTTCTTTGAATATCTACCCAGTAGTGGAATTGGTGGATCATGTGGGAGTTCTATTTTTAATTTTTTGAGAAACCTTCATACTGTTTTTTAAAGTGGCTGTACGAATTTACATTTCCATCAACAATGTGTGTGGGTTCACTTTTCTCCACATCCTCTCCAGCACTTGTTATTTTAAGTCTTTCTAATTATAGCCATTCTAACTGCATTGAGGTGATATCTCATTGTGGTTTTGTTTTTCATTTCCCAGAACATCAGTATTGTTGATCTTTTTTTTATATATACCTGTTAGGCATTTATGTGCCTTCTTTTGAGAACTATTTATTTAGGTATTTTGCCCATTTTTAAATCAGGTTCTTGGTGGTTTTTTTGTTACTATTGAGTCGTTGGAGGACTTTATGTTTTGGATATTAACATTTTATCAGTTAAATAATTTGCAAATGTTCTCCTATTCTGTAGATTGCCTCTTTACTTTGTGGATTGTTTTATTCGCTGTGTAGAAGCTTTTTAATCTGATGTAATCCTATATGTATATTTGTGCTTTTGTTTTCTATGTTTTTGAGGTCTTATCCAAATAATCCTCCCCAGACAATGTTATAAAGCTTTCTTCTATTTTTTTCTAGTTGTTTTATAGTTTCAGATTTTACATTCAAGTCTGTAATCTATTTTAAGTTGCATTTTATATATGGTGAGAGATAAGGGTCTAATTTTAGTCTTCTGAATGTGAATATCCAATTTCCCAACACCATTCCTTGAAGAAGCTGTCCTTTCCCCATTGTATGATCTTGGCACCTTTGTTGAAAATCACTTAACTGTACATTTATAGATTTAATTCTGGTATCTCTATTATGTTCCATTGGCCTCTATGTCTACTTCTATGCCAGTATCATGCTGTTTACTGTAGCCTTGTAGTAGTGTATTATGAAGCCTGTGATATGATGTCTTCAGGTTTGTTCTTTTTACTCAAAATTGCTGTGGCTATTTGGTGTTTATTTTTGTGGTGTCATAAGAATTATAGAATTTTTTTTCTGTTTATGCAAAGAATGTCATTGGTATTTTGATAGGGATTGCATGAAATCTGTAGATTGCTTTGGGGAGTATAGACATTTTTATTTATTCTTCCAAAATGAACTCAGGCTATCTTTCCATTTATTTGTGTTTTTCTTCAAGTTTTTAATCAATGATTTATAGTTTTCAGTACAGAAATCATTAACCTCCTTAGTTAAGTTTATTCCTAAGTACTGTATTTTATTTTATATTTTTACCTATTGAGAATGAAATTTTTTTGATTTATTTTTATAGCGAAAAATTAGTACACGGAAATGCTACTGATTTGTATGTTGATTTTATATCCTGCAACTTTTCTAAATTTGTTAATCAGTTCTAAAAGATTTTGGTAGAGTCTTTAGAGTTTTCTGTGTATGATAACATGGCACCTTCAAGCAGGGACAGTTTAACTTCCTCCTTTCCAATTTGGATGCCTTTTATTCCTTCTCTTGCCCAGTTGTTCTGGCTAAAACTTCCAGTACTATGTTGAATAGGAGTACCAAAAGTGGACACTTTTTTCTTGTTCTGTATTTCAGGGGAAAAGCTTTCAAGTTGTCCTCATTCAGCAGAAAGTTAGCTGTGGGTTTTTCATATATGGCCTTTATTGTGTTGAGGTACATTTCTTTTGTACCTAATTTGTTGAGAGTTTTGATCATGTAGGATTTTTGAATTTTACCAAATGCTTTTCTGCATCTATAGAAATGATCATGAGTTTTTGGTCCTTGATTCTGCTGGTATATCGCATGTATTGATTTGCATATGTTGAATTCTTGTATCCATGGGATTAATCCCAATTTGAGCATGATAAATTATCTTTTCATTGTGCTGAATTGGATTTGCCAGCTTTTTTTTTTATTATTATACTTTAAGTTCTGGGATACATGTGCAGAATGTGCAGGTTTTTTACATAGGTATACATGTACTATGGTGGTTTGCTGCACCCATCAACCTGTCATCTACTTAGGTATTTCTCCTAATGCTATCACTCCCCTTGCCCCCCACCCGCCGACAGGCCCTGGTGTGTGATGTTCCCCTCCCTGTGCCCATATGTTCTTATTGTTCAGCTCCCACTTATGAGTGAGAACATGCAGTGTTTGGTTTTCTGTTCTGTGTTAGTTTGCTGAAAATGATGATTTCCAGCTTCATCCATATCCCTGCAAAGGACATGAATTCATTCTTTTTTATGGCTGCATGGTATTCCATGGTATATATGTGCCACATTTTCTTTATTCAGTCTATCATTGATGAGCATTTGGGTTGGTTCCAAGTCTTTGCTGTTGTGAGTAGTGCCGCAATAAACATACGTGTGCATGTGTGTTTATAGTAGAATGATTTATAGTCCTTTGGGTATAAACCCAGTAATGGGATTGCTGAGTCAAATGGTATTTCTAGTTCTGTATCTTAGAGGAATCGCCACACTGTCTTCCACAATGGTTGAACTAATTTTCACTCCCACAAACAGTGTAAAAATGTTCCTATTTCTCCACATCCTCTCCAGCATCTGTTCTTTACTGACTTTTTAATGATTGCTATTCTAAACTGGCGTGAGATGGTATCTCATTGTGGTTTTGATTTGCATTTC
Source organism: Pongo abelii (assembly GCF_028885655.2). Lineage (NCBI taxonomy): Eukaryota > Metazoa > Chordata > Mammalia > Primates > Hominidae > Pongo > Pongo abelii. Next base: position 1,313,156 of record NC_071985.2, on the reverse strand, counting down.
TCTAATGACCAGTGATGACGAGCTTTCTTTCATGTTTGTTGGCCGCATAAATGTCTTCTTTTGAGAAGTGTCTGTTCATATCCTTTGACCACTTTTTTATGAGGTTGTTTGCCTTTTTCTTGTAAACTTGTTTAAGTTTCTTGTAGATTCTGGATATTAGCCCTTTGTCAGATGGATAGATTGCAAAAATTTTCTCCCATTCTGTAGGTTGCCTGTTCAGTCTAATGATAGTTTCTTTTGCTGTGCAGAAGCTCTTCAGTTTAATCAGATCCCATTTGTCAATTTTGGCTTTTGTGGCAATTGCTTTTGGTGTTTTAGTCATGAAGTCTTTGCCCATGCCTATGTCCCGAATGGTATTGCCTAGGTTTTCGTCTAGGGTTTTTATGGTTTTAGGTCTTACGTTTAAGTCTTTAATCCATCTTGAGTTATTTTTTGTATAAGGTATAAGGAAGGGGTCCAGTTTCAGTTTTCTGCATATGACTAGCCAGTTTTCCCAACACTATTTATTAAATAGAGAATCCTTTCCCTGTTGCTTGTTTTTGTCAGTTTTGTCAAAGATCAGATGGTTGTAGATGTGCAGTGTTATTTCTGAGGCCTCTGTTTATAGAATCCATTTGAAAGTGTTCTTTCTTCTTCAATATTTTGGAATTGTTTAAGAAGAACTGGTGTTAAGTTCTTTTTTAACTTTTTTTATAATATGAAAAATTATAATATGAAAAAATTATAAATCCATTGGGTCCTGGGCTCTTTTTATTTTTTGATAGGGGACTTATTACTGATTCAATTTCTTCACTTATTATTGGTCTATTAAGATTTTCTATTTTTTAATAATGCAATTTTTGTAGGTTTTATGTGTCTAAGAATTTATCCATTTCTTCTAGGATATTCAGTTTGTTGTCATATAATTGCTTATAATAGTCTCTTATGATCCCTTGTGTTTCTGTGGTATCAGTTGTACTGTCTCCTTTTTCATGTTTTATTTTATCTATTTGAATATTGTCTTTTTTTCTTAGTTTGTCTACCTAAAGATTTGTGTGTTTATCTTTAAAAAAAATCCAACTCTTCGTCTCATTGACCTTTTATTTTTTTTTCTTTATTACATTTACTTGTGCTCTTTTTTTTTATTATTACTTCCTTCCTTCTACTAATGTTTTTTCTGGTTCCTTGAGGTGTAGTGTTAGGCTGTTTATTTTAGCTCTTTCTTCTTTTCTGATGGAGGCATTTATTGCTGTAAACTTCTCTCCTAGAACTGTTTTGCTGTGTCCCATAGGTTTTGGTATAATGTGTTTCCATTTTTGTTTGTTTCAAAAATTTTTAAACTTTTAGTTAATTTCTTCACTTGCCCTTTGGCTATTCAAGAGCATGTTGTTTGTTTAATTCTCATGTCTCTGTAAATTCTGCAAATTTTCTTCTGGAATTGACTTCTAGTTTTATACCATTGTGGTCCCAAAAGATATTCGATAGAATTTCAGTCTTCTTAAATTTGCGTAGATTATTTCTGGGGCCAAATGTATAGTCTGTCCTGAAATATGTTTCATTTGCTGTTGAAAAGAAAGTAATTTTGCAGCTTTTGGACAAAATGTTCTTTTAATGTCTGTAAAGTCATTCGGTCTAGAATGGACTTTAGATCCTTTGTTTCTTTTTTATCCAGATGATCCATTAATTGATGAAAGTGGGGTATTCAAACCCCTATTATTGTTTTGCAGTCATTTCTCCCCTTAGATTTATTAATATTTGCTTTGTATATTTAGATGCTCCAATGTTGAGTGCATATATTTTTACAATTATTATAACCTCTTGGTGAATTCACCCCTTAATCATTATATAAAGACCTTCTTTGTCTCTTTCTATAGTTTTTGACATCAAGCCTATGTTTTTCTCATATAAGTATAGCTACTTCTACTGTCTTTTGAGTTCCATTTTCACAAAATATTTTGTTTTTGTTCCTTTACTTTTATCCCTTTCCTTATAGGTGAAGTGAGTAAACTATGGTCAGCATTTTGTTGGGTCTTGTTTTAAAAACCCACTCAGTCCCGGCGCGGTGGCTCATGCCTGTAATCCTAGCACTTTGAGAGGCTGAGGCAGGCGGACCACGAGGTCAGGAAATCGAGACCATCCTGCTTAACATGGTGAAACCCCGTCTCTACTAAGAAAACACAAAAAAATTAGCCAGGCGTGGTGGCGGGCGCCTGTAGTTCCAGCTACTGGAGAGGCTGAGGCAGGAGAATGGCGTGAACCCGGGAGGTGGAGCTTGCAGGGAGCCCAGATCGCACCACTGCACTTCAGCCTGGGTGACAGAGTGAGACTCTGTCTCAAAAAAAAAAAAAAAAAGATTATTCCTAATAGATACGGTCTTACTTTTTGTTTTGTGTTTGTGCGTTTTCTCTAGTAGCATATTTTTATTCCTTGCTTTTTATTTTAGTGTGTCTATTTTAAGATTTTGCCTTGTGGTCACCATGAAGCTTACAGAAAATATCTTGTAGCTATATTATTTATCCTAGTAACAACTTAACTTTGATCACTAAAAAAACCTTCTATACTTTAACTCCTTTCTTCCTTTCCACATTTTGAATTTTTGACCTCATTTATGTTTATCATATTACATACCTTTTAACAAATTATTTTAGTTGTTATTTTTAATAGCTTTTTATTTAACCTTCATAGTAAAGATATAAGTAATTTTTACACTATCATTTCTTTTTTAGAGTATTCTGAATTTGACTGTTTTCAAATGTTTTTGTGTTACTCATTAGTGATTTTTTCTTTCAGCTTGAAGAACTCCCTTTATCGTATCTTATAAGCCAGATCTGGTGGTGATAAACTTGTTCAGCCTTTTTAACATTTTTTATTTTTTGCTTTGGAAAGTCTTTCTCCTTTATTTCTGAAGGATAGATTTGCTGGATACATTATTCTTGGTTGGCAGATTTTTCTTTCTTTTTTTTTAATAATTCATCATCAACTTTATTCAGATATCACCAGTTTTGCACACACTCATTCGTGTGTGTGTATTTAGTTCTATGCAATTTTTTTTTTTTATTATTATACTTTAAGTTTTAGGGTACATGTGCACAATGTGCAGGGTAGTTACATATGTATACATGTGCCATGCTGGTGTGCTGCACCCATTAACTCGTCATTTAGCATTAGGTATATCTCCTAATGCTATCCCTCCCCCGTCCCCCCACCCCACAACAGTCCCCAGAGTGTGATGTTCCCCTTCCTGTGTCCATGTGTTCTCATTGTTCAATTCCCACCTATGAGTGAGAACATGCGGTGTTTGGTTTTTTGTCCTTGCGATAGTTTACTGAGAATGATGATTTCCAATTTCATCCACGTCCCTACACAGGACATGAACTCATCATTTTTTATGGCTGCATAGTATTCCATGGTGTACATGTGCCACATGTTCTTAATCCAGTCTATCGTTGTTGGACATTTGGATTGGTTCCAAGTCTTTGCTCTTGTGAATAGTGCCGCAATAAACATACGTGTGCATGTGTCTTTATAGCAGCATGATTTATAGTCCTTTGGGTATATACCCAGTAATGGGATGGCTGGGTCAAATGGTATTTCTAGTTCTAGATCCCTGAGGAATCGCCACGCTGACTTCCACAATGGTTGAACTAGTTTACAGTCCCATCAACAGTGTAAAAGTGTTCCTATTTCTCCACATCCTCTCCAGCACCTGTTGTTTCCTGACTTTTTAATGACTGCCATTCTAACTGGTGTGAGATGGTATCTCATTGTGGTTTTGATTTGCATTTCTCTGATGGCCAGTGATGGTGAGCATTTTTTCATGTGTTTTTTGGCTGCATAAATGTCTTCTTTTGAGAAGTGTCTGTTCATGTCCTTCGCCCACTTTTTGATGGGGTTGTTTGTTTTTTTCTTGTAAATTTGTTTGAGTTCATTGTAGATTCTGGATATTAGCCCTTTGTCAGATGAGTAGGTTGCGAAAATTTTCTCCCATTTTGTAGGTTGCCTGTTCACTCTGATGGTAGTTTCTTTTGCTGTGCAGAAGCTCTTTAGTTTAATTAGATCCCATTTGTCAATTTTGGCTTTTGTTGCCATTGCTTTTGGTGTTTTAGACATGAAGTCCTTGCCCATGCCTATGTCCTGAATGGTATTGCCTAGGTTTTCTTCTAGGGTTTTTATGGTTTTAGGTCTAACGCTTAAGTCTTTAATCCATCTTGAATTAATTTTTGTATAAGGTGTAAGGAAGGGATCCAGTTTCAGCTTTCTACATATGGCTAGCCAGTTTTCCCAGCACCATTTATTAAATAGGGAATCCTTTCCCCATTGCTTGTTTTTCTCAGGTTTGTCAAACATCAGATAGTTGTAGATATGCAGCATTATTTCTGAGGGCTCTGTTCTGTTCCATTGATCTATATCTCTGTTTTGGTACCAGTACCATGCTGTTTTGGTTACTGTAGCCTTGTAGTATAGTTTGAAGTCAGGTAGCGTGATGCCTCCAGCTTTGTTCTTTTGGCTTAGGATTGACTTGGCAATGCGGGCTCTTTTTTGGTTCCATATGAACTTTAAAGTAGTTTTTTCCAATTCTGTGAAGAAAGTCATTGGTAGCTTGATGGGGATGGCATTGAATCTATAAATTACCTTGGGCAGTATGGCCATTTTCAGGATATTGATTCTTCCTACCCATGAGCATGGAATGTTCTTCCATTTGTTTGTATCCTCTTTTATTTCATTGAGCAGTGGTTTGTAGTTCTCCTTGAAGAGTTCCTTCACGTCCCTTGTAAGTTGGATTCCTAGGTATTTTATTCTCTTTGAAGCAATTGTGAATGGGAGTTCACTCATGATTTGGCTCTGTGTTTGTCTGTTATTGGTGTATAAGAATGCTTGTGATTTTTGTACGTTGATTTTGTATCCTGAGACTTTGCTGAAGTTGCTTATCAGCTTAAGGAGATTTTGGGCTGAGACATTGGGGTTTTCTAGATATACAATCATGTCATCTGCAAAGAGGGACAATTTGACTTCCTCTTTTCCTAACTGAATACCCTTTATTTCCTTCTCCTGCCTAATTGCCCTGGCCAGAACTTCCAACACTATGTTGAATAGAAGTGGTGAGAGAGGGCATCCCTGTCTTGTGCCCGTTTTCAAAGGGAATGCTTCCAGTTTTTGCCCATTCAGTATGATATTGGCTGTGGGTTTGTCATAGATAGCTCTTATTATTTTGAGATACGTCCCATCAATACCTAATTTATTGAGAGTTTTTAGCATGAAGGGTTTTTGAATTTTGTCAAAGGCCTTTTCTGCATCTATTGAGATAATCATGTGGTTTTTGTCTTTGGTTCTGTTTATATGCTGGATTACATTTATTGATTTGCATATATTGAACCAGTCTTGCATCCCAGGATGAAGCCCACTTGATCATGGTGGATAAGCTTTTGGATGTGCTGCTGGATTTGGTTTGCCAGTATTTTATTGAGGATTTTTGCATCAATGTTCATCAAGGATATTGGTCTAAAATTCTCTTTTTTGGTTGTGTCTCTGCCTGGCTTTGTTATCAGGATGATGCTGGCCTCATGAAATGAGTTAGGGAGGATTCCCTCTTTTTCTATTGATTGGAATAGTTTCAGAAGGAATGGTACCAGTTCCTCCTTGTACCTCTGGTAGAATTCGGCCGTGAATCCATCTGGTCTTGGACTCTTTTTGGTTGGTAAGCTATTGATTATTGCCACAATTTCAGAGCCTGTTATTGGTCTATTCAGATATTCAACTTCTTCCTGGTTTAGTCTTGGGAGGGTGTGTGTGTCGAGGAATTTATCCATTTTTTCTAGATTTTCTAGTTTATTTGCATAGAGGTGTTTGTAGTATTCTCTGATGGTAGTTTGTATTTCTGTGGGTTTGGTGGTGATATCCCCTTTATCATTTTTTATTGCGTCTATTTGATTCTTCTCTCTTTTCTTCTTTATTAGTCTTGCTAGCGGTCTATCAATTTTGTGGATCCTTTCAACAAACCAGCTCCTGGATTCATTAATTTTTTGAAGGGTTTTTTGTGTCTCTATTTCCTTCAGTTCTGCTCTGATTTTAGTTATTTCTTGCCTTCTGCTAGCTTTTGAATGTGTTTGCTCTTGCTTTTCTAGTTCTTTTAATTGTGATGTTAGGGTGTCAATTTTGGATCTTTCCTGCTTTCTCTTGTGGGCATTTAGTGCTATAAATTTCCCTCTACACACTGCTTTGAATGTGTCCCAGAGATTCTGGTATGTTGTGTGTTTGTTCTCGTTGGTTTGAAAGAACATCTTTATTTCTGCCTTCATTTCGTTATGTACCCAGTAGTCATTCAGGAGCAGGTTGTTCAGTTTCCATGTAGTTGAGCGGTTTTGAGTGAGTTTCTTAATCCTGAGTTCTAGTTTGATTGCACTGTGGCCTGAGAGACAGTTTGTTATAATTTCTGTTCTTTTACATTTGCTGAGGAGAGCTTTACTTCCAAGTGTGTGGTAAATTTTGGAATAGGTGTGGTGTGGTGCTGAAAAAAATGTATATTCTGTTGATTCGGGGTGGAGGGTTGTGTAGATGTCTATGAGGTCCGCTTGGTGCAGAGCTGAGTTCAATTCCTGGGTATCCTTGTTAACTTTCTGTCTCATTGATCTGTCTAATGTTGACAGTGGGGTGTTAAAGTCTCCCATTATTATTGTGTGGGAGTCTAAGTCTCTTTGTAGGTCACTCAGGACTTGCTTTATGAATGTGGGTACTCCTGTATTGGGTGCATATATATTTAGGATAGTTAGCTCTTCTTGTTGAATTGATCCCTTTACCATTATGTAATGGCCTTCTTTGTCTCTTTTGATCTTTGTTGGTTTAAAGTCTGTTTTATCAGAGACTAGGATTGCAACCCCTGCCTTTTTTCGTTTTCCATTTGCTTGGTAGATCTTCCTCCATCCTTTTATTTTGAGCCTATGTGTGTCTCTGCACGTGAGATGGGTTTCCTGAATACAGCACACTGATGGGTCTTGAGTCTTTATCCAATTTGCCAGTCTATGTCTTTTAATTGGAGCATTTAGTCCATTGACATTTAAAGTTAATATTGTTATGTGTGAATTTGATCCTGTCATTATGATGTTAGCTGGTTATTTTGCTCGTTAGTTGATGCAGTCTCTTCCTAGTCTTGATGGTCTTTACATTTTGGCATGATTTTGCAGTGGCTGGTACCGGTTGTGCCTTTCCATGTTTAGCGCTTCCTTCAGGAGCTCTTTTAGGGCAGGCCTGGTGGTGACAAAATCTCTCAGCATTTGCTTGTCTGTAAAGTATTTTATTTCTCCTTCACTTATGAAGCTTAGTTTAGCTGGATATGAAATTCTGGGTTGAAAATTCTTTTCTTTAAGAATGTTGAATATTGGCCCCCACTCTCTTCTGGCTTGTAGGGTTTCTGCCCAGAGATCCGCTGTTAGTCTGATGGGCTTCCTTTTGAGGGTAACCTGACCTTTCTCTCTGGCTGCCCTTAACATTTTTTCCTTCATTTCAAGTTTGGTGAATCTGACAATTATGTGTGTTGGAGTTGCTCTTCTCGAGGAGTATCTTTGTGGCGTTCTCTGTATTTCTTGAATCTGAATGTTGGCCTGCCTTGCTAGATTGGGGACGTTCTCCTGGATAATATCCTGCAGAGTGTTTTCCAACCTGGTTCCATTCTCCCCGTCACTTTCAGGTACACCAATCAGACGTAGATTTGGTCTTTTCACATAGTCCGACATTTCTTGGAGGCTTTGCTCGTTTCTTTTTATTCTTTTTTCTCTAAACTTCCCTTCTCGCTTCATTTCATTCATTTCATCTTCCAGGGCTGATACCCTTTCTTCCATTTGATCGCATCGGCTCCTGAGGCTTCTGCATTCTTCACGTAGTTCTCGAGCCTTGGTTTTCAGCTCCATCAGCTCCTTTAAGCACTTCTCTGTATTGGTTATTCTAGTTATACATTCTTCTAAATTTTTTTCAAAGTTTTCAACTTCTTTGCCTTTGGTTTGAATATCCTCCCATAGCTCGGAGGAATTTGATCGTCTGAAGCCTTCTTCTCTCAGCTTGTCAAAGTCATTCTCCGTCCAGCTTTGTTCCGTTGCTGGTGAGGAACTGCGTTCCTTTGGAGGAGGGGAGGCATTCTGCTTTTTAGAGTTTCCAGTTTTTCTGCTCTGTTTTTTCCCCATCTTTGTGGTTTTATCTACTTTTGGTCTTTGATGATGGTGATGGACAGATGGGTTTTTGGTGTGGATGTCCTTTCTGTTTGTTTTCCTTCTAACAGACAGGACCCTCAGCTGCAGGTCTGTTGGAGTACCCGGCTGGCCGTGTGAGGTGTCAGTCTGCCCCTGCTGGGGGGTGCCTCCCAGTTAGGCTGCTCGGGGGTCAGGGATCAGGGACCCACTTGAGGAGGCAGTCTGCCCGTTCTCAGATCTCCAGCTGCGTGCTGGGAGAACCACTGCTCTCCTCAAAGCTGTCAGACAGGGACATTTAAGTCTGCAGAGGTTACTGCTGTCCTTTTGTTTGTCTGTGCCCTGCCCCCAGAGGTGGAGCCTACAGAGGCAGGCAGGCCTCCTTGAGCTGTGGTGGGCTCCACCCAGTTCAAGCTTCCAGGCTGCTTTGTTTACCTAAGTGAGCCTGGGCAATGGCGGGCGCCCCTCCCCCAGCCTCGCTGCCGCCTTGCAGTTTGATCTCAGACTGCTGTGCTAGCAATCAGTGAGACTCCGTGGGCGTAGGACCCTCTGAGCCAGGTGCGGGCTATAATCTCCTGGTGCACCGTTTCCTAAGCCCGTCAGAAAAGCACAGTATTCGGGTGGGAGTGGCCCGATTTTCCAGGTGCTGTCTGTCACCCCTGGAAAGGGAACTCCCTGACCCCTTGCGCTTCCCGAGTGAGGCAATGCCTCGCCCCTGCTTTGGCTGGTGCATGGTGCGCTCACCCACTGACCAGTGCCCACTGTCTGGCACTCCCTAGTGAGATGAACCTGGTACCTCAGATGGAAATGCAGAAATCACCTGTCTTCTGCGTGGCTCACGCTGGGAGCTGTAGACTGGAGCTGTTCCTATTCGGCCATCTTGGCTCAAGTAGCGGTTGGCAGATTTTTCTTTCTTTAGCACTTTGAATGTATCATCCCACTATCTCCTGCCCTGAAGAGTTTCTGCTGAGCAATTTTCTGCATGCTGTGTTGTAGCTCCCTTGAATGTGATATGTTTTTTATCTCTTATTTCTTTGAGTATTTTTCTTTGTTTTTCATTTTTGATAATCTGATTATGATGTGCTTTATAAACTCCTCTTTTGTTGTTCCACTGGCAGCCTCTGAGCTTCCAGTACCTATTTGTTGTCGTTCCCCAGATGAAAAAATTTCCAGCCATTATTTCCTAAATATGTTTTCTAGACATTTTCCTCTCTCTTTTCCTTTAGAAACTTCTATTAGGCAGGTGTTAGTTTGCTTGATGGTATCCTATAATTCCCATAGGCCTTTTCCATTTTTGTTTATTCTTTTCTTTTTACTTCTCTGAATTGATAATTTCATATGTCATATTTTCCAGCTAACTGGTTTTTCTGCTTGATCAAATTAGTTGTTGAAGCATTGTATTTAACTGTTCAATTAGATTATTTTATTCTTTATTTTGAGGATTTCTATTTGGTTCTTATTTATGGTTTCCACTGCTTTGTCAAACTTTTCATTTGTTCATGAATTGTTTTCCATATTTCATTTAATTTTTTATATGCATTTGTTTGTAATTTCTTGAACTTAAGAGGATACTTCTGAGATCTTTGTTGGTCATTTCATAGATCTCCTAGTTTGTAATTATAAGCATAAAGGAAAATTAGTGTTTAATATAGAACATATGGAATTAAGTATTTATCATCTTGAGAAAAATATTCTATTATTATTTGTAATTGTAATTGATATTTTCTTATAATAAAAAGTACCTTATTTAATTTCCCAAATATATTATTATATTTTTAAGGTATTACCATATAAATATGCAGATGACTAAAATTGAATAGCAGTGTATAATCTGGAACATTTGAGAACTTGAAAAATGACATGGTTGTTTTTGTATTAATCTTTTTCATTCACTCATTAATCTTTTGTTGACTGAATAAAGATATCCAAGTGTGGTTATTATAGTAATTTTCTTTCCTAAATTTCATGATTTGAAGGGCTTGGTGATAAGATTTTTTGCTTATTACAAGTATTGATGTGGGACAGATCTGGTGCTGCTTAAGGAAAGACTAATAACATGTCCCAAGTTCTCCTGGTTATTTTTATTTAAATATTGCCGGGGAAAAGGTGGTGGAAAATTATTTTATTCCATTTGTGTATATAAATCACTATGCATATTTTTTACTTTTTATATTTTACATTTTACTTAGCAAAAAGAATATTAATGGTTTCAACCAAGCAAAATAAATATGGGGGCTGGACCATTAAAAGTGACTTTTGCATTTTTAACCACATTTTATCTTTGAACTTAGTATCATATACAAGAGATATGAAAATAAAAGAAATTCATTTTTATAACAACATAAAAAATCTATTGAAGTATTGATTGAAGAAATTCAATGGAAGTATTTTTGTAAACATTGTGATTATGTGGGTTATTAAGGTACACACAAATGTAGTTTTAAAATTCAACAAGAGTAAGGCTAATATGTTTTATCATGTGTAATTTGTAAAAATACATATTTGTATTTGTAGTAAAACTTCTTATACACAAGATCAAATATGTAAATATTAAGGGAGAAGAAATTGTATATAGATATAAATATATTTGTTTCTTATTTGAGTGACATTTAGAAAATGTCAACTAGGTTTAGCTATATTTTACAGTAGAAATTTAATTAAAATATATCTTATGGAAGTATTTTAATGATTTTAGTTGAAGTTATAAAAGCATTCCCATATTTCTTTCTTTCCAATAAGGAAAATTTGTCAGAGCATATAACACACCATTCATTCTTCACTTCATTATTTTATCTACCTTTTCCTATGTGTCTTTTAATTCCTAATATTTACTAAAATTTCTGTATCAAGGAATAATACACACAGCTTTTACCTTCAAGTTATTTCATATTGGAATAGTGCACAAAATTATAAACATTGAGATAATGCAGGCAAAATAAAGTAAGTACCCAAGTAGGTTTGAGAAATGCACCATCGGCTTTGACTGAATTATGAAATCCCAAATACTGCTGAAGGGTCAACAATGAAAGACAGTTGTACTGAGAAGGTAAATTTTTGAACGTCTCTCTATTTATATAGAGGGTTTCCCCTTGATAAGTAACTGAGGATAAATATTTGAAGAAATATGATGAAGGTTTCCAGCAATACTCATAATAATTGAAACATTTAATTAAAATAGGGCTAACATAATTCATCAGCCTCACAACATCAGCTGTTTTCCAAGAACTTCTTATCACTGGGCCTCTTGTTTTTTTATACTAATGTATGTTTGTTTGTTTCATTCCCCTCCCCCAACTTCCACAGAAAAACCCTTGTGAAGAGAGGAGATGGATGTTCACAATTTGTTCACAGTGACTCAGTTTATCCTTATAGGGCTCTCTTACTTCTCCAATGAGCACTACCTTCTTTTTGTGGCCCTTGCCATTATCTGTCAGGTGTTCTTGGTGTGAAGTGGAGACATTCTTTTGGCCATTGGGACTATGATTAAGTTGCACACTACTCATGTATTATTTTTTGGCAAATTTGTCCATCTTAGACATATTGTGTTCATCAGCTACTATACCTAAGATGTCTAAGATTCTCTAGACTGAGGATCACAGCATTTCTTTTGTTAGGTGAGCTTTGCAGCCGTATTTCCTAGTGGCCCGGGCTGGGAAGAAAGCTTTCTCAGTGTTCTGGCTTATGACTGGTGTGTGGTCATATGTTTCTCCCTTTGTTACATCCTGATCATGAACAAATTGGCTTTGTCCAGCTGGTTTATGGGACCTGAGCAGCTGGGTTTCTAAATTTCCTCCTCCTCCTTGTAGTGTCTACCCTCTGCCTGTCTTTCTGCAAGCCTGATCAAGTTAACCAGTATTATTGTGATATCTCACCAATGGGGGCCCTGTTGTGCCAGTCCATGTACCTGGCAAAAATGCTTGTTTTAGTGGAATCAGTTATCTTGGGGATCAATGCTTTTCTGGCTGCCTTTAACTTTTACATATACATCATCTCCACTATCCTAAAGATCCAGTTTGTAGAGTGGAGTGCAAAGTGCTTCTCTACATGCACTTCCCACCTCCTTATGGTCTGTTTGTTCTATGGCATATTGACATTTACCTACATTTACTCCTTCTCCAGTCAACACTCACATGTCTAAGACAAGCCCAGACTAGCCACAGACAGGCTCATCTCTATGCTATACAGAGTTATTACCCTGATGTTTAACTTCATCACTGACAACCCGAGAAACACAGAGGTAAAAGGAGCCTCAGAAAGGTTTTATGTCATTGAACATGTTTACAGAAACTGTAATTTAAAATAGAATAGAATGACTCAATGTTCCACTTTTAATTCATAGAAAAATAATTTTCCATTGATATATAGAATACATACCTACATATGCATATAAATTTATAGAAAATACATATACATATAACTTCAGTTATATCTATTTATATGTATATGTATATTTCTATCTGTGTCCATTGGGAACTTAACATTTATCAGCCAAGGTAGACTTTTTTTTTTTAAGTTCCAGGGTACATGTACAGGATGTGCAGGTTTGTTATGTAGGTAAACATGTGCCATGGTGGTTTGCTGCACCTATCAACCCATCACCTAGGTATTAAGCCCAGCATGCCTTAGCTTTTTTTCCTGACACTCTGCCTCCCTATGCCACCCCCCACCCAACAGGTCCTAGTGTGTGTTATTCCCTGTAGAGTTTTGCAAAATAAACCAGGAACTGTTAGTAGTAATTACACTGGTATAAAATGTTTAAAATAGGCCTGTCTTAGGCTGGGCGTGGTGCCTCACACCTGTAATCTCAGCACTTTGGGAGGTGGAGGCAGGTGGATTACCTGAGGACAGGAGTTTGAGACCAGCCTGGCTAACATAGTGAAACCCTGCCTCTACTAAAAATACAAAAAAGTAGCCAGATGTGGTGGTAGGCACATGTAGTCCCAGTTACTTGGGAGGCTGAGGCAGGAGAATCACTTGAACCCCAGAGGCTGGGGTTGCAGTGAGCTGAGATCATGCCACTGCACTCAAGCCTGGATGACAGAGTAAAACTCTGTCTCAGTAAATAAATAAAATGGTCCTATCTTAAGTAAACTTGGATCTATAGCACCTTAACTATATTCATACTCATGCTTATACCCGTAGCCATATTTATGTCTACCAATATCTATATTGTGTGTATCTATATGGTTTATATCTGGCTTTCAACCTGTATTTAATCTAGCTGTAGATGTTTTCTTTTTTTCTTTTAATTGCTCATTTACATTTGGAAATTGCTAAGATAGTGGATCTTAAATGTAATCACAATAAAAGATAATTATGCGAGGTGATGGATATGTAAATTCATTTTGTTTGATAATTTCACAGTTTATACCTGTATAAAAGCATCACATTGCATACTATAAATATATGTATATGTGTGTGTGTGTGTGTGTGTGTAAACTATACCTTAAGGCTGGGGGAATAAGCTAAAGTGGTCAGCATAACCTATTATGTAATAAAGATATATCTATGTTGGAAAATTTTCTGATATTGTTATCAAATATGTAAGATTTAAATGACAGTATTTTCATTCTATTATTTGTAACCTGTTTAAATGGAATAAAATACCCATTTATGGCTATCTGGTGAAACTGTTGGGAAGTAAAGCCTGTTCATTGATCACCCTTCTATGTTTGTTGTTATTGATACTTCTCCTTTTTGTTGACATAACATGCTATGACTTCTTCGGTAGTTTTACTTTCAACCTACTTGTTTTGTTACTTTATGTGTTTCTCATAGACAGTTTATAGTTCAATTATGTATTTTTATCCCGTGTCCAATCTCTGTCTTTCAATTTGCATATATTATTGCATCATTTACTTTTAAGGTAATCATTAATATGCTACAATTTGTCAACTTTTTAATTTGTTTTCTGTTTGTTTCTTCTGTTTTTTATTTCTCTGCTTTTCATTTATTGATTTTCTGATGTCTTCTTTAAGATTTTTAAGGATTCTAACTTATGTATAGCATTTTTATTACATCACAATGTATAGTTTTTTAATACCAACTAGTGTTATAATTTTTCTTTCAACCATAAAGTGTAATTTAAGGAACTCATGAGAGAAATATAGTATATTGTAATTATTTCTCTTTGTACAAAATTTTTTTTCCTTTATGACATTGTGACTTTCGTATCTCTGTAGAAAACCATATATACTGTACTCTTTAAGAGAGTGGGTATACAGTGTTTCCACCATGAAAATGATAATTATGTGGGGTAATGCATATCATATGTTAATTAACTAAATTTAGTCACTCCACAATGCATCTATACTTCAAAATGTTAGGCTGTAAACAATAATACATAAATTTTATGTCAATTATTTTTGAATTACAAAAATAATTGATGCAAGTTGATCTCAAAAAGATGTCATAAAGAAGAATAAATAAAATGAGAACACAATATCAACAAATTATATGAACCTAACAAAATAGCCTAAAAAATAAACCAATAGTATTCTATTTTCAGAAATATCAAATATGTAAATACCTTAATAAACTTGAAAATGCATGCATTAAACTAATACTGTATACTATACTCTCCCAAAAAAAGAGTGGAGATTATTTACCAGCACATATAAAATAACTTAAAAATGGATAATTTATTTCACCCTAAAAATGAGTCTCAATAAATTCCAAAGGTTCAAAAAATTACAAATATTGTGGAATGTGTAATACATGTATGCACATGTGGATGTATGTATATCTGTACATATAGGTATATATGTGTGTGAGTGCACATTTATATGTAAGACCATTATGAAGCTATTTCTAGATTATATTGTTAAGTAAAAAAACTATAATGCAGAAAGGGATATTTAATATTTGCTTATATTACAGTTTATGTTATATATAACATATAATGAAACACTGCATATATACATATATCTAAGGTTATATATATAACAGTTTATGATATATATAACATAACATTACATATACCTATATAGTAAGGTTATATATGTTATATATAACATAAGTGTTATTTCTGCATGTTATATAACATGTTACTAATATATGTAACATATAAAACAAAATGTTATATATATAAAACAAAATGTTATATATGTAAAACATGAAATGTTTTATCATTTTCTTTACCAATTTATCTGATGATGGACACAACTGCTCCAGATGTATTTGTAAGGCAAAATTCCAACATGTTTTCATAATTGTGGAAACATATTGTAAAAATATGCTTTACTAATCACAGCAAATGATATATTTCTTCCAACTTGTTATAAGATGTGTTGTATATTTTTATTGTATAGCCTCAGTTTTGGCATTCTCACTCTCTCAACCTAATTTTATTTCACGATTTAGTTTGTGACTTCAAATCTGCATTTATGATACATTTGCTAGTAGATACTCATAGCAACTGCCATAGTATAGACACCCATTTCTTATCCAATCTATGTTACATCCAAATTTTTTCAGGGGTGCCAAGTGCCTAATTTTAGAATATACTCTTCCAATTGGTGCTTACAACTTGAAATGGTGTAATATAGCTATAGCCAGTGTGATGTAGCTTATATTTACTGGGTTAACCTTATAAAAATAATAGACAATGCTTCATTTGCCCCGTGAAATCTCTGTCTTTAACCTTCATTCTACTTGGGTTATGGATGAGATGCCTAGTAATACAAAAGCCATTCATGATCCTAGGGAAAACAATGTTGAAGGGCAGAACAAGATGACTGAAGGTGCCTACTTCATTGATGGCCCCACTGAACTGCCATACACACTGTTGACTGCCTAATGTCAGACTAATATTGCAGGAGGCATGAGTCTACTCACTGGTTTAAAAGGACTGAAGTAATATTGTGTCACTTTTTCCTGAACACATGGAGACTTTAGAATTTGCCCAATAATTTTATTCAGTAGAGCATGGTTTTTCTCCAATGAAATCTAAATAACGTAATGAGGTTCAACCCCAGATTAGATGCCTGATTATCACAATGTTCTAAGTGAATGAACCCAGCCTATTAAGCAAGGGAAAATTTATCACACACACTCCTCTCCAGCTGACATTCACATACCAACAAATAAATGGCACAAAATACACAAAATGTTTTGTGATATTTGCATGTATGATGTGCACATGCACGTATAGGTAAATATTTGTGTATATGCATATATAAGTATTCGAAGTTATGTACATATTTTTGGACAATGTTGGAATGTATATTATATATATGTGAGGGTATTGTGCATATTGCTTTATGAATATTCTTCACATAAAGAGTACAGAATTTTGGAGACAATGAGACTGCTAGGAAGAAGGCAGGAATAAGAGGGAAGGGAAAATTTGGAATGGAGATAACTATGAAAAATCAGTAAAGTCTGAGATGCTCTAGAAGATGGTTCTAGAGTACAGAGGTGATTTTCCTTGTTGAAACTATGAGTGTTTCAGAAATGCAAACACCTTCCTAATTCCTGCCTGCATCTCCCTATTCTGGAAGCTGTACACCATCGGGTTTAATATGGGAGTCACAAGAGTATAGAGTGCAGCTACCACTTTGTCTCTTTCAAATGTATAGCTGGAAGCAGGGCGGATATAGGTGTAGATTACAGGAGAATAGTAAAGGGTCACCACTATGAGATGGGATGAGCATGTTGAGAAGGCCTTCCTCTTGCCTTCTACTGTGCCGATACGGAGAATAGCAGCAATGATAAAACCATAGGAGATGCAGGTAAGAATAAAGTCCCCTATGGCCAGGCTAATATCAGCAACATACACCATCACCTCATTGATTCTTACAGGGCTACAGGACAAAGCCAGCAATGGGAGTATCTCACAGAAGAAGTGGTCAATGGTGTTTGGCCCACAGAAAGTCAACCTCATGATGAGAGCTGTGTGCACCCAGGAATTGGTGACTGCGATAGCCATGACCATGCTGAGCAAGGCTGCACACATATGGTGGTTCATAATAGTACTGTAATGAAGAGGGAAACAAATGGCCACATAGCGGTCATAGGCCATGATGGTGAAGAGAACCATCTCAGCTCCCAGAGACCATGTGAAGAAGAAGAGCTGGGACATGCAGCCTGCATATGAAATGGTATTTTCTGATGTTAGCATGGTCCCCAGCATCTTCGGTATGATGCTTGTTGTGCAGATGATGTCCACAACAGCCAGTGTCAGAAGGCAAATATACATGGGAGTATGCAAGGTGTTGTTATAGATTATGGCAATGATGATGAGCATGTTGCCGAGAAAAGCCACAAGATAGATAATGAGAGAAAAGAGGAAGATAATTCCCTGGAGTTCAGGCTTTTTGGTGAGGCCCAGAATAATGAACTCAGTTACAACGCTGTGATTCATCCTGCTTGGGTGATTGAATGGCACAGAATAAACAACTGAAAATTGAAAGAATCTGTGTGTTGTTAGGAGATAACATGAGGAGTGTGCGTACTTAGGGACTTAATTCTTGATTGGACACAACTTTGCTGCAGGAATTCCCATATGATGGAGTTCTGTATTCCAGGCAATATCCTCTGTTTTCCAGACTAATCCCATTCTCTGATGTGTGTTCCTCCATGGATGACTCAAACTGAAGCCAGTGGTTGAGAAGAAAAATATTTTAAAAATGCCTTCAAATATTTTGATATCATTTTCACTTAAAACTTGTCTACACACACATATATATATACACACACATATGTATGTATTCTGGATATACATATATATCCAATGGAGCTATAATACAAATTATTACATACCTCAATAATTCAGTTAATTGCATGGTACATTTAGGTGTCCTTGAGATATGTATGAGTGAAGAGACTTGAAATAATACAAGCTGACAGGGCTAATTATAGTGGGGATATTTCAGATGAAAAATGCCCAGCCTAGTATTTTGAGGCTGTATATTCATGAGAACATTGACTAACGTATCACAGTCCAAATACTAAACAATTTAACCAAATGTCTGTATTAGTAGTTTTTCATCAGTTTGAGAAGCACATTGCCACAATTCACTGAACCAGCTATTTGTTTTGCTGTTATATAATGGCAAGGTAATTGGATTTAAAAATATAAAATGTAGGGTTGTGTCTTCATTTCATTATAGCTATAGATTGGCCATTTAAGCTCCGTAAGATTTGGATTTATTATTTCTAAACATCGAATAAATTGAAATAAATATCAGATGTTAGAGAGACAGAGCCATGATTTCTAAAGGATACCCAAGGATAAGTGGCAACTGGAGTTTTCTGGAAAATAATTTCTAGGACACAAGAAAAATCTGTATCCTATGTTATTTTCCCCCAACACTTCTATAGCATTCTGATTTCTGTTTTCTTTTATTTTCTTTTTTTAAAAAAGATGGAGGTCTCACTCTTACCCAGGCTGGTCTCAAACTCCAGGCCTCAAGAGATCCTCCTGCCTTGGCCTCCCAAACTGCAGGGATTACAGGCATGAGCCACTGCACCTGGTTGCTGTCCATTTTCTTTTATGCTTATTTATTTTGGTACATTTGTATGCACAGACAGTTACACGAATTCATGGCTTTTAGAACTATTATGATTAGATGAATCTAGTGAAAGTATTCAAAGTAGTTGTGAGTTTAGTCATAAATTTATGTTTATCAATGTTCTTTAAGTTTTCAGAGATCATATTGTACCTCTGATGTCTAAACAGAGACAAATAAAAAACATTCTTGAGTGTGGGTCCACAAATCTAGTCTGTTTTGCTCTCTCATGCCTTGTAACCTCAATAAATTGTTAAACAAATTTTAGCTACTGAGAAATTCATCTTTAACTTTTTAAACTGGAAGAAAAAAATAGAGCTTTTGTCTAATCCATAATCCATTTCAGAATCTCTAGCTTTAGTATTAATTTACCCATACTGAAGGAATGTTACAGCCACCATTATTTGGGTCTTTGACATGTGACAGGCTCTATGTTAGGTCCTCTGCAGAGATGATATAATTTTGTCCTCACAAGCACATTGAGTCTTTAATATTTTTATCTTTATATAGTTGATAAGCAAACAATGCATGGGAGTAAAAATAATAGTAGGTAGATTATGTGTCTCATAAGTGCCAGGATTAACACCTAGATCATCTGACTCCGAAAAATTTGCTATTAACCTCTCTGCTATATGCATCCAAGCAAAACACAAAATAATATGGCAAATGTACACAAAAACTAAGAAATATAAGAGAGATCTGAAAGAATATGGATTTTTATTTTGAATACAAAATGATTTGGAAGAGGAAAATATAGTTGATTCTTAAAATTTAATTCAAATATTAGAATATTTGAAAGATCTGATACTGAAGTGATATTAACTAATTTAGAAAATACTATGTGTTGAATATGTTTTCAGATAGTAAGAGGTTCTGGTCTGGTCATTTCATCTTAATCATAAATCTGACATCAAAGCTTCTTGAGATAAATTTATAAGATAACAGACCCCTTTCAGCCTTTTGGTGATATTAATCACCAAAAACAGGCACTCAAATATAAACTGAGCTTTCATTGTTGAAGAAAAAAGCTTTTTTTTTTTTTTCTTGGAGAACTGTTACTTATTAATGTAAGTACTGTTATTTATCAATGTTATTTATCCATGTAACTCTTACTGATCAGTTTTCCTAAAGCAGGGGATGAAGAAGGAGATCCCAGTCCCAAGTACACAAAGGCAAGTTTCACAAAATTCTTAAAGTTCACAGGAGATAGAAAAGTGCACCCCTGTTCCACCATCTCTAAGTTAAGAGCAAAGGCGAGGGAACCTGAGGATTCTGTTTCTCTTTTCTTCTTGTAATGTCCTCACCCCCTTCACTGGAGTTATGACATTGGTTTGCTTGACTTTGTTCTCAGTGCGGGTTCCTTGGTTTGGGTGGTTATTGTGTGTGAAGGAGGCTGAACCTGGAATGACACTATGGCACAGTTCACTGTGAGAGGGTATCTACTGACTATGAAAACCTTGTTCAGGATGTCCACCATTGGCTTAAGGTGGAGGTATGTACTGTTTTCTATCCATTGGTGTCCAAACAGTGGTCAGTAGTTTCTCTTGAAATTCTGCAATTGATGTTAGTCTGACTTGCATGCTACTGTAGGCTCCAAAAAAGCCACAGTTTCCAGAAGAAGAGGGTCTGCCTGCATCAGCAGGAAAGTGTCTTTCTCCAGAAATAGAAAGTCTATTTCTATTTGCTGCAAATCAAAAGCCATTTACTCCTGGCCATGTCCATCCCTGGTCATCTCCTCTGAAATTATCAATTCAGCTTTAGTAATTATGTTTAATCTAGCTTAGATTTTCTATTGATCAAAATCTGGAGGCAAGAAAAATCGGTGAAATTTAGTTTGAATCATTATAATACATATGGCCTAATCTTGACCCTGTCTGTGACCTTCCATTTTTAACAGACATTCTTCAGGCCTCAGTCCATCCCCATTGGTTAAATGGAGATAACAGTAGTAAACTCACCGAGATTCTTTGAGGATTAAATAATGAATATGAATCTTTAGCCCTATTCTGGGGACTTATTGAGCTACCAAACAAAGGTAGAAATAATTATTATTTAGAGTTCCAAATATATAATTTTGAAAAATCATGTTTTAGTATGTGAGTATTCAGTCATTAATAATGAGGGAGTTTTTTACTATTTAATGGAAGAAATTTCCAGAAATATATTTGAAAAGATTGAATAAATATTATAATAATTTAAGAATAATCAGATTGGGTTAGGGCAATAAAAGATAATTCAATTAATTCTATAATAATTACAATAAAGGTGACTTCATTAAATATTTAAAGGCCACAGTTTATGCTAATCATTATGCTATTAGATTATGACGATGTAGAAAATGTAATATACATTCTCAGTTATTTCAGCATCAGTGATAAAACAATGAACAATAAACATATTCTTTGGGACCATGAGAAAATCATTAGAGTTATAAAACAATTTTATATAGTAACATAACACACAATTTGGTCTTGGATAAAGTAATGAAAAGACTAGCCAAAAACATGAGTGTGGTATCTGAAACCCTAGCACCCGTGATTTTTATTGCTTAGTCAATATTCCTTTATATTTACCATTTATACTATTCTTCTTTCTCCTGCATATCTTCCCTTATATGGGACCATTTTTATTCTCATGAATAACTCTGCTTTTAGTCCACATGAATGTGGTATTGTCTCCAAAAGTAAGCAGGTTTTGAGGAGTGTGAGTGGAAAGGGAAGAGGAAAGAGAAGATAAATTCCAATAAAACTGGCCTGGTGTGTGGTTCACACCTGTAGTCCCAGCACTTTGGCAGGCTGTGGTGGGCAGATGGCTTGAGCCCAGGAGTTTGAAACCAGCCGGGGTAACATAGTGAGACCTCGTTTCTACAAAAAATACAAAAATTAGCCAGCCTGTAATCCCAGCTACTCGGGATGCTGAGGCAGGAGAATCGCTGGAGCCTGGGAGGCAGAGGTTGCAGTGAGCTGAGATTGTGCCACTGCACTGCGGCCTGGGTGACAGAGCCAGACCCTGTCTTAATGAAATAAAAATAAAAATAAGAAAAGATAGGACTACTTGAGATTATTATATTCAAGTGTAAGGAATTATTTTGTTGTTAAGTAGTCGATAGGGAGAAATTTTAGATTTCTGAGAGAGGAAGTAGTATGTGACATACCCCAGTTTTAGAAAGCCAGCCCTGAAGGCATCATAGAGGATGAATTCAGAGGGAGACAGTATTTGTCCATCTTAAACGGAGACTCTGTTTACAGGCACCAACTAGTTTGTAGAACATTATCAATTTAAGTTTAACAATAGGATTTATTTATAATAATTAATTGCCAGAATAAAATGAAAGTGATATAAAATATAAAACTACATACAGAAAAAACTTAGACCATTTTGTTTGGCAGGATGCAGTGCACTGCCAAATAAACACTGGCAACGTTTTCCTGGAAGGAGTGAATTGAGGTCACATTCTGTTTACTTTAGAACACCAAACATTTACTAATAATTCACAATGATGCTTGATTTATGTGCCATTCACCATGCTATTTTGCTGAATCATGAGAATAAGTTTAAGAATTAATAGGGCCGGGCGTGGTGGCTCACGCCTGTAATCCCAGCACTTTGGGAGGCCAAGATGGGCAGATCACCTGAGGTTGGGAGTTCGAGACCAGCCTGACTAACATGGAGAAACCCTGTCTCTAATAAAAATACAAAATTAGCCGGACATGGTGGCACATGCCTGTAATCCCAGCTACTCAAGAGGCTGAGGCAGGAGAATTGCTTGAACCTGGGAGGCGGAGGTTTCAGTGAGCCGAGATCGCACCATTGCACTCCAACCTGGGCAACAAGAGCGAAACTCTGTCTCAAAAAAAAAAATTAATAATATTTATGTCACTATTTTACATACGAAGTAGTTGGTGAAATTTGGTAGTTATCAAATATGCTCATTGTCACACAGTCAGACACTGGCAACATGGAAATCTGAATCCAGGGAGTCTAATGACAAAATTCACTCATGTTGCGTTTTATAAGCCAATGTTATACCTATGTCAACTCCAAGAGCACAGTTTATTCTTATGTATCCATTACATCATTATCATCATCTCCGTTTTCAAGTATTTTCATCTTCATTGTCATAATAAACAATATCGGCATACATTTAAAGGGCCTATGTTGTCTAAGGCAAGGTGCTAAGAACTCACCACAGCAGCCACTGTGTTCTATGGGGACAGAGTGATACAAATTTCCTTATACTCTCATATTCCTGAATGATTTCTGTTAGACAGTTTCATTCTAGGCAACTTTCTATTAGGTAGGGCTAAGTCAGAGGTGATTCTAGTTCAGGCATCCTTTAAGGAGAATATTACATTCTCTTCAGCTTAGCTTCACTGTTGAAGTACGAGAAAAGAAGTGAAAGTAGCTACTTCTTAATTTTCTAGGTTTCGAAGTGATCGAGAGGTAGAAAGGAAGATCAGTGTGAAAGCAGTATAATAAATGGTAAAAAGAGAAAACGTGGTGGAGATTAAGGAGAGTCAATACCTGCATACAAATCATGGCCCTACCCTACAAAGGATAATCAACCACTTGCTTAGCCAGGGATTGTCCAAGTTTTGTCACTGAAAGACCCACATCCTAGGAGACCTGTCCGTCTCAGGCAACCTGGGAAAGTTGGTCACCCTAGGACATCTGAAGCCAATGCAATTCCTGTTTGAAAGCATTGTATTCTCTACGTTTGGGAAGACATTATTTTTCACATTTACATTGTTTTCTAAGTTTTGGAAGAAATCTTCTTTTTTAAAACTCAACTCTGAATGTGCCACTCAGCATTTCACAGAGTCTGTCACGGATTCTTATATATGGTAGGTAGAACATGAACACTAAATGAGTAAATGAAACCCTTGTAAGGCTCTATTTTTGAGAGGCGTTTTAAGCAGCTTAGAGCATCCTGATACAATGAGATGTTTTGCAAGCTAATTCTTAAACCATTTAGCTAAGTCTTTATGATAATTAAAGAATGGACATATTCTAAAACAATTTCTCACACATGTTAAGCATTCCCATAACTTGGTAAAGTATATTAACCTAAATTTAGTTGACTTTCTTTTAAACTCCAACTTTTGCATATTTGATATGAAAGGAAAAATTTTGAAAGGCTGGCAGGCAATATAAATGCTTGCATCATCAGTATTTTGATACATTGATAGCATAAAATCCCCTGTTTTGAATGAAAGTACAATCCATGGATGGATTTTGTGTGTGTGTGTGTGCTATGGCTAAAAAGGAACTAAATATGCTACCTGGCTCAAACAGATCCCTACTCAGGCCATGATTTTATGGTAAACTTAAGAATTAGACAGTCTGCCCACAAATACTCACTGTAGTTTTTTGCAGAGTATTGTCATGTTCAAATGGTGACCTGTATGAAATCACTGTAAAAAACTAAAAGTACAGTAGCTCTTGCCAGTTTGCTATCAAAGGAGCTCTTTCATGCTTGCTTTAGTATTGGTTTATTTATACGTAAGATCAATGAAAAGCATGGTTCCTGACTCAAGGACAAGGGACCCCAGGGAAGAGCATCTTGAAGTGATTTGCTATTAGTTACATTAAAATGTATCCCAGAGGAACAGTTTTTAAAACCCTGAACTAATTACCAATTATGATGTTCAATCACTTGGTCTTTGTGTGTCAGCCTTTTTCTATGAAGACCAAAAGGTATCCTGAGATAATGTCTTCATGGAGTAGGAAACCTGAGTAATGAGACACAGTGGAAATGCTGGTGGGAGATTTAAAGAATAAATGGATGGACATTGTTATAAAAGCAATTATATCTGCTTGGGAGATCTTCTCCCAATATAAACTTAGACAGTGTTAAAAGAAAAACCTTAGACAAGTTAAATTTAACAGAGTCCATTTGAGCAGAGAAAATAAAAAATATTTATGAACCAGATAACATTCAGGACCAAAAGCTGTGCAGAGAGCTTCATCCCACAGGGTGTGCAGGCAATATTTATAGCTGGAGAAATGGAAATGACATGCGGAAATAACCTGATTGACTAGAGTTCTGTGTTTGCCTTATTTGGATGTTTTGGCAGGTTTCGGCCTACAGTTGGCTGAAGGTTAGTTAGGCTGCTGTGATTCGCTGAGAATTTGCTACTTGTTATAATATATGCTCTGAAGTTAGGTTGCAGGTTGTTTATACATTAAGTTAGGTTACAGTTTACCATGTACACAGGCAGATTTAGGACAAACAGTTCAATTTAATAAGAGGAAGAGTGGTAGGAAATGAATTCCAAGATGAAGGTTAAAGCAAAGTTTGTAGTTCATTTAGTCCTCTACTCTGTGCAGGACTGGAGGATCTTACAAATAAACTATGAAATGCAATTTGGTTTTCATTTGTTTAATGTAACACACAAACCCTTCAGCTAAATTTCTTTCTGAATTGTTTGAAAAACTGTTCCGTACATCCTTTTGGTGTTTATGCATACCCAAACACAAATGCAACTCATCGTGTGATGTACTCATAATGAAATAACATTGTCTCTATCCCTCTTGCTGAATAGCCTCATAGTTTGAAACGTTCATTAGAATTCAAACACACATTTACATGTTTACCATATATTTCTTTCTCCTGTTTGTTTATCTTAAAGAAAAGTGACATGGGTAAATATCAGATCACTTCAACAGCTTTTTAAAGCTTCCAGACAGTGATCTAAATGCTTATTTCACATTTATTATAAGCATAGTATTACTAAATATTAGTTAAGTATATCAAACTATCAATATGAGAGCAAGTAAGGGGCAGAAATTATATGTAGTTGTCATCACACGGCCAAATAGAAATTAAATCATTTGCCTTTAAAGAGTGTTTGCTGTTGAGCCAGTTGACATAATTTATCTTGCTTTAGTAATATTCTTTACAGGTAAAATAACCTACTCATTTCCGCAATGATAAAACATTGTCGTTTTATCACTTTGAACAAGTACATTAAAATAATACAGAACAGTTCAAGATGTGATGACTGGACAATGAACCAGAATAACATTGAATTAAATGTATTTGTAAATGGGTGGAGAGGAGGTATTTGGTGGAAAAAAAAAAAAGCTAAAATACTTGAGCCAATTAAGTCCCTTGGCTCCAAACCCATCCCTATGCCCTCAGATCTTGGATGCTGGATTGGGTGAACCCTGCAACCACATCGCTGTTAGCGTGTTGGCACCACATGAACTCTGCCAGTAGGGGGCAATAGAAGTCAACTGTAAGACTAGAGGAGAAAAAAACAGGTCCCTTCCCTGTTTGCTTCTCCTGGTCTTTTTGGTGAAGTTCTAGAACTTCTAGTATTTTGACTTTTGATTTCAAATACCCCAGGATGATTGGAATTTGCCTTATTCTTATTTTCAGTCTGTCAAATTAAGTCATGTATCATTAGAAGCAATACTGTTGTATGCGCCAGAGAACTGGTTTTATGATCTATTTGTAGTGGAAGGGCTGCCTTGTCATTATCAAAGGTTACTCTTCAGAAAAGTTGCTTGCCTTATTAGCTATGTATTCTAATAGCATAACGACTATACCAACTTTGTTTTGTTTAATTTTTTATGGTATATATTTTTCCATCTTCATTTTGGGTCTCCGTGTTCATTTGAAAATATGTTAAGTGTAATACAGTTTTGTTTTTTAACAAAATCAGTCAGTCTTAGTGCTTTAATTTCAGCAGTTTAGTTGCCTTTAATTTAATTTTGGACACATTCGTGTTTGCTTTATGAATATATTATTGTTATTTGGCTCATCTATGTTCTTTCTCCCTGTTTTGTCTTACTTTATTTTATTTTATTCCACATTTCCATCTATGAGGTGAGTAGTCATGCATTTCTACACCGATTTGAGAGTTTATGCATTTTTGACTTATTACAGTCAAGTAGAAATTACTTATTTTACCACTTTCTAGAGACACTGTGCTTTTAGAACACTAACTACTTTAGTCCCTTCTTTGTATTGTTTTTATAATGGATTATAATTAAACGCATATCTCAAACCCCACCACCCATAACTTTTATTGTTTAATCAGTCCGTATTCCTTTGCATGTGCTCTTATATTGCTTTTTTCATTGTTCTTCCACTCTCCTGCCCATTTTTCCCATTTGGGCCGTTTTCTTCTGCCTGCATAACTCTTCTTTTAATGCAAACCTACAGGTTTGCTGACAAGAAATTCTCTCATTCTTTTATGTATTAAAATTTTTGGTTGGTATTAGTTTTGGAAATTATGTTTTCTGGGTATATGATTTTATGTTGACTATTATTTTATTTAGCACATTAAAGATATATCTAAATTGTCTTATAGCATTCACAGTTTATGTTGAAAAGTCAACTGTCAATAGTATTGTTGCTTATTTGAACGAAATGTCTTTTTTTCCTCTTATTGCGGCATTTAAGCTTATCTTTAGTTTTTGGCAATTTTAGTGTGATGTCTCTAGGATATGATTTAA
Source organism: Pongo abelii (assembly GCF_028885655.2). Classification (NCBI taxonomy): domain Eukaryota; kingdom Metazoa; phylum Chordata; class Mammalia; order Primates; family Hominidae; genus Pongo; species Pongo abelii. Next base: position 1,286,026 of record NC_071985.2, on the reverse strand, counting down.
CTTTTCTTTATCTTGCTTGAAGCTTGCCAATAGTATTTATCTGTGGGTATCATTATTTATGCTGCTTCTGCCCCCCTTTTTTAATCTGTGTTCCTCCCAGGATGAAAATAACATGCAAGCTAGAACTTTTCACTATGGTTTTTATCTTATGTGTTGTACCTTCCAATTATGTTTCTTCTCTTTGCTTTAAATATTTTTTGTTAACTCATATTCAAGCAAGTAATCAGATCTTGCTGGATCTAACATGCCGTCAATCCCAAACTATTAGCTGTTAACTTCAGGTAGAGTATTTCATGCTTTTATAATTCCATTCTATATTAATTTTAGACATATATATTTACTTCTAACATTTCTAGTTTTTTCTATCTGCATCTTTTCATCTGTCATCTCCATTTTCATCTTATATTGTCTTCAACATATTAATAATAGCCATATTATTTTGTTTATTGTTGATTCATCAAACTTTTATTAAATAAAATTTACTGTATTGTAAAAAAGGGAATTTGGGGTAGTTTCTTCAATGGCACAGTTATACAAGGTAGCTGCGGCCTGATCTCTAGATCTTCTTTATTTTCCATTTTTCAAATTTTCTTTGCCTATTTCCCAATCTCTTATCCCCTGAACACACACAGACACACACACGCACACACACACACACACACCCCTACACACTTTGTGTCCCTTTATAGGGACACATTTACAATAGTCACTTACTATGCAAGTTTACAAGTTTATGGCTGGGGAGGGCACTGAAGAACAAATGCTTTTATATACCTTCAGTGGGCTTTCTTCCACTTTTTCAAGAACACGAGACATTGCTATTAACTATGGTCACCATGTTCTACAATATATTTCTTTAATTCATTCCTTCTATTCAACTGGAATTTTTCATCCTTTGACAAGTATCTCCCCAACTGCCTCCCCACCACACCACCACTACTATCCTAGCCTCTAGTAATCAACATGTTACTCTCTTTTTCTATGAATTTGACTTTTTATGCTCCACATGTAAGTGAAGTCATGAGCTATTTGTCTTTATGTGCTTGGCTTTTCACACCTAACGTAATGCTCTCCAGGTTTATCCATTCTCTTGCAAATGACAGGATCCTTTAATGGCTGAATGGTATTCTCTTGTGTACGTAATACCATATTTTCTTATCCATTCATCTACGATGGACACTTAGGTTGACTCTGTATCTTGACTATTCTGAATAATACTACAGTGAATACAGAAGTGCAGATATGTTTTTGACTTAGTGATTCAATTTCTTTTATGCACACTTAGTAGTGTGATAGCAAAATCATATAGCAGTTTTATTTTTAACTTTTCGAGGAACCTCCATAATGGCTGTACTAATTTTGTATTTCTAAAAATAGTGTGCAAGAGATCCCTTTTTACCATATCTTCACTTTATCTTTTGTACTCTTGGTAATAGCCATTCTAACAGATGTGAAGGTGATATCACTGTGGTTTCAATCTCCATTCCCCTTGATGGCTAATAATGTTGAACAGTTTTTCACGTATCAGTTGGCTATATGCATGACTCCTTTTGAGTGATATCTATTCAGATCCTTGGACCATTTTTTAACTGAGTTATTTGTTTTTTTCTTTTTCACTATTGAATTATTTGAGTTTCTTAGATATTTTTGGCTTTAACCTCTTATCAGAAGTATGATTTTCAAATAGTTTTTTCCATTTCATAGGTTGTCTCTTCACTGCTGATTGTTTCCTCTGCTGTTTACAAGCTTTGTAGCTTGATGTAATCACATTTATTTTTGTTTTTGTTGTTTGCAATTTTAGGATCAAATCCAAGAAAGTCATTGCCAAGACCAATTTCATGGAGCTTTTCTCTTATGTTTTCTTTTTGTACTTTTACAGTTTTAACTTTTACCTTTGTGAGTATAATCTATTTTGAATTAATTTTTTCTTACAGTGTAAGATAAGGCTCTAACTTGATTCTTTTGCATATGGATACCTAGTTTTCTCAGCAACATTTATTGAAGAGACTGCCCTTTCCCCATTGTGTGTTATTGACATATTTGTCAAAAATCAATTGGCCATAAATAACATGTATTTATTGCTGGGCTCTCTATTCTGCCCCATTGGTCTGTTTGTTTTTATGTTAGTGAGTTGTTGTTTGGATGACTATAGCTTTGTAGGAGATATCAGAGTAATACTGACCTTGCAAAATAAGTTTAAAGTAATTTCTTTCTATTCCAATTTTGTAATTGTTTGAGAATAATTGTTACTAATTTTTTCCTTAAATGTTTGATAGAATTCAGCACTGAAGCCATTTGATCTTGACATTCTTTTTTTGATGGGAGATTTTTACTACTGATTCAATGTCCTTATTCACTATTGGTGTGTTCAGATTTTTAAAAAAATAATACAGTTATGGTAGGTTTTATGTGTTTAATAATTTATTCATTTCCTCTAGGTTTTCCAATTAGTTGACTTATAATAGTTAATAACAGTATTTTATAATGCTTCATATTTATGTGGCATCAGTTGTGTAAGGTCTTTTTTAATCTTTTATTTTATTTATTTGAGTCTTGTCTTTTGTTTCTAAGTTATTTTGTCTATTTTTAAAAAAAAATTATTTGTTTCATTGCTCTTTTGTAACTTTTTGTCTCTATTTTGCTTATTTCTACCCTAACCTTTATTATTTCTTTTCTTTTAATAATTTTCAATTAAGTTTTTTCTTATTTTTCTGTTTACTTGTGGTGCAATGTTAGGTTGTTTACTTGAGATCTTACTTTTTTGATGTAGGTGTTTATTGGCATAAATTGAATTTTTAGAACTGCTTTTCCTATATCCCAAATATTTTGATATGTTATTTTTTTATTTGTCTCAAAATTTTTTTAATTTGCTTTTTAATTTCGTCATTTACCAATTGGTTGTTCAGAAGCATTTTGTTCAGTTTCCATGTATTAGTAAACTTTCCAAAGTTCCTCCTCTTGTTGATTCATAGTTTTATATAATAAAAGATACTATAAATTTTAATCATGTTAAATCTGTTAAGACTTGTTATGTGGCTTGATGTGTGATCTATTCTAGGGAATGTTCCATGTGCAATTGAGAAGCATGTGTATTCTGCAGCTGTTGGATGGAATGTTCTGTAAATGTCTGCTAGGTCCATTTGGCCTAGAGTGCAGTTTGGTTCTGGTGGGTTGTACATATCTAGGAATTTCTTCATTTCTCCTAGCTTATCCAATTTGTTGGTGTTTTCTTGTTCGTAAGTGTCTCTCATGTCCTCTGTATTTCTGTGGTATCAGTAGTAATGTCTCATTTCTGTTTCTATGTCTCATTTTTATTTCTATTTTATTTGAGTCTTCTCTTTTATGAGGCTAAGTTTGTCAATTTGTTTATCTTTTAAAAACAATAACTCTTAATTTTGTTGCTCTTTTCCATTTTTTGTCTCTTTTATTTAAATCTGCTCTGAATCTTATTTTTTTCTCTCTCTTTTTTCTTTCTAACTCTAGGCCTAATATGTTATTTTTTCCAGTGCTTTGAAGTGTAATTTTATGTCTTTTTTTATTTGGGAGTCTCTTTCTTTTTAGATGTAGGCTTTTTTATTATGCTATAAACGTTTGTCTTATTACTACATTTTTTAATCCCATACATTTTGGTATCTTGTATATTCATTTTGTTTGTCTCAAGATATTTTTAATATCCCTTTTATTTTCTATTTGAACCACTGGTTGTTTCAAAACATGTTGTTGAATTTCCATATATTTGTGAATTTTCTGATATTTATTCTCTTCCTGATTTCTAGTTTTATATTATGTACTCATGAAAAATACTTGATATTATTTCAGTCTTTTAAAATGCTAAGGCTTGTGTTGTGGCTAAACATATGATATGTCCTGTAAAGGGTTTCATGTGTGCTTGAGAAGAATGTGTATTCTGCTGCTATTGAATACATAATATACATTCTGTATAAGTGTGTTATGGCCATTTAATCTAAATTGTAGTTCATGTCCAATGTTTTCTTATTGATTTTCTTGGTGGATAATGTACTGATTGTTGAAAGGGAATAGAGAAGTCCCCTGCTCTTATTATATGGCAGTTTATCTATTTCTTTATATGTACTAATATTTGCAGATCTGATAATATTAATATTTTACCAGAAGGTGGGAAGGGAGGGGAAGTGAAGAGAAGTTGCTTACTTGTACAAAAATACAGTTAGATAGAATACCTTCTATGGTTTGTAGCACAGTATGGTGACTATAGTTAGCAAAAATTAATTGTATATTTCAAAATAGCTAGAAGTGACGATTTAAATATTTCCAACAAGGGAAATGATCAATATTTGAGGTGATGGATATTCTAATTACCCTGATTTGATAATCGCACATTGTATGCATGTACCAAATGCCATATGAACCCTATAAATATGTACAGTTACAGTTATTATACTTTGATAAAAATACTGCAAAACTTAAAAAATGAAAAGAAAGATCATATTAAAACAATGAGGAAAAATCTTGATGATATTCATTTATAAAGAACAGATGTGTTGCACTGTGTGACAGTATTAAAATACGGTTTAAATGTGCAGTTACAGTGAGGGAAAAAAATAAAATGAAATAAAACAAAAACTTAAGCTTGGAAATAGACTCTAGCATACATAATGTTTTGGTATTTAATAATTTTTGCATTTAAAATCAGTAAAGAAGTAAATTATCTAGAAAGAAATTGTGGAGTAACTAATTAGTCCTTTGGGACACAATAACTGTAGCTCAAAACCACATTCTCTAAACCAAAATTAATTGCAAAACAAATATGATTTCAAATAGTAAAATAAATAAAACCACAGAAGCTATCAGAATTTTTAAGAATTATTTATCACTTTAATCTAAGGATTTACATTCTTGTCTGAACACAAAAACAAATATAATAAAACATGACTAACAAAAAATTCAAATTTATTATTGAAATTATTGTAAATAAATACAATATAAAAATATAAAAATATTGGAAAAGAATATTTGGGATATATATGATAAACTAAATTCAATATTATGTTAAGATTACAATTAATTTAGTGGCTTAAAATAACAATGAAACACATTTATTAACATACATTTATATAGTTTAGAAGTCCAAGATTGGTTTCACTGGGTTAAATTTAAGCCATCAGCAGAATTATATTTCCTTCTGGAGGCTGTAGTGTAGAATTGATTTTCTTGCCTTTTTTTGTTTCTGGAGGCCATTCATTTTCCTTGGTTATTATCAGCTCCCTTCATGTGAGAGCTAGGATCGTTGTACCCCTCCTTCCTGACCTGCCATCTTTCTCGTTCTTACATGTGCCTCCCTCTTCTACTTTTAAGGAATGTTGTGATTACATCAAGCCCACCTGAATCATCCAGAATAATCTCCCTATTTTTAGATCAGCTGATAAGCAAAGTTAATTCCATCTGAAACCTTAATTATTTCCCCATGTAACCTAACGTATTTACATGTTCTAGGGATTAGAACTTGGACATCTTTGAGAGCTCATTATTCTGCTTATTATAATTGCATGTCTCAAACATCATTGATGAGGCAAGTTTTCATTTTAAAACAAAACTTCAAAAAGTCCATTGCTTTCGTTATCACAAAAAAAAATTGTTAACTGACTCAACTGAACATCTTTACATGAAAATATTTATTTTTGAAAAGACTTTAGTGTCTGAAGTCTGGACCAAGTACAAACTTCACACTCAACTCACATGCCCATGTCTGGGCAAGTACAAAACTCACATTCAACTCACATGCCAATGTCTAGGCAAAATTGCTACAGTGAAACTAAAACATACAAAATAGCAGAATAAACTAAAACCAAAAATAACATGAGCCCTAAAACTGAAGTAGCATATTTCAATAAACCATCAAAAAGTGTTAAACCAATCTCATGCAGTATAATTTTCTATAAACCTTAAGGATATTTGATGACGATACAATTTTTTTAAGTTGAAATGTTGGCCGACTTGTCATTTGGCAAATTAGCTTTTTTTCACTTGACCTCATGAAGTTGATTTTCAGTTAACTGTTTCTGTAAGTGAAGCTTATAAAATAAATAAATGAATTAGTAAATTCACCTTTTGAGCAATTAGTTTGCTGTGAATTTGTTCATTCAGTAAATTAGTCATGAACAGATTTTGATGAATTGATTTAAATCGAATTGGCCCAATTTGTAGTAATAACTCCTAAGGTTCTGGGCAAGATTAATTAAGGCTGAATAACTCTGGGCTAGCTGAATGGTGAGTATTTTTATTTGCCAAGTGGTATCCTCCATCCAATGAGACTCAATCTCAGAGCAGTTTGCTATTATACTGAACTGCATAGACATGGTATGTTTTTGATCCTCAATCAAGGATCCTGGATTCAGTACAAGGCAGATGAGTTAGAAAGGAGATTTGAGAATGTAGAAATCCCACAATGCCAGGATTTGCTGTTTGAGGGCTGCTGAAAAGGGAGATCAATGAGAATGTCTTGGTTACAAGAAGGAGGTACCTCAGAAGGCTCAAGAGGGAAAGTTGGTAACAAGGGCCCCATGTATGTCGGGGAACCAGATGTATTCTTTCTTCTGATAGGGAAAGACCACCCATCATGAGCCTAAAAGGAATCTGTAGACCGCAGCACAGCACCAAATGCAAGGGCTCCTTTTGGCAGTCTGACTTTACCCATCCTTAGAGCTTCTCTGGAAAACCAAAGATCTCCTAATTTTTAGTGGAAGATGGGTGTGGAGAGAGGAAACAAGCCTGTCATAGAAGCCTGTATCTCATAATTAACCTAAAATCAGTCTCAGAAGAAAGGACTTCAAAAGACAGGTTAAGGATAAATGAACTTAGACACCCCAACAGTGACAGCAGGGCAGGCAGAACGTAGGCCATACCTAGGCTGTCTGACCTCCAGAGTTGCTTAACACCTGGTCTTTGTGGTTTCTTTCATACTCTGAGAGAAATGGTGTGCTACCAAGCAGGAGACATTGATTCACAGTACATTCTGCAGGCTGCAACTCTATCTCCCTTATAACCTGACTATCAAATCAACCAAGGTGTGAGGGAAGGTGGAGGACAAGGGAGATGTGTGGGAGCAGGCCTTGCCTGTTCTTGGATCCTTGACAGACAGCTCTTCTAGCCTTTGTTCAAGATTCCTATGAAGAGTCTTCATTCTGTAATTGGGTTTACCTGTGTAGTCAATCAGCTGGGTCACTTCTTGTCAGCCCCCTTCCACCCAGTCCCCAAGCGTCCTGCTAGGGCACCTCCTCTTTCCATACAAATGTGGCCTCCAGATCAAGAATTCATTGACTATGGTCCTCTCCCACGGGAGGATGTACACATAGGAATTGTTCACTCTCTATTTGAGGGCTGTGAAGATGCTGCAAATGACAACTAGAATAAATACAGAGCACAGGAACCGTGAAAAGCCCATGACTTCTTATAACAGGAATTATTCCTGTTAGGTGGCAGGCTTCCCTGTGTGTACCCTTTTAGAAAAATACATGATATTATACATGAAAAACCATAATCGATGATAAAATGAATATCAACAATAAAAGAATTCAACATGGTAGAAGGATATAAAGTTAAGATGCAAAAGTCAGTAGCATTCATATAACAAATAGTAGCCATAAAATATAATGAATAGTTAAAACCCAACTTACCAAAAATTGATCTGAATCCATGTGAAGAAAACCATAAAACATCCTGAAAGATACCAAATAGACAAGGCAAGGAATAGAACAGTATAGACCATTTCTTCTCACTCCACTCTACTAAGCACAACTATAAAAGTGAAACCACAGAGGAACGTTTAAATGTGGTAGGAAGAATGCAACCTAGTTTGGGAACCCAAAACTGGATGAACAACACAGTGATGGGGTATCCTAGTCCCCCACTCGACTCAAGAAGGAGAAACAGACCCAATCTTTTTTAATTCCCAACATACCAACAAACACAGACCAGCTAGGCTTACCCTCCCACGGTCAAACCATACTGCATTACTATAAGAGCAAGAGCAAAATGATCTCACTGACAACTAGAAGGCAAGGGAAGCACTCTACACTCTTGTCAGGCCTGAGACTCTCCACTCCATCTAAACCTGCTAACCCCACTGCTGAGCAGAGCCAGCAAGAGGGACTCTACCAAAAGGAGTAATAATTCTGGAAAGTCTCTATCCCCCAGCCCCTAGAACAGCAGTCCTTAACCTTTTTGGCACCAGGGACCAGTTTTGGGGAAGACAGTTTTTCCATAGATGGAGGAGGTTAAGGGATGATTTGGGGATGATTCAAGTGCATTACATTTATTGTGCACTTTATTTCTGTTATTATTATATTGTAATATATATATTTTTATAACTCACCATGATGTAGAATCAGTGGGAGCCCTAAGCTTGTTTTCCTGCAACCAGACAGTCCCATCTGGGCATGATGGGAGACAGTGACAGATTATCAGGCATTAGATTCTCACTGGAGTGCACAATCTAGATCCCTCATATGCACAGTTCACAGTAGGGCTCACACTCCTATGAGAATCTCATGCCATCGCTGATCTGACAGGAGGCGAGATCAGGAACCGTAATCGTCTGTGGCCAGGGGATTGGGGATCTCTGCCATAGGAGACCCCAAAGTAGCCAAAGACCACCAGCAAATATGATTATCCCAAAATAGGCACAGTGAGAGGTCAAGGAAACCTCTTTTCTCCAGAAACCTGATACTCCCCTCCCATGCCAATTGGGCCTATCACTACTGATCCTTCAGCTATTGAAAAGATAATACAACCAACTTTATGCTCATAAATTCAACAACTTAGAAAAAAGAATAGATACAAATTTCTTTTGTAAGGAAAATTTCTCAAAAATTGTAAACTACTCAAACTCAATGAAGATGAAAGGTAATATGAGTATTCCCATAACCACTAAGGAAATTTAATTTATAAATTAAAGCCTCTGACAGAGACATTTTCAGTCCAAAATGGTTCACTAAAGAATTGACCAAACTTTTAAAGAAAATATTAATGTGGATTTTATACAATATCTTATGAGGTTAATTTTTGTTTTGTTTTGTTGTTTTTTGAGACAGACTTTCGCTCAGTCGCCCAGGCTGGAGGGCAATCGTGCTATCTCGGCTCACTGCAACCTCCACCTCCCGGGTTCAAGCGATTCTCCCATCTCAGCCTCCTAAATAGCTGGAATTACAGGAACCTGCAATCCTGCCTGGCTAATTTTTGTATTTTTAATAGATACGGGGTTTCACCATATTGGCCAGGCTAGTGTTGAACCCCTGAGCTCAATTAATACAACAAAAAAAATATAAAAACAGTACACACACAAAAAACTACACTATTTCTTATGACCAGTGACTCTTATGAGCCTAGATATAAAATATTTAACGAAATATGAAAACAAATCTAACAATGTATAAAAAGTATGGTATAACACAAGAAAGGACATTTACTCCAGGTACGCAAGCTTAGTTCAATATATGAAAATTAATAGAATCAACTATGTTAACAGGGAAAAGATGCAGCAAAAGCATTTGTCAAAATTCAGCTCTTATTTATAATCATTTTATTTTAAATTTTCAGCAAGTCAAAAATAGACAGAAATTATCTCAACCTGCTGAAGACCATCTACAAAAAAATCTACAGGTAACATGAGACTTAATAAAGACTAAATGCTCTTCCAAATAATAGGGAACAAGGTAAGAATGTCCATTTTCATCTTTCTTAATAAAAAGGTACTGGAAGTTCTAGCTTCTATAATAAGAGAACGAAAAATAATAAAAGGTATAGAGATTGGAAAAGAAGAAAGAAGAAAATCTCTAGTTGCAGATGACATTTTGTCTATGTAGAAATTCCCAAAGAATCTACAAAAAAAAAAAAAGATAAACATCCAATTATAAAAGGAACATAAGACATGGATAGATATTTCACTAGGGAGGATATACACATGGCAAATAAACACATGAAAATATGTTCAAAATGACTAGCCATTAAATAAATGTAAATTTAAACTGTCATGGGCTATCAGAATGACTATTTTTAAAAAAAATCAGGATAAAGAAAAACTGGATTGCTTATGCATTGCTAGTGGGAATGTAAAATGGTATGGGGCCTCTGGAAAACAGGTTCATCAGGTTCTTATAAAACTCAACATGCAATTATTATACAATCCAACGATTCTACTTTTGGGTGTTAATCCCACAGGAATGAAGATACATATATATGTGTGTGTATATATACATATATGCAATATATATGCATATATATACATATTGCGTGTATATATATGTATATACATATATATGCAATATGTCCTATATATCTATATATACATATATGTCCCATATATCTATATATACACATATGTCCCATATATCTGTATATACATATATGCCATATATGTGCACACATACGTGTATGCACGTGTATACATATACATACATGTCCCATATATATATACACGTGCATACATACAGGTCCCATATATGGATACACGTGTATACATACAGGTCCCATATATGTATACACGTGTATACATACAGGTCCCATATAGTATATGTACATATATGCATGTGCATATGTGGCATGTATGCATGCACATATGTGGCATGTATGTATATATAGATATATGTACATATACACATATATATTACAAACTTGTACATGAAAGCTCATAGATAGAAGCTTTCTTCATAATTTTCAAAAAGTGAAAGCATCCCAGAAGTCCTTCAATAGGTGAATGGTTAAATGAACTGTGAAACATACATAGCATCATATGCTACTTGAAATAAAAAGAAGTAAACTGTTGATATACATAACAATTTCGATAATCTCAAAGGAACTATGCTGAGTAATAAAAGGTAATAGTATAATATTACAAGTTGTATGATCCACTTATAAAACATTGTTGAAATAATAAACTGTTAAGAAAGGAAACAGATTGCTGGTTGCCAGCGATAAAGGATAAGCAGTGGAAAGGAAGTGGTTGCTATAAAAGGACAACTTAAGAGATCCTTGTGGTGATGGAACTGTTTATTATCTTTGCTACAGTGGTGGATAAACCTTCACATGTGATAAAATTATACAGAAATAAATTCACTCACACAAATAAGTGAAAGTAAAACTGGGGAAATTGGAATAAGATTGTGGATTTTATCAATGTCAATTGCTGTTTGTGATATTGTACTAAAGTTTTGCAAAATGTTACCATTGTGAGAAACTAGTAAACTGTACCAAGAACCTCTTAGTATTATTTCTTAAAACTACATGTGAAACTACAATGACCTTAATTACAAATTTTAATGGAAAAGTATACTTGCATAAATTGAAATGTAATCTATGTTCTAAGTTAGAAAGTCTCATGAAATGGTCAGTTCTAAAGTTATTTTTATACATTTAATACAAAAGCAATGAAAATTGCAAGCTTTTTGGTCAAGCTAGACACATGATCCTAAATCATGGAAAAGTAAATACATAATATTAACTAGAAAAATACTGAGCAGAAATAGTTATGAGGCAGGACTTGCTGTATTAAATTTTAAAATTACTGCTGAGACTCTAATAGAATAATGAGGCATTGGAGCCTGTATGAAAGGAGAGAAGAAGGAAAGGGACCAGGAAGTGAAGGGAGGGAGATAGAAGACAAACCTAGAAATAGGTCCTACTACATATAGAAATTTAACATATGATAAAATCACTATTGCAAATTACTGGGGCAAAGATAGTTTTTCAAATATATGGAGTTAGAACAACAGTATAGTTATTTGCCAGAATCAAAATTAGATTCATTCCTCATGTTACCCACAGGAAAAAAAAGGGTTCAGAGATCTAAATGTAAAACTGGAAATGTGGCAATTACAAATACTAGGAAAAAATGGATTTTTTTTTCTGTAATCTCAGAGTAGGGAATGGCTTCCTAACCAAGACTTAAAATCTATGTGCAATAGAAATATAATCTGTTTGACTACATAAAATTAAAGTAAAATACAAGGGGAAAACAACATGAGCAGTTAAAAATAATGGAGAAAAAATATTTGTGACATACATTATAGGTGAAAGGCTAACATCCTTAATATATAAAAAGATTAAACATTGACTAAAGATTTTTAAACTCTGGAAAATTGGCAAAAGATATTAGAGCAATTCATATAGAGATATGAAAATCGTTATTGGATATATTTTTAATGGTGAACTTCACAATAATAAGATGAATGCAAATTAAAACAACCTTAAGATGCCACTTCTCATGAAACTGGCAAAAATGCAAAACCTTGACAGGGCATTCTGTTGATGGGAATGTGGAGAAACAGGCATTCTCACATATTATTCATGATAATACAAATGGTGCAACCCTGTTTTGGAAATTTGGGTTTTATCTAACAAAACTAACTAAGCATCGACCCAATAATTTGCTGATAACCAGAAAATAGATCTCTGACAGTACAAAAAAGATGTAGAAAATTATTCATCATAGCACTATTTATAATTGCTAAATATTGTAAAATAACTTCAATATTCAGGCACAGAAAATTGATTGAATAAGCTTTTGTACATCTACACAATGGAAGCATTATGCAAATGTAAGAAAAGAATGAGGTAGATCTGTATATAGCATTTCCAAGAAATATTGCTAAGTGAAAAAAGCTAACTACTAAAAAATATAGAGTACAACCTCTTGTATAGAAAGAAAAGGAAAATAGAGAAAGCATATCTGCTAGCCTACAAATGAAAACATAGAAAATAAAAGTAAAAAAAAATTTTAGTATATTAGCTGCAATAGGTGAAGAGTGGGAAGAAGTAAAAGGTATAGGGCAGGGAATATCCCTTCTTGCATGTATCTTCTTGTGCATTTTTGACTTCTGAAGCATGTTAATATTCTTCATATTCAAAACACGCAATACAATCTATAACAATGAGAAACATGGAAGTCCTAAAACTGAAAGAAAATGAAATCAAATAAACTTAAGCATACTTGAAATGCATATCAGATACACACTGAAGGGGGAAAAAGAAGACAGAATAAAATAACAAAACCAGGTTAGTAATAATATAGTCCTTGATCATATATGATGTTATGGGTGGGGTGAAATATGGGAGAATTGCTAGCAAATCCTGAACTACTTTTAATAAATGTGTTTGTTTATTTATCTAAGTTTTATTTTAGATTCCGGGGTACATGTGCAGGTTTGTTACGTAGGTAAACTTGTGTCATGGGGGTTTGTTGCACAAATTATTTCGTCACACAGGTATTAAGCCTAGTAGCCATTTGTTATTTTTCTGGATTCTCTCCCTCCTCCCACCCTCCACCCCGATATGCCCCAGTATGTGTTGTTCCCCTCTGTGTGTCCATGTGTTCTCACCATTTAGCTCCCACTTATAAGTGAGAACATGTGGAATTTGGTTTCTGTTCCTAGGTTAGTTTGCTAAGGATAATGGTCTCCAGCTCCATCCATGTTTCTGCAAAGGACATGATCTCATTCTTTTTTACAGCTGCATAGTATTCCATGGTGTGTATGTACCACATTTTCTTATCGGGTCTATTTGTGATGGACATTTAGGTTGATTCCATGTCATTGCTATTGTGAATAGTGTTGCAATGAACATACATGTGCATGTGTCTTTATGTATTATAATGATTTATTTTCTTTTTGGTAGATAGTAATGGAATTGCTGTTTTGAATATAATGACTAAATATAATTTAATTTTACCCTCACCATTGTACAAAAAATTATGTGTGCATAGATGTAATGTTTAGATTGATTGCTATATTCCTTCAGTGCTGTATTTGTTGTACAAAGTCAATTTATTATGGTTAAACCTATTTTTTTCAAACTTCTATTTTCCCTGATGGGGCATCTATTGTTTTTCCACTGCCAGTAATTTATTACTGGAAGATAATTCTGAATAATAATGTATTTTATCTATAAATGTATCATCATAAGTTATAGGCTAAAGAAAGAAGAAAGAAAAGTGAATCGGAATTCTAGTAGTCAAGTATATTTGCTTGAAAATTAATTATGCAAATTATGCTTAAGTGGGATGTGTTTTTCAATCAATGTAGAAAGAAAAGACCTGAGTCAATGAAAGCATTCTGTTCATTTTGATACTCCTTCACTTAACATTAAGTTTTAGATACAATTCCATATCAGACTGATTCATTCACTTTAAAAGCTGAAGACTACATTCTTCTTTTCAGTATTGAGGTGAGTAGCAGAAGTAGAGAGGTGTTGAAGATAACTCTTGTTGAGATAGATAGCAGGTGCTGCTTTTGGGGGTTTTGGAAATTGAGGCCTAACCTATGGAAGCAGGAAGGCTATTCATCCTCAGAGGGTAGCAATCTGATTTTTATTAGAAATTTTGATTTTTAGAAATCTCCAAGAATATGTTTAGGAATGCCATGGATCTGAAACTAATCCTCAGAATGAATAAACGAAGGGAACAGATCAGGTATGCAGTGTTTTTTATGAGTACTGTATTAGGGTTCTCTAGAGAGACAGAACTAATAGGATATGTATTAACATATATATACATGTATGGGGAGTTTACTAAGTATTAACTTACACGATCACAAAGTCCCACAATCGGGTGTCTGCAGGCTGAAGAGCATGGAGAGCCAGTCCGAGTCCCAAAACTGAAGAACTTGGTGTCCTATGTTGGAGGGCAGGAAGCATCCAGCCCAGGAGAAAGATGTAGGCTGGGAGGCTAGATCTTTCCTTTTCATGTTTTTCTGCCTGCTTTATGTTCCCTGGCAGCTGATTAGATTGTGTCCACTAGATTAAGGGTGGATCTGCCGTCCCCAGCCCACTGACTCAAATGTTAATCTCTTTTGGCAACACCCTCACAGATACACCCAGGAGCAATACCTTGTATCCTTCAATCCAATCAAATTGTCACTCAGTATTAACCATCACAAGTCCACACTTTGTCAACTTGAACCCATACACATCTCCTGAAATCATACCTAATCTTCAAATAAAGACAATAATAAGGTCATAATTATGCCTAACATAATACAGCTATCCCTCATACAACTGGAAACACACTGGTCCCCAGCTCAAATGCTACTACATAAAGTTAACAATATTTAAATGCTGATATGAAGTCAATAAATTTTATGTCACATGATAAAGGAAAAAAGAAATAAAATACAGATATTTTCTTAATACAAGTGTATACATGCACAAACATGGTTTTAACAAAAGAAGGAAGACATACTCATGACAATTACAGTCCCCATTTCTACAGCTGGTCACGTGGTCACAGTTGGTACTGATGACTACCTTCTTCTACTACCCATTCTGTATTCCCTTTGCCCTCAGCAATCACCTCAGCACATTGCGGTTATTTTCCTGATGGAGTGACCCAAACTTTCATTCCTGAAGGGTCTGGGCCATTTGTAGTCCTGCCTGGATTGGGCTGTTGTAGTTTCCCATTGACGTTAATCACAGGGCATGGTAATACTAAGAGATGCTCATGGATCTCCTGTATTTCATGCATACTCTTCTTCACCTCCGTTGTGGAGTAGTAGACTGATTTCATCTTGATAGTCTGGGCCAATCACCCCAGCCAACATGGTAACTTCCTTCTTAGCCTGTTGACTTAAAGATAGGAGGAGCCCAAAGTGTCCAAGTGGCGATCTTAACTTCCAGTTTAATAGGATCATTGTTGTGTCTCCTGGTGGCAGCGTTCCTCCCTCTGGAACTAAGACTTCTAGACAAGAAGAACGTAATATTGTGGGAAAAGGAAGCAAAAATTTTGCTACTGGATCACTAGCGGTGATGGTGAGTGGTGCCACTTCCATTTCCACCCACTGAATCCTGGACCCATGAATCCTGGCTATGGGAGAAAGAGTACCATATATTGGATGCTGATTCAGAGCATACATGGCCTTCTGGAGAACTTTGCCCCAGCCCTGCAAAGTACTGTCACCTAGTTGGCATTGTAATTGTGACTTCAAAAGGCCATTCTCCCGTTCTATCAATCCAGCTGCTTCAGGATGATGGGGAACATGGTAAGACCAGTGAATTCCATGAACATGAGACACTGCTGCACTTCTTCAGCCATAAAGTGAGTGCCTTGGTCAGAGGCAATGCTATGTGGAATACCATGAGAGTCGATAATAAATTCCATGAGTTCATGGAAGGTAGTCTTGGCAGAAGCCTTTCATGAAGGATAGGCAAACTCCCATCCAGATTAAGTGTCTGTTCCAGTGAGCACAAATCTCTGCCCATTCCAAGATGGAAGAGGTCCAATATAATCAACCTGCCACTGGGTAGCTGGCTGATACCCTGAGGAATGGTGCCATATCAAGGTCTCAGTGATGGTCTCTGCTGCTGGCAAGTTGGGCACTCAGCAGTGGCCGTAACAAGGTCAGCCTTGGTAAGTGGAAGTCCATGTTGCTGAGCCCATGTGTAACCTCCATCCCTGCCACCATGGCCACTTTGTCCATGGGCCAAAGACATGGGCGATGACAGAGGTGGCTGGGGAAAGAGGCTGTGTGGTGTCCACATAATGGGTCATCCTGTTCACTTTATTATTAAAATCTTCCTCTGCTGAGGTCAACCATTGCTGAGAACTTACATGGGGTACAAATATCTTCACAGTTTTTGTCCACTCAGAGAGGTCCACCCACATACCTCCTCCCCAGATTTCTTTGTCACCAATTTTCCAATCATGCTTCTTCCAAGTCCCTGACCATCCAGCCATACCATTGGCTACAGCCCATGAATCAGCACATAATCACACATCTGGCCATTTCTCCTTCCATGCAAGGTGCACAACCAGGTGCACTGCTTGAAGTTCTGCTCACTGGGAAGATTTACTTTCACCGCTGTCCTTCAGGGATGTCCTAGAAAGGAGCTGTAGTGCTGCAGCTGTCCACTTTCTGGTGGTGCCTACATATCATGCAGAACCATCTGTAAACCAGGCCCTAGTCCTCTCTTCCTCTGTCAACTGATCATAAGGAACTCCTGATGAGGCCATCGGTGCAGGCTTTGGTGAGAGAAGGCAGGTGGCAGGAGTGGAGACTATGGGCATTTGAGCAATTTCCTCGTGTAACTTACTTGTGCCTTCAGGATCTGCTGGAGCCTGATCACATATATACCACTTCCATTTGATGATGGAATGCTGCTGTCTATGACCCACTTTATGGCTGGATGGGTCAGAAAGCACCCAGTTAATGATAGGCAGTTCAGGTCGCATGTTGACTTGATGACTCATAGTCAAATTTTCAGTTTCCACCAAAGCCCAGTAACAGGCCAAGAGCTGTCTCTCAAAAGGAGAGTAGTTATCTGCAGAAGATGGCAGGGCCTTGCTCCAAAATCCTAGAGGCCTCCACTGTAATTCACCTATGGAGGCCTGCCAAAGGCTCCCAAACAGTATCACTATCTGCCACTGACACCTCAAGGACCATTGGATCTTCTGGGTCATATGGCCCAAGTGGCAGAGCAGCTGGCACAGCAGCCTGGACCTGTTGCAGAGCCTTCTCCTGTGCTGGACACCACTCAAAACTGGCAGCCTTTCAGGACACTTGATAAATGGGCCACAGTAACCCACCCAAATGAGAAATGTGTTGCCTCCAAAGTCCAAATAGGCTCACTAGGCATTGTGCCTCTTTCTTGGTAGGAAGGGCCAAATGCAGCAAATTATCCTTCACCTTAGAAGGAATATCTCAACAGGCCCCATAACCACTGGACCCCTAGAAATTTTACTGAGGTAGAAGGTCCCTGAATTTTAGTCGGATTTATTTCCCATCACATCTTTGGCACGCAAATGTCTCACCAATAAGTCCAATGTGTTTGCTACTTCTTGCTCCTTTGATCCATCAGCATAATGTCATCAATGTAACCAACCAGTGTGATATCTTGTGGAAGCAAAAAGCGATCAAGATCTCTCTGAATAAGATTATAACACAAAGCTGGAGAGTTGATATACCCCCGAGGTAGGACAGTAAAGGTATGTTGCTGGCCTTACCAGCTGAAGGCAAATTTCTTCTGGTGGGCCTTACAGATAGGAATGGAGAAAAACACATTTGCCAAGTCAATGGCTGCATACCTAGTACCAGGAGATGTGTTAATTTGCTCAAGCAATAAAATTACATCTGGTACAGCAGCTGCAATTGGTATCACCACTTGGTTAAACTTAAAATAATCCACTGTCTTTCTTCAAGATCCAAATGGGAGAGTTGAATGGGGATGTGGTGGGAATCACCATCCCTGCATCTTTCAAGTTCTTGATAGTGGCACTAATCTCCACAGTCCCTCAAGGGATGCAATGTTGTTTTTGATTTACTATTTTTCTAGGTAGAGGCAGCTCTAATTGCTTTCGTTTGGCCTTTTTCACCATAATAGCCCTCACCCTACCAGTCAGGGAGCCAATGTGAGGGTTCTGATAGCTGCTAAGTATGTCTATGCCAATTATGCATTCTGGCACTGGGGAAGTGACCACAGGATAAGTCTGGGGACCCACTGGACCCACTGTAAGTCAGACAGAGCTAAAATTCCATTAATTACCTGACCTCCCTAAGCCCTTACTTTAACTAGAGGTCCACAATGATATTTTGGATCCCCTGGAATCAATGTCAGCTCAGAACCAGTGTCCAGTAGTCCCCACAATGTCTGATCATTTCCCTTTCCCCAACGTACAGTTACCCTGGTAAAAGGCCAGAGGTCTCCTTGAAGAAGGATGGGAGACTCACTGCATAAATTATCGGTAATGTAGTGGGGTCCCTCCTCAAGGGGACCCAGCCTCCCCTTCAAGGTAGCTACTCCCACTTTGCCTTTTACAGTTGAGTGCTGCTGCTTGGCCCCTGACTCCTTGGGATCCAATTATTTTCATTGTATTTAAATTTTGTAGTTGAGTAACTGCAGTTCCCACAGTTAGATCTGACATACAGAGAAGAGCAATTACAGAGCGCTTCAAAGATGCAGGTGCTGTCCTCACAAATCTAATTCGCAAGGCATTGGTCAAGTATATATCTTTTGGACCCTCCCAGCTGGGATGAGTAGGTCTAAAGTGACTAATCCACCCTACCATCCCAATCTCCCTAAGCCTTTGGATCTGTTCCTCTACATTAAACCAACGGAGATCAGGCATTTCCAGCTCACTCACAGTGGGCCATCTTTTAACCCATATTTCAGCTAAACAAACAAATAAACTATTAGAACCTTTTTTAGCTCCCTGATCTGCAACATTAAAGCAGGGTCCCTACTTAGTGGGCCCAAATCAATAAATTCAGCCTGATCCAACTTTACGTTCCTTCCACCATTATCATCCAGCAGCACATCAAAAAGCTTATCCACCATGATCAAGTGGGCTTCATCCCTGGGATGCAAGGCTGCTTCAATATACGCAAATAAATAAATGTAATCCAGCATATAAACAGAACCAAAGACAAAAACCACATGATTATCTCAATAGATGCAGAAAAGGCCTTTGACAAAATTCAACAACCTTCATGCTAAAAACTCTCAATCAATTAGGTATTGATGGGACGTATCTCAAAATAATAAGAGCTATCTATGACAAACCCACAGCCAATATCATACTGAATGGGCAAAAACTGGAAGCATTCCCTTTGAAAACTGGCACAAGACAGGGATGCCCTCTCTCACCACTCCTATTCAACATAGTGTTGGAAGTTCTGGCCAGGGCAATCAGGCAGGAGAAGGAAATAAAGGGTATTCAATTAGGAAAAGAGGAAATCAAATTGTCCCTGTTTGCAGACAACATGATTGTATATCTAGAAAACCCCATTGTCTCAGCCCAAAATCTTCTTAAGCTGATAAGCAACTTCAGCAAAGTCTTAGGATACAAAATCAATGTACAAAAATCACAAGCATTCTTATACACCAACAACAGACAAACAGAGAGCCAAATCATGAGTGAACTCCCATTCACAATGCTTCAAAGAGAATAAAATACTTAGGAATCCAACTTACAAGGGACGTGAAGGACCTCTTCAAGGAGAACTACAAACCACTGCTCAATGAAATAAAAGAGGATACAAAGAAATGGAAGAACATTCCATGCTCATGGGTAGGAAGAATCAATATCGTGAAAATGGCCATACTACCCAAGGTAATTTATAGATTCAATGCCATCCCCATCAAGCTACCAATGACTTTCCTATACCCTTAATATCCATTCCCATGCCTGTTCTCCAAATTTCTGTTTATATAAATTAGAGAACTCAAACAGTTCTTTTTGAGTGTAGCACATCTCCTCATAGGTCACACTCTCAACCTCACCTCTAGGGGCCCACTGCGACTTTAGTCTAGTTATAGGTCTGGAAGTAAACAGAGGCATTGGGGGTGGCTCCTAAGGAGAATCAACATTATCTTGCCTGGCAACTGCCTCAGGGGAGGCCATCACTGTTGCCTCGGTCAGATGTTCAATAGCAGGAAGCATCCAGCACAGGAGAAAGATGGAGGCTGGGAGCCTAGGCCAATCTCTCCTTTTCACGTTTTTCTGCCTGCTTTATATTCCCTGGCAGCTGATTAGATTGTGCCCACCAGATTAAGGGTGTGTCTGCCTTTCGCAGTCCACTGACTCAAATGTTGATCTCTTTTGGCAATACCCTCACAGACACACCCAGGATCAATACTTTGTATCCTTCAATCCAATCAAGTTGACGCTCAGTATTAACCATCACAGGTACCTTAAGAGGTAGACTTTCGACATAGATATAACTTCTGAAAGTTAATATGCATCATTCTCACAATGAGATATCTTCCCCTATTTTCTTCAAACATATAGCTTTCTTGTTCTATTTTATACCACTTTACTTTTGAAACCAGAAGGGGTTTCAAATCATACAAACAAGCAAGGTCTGAAGAGTAGCTTCTTTTCTTTTTTTTGTGAGACGGAGTTTTCGCTCTTGTCGCCCAGGCTGGAGTGCAATGGCATGATCTCGGCTCACTGCAACCTCCGCCTCCTGGGTTCAAGTGATTCTCCTGCCTCAGCCTCCCAAGTAACTGGGATTACAGGCATGTGCCTCCACGCCCAGCCAATTTTGTATTTTTAGTAGAGAGGGGGTTTCTCCATGTTGGTCAGGCTGGTCTCGAACTCCTGACCTCAGGTGATCACCCACCTTGGCCTCCCAAAGTGCTGGGATTACAGGCGTGAGCCACTGTGCCCGGCCTGAAGAGTGGCTTCTATTTAGCCCCTTAGGCATTTCTTTGAGAAGCAGACTACTTTGTACACATGCGAGTCAGTATGAGTAAGACAAACAGAATATCCCTGCAGCCTGTGTTAGCCTGCTGGAGCCCCATTTTCCACAGCCATACAATAATGAGGAAAGGGAGGAGAAGGGACCTATCATATGTTGATGGTTGAAAAGGAAAGTATTTTGCTTTCTGTGGAATGCAGTACTTTGGAGGAAAATCAAATAGTTATTACCATTATTGTTTCCTATGGTTATGTTTTCCTTGAAGCCACTGTATGTTCTATACTTGCTGACTTGCCAATGGAATCTTTAGTATTTTTCCTTTTCTATGATCAATATTGTTATGCAAGAAACTTCTATTGCTTTGTTCAAACTCTCCTGCAGTCCCGTTTATCTACTTTTCATCATCCACTTTTTGGATTGCTTTGTTCACTATCCTTGTGAAACAAATGTGGCACCTTGTAATGATCAAGTTCTATTCCATATCTGTCTATTTTACTATACCTTATTAAAAAATACTATGCTGCAATAACCGCACACACTCTAATTTCAGTTACATGTTTTAATTCATTTAACCTTTGCATATTTCTCTTCCCTCGTGTTCCACAAATGTAGTTCTCAATATTTTATACTAAGACAATTTTGCTAATCTTTAAAGAGAAACAAGAATTTAGAGCTGATATACCAAAACACTCTTTTTATTGCAGATGTCTCTAATTTATAAACCAAAGTCCAGAGCAAACCTAATTCAATGTACAATTATTTTTTACTTAAAAAGTCCCATTTGCTTATGTCAAAAACTCCCATTTTTATCATACATGATAATGTATAGAAAATATAGTATTGCTTGTTTTGTTTGTTTTTTCTCTGTGTACCAAGAAAGATTTGCCCTGTTCCTCCACATTCTTACTTGGAACCTCTGTATAGATGCAGAGACCATTTACAGGACATCTGTTGTGGCAGAGGAGATTTATTTTCCCTTCCATTTCTTCAGCAGAGTTTCTCTTACTTCCTTATTACGAAGCGTATAGATGAAGGGGTTTAAAACTGGAGTCACCACAGTGTTCAGGACGTGGACAGCTTTGGTCAGATCCAAGGCGTCTTTGATAGAGGTGCGGACGTGAAGGAAAATTGTGGACCCATACCAAATGAGCACCACGGTGAGATGCGAGGAGCACGTGGAGAAGGCTTTGCTCCGGCCACTGGCAGAGGGGATCCCAAGGATGGTGCTGATGATGTACACGTAGGAGACAAGGGTGATGAGGCATGAACTCAGGATAACCACAAAAGCAGTCACAAAGGCCACAAGCTCTACTGCCTGTGTGTTGGTGCAGGCCAGGGCAATCCAGGGTGCAATGTCACAGAAGAAGTGGTTGATGGCACGGGGGCCACAGAAGGACAGGCCACTGATGAGGGCTGTGGGCACTGCAATGGCCATGAAACCGCAGACCCAGGAGCCCAGGGCCAGCTGCACTGAGAGCAGGCTACTCATGATGGCTCTGTAGTGTAAAGGATAGCAGATGGCAAGACAGCGGTCATAAGCCATGGCTGCCAGGAGGAAGTACTCTGTGCAGCCTAATGAGAAAACAAGGTACATCTGCAAAAGACAGCTTGTAAATGATATGCTCTGACTTCTCCCCAGTAGGATGGCCAGTGCTTTGGGGACTGCTGCTGTGGTATACCAAATCTCCAGGAAGGAGAGGTTGCTCAGAAAGAAGTACATGGGGGTATGCAACTGATGGGAGGTGCTCACCAACATCAAGATAGCCACATTACCACTAACTGTGAGGATGTACATCACCAGAAAAAGCATGAAGAGAGAGAGCTGAAGAGTTTGAGAACCAGGAAAGCCCAGTAAGAGAAAGTCCTGGGGCAGAGTTTTGTTGCCTGTGTCCATTGTGGTACTTAAACCAGAAAACAGAGTCCCCGCACTGAGCCCTTTAGCCCAATCACACAGTCCTAGAAAGATAAAAAGAATGGATTCATCAAAGAGCTCCAATAATTAAATGTAATTATTGGAGATATGATGTAACTTTCATTGAATGCCTGCTCTGTGTTTGGGGGCATAGTTAATATCAGTTATTTTAATGAAACAGTGAGATATGTATTATTATAACCAATTACCAGTTTAGAAAACAAATATGCAAAAAATGTCAGCAATTCTGGAAAGACTGCACTAATAGCTACATTTCAGCTCCAAGATTCAACTCCAGTCTTTCTGCCTTCATCCCACTCTGAGCCACATTCCAGCTCAGTCCCACATTACATCTAAACCCAGAAAGGGCTGACTGAATTTACTACATTTTAACTAGACTCTGCATGGCCCCTGGCCAAAACATGTAATTTTGTCTTTGTTTAGGAATTGGCCCACTAAACCTAGGTTCTAGTCACATACATATTTAACAGTTGTAGCTTCTAAATTGATCTAATTCATAAGATTCGTCTTCAAAAATGTTCAAAAGTCACCAAAGTTAACTTTAAAATTAGTTTCAAAATGAGTTTTGTCTTCTCTTGATGATTTCATGTTTAAACATTATATGACAGATACTTCTCATAAAAAAATATATTTCCATATTGAACAATACACTGAAGGTAACAATCTAGGAAATCCTGATGCCCACTTGGAAGTGAGTACACTGAAAGCAGGTGAAGGGCAAAAAATCATTGTGAAACCAGTTTTTAAAATTCTCATAGTTTATTTCTAAGCACTAGTTTTGAAAATAGAGTCTATAAATTCGAAGGTCAATTGGGAAGCTATTACTGTCAAACGTACAGGTGACCAAAACCTATGTTTAGGAGACAGTTTTGAAGAAAGACAGTGAAGACTTTGGTGGCTTCATTCTAGGAATTCCTTTATAAATAGAAATGTTCTCTCTCCATCCTCATGTGTCATACCCTTGCATTCACCAACGCCAAATGTTGTTTCCTGCATAAACTCAAATTTATTGCATGTATCCAATGTTACTAAGTGCATTTAGACTATAAAATGGGTCTACAAAGTAAATGGGTACATACATTGGCTTTACCTCATTTATGGCAGAAGGGGCTTCCAAGCAGTGCTTCTCAAGCTCTAATGGGTGCATGAATCACCTAAGGATATTGCCAAAATGCAAATTTTGATTAATGCACCCTTGACATAGGGCCTGTGGTTTTTCATTTCATATGTTTCCAAATGTCACTGGCCAGGACCATACACTGAGAAGCAAGGATCTAGCATCTTTCTCATTTTATAAAAAAGTAATAAATCTGCAGCTTTGCTTGATTGGGTAATGAAGAAGTTCAGAGTACGCCACCATAAAATGTGCTCCTCTGGCACTGGATTATTTTGAACTGAAGACAATTGTGATAAACAAAAAAATAGAGAGACACAAGAAAAACTCTCTGGCCGCCTCCTTTCTACCAGGAAGGATTGGATGATTTTTAATCACCAAAGAGAACTCTAGGGTCTTATTGTCCTAGAGAAGGCAACAGAGGAATATACTCAACAGACCTTGCTTAAATAACCCTTATATTCCATTAATCTCCCCATATATCTACCTTCCCACAATTCATACCCCGAGAACCCCTTCGTCTGGTCACTTCTCTACAAATTTATTGTATTTTCGTTAAAATACTATATATGACCAAGTTCTAACCAATTCTTTGAGTTACTCATCCCTGAGTTCTCCCGTGTGTATGTACAATGCACTTGTCAATAAACTTCTGGTTTTTTTTGCTTATATGTCTTTGATCAGTCTAAATTGCAGGATTCCACCCACTGAACCTAAGATGGGAAGAAGGAAAATATTTTTTTCCTCCTTTACACTGGTAAAGGAGCCTAGATTATGAATTCATTACCCTAATACAGAAAAAAATGCCCTAGATACTGATGGGTGACATAGAATAAGAAACACAAAGAAAAGATGTTCTTTAACAATAAATACTAAATAATAGATTTGCAAATTTCTTAAAGCTAATATATTCCAACATATTTATCATTCATGGCCAACCAGTATATGTAATAACTATTTTTGAATTGAAGCACCAATGTCAATTGTTAATGTCTTTTGGTATAATCCGTTTTCTTTTTCTTTAAAGGTCATCAGGGAGCATTGTTATGAACAGCAAAAAGTAGCTGACATAGTGAGTGGTGAATTGCCAGTCACTAGACTGTGAGCTAACATGATCTTTGTAAATCCTATTAACTGGCTTTTATCCTACTTGTTTCACAAATGAGAAAACTGAAACACAAAGAAGCTGAAGAAGTTATTCAAGGTGGAGTCATGACTATCAATCCAAGATGTCTGATTCTGGAGCCAAAGCACTTTGAACCTGAGGCTTTCAGATATTTTTTATAGGTTCCTATGGTATCTGATTGGCAGATTGTAAAAATATTTTAATTTATTTTCAAATAGAAATCACTGGGCAAAGCTATTTTGAAAAGCTAGTATGAAATAATTCTATCTTAACTTCTATGAGTAATGTGAATAAGGCAATTATACTCATAATTTTCTATATTCAAAATTCAAAAATCATTTTGATAACTAAAAATTAGAAAATAAATATCCAGAACCATATTATGAAATGACATTTTCATATTTTACTTTTAATTATGCTGCTGAATTTGTCAGATACCATAACCTAATATTTACTTGAAGCACATGATGATTAACCCCACATTTAAAAACCTGTATATATTGCTTTAGACTTGAGTGTTTCTAGTTTTACTTCTAAGATAGCCTAAATGGAAATCTGTGGATGTGACTTAACAAGAGCTTAAAATAAAAATCAGAGAAAAATATAGTTTGATTTATTAGGTTGAAATAAATTACCTTTTAATTTTTCAGATTAACTAACAGATTAACCTTTCTTATATAAGTAGATTGAATTTTTAATAATTTTTTTGTTTGAGTATAAGTAATTTTAATTTCTTACATATGAAAAGTAATTTTAAATACATAATATAACAATTATTTTTTCATAGAAATATGCAATATCTTATTTTAAAACACCTACATTAAAATCGTTTCTTAATCTCAGGAGGTTTTCAGTATTGATTGAATACTATGATGGATCAATCATACACCACAATTTTGTGATTACAAATTTACGCATCTGGTGGACGTGGTGACTGACACCTCTAATCCTAGCACTTTGGGAGGCCACGGCGGGGGGATCACTTGAGGACAGGAATTTGAGGCCAGCCTGGGTGACATGGTGAAACCCCGTCTCTACTAAAAATACAAAAATTAGCCAGGTGTGGTGGTGCGTGCCTGTAGTCCCAGCTACTATGGAGCCTGAGGCAGGAGAATCATCTGAACCCAGGAGGCGGAGGTTGCAGTGAGCCAGGATCGCGCCACTGCACTCCAGCCTGGGCGACAGAGTGAGACACTGTCTCAAAAAAACAAAAAAAATAAGAAATTACCCATTGATGAAACAACGGACAAAACTTGTCGAATGCATAATCACCCTTTTCACTTACCCAGTTGAAATTCTTTCTGCCATAAACTCCAAAAGCTTTGTCTCTTGTCCTGACTTTTACTCATTTTTTATTCCATGATTTTCTTTATTTAAAAATAATATATTTTGATTGCAATTATTCCCTCTATATCTCTGTTTTTCTTTGATTATCTTGCTATTTAATAGTGTGCTTCCTTCTGTTGACATCCATTACTCCTTTATTAACTCAAACTTTCATATCTTTGAAATTTGAGCTCAGTCTTTTTCTGTTTCCCTTTGTTCTTATACTCTGACCCCATTCTGTCCTAGTTCCCTTTTGGTGTTTTATATTTTCTCCACCTCTCTTCATCATAATTGGCTCGACTCTGGAAACCACTTGTTTTTAAGTAATTGCTTATGTACGGATCAATCTTCTGGGAGATGAAGTCTCTCTCAGGTATCTAGGGCTAGTTCAAAAAGACATGATGACCTTGTACTAAATCTTTCCAAATGGATGACTTCAGAATGTTTTCAGTCATTTGATTTAAACAACTAAATTGTAAAGTTACTGGAACAGGAAAAGGATATCTCTTTGGGCTTTACATATGCTAATCTAAGTATTTTGTCTTGCAGAGAGTTTTTAGCAAATATCGCTGTTTAATAAGCTCAACAAATTTGTGAAAAACTCTTTAAAACAAATCAAACAGAATAAAATTGGACAAATGACCTTAACTAAAAATATAATTAAGTAATATGAAGCATGATAGAACTAGAAACTTAAAATTATCTCTGAATTAAGAAAAATCTGCCTGACTGTTCATCGGACTAAAATAGCAAGGGAAGAAAAAGCCAGTTTAAATATATCAGAAAACAGTTTTACCCAAGGACATGTTGCAGTTGTAAATTGTCATAATGATTCCTTTCTTTGAGTGATAACTGTTTTCTCACTCAGTGGGAAAATTTCTTATTTAAAATCTTTGATATCAGAAATTTGTTGTTTTCAATCATATGGATAAGAATAAAATATGGCACCCTTTCTAGGAGTACCTAATTCACGCTGACAGAGACATACAACCTCACATTCTATTCCAGGAGCAGAGCTTCAGATAAGTTTCTGAACACAAAATTTCTCATGTATCTTTATATATATATATATATATTTTTTTTTATTATACTGTAAGTTCTAGGGTACATGTGCACAATGTGCAGGTTTGTTACATATGTATACATGTGCCATGTTGGTGTGCTGCACCCATTAACTCGTCATTTACATTAGGTATATCTCCTAATGCTATCCCTCCCCTCTCCTGCCACCCCACAACAGGCCCTGGTGTGTGATGTTCCCCTTCCTGTGTCCATGTGTTCTCATTGTTCAATTCCCACCTATGAGTGAGAACATGCGGTGTTTGCTTTTTTGTCCTTGAGATAATTTGCTGAGAATGATGGTTTCCAGCTTTATCCATGTCCCTACAAAGGACATGAACTCATCATTTTTTATGGCTGCATAGTATTCCATGGTGTATATGTGCCACATTTTCTTAATCCAGTCTATCATTATTGGACATTTGGGTTGGTTCCAAGTCTTTGCTATTGTGAGTAGTGCCGCAAGAAACATACATGTGCATGTGTCTTTATAGCAGCATGATTTATAATCCTTTGGGTATATACCCAGTAACGGGATAGCTGGGTCAAATGGTATTTCTAGTTCTAGATCCCTGAGGAATCGCTACACTGACTTCCACAATGGTTGAACTAGTTTACAGTCCCATCAACAGTGTAAAAGTGTTCCTATTTCTCCACATCCTCTCCAGCACCTGTTGTTTCCTGACTTTTTAACGATTGTCATTCTAACTGGTGTGAGATAATATCTCATTGTGGTTTTGATTTGCATTTCTCTGATGACCAGTGATGATGAGCATTTTTTCATGTGTCTGTTGGCTCCATAAATGTCTTCTTTTGAGAAGTGTCTGTTTATATCCTTCGCCCACTATTTGATGGGGTTGTTTGTTTTTTTCTTGTAAATTTGTTTGAGTTCATTGTAGATTCTGGATATTAGCCCCTTGTCAGATGAGTAGATTGCAAAAATTTTCTCCCATTCTGTTGGTTGCCTGTTCACTCTGATGGTAGTTTCTTTTGCTGTGCAGAAGCTCTTGAGTTTAATTAGATCCCATTTGTCAATTTTGGCTTTTGTTGCCATTGCTTTTGGTGTTTTAGACATGAAGTCCTTGCCCATGCCTATGTCCTGAATGGTATTGCCTAGGTTTTCTTCTAGGGTTTTTATGGTTTTAGGTCTAACATGTAAGTCTTTAATCCATCTTGAATTAATTTTTGTATAAGGTGTAAGGAAGGGATCCAGTTTCAGCTTTCTACATATGGCTAGCCAGTTTTCCCAGATATAGACCAATGGAACAGAACAGACTCCTCAGAAATAATACCACACATCTACAACTATCTGATCTTTGACAAACCTGACAAAAACAAGAAATGGGGAAAGGATTTCGTATTTAACAAATGGTGCTGGGAAAACTGGCTAGTCATGTATCTTAATTTTGTAGTTTCCAAGGAAAAAGAACATTTGGTTTCAGATCTGATGTTGACCCTTCATAAGGAGCTTTCTTTGCTTTCCGCCTATAAAATCACTTCTTTTACATTTCACCTCAACTTCACCGTTCCCCAAATTTAAAATAATTGTCTTTTATATTGTTTAATGAGACGCCCTGTGATCCTTGTGGTTTGCAGCCTCCTTTACGTCCATGGGTCGATAAAGCTGACTGCTGGACTATAAGGATGCCTCTAGAAGACTTAGGCTGATTGAGCTCAGGTAAAACTAGAAGAGTGAAAACACATGCCGTGATCCTTCTACAGAAATATTTCCTGAATTCTAGAAAATTCACTTGCAAACTTATAATTGTTCTACACAATTACATTTTAGTTAAAGGTATATTACCATCTATGTGCTTGTAGGGGAGAGAAAATGGCTTTCCTTCACCCTTCTAGGTTCTTTGACAGGGCTACAAATTAAATTGCCACAAGACAGACTAACAGGAGAAAAATTACATTCAATAATGTTCATATAGACAGGAGTCCCACAAAATATGAGATTCAAAGAAGGGCCACATGATTGAGGCTTATATAACACACTAGGCTATAGATAAGATTAGGGGGTAGGGATCTCTGGAGCATAGGGTTGACAAGTTATGGGAGCGTGAGGGGGAAAAATGTATTGTGCATACACATTGTCTTGTTATGCAGATAAAAAGTATTTCAGATAATGGAAGTTGCCCTAGGGCAGCCTTCTTCCTGATACAGATACTTTTACTATTGTAGATTTTCTCTATAGATGTACTTTTTTAAAAACATAAAAAAGTAGCTGTGTCTGCAGTTTCTCAAAGTAAACTGCTGGAAATTTGCCCGAGAAGTGTACTTTGAGGTGACATATTCTTATCTCCTACAGTCATATTTTGGAGTTGTATCCTAAGACCCAACACGTTGATAAGCACTTTTTTAAGTTATTGAGAAATAAATCACTGTGCAAAACAATTTAAGAGACAGAAAAGAAATAATAGAATTTCTCTTCTTTGCTGTTTATATTTAATATTTTTTGTTTGTTTGTTCATGTGAAACAATCTGAAAATATATTCTACAGTAACACCAGTAATGCTTATGTTTGGGCTCAGAAAATGATACCTCAAAGTATGACACTTTGGCATGCTGAGTACTTTGGAAAAACTGGATAGCTATATACAGAAGAATGAAATTGGATCCTGTCTCACACAATATGCAACAATCAATGCAAAATGAATTAAAATTCCATGACTTTGGTCTGGGCAATGATTTCTTGGATAGGACCCCCAAAACACTGGCAACAAAAGCATTAGACAAATGGGATTGCATCAAACTAAAAGGCTTCTGCATAGCAAAGGAAATAGTTAACAAGAGACAAACTGAATTAGGAGAAAACTTTTGCAAACCATATGTCTGATACAGAGTTAATATCTGAAATAAATAAGATGCTAAACTCAATAGCAAGAAAACAAATAATCTAATTTAAAAATGGGCAAAGGACCTGAACAGTTATTTCTTAAAGGAAGGTATATAGTCAACAAATATATGAAAAAGTGCACAGCATCCCTAAAGATCAGGGAAATGCAAATTAAAACCACAATGAGACATTACCTCACACCTGTTAGAGTGGCTATCATAAAAAAGATAAAAGTGTCAGTGAGGATGTGAACTTTGGCATATTTAGGTTTGTAATTCATCTGAATTTTATTTTTTGTATGTGTAGTGTAAGGCAGATTTTAAAAATATTTAATTCTATTTTTTTCTACATCATTTTCCTTTCTAGTCCTTCCTTTTCCAGTAATGTATGATTTATCCTCTGTCATATTCTGGTCACCATTCATGAATGGATTGAGTTTTCTTCCTTTGGTCCATTTTCTATCTGTAAACAACCATAATCTTTCAATTACTATAATATAGACATGTTTATATCTGAAAAGCCATTACTCTACTTCTTACTTTTTCATCTTAAAAATTGTTTTAATTTTCATGGCTGTTCAGTTGTATATATGAATTTTTTAAAAACTTAAGTTCCATTTTGAACTACTTTAAGACTTCAAATGAAAAGTTTATCGGTTACTTATGGAGAATCAACACCTTTATTGAGTCTTCTCATCCCTGTACACAGTATATAATCCAACTACTTTCATTTTGTTCATACTCTTAGGTAACTTAAAAATTTATATTCTCCAAAAGTTATTTTTCCCCATTGATGAGTTATTCTCAGATACCATATACTTTTCAATGTTCTTGTGAATATGTAATCCATCTTTAGTTTCTTTTACTCTAGGACTCTCCTTGGTCATTTTGCCTCCAAATTTGACTTTTTGAGCTGTCTCATCAGTCTCTTACAGGATGTCTCATATTATTCGTTTGTTCGTTTCTCATGTGGTATGATTAAATTTCTATCTTCTGTTTTTCTGAAAACTGGAAGTTAGTTCTGAGGCTTGATTAAACTCCAGGTTAAATATTTTAAGAGAATATTTCAAGGATGATGTGGTCTACATATTGTAACATATCAGGAGGCACATAAGTTATTTTACTATTATTGTTACCAGTTTTGATCAATTAGATTATGGAGGCTATCATCCATTCTGTTTATTGTAAATACAGAATAGATAGTTGGAGGTTAAAAGCTTGTCATTATGAAGATATCTCATTTTCTTAAAACTCTTTTTCTAGTGGTTTTATCATCCATGGCTGATTCTTGCCTGAATCAATTCCAATATAGATTATTAATACTATGAATTTTTAAATTCTGTTATTTCTTAAATATTTACCAGCTGCCAATCTTCTAAAAAATGGTTTTTTATCATTTTTTCCCTGGTAATTAAAACATATTATAGAAAAATAGGGCACTGATATAATTTGGACAGCTGTCATTAAGATGGCTAACTAGAGATGCCCAGCACTCACCTACTCCAAAAAGAAGGACTGAAATAGCAAGTAAATAGCCAAATGTTGACGGCACTGTCTAGGAGAGAATGCTGGTATCCAGCAGGGAAGCAAAAGGAACCTTCTGAGGTATAGGAACTCAAGATGGCAGCATAGAGAAGGAAGTAAGGCAGCCACTTGGATGGGCTAGGAGCCAGGAAGTATTTCCCTTCTCATGTGGAAAAAAGGTAAATGAGAGATCCATGTAAGTACACATGTAGGTACCTGCACACACTGTCTAGAGGCTGAAGAGTGGTGTGTCCAGCCTACCAGAACCCACATACAGAACCCAGGAGCCTGAGGGCCAGCCTGCCCAGCCTGCTGTTTCTACAGCCAGCATCCTCGTTACACACTCAGAGGTCCAAAGACTGGCCTACTGAGGGTTCACTGCCACTACTGCTAGCACTTGCCACACCACGAAAAGGCCGAAGCACCAGTCAGCTTGTGTCCCCATCTTCAGCAAAGGCTAGTCAAAGCATCTGCAAGCAACTGCAGCCTAAGCCACTAAGGAACTCACAGAAACTACTGACATTGATAACAGCAAAAGAAATCATACAGTGGCTACAGTATGGTGCATATCCAGAACCAAAGCCAAAGCAATCTGCCCAACCAAAATTGAAGGCACATATATAGTAAGAAAAAGTATTTCCTTACAGAAGCTACTCCATAAACCTGGAAGAAGTGACTGTTAAATGAGATGCACAGATATCAACATAGGGATGAAAGAAACACAAAACAGCAAGGAAACATGACACCTACAAAGGAAGATAATAATTCCCCAGGAAGACCCCAAAGAACAGGCATATAAAATGCCTGAAAAAAATTATTCTCTGAAAGAACCCGAATGAGATACAAAAGAACACAGATAAACAATACAAAGAATAAGAAAAAAAAATCATGATCTGAATCAGAAATTCAACAAGAAATTGATACCATAAAAAAGAACAAATAGAAATTCTGGAACTAAAACATTTAATGAATGGAATAAAAATGTAATTGAGAGCTTCAACAAAATACTAGATGAAGTAGAAGAAAAAAATTTTGAACTTGAAGACAACTCTGTTGAAATAATTCAGGCAGACAAAGAAAAACACAAATACTCCAATTTGATTATTATACATTATATGCCTGAATCAATATATCATACGTACCCTATAAATATATACAATTATTGTGTATCAATAAAACTAATAAAGTATAAGAAAAAGAGTACTATAATTATAAAATATCAGATGCTACTAAAAAACAAAACGGAGGACACTGAAAAATCTCAGCAGATTTTCCACAATGTATGTAATTTCTCAAATATTTAAACCAAAAACATTTTACCAATATAATTTAACTGACGGTAGGGTAACAGTCTTTTCTGTTTTACAACTCTGCCCACTCAACTCTGACAACAGGTAGATGTACACGTCAAAGTAATCTATTTACGTTTAGCATATATTTTTTCTTTAAAGGGAAAGAACAAATAATTGTGTGATTTTCCCTTTGGTAGAACTTAAAGGAAATTTTATGTGTAAGATATATCATGAAAGTTTAATTTAACCTTATTTATATTTTTAGCATCTTATTTTGGTATGGTAAAAATCAACATAGCTGTCAGAGGATATTTGAGACATGATTAAATAAGATAACATGTGACTCAGAATTAATACCTGGCCATCTAGTTAATTCAATGGTTAATAAAACATTAGTAACATGATTGAAAAAAGATCATAATAATTGAGAACAATCTTAGGAACATTTGTATTTTTTCTTAGATAAATAAGAACATAACGAAGTCAATATAAAACTCAGAAAGTTATTGTAATAAGACACAGAATCTCTAGGGGGGTTACATAGAAGGTAAAGAAAAAGGTTTCACATTGTAGACACTAGTGGTTAAAACGAAGGAAGTCTATCACAACTGAATGACTTGGGCAATCATTTTAACACATTTCCAAGCTTCTTTTCAGAATCAGATTTAAAACATTATTCTTTATACAGGGAGAGGTAAAGGCCTTTCTGAATTATAGACATGCAGACACATAGAAACACACAGTCCTTAGACCTTTGGAACTCTGCCTGTTCTGTTTCTGGAAATACTATTTACTGGATGACCACCATTTGCCTAGGAGACCTTGGCTCAGACATGTCTTTTCACCTCTGCTTTAGGTGTCCTGAGGACTGTTTACAGATCTGGGCACACCTCTAAAATGGCCTTAGCTTACTGTGTTATTTTTGCCTAGTATTCTTCCTGAGCACTAGCTAGATTCTCAGGGGAGTCGCGTGTGAATTTTATCTGGGTAGTGCAAATTATACTGTACTCATTGAATCACCTCAGCATTTTTAATTTGTTCTCAGTGAATAAAATAGAGAAAATGGGTTATTAAGAGACCAAAGATGAAAGCATCTTGTTAAACAGAACCAATTCTTTCAGAAAGTTATAATACAAAGACAGAAATGCTTTGTCATAGAAGAATACCAAATGATTACTATAACACTATATATTATCCTGATGTAATGCAATTAAGTAACCTTAGAAATAGTCAGTTAGGCTCTTGAGTATTTATTTCTTCAGGGAAAAAATAATGTGAGTATGTTGCTTTCTTTTCTCAGGTCTTTCCAAAGTTAAAGATAAGGAAAGTTTCTTGTGATCTGTAAGGCACTATATCACTGACAGAACTTGAAAGTGTTAAATGAAGTAAACCTTCTGACCATATGTTTTCTGCAACAACCTTATCAGAGCACATTTCATGTCATTGTTCCGCAGGCTGTAGGTTACAGGGTTAAATACTGGAGGCATCACAGTGTAGATCACAGAAAGCAGCCTGTCAATAACAGATGGTGAATTTGAAGGTGGCTTAAGATAAACAAAATAAGCAGTTATGATAAAAACAGTGAAAACAATGAGATGGGGGAGGCATGTGGAAAAAGCTTTGGACTGACCTTTAGTGGTAGGGATCTTCAGTACAGTGGAGAAGATATAAATGTAAGAGATCACAATACAGATGAAACAAGAAATGCTTAAACACGCACCAACTCCAATACCTGCATAAATTACCATGAGTGTTTCAGAACAGGAAATCCTTAGTAATGAAGGAACATCACAGAAAAACTGTGGAATCACACTGGAGCCACAGAAAGGCATGGAAAATGTGCCAGCTGTGTACACAGTACCAAAGAGCCCTCCAATGGCCCAGGAAACACTTGCCATTAACACACAGACGCCAGTATTCATGATTACCTCGTAGTGCAGGGGACAGCAGATGGCTACATAGCGGTCATAAGACATGGCAGTGAGGATAAATATCTCGCCTGCTGAGAAGGAAGTCATTAAAAGTAGCTGGAAGGCACATCCTAGAATGGAAATGGAATTGTTGTGGGTTAGGTTGTTGACAATGAATTTTGGGATTGGAACAGACGCCAGGAAGACATCCAAAAAGGATAAGTTCTTCAGGAAGAAGTACATGGGTGTTTGGAGCTTTACGTCTAGGGTAATGAGAGTAATGATGAGAAGGTTACTCATTAGGGCTGCCAGGTAAATCAGTAGGAAGAGCAAACCATATAAAATCTGCAGCTTCTGGACATTAGAAAACCCCATAAGAAGAAATCCTGTCACCAAGGTGACATTGGCCATACTAGATTCTCTTCAGTGCCTGTCAAGGTGAGAAAATATGCAAAAAAAGAATAAAGGAGAAAAAAATTAAAAAATTAAGCTATACAGACTAGCAAGAGTCATATTGATATACAAAAATATTCAGTGGAAAGGAGTCATGTACCTACCTAAAATGGCTCTCCATTTACTTAAAACTTCATTGTTCATTTTTTAAGATAAACTCCATGAGTAATGTGTAAATTCCATTATACTTTATAAGAGTTTTACCTAATCCTATAGCCTCACACTTAATTTGTTACGAGACACATATAACTTGACTAAACACAGAAGCTTTTCCAACCCACTGAGAATTTGCATCAAATTATTATTATGCCATGCTTCATGGTGAATCCTTTGCTTTCAGAAAAGCAATCCAAAGGCCCATGTCTTTACATTGTGTTAGTTTCCCTAATATCCTATACAGGTGCAAAATATCAATTATCATGTGATGTTACAAACACAAAGTCACACTTACAGATACATTGAATCATCTAACAGGTAAATAACCTTCTCTATTCTAATGATAGTAAGCAAGGGAAAATAAACAAGGATTTGTTGTTTAATGTTTGTATTATCTTGAGGTCATGCAATTCTAACATAATGAATATTTCATTTAGTGTAGAAATAAAAAATGAATTATTTAGCAAAATTTCATGTTCTTTGAATGTGCACATGTGTACTAAAGCCACATCATTATAAGGGTGGTTGATTTGTTTATAAAGGAATTTTGACAGGGCACCAAGATAAAATGGCTTTCCCACCCTAACTGAATGATTTTTCTTGATCATGGTCAGTTGTCCATAATTTGCTTTGTAAAACTATCAAATATCTTCTTTCAATGTTTAAAATATTTCCCTCAATTATTAGTTACTGATGCAGAGTTATTTATTCTTTATTGAAAAGATCAGAAAAATGTTCCATATATATCAGACATCAAACTAGTTTGTAGAGATTTAAAAAATAAACAACTTGTATTTTTACCCTGGGAGCTTGCTGTTAATGGGAGGAGGCAGAAAAAGAACAAATAAATTAGTAAACAAGATAAACTCAGATTGGGGCAGGCATTAAGATAACATAAAGGTGTTATTTTAGAGATTAACCAGATGAAAGGGCTTTCTATGTGGGTGACCTGGGGGCTGACAACAAAATGAAGAGAAGAAATGCAGGACAAAGATCTGTAGAGAAGATGCTTTAGGAAGAGAAGCTTAAAAAATAAAGTAAAGGTGATGGACATTTGGATCACATGTGGAGAAGCAGTATATAGTGAACTTGGAAAATGTGATAGAGTGATTAAATAATTCTGAAGACATTTATTAGCTTACTTCAATGGTCAGTCTGGAGAAATACACAAGGAAGGACAAAAGGGAGGAGGAAGGATATAGAAACTGGCCATTAAATTTAATTGTTTTTTTGTCTGCCCTAAATTTCCTTAATATCTACAAGATTTTTAAAATTTTGGTTTGGAGCAGAGAGTAGTTTAACATTTTACCAATAGAAATTTGAAATTAATACCGTAAAATAATTCCAATTCTTCAACCACATGAACACAGGATTACTCATCAGATGTCCTTAAGGAGATAATTCCATCACATCTACACAAGGGTAGAAATATTTCTCCCAGAATAAAAAGTTTAATTTGTCAGTTGATTACCTGAAATTAAAACAAAACATCTAGCTTCCTTCATAAACTCCGTGTCAACATAGCACATGGTTCCATTTCTAGACTTTTGATAAAATACTCAAAGAGCTCTGCAAAGCTGTGGTAGTTTCTTCACATGGAAGGATGCATACTACCACAGTGAGGAAGGCTATTTGCCTTTCTTTTATTTCAAATTTGACATAATTTGGAAACTTCTATAGTCAAAGGGACTGCAACAAATTATTTTTAAGGCACTTGGCTAATACTTTAGAATTCCCCAAAGAAAAATGTCTTAAATATTTTCTGAATCACCTTGTTAAGTGATTATCTCTTAAGACCATTAGCATTATAATCACATGTGTTTTCTGTAGGGAGGAAACAACTGTTTCCAACATAGGTCCAGAACATTCTGAAATACACTGTTAAGGACATGACTCAGTCTTTTAGCAGAAAAATAATAAAGTACTCAAATATTCCCTTAATTCTACTTATCATAGAGTTATAGGCTATAGGACAGTGATAACCAAACTATGTAATATACTGTATAATAATCATTTGAGCACTTTTCCAAAAATGAAGACTCCTGAAACATACAACAAGCCAACATAACATAGTTGAAGATTTGCTTGTAGCTCTGTTCCCCTTTAGACTAAGAGTTTATATTAAGCCTATGGTTAAGTTACTTAGAATGGTTTCTTTTTATTTTCTTTTGAACATGGTTATGTTTTTCATTCGAAGTATAGTTATTTCATTCGATTTGGCTTGCATTTAAAGATTTTTGGCCTTTACTTTTGTTGACAGTTTTTATATGTAAAAAATCAATATGCTTCTCCAAAGTAAAAATAAACACAAAAACCCCACAGAATACTATTCTTAATGAAATGTCACTCTCTATCCTTTCCACCCCATTGCTCGAGATCTACAGAAAAGCAGTTTCAGGGTTTACTGGTTTATTGTTCGTATGTTTCAATTTTACAAAAAAAGATTTGCTCATGTTTTCTTGTTACTTATAGCATGCGAGGTATACTCCCTTACATTTGATTCTTTAATGTAATAAATGCTGGCAAACATTAGATACAGTTTATGGAAACTGCCTTCATTATCATTATTTTTTAATGGTTGAAGAATACTCCAATGTAAATATAGGTAATAGTTTATTCAATAATTACTGTATGTTTTGGTATTTAGTTTTCAAAATTTTGTGGTTATAAACGAAGCTGCCAAATAGAAACCTTGTGAACATTTATTAAATTACAGTAGGTACACTTCAGGGTATTATATAAATGAGTCAAAGGTGGCTCCTGTAGATTGGCCCTCACGTAGTTTAATTCTTCACAGCTGGCTGTGACAGTTAGCTCAAACCCTGATGACACCAAACTCAAATCCTTACACATCCAGTTGATTCAAACATAGCAAAAAAACCTCACATGTGTTAGTCATATCTAACCTGCCTACTTCTACCTGCACAACTGCACCCAACATCTGCTAGCTACAATTAAAATTAACCCTGGGGCTACAAAACACTTCAAACCACTTACCCTGCCAGATAATTTCTGTTTTTTACTGTTTTATTTCCTGTTTCTTTTCCTCCATTTCTTCTTTCCTGCCATTTTTCAGTGATTATTTGAATAATTTTAAAAATTTCTTTTAAAATTTTGTTGGTTTTCTAGCTGCTTTTTATTGTGTAAAGCTGCCCCAGGAATGAGAAAATATACATACTTAACTTTTTCTAACTCTACTTATAATTGATAATGCACTGTCTTCTTGTAAAATAATGTCTGTGGCATTTACACATGTATTAGTCAGGGTTCTCCAGAGAAACAAAACCAACTGCATAAAAATATATATATATTTGAAGGCCTGGAAATGGGAACTCTGATGTTAGAGGGCCGGGAGAAGGTTGCTATCCCAGCCCAAGAAGAGGGTGTGAATTCACCTTTCCTCTGCCTTTTTGTTCTATCTGTGCTCTCATTGAATTGGATGATGCCTCTCCACATTGGTGCAGGCCAGTTTCTTTACTCAGTCTACTTATTCAAATGCTAATTTCTTTTGGAAACACCATGATAGACACACTCAGAAATAATGTTTTACCAGCTACCTAGGCACTGTTTAGCCCAATCGTATTGACACATAAAATTAACTATCATAGCCCATATATGACCATGTCTGATACTATTAACTTTTTTTAGTATTTCAGTATATTTCTTGTATTATTTATTTCATTCTAAAGATCTTACTTCAGTATTTCTTACAGGCAGTTTTGCTGTCAACAAATTCCTCTTAGGCTTTTTTAATCTAGTGCTGTCTTTATTTTTCCTTCATTCTCAATTGTATTTTTGCTGGACATAAAATTTTTGATTGATAGTTGCCCCTCCAAACCTTTCAACCTTTCAGTATGCTGGGGATGTTTTTCTATTCTCTTTGTGTAATCATCATTTCTAGTGAGAAGTCATTCATTATTCACAGTATCTTTTCCCTTTATGTAATATATTACTAATTTTTTCTTGCTGCTTTAAAGATTGGTGCTTATACTTTGCTTTCAATAGTTTTACTAATATTAATTTTTGTTTGAGTTATTTGTGTTTGTGTTCTGACTGCTGTTTTTTAGCACCTTGTACCCACAGACTTCTATTTCCCTCAGATTTCAAAAAATATTGGCCATTATATCTGTAATTATTTTTTCTGGCATGTTCTTTTTTTTTCTCCTTCCAATTCATCAGCTTAGATAATTTATATGCTCTATCTTCAATGTACTTACTCCCTCAGTAAAATTTTAATTTCAGAAATAGAAATTTTCAATTTTATAATTTCTATTTGGTTATTTTAAAATGTTTCTATTTCTTTGTGGAGAAATCCCATTTATATACTGAGATTTCACATGTATTGAAAACATATTTTTTTTATTAATTGAGATAAATGACCAATATAAGTATCTCTGTCTGTTTGCTTCAACATCTGGTTCATCTTGAGGTTGGCCTAGATTTGTTTTCTTTTCACATCTTAATGGGTTTAATTTTTAGATTCCTCATATGATGGGTAGAATTTATCCTGAATATTATGAATGCTGAATTGTAGAGATTCTACGTTTTATTTTATTTTTAAGTGAGTATTATTTCTACATATCAACAAGCCATTTCTTGATTGGTCTTGAATTACAATTTTTATTTCATTTGCAGCGGCTTCTATTTCATTCAGATCTTGGTATGGCTGAATATCTTTCGGTCTTTCTGTGCATGTGTGATTCAGGGGTAAGCAAGAGATGTGGGTAGAAAGTGTTTGGCCTAACTTTTTTTTTGTATTTTACTTTAAAGATCTCTTCACTCAGGATTTATAGTCCCTGTCTTCTCTTTTCTGGCACCCCAATCCAGAAAAAAATAGGATCTATCTCTATCCATTTTGGCCAGCATCGTAAGCTCACCACTGTCGTGTTGCTTTATGAATTGCACATATCCCAACACTGAAAGCTGTGATGGAGGAAACTAAATGGTTAAGTGTCCTTACAACACTTCTCCAAGTGAAAAGAAACCTTTGGCCACAGTCTGCCAGCACTTATTCAGGTGTTTTTTATATTATGTTTAGGTTTCACATGTGCTTTCTGTGGAGAAAAGGAGTGGTCTGAGGAGCTCTTTCCTAGTCCATCTTATTTGGAAGTAAAACCTCTCTTTTGGCAAAACCGAGCACGGCCTTACCAAATGACCTAGTGATTTGGTCCCTTGGTACTTACCCAAGTGATTTGAAAAGTTATGTGCAAACAAACCCTGCATATAAATGCTTATAGAAGTTTTATTTATAATCACCAAAACTGAAAGAAACTAAGTATTCCTTCAGTAGGTGAGTGGATAAAGTGTACTTCAACAATACAGTAGAATACTAATCATCAGTAAAAAGGCATGAGATATCCACACAGCAACATAGATGAATCTTGGATGCATTTTGCTCAGTGAAGAAGCAAGTCTGAAAGTCTGGCTTCTTTCAGACTCAGCACGTCCTTCCCCCAGGCGGGATATGTTTATAGTAAAGTCTTTTTGCCTGGAGTGGTCCTCTGATCTGGGAAAGCTCTGGCCATGCTATGGTTACTTTTTCCACCCTTTTGCCATTCCAGGAGGGATTCTTTCTTGGCTTTTATTTGAGAGCCTTAGTGGGATTCCTAGATATAAAACCAATGAAAGTACGAGGTGCCCCTGAGACTGCGGCCCTCAGTAGTTTCCTACTCTCACACCATCCTGATGGCATATTCGGAAATTCATCAAAACTTGTGGTCCTTCCGGTTTATTATTTCTGGGGCTTTCGTGCCTAGTGAGCGGATCTCTCTATATTCACGCGTCTCTAGATCTAAGGATTAGTTCCATAATAACGGACTAAAGATGAAAAATGAATAGATACAGTTACCTCATTATCAGAAAACAGATTAGAAAGATTTGAAGAAATTTGTGACAAAAACCCTCAGTAACCTGGTATTGAAGGTAACCTCTTAAACTGATAAAAGGCATCTGAAAAGAAACAAAAATCAAAGAAATACATTGGACTATGGAACAATTCCTATTTTACAAAACCTTCTGAACCTTAAGGAAAGACGTTTCCTGTTTATCTGTTCAATCGTGCTACCTGCTCATTCTACTCCCTCACTCCATGTCCTTTCTAGCCTTCCTCACTCTCCCTATGTAACAAAAGCCCTTTCTGCCTGACCATTTAGAGGACTACAGGTATCATGTTTGGGGAAATTCTTTCTATTGCAATACTGTTTTTGAATAAGTTATCTGCTAACTCAAAACCAAGAAGAACAAAAACAAAAGCCAACAAAATGAACAAAAGACAAAACACTGCAACTAATATCATAGTTAATGCTGAAAGCCAGAATGCTTATTCTGTAGATCTGGATCAAAAAGGATTATTCTCTCACCACCTCTATTTAGCCCCAAGTAGTGAAAAAAGGTAAGAAAAAGAAAAAGAAAATTCATTAAAAATGAAGAAGTGCAACTTTTCCTCACAAAATAAATATCTACGTAGACATTTTGAGAAATCTACAAAACAGCTACTAGAGCTACTATGCTAGTTAAGAAGATTGCATGATAAAAATCAGGCTGTTACATGGTATTAAAAAACAAATGGAAATGGAAAGCAAAAGCAATATCATTTATATTATGTTACAGGTTGAACTGTGTCCTTCCAAAATTCATCTGTTGAAGTCCTAACCTCCAATACCTCTGAATGTGACTGTATTTGGAGAAAAATCCTTTAAAGAGCTTATTAAGATAAAGTGAGGCCATGAGGGTGGTCCCCAATCTAAACTTATTGATGCCTTATAAGAACAGGGATTAGGGCATGCAGAGAGACCCTGGGGGCATGCATGCACAGAGGAGAGGCAGCAAGACAGTGTCCATCTGCAGCCCGAGGAGAAGATTCAGAGGCAACCAAGGCAGCTGACGTCTTGATCTCAGATGTTTAGCCTCCAGAATCGTGAGAAACACCCACTCACAGATGGCATGTTTAAGCCACCCCATCTGTAGTATTTTGTCATGGCAGCCTAAACAAACAAATACAGATTTGGATCAAACTCATGAAGTATTTACTGATTAATTTAACAAAATAAGCTTGGGGTTTGTGTACTGATATGTACTGAAATAACAAAATGTTTCTGAGAATCTTTTAAAGACTTAAAAATGTAGGGATATACCATGTTTGTTGCTCAAAATACTCAATGTTGCTACAAATAGTGTTTTCCACATTGATCTAGATTCAGTCCCTGTCAAAATCCCTAGGAATACCTTAAAAATCGGTAAGCTAATTTTTAAAATGTAGATAATGAAGTCCTATGGGGCTGGATGTCATATGTCTCTTACGAAATGTCATAAAATGATGAAGAAGAAGGTCTAATCTAAACGTCAACTTTGCGATGAATGTGGGGTGTCCACAAGAGGTTGCTGAATGACAGAAACAAGCTCTAGGCAGCATAGAGGCTGTCCCCACCAGGATATCTAGAAAGTCAGTCATTCAAAGAAAACTAATGAGCAAATAACTGGAAATTATGTGACTATAGTAAGAATATTACATAATAATAAGAATCACTATAATAAGAATCTGAAAATAAACTGCACCTCATCCCAACCCTGGAGAAGACCCTGCTGAGGTTCATTTTGTTGCTGCTTCCAAGAGAAGCCTGAACTCGTAGGATGCTCATGAAGATGCCACTGCCATCACCTGAGAATGAAACAGATGTTGGGAATTCGGTGCTCTTGGGAACTTTCTATACAGACATCTCTAGTCATTTGTGAGAATCTGAAGGGACGTTATCTTCACTGGAGGCTTAAATCCAGAGTGAGAGCGGAAAAGAAAGATCCAAGGGAAGTGTGATGGCTCCAGGACTTAAACAAATCCATGTTTCAGACCCCAAAGTCAGAGCACTGCATCTCCCAGTGTCCTTCTCAGTTGAAACTGGACTGAGATTATTACACTCAATTTAAAGATTCTGTGTACACACACCTAAATTTAAGTTGTTACATGCAAATGAATGTCTAGGATCCATTAGTCACATGTTATGGATGCAATAAATAAAGGTTTATTCTCATGAGACGCAGAAAGATCTCCTTTTCTGTCTCACTGGAGGAAAAGGTAGTGGCATCACCTCTCAGATCTGAGTGGGAGTGAAGAGCTGGATCTCCAGGGCTTTAAAACCTATGAAATAAAATAGAAGCACAAGTAAAATTGTGACCTCCCGGGAGAGTCCCATGTAGTCAATGAAAGTCTGTTTAAAGCTGCTTTAAAAGCCTTGCTCCTTCTTGGAGAAGGAAGTGCCTGATATAGAGGACATCAGGCGGAGCTTGGAGACTGCACAAAAGAAACAAATACTGATACATAGAGGACAGAAATGGTCAATCGAAATCATCGTGAGTTTAACCCGGGGAGTTGGGGTCTTGAAGCAGGAATCAGTAAGCATATAGGAAACTGTTTGCAGCGTTCACTAAATCTCCCTAAGAATTGCAAACTAGAGCTCTCTTTGAACAAAAACTGAAAAGAAGCCCTAAATTACTTAGACATTTCATTTTTATTTTTTTCTCTTCTGAAATTATTTTGAAATAAAAATAGAACTGTTTGGGAAAGCATTCTCACCGGCCTTTGTTATGAATGTTGCTTCTATTGATCTTACTCGAGAACGGAAACATTTTCCGGAGCTGAAGACTCCACATAGGCCTCCCCTCCCCTCCCCTCTCCTCTCTTTTCCTCTCCTCTTCTCTTCCCCTTCGCTCTCTCATTCTCTCCATTCCTCATATTCTTGACAAAAGTGACAAAATTTGTTGTTAATATGATATAGAAATGGTAAAGAAACATATAAACCTGAACTTACCCTATCTTCCCAGCCTCCTTAGATACCCCTTGATTTTAGGATTATTTTGTGTATTATATGTATTTTCCCAGTTTTAGATTGATTGAGACTCAGATTGCATATTTTTATTTAATCATGTGGAATTTCCCTGGACCAAATAAGTATATAAATATAATGAGGCAAAGCTTTATTGTTATTAATGTTATCTGTAAAGAAAAGCACACAGAC
The DNA here is from genome assembly GCF_028885655.2 of Pongo abelii. Classification (NCBI taxonomy): domain Eukaryota; kingdom Metazoa; phylum Chordata; class Mammalia; order Primates; family Hominidae; genus Pongo; species Pongo abelii. The sequence goes on along the minus strand of NC_071985.2, from coordinate 1,241,129 downwards.
TTTTAAACTAATGCTATCACTCATTTCATATGTAAGCATGTGAAATAAGGTGAAATACAAATCAAAAATGAGAATGAAGGGATAAAAATCTAGCACTGAAGTCAAACATCACTGCTGTGGAAGGAACTCAAAAGGACACTCACTCACTCCCTGAGCTACCCTGGCCGTCTCTAAAACACACAGGCTGATGCAACAGAAACCAGGATGGATGGTTTGCTAGTTTGGAGGTAGCTCTTGGGGTATGTAGACACTGCTCGAGGTTTTATTCCCCAGCAGGTTAAACAAAGGAGGCTTTACGTTTGGGGCTTCCATGAATTAGCTCATGTTAAGTTATGAGTCAGGCTCTCCATTATTGCTCTAAAGCTAGGGCCAGTGCTTTCTCCAACAAGAAAGCCCAAGGTTTGCAACATAGTAAGAAATTTCCATTTGCTCATGAGTCTTTTCAACTTAAAACGTTATTTTATTTAATTTTTGTGGACATAGAGGGGTCTCATCTTGTTGTCCAGGCTTGTCTCAAACTCCTGGCCTCAAGAGATCCTCTGGCCTCAGCCTCCTAAAATGCTGGGATTACCGGCATGAGCCACCATGCCTGGTCCCTTTTCAGCTTTAAATCGCTTGTTAATTTAGTTCTCAGAAAATCACCTGTACTGAAATGGACGTATTCTGTGAAAGTTAGAGGTACGACTGCTCATCCTGCAAAAGCTCTGTTTATTCTTGCTCATCCTCTCGGCTGTGTGTGTGTGCATATGTGTGTATAGAGAAGGGGGAGAATGTATGTAGTAATGGTCTGCTACATTCTCTTTCAGTTGAAAAACTGTTGAGCAACAAAGTGAGACCCTCTTGTGTCTACACGAATAAAATATTTTTTAAGTTGAAAAGACTCAAGAGCAAATGGAAATCTCATGCTATGTTGCAAACTTTGGGTGTTCTTGTTGGAAGAAGCACTGGCGGTAGCTTTAGAGCAATCATGGAGAGCCTGACTTATAGTTCAACATGAGCAAATTCATGGCTGCCCCAAACTTAAAGCCTCCTCTGTTTGACCTGCTGGGGAGAATAAAACCTAGAGCAGTGTCTACATACCCTAAGAGCCACTTCCAAACTAGCAAATCGTCCATCCTGTTTTCTGTTCTGTGTGTTTTAGAGATGGCCTGGAAAGCAAAGGGGAAAGTGAAAAAATTGCCATTGAAGTGATATTAAAGTAAAATCAACAGAGGTTCTAAAGACAAGATGAGCTGAGGGAAAAACATGGCCAAAACTCTTCCTCACGTTGGGGTGTGTGAGTGATCTCAGATGACAATCTCTAAATGTCTTTGACATAAGAGGACACACTGCATCTCTGGTTAGATGCAGTAGGTATCCCTGTCTGTCACTTCCCCTGGTTAATTAAATCCTTCCTATAACATTATGTTAATCATCTGGCTAAGTCTCAGGTTTTGTTCTTTTCATGAAAAATGACACTATATGTTTGAAAAATGATTTGTGAAAATAATGAGTACTTTTTAATTTTTGTGCTATGCTATGTATATGGACTAAAGAAAGAAAAAAATGATACTATAATCACATTTTTTGCCAAAGGAGTAAACTTTAATGCAAAAATGGGAGAATAATCTTAACATCCTTCAGTGAGAAGGGGATAGTAAATTAGAGTATCACCTGAGGATAATAACTATTTTAAATATTGCAGTAAGTAGCAAGCAGAAATTTCATTCATAACATTTAATACACACAACACTACATTAACCAGGATATTTATACATGAAAATGTATGCCCTATTACAGTTTTATATATAATTGCATAGCCAACCCTGTAATTCCCAATGGAAATAAAATCACTCAAAAGTCATTTCAAGTAATGAGGTAGAGAAGTGAAGTTCTTGGCTTCTTTCACAATAAATCTTAGTCCAGGACTACTAAGTGTTAGACTGATATACCCACAGTTGTTTTACACCTGAGTCAATGAGAAATATAAATTGCTTGATATTTTTAAACTTTTTGTCTAGCCCTTGATGCCATACATACCTTCATTCAACAAATGAAGAAACAAATGATATTTTTTAATATTAGTATGACACTTATTTTCCTTTACTCAATAAGGCGCTTATAATTTTGAACTATGACCAATCAGACACAGATGATGGAATTTTTGCTTATGAGATTTACTGAGAATTGGATGCTCCTGAGGCTGTATGCTGTGCTCTTCTCACTGATTTACCTCACGGCCATGCTGATGAATTTAGTCATCATTCTCCTCATGATTCTTGACCATCGTCTCCACATGGCAATGTACTTTTTCCTCCGACGTTTGTCCTTCTTAGACCTGTGTCTCATTTCTGCCACAGTCCCCAAATCCATCCTCAACTCCGTCACCTCCACTGACTCCATCTCCTTCCTGGGGTGTGTGTTGCAGCTCTTCTTGGTGGTACTGCTGGCTGGATCAGAGATTGGCATCCTCACTGCCATGTCCTATGACCGCTATGCTGCCATCTGCCACCCCCTACACTATGAGGCTGTCATGAGCAGAGGGCTCTGTGTCCAGTTGATGGTTCTGTCCTGGCTCAACGGAGGGGCCTTGGGACTCTTGGACACAGCTGGAACATTCTCTCTGAATTTTTGTGGCTCTAATGAGATACATCAGTTCTTCTGCGATGTCCCTGCCCTACTAAAGCTCACTTGTTCTAAAGAACATGCCATCATTAGTGTCAGTGTGGCCATTGGGCTCTGTTATGCATTTTCATGTTTAGTTTGCATTGTAGTTTCCTATGTGTACATTTTCTCTGCTGTGTTAAGGATATCACCAAGACAGAGACAATCCAAAGCCTTTTCCAACTCTGTGCCTCACCTCATTGTTGTCACTGTGTTTCTTGTAACAGGTGCTGTTGCTTATTTAAAGCCAGGGTCAGATGCACCTTCTATTCTAGACTTGCTGGTGTCTGTGTTCTATTCTGTCGCACCTCCAACCTTGAACCCTGTTATCTACTGTCTGAGGAACAAGGACATTAAATCCGCTCTGAGTAAAGTCCTGTGGAATGTTAGAAGCAGTGGGGTAATGAAAAGATGACTAAAGTTGAAGCTAGGAAGTAACCTTTTTTGTTGTTGTTGTTCTGCCATCCACTAGTTGTTTAAAATTATCTCTATTTTGGTATCAAAATGTCGTGGAGTCTTGCTACTGATAATCTCAAGTAGTCAGTTTTAATAGAAATAGAAAGCAACTATTTTCCTACAATTTTTGCACTTTTTTTTTTTTGAGATGGAATCTCTCTCTGTTGCCCAGGCTGGAGTGCAGGGGCGTGATCTTGGCTCAAGCAATTATCATGTCTCGGCTTCCCAAGTAGCTGGGATTACAGGTGTGTGCAACCACGCCCAGCTATTTTTTTGTATTATTTTAGTGGAGACGGAGTTCCACCATGTTGGCCAGGCTGGTCTTAAATTCCTGACCTCAAGCAATCCATTGGCCTCAGCCTCCAAAAGTGTTGGGATTACAGCGTAAGCCATCGTGCCCATCTCTTTTCCTACACTTCTTCACTTTATATCTCTTATTCATGTAGAAATGATTAAAGTTTTCCTATGACACCTTCAATGATTTTTACTCTTGTTCTGAAGATCCACACGCATTGCATGAGATTTGTATGAGGTTCTCATTCCTCAAAAAGCTTTAATCTTTTCTGGCATTCTCTTCAGTTAGTTCCTGCTTTATTGTCCTATCTTTTCCGGCATTCTCTTCAGTTAGTTTCTGCTTTATTGTCCTATCTTTTCCGGCATTCTCTTCAGTTAGTTCCTGCTTTATTGTCCTAGATTTTGCATTGCATCTCAGGTTTTATCGATTCAACTTTCTTTATAGCTTCTGATTTTCACTATTTGGTAAAAATTGTAATTTTAACTTAAAGTTATGATTTCAACTTACTTTTACAGTTTAGAAAATGTACTCAATTTTATTGCGTTTTACCTATTTGATTCATGTGTGCTTGGTAGATTTTATACAATTACCCAAACACTTAGGAAGGTGATTTTCTCATGTCTTTTTAAAAATAAATTATGTTTTTGGAGTAGAATATTTTTCTTTTCATTAAAACTTCTTTTTATCTAATGTGTTGATTCCTGACTTGTGCAAATTGCTTTCATAATGTATTAGAATTAATGAAATAGCATTTAGCACTGTTTCTAACATTGTGATAAATTATACATTTTCTGGACTTTTAATATTATATAACATTTCAAATACCCTAAATGTGTAGAACTGTTTTCTACTCCTTGCTGCAGGAAACAATCCTGTCACCCTATTTGTCCTCTTGCTGCTTCTTTCCTAGAGATGGAAGTTAACATTTGTTGCCTAATTTCACTGTATCAGACACTTTTGTGTATACCACCTCTGTTAATCCTCTGACTAACATGAGGCAGCATGTAGTACTGTTAAGCAGATGGGACAGCTGAGACTAAGCATCTTTTTTGTTTATGTTACTCATAACTTAAGAATATAATAAAATGTGTTTCTAGCCTTTGGCAATACCTTTCAAACTCTGTATGCTCACTACAGCATCTTTGAAACTTGGTCCGTATTAGCTTCCTCATGAAATCTTCTATTTGCCCAAATTCTCCCCAAATATTAAAATCTAGCTTAGATTTTTAGAGTCTAGCTATAAAACATTATGAAAGTGCTTAATTACACATTTCTCTGTCTCTAAACTCTTGTATGTCATTGTATGTATTGTATGTCAGAAAATAATTTAAATATCTTCTAGTGAGCTTTGCACAAATATTTGACAGAAAATAAATATATTTTTAAAATTTGTTTAACACAGAAACTGGATTATCTAATGCCTGCATGGAAAGTTCATGCATAAACTCTTTGATTTACTCTTACAGTGCAGTTCACAGTTGTGAGCATATAATGGTTTTGTCATTACTTCTTTAACACTGCCTGGATCCTAAGTCAATTCATTTCAATGCACCATAAATTTAGTTATGTGTGTTTAAGGAAAAATAAACATTGCATTAAATGAGCTTATCAACTTTGAGTTGAATCCCTGTTATAGAAACACTGAATTGGAATATGAATAAAAAAGTGTATCTGAGAACTGAAGGCACTGGATAATGACTATGTTTTTGGAGAGCAACCATACAGAGTGAGCGATAAATCACACAAGTATACATATATAAATATACATATAGATACAATCAAAGTTTCAATGGAAAAAAAGGGTAAGAAGTAGTAACAGGAAGTGAATTTTTGCTGTTTTACATTCAAAGCAAAGAAAGCTATAACTTGTCTTGAATCTATTGGTCATGTAGTTTTACATTTAAAGAGTACATTGCTGATGTTTGCTGTGATAGGTTGTGCTATGAAACTCTTTATTCACCATTTGACACTTCTCTGCTTACTTTATGAAACGTTCATTGTACTATACCTACGTGCATTAGAGGGAGACATGCCACAACGATTGAGAACACTGCAAGCTTACAGATCACTTCTGTGATGCCCTCCCCAACTTGTTTTCCAAAATTTTACCTTTACAATGATGATACAGATGAAAGTAAATTGAAATAGTACTTCTATTTCAGTTCAAAGGAATTCCGAGTATCTGGAAAAAATAGCTTTCCTCAAATGTTGAAACAAAATGTGTATTGCACTTTTGGAAAGTTTCTTCACAGTAGTTTGTTATGGGTTTATGGAAAAGTCTGAACTTGGTATGGTGTGAAACAGATTTCTTTATTATTTGATTTCAAATACCATGTAATTTTTATTTTAACCATGTAATTTCCAGTCTGCTTTTCTTATACCTCAATATTGAAGTTTTGTGGAGATAATACACACACACACACACACACACACACACACACACACACACACCATGAAGTGAAGACTGTGTTTACTAATGTAGAATGTAATCTGACATAACAAGATACTTATTTAAAAGACCCCACCAGTAGCTAATTAAATCAAATATCTAATACTAGCCACTTAACTGCTTGTTCAAGGAAAGTGAACTTCTACTCTCTGTGGGGCTATATGAAAAAGGATAACCAATCAATATGATAATAAAATAGGGAATTAAAAAGATTGCAAATATTTGATTTTTCCATTTACAAATTTAGGAAACTAGTATATGGAAATAATGATTTGAGATAGCAAAACAACAAGAGGATACAAGAACAGGGGAAAGACACAAAAAGGGGCACAAAAGTTTTCAAAAATATGCATTGGAAAGTAGATGTAGGTTATTTAATTAGAGATAGGAACTCTACAATTAAAAGTAATTTTTCAAGTTAAATGTATCTAGAACTATGCTATCAAATATGGCACCACTAGACACACGTGACTACTGTGTACTTTGAAATATAATGCGTATAACTAAGGAGCTAAATTAGTACTTTTAATTAATTTGCATTTAAAAATTGATAGTTGATTCATTTATTGGAACATTTTTAAGTGTGCTTGAAACAACCAGAGTATGGAAATCTATTTTTTTCCACTTCAAATTTCATAAAGTCTAAATATAAATTATTTCCAGTGAAAGTTTAGTGTTCCACTTCCTGCCCACAGAGCCCTCCACTGGAGTGCTTCCTGACTGTGGTGTCCCCCACCAGAACTCCCCCTACCAGAGCACCCCCTACCAGAGCACCCCCTACCCATAGCACTCCTCTCTGGAATGACCCCTCCTCTCTCGAATGACCCTACCTGCAGAGCACCATGCCAGAACACCTCCCACCTATGATGCCCCTGCTGTCTCCACTGGAGCATCTATAATGGCAGCCCCCAATCATTTCCTACAGAGTGCTGTTGCCAGTGGTTTGGAAGCACCTTGGCCCCTCCAGCCCAGCCAGAGATTGGCCTCAAGGGACAAAGTTTTGCACCAATTTTTATTTCCACCAATCATCTATGACAATTTCTATGGTTCTGCAGTTTCAAGACTACTTGATATTTGGCAGGCCTTTTAATTTTAGGCATTCTGGTGGGTCTGCAGGGACGTTTCATTATGTGTTTAAGATGCATTTCATTCATAATTAATGATTTTGAACACATTTGCAAATGTTTGTTGGCATTGCCTTTTTTGTGTGCTGCCTCTTCAAGTTTTTTCATTATTGATTTATAGGAGTTTTTAAAAAAATATTTTGGGTATGAGACCTTTGTTGGTTATATGTGTTTCCAGTGTCTTTTTGTACCTTAGAGTCTATCTTTTTAACTGTCTTCATGGAAACATAAGTCTTTAAGTGTGTTGTAATTAGTAAAAATTTTCCTTCATGGTTAGATCTTTTTCTGTTTCATTGAAGGTTTATTTTTCTAACCTCACGAGAAATATTGAATATATTCTGCTATATTATGTTTAAAAGCTTTATATTTTACCATTAAATTTTAGATCAATTATCTACCTATAACTAATTTTTTGCACACTGGGTAAAGCAGGCATCAAATTTTATTTTTAACCATATGGACATTTAAATGACTGCATCTTTTTCTCTGAAGTTCTACCTTGGCCACTGCTCATGTCTTATATAAGCATGGTATAGTTTTTGGCCCTTATGTTGCCTACACCTGAACAAATACCATAGTGTTCTAATGATTGTAATTCTGTAATATATTGATATCCACAGAGCAAATTATTTTTCCTTTATGATGAAAGTTTTAGCTCTTTTCATATAATTTATATATGTTTTAGAACAGACTACAGATTTTCACACATATACATATAATAGCTGGGATCTTTTTGTTTTGTTTAATGTAATCACATTAAATCTATTGATTAAGGAAAATAGAAATATTTATCATTTGGATCTTCAAATACATAAATATCGTGAATTTTTATTGGTCTTCATTCCTCAATATATCTCTGACCTTCCTACTTGAATAAATATTATTATCTAAGAAGAACACTAATTTTCTTTGGGACAAATTGTTTAGGGTTGAATTCTCTGAGGTTTCTTAATTTCTTCTATTTGTGGGGGATAAGAGTTTTGGATGTATTACACCTCTTCAAAGCAGATGCCAAATCAAAATTTGACATGGAAAATATCTATTGGTGGAGGACACTGTCCGTAGATCTAGATCGTTATAATTCCCATGTATCTTGATGGATATGCCAAAAATGTAAGCCTCTTCTTGTTCTTTTTAAATCTAACTTTAAGGGGTATATGTGCAGTTCTGCTACATGGCTATATTGCATAGCCACGGGCCGAAGTTGAGCACAGCTGCCTGAGACATACTTTAAAGTTGCCTCAAGGAGTGCTTCAGAAAACAAAGGAGAGGCTCCAGTTTTTAAAGAAAAAGGAACAAATCAGGAAAGAGGGAGATTATGAAGTTATCTGTGAGAAATTGGATATACGTTGTGGAAGTATAGGGTAATAGTTACTCTGTTCAGTGTATGGTATTTTATGGCTACTTGGTGTCAGTCTAGAGCCCATGCAGACAGTGGCTTCAAGAGATAATTATTTAGCTCAAGGGAAGGGGTAAGACATGACTGTTATTGCACTTCAATGCATTTCTTGGCCTGAAAATTAAAGGGGCTAGCACTCCTCACATAAAAATACCTTCTCTTTCTTACCTGGAAAACTAAGAATAATAGTATATTGAAGTAATAAGATAATTCTATAATTACATTAATAAAGCCATTGTGATCTATAATTAGGTAATTATCACCTATGAAATGCAATGGAAAATACATCCAAACTAGATTAATAAATTATTACTTAAATCATTTGGAAAAGGAGCTAAGAAAAATCCTACAGTGATGCTATGAAAACATACACATTTAAAATACTCCTGCTGAGTGAAGGGGTTAAAAAAAAAGGATGGTAGCTTGGAAAAAAAAATAGAAAGATGTCTTTTGGCCTTCTTTTTTTTTTTTTTTTTTGATAGTATGAACCGTAATGTAGTGAAACAGAGAAAAAACCTTCCCTAAGCAAAACCCCAAAGCCAGAAGCCTTAAAAGAAAAGACCAGTAGATTTAACTAGATTGAATAAAATCTCATGGACAAAATGTAATCACAAAAAGAGTTTTAGAAAGCAGCTTTAACTTTTCTTTTTTTTTTTTGTATTTAAGAAGCATGAGACCTACAGGACCTAAATTTTCTAATATATAGAAAACTTAAGCAAAGCAATAAAAATCAATAATATAGGGAAAAGTTATAAAAAGACATCAGACAAAAAATTAAAACAAATGGCTCATATACTTTGTAAAACTTGCCTGGACTGACTGACAAATATATGCACATCAGAACAAGAAGACATTTATTTCTCCTCTCATAATGTTAAGGAAGGATGGACCTAGATTAAAAAGTTATCTGTCTTTTGAGACTTCCTTGCATCTCTGGGGGTAAAATGAGGCAGCTCCTGTAAAGTCTTGTTCTTTCCAAGGGCAGATGGTGGTTAATTTGGTTCTACTCCCAGGATATTTACTTAACCAATTAGGAGAATCACCTTAAAACAGGGAAAAACCATGGGCATAGCAGTTGATGGTTCTTGCCCTGTCTGGACAAGATTGTGTACATGATCATCTCTGCAGCTAAAAGAATCCAATGAAATTCATGCCGTTATTGTTTTCCAAACTTTTTCTGTCCTTTTCTTTGCAACCCTAGTTGGATGTCTTAACTTCTGTAAGTATTCACCTTTTGTCTTTAGATTGTGAATAATTGGTCTACTTTGAAGCTCAGAAGAGTCATTGTGAGTAATATGGACAGAGTAAGAGAGTTATGACATTAGTTGTTAGTGACATTAGCTGGAAACCCACAACAGTCATAGAAAGGGGGAGACTTCACAACACCATCTCCCTGGTATCCACTGGACTTTGATGGGTGGCATCCACTAGCAGAATTCAGAAAAATGAAGGTGTGAAATTGGTTTTTATAAAGAAGAGAACCATGCTATGGAGGAAGATTACTGTATCGCCTCTTCAGAAGCCTTGTATGATGCCATCCTGCGATACAGCTGAGTAAGCCTGCATTCTTAACATTGTATAGGACATTCTAGCATAGAAGCCTATGGAATGAGGCCACCTGTTTTCAAATCCAGCCCCCACCCTTGTGTGACCATGGGCTAATTGCTTAAGCTCCCCACAGGTCCAATTTCTCCATATAGTTGGCATACAAGGGTTTGTTTTGAGCATTGATGTAAGTTATATCCAGTAATATTTGCAAACATCTTAGAATGTGGCTGGTGTAGGTAAGTGCTCTCGATCTCACATTCCCAAGAGCACATTTCTCAGACCATGAGTCATTCCTGCCTCTGACCATCCTGCCAAAATGCATGCCTTCTCAGGTCCCCTTATTCTGAAGAAAATAAAACAACAACTTGTTGTTATTGAAGGATTAGAGTGTGGGAGGATGATCTGTATAAACTTCTTGATATATCCTCCTACACATAATCCATGGATCTGACCTCTTAGATACTTAAAAAAGGTGGACAAGTTTACATCAAAATTATTTGTAAGCCTAGAAATATTTTCAGAGGCTGAGGGGAGGAGCCAAGATGGCCAAATAGGAACAGCTCCGGTTTACAACTCCCAGCGTGAGCCACGCAGAAGACGGTGATTTCTGTATTTCCATCTGAGGTACCGGGTTCATCTCCCTAGGGAGTGCCAGACAGTGGGCGCAGGTCAGTGGGTGCGAGCACCGTGCGTGAGCCGAAGAAGGGCGAGGCATTGCCTCACTGGGAAGCGCAAGGGGTCAGGGAGTTCCCTTTCCTGGTCAAAGAAAGGGGTGACAGATGGCACCTAGAAAACTGGGTCACTCCCACCCAAATACTGCGCTTTTCCGACGGGCTTAAAAAATGGCACACCAGGAGATTATATTCCGCACCTGGCTCAGAGGGTCCTATGCCCACGGAGTCTCGCTGATTGCTAGCACAGCAGTCTGAGATCAAACTGCAAGGCGGCAGCGAGGCTGGGGGAGGGGTGCCTGATATTGCCCAGGCTTGCTTAGGTAAACAAAGCAGCTGGGAAGCTCAAACTGGGTGGAGCCCACCACAGCTCAAGGAGGCCTGCCTGCCTCTGTAGGCTCCACCTCTGGGGGCAGGGCACAGACAAACAAAAAGACAGCAGTAACCTCTGCAGACTTAAATGGCCCTGTCTGACAGCTTTGAAGAGAGCAGTGGTTCTCCCAGCACGCAGCTGGAGATCTGAGAACGGGCAGACTGCCTCCTCAAGTGGGTCCCTGACCCCTGACCCCCGAGCAGCCTAACTGGGAGGCACCCCCCAGCAGGGGCAGAGTGACACCTCAGAAGGCCAGGTACTCCAACAGACCTGCAGCTGAGGGTCCTGTCTCTTAGAAGGAAAACTAACAAACAGAAAGGACATCCACACCAAAAACCCATCTGTATATCACCATCATCAAAGACCAAAAGTAGATAAAACCACAAAGATGGGGAAAAAACAGAGCAGAAAAACTGGAAACTCTAAAAAGCAGAGCGCCTCTCCTCCTCCAAAGGAATGCAGTTCCTCACCAGCAACGGAACAAAGCTGGACGGAGAATGACTTTGACGAGCTGAGAGAAGAAGGCTTCAGACGATCAAATTACCCCGAGCTATGGGAGGGTATTCAAACCAAAGGCAAAGAAGTTGAAAACTTTGAAAAAAATTTAGAAGAATGTTTAAATAGAATAACCATACAGAGAAGTGCTTAAAGGAGCTGATGGAGCTGAAAACCAAGGCTCGAGAACTACGTGAAGAATGCAGAAGCCTCAGAAGCCGATGCGATCAAATGGAAGAAAGAGTATCAGCGATGGAAGATGAAATGAATGAAATGAAGCGAGAAGGGAAGTTTAGAGAAAAAAGAATAAAAAGAAATGAGCAAGGCCTCCAAGAAATATGGGACTATGTGAAAAGACCAAATCTACGTCTGATTGGTGTACCTGAAAGTGACGGGGAGAATGGAACCAAGTTGGAAAACACTCTGCAGGATATTATCCAGGAGAATTTCCCCAATCTAGCAAGGCAGGCCAACATTCAGATTCAGGAAATATAGAGAACGCCACAAAGATACTCCTCGAGAAGAGCAACTCCAAGACACATAATTGTGAGATTCACCAAAGTTGAAATGAGGGAAAAAATGTTAAGGGCAGCCAGAGAGAAAGGTCGGGTTACCCTCAAAGGGAAGCCCATCAGACTAACAGCAGATCTCTCGGCAGAAACTCTACAAGCCAGAAGAGAGTGAGGGCCAATATTCAACATTCTTAAAGAAAAGAATTTTCAAGCCAGAATTTCATATCTAGCCAAACTAAGCTTCATAAGTGAAGCAGAAATAAAATACTTCACAGACAAGCAAATGCTGAGAGATTTTGTCACCACCAGGCCTGCCCTAAAAGAGCTCCTGAAGGAAGCACTAAACATGGAAAGGCACAACGGGTATCAGCCACTGCAAAATCATGCCAAAATGTAAAGACCATCGAGACTAGG